>NC_084845.1:52512703-53762703 GCF_033115175.1 Lepus europaeus
CTAGTGAAGTGACTCGTAAAGCGGTCCTGAAGTTAAGAGTCAGTGGTGAGGGCAGCACTGCCCCTCGCCAGCTGGGGGCTCAAGTGCCAAATCCGTTCATTCAATAGGTGTGTACACCAAGGCCCAGGCAGTGTCAGGTGTTTTTCTACTGTTGGGGACACAGAGTGACTACGATCATTCTGGCGACTGTTTGGTTCTAGCTTTGTCCAAGTGAGATCTCTCAACCCCAAACTAACCCTTCCCACTCCAGCCTTCACTTCCACCCAGGGCCCCTGGTTGAATAGTCTGTGCTGGTGCCAACTCACTGCTTAACCTCCCTCTGGTGTGCAGGGTGCTGGGGCCCAGAACACGACCTCATCAGGGATCGCCAGTGCCTGGCTTCCTCCTTGACTGCTGCCAGGACAGGGGCTAGGCCCCTCTGAAGTGCTGCCCTTAGCAGGCACCCAGGACTCAATGCTACCAGACAGGAACAGCCTCGGTCCTGGAGAGGGCGAGCTTGACCTTGTTCTGACCTAACAGCCCTTCCCTCCTCCCAAACCATCTCCCTGCCAACCTGTGCTTGGGGACCACTTCCTCTGGGGAGCCTCTGCCACCCCAGAAAGCTGGAGGCCATACACAGAAAGCCCCCCTGGCTCTGCCCAGCCCCCTGTGTTTGTTCCCCCTATAATGTGTGCAGGAAACGCCCTTTGCTTGGTCGTTCCTGCTTCTAGATGGTACATGAGCTCCCTAAGGACAGGAACCACCTGCTCTGTCCATCCCAATTCCCCAGCACCTTCCTCAGGGGCCAGTGTTTAACAAGCGTTTGCCCAACAGATGAATTTCCAGACCCCCTCCTCCACGGGGCCCACTGAATATGGGTGACAGTGATGAACGCCTGACAGTCTGTCCAGGACTGGCCAGCAGCCCATCAGCTCTCACTGCACACTAGGGCCCTTGCAGCTGGGACTCTTCATTTACCTGCCTGGTACCTCCCCCTACATCATCCTTCCTCCCACCAGGCTCCCATCTGAACTCCAAGGACGCATCTTCTCTCATCTCGCGGCAATGCAAATGGCCATTCCTCACTTCCAACCTCATTCTCCCCAAGTTGTTTTCTTTGAAAGTACTCAAGTCTACAGAAAAGCACGATGAACTGCCATATCTCCTTCACTGGGTCACTAATTATTCCTGCCCTGAACACTCTGTGTATGTGCAAATTAATTATTTAAAAGCAGTGCAGCCTCTTTCCCCTACGAATAAGGACACTTCTCTGTACAACCACATAGGGAAATTCACAATAAGCTTATAGTTCTACATGAGCTCCATGCCAAAGGTTGGACAGTTTTTGAGCATTAAACAGAACAATACAGTATTCAAGGGTCTATTGTGGATTACAGAAAGGGGAGCGAGAGGGAGAGAGATGTGGGGCAGAAAGAAATATAGATATATAGAGAGATCTTAACACATAATGTTAATTACTAGAGGCTGGGGGGGGGGTTAGGAACCATAGAGGGAGTTTGTATTAAAAAAAAAAAAAAAAAAAAAACAGGGGAAGCTGGCTGTCCATCATCAGTTGCGACAGATACTTTTTATTTATATAAGATGCTAATAAAAAGGGAAGTTGGGAGCTCTTTGTACTACTTGAAAATTTTTGTTTTGCAAATTTAAAACTATTCTGAAATAAAAAGTTTCTTCAAAATTAAAACAAGCAAATCCCACAGGAACTACTACAAGGGACTTACTGTGAGAACAGTTTAGTCTGGAGCTCGTGCAAGCCAGCAGCCCTGTGCCTCCTTCTTGCCATCTGCAGCTGGAGGTGCTGGGGAATTGGGATGGACAGAGCAGGTGACTCCTGTCCTTAGCTGTGCAACCTCGGATAAGAGTCTTAACTTTTCTGCCTCTCAGTGTCCTCACCCAGAGACCAGGGAACAAAACAACCCGACTTCAAGAGGGTTTGTGACAGCATGGAGTGAGCAGACTGTGGCCTACTTCACAGTCTTGGCATCACCTGCATGATCGCGACCACCACCTCCACCTTAAGTCCAGGCTTTGGCACAGAGCTAGGGCTCCATAGAGAAGGAATGGAGAGAGGAAGGGTAGAGCAGAAACACACAAAAAGTTCCAAAGAGAAAGGGCAGGTGCAGAGTCTGGCCTGCCCCACTGATCACGGAGAGATATGTGGAGGACTGAACTAACACAGAGCTGTCAGATAAACCCAAGTTCCGGCTGATGAGACGCGTGCTCTTTCCCATCCGCCGCCTTCTAAACAATGCCAGTCTTATTATTTCAAACGACACGCAGGTCTCTCTGTAAATTTGCTTGTCATTCCAATTCAGCTGTTATGTAAGTGCATTTCTCATCTCATTTTCCTCTGCATACAAGTCATCGATGCGAGGCAGTCAAGCCCCTGGTCCGCCATGCTCCCCAAAGGATGACCTTGGCCTAGTCTCCACATCCTTGGCCCCACTAGGCCTCTTCCTCCTCCATGCAGAGACCATGAAGAGCCTCAGAAAATTAGGAGGTCAGCGTGGCAAAAGATGCAGGAAGCACAGGATGCGGTTGGTGCTTCCTGAAGTGAGGGCTGATCATCTCATTCTCCCTAAGTGTGTGTGTTGGGCAGCTTCCACGGTGAGGAGCGGAAGGGGAGAGCTTCTGGGAGCTGGACACCAGGAGTGAATTCTGCAGGGTGAAGAAGGGTCTCTGACCAAATAAGGAGCAGAGGAGCAATCCAGACCAAAAGCGGAGCCCGGAGATGAGCAGTCGGTGGAAGGTTACTCTGTGTTGACCCCAACTGGTGACCTGCAGCTCAGCTCTGCACTCACCACCCAGAGCTACTGCAGACCCCACAGGTGACAGGCTCAGTCCCAGCCAAGACCGCCCCTGCCTCAGACACTTATCTGTCCACCGAGGTCCCTAGGCCACCTGTGCTTCGGACCAAACGGCTTCAAAGTTGGCGATACCTACGACCCTCCTCAGATTTGTAAGTTGCTAAAATGACTCACAGAACTCAAGAAAGCCCTGTATTTAATATTACAATGTATTACAGAGAGCACAGACCAGGACCAGCCAAATGAAAAGGTGCAATCTGGGAGTGTCCTGAATGCAGAGCTTGTCCTTTTCCCCGTCGAATCCAAGCATCTGCACCCCCAGGATATCAGAGTGATCACCAACCAAGAAGCCCCACTTGAGCTGCAGGGTCTAGAGATTTTATTGGAGTTTCATTCTCAATCTCCAGCCTCCTCCCTGGAGCTCAGGCTGGCTCCCAGCCCAATCCTCTAACCCAAAGGTTGGTCTTTCTGGGGAGCAGGCCCCATCCTGAGTCACCCCACCTCTTAGCATAAGCTTAGGTGTGATCCAGGGGCTCATGATAGCAAACATTCTCCAATCACTCCATAAATTGCAAGAGTCTTGGAAGTTCTGTGTCAGGAACCCAGGACAAAGAGTGTAGAGATTCTTTATACAGCAGGGGCACAGGGCAGTGAGCTTCTAAGGCAGGGGGGTGCATCCCCTGCGCTAGGCACCTGCTGTCCTATGTACTGTATCACTTCGTCCTCAGGGCACCTCCCTAAGCCATGAGCACAGAGAAGGGGAGAGGGAAGGAGAAAGAGAGAGAAAGAGGGAAGTCACAGAATGTAGGAGGCAGGGGGACGGAACGAAAGGGACGAAGGGGAAGGGGGCAGATGCCCCAGAGAGCATCCTAACAGATTCCAATCCAGGCCAGACAGACTCCCCAATGGCCTGATGTTAGCCTGGAGCAGACAGCAGGAGTAAGGTCATGAAGGGTCATGTATAGAACAGCAGAATTGTTGAGCCGCTTCTGTTGGTGATGGGAATCAGTAGAGGTTCCTAAGCAGGGACCCAGTGAGGCCTGCATCTGCAGCTCTGGGGGACGTGAACAGGCAGGAGCCAGAGACAGTTGGGAGGTCAAGAGAAGAGCCAAGTCCAACAGGCAAGGATTCAGCCTACACAAGACAGAAGCAAGGGGGAGGGTGGCTTGGGAGACGGAGCAGAGGCAAGGAATGTGCTGCCAGCAGACCAACGCCCATGTGGAACGACAGACACCTCCCTGCCTCGTTAGACAGAGGTTGGCCTAGTATGTTGTATTGTATTCACCCTCAGTTTTCTCTCTATCCCTGTGTGTGTGTGTGTGTGCGTAAGAGAGCGAGCGAGAGCAAGAGAGAGAGAATTAGGCTTTCATGCACACCCATGTGCAATCCTTTCACACACACACCTCCCCCCCCCAGATGTCACTGGTACAGTAAATCTGCCTGGTCCCCCTTCCCCTGATAATATACATTAGTCTTTATTCCTAAAAAAGAGCCACTTCCCAAGTTGCCCTATGAAATCTACCTAGAACCAAGGAAAGTGACTTGAGGACAGTATTCAGAGGCAGCCACACCTCTTCCATGGTTCTAGAAAAATTCTTGGGGCCGTGCCTTTCACAGGCACTGCTGCTGTGATGGGCCTCCTGCCAGCTCAGCCAAACATGGCTCTCTCTCCCCTAGCAGCAGGGATAGCTCCAAGGGCATCGAATCAGAAGCATCCCTTAGAAGTGGAGCTGCACTGTTTCTGTTTGAGCTGCTGCCAATCACATTCTATGAGGGTATAGGGGCCATCCTTCAGGGAGAGCCAAGCAGGGGTGGGGGAATGGGAAGAGAAGGACAGAGAGAGTGATGACAAAAAACTTTGAGGACCTGGCTCAACCCCTGACCTTGCAAGTTATATGAGTCACCTACTGTCTTTTCGCTAAGACAGTGCAAAGTAAGTTTCTTTCACCTGATTCCAGCCACCGTCTGCCAATCCATGGCATTGCTCTGAAGCAGCTTCGCTCATCGTTTTATTCCATTCTCGCTTAACTTGGTCGGATGAGCAGCAGGATCCCATTTTATAGATGAGGATTTATAGAGAGGTTAAGCAATTTGCTCTCAGATTCTCAGCTTGTTAATAGTAAAGTTGTATACTGATGGGAAAACTCAGGACCAGAGAGAGAAAGTGACTTGCTCAGCATCACACAGCAAGTCAACCCAGTATCAAGATTCAAACTCAAAACCCCAGTTTCCCTAGTGCTCTTTCGCAATTGGATCTGAACTAGTCCATCAGCACCAAATGAACACCGTCCTGGGGAACAGGATAGGCCATTGAACCGACTGATCTTCTGCACTGTATTCTTGGAGCCTCCTATCAGAGTTGCAGTCAATACCAAGGACTCAGAGGATGGGCACTTTCAGGATGGAAAATCAGTGGTTGCCCACGGATGATTCATAGCCTGCTAAGGAGTGTAACCATTTTGCCTGCAGAGTGACATAAAAATGTGACTCACTGCCTTAAAATCGAGGGATTGGGGCAGCGCTGTGGTGCAGTGGGTTAAGTCTCCGCCTGTGGCGCCGGCATCTCATGTGTTTGCCGGTTCTTGTCCCAGCTGCTCCTCTTCCCATCCAGCTCTCTGCTATGGCCTGGGAAGGTAGCAGAAGATGGCCCAGGCACTTGGGCCCCTGAACCCATGTGGGAGATCCAGAAGAAGCTCCTGGCTCCTGGCTTCAGATCAGCACAGCTAGGGCTGTTGTGGCCATTTGGGGAGTGAACCAGTGGATGGAAGACCTTTCTCTCTGTCTCTCCTTCTCATTATCTGTAATTCTACCTCTCAAATAAATAAATAAATCTTTTAAAAAAAAATAAGAGATTGAGCATACAAATCTGGGTATCCACTGGCAGTAGACTCCATTGGACTTGGTGATGGATTGAATATGGGAGTCTAGACCCACACCAGGAGCCGAGTGTCATCCAAGCACAGTGAGTCAACCAGAGTGACCCTTCCCTGTCTCTATCACCATTCAAAAGATTGCTTTGGATGCTCCTACTGTGTACCTACCTAGAAAGGAAAATGTCAGCCCCAGAAGCAAATTGATCCCTGTGAAAGCCAGATGTGTTTCTGCGGTACTGCTGTGTAACAAACAGCTCCCAACTCTCAGTGACACAGGGACATTTGCTCTCGGGTCAGCAGATTTCCTGGGAAGCTTTGATTCTGGCTTTGGGGGAATAGGGCAAATTCAGTCCTTCTCTAAGCCTGTTCTCCAGCACCAGGAGCTAACCTACTCATTCCTTTCTCATTGCAATTGGTAGAAGGACAAAGTCTGAGCAAATCCACACATAGACAACTAAAGACAGTCTTGGTCACATCTACTCCCATTGTGTCGGCTAAAACTGTCATTTCACCAGCCACGTGCAGAGTCCAAGGAACAGAGATAAACATTCCACTTTTCCCGCAGAAAGACACCATGAAGTCATATGGCAGGAGTGAGGATGTGTAATCCTATTACAAAAAGGGAGTGGAGACTGGGGAATATTCAATCTACTCCACTCTTAATGGATGGGTCTTTTAAGTCATTGATTTGCTGCTGTGCAGTGCCCTCTGGGAAAAGAGGATGGAAAAGCAAAGGGGTTGATTGGAGTCAGTCTCTGGGCTAGGCCTGAACACCCATGCCAGTGTTAAATGGAAAACAGGAGCCCACGATGCCTAGAGCAGCAGATGGCAGGCACTGGCCGCTGGAGGAGAGGAGAACAGCCAGGCCTGGTGGTCCTGGGACTCATGGCTGTAGGCAGGTGTCAGAGAGAACATCAAAGCAGCAGCCCCCCTCCCTACCGGAGAGCAAGTCCAGGCTAACGAGGAGGTCCCGCAAGGGGCCCCGGCGGGCAAACACAGGCAACTCTACCACAGGCAGCTCTCACTAATTGGCCTGCCTTGGCCAAGGACTCGCCAAGCACAAGCCTCAATCCCAAGCCCAGAGAGGGCCGTGCAGCCTCCAGGCCAGGGTCTCAGAGGGCGGCTGAGTCGCACCTGGCATCCAGCCAGCCCAGACTCGGCCTGGGTGTGTCTGAAAACCTCGTTCAGCCTGAGTTGCTCAAACTCTGATAACTCTGTCTGCACCCACTCCAAGACCAGGGTTTTTCTGTGAGAAAAGTTATGCAGGGGGGTAGAAGGGGAGTGGAGGAAGGAAAAGATGTTGATTAGAAAGGGCTTTTTTACACATTACCAAAATGGTTATTTTCTTTTTTTTAAAGATTTATTTATTTATTTGAAAGTCAGAGTTACAGAGAGAGGAGAGGCAGAGGAAGAGAGGTCTTCCATCTGATGGTTCACTGCCCAATTGGTCGCAACAGTCGGAGCTGCACCGATCAGAAGCCAGGAGCCAGGAGCTTCCTCCAGGCTTCCCATGTGGGTGCAGGGGCCCAAGGACTTGGGCCATCTTCCACCGCTTTCCCAGGCCATAGCAGAGAGCTAGATTGGAAGTGGAGCAGCTGGGACTCGAACTGGTGCCCATATGGGATGCCGGCACTTCAGGCCAAGGCACTAACCCACTGCACCACAGCGCTGGTCCCCAAAATGGTTCTTTGAAGAGGGTAGAAGCTTTGGTGGACAGAGCCCTCTTGGGCTAGACAGACCACTCTCCTTTCTGCTCGCACTCGCCCCTGTCTATTGAGAGCAGCCTGGGCAAGGGTCCTTCATAGCTGCACCCTGGCTCCCTGAGTGGCACTGGCCAACAAGCAGGAACTTCTGTCTCCGTCAGCAGCCAGGCCACATCCAGGTGCCTCGCCTGGGGCTGGGACTGCCCACGTGGGGTGGAGACAGACACTTCTCTGCCCCAGACCGGCCCTTGACTCAAGGAAGTGCCACCCGTTCCAAGTATCAGCGATCAGAGCCACCCAAGCCCATGCTTTAGAAGAAGTGCCCCAGCAGTTTCAAAGTAGAGCCCAGGACTTATGGATTCCAAAATCACACAGAATCAACTGCAGGAGAATAGTAGAGACACATAAGCTCACTTCCGTGGCTTTGCAGATGGGGAAACGGAGACTTTGGGTTCAAGGAGACCTTCAAATATTAACTTAAATAAAAACTCATCTCTGGGCCAGATACCAGACTAAGGACTAGGGCAATTGTCAGGCTACTGTGCTTTGTAAAAAGAATAGGCCAAGGGGTCCAGGTGGATGTGTGCCCTGGACAGGAAACGTGCTCTGGTGAGTAGAGCTTGGACTGGATTTAGGCCCCACCTGTCCCCCTTGAGCTGGGTACCACAGATACAACCATACATGGCAGCCCTGCTCCACGCCTTCCCTGTGGAATGATCCTATCTGTAGCATCAGTCAATAGAGGATAAAACTAAGGGGCCAGCGTTGTGGTGCAGCAGAGTAAACCATCACTTGTGATACCAGCATCCTGTATCAGGAATGCCAGTTCAAGTCCTGGCTGCTCCAACTCCAATCCAGCTCCCTGCTAATGTGCTTGGGAAAGCAGCAGAACATGGCCCAAATACTTGGGTCCCTGCCAACTGCAAGGGAGACCCAGATGGAGGTCCAGGTTTCTGGCTTCAGGCTGACCCAGCCATGGACATTGCAGCTATTTGGGGAGTAAACCAGCAGATGAAAGATCTCTTTCTCTGTCTCTTCTTCTCTCTCTTTCTGCCTCTCAGACAAATAAACAAATCTTTAAAAAAAAAATATCCTAGGAATTAGAGGAAGCAACTTTCCCGATTCTATAACGTATGGGTCTCTGGAGTCTTGGTCTTAGAAGACAGGACAACACAGTGGTCATCTTGACTTCTCTCCCTTTTTGCTTCTGGAGTCGCCAAATATTTTACTGGCTTAGGGTCATCTGTAACCTGACAAGTCAGGTTTCTGAGACTAGCTCACATATAACTTGCACCATGGCAGAGATCCAGTCACCTGCTCAGAGTATAAGTTGTGGGTGGTCAGGTCTGCGGGAAGCTCTCACCTGGAGTCAGAGGCTGAGCTAATCGTGGAGCCCTGGCCCTGGCCTTCAGCCCCTCCACCTCACCAGGCCATGTATGGACACACCCTACTTGGCACCATGTAGGAGATGGGCAGAACAGGGAGAGGCGGGGGCCTAGGGCAGCTTCCTCAGAGCCCAAACCCTTTACCAGAAGTTAGCACCAGGGATGAGAGGGAAAAAACGCTGAAGGAAGTGCCATGCCGTTGCACTGGTCACTGTCAGCTTCCTGTCCTGCTCAGTCCTTGGCATGAGAGGGCCACCCCGTGGCACAGCCGTGGTCTAAATTTCTTGCACAAGGATCCACCCACAGCTCTCCACAAAGACCCTCATTCTTACTGTCAGATAAGGAAAGCAGCCCCTGGCCAAGGAAGCTAGCGTATTGTCTTCTCCTGATATCCCTGAATGCATCTGTCACCCAGAGAAAAGCCCAGCTGCCTGCACTGCCATTGCCACACAGCCCTTCCTGCGTCCAGCCTCTGCCCGCTCACCTTTCCGCCACGCCACCCTTGGCTTGCCAGGTCCTGTGGCTCCTCCAAGACTCTGCACAGAAAGAACCGCTTCGGGAAGCTGATGCCGCCAACCCTCCTTGTGCTCTCAAAGCTTGCACTGCTGGACTGAAAGTCACTCCTACTGGGATCCCCAGAGACCTTCCTTTCTCATGTACTGAACAAGACAATGTGTCTGCTCCTCCTCCCCCATAAGCCTGTGCGTGGGAGATGTTTTAAATTTAATTAACACTAAGAAGTACATAGTGGGTGCTCAACAAACATGTTGAATGAATGAATGGGGAATGAATGAGTGAAGCAGTAGGGAAGGTGTTCTAAGCAACAATGAAGAGTTGATTGGGTAAGTGGCAAAGTGCTAACACAGGACCAAGAATAGCCGCACCCAACAGTGGGTGTTTGATGAAACTTAGTTGGAATACAAACAACTAAAAGAGCAGCCAGGACCCCCAGATGGCTGAGGACATGCTGGTGGCACCTCCGGCCATCTGGACCATGAACGCCATCAATTCAGTAGTGGCTCTGGGACTCGGCCCAGAGGAGTTCATGCACTCACAGCCTGTGGCCCTGCTGGAATAATGATGAGGTAGGAAGAGTAATAAAGAGAGAAGAGCAGGGTAACTGAGCAGCCGACAGGACATGTACCAGGGCCCCGGGAAGGCCTTGGAAGCTCGGGCAGGGCCAGGAAGGAAGCACCTGCAGAAGTCAGGAGGGCTTGTGGGAAACTGAGGACACACAGAGCAGTCTGCGCACAGAAGTGGATCTTTTTCTTCCGGAGACTTGCAGGTGCGTCTGAGAGGGGCCATGACAACAATGCTCAGCTGGAAGGGGCCTCGGGGAGGCTGCCTCCTCTTGAGGACAAAACATGAGACCATAGGTCATGTGGAAAACCCGCCCATCGGGAGTCTCATTGAGGATGCAGGTCAGTGATGACACATTGTCCACAGCCCAGGAACTGGCTCAGGAGAGAATGCCCAGGGGGGGTGGGGGGGGGCACTGGTGGAGAGGTCCAGGGAGGCACTCGGGAAAACTGTCTGATTTAGGGAGGAGCTGTGCGAGAGACAGCTACTGTCACCTTATCCAGGGGCCACTGCGCTCCAGCCCCACCCCAGGCAAATGCAGGGAAAGGGGCCAGACAAGGTCACTATCGAATACACCAAATGGGGAGCACAGGCAGGGCAGGGAATTTGCTCCTCTCCATCACCCTGTCCTGTCACCTTGGACACTTAGACACCAAGCCATGGGAAGGCTGGTGATTGGCCCTAATCACACACCTGGGTCAGGATTTGAACCACACATTTGCCCCAAACCCCACTATCTTTCCTCTGCCCCACACCGGCTGTTCCCCTGAAGGGTCTTTGGAGGTTCCCCTGAAGGGTGGTGGTGGTGGTGTTCTTGTAGGTCAAGGCAGAGGGCAGCCTGCGACTCACCAAGCCCACAATCCATCCACCTCTTAGTGCTTCACCATTCCATCATTCATTCAGAACGTATTTATTGTCCCTACCTCATGGCAACCCCCATGCAGGCCACGAGGTGGGGAGGAGCGATGATGGCACCCCCGAGGCAGCTCTCGCAGTCTAGGACAGTCAAGAACCCTCACTGCCCTGAGTGTCAACAACTCTGGGTGATGAGAATGGACAAGGACTTGTCCCAGACTGCAGCGTCACTGTCCCCAAGGCAGGGCCATCTCCCATTGCAAAAGTCAGCAGGCCCAGGGCCCACAGGTCCACTCCCCGGGCCAGGTGATCTCACGGAAACATTGCAAACCTGTGAGTCTGCTGTGGGCTTGGATTTCAGCTCTGCCACTTGCTGAGAGACGGACAGTCAGCAGAGCTATTCACCAGCGTCCTGGTGCCCCCCTCCCCCTTTTAGGCCTACAGTGAGATAAACATTCCCACCTCCTGGAAGCCTGGGTCTCTACAACAAGGAAAAACGAGGAACATAGCCCCCAGGTGCCCACAGTGGATGTGTAGACTGACCAAGAAACAAACCATTGTTCCCAGCCACTAAGATTCTGGGGCTGTTTGTTACTACAGCATAACCTAGATCATCCTGACTGCTACAGAGATCTGATTAAGTCAACGCCTCCTGGAGGCTTCATTTCCTTACCTGTCAAATGGGAACAACAGTATCTCACTCACAAAGTTCTGGGGAGATACTGCGTACCATGCTTGGTGCACTGCAGTCATTCGGCCTGTGTTAACTCCTTCTCTTCTCTGAGTGTTATTCCCACAAGCTCTTCTCTTGATGGAAAGTGACATCCTTCATCATGTCCCTCTAAGACAGATGGTCAGAACACCCGTATATGTGTCCCCAGCACCGTATACCAGGCAGGTGTCATAGCAGGTACTCAGCCCATATTTATTAATGAGCAAAATACAGTGATTACACACCTATCAAGCGCTCGCACCTGTGCTGGGTAAGAGACCAGGGTCTTGATAATTCTCCTGCCTTTCACTTCTCGGCCTGACCATTTTTTTCTTTCTTCCCGGACTCAGATGGTACATAACCCTGTCCTCTCCTGGCAGCGTGAGCAAATCCTCCCCTCTCCCCTCTGCAGGATGCTTGCCGTTCAACCTCTCAGTCTCTGCCAAAGCATTTCCAGCATCAGAGAACTCACTACCTCTGAAATGAGGTTCTATATTTGGAATTAAAAGGCAGTGAATTTAGTTCTGGGTCAAGTCCATGAGCCCTCCCAGCCACTCTGCAAATCATGTGCCACCCTTATCATCCCATCCTGTAGAAGGGAAGTTAGGGTTCAGAAAGGCAAAGCGCAATTTCCCAAGGTCACACCAGGGGCCAGTGAGTTACGTGGGTATTTTTCTAGGTATACATTCCTGGTGCACAAGCAGAGAGGTTAATGAATTGATTGACAGCTCCACCCCTGGGAGAGGAGTCCCCAGTAACTCCAAATCCCCATGGAACACCAACCCCACAATTCCCAGCTTGACTTTCGGGAACCTTAACAATGCGAACATCCCTTTGGCTATGTTAAGACATAAATCTCTATAAACGATTTCCAATAACATGGTCCTTGCCAGGAAAGGAAACATTCACATGGCTGCTCATGCATAATATAGGTCAACACCTCAGGATGCACGAAATGTATAAATGTTTAGACGGTGGCCAGGTTCTGGTTCCAAGCCGGGTCACTCTGCAGAAGGGATGAGACGCTGAAGAGAAGGGAGTATTTTTAGGCTTGGACTCGACTTGACACTCTCCGTAAGTACTTTGTGTGAGTGGGCACAGTACGCCGTCCCGCTCCTGATTTGCCAGGCAGGAAAATAACATGTTGGTTTCAGACAGATGCTCCTGAGCCCTTAATGGAAGCTGATGACTTCAAGATGGGCTGGCTGCTTTGCGGCTTCTTTGGAGACAGTTGAAATTAAGATGGGATCTGGGGCATGACGAAATGCCAAATCTGCCAAAGCTGTGCCTAAATAACTAAGGCACAGAGATGGGTCAGATCAGCTGCATGATGCAATCAAAGATGCAGGCAGGAAACGAGAGCATCTCCTTGGCTGTTGGAGGAAGCACCAGGATGAAGCCAAGCCGTGGGAAGAGAAGAGAATGCTGGCGTACAATGTATTTTAAGTAAATATGAGATGGAATCCTACAAAATTGAGGATATTTGAATATTTTCAGCCAAAACAATGGCCTTGAATTAGAGTCAATCTAATGTACACATAACCCCACACCCCAGGCAGCACCCCTTCCACATCAGAGTTGGAGCAACAGACAAATAACTGCCTGCAATGCAAAACAATGGCCCACAGCACAGCTTAAAGGTAGGAATTTCTGCTATGAACTGGGAGACAAGTATTTTTGCCAACTTAAGGAACAGGAAGAAGACAGAGAGGGTAATAGTACCCTATGGGGGACAGACCAATGAAAACCCCAACCAGGTTGGCTGAGCCTGGCCACTGTTTGCAGCTGGTCTCACGCTTGAACTTGCACCTTTGCAATAGAGCAGAGAAAGATGCCTAAGAGCTATGCATCTACACCCAAACTGCCTGGGCTCAAAGACTGGCTTTGCTCCTTGTACGCTCCCTCCTCACCCCCAAATATATCCATGGCATACAGGGTCCAAAGAGTGAACGCTACACCTCCTAAAGGGAAGAGATGTGATTTAAAGATCTTGAGAGGCTTATCCAAGATTATCCAGAAGGGCCCTAAATCCCACGACAAGTGTTCTCATGAGAGAGACACGTAGACAGAAGACACCACACAAGAAGATGAGCAGATAAGATGACCAGAGAAACAGAGGACAGAGCAATGCAGCCACAAGCTAAGGAATGCCTGGCACCACCAGAAGCTTGAGACAAAGAACAGATCCTCCCCTGGAGCCTTCTGAAGGCGGACTACCCAGGACAGGCGATGGCTGTAGTGGTTAAGATGCCCATATCCAACCTAAGAGTGGATTCCCAGCTCCGGCTCCTGATTCTAGCTTCCAAACACTGCAGAGTCTGGGAGGCAGCAGGCAGTAGCTCAAGTAGTTGGGTGCCTGACACCCATGTGGGAGACTTGTGGGTTCCCAGCTCCTGGATTCAGCCTGAGCAAACCCAAGCCGCTGCAAAAATTTGGGAGGTAAACCAGCAGATGTGATTGATCTCTCTCTCTCTCTGTCTCTCTCTTTCTCTCTCTCTCTCCCTCTCTCTAGTAAATAAATATGAAGACAATCCCTTTAACACTTTAATTTCATATCTCTGGACTACAGAATTGTGAAAGGGTACAGTTCTATTGTTTTTAACAATAGAAATTTTGTGGTCTTTTGTCACAGCAGCCAAAGAAAGGCTTACACAAACCCTCTGCCTCAGTTTCCTCCTCTGCAGAATGGGGTAATAAAAACTCATGAGATGATTCACACACGGTGTGCTATTGCAGGTACACTCAGCCCTCAACAGATGGAAGATACAACAAACAAAGCACAGCAGGGGCAAAGAATCACATCAGGTGCTCAAAAACAGAAACGATGGCCTGCCAGGCACGGATCTGAAGCTCAAAGGATGTGACAAGCGAGGTCTTCTTGGGAGGCCTGACTCCCTCACCCCAGTCATGGCCCTGAAGTCATCACCAGGAGCTAATAAGATCCCTTCTCAGGGAACTTCCAAACCACCACCAGCAGAAACTGCTTCTGTTTAAAAAATATATACCGAAGTATTCCGGAAGGGTCCATTTTCCTTATAGAATTGCATATTGGACACATTTTAAGCAATTGAGAACCTGGCATTTTGAGCTTGTTCAACCACTGGAAAAAGTATCTTTCAAAAAGATAGCTTAAAAAAAAAAAGAGGACGCAGGGGAAGAAAATGGTTATTAAAAATGCTTAAGAGCCTTCCTGAACTTCAAATGGGCTCTTCACAACAATAATACTGATGATTTAAGGGAAAAATGAATCAAGACTCTATTGATTAAATGTTCCTTAAATTATATGTGGGTTTTAAAGTATGTGGCAGTATGCAAGGCACGTTGGAGGTAAAACGCCTGAAAAAAATCACCCAAGACATTTGAAGAATTGGAAATGCGGCTGTGGCTTCAGCCCCAGGAGGCAGCACCTGGGCGGGGAGCGTGGGAAGAACCCAGGCCAGCAATATGGAAACCCGGAGCCTCCAACACCAAGCGGCGACGTCCTCTTCCTGCTGTCACGGCCCTGTCTCCTGAACCCCCCACCTCGGCTCTGCGCCCACGTCCTCCACCTGTGGGTCATGCCTCAAACACGTCTTGAGCACCTGCTGGGTGCCACACCCTGCGCTCAGAGCCGGGGGACACAGCACACAGGTCTAAAGCAGTCATGGATAAGAAAACAGGGCCGTGAGGTCCAGGGCTGAGAACCACACCACAGAAAGGATGCACACGGGGCAACACCTGGCCCACCTGCGAAGATGGAGGTGGGGAGAGGGCTTTCCCGGAGGGAGGGAAATCTACCAGGAGATGGGCATGGCCGGATGCAGACAGCACTGAGTGACACAGACATTCAGAAAGGAGACTGGAGAGTCCCAAGGTCAGAGGCACAGGGTGCTTAAGAACAAAAAGAATGCAGTCAGGCCCGTTTCTGGAACTTCCATCTGGGTCACCCTCCCTTACGCCACTGAACGCTGCTTCCCCAAAAGCTCCTGGCTCTGCACTCCGTGGCTCTGGAGTCTTTGATTCCTGAGTGAGAAGCTGCCCTCCTCCCAGAATCCTGCTTGCGGCGGGGAGGACACTCCAGCAACAGTCAGGGACGCCCCAAAAGACACGGTATTCCAGGGTTTGCATGGATATTCCTCAGCTCCCCAGCAACTCGGTCCCTGCTCTGAGCCTCTCCCCTTTCAGCACATCCACTTCTTACTCCAAGTGTGGCCAACCCTCAGGCTCCTCCCTCTCCCCCCACCCCTCCAGATCACACTAACTGCAGTCCTCCTCTGCCTCTCCTAACCCAGCCTGTGCAGAGCATCCACAGAGGACGACAGGTGAGCACAAAACCACCAGCGACTGCTGCAGGGAAGGGCAGAAGCCTGTATGCCCCTCGCGCCTGGGTCCCCACTGTAAACAGGGACACAGGGACATCCCCCCACTGTCCCTGGAAGCAGATTCTGGAGACTCGGGAATATCCCGGGAAGCAACAACTTGCTCTCCTGTGCAGCAGTCTCCAGGCATCACCAGTGTCCCAGTTCCACACTTTCCACTGTGAGCTGCAGAGGCGCAGGGACCCTGTCATTTCTGGCTCATCACTGCTCCCCTGCCTGTGGCCCGATGCCTGGCCTAAACAGTCCCTACTGAAGTAGTAAAGGAACTCCCGGGCTGCACAAGTGTCCCGGTTACTCTGCGGGGGGCGGGAGGATGCTGTACTGTGGTCTCTGATCTCACCAGGACCTGGTGAGGCAGGAAGGGCGGAGCCTCATCAGGCACTTGCCCAAAGCCCTGGGAGGCCAAGAGCCCAGTGCTCTGGGCTGCGCCCAGTACACACCGCCCCACACTGGGCCCTTGCCTTTCCTATCATGCTGCTGGCTCTCCAGAAAGATTCAGCCTGTGCCTATGTCAAGCAGAGCACCAGGTGAGGCACAGAGGAGAGAAACAGGAGAAGGTGAAGAGGAAAATGTCCCCAGCTCTTGAGAAGTTGCCAACTGCTACTCAAGAATCGCATATTTGATTGTAAGATACTGTCCCCACTTCTCTCCATCCACAAAGTGGTCCATGGCCCATTTATATATTTAATTAGAATGGATTAAAATTAATAACATCTTGAGTGGTTCCTGACCCTTCTTGAGATAATTGGAGACACCCTGGGGTGACAAGAAACTAGGAAGGAGAATTGCTGATCTAACCAACAGAGGCTGAACTTTCTCGTGTGCATGGACTCGGTGCACCTCCTCATTGCCCTCTGCGTATTTCTGAACACAGCCAGGCACGCTTGTGCTTTGCAATCAAGTCCCGTCTGCCGGGGCTGCAGAGCTGCAGGCATGCCCTGGGCAGGCAGGCAGGCTGTCCTGCCTGCACGCACTGACCAAGGCTCAGCTCTCAGGGACAATTTGTGGGATTTTTATTATATCATCTGTCTCTACAGGTAGAAGCATTTTTTTAAAAAAATTTTTTTTGAGCACCTTGTACTTGGCAAGGAAATGTGCAATGTTCATTTCCTTCCGCTGAATCTTCCTAGCAACGCCCTGATGGACAGCAAGGGAGTGGGGCGGGGCAGTGTTAGTCCCTCCCTTTTGACAGCTAAGGGAACAGGAGTGAAGCCCAGCCCCTGAGGTCAATGACCACCCAAGGCATCCCTGGAATGAGTGCTTAGCACTTACTCCTTGATTGGTTTTGCCCACGAGTTCAAACTCTGTCCTCAGCACAGCAACTACAGGCTCAATCCAGGCACTGGAGGGGCTTCCTTCATCGTCCAAACGCATCCCACTCCCTCTCCCTCAGACCCAGGGAATGAATGAGCGAGAACTGAGGAGCCAGCCGTGGCCTGCTCTGGGGGCCTCTACCATCCGCACTCAGCAGCAAGGCCTGGTGGAGGCAGGGCCCAGTGCTGGATTCCAATCCTGCCTTGCCCCTTCCTAGGGAGGCAGAGCAATGTGTGACCTTGGATCAGCCTCCTAAGTGCACCCAGCAGCGGCTTCCGCCACTGAGGGAGTGCCTGGCACGATACTCCCCATCTTATCCCCGGGGAAACAGGGTTAGCATCTCATGGCCACACAGAGAAACCCACCTGTTTCCCCAGCACCTCCTGACTTCTCACAACATGGGGACACCAGATGTCCAGACCCACAGTGAGGACAACAAGCTTTAAACAGTGACTGAGAAAGGAAAAGTGTTTCCTTATTGTCCTGTGGTCAAACCAAACATCCCCTCCCCTGGGATCGTTATGCCCAACGCAGGGGCTTCGCTCCTTTCCCACTTGGGCAAAATGCCCCCTCCTCCCGAAGCGTCCCTCTGCTCCATCCCTGGGAGGGGAGGAGAGAGCACACCTGTCTCCGCGGTGAGGACCCGGCTCCTGAGCGGGCTGGCGTTTCTGGGTCAGGTTAGGTCAAGCCAGATCAGTGCTGGAGCTGCTACGGCGTTAGGTAATCAACTCAAAGCTGGTTCAGCCCAGAGCCATTTAATTTTGGGGAGGCAAGATTTAGCTGACTTGAAAGAAGGGGGACGCAAGCTTGCAGAAAGAGATTGATTTCAGCGAAACACAAATTCATACTCACTAAATGCCTTAACACTTCGGAATCAATTAAAACGAGATGGAGAAAAAGGCACAGAGAAATGGAGGCTGACAGCAGGCCTGACTGCAGAAAAGGAGGCTGTGGGGGAGGGAGGCCTCCTGGGGAGCACACAAGAATGACTCCAATCTAGGGAGACGCCCCTCCGACCCTCCTGAAGTGGGAGAAACCTGGGGCTCTGAGGGACTTCCTTTTGCAGGCCTAGGGGATGGACTGTGGACAGGGGTTGGGGATCTCAAAACTCAGTATTCAGGACCAGCTTCTGGGGTCTGGGGCCCACCTCCTGAGCTTCTGATGCAGGGTCTGTGCAGGACCCAGGAATCGGCCCAGGGGCTGGCACAAGTGCTCAGAGACCACTCTTGGAGAGGCGACGACTGGACCCCAGAGCTCCCATCCTACTCCTCTTCCTGCCCCAGTCACCATGGCAACAGTCGTGACCATGTACATGGCTGCTCCCAGCTCTGCTGCAGCAAACGTGGAGACACAGCGCCAAGGCCCTCGCAGTCACCCCAGTAGAGAAAACGAGGCCTTTCCGAGATGGTTTTAGGTGGGGAAGCAGCAGAACTTGGGAGTGGGAGAGAGGGAGAAAGGGAAAGTCCTGGGAACTCTCCAGGCTCCTGGCACGGATAACTCACTTCCCAGGAGGCCTGGAGGTAACTCAAAACAGCGAGGGACCACTTCGGAAGAGGGTCTAGGGGCTTCCTCTAAACTAAGCACGCTCTTGCCACGTGATCGGCCAATGCGCTGCTTGGTGTATACTTAGAGGGGTTGAAAACTTGCATCCGCATGAAAACCTACAGCAGACTGACTCCTCATGGCGGGACTTGGAAGCAGCCAAGACGTCCTCCGGCGGGTGATGGGTGAATCGGCTGTGATGGCTCCGCACAGCCGAGTGTCATTCGGCACCAAGGAGGGACGAGCTATCAAGCCGTGAGGACCTGGAGGAAACTCACACGTGTGTCGCCGAGTGAAAGGCGCGGTTCTAAAGCACCCACGCACTGCCCGATTCCAGCGGTAGCGGATTCTGGAAAAGGAGGAACTAGGGAGGCCGTAAGAGGATGAGCGGCCGCCAAGGGATGGGGAAGGGAATGAAAAGGTGGACCACAAAGGATGTTTAAGACAGGGAACTTCCGTGTGATACCAACGCGCTGATACGCGTCAGGATACATCATCCGAAACCACAGCGCACGCAGCACCCAGCGTGACGCTGACCTAGTTGGGGTCTTAGGGAGATAATGCTGTGTCCGTGTGGATCCATCGCTTTCAGCGAGTGTACCACGCCGATGCGGGATACTGATAACGAGGGAGGCTGCGCACATGCAAGGGCGAGAGATAACTGAGAACCCACCACTCCTTCTCAATTTTGCCTTGAACCTAGAGCATCTCTAAAACAGAAAGCCTGTTTTGTAAAATGTCTAGGGGTTGCCCCACGTCCCATGAGATACGGGCTGTGCTGGAGAGGCTGCATGGAGACCCACGGGGTGGGGCTAAAGCCACTGGGGACACGACAGGAAAACATCCAAGCTGCTGGCCAGATGGCATGTTCCTAGTGGATCAGAGCAGTAGGGCAGAGATGGAGGCGTTGAAGGGGAAGTCCAGCCTCCCTTCTGCCGGCACCATTGGTACTGCCAACAGAAGCAAGATCTCAGTAAGAGAGCAGCCTCTCTGTGCTAGGTGAAATTCTCCAGGATCCCTTAATCCCTCCTGAAGAAAACAGTTCAAACAGGTGCATAAACTAACGAGTTAAACAGGAAGGCACTGCATCATTATGTTCTGGGCGAGGCTTCCTAATGCCCCCTTAACACAGGCTCTCTCTGCCTGCTCCTAATAAGGGCTTTGCTCCTCCATGAGAGTTCTATAAAATGCATAAATATTCCTCAAGGAACCGGGAGAGCTCCTAACAGTCTTTAATAGCTATCATAAAATGAAGGATAAAATGTGTGAGAGGAGATTGGTCATGATAATAGTGCGAGATAGGAGAGCAGTGAATTTGCAAACCCCTCCCTGGCTGAGTTTGATGGCAGAAACACACCACCTAGAGTGAGGAGCCCACCCACGGGAGGAAGACAGGGAGGGGCATCTGGACTCATGTCAGATGAGCTGAACTGGGAAAGGTGAGGTCAGAGATAGGAGAAGTGGCTAAGGTTCGGGATCACCATGATTCTGGGCGGCCCAGATCGGGTGAATCCATTTTCCCTCGGTGATTGAGATTAAAAACTAGTATACAGGCCGGCACCGCAGCTCAATAGGCTAATCCTCCACCTGCAGTGCCGGCACACCAGGTTCTAGTCCCGGTCGGGGTGCCGGATTCTGTCCCGGTTGCCCCTCTTCCAGGCCAGCTCTCTGCTGTGGCCCGGGAGTGCAGTGGAGGATGGCCCAAGTGCTTGGGCCCTGCACCCACATGGGAGACCAGGAGAAGCACCTGGCTCCTGGCTTCGGATCAGTGTGGTGCGCCGGCCGCAGCGGCCATTGGAGGGTGAACCAACAGTAAAGGAAGACCTTTCTCTCTGTCTCTCTCTCTCTCACTATCCACTCTGCCTGTCAAAAAAAACAAAAAACAAAAAAACTAGTGTACAATAATTTCCTCTCATCCAAGAGGGTTGACACCCAGTGGGTGTCTGAAACCATGAAGAGTGCCAAACACTACATATACTGTGTCTTCCCTAAACATACATATGATGATAAAATTTCATTTCTAAATTAGCTGCAGTAAGAGATTAACAGTAGTAACCATAAAACGGAACAACTGAAATAATACCCGGTGATAAAATTGCAGTATCACTACTCCTGCACTTTGGGGGTGTTATTAAGCAAATTCAGGGTCCCTGGAATGCAAGCATTGCCATACCAAGACAATGGATCTGATCACTGAGATGACTACAACCTTATTAACGGGAGGGGAGGGTATAGAGCGTGGGTAGGCTGCACAAAGGGGCGAATCACAATGTGGGCAGCACAGAGAAGGACTCGGAGATTTCATCCTGCTTCTGAGAATGGCACAGCATTTAAAAATGTAGGAACTGTTGCCTTCTGGAATTTTCCATTTGATATTTTCAGACTGCAGTTGACTATGAGTACTGTGGGAAAGAGAACTCCACTGTGTACTAACTGAGCCTGCGACTGGAACAACTTTGACCCTGGTTACGTAGATGCTCCCAATCTTGATAGGCACCAGAGGCCGGCTTGTTGATGGTGTCCACAACCTGAGCTCTGCCCAGACCTGGAAAGGGACTCTAGATCATGTCAGCAAGACAGATATCAATGCCAGGTGCAGAGACAAGAGTACACAGACCAGGAAACAGAAGCGGCCTCAAAAGGGTTGTTTGTGGGATGGGTGCTATGAATGACTTGCTGTGAGCACCTCGAGATCACGACATCTGGGGGAATACAGGAGCTGTGTGTGTGTGTGTGTGTGTATATACATATATATATATATATATATATATATATACACACATATATATATATACACACACACACATATATCCCACTGCTAGCAGCGAGCAGCGTCCCTTGCTCATGTCCTGGCATGCAACAGGAGCTCAATAAACCGCAGTTCTCGGCAGGTGCAGCCCTAAATTCTACAGAGGTATTGCACCTGCCAGGAACGGCTGTCTACTGAGCTCCTGTTCCGTGTCAGGACATGAGTGGGGGCTCTACATGGCTAATCACAAAGACCCCACAGTGCTGACCTGGAGTCTGAACACAGTGACTCATGAACATATGCATGACCTCAGACTGATGAAATAATTTCCGGACAACACTTCGGATCCAGGCACTCACTGCTGGCCCCCACCATGGTCCAGGGCCCACCAGTCTCCTAATACTTAGATTCCCTCATATGGTCTTCTGACTCTTGTTTTGATGACACTGAACAGCTTCTTCCATCTACCCTCAGGAACTTCGGGATATGAGACTTTCTGCTCCTCGGGCTGAGCCCACCCACTTGTTCCAGCTATGGCTCCGAGATCAACATCCCAGGTCTTGCCCGACTTCCTGGGGTCCCAGCCCAGCCCATCCGTGCACAGTAATGTGGGGTCTAATAAGCCACATTTCATTTCCTTCTGCCCACTCAAGTTGACGAAGCAAAGCTATGGGAGATGTCACAGTTGACCAAGGTCTTTAATGCACAGAAATGAAACCCAGGCAGTGATAGGGGCATGGACCAAGGAGAGAAGGGTAAACCTTTCTTTCTAAGTTTTGCGGCCAGGCCAGAAGAAGGACACCAGACAAAATTTCATGAAGATATTATAAGATTCTGAGATGATCCAGTGTCATCTGAAAGTCCTCAGCTACAAAGACACACACACAAAAAAAAAAACAAATCACATATCGGAAGGACTGGAATAGAAAAATAAAACCATCATTACTCCTAGAAGATAACTGTCAAGAAAAATTGCAAATAATCTGCAATTATGAAAAAGACCAGCAAAATCATTCAACATAAGAGCAGTGTACAAAAACCAATTATATTTATTTCACCAGCAAATAGATATAAATGAAAAGTTTTAAAGATACCATTTGTGATGGCACAAAATGCATGAAGTACCTAGGAGAGCCTAAAAAGATGCTCATGGTCTTTGTAGAAAAAGAAATGATAAATGTCTGAGGTTGAGGAGATTTCTATGTTTAGCCTGATTTGAGCACCACACAATGTACACATGCATTGAAATACCACGTGGTACCCCATAAATGGGCACGACTTTTACGTGTCAATTAAAATACATATTTTTTAAAAGTTGCTTGTGGACAAGACAGGAAAGATTTATCAGACGATGAAGAGGATTAAAATATGCAAATAAACAAACCTAGTTCATGGGCAGAAAGATTCCGTGCCATAAAAACATCAGCTTGAGAGGCAGATGTTAGCCTAGCAGTTCAGATGCTGGTTAAGACTCCATACCCTATATCAGACTATCTGAGTTCGATACCCAGTTTTAGCTCTTAATACCAATTTCCTGCTAATGTATAACCCCTGGAAGGCAGCAATGTGTCTGCCTCTCAGTTTTTTCAAATATATAAATTTGAGAAAATTGACTTATATATCCTATGCTTCTCTAACAAGACTTTCCAAAAAGTGATTGTGTGTATGACATTCACGTGTGTCTGTGTGTGTTCTCCAGCTCAACTCACTAAGAGTGACTATGTCAAAAACACTAAAGTCTTCTAATGCCCAGATTGTGGTTTTCCTAAACAGTTCTTTTTTTAAAATATTTATTTTATTTATTTGAAAGACAGAGTTACAGAGAGAGAGAGAGAGAGAGAGAGAGAAAGAGAGAGGTCTTCTATCCTCTGGTTCACTCCCCAACTGGCCACAACGGCCGGAGCTAAGCTGATCTGAAACCAGGAGCTAGGAGTTTCTTCCAGGTCTCTTATGCAGGTGCAGGGGCCCAAGGACTTGGGCCATCTTCCTCTGGTTTCGTAAGTCATAGCAGAGAGCTGGATCAGAGGTGGAGCAGCCAGGACTCAAGCCAGCTCCCATATGGGATGCCAGCATTGCAGGCAGCAGCTTTACCTGCTACGCCACAGCACTGCCCCCACCCCACCCCACCCCACCCCAAAACAGCTCTTAACACTACTAGAAACCAGGACATCTTGGACAAATGGCTAATTCCACATCTGTGGTAAGAAACAGCCAAGATGAACATCTTGTAATATCAGATTTCAAAAACACCAATAAAGACTATGGCCATGTGAAAAGATTGCATAAGCTAATTCATGAAGTTTCCAACGGCCACAGATGGGACAATTTAGACATTGGTGAGGACAATGACTACAGTAGATGAAAACACAACTTATAGATTTAGCCCTTGAATTTGTAATGCATTTTTAAACATTTATTGATTTACTTACTTATTTGTTTAATTTGAAAGACAGAGGCAGACAGAATCTTCTATCTGCTGATTTACTATCCAAATGCCCACAACAGCCAGAGCTGGGTTAGGCCTAAACTAGGAGGCGGGAACTCAACCTTATCTCCCATGGGAGTGATGGGGACCCAAGTATTTGAGCCATCACCTGCTGACTCCGAAGGTGCTCATTATCAGGGAGCTGGAACTGGAAGTGGATCTGGGTCTCAAACCCAGGCACTCTGCTAGGATGCGGGTGTCCAAGTGGCATCTTAATTGCTACACCAAACACAAACCCCTATAACGTGTTTCTTAAAAACCCATTTACCGTTCAATGATGATGGGACACCAACACATTATGTTGAAAACTGATAAATAAAGGAAGAGTATCAAGCAATTCTCTAGTTTATTCCTTTATAAATTCTACCTCAATGTCCCTAATCCATTAGGGGAATCACTCTTTGTGAAATGATACTAGCTTATAAGTAAGAAGGAAGGAGAGAGGTAAGTGCTTCCACTTTGTAACTCCTAGTCAATCCATGGCTCTTGGCCATGATGTTAGTGACTGCTACTAACAACGCACATGCATAGCCCACACTTGTAAACCAATTTTCCTCCCAGAAATGAACTTCAATCTGATTGAGTCTGAAACTCTATTTGCCAGAAATACAGAAAACAGAGGAACATCCTGAATGACATTAGGATGATACTATAGTAAACTCTATAGAGTATAAAAACTCTTGAGATGGACTTCATGTGAATCATGCATGAGCAATGTTTTTTTTTTTAATATGGAAGTTTAAGAAATGTGCTTTGTTGACTGGATATGTGAAGTTATTAAGTCTTAGATGTGGTAGTGGTGTTATGTACTTTTTAAAGAGCTCTTAAATACTCAGGAACAAAAACTGTCAAGATACCACAGGGGCCAACAGCCAGGGAATATGTACCACCCATCATGAAGGATTATTACAAAGCTATATGAACTCAGTGGTCAGCATGATATCAGTGCTGGCACAGGCAAATTGACTAATGACGCAGGGTGGAGAGCAGAAAAGTAGATCCACACATAACTTGTATCCATCTATAGAGAGCTCTTTCTTCAGATAAATGGAAGACAGTAGGAGCAATCAATAAATGGAGTTGGGACAACTGATTATAATGGAAAAATTACATAGAAACTCCAACAATTCTGGAAGAAAAGATTGATTCGTTCAACTACACTAGAATTAAGAACTTCTGTCACACATTTGTTTTGGAAGCTAAGAGTGGTCTAGTTTTAAGTGGTGGGGCTGATTCATGTGAGACGGACCGGGTCTGGTTCCTGCATGGAGGAGGGAGACTTGGCACTGGGAAGAGATAAAGATGCCACACCCAGGATCAACATGCAACTGGACGGACCAGAGCCCTTAGCAGATTCCTGCCAACCAGGCAGACAAAGCTGAAAGGAACATCTGAGGTTAAGTTTCCAATCAGCCCTGAGATGTGGCACCGCTTTTGTGAGCGAAACAGCTCCTGGCACAGCTGGCTGACCTAGTTCAGATTTCTGAGCATGTCTGCTTGCAAAGCCTCCTTGCCCTGACTGCTTCAAAGACTGGTGCCTGGGAAAATGTCTGAGAGGTGTCCACTCATTCAATCCCACAGGCATTTTTTGGCACCTACCCCATGCCCTGCACTTCTTGGGTGCCAGGGCTAGGAGATAAGAAGAGAAGGTCTCTGCCCCTCATCACACCAGGTGGGAAAGGGGAGAGGAGGAGCAGGTGCCTTCCTGTATGGGAGAAAGGCAGGCACTCCCTCTGGCGCAGGTAGGTCTTAACATCACAGTGAGGCTCGAAAATGTAGCTCACAGCCACCTGCTGTATTTCTGTACTAGTGGTTTTTTTCATCTCAAAACCAAGATGGACACCCAGAGCGTTTTTCTCCAGCTCCCCCTTATTGTCTTATAATTCCTTGCAGAATAAAAAGAAGCAAAGTATCCTTCAGTCACTAATGTCCACATTGATAAGTCAAATTAAAGGATGATGACGGAAGGCATTTTCATGAAACTAGAGAAAGGACTGGACACCAGGAGGTTTGCGGATGCCCAAAGGTGAGAGCTACCTGAAATGCCTACCCAACTTCTTTCCGCAGCAGAGTCATTTTGTACTCACACAACCAGGCATATGAAGTCAGGAGGAAGCTGGTGCAATTGTTTGTGCTAACATCTATTGGATCCTCCTGGCTGGATCACAACTGAGGCCAGCCTGGAATGACCGAAGTCTGTTAAGGTGGGGAAGTCGTGGGAGGAGAGAGAGCGTGCAACTGCCCAGAAACAATGCAGCAGGGCACTGCCTCCAAGGCTAAGAGCAAGGAAGTAGCCAAGGGTTCACGATATAAGGAATGCCACAGAATCTGAGAAGACACAGGAACCTGGATCCTTTCAAGAGTGTAAGGCTCTGAAAAGTGTGCAGATTAGAATGAAAACGGGATGAACAGCTGGAAATGTTTGCAAGGAGCTGGTGTGGCCCTGGTCCCCTCTCTCTCCATGCAGCTGCCTGCGTCATCCCCAGTCTGATAGAAGAACTAGCTACAGTTGCTCTCTGAGATGAGAACCAGGGGGCTCAGCTCTGACAGTCAACAAGGACAATTTGAAGCTATGAGGAGACACCAAACTGGAGGTAGAGGGACAGAAAAACCACCAGGTCAGGGAGCAGAGAAATGGCCAGGTCACAGCTCCATTCCTGGCCAGTGAAGCCCCCAGCTTGCAAGTTCTCCCTGACCAAACTAATACATTTCTGACCATCATTTGACATTTCCCCCAAACATATGTATGGACAGCCAGGCATCACAGAGTAGGATGAAAGTCTCCCAAAGCAAAGGGAACAGAAACCATACAGGAACTAAGACACAGATAAAAGAAGAAAAACAATCACAATTTTAATACCCTTGGAGGGGGGAAGAAAATAATATATCTATAAAATGAAATTGCACTTAGTTTAATTGCAATTAGTTAGTTAATTAATTAGTTTTAATTGCAATTTAGTTTTAGCAAAAAACTAAAAAAGAAGAAAGGAAGGGAGAGAAGGAGGGAGGGAGGGAGGGAGGGAGTGAGGAAGGGAGGGAGGTGGATGAAGGGACTACCATTACATTCTTAGAATTGTACCTATGAGCTACATTCAATCTGTTATCTTTGTAATAATATCACATAACATGAAAAAATAAAGTATCATATTTCTGATCTAAAATAATAATAAATATAAATACATTTTAGCAACAGAACAAAAAGATGGAAAATGGAAGAGAACAGTTTTAAAAATAATAGAGGGTCTTTGCAGGAAACAATAGCTGAATGTTAGAAGTTTTAGAAGATAACAATAAAGAAAACCAGAAAAATAAAATTATTGAAAAAAATGAAAGAATTCCCCAAAGTGCATGCATTTCCAGCATGAGAGAGTTCATTGAGAGCTCAACTCCATGACAGAGAAGGATCAATAAAAAGCACACCTAGGTGAATTATCAGGGATATTCACATACACATGCCAATCCATCCACCAATGCATACTCACCACCTACCTTCCTACCTGCATATATTCATACACTTACACATACACACACACACACACACTACACACCTACCTACCTATACACACACACACTTACATACATACTACATACCCCCATGTGCATACATATGAGAGTGCTTCAAAAAATTCATAGAAAATGAAACTAAAAGATAAGCTCAGGCCGGCACCACGGCTCACTTGGCTAATCCTCCCTCTATGGTACCAGCACCCAGGGTTCTAGTCCTGGTTAGGGTGCCGGATTCTGTCCTGGTTGCTCCTCTTCCAGTCCAGCTCTCTGCTATGGCCCAGAAGTGCAGTGGAGGATGGCCCAAGTGCTTGGGTCCTGCACCCGCATGGGAGACCAGAAGGAAGCACTTGGCTCCTGGCTTCAGATCAGCACAGCGCGCCAGCCGCAATGCGTCGGCCATAGAGGCCACTTGGGGGGTGAACCAACAGAAAAAGGAAGACCTTTCTCTCTGTCTCTCTCTCTCTCACTGTCTTACTCTGCCTGTCAAAAAAAAAAAAAAAAAGATAAGCTCATTTTGGTGCAGAAAACTTTGAAATCCATGTATAGTTTTTTTCATTATATGTATTTTCCATGAACATTTTGAAAACCCTTGCTATAGACCGTAGGGGTGACTAAATCTTTTCTCAAGCATTGGAAGAATTTCTCAAGCATGGAAGAATCACCTACAGCAAAAACCAGAGTAACAAGAGACAAGCATACAGATTTATTTAATGCACGTTTTGTATGATGTGGGAGCCTCCAGAAATGAAGATCCAAAGAAACAGGGAAAACTATGTATTTTGATGCTAAGTTTGAAGAAGCCGTGGATTTTGTGAAGGAGTGTGACTGGACAAAGGAGGGGACCCTGTGTCTCCAGAGATGGAGACACAGGAGAACCAGCTCAGAGGGCGCCCTGAACCCCAAGAATGGCCCCCCTCTCACTGCTGCAGGTTTTAGGCACCTTAGCCTCAGGACTGAGGAACAAAATCCTGCAAATGTACAGGAGCCCACGTGGCCCAAACTCAGAGCCCCATGATTTCCTGATCTGCTTCCTCAACGCAATGGTCCTCCCCTCACCTCCCAGGGATGAGGGGCTATACAGGAAGGAAAACCAGAACCTCTCTAGAGACCAGCCCCAAGATCCTGCAAGCCCCTCCTCCTCTCCCTCAGCTCACCCCCTGGTCCCAGCCTCTGCTCTCTCCATCACTGTGGCTGGATCCCCTTCCCCCAGTGCCCTTCCCCCTGCCCACCCTGGGGTGCAGCCGGTAGGCTGGATGACAGAGGGTCAGCTGTCAGCCAGGGGGGGGACTTCTATAGGCCCAGGCCGGGTTAGGGGCAGGGAGGAGTAAAGAGACGCAGAGAGCGCCTGGGAAGTGCAGCAGAGGCCGGCAAGGCGGGCTGCGCCTCCTTCCCCTTGGGGACAGCTCTGCACCATGCACCATAAGGCTGAGAAACCTAGACTGAGTGTACGGGGTTTTTCTTAATTTCTCATTTTTTGGTGGTTTTTGGTTTTTGCTTTAAGCAGAGTGGCATTTAATGTTTTAAAATGCGAAAATGTGCCCCAGTGCCTGCTGTCACTTTGGTCCAGGTTTCTTTGTGTCTCTGGAGTCTGTGGAACATGGGTTTTCATCTCCATCTATCAGCAAGGATAGAAAACTGGACCAATTCCTAGGGCCCTTGTGTGGCCAAGAAAAGTGTGCAGTCTCCTCCAGGGCAGCGAGAAGTGGAGACGGCAATGATGCAACCCCTGGCCCCAGTGGGTGACAGAGCCCAGCTTGCCACGAGGCCTCCAGGCCTCCAAATCCACTTGCTATGGTATGAATGCTCATGCCTCTCCCAGATTCACCTGTGGAATCCTCATCCCCTGCAGAGAAGGAGGTAGGGCTTTAAGAGGGTGATCAGGTCACATGGGAAGAGGCCTCATGATTGGGTGCAGCACCCTCTCATGCCTTCCAGCACATCAGCCACCTAAGAACCAGACAGCTGCCCTCACCAGAGCCCAGCCATGCTGACACGCTGCTCTTGCACTGCAGCCTGCTGCGAGGAATGAATACCTGTCCTTTCCAAGCTGCTTGGTCCATAGGCCTCTGATACAGCAGCCTGAGTTCGTGAACCCTCCCTGTGGCTAAGCACCAGCCGGCACTCACCACAGCCAAAGCACTGGCTAAGGAGCAACCTCTGTAGCCCCGCTGTGCCACAGGCACATCCTGCATCCCTTCTTGAAAACACTATCTTTCCAAAGTGAGCAACACAGCACTTGAGCTGGGAGCTGAATGTGCGGCTCCTCCCCGCTGCATAGGTTAATGCTCTCCTGGGTACACACTTCTCACCACCTCCTGTGATAGGAAAGCCTGGCCCTGGGCAGACACATTTTGTTTTCATAATCGAGAGGCCCTTAGGGGCCCCAACTGCTGATGAATTAGGTAGATTCTGGGGGCCAGCACTGTGGTGTAATGGGTAAAGCCACCAGCTGCAGTGCCAGTATCCCATATGGGTGCCGGTTCATGTCTCAGCTGCTCCACTTCCAATCCAGCTCTCTGCTATGGCCTGGGAAAGCAGTAGAAGATGGCCCAAGTCCTTGGGTCCCTGCACCCACGTGGGAAACCCGGAAGAAGCTCCTGGCTCCTGGCTTCAGCGCAGTTCTGGATGTTGCAGCCAACTGAGGAGAAAACCAGCAGATGGAAGACTTCTCTTTCTCTCTCTCCCTCTGCCTCTTTCTTTCTTTCTTTGTGTAACTCTCATTTTCAAATAAATAAATAAATAAATTTTTTAAAAAAGATTTAGTTATTTATTTGAAAGGCAGAATAACAAAGAGAAAGGAAGACAGATGCAGAGAGAGATCTTCCATCCACTGGTATGCACCTCAAATGCCACCACCCAACAGCCAGGGCTGGGCCAGGCCAAAGCTAGGAGCCCAGAACTCCATCTGGGTCTCCCATTGGGGTGACAAGACCCAGGTACTTGGGTCATTGGAAGCAGAGTAGCCGGCACTCAAGCCAGCACTCCAGGATGATTGCCAGTGTCCCGGTCAGAGCCTTCACCAACTGAGCCACAACACCTGCTCTCACAAACGAGCTCTAAAGCTGTCTTAGATAAGAGCCACTCCACACACCCAGCTGAAAACATCTCAAGGAATGGGCTGAGCCCTAAGGAAACCAGGCTGGGCATTCAAGATGTCTTTGAGGTGTAGCAAGCGTGTATGTGTGTGTGCAGGTCTGTCTGCTCATAATCACAACCAGAATTTGAGAGTAACAGCTCAAATGTGGTGCTGTCCCATTTGATGCTGACGGATCAGGGGCCTTGCTTGGCACACACAACCATTTAGGGCAGGGTCCCTTGTGCCAGAGTTAGCCCCCTGCTTCCCACCCCCAGCTCCATCAGCAACACACCCCTCTGATCAACGTCTCAACCCTTTGATCCCAATTTCAAATAATTAGGGAGGTTTCCGTGGCATCGTCATAAACAGTTTTTGTGTCTCAAATCAGAAACGATGCTCTAAGGCATGCTGGGAGTTATGCCAGTTTGGGGGAGGGGTGGATAATTAAGCAAATCATGGTGAATTAAGCTTTCTGCAATGAGGCACAAACATCTTTTCCAGAGCAGCAACATCCTGTTAGCTTATGTTTTGCCAGAGAGAAAGGCAGGGCCTGTCCTCAGGGTTTTCAGCCTGGTAAAACACATCTGGTTACTGAGCCAAATATTTAACGGTCATTAAAGTCCCCAACTCCCTTTGCCAAGAAGTTTTCTCCTTTGTTATTCAAGTGTGGAGCAGTTATGGAAAATGCGTTCCATATGGTTGGTGCTGCCTTCCTATTTACTTCATCAAATCACAGCTTTGAAAGAGCTATTTGATGTCAAAGATGCGTTAAGATTTTATAGACTTTTCCAATGCAGCTTTTAAAGAGTCTCCCTTTGAACCCAAAAGACTTGCCAAGACTAAACAGAACCCAAACCACCAGGGGTCAGGGGCTTTGCTGGAAACAAAAACCTCAGCCTGATCAAGGGCTTTCAAAGGTTTGGGGCAAACACGCATTTCCAGCCGCTTGCCAAGGAGCTGCACGGAAGATCATGTTTCCCACGCAAGTCGTATTCAAGTGCATGCCTTACTGTATGCCTACTGTATTAATAATGCAACACCCTCACCCACCACCTCCCACCAAGACCAGGGACGTGAGACAGTCACGTGCTCCAAATATCAACAGAACTTTAAAAAGTGGGAAAAGGTATCGTTGAGCCGTAAATCAAAATTTGTTTATCAGTTCTTTCCAGTGAGGATTCCTCAGTCCCGAAAGAAAAAGCAAACTGACACAGAGCAGACAGTGGAACCGCTCTTGGGGCCCCAGGCAGCAGGTGCTCTGGGACGTGCGGAATGAGGAGGACATCAGGGCAGCTCTGTGTCGCAGATGGGGAAACTGAGGACCAGAGCCCAGGGCCAACAACAGCACCAGAAGCTCCCACATTGGCCCTTTCCGTCCTCTTCACTGCCCTTGCCCTTTCCCAACCATCATCGTCTCTTCCCTGGACCTCCACGGCAGGCTCCCTCCAGCCTCTCCTGTCATCACGATCCTTCTCCATACAGCAAGAGGGAAGTCCTTGTCCCTCGTCTGCTCGGACCCTCCAGCAGCCCTGGTACCCAGCACAATGGTGCCCCTTCGAACTCACCTGCTACTGTAGCAACCCTGGCTGGTTCTGCTAGCTCGCTCCACCTACAGCTCATCCTGCTGCTTCCAGCCCTTTGAGGACACAAGCCTGTTTCTGCCCCCAGGCCCTTTGCACTGACAGTCCCTCTGTTCAGGGGTACCATTCTCGTCTCTGTGCATCTCATCTTCCAGCTCTCAGCTTCAGCTATACCTCTCCAAAGAGGACCCTCACTTACTATTGTCTCCACATTTATCATCCAAGCTCCCCACGCTGGATGGAGAATTTCCTGAGGCCAAGTAAGCAGAGACTAGGTATTATTTTCGGCTATAATCCCAACACCCAGCACAGTGCCTGAGATGCAACTGACACTCACTCGGCAAGCATTCCCCCAACCCTGGGCTCCTTCCATTAACGAGAAAGGGGAATAAATGTCGGTGGTTACGTTTATAGCCCTACTCCCCTCACTCTCTTTCTCTATCCCTGAGACAGCCTTCTCCTTCCCACCCAGAGGTCCTGCCTCAGCTCACAGCTCACCTGTTCTCAGGTCCCCCAGTTATTCTGAGATTTCAGGGCTTCTGGGTAGTTCACAAAGCAAAATGCAACCCCTCTGAGGAAGCCTGATACTCTAATGGGAATCAAAACATGTCAACTAAACAAATCTCAAGAACTTGTAGCAGTGGAAACTGAGGCAGCCATCTAACAGGGGAGCTGCCTGGGAGAGAGACATCGAGACTGGGTCTTTCTCAGACCCCAGCATGCCCGCCTTCCAGAACTCAAGCTGACGGAATCGGCTGCTGACAGCAAATGTTCTATTGCTCGCTCACCGTGGTTTCAAGTGCTGTCTTCATTTCCCATGTATCTTCCTTGAAGCTTACATAAATATTTTTCTTTTGTATTTTTCTGTTGAAAGAAACAAAGCTGGCTTGAGAGCCAATGTCTGTGAATTGTGCCAGGTAGAAGAGCATCCTCGGCGAAATGCTTGCAAAGAGCAACAGAGCTCTACAGATGAAGCATGCGTTCCTCCAGTCATCCCGCAGACGTTTCTGAGAGCCTCACATGTTCCAGATGTTGTCCTGGGGACCCCAGGGTGAACAAGACCTGCTGATTCCCAAGGGGAAGGCAGAAGTTAGGCAAATGATCAGGCTGCACTGATTTATGGGTCATCACTGGTCTGGTGGAGACCATGTGTGGGACCAGCACAGGGGACCCTGTTTTAAGCCGAGTTTCAAGGTGAGCTGGAAGAGGCTTCCTTAGGGAAGCAGCATATGAGCTGACGTCTGTGGCAGAGACAAACCAGAAAGCAACTGCCACACAGTCAGCAGGGCCCAGCCTCCAACCCCAGCCAAAGCCTCGCTCGATTGCTTGATTCTGTGCACACCCCTCTTCCCTCTCTGTTGGACCCCATTAGCTTCCCAAATCCTTCCAGCTGCTCCCCTGCTCCCTCCACGTGCACCACCAATGCCCAATGTAATTCCTTTGCTGTGCCTAGAATTCATATTTCAACACTCCCATCCGCGGACCCCAGCCTCAGGCTCGTCCCTGCTCTCTACCAGGTCCTGTCCCTGAAATATAGTCCCAGGCACTTGGGCACCAGGGGAGTGCCAAACCTGAGCAGTACCCAAAGGGACACATTCATTTACAGAATGTTACTTACAGAAAGGTTCAACTTGGAACCACGATGACCGGGTACAAAGGGGGTGGCAAAAGAGGAAGGAATGCGGGGCCTGGGGGGCAGGGGTCCAGCCCAGTGTGATGGGGGTGAGCCAGGAGCACAGCACTATGGGGTGAGCAGACACAAGTACCAGGCTCTGTGCCGCCCGCACTCCTCTGCTCTCAGCAGTAGGTGCCTTTCCTCCTTGGGCGCCATTAGGACCCTCAGATGAATCTAAATTCAAGTGAACTGAAATGCTGGCATTCAAAAGGAGCTCAGTCCCAGGCAAACATCCCCCTGAGAGTATTGGGGCATGAGCTCTGTTCTGAATCCGTGTGGGCTGGAGGCAAGGAAGGGGAAGAAATGAGGGAAGTCCCTCTGAAGGAGCTTCGACCCCAGACCTGAGAATCTTTCTTCAAGCCTTTGGCCTCTGGTAAAAAGAGCTGGTAAATACTGTAGCATCTCCAAGTAGTGGATTCTAAACAGCAAACACTGCTGAAAGGAGAGCCCACGAGGCTCCAAGAGGTGAAGGCCTTGGACAGTTCCACATGGGCAGGGGTCATCACCAGACCCCCAGCACCTGCACAGTCCCTGGACCACAGCAGGTGCCCAAGGACTGTTCGTGTGAATCAGCACCTAAGGGGAGAGGCAAATAAGCAAACGGCCGATTGTTGGGGGAAAAGACACAGCAAACACAGTACATGACCGCATCACTCTCCAGAGTTGCTACTGCAGCCCCTCCCCTGCCAGTCTCTCCCAGGAAACGGAAATCTCTCCCCAGAAGCTGGGTTTCTGCACATCTGTGTTGGGACCTAGATTGTACTGGCCATTTACACATAGCAGACATAAGACTCAAAAACAAAACTGGTAGGAATGGCACTGACTTTCTGGCAAACCTAACTGGACAGCAGCATTATCAGGGTAGTGGTTCCATGCTATTCCACTCCTCAGCTTCCTTTGCAGGTCAGTCCCCCTATCTCTGGCATCCCCTGACTCCATCTGCCCAGAAGGGTGAGCAGCTGCATCCAGGATCCTTACTTAACATCCCAGAAGCAGAAAAGAAAAGTCCCTCCTTCTCCAGGGTATAGAAGACCTAGGGAAGAAACCAATTGGCTGATTTAGATCATGTGCCCATCTCTTGAGCCAAGCCTTTTAAGCCAAGGGAAGAGTACTCTGATTGGTTAAGCTTGGATTGGAGGTAAACCTGGTGGCCAGAGATACTGGCTCTGCAACTGACAACCCCACAAGAGTTACATAGAATGGGCGAGTGGGGTATGCCGCCCAAAGAAGAGTCTGCCATAATGATTGCTTTATTGTTATCAAGGGAGAAAGAAGGCATGCTAGGCAGATAACAATAATAGATGCCTCCACTCATATCCTCCAAGCTCATGGAGCCCTCCAACACTGCCGCAGAGACGTCGATGAGGAAACAAAGGGACCCTCATCACTCTCTGGAGCCCCGGTAGGATGCTTTCGTAGCAGGGAGGCCGAATGCCACAGCGGAGGAAATGCAGGCTTTGGAATCAGACAGATCTAAGTTCAAACCTCAGTCTCACAACCTGCTAGCTCTGTAACCTGAGGTAAGCTGGTGAAATCCCTTGAGCTCCATTTCTTCATTTGCAAAGTAAGCAGCAAGACCCAATACCTAATATGTACTCAGGATTAAATGAGAAAAATATGTGGAGGACTGAGCATACATTGTCTGACACAGAGACATCCATAAACATTTGTTCAATTAGTGAATTAATTAATTTGAACTTCACAGGTCAGAGAGGACCTGGCTTCACTGTCCTAGTTCCATCACTCAGGAGCAGAACGAGTTTTTCCCTTCTAGTGAAAATAGATGGTAGCACAGTTTAAAGTTCTAGGACAAAATGAGTCCAATTGGCCAAGCATGGGCCATGTGCTAGTCAGGGCAAGGCAAAGTTCTTGACCATGCACGCTCTGTGTCTATATGTCACCTTGGTCTTGGTCACAGTAACAAGGAACCAGGCACTGCTCTGAGAGTTTTACACACTCACTCTCTGTATCTGCCCTACAAGGCCTTCCACAGTATCAACAAGGCCACCTTATAAAAGAAGAAACTGAAGCTCACAAGAGAAGAAAAGTGATCTCCCAGCAGGAAATCAGGCCAATGCCCTGCAAGCAAAAGTCAAGCGCTCACCGCGTCTCAGCCGGAAGCACGGCCAAGCTCCCGGACACTCACTCATCGTTGCTCCCCAAGCCAACAGCAGGACGGAGAGGCACACCTCTCCCAGTCATAGCTTGCCTGAGCCTCACCTCTGCACTTGAGAGCCGAGGAAGTGTGAATTAGTAGCACTTTTAAAGATGAGGAAATAAGCTCTCAAATGTCAAGCAACCTGCTGAGGGCCATGTAACCATACCATGGTCAAAGACAGGGGTCAAATTCATCTCAGTCTTATAGAGGAAAGACAGAACTGAAATGACCAGGATATTCTTTCTACTGGATACATATTGAAAATGTGACTTGTTTTTATGATTATGTTTTAATATCTTTAAATTTATTTTTATTTGAAAGGCAGAACAACAGAGAGTGAGAGACAAAGACAGAAAGGGAGAGAAAGAGAGAGAGACTTCCATCCACTGGTTCACTCCCAAATGCCCACAAAAGGCAGGCTGGTCCAAGAACTCCATCTAGGTCTCCAGATAGGTGACAGGCACCCAAGCACTTGAGCCATCACCTGCTGCCTCCCAGGTGAGCATCAGCAGGAATCTGGATCAGCAGCGGAGGCAGGACTCCAATCCAAGCACTACGATATGAGACGCAGCTTAACCTCTGAGCCACAACACCTGCCCCATCTGTCACTTTTAATACCCGCCTAGACTCTGAGTGTGGGAAAAATCTTAAAGGGCAGTAGGCAAACCTCCTGCCCAGCCTGGAAAACTTCCTTCAGCCCCTCTAATGCATGGGGAGGGGCAGCCAGGGTTAGAAACACAGCCTAGAACCACTCATCCCCACATGGCAACAAGTATCCAATGGACCACCAAGCAGTCCACAGATATATCACCATGTGATTTTTGAAAATGAAAACTTCTTGATGGTCTACAACATACCTATCTCCATGGTAAAGGAATTTTTAAAATCTAGCATTTTATATCAAGATGAACAAATTGTGATAAATGCATCTGTCATCAAGGAAATGCTCCATGGATCATGATCTTGAAGTCTAAGTTTTGGACCAATTATCTAGGAAAAGGATTTGGCTACAGCATCACCTCCCACACCTTCTGGGAAATTAGAATTTTCTCTACATAGATAGAGAGTGATCCTATAATTTATCGTCCAAATGGAAACACTTCCAAGAGTAAAAGGGAATGAAACTGATCATTCTGTCACGACCAAAGGTATAAACCAAGACAGTTACCCTAGTGAGAGGGAACAATTAAAAATCACTCACTCACACAGAGCTAACATCAAATGTTTGATGTCTTACTAAAAACATCTTCTCTGTTCATCAGTCTTTTTTGACCTCGATATTTCATGTGATTCCATGACAGAAATTGTTCCAGGAAAGGTGCAGACAAACATATATTCTGGGCGGAGGTTTTCCACGGCTGCTGATTTAGTTAAAATGGCTTCTAGACACTGTCTTCGGATAATCTAAGTTGACTACAGAACAACAGCCCAGCAGGAGGCTAATCGAGATGCAGCAACCTGCAGCTCATTGTAATTTCTTTTGGTTTATTTTCTAAATCTTTTTTTTTTTTTTTTGTCTTTGAATCCTGTCTCCAGTTATGCCAGGTTTGGCGCAGTAACAGCTCTGTCCTACCTTTGTGGCACAGCCGCCCATCTTCCTCTTGAGCCCAGGAGGGAGCCAAGTGCACAGAAGACAAGTGGGATTTGGATGCAGCTGGGACTGTGCAGTCTGTCACTCCTCCAGACGGACAGCCAGCCCACACAGTACAGACTCCTACCAAGGGAGTTCTTATGTGGTGAAGACCTGGATATCACATGCAAGGCTGGGAAGTCTCTCTACTGCTCTCTCACTAATTCCTGAGGGGTAATCTTTTCTACCTGCAAGTCATTCTATCGCCCAGTCCCCTTCCACTGACAGAATTCTATTTTCTGGGTTCCAACGCTGCAGCACAGTGGGTTAAGCCATATGGGTGCTGGTTCAAGTCCCAGCTGCTCCACTTCCAATCCAGATCCCTGCTAATGCACCTGGGAAAGCAGTGAGGATTAGCAGATGGAAGATTCTCTCTCTCTCTCTCTCTCTCTCTCTCTTTCTCCTTCCTTCTCTCTCTCCATAACTCTTTCAAATAAATAAATAAAACCTTAATAAATAAATAAAAAGACATTAAGAATTATATGTTCTTCCCCCAAACACTCTTACCTTGAGATAACTAAAAGGGAGAGAAGCAAGAAGGAGGGAAAGGGTGAAGGGAGGCAGGAAAAACAGAAAGGAGACAGAGGGGAAGGGAGGGAGATAGAGAAAAGACCAAGAGGGCAAAGGAAACCTACAGAAAATGAACTCAGTATCCCTGAAGCCACTTCCACAAAGGGCGAGCTCAGTTGCTCAACAGATGCAAGGTGAGTTCCAGGCACTAGGGGTTAGGTAAAGGCACTACTTCCAGAGAGAACCTCCCCAGAACCACATCAATTTTGCTGATAGGCATTTGGACCTCCCAAATTCTTATCTACGGGAAGAAAGTTTCACTGAAGCAGGACAACTGAAAGCTGTGAGCTGACATTCTAGTGGAATCAATGGATCTTTCCAAAGTTTTGTATAAGAGGCCAATTCGTGGGACCAGCATTGTGGCACAGCAGATAAAGCCGCCTCCTGCAATGTCAGCATCCTATAGAGGTGCCAGTTAATGTCCCAGCTGCTCCACTTCCAATCTAGCTCCCTGCTAATAACCTGGGAAAAGCAATAAAGACTGTCCAAGTGTCTGGGCCCCTGTCACCCCCATGGAAGACCCAGATGAAGTTTCTGGTTCCTGGCTTCAGTCTGGCCCAGCACTGGCTATTGTAGTCATTTGGGATGTGAACTGGTAGATGGAAGATCTCTCTCCTTCTTTCTTTCTCTCTCTCTTTCTCTCTCTCTCTCTTTCTCCCTCCCTCCCTCTCTCTCCCCAACCCTGCCCCACCACTCCCTCTCTCTGACTTTCAAAATAAATAAATACATCTTTAAAAAAATAAAGAAGCCAATTAGTTAGACAAACTGTATAAGTGGGTACTTGGAGTAGGGCCATAAATAGAAGGTTGGGAGGTAGAAGTGCAGATTGCAAAGAGTGGAGAGCCAATCAGCAAAGGAGATGAGTGGGTAGATAAGAACACACCTTTGAAAAGTCCCTGCCATTTTGCAGTAGCACAAATAATTTGGGGGGTGTCCAAAATACTGAGGGGGTGGAGCATGGCAGAAACAGTACAGGAAACCCAAGAGTCCTTGAGGTCCACGATGTCTACCCTATGCCACCTAAGAGCCCCTGGATTCCAGCAGAGACGCTTCAAACTCCTGCAGGGGTGGTGAGAGTGAGCGTCAGGACGAAGTGGCACTGGACAGGGTATTATTCTCCTGACTTCACTGCATACACCTGAGCTCCAGGTAAGATTTCATCTGAATAAGAATCAATTGCTGGGCCGGCACCGTGGCTTAACAGGCTAATCCTCCGCCTTGCGGCGCCGGCACACCGGGTTCTAGTTCTGGTTGGGGGCCGGATTCTATCCTGGTTGCCCCTCTTCCAGGCCAGCTCTCTGCTATGGCCCAGGAAGGCAGTGGAGGATGGCCCAAGTGCTTGGGCCCTGCACCCGCATGGGAGACCAGGAGAAGCACCTGGCTCCTGGCTTTGGATAAGCGCCATGAGCCGGCCACAGCGGCCTTTGGAGGGTGAACCAACAGCAAAAAGGAAGACCTTTCTCTCTGTCTCTCTCTCTCACTATCCACTCTGCCTGTCAAAAAAAAAAAAAAAAAAAAAAAAGAATCAATTGCTGACAATATGGTCGCCAATGATTCTAAAGTCTGACAGACTTAAGCCAGGGGATAAATGGACCTGCCAAGGTCAAGCACAAAAATCATAATCCGACTAAAATAGCAATCGGATCCCCTGGCTCTGGACTTACACAGTTTGATGTGAAGATGTTCCAAGAATCAAATGAGAGAATGAAAGAGGCCAAAAAATAGAATCTCAGCTTTTGCCATTGTTGGCCAAGAGAACCTCGGTCCCAAACATCACAGACACACACTTCACCTGGGGAGATCTGGCACAGTGGCTCCAGGGCTCGGTCACACCTACATGTGTGTCTCATAGGAAATGTGGACAAAGAATCATCCTCACCTGTGTAATCAACAAGAGATGGAGAAAATCTTCATGGCCCTTTAATACCCTTTAGCATCCTGTGCCTCCAAAGAGAGGTAGATCCACAAGAGACTCTTCAGTTTTGCTGAGTGGATGAAAAAATATATATCAATGAGTGAGGATCAAACATTCCCAAATTGCTTGAAATTAGCAGTCAGCAAAGTACCACCCATAAGTCAACCCCTGTCCACTTCCTGTTTTGTTGTGAATAACATTTTTTTGGAACACAGCCACTCCCATTCATTGACCGTCCTCTGTGGCTACCTTCTTGTCACGGGTCAGAGCTAGGTAGCTGTGACAGAATCCGTGAGTGAGGAGTAAGACAGACTCACAGGCAGTTAGTGCAGGTCCCTGTCCTAATGCGAAAAGAGCAGAGTCCCTTTAAGAGGGACAAAGCTCTTGCTTCTTCCCAGAGGCTGCCTTCAGCAACACTTGCAGGTTTTTTGTTTTGTTTTTTGCATTTTTCCCAATAAAACAATTTATTACCAAAGCAGAGTGGTGCCACCGCCAGGAGGGTCCCTGCTGGGCTCCGTCCACACCCCCTGCAGCCACCAAGGAGTCAGCCCTGAAGCTGGACAGGGAAAGGAGGCACTTCCCATCATGCGGAGAGCAGCTGCGGCCTCCCTGACGCTGGGGGGGCGCCCCAGCAGTGGGCAGGAACATGCATTCCAGGGATTTGTCTAGAATTTTATCTGTAATTAAACAGCAGGCCCCAAGTCACATTATCTCTTCGTTTTCTTTTAAAGATTTGTTTCCGACTGCAAGTTGAAATTCTGGGTTACCTACTGCACCTCTGGGAGGTCCGGGGGCCATAGGGCAACACACACAGCTCCGGCGGCAGAGCCTCCAGACTCTTCCTCAGCATGGCGTGGGGCCGTGTCTCCGTATACTTGAGGCCCACCACCACCTTCAGGTACTCCTACACCCCCTGAGGGCCTGATCCGGAGACCACGCAGTCCCACCAGGGGCCCTGGGCTGTCCAGGAACTTCTGTTTCTGTTTCATGATCTCCCTGGTGTTGGGCAGGCAGTGTGTCCATGGCAGAACCCTGCAGAGCCTGCTGGCCTACAGCCCTTGTGCAGGTCCGTGCCGATGAACTCGAGGTCCCCCTTGGGTGGGCTCCTGCTGCCTTCCACCTGGGCAGCAGCGGTAGGTGAAGCCGTAGCCCCCCGGGGTCACCTGGCTCAGGTCGTCTGGGTTCACAAGGATATCCGGAGCTGTCCCATTGCCATGAACATACTCATTCTCACGGAGGAACTCCAGGTGCCCAGTGGTCTGCAGGCCCCCTGCGGCACACACACCTCTGACACCACACGCTTCAGGGGCTCCTCCCCAGGCTGGGGAACACCAAGAACCTGCACTCCTCCTGGTGAATGCCAAAACCCACGCAGGTGGGGACAGCCAGGAGGGGTTGGGAGCTCAGCTTCCGGTCCTTGTCCACTTGCAGAGGCTTGGCGGTCCGCCGAAAGTTCTGCTCATTGAACAAGCATCCGGCCTTGGCATCCAGTTTTGAGTGAGAATCGGTGTTTCTGGGCATTCGTGAGGCCAGGGGTGGGCTCAGCTTCCTAGAGGACGCCCTGGTGGTCGCTGCTCGCGAGGGCTCCCCGCTCCCAGCACTGCCCGCTCTGGTCGGTCAGCACTGTCCCTACGGGTAAAGCCTCAAGCGAGGCGGTCACCAGCCTCCACTTCAGTGTCTGCGGCTTTGCCTGGTCGTCTGCGGGCTGCTTCCGGGGGCTGGGGGGTCTGCTGGGGGACCCTGGGGGCCTCAGAATCTTCAGCCACCGCCCAACAAGACGGAAGAGTGGGATGAGTGACGGTGCAGGACCATATCGCTCTCTTGGGAGAGCCTCGGAAGGCTTGGAGCTCGGCTCTCCCCTGGAGCCTCGGCCGGCCCGCGGGCTCTGGTGCGGCTCCGGTGCGGCTCCAGGGCTCCACAGCTCCACAGCGGGGGCAGAATTTGACCGACGCCACCGGCTGGGCAGAGGCAGTCTGCACTTGAGGAGCGGTCTGGCGGGGCCCTGGGTGTTGCGGGAAGACTCAGGGCCCTCCACCGGCACTAGGCCTCACCTTCTCGGTCCACCAGCGCAAACTTCCGCTAGCGCCAAGGGCTCCGCTCGCGCATCCTCAGTCCTGCAGGCCGACGACGCCCCCTCCCCGCGCTGTACGTGCCCCGGAACTCCATTTCCCAGACGCCTCCGCGACAGACCAGCCCTCTGACTGGGAACGCGCTTGGTGTTATCATGAAGGCTGGCTACACAGGGCTGCAAACTCCAGCCCTCCGGTGGGTTTTATCTCTGCCTCAGATTGGTTGTTCTTCCAGCCTCCTAACTGGTTGTTCAACCCTTGATCTCGTCCCGCTCACTCTTTTCCTTCCTTCTCCCTCTGTATAGCATCAGTTCTGCTCTGGCACCCCCTCGGCAGTTAGGACTGCTTGCAAAGACCTCTAAAATCACAAACCATTAGAAATCTTTAGGAAAAGTGTGGTTCTTTAGGAGACGTGGAAGGTCACTGAGAAAGCCAAGCATCCTACAAGAAGCGAATGAGGGGCCGACGCTGTGGTGCAGCGGGTTAACGCCCTGGCCTGAAGCGCCGGCATCCCATCTGGACGCCAGTTCGAGACCCTGCTGCTTCTCTTCCGATCCAGCTCAGGCCTGAGAAAGCAGTGGAGAATGGCTCAAGTCCTTGGGCCCCTGCACCTGCGTGGGAGACCGGGAGGAAGCTCCTGGCTCCTGGCTTCAGATCAACTCAGCTCCGGCCGTTGCAGCCATCTGGGAAGTGAACCAGTGAATGGAAGACCTCTGTGTGTAACTCTGACTTTCAAATAAATAAATAAATCTTTAAAAAAAGAAGAAGGAGGAGGAGGAGGAGGAGAAGGAGAAGGAGAAGAAAAGAAGAAGAAGCGAATGAAACACACGCCATTTGGAGTTTCCCAGCAGCCAGCTGGAAAAGAAACCCTACATCCACACAACTGAAGCAACATGACTTGCCTTTCAAGAAAGGCAGACTCATTCCTTTCTAAAACAAGGGAGTCTTTTCTCCCCAGAGTCCTTCGTAAGAGACTATCATGCTACGTAGTGAGCATGATCTTCAGTACATTGTAGAATAAATCCTCTGAAAATTCTCACCAGGCTCAACCTATTTATTCAACGTGTTCGGCAATATTTAATTCAACACTCAACAAATATCCAAGGAGTATCTATTGTGGGCCAGGCATTGTTTGAAGCATGAGGGACACGTTGAGGAACAAGACAGGCATCAAGCCTGCTCCCTGGAGGTGGTACAGTCAGATGGCATCCGACCAAAGATCCAGTGAAAGCATTTAAACTGGGACTAGAGGGGATGTGTCACTCCCAGAAGTACGGCTTTCAGGGGATCTAATGACAGTCAGTGTGATGCGAGAGAAAAGACACTGGGCTACATTGGGCTCGCAGCCTGTGTTTTCAGAGTGCTGAGCACCTACAAATATGTTTCAGCAGATACACTCTGTGATGCATTCATAGCCAAGGGGTTTCAAAAAGTTCATGGAAAATGCGATCGTAGGATAATATGAATTTCTCTGAACTCTTCAAAAGCCTGCTCGTGTAAGAGTATAGACATAATAAAGGTACAAGTGTATTATTAAACCTGCCCCTCTCTTGTTGCCTTCACTTAGCTTCCTCCTACAGCTATGAGCCGGCCGGCCCCTGCACACTGAGTACTGAACTCTTCAGAGGAATGGATGGACCGCAGCCTGTAAGCAGTTCCCTTCCATAATGTTCTTGGACCTTGGTCATGTTCATAAGGAATTTTTTTAAGGTTTATTTATTTGACAGGCAAAGTGACAAGAGGGGGAGAGACATAGAGGAAAAAGAGATCTTCCATGTACTGGTTTACTCCCCAAATACCAACTACGGCTAAGGCTAGGCCAAACGGAAACTGGAAGCCAGGAATTCCATCCAGGTCTCCCATGTGGGTGGGAGGAATCCAACCAACTACTTGGATCTTCTTCTGCTCCCTTCCCAAGAGCATTAGCAGGAAGCTGGATAAAAGTGTGGAATAGCCAGGACTAGAACCAGGCACTCTGCTATGGGATGCAGGCATCCCAAGCCATGGCCTACCCTGCAGCACCACAACACCTGCCAAGAATTTTTTTTTTTTTTAGAGAGAGCGAGAAAGAGAGAGTAAAATAGCTTCTCTTCTGGAACAGATGCCGGGGACCAGCAAATACCTGGTGGAGATCCCTCTCCCAACCCCCAATTTGAAATCCCACAAGAAAAAGAAAAATGGGCTTTTCAGGAATTTCAAGGGTAGCAGAATAAAACAGTAGGGATCAGTCCTCAGTAATCTCTCTTTAGATCTAAGACTTTGACTTTCTTCAATTCTCAGGGAGATCGAATGAAATTCATTGCAGCAAGCAGAGCCCAGAAATTCCACACGTCTCTGCATCACATTTTATGGAATGAACAATACTCGCAAGACTGGAGGCTTCTCAGTTTGCGATCTGTGGATGCATAACCTGGAAGACAGGAGGGGGGACTGAAAGCTGAGAACCCAGAGGGGAGATAAAAGTTCAAAGTGCTCCCATGGGAAGACACTTTCCTTTACAGCCAGCCAGAGAATGTGAGAGAGAAGGAAAAAGGGAAAAAAAAAAAAATACACAAAGAACACGCCTGCCTAAAGTGCTCGCACAGGAAATGATGTGGGATCACCTCCATGCAGTGCAGCCACGTCCTATGAGGATACCTCAAAAAGTTCATAAAATAGAATGAAAAGGTACGTTTATTTTGGTGCAAAAGAATTTGAAATCATAAATACCAGGGTCCTCAAAGAGTTTGTGGAAACGCATAGTATGAAAAAACTTCACTGATCTCAAAACTTTCTTGCACCAAAATGCAAGAAATCTTATCTTTCAATGCCACTGCTGCACAGTCTGTCTGAAGCGCTCTGTTTTCAGCACCCAGCTCACCCAGAGCATTTGTGAAGGGGCGGCTACACTATGAACTGTGATTTCCAGCACCCCAGCCACTCACAGCCTCTGATCCTGTGCATGAGAGCTCTGAGTTCTGGTATCAATTAGCATATAATCTTTATGTCTCACCACACCCAAGTGAAATATTTATCAAAAAGGAAAGGACTTGGAGAGCTTGCAACAGAGAATTCTGCTTCTGATTAGGTCAGCGTCCAGCATGAATGTTGGCCCTGCCAAGGAGCAGGCTCGGGCTGCTGCAGAAGTCACCATTCCCTGGGAGAAGATGAGGGGCAGGAGAGAGAAAAAACTATTATTCACACAACGTCAGCTTTGTGCCAGACTCTGTCTGTGCTGTCTATCACCAATAGCAAATTATTCCAAGGTGTAGCAGCTTAAGCGTTCACTTGTCACAGTTCCTAAGGTCCAGGGAGACTATGCAGGGCATAGCTGGGTGTCTCTGACTCAGGGTGTCTCACAAGGCTCCGACCAAGGTATCAGCAGGGGCTACGGTCACTGCAAGGCTCGGCTGGAGGAAGGTCTGCTTCAAGTTCACCACTGTGGCTGTTGGCTGGAGACATCCCCTCCTGACATGTGGGCCTCATCACTGGACAGCTCATCCATGGCAGCTGGCTTCCTTCAGAGCAAGCAAGCTGATGACAGAGCAGGAGAAGGCGCCCAAGGGAGAAGGCATTGTCTTTCTACAGCCTCATCTTCCAAGTGCCATCCCATCACCTTTGCCATATTCTGCTCATTAGAAGCAAGTCCCCAGGCCCAGGCCATGCACAAGAAGAGGGAACCACACAAAGGCCCAAATGCAGAGAGCAGGGACCACTGGGGTCAGAGAGAGGCTGCCAAGCCCACGGAGTCAGACTTTTGACATGTTTATTGAAAACGAAGAAAGTGTTGCTGGGAGTTTTATTGCCCTCAATTGTGCAGGCTTTCCAGCTGAGACCATGGGAGTGTGAACAGACAAAAGACAACCTTCCAGCTTTGTGCTAGAGCCTGGATCCAGACTGAAGAACCCGCACACTTCTGCACCATCACACAGTGAGAAGCGGGGAACCACAGCGACTCTCTCTTCTTTAGCAGTTTCAGGCTTGTCTTGTAGGAAACCAGTATCTTCAAAGGGCACATGAATGCTTCATGGGACACAATCGCTTCCCACAAAGTTGCTTGTTTGTTCTGTTTTGTTTGTAGCAGAAACTCATGTAAGTTGTTTTGCATGGAACTCTAAAAAGCAAAACACATCAAAACATCCACCCTGGTTCAAGTGGCTGGTCGGTTAGGGTGGAGTGGACTGGGGTGTGGCCATCCACTTAACCTCCCTCTCTGACTCCTTAGAGATCCAGAAAGTTGACTTGAAAACTTCTCAGTAGAAACTGAAGTAAAATCTACAACTGCAAAGTTTGAGAGTCAGAAAATCACCACCGACCAGCTGGGAGGTGCTGGACACTATATGTCCCCCAGTCCAAGCCTCTCTCTGTCATCGAGAGTAGCAGGATACTAGTGATTCTACTGCCATGGACAGACACTGATAGCAACTCCAGAGAGAGCTCTGGGAATGCCCTTCTTAGTTAACAAATAGCAGTAAGTATTTTTAGACGGGAGCGTTATTAAATACCATGATATTATTAGCCTTGTCTTCCAGAAAGAGGGGAAAGAAGGCCAGAATCTTAGATATCAAGTAAGATTGATGCTGTGGCATGCAGAAGTCATGAAAAGAATGTTAAATCCTACACATGAAGAATGAGTCACTGGAGTCAATGCTACATAAAATGAGATAAAGCCAAGAGGTTATAAAGAGTGGGTGCTTGTGCAACATTGCCTGATAAGAACTGTCACAAAAGACACTGCCAGAGCTATGAGAGGGCCTCCATTCAAGAGAGAGATGCTAACCAGATGTGACACTTGGTATTCTCACACCTGATGCTGCAGTCTACCTATGGTACAGCATCCAAATGGAGGTGCTAAGGATGTTCTTCAACCTCTTTGTACAAGAGAAACAAGGATTAGGTTTTTAGAGGATTGACTCAAAATTGTGGGGAGACAAAGCGACCAATGGCATCCTTTTAAAAAATCTGGACATTGTCAGCCAAAGCTGCCTGACGTGTCTGGGGGACAGCAGCAGCCACGTGGGGTGTCCTGCAGGAGACAGAGCAGTGTTCACTCTTGGACAGCCTCCCGCAGTGTACACAGCTCACTGCCTGCTTCCCCTACTGGAAAAAAAGAACGTCACTGGCTCACCGGCAGCCACACGGGGCAATGCCAAGCCATACGAATTGATACCCAAGGTGTTACTCTAAAAGCTGCATCGTCTTTAAATCCAGACCCCTCTGGAGAACCCACACAGGACTGCTTACACGTTATTGAACAAGTGTATACTAGCAGACCGACCCTGGCTGTTGTCCCCTCAGGGACCCTAAATTTGAAACTCTTCCTGCAGGATGGGCATAGCTTCCAAGATCAGAAAAAAAAATCAAAAGACTAGATATGCAGTGTTGGCTCTCCAGGGAACTTGGAAGCAGAAGCCATTGCCCCCAGGTATCTTAGCCCAAAAGGCTGAACTCACAGCCTCACCCAAGCTCCATGCCTTAGAAGAGGTAAGAGAGTAAACATGTGTGCTGACTCTAACTCAAGAAAGAGGAATGTTGATAGCCTTAGCTTCCCCCGGGAGAGATACAAAGATGGACTTTGTTTCCTCCCTTGGGTTCAAAGAAGATGGGAAAAAATATATAAAACTCTGTCAATTTCCCAAACCCATCTCATAGGTGGATCAGCTATGTCTTCCATTGTTCAGATCACCGGCTATTCATCTTCGTCCCAGGGATAGGGATGGAGAGGATGACTTTGCACTGACAGATTATACTCAACGTGCCTTCAAAGACTGCCACACAGCCAGGTTAATGCTACGTGTGAGCCCACACTAAGTGTTAATCCATGGTTCTGGCCCCTGGTTTGAGACTAGAAGTCCCTGGTGGCAGAAACCACTCATCTTTCTGGCTTGCGTTACAGGCATAGGAGTATTAGCATGCTGTTGCTTTCACTGTCGCTGTAGAAGAATAATGCACCTGCGAGGTAAAGTGTGTGGCAAATAGCTGGGACGAGCCCTGTCACGACTCAGAAAAATCTCCCCCGGGATTACACGTTGTCTTGAAAAGAAGGTTTGTGGCTTCCTCTCCTCCAATCCCGAGGAATCCGACTTCACCTCTTAACAGCAGGAAGCACACAGAACTGTCATCACCCCTACTCCTTTGGGACTGAGGAGTCACAAGAAATAGGAGGACTTGAACCAGAGCCCTGGCCACCCACCGTCTCCCCACACCCCTCCCCAAGCTTAGCATTTCTCTTGTGCTGTTTCCGCTAGAGTTATTTCGCCAGCTTGAGGGCAGTAACGCAGCTGTCCTACCCGGTCCCTAATCACCAGGCTCTCAAGGTCATTCATTTCGCCTATAGATAACATCTTGCTTTTCAATCTTGTCTACAGGCATTTATTTTCCGGGATCCCTAGGCCCTGAGCAAAAAAAAAAAAAACTGCCACCTGCCTGGAGTGGTGCCACCGTCAACATTCCCTAAAAAACACAATGTAGCTGATCAACGCAAGAAGGGTCGTGAGCACTGCGGACCTTCTAAGAACTTGGTCACAAACCAAACACACACCCCCCAGTGCCAACTTCGGTCTGGAAGAAACTGTACACCGAACCCCTCAGGGAGCCCAGGCATAAAGCAAGAACTGTGTGGCTCTTTGTGCCTTGCAGTAAATACACACTTTCTTTCACCACTCCACTTTCAGTAACTGACCGATTGTGCGTTGGGCTGGGGGTGGGGGTGGCAGGTTTGAGGGTTTTATAGCAACACCTTCAACCAGTTTTGGGGTATTCTATAACAACGGGATGTTTGTTTTCTGGCCATAAATTGGTAACTGATACAAGACTGGACAAAATATACGAAACAACTGATTTTGGATGTAGGCATCAGGCAAGCAAGTTTACCGTGAGATGAGGCCCATGGCAACTGAATATTTCAATATTTCTGCCTGGGTAAATTCATCATGAACCTCATTGGATTAAGGTGACAAAAAACGGAATCGAAGGTGAGTGAGGTGGCTGGAATTTTTAAGGCAACATACTAGAAATAAGATGTCTAAGAATGTGTCTGAGAGACATAGGAGACCACTTAAGGTCTTTGGCCAAATACTGAGCCCTGAATACACAAGGCAAGACTCCAGGTGGCCAGGAAAGGAACAAAGAACAAGGGAAAAGGAGCTGCTGGGCAGCTTGAGGCTGACCTGCCTGAGCTCACGCGGTGCTGAGAGCCTCTGTGCTCCAGCTGCAGCGATGAGAGATGTTGTTCAGCACCTGAGCAAGCTGGTAGACAGCGCAAAGGGGCCACACCTCAGAAATAAGCCTCAGCTAGCCCTAGACTCACCCAAACACAGCTCTCGTAAATCCTTGCATGAATTAAGAGATCCACAAGTAAATCAACTTTCCACTGGAGCAAAACAGAACACTGTGGGATGAAGAAGGCATCAAAACCCAGACATCCAAGCACGTGGCGCCCATGCAGTTCAACATACCACAAAAATAAATAAATAAAAATGTTCAAAACCCTTACACGACATAGGAAAGGCAGAAATGAGATGTGCACCAATAAAGCAATTAATCAATAGATATAGACTCAGAAAAGACAGAGCGGATGGAATTAGAAGCTAGGGAATTTAAACAGCTCTAAAATTCAAAGTCAGATGTAAGGGAGAACAAATAGGAAATCTCACTTGAGAAATGAAAGCTATGAAAAAACACTTAGGTGTATCGTAACCTTTTAGCTTTGCTAAAATCCAAATCACTGACCACACCAAGTGCCAGTGAGGATGGGGAGCAGCAGGAAGTCTCACTCATTGCTGGTGGGAACGCAAAATGGTACAGCCATTTTGGAAGGTAGTTGGATGGTTTCTTACAAAGCTAAATCCAAATTCTTCAAATGACCTACCAGTCACACTCCAAATGAGGTTTATCCAAATGAGCCACATAGTTATTATGTATCCATGAAAACCCGAGTATGAATGTTTATAGAGACTTTATTATTTTTTTTTTTGAAAGGCAGAGTGGACAGTGAGAGAGAGAGACAGAGAGAAAGGTCTTCCTTTGCCGTTGGTTCACCCCCCAATGGCCGCTGTGGCCGGCAAACCACGCTGATCCGAAGCCAGGAGCCAGGTGCTTCCTCCTGGTCTCCCTTGGGGTGCAGGGCCCAAGCACTTGGGCCATCCTCCACTGCACTCCCGGGCCACAGCAGAGAGCTAGCCTGGAAGAGGGGCAACCGGGACAGAATCTGGCGCCCCGACCGGGACTAGAACCCGGTGTGCCGGTGCTGCAGGTGGAGGATTAGCCTATTGAGCCGCGGCGCCTGCATATTGAGGCTTTATTTGTAACTGCCAAATACTGGAAGTAACTGGCAGATCCTTCAATCAGTAGGCAAATAAACCAACTGTGGCACATCCATACAGTGGGGTATTAGTCAGCCATAAGAAGAAATCAGCTATCATGTCACAAGAAGATATAAAGGAACCGTAAATGCCTATTGTTAAGTGAAAGAAGCCAGTCTGAAAAGCCTCTGTAATGTGTGATTTCAACTACGTGACACTCTGAAAAGGGCAAAGCTACGCAGAGAGTGAAAATATCAGTGGCTGTCAGGAGTTTCAGGGGAGGGAAGGAGAAAAACCAGATAACTACCTGAGGTCCAGGAGATGTTAGGGTGTTGAAACACATAGGCATGATACTGTCATGGCAGATTCGTGATACTGGGCATTTGTCAGGCCGCACGGAGATACACACCATACAGAGTGAGCCCCAATACAAAGCGTGGACTTACTTAATGATAATGTGTCATTAGTGGTTCACCAGTCATAATCAATTCACCACACAGGGGAATGCAGGAGGAGTACATGGGAACTCCTTGTAACCTAAAACTGCTCTGAAAATAAAATGCATTAATTTTCAAAAGAAACAATGGAAATTCCCAAACTAAAATACATACTGTCGGAAATAAAAATTCCTCTGGATGGATTAAATAGCAGATTAGACTCTGTGGAAGATATTAGTAAGTATGTGGATGAAATACTAAAAAGTATCTAGGGGCCAGTGCTCTGCACAGTGGGTTAAAGCCCCGGCCTGCAGTGCCGGCATCCCATATGGGCACCAGTTCGAGGCCCAGCTGTTCCACTTCGCATCCAGCTCTCTGCTATGGCCTGGGAAAGCAGTAGAAGATGGCCCAAGTGCTTGGGCCTGTGCACCCATGAGGGAGACCTGAAGAAGCTCCTGGCTCCTGGCTTTGGATTGGCACAGCTCTGGCTGTTGCAGTCATTTGGGGAGTGACCAGCAAATGGAAAACCTCTCTCTCTCTGGCTCTGCCTCTCTTTAACTCTGTCTTTCAAATAAACAAGATAGGCCGGCGCCACGGCTCACTAGGCTAATCCTCCGCCTTGCAGCGCCGGCACACCAGGTTCTAGTCCCGGTCGGGGCACCGATCCTGTCCCCGGTCGCCCCTCTTCCAGGCCAGCTCTCTGCTGTGGCCAGGGAGTGCAGTGGAGGATGGCCCAAGTGCTTGGGCCCTGCACCCCATGGGAGACCAGGAGAAGCACCTGGCTCCTGCCATCGGATCAGCGCAGTGCGCCGGCCGCAGCGCACCTACCGCGGCGGCCACTGGAGGGTGAACCAACGGCAAAAGGAAGACCTTTCTCTGTGTCTCTCTCTCACTGTCCACTCTGCCTGTCAAAAAAAAAAATTATCAAATAAACAAGATAAATATTTATTTTTTTAAAAAAAGCTATCTTAAACAAAGGTATTAAGAACCTAAACAAGTACACAGTCTCAATCACAAGACAGTCTCAAATAGTCTAATGCACAGGAAATTAGAATCTCAAAAGGAAAAGAGAAATAGTAGAGTAGGAGAAATATTGGAACAAAAATAGCTTTGAAAATGCTAAGTCTGATGACTCATATCATCTCATAGATAGGGTAAGGCAAATAAACCCCAAAAAGGATAAATAAAACCAGAGAAAAGGGAACCCTGGGATAGTGTTGATGAGAATGTAAATTAATACAGCCATTGTGGAAAACAATATGAAAGTTCCTCAAAAAACCTGAAGATTAGAGTATTGTATGACTCAGCAATCGCACTATTGGGTGTTAATCCAAGGGAGATGCAATCACTCAGTTGATGAGACATCTGCACGTGTCCACCAACACAGACCACGTGTCCACCAACTGATGAACGGCTAAGGAAAATGTGGTACCCGTGCACGAGGGAGACCACTCACAAAAGGATGAAATCGTGTCATTGGCAACAACGTGGTTGGAACCGGAGGCCATCAGACTATCTGATACCATCTTGTGGTTGAGACTGTGCATTTATTTAGGTTCTTACTGCCTTGTTTAGACACTTTTTAGTGTTTCATCCACATTAACAAGCCTAGCACCAAAAGACAAGTACAACATGATCTCACTCATATGTGGAATATAAAAAAGTCAGTCTTTAAGAAATTAAGAGCAGAATGGTCGTTACCATAGGTTGGGAAGAGAAGAGGAAAGAGAGATGGGAAAATGGTGTCTAACAAGTACAAAGAGCACCACACCTAGAAAATACATTAATGATATAATAGACTTTTTCTCTCATTTCTTAATTTTTAAAAAGATGATTATTTAAAGCAAAATACTAACAATGCATTTTGATGCTTTAATGTATAGAAATAAAATGTAGCAACACAATGGCACAAAAGAAGTAAGATAAAACTGCACTATAATGCCGTGATTTTTTTACATCTTTTTTTTTTTTTTTTTTTTTTTTTGACAGGCAGAGTGGACAGTGAGAGAGAGACAGAGAGAAAGGTCTTCCTTTTGCCGTTGGATCACCCTCCAATGGCCGCCGCGGTTGGCGCGCTGCGGCCGGCGCACTGCGCTGATCCGATGGCAGGAGCCAGGTGCTTATCCTGGTCTCCCATGGGGTGCAGGACCCAAGCACTTGGGCCATCCTCCACTGCACTCCCTGGCCACGGCGGAGAGCTGGCCTGGAAGAGGGGCAACCGGGACAGGATCGGTGCCCCGACCGGGACTAGAACCCGGTGTGCCGGCGCCGCAAGGCGGAGGATTAGCCTAGTGAGCCGCGGCGCCGGCCCAATGCCGTGATTTTTTAAAAACTTTTTCTCATTTATTTATATAATTTGAAAGGCATAGAGACAAAGAGATGTCCCATGCACTGGTTCACTCCCCAGATGCCAGCAACAGCCAGGGCTGGTTCAAGCTGAAGCCAGGAACCAAGAACTACATCCAGGGTGGTGGCAGGAACCACATGGGTGGCAGGGACCCAACTACTTGAACCATCGCCCGCTGCCTCCCGGGGTGTGCGTTCGAAGGAATCTGGAAAGAAGGGCAGAGTTGGACTCAGATCCAAGCACTCTGATAAGGGACTCGGGCACCCCAAGCAGCAGCCCAACCACTGCACCAAGTGTCTGCCTCTGATGCTTCTGTGAAATAGGAGGTGGGAGGGTATTACTAGGACACATTGTTATAAAGCCTAAAGTAATCACTTAAAGTACGGGACAAAGAAGTCCAGCTACAAATACGGAAGACCCGGTAGACTACTGGATTACGTTCAATTAACCCAAATGTAACAGGAAGAGAAGGAAACGGGACACACGGCAACCATAAGCCCAATCACATCAATAATTAAATTACCTTAGCAGGCACTTTACAGAAGGTATAAGCACAGAAAGATTTGCTCCACATCTTTAGTCACCAAAGAAAAGCAAATTTTAAAAAACTGCCCTGAGGAGTGGGCATTCAGCCTAGGAGTTAGTACACTTATGTCGCACATCGGCGCACCTGGGTTCAGTCCCCAGCTTCAGCTTCCTGCCAAGGCACACCCTGCAAGGCAACGGTGATGACGCCAGTAAAAGGGCTCCTGCCACCCACACGGGAGAGGCCTACTGGGTTCCTGGCTCCTGGATTGTGGCCCCTGTCCGGCCCTGTCACCCTGTTACCGTGGGCATTTCGGGAGTGAAGAGTGAACAGTGAATGGAGGATCTCTCTCTCTCTCTCTCTCTCTCTCTCTCTCTCTCTCTCTCTCTCCCCCTCTCTCTCTGGTTAAAACTGCAATGAGAAATCACAGCACATCCAAATAATGGGTAAAGTGAGCCCCACATGTTTGTAAAGATGTGGAACACGCAACACGCCTGTGCCTTCATGGGGAAACCGCAAATTACTACAGCCACTCTGGAAAGAGGGCTGGCAGTTTCTTGGAATGTTTAACATGTATTTAGTCTGTTACCCAACAGCTCCACTCCAAGGTATTCACCTATGAAAAAGGAAAACTCCTATCCCCCAGAAGTGTTCTGTACGCACGGATCTTTCCTTAAAATACTGGAAGCTGGCAGCAGCTCGCATGCTCATCAAGAGTGAAAGGAAAACCAAACAATGTGCATTCATAGCGTGGAATAATACTCGGCAATAATAGCGAATAAGCCACCGATAGACAAAGCAGAAGTATTGTTCTGAGCCAAAGTACGCAAAACGGTACACACTGCTTGACTCCACTTACAGAAATTTCTAGAATAGGCAAAATTAATCTTCAGTGACAAAAAATCAGAAGAGCAGTTCTGTCTGTAGGGATTGAGGGAATGAGTGGGAAGAAACACATGGAAGCTTCCTGGGGTTGTGGAAATGTCTTCGTAGGAGTGTGATTTATCTGGCATGTTTGTCAAAACTGATGAAACTACCCTATTAACAATCTGCGGGGTAAACATTAGACAGAATGGTTAAGATGCTACCTGGGACACCTGCATCCCACATGAGCATGCCTGGTTCAAGTCACAGCTCCTCCACTTCTGAGCCAGCTTCCCAACACATGTAACCCTCCAAGACAGCAGATTATAACTCAGATTCCGCCCCCAACATGCGAGACCCAGATAGAGTTGCAGGTACTGGGCTTCAGCCTGGCTACAACAAGGGACCAGCATTGTGGCATAGGGATCCTAAGCCACCACCTACAATGTTGGCACCCCTTGTGGGTGCCGGTTCACATCCCAGCTGCTCCACTTCCAATTCAGCTCCGTGCTAATGCACCTGGGAAAGTAGCAGAAGAGGACCTAAGTGCTTGGACCCCTGCCACTCACATGGGAGACCCAGAAGAAGCTCCTGGCTCCAGGCTTTGGCCAGACCCAGTTCTGACCATTGTGGTCATTTGGGGAATGAACCAGCAAATGGAAGATCTCCCTTTCTCTCTCTGTCTCTCCCTCTTTTTTGTAAATCTTTAAAAAAAATTTATCTATTTATTTGAAAGCAGAGTTACACAGAGAGAGAGGAGAGAGGGAGATCTATCATCCACTGGCTCACTCCCCAGTCGGCCACAACAAATGGAGCCACGCCAATCCAAAGGCAGGAGCCAGGATCTTCTTCCAGGTCTCCCACGTGGGTGCAGAGGCCCAAGGACTTGGGCCATCATCCACTGCTGTCCCAGGCCACAGCAGAGAGCTCAATTGGAAGTGGAGCAGCCAGGATTTGAATCAGCACCCAGATGGGATGCCAGCATTGCAGGCGGTGGCTTTACCCGCTACTTCACAGCATTGGCCCCTCTCTCTGTAACTCTTTCAAATAAAAAGATAAATCTTAAAAAAAAAAAGAAATTGATAAGATAATTTTAAAATGGAAATAGAAATGCAGAGGACATAAAAAACCCAGTCTTGGAAAGGGGTTCTATGATGAGGACTTTCACAGACAGATTTCAAACCCTGCTGTAAAGCTGCTGGTATTACCACTCGGGTAGGGACAGACACATCAGTGGACGCAACAGAGTTAGAAAGATCCACACATATAGAACCAACTGATTTTTTTTTTAGGGTTTTTTTTTTTTTTTTTTGATTCAAAAGCAAGATTTATTACAGTCAGAGACCTCCAGCCAAAGCAGCATGGAGGGGGACTTCCAAGAAAGGCAAAACCCAAAGGGGCTGGTGGTAGGAAGGTTTTAAGCATAATTTTAGAGGGAAAAAAAATTGATAATCAGATTGATATTTGGTTACAAGGCAGGGACAAAACCCACCAAAAGAACTGATTTGCAATCTTTTGCCCTGTCTGGCTTGCTCAAGATAAAACAAAAGAGCCATCTCAAGGGTGGATACCTCATTTGTTTTACAGTAAACTGGGAGCTCTGGAGGGTGAGTCACCACTCCCTTGCTGTTCTCAGGATAAGACTGGAAGCTCCCAAGGAGTGGGCAGGCAGGCATTTTTTTTTTTTAAGATTTATGTATTTATTTGAAAAGGCAGTGTTACAGAGAGGCAAAGGCAGAGAGAGAGTGAGAGAGAGAGAGAGAGAGGTCTTCCATCCACTGGTTCACTCCCCAAATGACCGCAATGGCCAGAGCAGAGCCAGGAGCTCCTTCTGGGTCTCCCACATGGGTGCAGGGGCCCAAACACTTGGGCCGTCTTCTGCTGCTTTTCCCAGGCCATAGCAGAGAGCTGGATCAGAGGCGGAGCAGCCAGGACTAGAACCTGCGCCCATATGTGATGCCAGCACTGCAGGCAGTGGCTTTTCTGGCCATGCCACAGCACCCACCCCAAGGCAGGCACTTTTGACCTTACTAAAAGACAACCCTTTGGGGAAAGCAAGCGCTCTGTACCCCAATTTCCACTGACTGCCTATTAGCCTATCTGAGTCCTCATAACCAATTGATTTTTGGTCAAAGAAAAATCTTCTAAGTTTTATAGGGAAGAAGGATAGTGTTTTCCACAAATGGTACTGGGACAAATAGCTATGTACGAGGTGGGGGGGGGGGGGGAGTGAACTTCAAATCACTCCTCACATCACACACAAATTAAACATGGGTTGTACCTATTAGCATAAAAGTTTAAAACAATAAATCTGCCAGAAGAAATCACAAGAGAAAATCCACAACCTTGAAGTAGGCATAGATTTCTTATACAGAAATGAGAAATCCTTAACTATGAAGAGAAATTTGGATACATCAAACTTTATCAAAATTAAAAATATTTTTATGAGAAGACATCAAGAGAAAGAGCAGATAAGACACAGACGAGGTGAAAGCATTCATAAAACATATACCTGACAACCCCCTGGATCTAAAATGTATAAAGAACTCCTGAAACCTCAATCCTAAAAAAAAACTTAATTTTTAAAGTAATAGACTTGAATAGGCAGTTCACAAAAGAAGATATATGGATGGCCAGTCAGCACATGGCAAAGCAGAACAACAGCAGAAGTTAAAACAAAAATGAGATATAATCGAACCTATACTATAATGGAGTTGGCATTTAAAAGACTGACAGTACCCAATGATAGTAAGGATGTGAAATAATGGGAATTCTCATATATTAATGTCAGGCATGTAAAATGGTAATACCCACTTTGGAAATCTGTCTAGCAATTTCCCATAAAGTTAAATATTTACCTCCCCTATGACCCAATAATTCTATGTCTATGAATTTATCCAAGAGAAATGAAAACATCTACATACAATAAAGCTTGTACTAGAATACTTATGGCAGCTTTATTCATAATAACCAAAGACTGGAAACAGTTCAAGTGTCCTTCCACAAGCAAACAGTTAAATAATTGAGTTATAATCATAAAAAAGAATATTATTAATCAACAAAGAGAAATGAGCTACTGATACATGCAAAATAACAGGAATGAACCTCAAAAAGATGCTGAAAAAAGCCAGATACAAATGAATATATCCTGTACAATTCAATTTATGTGGAGTTCTAGAACAGGCAAGTTAATTTCTGTTGAAAGAAATCAGAGAAATATCTTCCGGAGGGACTTTGAGGAGGGGTCAAGGAAAGTGGGAGACAGGGGGGAGCAGGAGGAACGTTTGGGGGAATGGAAGTGTTGCAGGTCTTAACAGGGACATGAGTTACATAGCTCTATGTCTTGGAAAACATACTAAACAGGGCCCTTGAGATTTGTGCATTTTACTGTACAGTAATTACAGTCAATAAAAAACAAGGACCTAACAATTTAAAAAGAGAATTGGACAAAAAAACATGTATAAGAGCTGGAGAAAACAACAGGACGCAGTTAAGCAGTGACAAATAGGCAATCATCATATAATTTTTCTTTAAAAATTTATTTTTTGAGAATGATCCCTTTTTTCGAATTATCTATGATTGCTTTAAATAATGCTTCCCTCTTTTTAAAGCATGCTTACTTGAACAAATACACTAGTTTTCTAGTAAGTTTACAATAAAAGTACCAACGCATAAGACTGTGAAGCTATTCATACTGGACTTCCTTCCTGTGTTACTTTAACAAATGTCCCCTGGGTATTGCAGCTATTAACATTTCATGGTTCCCTTATGTTGTCAAAAAGCACAAATGGTATTTCTGAGTGATTAGACTATTCCCTAGAAAATCTATTTATACAAAGTTATGATTACAACTAATGGCCTCACTCCAGGTACCTTTAAATTCTCAAACTAGTATTTACGTGAATGATAACCAAAATTCTCTGAAACCTGCTTTCTGAATGGCAGCCTGGTATCACTCAATGATGCAAAATTTGCCTGCATATGAGAGTGATCTGGAATAGAGTTTTAAAATACAAATATCCAAGGGCCAGCGCTGTGGTGGGGCAGGTTGAGTCACTGCTTGCAACACTGTCATCCCATAGCAAGGGGAGCACCAGTTCAAGTCTCAGCTGCTCTGCTTCCAGTCCAACACTCTGCTAACGCACCTGAGAAAGCAGCACAAAGGGGCACAAGTACTCGCGTCTCAGCTTCCATACTGCAAACCTGGATGGAGTTCCAGGCTCCTGGTTTCAGCCTGGTCCAGCCCTAATTTCTGGGGAGTGAACCAGTGGAGGGAAGATCTCATTCTCTGTTTCTTTCTCTCTCTCTATGTCACTAGGTTTTTAAAATAAATAAATAAATCTTTTTTTAAAAAAAATACAACGCACAGATTCCACCGTTAAGATTCTGATTTAATTAGTGTGGGATGAGTCTCTGAATTTCTAAAACAATCCTGGTCCCTGTAAGGATTAAATGTGCAACACCAGACAGAAGTGATTGGCGTGCTATTGATTTGGTAAATGCCAGTCGTCCTCTGTCACCCACGCAGTCCCAGTTCCTCCTGCGACAAAGGGAATGCCTAAAGTATGGTTCCACTTCAGTGGCAAAGAGGTCAGCAGATCTCACTGGAGCAACTCATGGAGTGGGAATGATAGCAGAGGGAGGAATAACAAGCCACTGGCGGGGGACTGTGACTAAGGAAGCTTTCGTTTTAACACAGAGCAGGAAGGCAGGAGAATAAAGAAAGGAAAAGTCAGGTTTAGTAAAATCTGGCAACTTTAAACAAGAGATCATTGCCAATCCTTCTGTTTCCATGTGGACAATTTACTTAGAAAAATTGGGGGCTGGAGAAGGTAGAAAGTAGACCCCTTTTAGTTTATTGTCTTTATTCAAATAGGAAGTTCGAGTCTGAAGTTAGGGAATCTTCCAAACTTCTCATACAAACCACAGCCTCTCTCAAGTCTTAGCCAAAACCCTGTCATCTCTCTATCTCTCATACACAAAAATGATGGGAAACTAATATATGGCAAATGCCATCATTTTTATACTCTCAACAATAAACACTATTGGTTATATATTCATTCATTCATTTGTTCAACATATATTTATTGAACACCAACTATGTGCCAAACCTAGTGCTAAGAATACTCAAATTTCTGGGCCAGAGTCGTGGCATCATGGGTTAGAACTCCACCTGCAACACCAGCATCCTGTATGGATGCTGTTCAAGTTTCAGCTGCTCCACTTCTGATCCAGCACCCTGCTAATGCACCTGGGAAAGCAGCAGAAGATGGCCCAAGTGCTTGGTCCCTGCACCCATGTGGGAGACCTGGAAGAAACTCCTGGCTCCTGGCTTTGACCATGCCCAGCCCTGGACTTTGCAACCATTTGGGGAGTGAACCAGCGGTTGGAAGACTTCTCTCTGTGTGTCTCCTCTCTACGTGTCACTCTGCCTTTAAAATAAAAAATAAAAGAAATTTTTTTTAAAAATTTCAAATTTCCTAAGTGATGCACTGAAGTTAGGGAACTTGTGCAACAATGATGAATCACAGAGCTGATGCTTGACCTGAGGTCTGGCCCTAGATTATGTTTAGAGACGAGAAGGCTCTCAATAGCTGGGAAATCGGGAAGATGCGATTGCCCTGGTGTAAAGCTCTGACTTATGCCTGATTCTCCCTCCCCACAGACCGTGATGAGCTTTTTCCTGTCTTGCTTCCAACTGAATTTCAAATGTCAGCTTGTAGAGCTCCTTCTGGATGCCTTTGTGGGCCACACCTGAGCTGATTTCCGGTTGGTAGACTGGCAGTTTGTCCAGGCGCTTGTCTCGGGAAAATTACACTGCCTTGTGATTGTGTACTCACCTGTCTCCCCTCTTTGCACCAGAAGTTCCCAAAGCCTATCCAGAGGTCCTGACATCAAACCTGATGAAGAGTAGGGGTAGAAAGAAGGGAGGGAGAAAGGAAGATTTCAGTGAAGTCTTCCTAAGGGATGTGAATGATTGAGCTATTATGAGCTGTGAATGCTCGCCTCCTCCTGCTGGAAAATTGGCTCAAAGAAAGTCGTAAGGAAAGGAAAGTGGGGTTGTGTGGCGACCCTATCAGGGCTGCTGCCTTTGGAGGGAGCTTCAGGCTGAGCAGAGACAGAGTCACAAGTTTAAGGATGTCTTGCAGGATTCATGGTCATTCCGCCAAGGGATGAGTCTCCAGTGGGTACATACAGCGACCCCAGTGTTCTTGTCAGCAAAGTGAAGGAGATCAGCACCAGCTCTGCTGTCACGGACCTTGCATCCCACGGACTAAACCTGTGCTGAGAGACAAAAAGGAATCAATTAAGGTTCTCACCCAGGGAGGGATGCAATCTAAGTGGGGTCGAAGGCCATTTGTCTTGTTCCGAGTGAAGGATGGTATGGATTGAGGGGGAGATGGAGGACAGAGGAGCAGCGGAGAGAAGAAAGGCAGAAAATGTTCAGAGGCATAAACTAGACTCTTAACTCTGTAAAGGCAAAGCCATATTCTGCATTGTCCAGTCTTTGGTCTGTCTTATTCAGCAGTAAATCCCCAGCACCCAGAATAGCACATGGCCATGACAGGTGCATAAAAGATACTTACAGAATTAGCTGGGATGGGATGGGAAGGGAAGGGGTGGGATGGGGAGGAGTGGGGTGGGGCTGGGATGGGAGAGCTCTAGAGAAACCCCAGACTAGACACCATGGTCTCTTGTGTCCAGTTCTTCCTGGATGTGCCACTGACCAGCCAAGGGATGAAGCACTTTGAGTAGCTTTCTTGTTCTTTGTTTCCTTATACATTAAAAGGGTGAAATTCCAACTTGTACGCTAGTTTCCCACAGGATTCATGGTCAGCTAATCCTGTACAATGCTAAGTTAAACAAATATCAACAAGTCTCTTGGCCATGGGACGTTTCTGGCCCTTGAACATGCCAGCGTCAGTCAGGAACTCCAGGAGAAAGGTACCATATGCTGTGTTTCTCAAACTTATTTGACTGCAGACACCCAACCCTCATTTGTTTTTTTCATGTTCTATCTTTCAACCGACTTTCCTGGGTCTCTCAAGTTCACAGAGGCAGGGGTGACTGAGTAGATCCAGGAATGGAGAGCCTGGTGTGAGAACAGGAGGACCCTGCTTATGATTTGAGGTCAAGTGTGCCTGCAAGAAGACTCAAAAGTTCTACGAAGAAGACTGAAATCGCTACGCAAGATGAGGCCCAGAATTTCATTCAAAAACAGGAAGCCATCATGTGTGTGAAGCATTGACATTCCAGCATGGTTTTTAATTTCCCATCCCCGGGATTAGGTGTGACAGAGAGGAATCCGTTGGCCGCCTTCTCTCAATACATCCCAGAGCTTTTATTTTGCTACCAATTTCCCTACATCGTGTGCTTTCTTTGAGAATCATAACCGTGTGAATATTTGACAATTGAATGGTACAAACATCTTGAAACATAGAGTTTTCCCCAGAGCTGCATTTCATACTATAATCCGAGGTGATCTCAGTGGCCAGAAACACTCACGCCGTTAATGGATTTGGAGGGAAGATGCTGGTAATGAGATTTTCAAATGCGAATTGTTTTGCTTTCAAATGCAGTGTGAAATTCAACAAAATATTACCTTAGATGCGCTGGTATAGTAAGTCCAGCTGATCAAATGCATGCTTGGTGTGGGTTTTATATAGGCCTTTTCTGTTTCAAACAAAAGCTAGAAAGGAATGCATTTTATTATTTCTGGTGGGATGCGTGCCTGATACATGGAGTGGAGGAATTCCATATCCTCTGGCACACGCTGGGACTCCTCACATTCTCAACCATGAGCAGTGGATTTATTTCATCCATTCGACAATTATTTATTGATGCCCTGCTATACACCAAGAACTATTTTATTCACTGAATAGTATAGTGATGAACGAAATAACAAGGTCTTTCTCATCATAGTGCTCATTATCTGAGACATAAACTCACAATAAGAGAGTAAACAAACATTCGCATGTCAGATGGTGATGGCAAACCTGGAGAAACACAAGGCACCTTGATGGCTACAGAGCGATGCAGCAGGACCCCATTTTAATGTGGGGATCGTGGAGGGCCTCTGGGTGGCAGTGACTTCTGAGCAGAAACCTGGGAAGAGCATGAAGCTGAAGGCCAGTGAGTGCTGCAGGCCCCAGAAGTCCTCGTGGGTGACAGAGCCAAGCCTTGTCTGATTCCAGGTGGGATGTCCCTCCCACACCATCGCCTGGCCTCACTGGGAACCAGACAGAACATAAGGGCAAGACAGGAAGTCGGAGATGATGCCAGATCTATGCACTGAAAGAGGTGAGGCCAAGATATGAAGAAAGCAAGCTCGTGCTGAGCCCAGGTGGACAGATGGACCTGTCAGTCTGTCCTCTTCTCCTTAACCTCCCGTTCAGCAGGTCCAGGCTGGGACCCTCCTCCTTGCCCCAGAGCCAGTCCCTCTGCTTGACTCCTGCAGTTGCGCAAATGGCACACAACACCTGTCCAGTCATCCAAGTGCGGCTCCCCACGGTCCCCGGTTCCCTCCACGGCTCACTTGACAGGCTCTCCAGGCCTCCGTGGCAGCACTCGCAAGTGCGAACAACCTGACCTGCCAGGAACTCCTCCTTCCAGCTCACCTGCCTCCTTGGTAAGTACTAAGTCCATTCTCTGGGAGCCACAGCAGAAAAGCTGATTGCCAAGGGGCAAATCCTCCTGCCCGAGTGCATTGATGAGCATCTTCTCCCCTTATCCACATGTACACCAGGCCCACAGCAAGACAGGACAAAAGAGCCCCTCCAAAGGACCATCTCTAGGATGTGCGGGGGAGGGGGGTGGTCAATGGCTCTATGGTCTGATCCCAGCTAACCTGATTCCCTCCCCACAGGGGAGGAGCCTTGGGATCTGAGTTCCTTGTAATTAGGTAAATTTCTTCACCTTGCCCACTAACAGGGGGCTGCCCAAGAGTTGGCATGAGTTTTCTGCTCCATCGCCAATCCTGGCCCATGGCAGGGACTCACATGTGAGTGAAATGAAAGGAGGGGAGAATGAAGCCAACTTCCCAAACTCAAGGTCTGCAGCAGAGGCACGTGCTGTGCTTCTCCCCACCCCTTTGTCCCCCCCGATTTCAGTCCCACTGCAGTGGGCAGTTCCCGGAAGAACAGCAGCATTCTTATTAAAGAGGGCCTCCATGGAAAACTCCCTCCACTGCCTTAGATGCCAGGGGAAGTGCAGGGGAGCCAACACCCCCAGGGGCACGCCTCAGCCACTGTGGGGACAAGAGTGGATGGCGCAGTCTCAGCCTCCCCAGCTTCTGTGAGCCTGTTCTGAAGTGTGTCTCACGTCGTTCTCCCAAGGTCCCAGCCAGGACTGAGGTCCAGCACCCTCACTGATAAGCAGTCAGTTCGTGCACCCTTCCTTTTGTCTCTCTTCCCTTGCCTTACGTCCTTTGTGCCCTCGCCATGCTTCCCAAATAAACTGCCAGCACCCAGGCCTTGTCTCTAGTTCTTATTTGGAAGAATCCCAGATCAGCAGTCCGACATTGGCCAAGCCTGCTGGACCCCTCTTGTGGTCTTTTATTTGGCTTTTGTAGTCTTTGCCACCACCTTGGAGAGCTCCCAATCACAAGTCTCCTTCTTCACCCTCCAGAGGCCACCAATGTCCCTGAGACTCGTCCTCCAGGTCAGAAGTCTGACCAGCATTTCTGACACGTCTCCTTCTCAGACAGGAAAACTGAATGAACTTAACACTTGACACAAACGACATGTGGGGTCCTTTCCCCAGCAAGACCCCATCCCCTGAATATGAAAGTTTGGAGGCTGTATCAAGTCATGTCCGAACGACTCAGAGAGCAGTCTTCCTGAAATTATACCAGCGTCTCTTAAAGGGATCAGCAGAATAGAGCCCGGGCTGGGGGTGGGGGGGTGGGGGGCACCGCTTTCAAATACAGCTATTTGAGAAATGACAGCTATCGCTCCAGAAATACTTCTCCCTCCCGCTGCCGTGCTGCCTGCATGACCAGGACTCACAGGACGCAGCGATCTGTGAGATGAAACCCTCCTTTCAACAGAAAAGGGACCTGGCCAGGGTGGCCTCCTATTCTGGTACCCGCGACACTCTGGCTTTGATCTTGGCGAGCCGTGAGTCCCGAGCAATGGCAGTGGCCTGTGAAGTACTGCCTCCGAGCCAGGGGCTGGACATGAACGGAGAGGATGCCTCACCGGACGCAGCTGCAAACCCAGCCAGAGAGAGGGCAGGGAAAGTGCTTTGTATTGGGATGGGCTAACTGTGGAAGGAGAGGCCTGGGGAGGAAGGAGCTTTGTCTAGCTGACCGTCCCAGAGAGAGCCCATCAGCCCTCTCTGGGGTCACTCGCCAGCACTCCAACCACACCAGCACCCCTCTCTGTCTCCCTGTTGGAGGCTTCTGCAGGTACATGCTTGGCCCATGAAAAAGATAAGCCAAGGGCCGGCGCTGTGGCTCAATAGGCTAATCCTCCGCCTTGCGGCGCCGGCACCCCAGGTTCTAGTCCCAGTCAGGGTGCCGGATTCTGTCCTGGTTGCCCCTCTTCCAGGCCAGCTCTCTGCTATGACCCGGGAGTACAGTGGAGGATGGCCCAAGTGCTTGGGCCCTGCACCCCATGGGAGACAGGATAAGCACCTGGCTCCTGCCTTCGGATCAGCGTGGTGCGCCGGCCGCAGCGCGCCGAACGTGGAGGCCACTGAAGGGTGAACCAACAGCAAAGGAAGACCTTTCTCTCTGTCTCTCTCTCTCACTGTCCACTCTGCCTGTCAAGAAAAAAAAAAAAAAGATAAGCCAGAGTGTGGACGAGCCCAGGCCTCCAGGGAGCCCCTCCACCAACGAGGAGTGGGAGCTTGTGGGGCAAAGTCCCATGTGTCACACATATTCATCAGTGGGGCCCCAGGGAGAGGGGGCCCTGCTGCCCACAATAACTCAACCATTAAGCCCCCGTTTATTGCCTTTTCTCTCTTCCCTGTTCCACCTCCCACTCCCTTAAAATGTGTCTTGGGATTGCATCCAAAATAAACTCCGTGTGCCCAGTATTAGGATCTGTTTTTAAGGAGAACCAAGACAAAACAAAAAAGAAATTAGGCCATCAGTTAGGAGGCCTCCCATAGGCCTGAAGTGCTCAAAACAGCTTATTTCTGGCCAATGTCAGCATCAGAGTTCAGCCAATACCACCAGTGTGGTGGTGGTGGCGGGGGTGGGGGTGGGCAATGACAAGCCTCTAAGAGGAGGAACAAGGTGGCCTCCTGAGAAGGCGCCTTGCCGATGTCACCCTGTCAATAAGGTCTGGATGCACAAAAGCTCTTCCTAAGAGAAGTATTTGAGGATCCTGTATCCATTCGCTAGGATTGTGGTCCAAAATACTGCAGGCTGGGTGGCTTCAACAATAGAGATTTATTTGCCTGGAGCCTAGGAGCCCAAGATCAGCAGAGGTTGTTCCTTTTGAGGCCTCTCTCCTCTGCTCATGGAGGACCATCTTCTTTGTGTGGCTTGTAACCTCCTCTGCCAATGAGGACCTCAGTCACAGGGGATTAGAGCCCATCCATTTGACTTCTCCATACCTTTACTACCTCTTGAAAGGGTCTAGTTCCAAATAGAGACACCTTCTGAGCTACCAGGGGTTAGGATTTCAACACATACATTTTGGGGGGGGGGCACAATTCAGCCGTTCACTGACCCCGAGAGACGCCCACCTGCAAGGTGCACCAAGAAGGACACTGATTCTGCCATGTGAAAGGTTCCTCGATGTGACAGCTCCAGGTCAAAGTGCCAAGGGGCACAGAAGCTGACGGCAAAGAAGACCTGCACAGAGAACGCCACAAGTGAGGAGGAGGTGGGAGGCAAGGTGTGAAGTCCAAGGCACGGCAACCGCGTGAGCCGCCAGTGGGTCTTGTCCTACTGCTGGGGAAATGAGCTCATCATTTTCCGGCCCCCGCATGATTCATGGCATGGTTTCAAAGGTTGCTAATCACTCCATGCATCACCGACAAGCACGGGAGGCAAGCGTCTGGCACCTGGGACTGCCGCCTCATCCAGGCGCATCTCCACTGTCACCTGGGGTGTACCGTTCTCAGCAGCCCCGGGGTGCAGATGAGCAAAGCCTCCTGCACATGTCAAAGTCCCCTGCCTCAGTGACTCCACGCTGGCCGTTTCTTCAGGCGTTGGCGCCCGCCCAAGGAAAATGGTGTTGCTAATGGGATGCCGTGGCAGCCATGCGTCCAGCCACAGAATCAGCATCAGCATGGACAGCATAGCAGGAGGACCCCTCCATCCAGGCAGACACAACGCCTGGCTCTCAGACCAGCTGTGGTCCTCAAAGAAAAGAGAAACTAAAGGACCGACTGGAAAGAGCTAGAGAAATCCGCCACATTGCCTGTGTGCATGTTAGAGAAAACGAGAGACAAAAGCTGCAGCCCGCAAACCATCAGGCTACCCGATACTGGAGAAGCAGGGGTCCCTTCAAACCGAGGCAGACCCATTTCCCCCAGGCACTGGCCAGCCTTAAGCCCTCCTTCCACTCTCCTCTCCTCTCCTCACCTGCCCAGCCGCCCCAGGAAAGAGCACCCACCAGCACCTCGGCCACCCTTCTCCCCTGGCTTCTCCCAACACGCAGGAGCACCGTGGAGACCCACCCACTCCTGATTTTCCGTCTCTCCCCACTAGCAGGTAAGCTACAGAAGACAGAGGGCCCTGTATGCTTCGTCCTCAACCACAACCTAGTGACCTAAAACAGTGCTTGACGCACAGAGTGAGTGCCTCATCAATATTTGTAGAAGGAATGAGCTAATGGAGTGCGACAAGAATTCCACTGAGCATAAAGAGGAAAACTGGGGGACCTGGGACAGAAAGATGTTTGGTGACCACTTCCTCCTCTACCCAAGACCCCATGCATGAGTGTCTCTCAAATCCTTCATGAGACATACAGAGGGCTCCAAATCAGTGGCAATGGGGTTCCTTGTACACAAGTTTGTATTGAGCTCTCTGGCTAGCGGGCACTGGGGCAGCCTTGGCATATCGTGTCAAAGCCTTCTTGAAGGCTATAGGAAAGATCTCCCTGCAGGGGCTATCACAGGACCCAACCTCATGTGGGTAGACCCCAAGTGATTCCCGGAGCCCAAACCCAAGTGCCCAGAGACAGAAGCTGTAGCCATCTCTCTCCTCACCTGTTGCTGTCATGAGCCTCAGTTGTGTTTAGTTGTGCCCTCACTCTCTACATGCCATGTGAAGTTCAAGGGTGATTTCATTGAAAGACCTTCTGTATGACACACTTCTTTATAGGATATGGAACTCTTAAGGATCAGGGAGGGTAAGTATTGCAGTCAGTGCCACACAGCAGGTCACGGTAGCTGGTACAGAAATTTAAGTCTCCTGCTTAGTGCGCATGCTTCCACTCTAAGCGATCCACCTGTATTTCAAAGTTGCAGCACCTGACTCAGGAGGGACCAGCCAATCACCTCGCCTAGCTGTGTGTAGACCAGAAGCCAGCTGGGTGGGATGAGGGTTTCTGAGGCTCTGGTTTGCCTGAAGCCCAGTATAGCTGATACAGAAGACATCTTGGCAGTCACCTCACCCCAGTGCCCTATCTTAAGATGGGCAAACTAGAGTTCAGAAGGGGCAAGAAACTTACAGAAACTCACAGAGGGAGGGAGTGGAAAGAGTTGGGGCTGTGCTTCCAGCCCCAGCCTTTCCTACTACATCCTCCTGACACCTCTGAGAAGGAGCCTGAAGGGTTGTTCTGCCTGGATGCCCATTTTCCAGATGGGGGTACCAAGGGTGAGACGTTCAGGTAATTGGCAGGTTTGGGGCCAGAGCCTAAGTCCCGACTTCCGCTCGTCCCCTTTCTTCCGGCCCTCCTTTTCCTCGCTCCCTTGTTCATGGGCGTCCTCAGCAGAAGGCAACCCCTCCATGACTTCAGCACCCTGGGGAGGGGCTTCCGAGTGACTTCTCCAGATTCCACCCCCTCGCGGCAGAGATTCAGCAGAACCTCCCGCTCCGCCATCCTTGAACTCAATGGGAAGGCATTGAGCATCCGCTCTGCGCCCTTCACGGAGTCCACAAAGATGTGTTGGCTGGTATGGCCAGGCCCAGCCGAGAGACTGAAGAGGGACAGAGCTGGGAGCTGCAAACCACAAGCAATGAGGACACAGCTCTCCTCGTGGTGCCCACGGTGCAGCAGGGGAGGCAGAAATCAAACAACTCTTCCCGTTTGCGTTCAAATAGAACTCCAGCTGGAACAAGCACTGGGCAGGAGACAGACAGAGCACGAGAGGGAAAATACATTTCAGAGTCTTACCCAAGGAAGTGCTGTCTGCACTCCACAGTAGCTGAAGAGGAGGTGAGAGCCATGCAGGCCCAACGGAGGTCTGGGAGGAGGGGACAGTCTGTCTCATCCCTTGGCTGCAGGTGCACGAGCCCATTTTTAGCCAGAATACTCAGAACCCCTGGGTTCAAGTGTCAGAAGCTCCTGGCTACGCGAGATTTGACCGAGAAGGTCATCTTTGCCCGCTGGAGGGGGAAACACTTTGCTCAAAGATCTCTTGTCTCCTCACTGCACTAACAGCCTCTTCTGGACACTTCAGTGCCTGGGTTCCTGCCTCCAACTCACAGACAAACAGGGCCAACCTCACCGGAGGGATGAGAAACGGCTTTGTGCCAGGACTGCAGTGTTACTGAGGGCATAGCCTAGTGCCCACCCACCTCGGGGTTCAGAAGATGCAGGTTCCGGTCCTAGCTCTGTCCCCAGCTGGCTGGGTGACCTCAAGTCAGGCACTGCATCACCCGGGGGCCCACAGCTGCCTCTGCCGCTTACAGTTCTTGAAACGTCAAAAGGCGATCGGAGCTGTGAATCCCACAGCTCGTTCTGGGTACCCTGTGACAGTTTCCTTTCTTTCCTTCACACCCACCTCCTGTCCAGGGTATGAGTAGACGCTCATTCCTTCACCACACCCACTTTTGTTCTTGTTAAAACGGGAACCAGGAAGGGAAGCGTCTGAACCGAGCCTTGAGGGGTGAGTCGGCATTTTCCAGGTGAACAAGGAGGGAAGGAGTCCTAGGCAGACAGAATCACTTACAGGAAAACATGCAGCTCTGAGCGCAGCAGCCTGAAAGGGAAGACGCGGGGGGAGGAGTCATGGCTGGAGCAGAGAAGAGAAGGTCTTTGTGGAGCTGCTCGTGAAAGGTCTTGAATGCCACCACCGAGAGGCTTCCTGGAAACGATGGGAAACCGTTGGGAGCTTTTCAATGGGGGACCGATGAGATCAGACTCATTTCTTTGAAAAGTCACTGTTCTGGGCAGCAGCTGGAAACATGGAGTGTTGAAAGGGACAGGGAGGGGAAATAGTCCCTTTAGAGATGTTTTTGCAGAAGAGTCTGGGGCTTCGGGTTGCAGGGTGGAGAGGAGGGCTGGGCTGGCTGGGGTGAGGGCAGCAGCTGGACGATGGGGCCAGAGGCAGGGTGGTGGTGGGTGCCAGGAGGCACTGCCCTGGCCCCGCACCAGGCTGCCACTCCCCCTCTGCACCCCTCAGGATGACCTCAGAGGTGATGTGATATTCCTCACCCCTTACCCAACAGGGAACGCCCGCAGCTTTGCCGCTCCCTGATCTCCCTCTCTCCTCTCTCTTCCTAGTGCCTGGCAGCCAGTCCGCCCCGCTCATTTCTCCTTTCCCTGTAACACAACAAGCATTGCATCTTTGCATTTGCAGAAGACCCTCCAGCTAAGCCCTAGTGCCACCCCGCACCCTCCCACCAGTGTCTGCCTTCCCGTGGTCCTCCCAAGGACCCCCTGCTCCCCCCTGAAGCCACAAGACATGCATCCTTTCCCTCAAGGCCACCCCATCACCTGGGCCCTTGTCTCAGTCTGCTTTTCAGCTGCAAAAGAGTTTCTTTCTTTTTTTTTTTTTTTAAGATTTATTTATTTACTTGAAAGTCAGAGCTACACAGAGAGAGGAGAGGTCCTCAATCCAATGGTTCACTCCCCAACTGGCTGCAATACCTGGAGCTGCGCCGATCCGAAGCAGGAGCCAGGAGCTTCTTCCAGGTCTCCCACGTGGGTACAGGAGCCTAAGGACTTGGGCCATCTTCCACTGCTCTCTCAGGCCATAGCAGAGAGCTGGATCGGAAGAGGAGCAGCCAGGACCAGAACCGGTGCCCATATGGGATGCCGGTGCTTCAGGCCAGGGCGTTAACCCATTGCACCACAGCACCGGCCCCTCCAAAAAAGTTTCTAAAACTCCTCTCTTGGAAAGAGCCTCCCTCACTGCATGACACCCAGGCTGGATTTTCAGCTACTGTCTCTTCAGGCCACAGGCTGCATTGCACGGGGCCAGCACCTCCCAGCCTACATCAGTGCACTTTGATGGGAAGTATCTTATTTGTAATCAGGTGCCTGGTTTATGGACCCAAACTTCCTCTGCAAAACATGAAGATGAGTGGCTCAGCCAACACCTCCCCGAAGAATGCCTTGATAAACCTCAGAGACTCTTCCAAGAACTCATCAGAGCCCAAAACAGCCTTGGTGTTACCAACTCCCGCTACCCCAGGGCAAAACTACATCTAAGTTCTATTTCAAAACCCTATAAAATGACTATTAGTGGAGGTTATTGCAACAAACAATTCTTGTAAGCATCCCACGCCCCACCTAGGAAAGACATGAAGTTGCATATATAAAAAGACAAGACATCATTTTCAAAATTTCTAGAAGCAGGCCGGCGCCGCGGCTCACTAGGCTAATCCTCCACCTTGCGGCGCCGGCACACCGGGTTCTAGTCCCGGTCGGGGCACTGATCCTGTCCCGGTTGCCCCTCTTCCAGGCCAGCTCTCTGCTGTGGCCCGGGAGTGCAGTGGAGGATGGCCCAAGTCCTTGGGCCCTGCACCCCATGGGAGACCAGGAGAGGCACCTGGCTCCTGCCTTTGGATCAGCGCGGTGCGCCAGCCGCAGCGCACTACCGCGGCGGCCATTGGAGGGTGAACCAACGGCAAAAGGAAGACCTTTCTCTCTGTCTCTCTCTCACTGTCCACTCTGCCTGTCAAAAAACAAAATTTTCTAGAAGCAAAATAAACATCTTCTAATTCACCTTTCCACAAATGTTTTGAAGTGCTTCATATATAGTAAATATCCAATGCTAGGGAAGTTGAAGTAAAATTTGTGTGATGTTATAAGAAAATCATTTGAAAATGCGCTTAAAGAATCAGACTAGTGGGGCCCGCTGTGGCATAGTGGGTAAAGCCGCCGCCTGCAGTGCTGGCATCCCATATAGGTGCCGGTTCGAGTTGCAGCTGCTCCACTTAAGATCCAGCTCTCTGCTATGGCCTGGGAAAGCAGTAGAAGATGGCCCAAGGCCTTTGGCCCCTGCACCAGCGTGGGAAACCTGGAAGAGGCTCCTGGCTCCTGGTTTTGGATCAGCGCAGCTCCAGCCGCTGTGGCCAATTGGGGAGTGAACCAGCAGATGGAAGACCTCTCTCTTTCTGCCTCTCCTTCTCTCTCTGTGTAGCTCTGACTTTCAAGTAAATAAATAAATCTTTAAAAGGGGGAAAAAAGAATCAGACTAGTGTGCATAACATCCCCACCATGACCACCTTCCGAATAGTTGATCCAATGGGAATGTACCCCAAGTTATAAATCAGAAGGAACAAGGATGCGTGAAGATGTGCGGCATCTCATTTTCTGGCTTCCATGATCCAGGTAACTGAGACACCTAAACCCAAGGATACAATACATAAGTATTTAAGGTAGTTACGAGAAAAGCCATCCGAACTCAATTTGGATCTAATTCCTGGCAAGAGAAAGAACACATTACATTCGATTCATGTGGCCTCTGCATTCAAAGTCATTGCTTCTATTGGTTATGCTTTTGAACATCAATAGTTTGAAAGATCTTTCTCTCTGCGCTTCCATTTAACTCCAAGAGCTACACTGTGGGGTGGGTATGAAGATCCCCACTACACACATGGGAGAAATGGCTGTCCGAGAATAAGCGCCATGCGTACAAAATGCAAACCAAGGAGCAGGAGCTCTAGCCCAGGTCCCTTACTTCCAAGTCGGGACTTCTTCCCTAGTCATACAGACTGAGCCAGGAAGAGAGCCAGGAAGAACAGCTCCTGTGGTTTGGGGGGGGGCGGCAGGAGGAGACCTGCACCTCGCATCTACAGCTGGAGATGTCCCAATACCTCACAAGAAAACCTAGATGCATCTTTGTCCCAGGACATCTGAGTTAGCCAGTGGGGATGGAGAGGGTGCCCACATTCAAGACAAAGGCACGGCACCTAAAGTTGAGCTTATTGCTGGGAAAATGTATAACCAATATGCAGTGATTTGCACAACCCTACAACTGGCTTTAGCACTGGCAGACAAAATGACCAGTTTTCTTTTCCCAGTGCACAGTGACCACCAAACGCAGGCACCTAGGAGTGTCTACTCCATCCATCCATCTGTGGGCGGACACTTAGGGTGTTTCCGTATCTTTGCTGTTGTGAATGTTTCAGTGAACATGGGAGTGCAAATGCATCTTCAAGACCCTGGTTTCAGTTCTTCTGGAGGAATACTCAGAAGTGAGATAGATGGGTCACCTGATGGTTCTCTTGGTAATGTTCTGAGGAAACGTCACACTGGTTCCTGCAGCAGCTGCACCACTTTCCATCCCTGCAACAATGTGCAAGGTTTGTCACTTCCAAATACATGCCAGGGACTATCACTCAGCCTTCAAAAAGAGGGGCATCCTGGCACCTTTGACAACGTACATGAACCTGGACGACATAATTCTAAATGAAATAAACCGGAAGCAGAAAGACAAATACTGCAGGATAAGCCTTATGTGAGGAGTCTAAAATAGTAAATCTCACAGGAGCACAGAGTGGCATGGTGGCTACCCAGGGCTTGGGAAGCGGGTGCTGTCCTGTGGGTCACACACAGCGGGAAAGGCAGCTGCCTGCAGCGAGCAGTCGGTGTTGCCCAGTTACCACTGTGTGAAGAGGGGAGACCTCTCATGAAGTGCTCTTTCCACAATACAGAACAGAGTGTTGCATCCAGGTTAAATGACTGAGTCACCTCTGCTTGCCCATCAGCTTACTCGGGGGACCTTGGGCCAAGCACTCGACTGCTCTGTTTCTGTCCCCTCATCTGTAAACAAGGAAATAACCGTACTCGCCTCACAGAAGGATCGGGAACCTCAGGACAGAAGCAGGTATCAGCTGCAGTGTATCCCATACACTTACAGTCTTCACCCTCAACAAGGCCCTGTGAATAAAGAGCTATCATTTCCATCTTACAGATGTGAAAACTGAGGCTTGGCAGTATAAGGTTTGGTACTTATGAGTAAGGAATCAGTCATTGGCACAGACAACAGGCCCTGCCCACATGAGGCAAAGGAAGAGATTCTACAGACTGGTATATCCCTGGAAAGCTTCTTGGAAGAGGTAGCACCATAGTTGGGTTTCAAAGAACAGGCCTAGAGCAGTCATTGCAGAATTTATTGTGGGGACCAAGACATGGAGTTGAGCATATGAGTGGACGTCAAGAATATCAAGACCAGTGTCACAGAGGCAGCATCTGTCCTGGCATGGAGTGCCTGGCCAGGGCATCAGAAGGCTCTTTGCAGACAGTGCTGGGTTGTAAGGGCTGTGGGCACGAGCGGCAGCAGTGTGCGTGGACGATCATTCACCCACTTGGCCAACAAAGGTGCATCAGGAACCCACTTCAGGTGAGGGTCTACACCTGAGCATCCCACCATCCCTCCTCTGCAAGGCGCTGAGTGAGGCCGACAAGGCAGAAGCAGTGAGAGGCGGGCCCAGCTGTCCAGGATGCCCCTTCCAGCCCAGGGCTTCTCCGACTTGAATGTGCAGTCAAGTGCCCGGGGCGCTCATCCAGGCTCTGTGTCCGTGCATCTGGGCTGTGCCCAGGTGTGGCCTGGACACCTGCTTCTCTGGCACAGCCCCAGCTGATGCTGCTGTTGCTCCTCAAAGCGGAGCAAGGACCTGAAGCTCATGCTTGCTTTCTAGTCTCGTCTCCATCGTGCCAACAAGCAGCACAACGACCAGCCCAGAGTGGCTGAGTCACCATCGCTGAACGGGGCAATTTAACCTCTCCTCCCGGCATCATGGGCTGTGGCCAAGCTGAAGCCCTCCTCAGCACACAGCAGGGACTGTATCCTCTTCCTTGGTGCATCTTCCTACAATCTAAGTCGTAGAATTCAGCATCCCTTCTCTCACATGGTCTTGACACATGGCTTTAAACCCCAACGTTCCCGGAGCAGGCATGTGGTGCAGTGGTGAAAGCCCCTCTTGCTATGCCTGCCTTCCACATCGGGGGCCCTGGGTTCTGGTTCCAGCTCCACTGCTGATCTAGCTTCCTGATAATGTGCGCTCTGAGAGGCAGCGAGTGACAGCTCAAGTAGTTGCATCCTTGTCACTCATGTGGGAGACCTGCATTGAGTTCCAGTCTCCTAGCTTAGGCCTGGCCAGGCCCTGGCTATTGCAGGCATTTAGGGAGTAAACCAGCAGATGGAAAATATTCTCTCTCTCTCTCTCTCTCTCTGTCTCTCTCTCTCTGTCTCTCTCTCTCTCTCTGCTGCTCTAACTTTAAAATAATTTAATCTTTAAAAATAAAAGAATAAAATGATCCAGGCAGTGTGGGGAAGTGGACCAAGAAGAGATGGAAGCTGACGAGCCGCACTCCTAGGCTGGTACCTACCGAAGCATGTGCATACATGGCTGGGGTGTGTTACACCATGTTCTCACTTGTACAAGGGTCGATAACCTTCTAGAATAAAAGCTGAGAAATCTAAACAAGGTCCAGATGAGATCTAAGAGGAGGAATCTGAGATAGGAATGGCGACGTAAAGTGTTTAAAGTGAGTTTTTTGCACCCAAAGAAAGGGTAATATTTCATTTAGGGCCATCCAGGCTGTCGCTTCAACAAATTCAAGTTCCTTGAGCTACTAAATTAAGATGGAATAATACGCCTTTAGTATTTCCTGTCTGTCAGGACGAATTTGCATTTTAAGTGCGTGCTCAATGTCATGTCTAAATTGGAACTAATTGAGATGTTTGGGAACGTGGAAGCACAGGCTGGCCTTGTAGGGGATGACTTGGGGTTTGCCCATTTGGAGCCCTGCAGGCTAACGGGGGGCCTTGGAGAGCAGGGGGGGATAGCCCTTCTTTGTCTATAACGTATGCGAACCTTGGGCAAGTCACTTCACCCCTCTGAGCCTCACCTTCCTTTGAACCAACTGAATTTTACATCTCCTCCTTGCTCAACCAGAACTAGCTTCTACTCTGGGAACCCTCTGCACCACTGTGCTCTGCAATATGCAAATCAGCCAAATTTGGTAATTGGACGGAGCTGATGGGAACAATTTAATAAACTTTGATAACATTGCACAAAGTAATTGTTCAATTATTTCAAACGGTTTGGTTTGCGAAGTACAACAGGGAGAGTCCGTAGAAATTACCTTCACATATTAATCTTCACGTCCACTCGAAGCCAAATGAGGATGGAGACCGTGTAGGGGGTGTTTTTGTTTTAATTCTGATTAACTGTACTTTCATCTGAACATTTCTAAGCTGTGCTTTGGTCTTCCTCATATGGATGTTGACTGAGTTCTCTTATCAGGATTTTAATTAACACCAGGCAGAGAAGGGGAAGTCGGGATGACACACTATCACTTCTGCTTGATTTAAAGTCAACGCCCGGGGACTCTGCTTCGATGAGCTGTTGAAATTGTCTTATCTCACGCATTCCAAGGATGGCTGTTTCATGTAAATGTCATTTCTGCTGTCCAAAATGTTACACCACACGCCAGCACAATAGAACTACTGTCTGTTCTAAGAGACACGAGGGAGCCAGCAAGCTTTTGATCAAAGGCACGATTCAAACATCAAAGTAATACCTCTTCTGTTAAATTCAGGAATCAAAACACCGAGTAAAGGATGGAGATCTGGCTTGAGCAATGGCCAGCCTTCCATCCCGGGAAATGCCTGAATTTTTGAGGCTTAATCTAGCTGCAGGAAGCTGCCTGGGAAGAGGCCGTGCAGCTCACTGGTGTTGTGGGCACACTGACTGCGTCCTCCGGTCGGCACGCTTGTATTCGGTCTGCATACATTCACCTGCTCGTATACAGTAGCCCCCTTTTCCAGAACTAGGAAGCCGGTGGGACTGTGGCTCTCCCTTCCTCCCCGCCAACATAAAGGTGGTGGTAGGAGCCTTTGGAGCAGAATGGAGCCTGATTCAACTCTGTGCTGCACTAGTTGCCAGCCATGTGACTCTGTATAACTTACCTCGCTTCCATTTTCTCACCTATCAGCTGGGAATAACACTATCCATTGCATGAGATACATATGCACTGTGGTACATTCACACAGTAAAGTATTCCACAGTGAAACAATGAACTAAGGATAAATACAGCAAAGTAGAAGAATAGTGGAAAAAAGAATCCAGAAACCATAAAATATCCATTGTTATATGCCATATATGTGACGTCCTAGAACATAAGACCAGAAGCTGTGGTCTTTAGAACTCAAAATAATGTGGCCGATGGGGCCGGCGCTGTGCTGCAGCAGGTTAAAGCCCTGGCCTGAGCTGCCGGCATCCCATATGGTGCTGGTTCTTGTCCCGACTGCTCCTCTTCCAACCCAGTTCTCTGCTATGGCCTAGGAAAGCAGTATAAGATGGCCCAAGTCTTTGGACCCCTGCATCCGTTTGGGAGACCCGGAAGAAGCTCCTGGCTCCTGGCTTCAGATTGGCGCAGCTCCAGCCGTTGCAGCCATCTGGGGAGTAAACCAGTGGATGGAAGACCTCTCTCTCTCTCTCTCTCTGCCTCTCCTTCTCTCTCTGTGTAACTCTGACTTTCAAATAAATAAATAAATCTTAAAAAATAAAAAAAAGAAGCACAACTCTGTAGACCATGCTCACAACCAGGGACTCAACCTCTAAGAGGCTTCCAATAGCAGGATCACGGGCAGACAAGCACCATCACTGTCTCTCACGCAGACCTGAAGATGTTTTCTTTGAGAAGGCCAGGTGCCCTACCAACATAAATTAAAACATAAATTGCCTTCTCCCTCTCTCTCTCCTCCACCCTTCTATCTCTTTCTTCCATTGGGCCTGTGTTAGCTAACAAAGCCTGAGATGTGATGTCACTGCCCCGTCTTCCCAGGCCTCCACCCCCAGCACTAGAATACTGCAATGGTCTATCTGATCTGGGTCAGGGGTGTTCCCGTCCCCTAAAAGGGAAGAGGCGAAGGCCGGCATCACACGCTGGTTGCAGGGAATCTGCTTTGAGAGGACAGCAATCACTAGAGCAGCCGCTTGGTGAGTCCCATCTGCTTCATCTCCTGTTGGGGGTTGCCTTCCTCAGGGCAGCTTTTTAGGCTTTTCACAGTCTCAGGTTCTTTCATCTAACAGAGGCCTGGGTGCGGAAGACCACAGTGACAAGTGCATCCGGGGTTCCCCAGCTCACGGTGGTCAGACCCATGGCCTGGAGCAGCCCCTTACAAAGGGACACCCATGGAGAACCAGCGACGGTGAAGGTGTGTTGTTGCCAGGGAGGCCTGGCTTTGCAGTGCACGCCAGCAGGAGCCGCTCTTGTGAACAGGAACCACACAGGGGGCAGGGCCTGTTGCCTGGAGGCGCTCATATCTGTAACCCTGGTGGGCTCTGACTCGTCTCTTCACACTGTACCCAGCATCCCATTAACCCACTTGCAGAGACACAGGGGAGGCCGGGACAGGTGTTAAATTACCTTTCCTCACCCCACAGGTGTGTGAGATGTGCAAAAGCACACGCCACATCTCCCGTAGCAGGAGGCTTGGCCAGGGATTCTGTCTGAGCACAGGGATCTAGAAACTATATCACTTTTGACTTAGAAATGACCTGGATCAAGGACCCAGCTGTCTAAGCCTGACAGAATGATAAAAATATTCTCTGGCAGCGTATCCGTGTGAGATAGAAGACTCCGAAGTGAGCACTGGAGCTGGACAAATGAGTGTCACCCGTCCTCTTAGCAGTTCTACTTTTCCCACACAAGAACATGCCCAGGCTAGCGTTAGGGGATGGAGCCAGAGAGCTATAACGATCCTGCAAATAACATGGAATCAATCACACATGCTTGCTAGGGGTTTAGGCCTGGGTGAAAAGATACTACACGCCAACGTGGAAAAGTCAAGTGCAAGGATGTTCCGTTAGTGTCCACACACCTACACCAGGCATCTGGCAGGGAGCCGCTCCTGGGCGCCCTCCGGAAAATCAGAACGAGTCACCGCCTGCAGACGTCGCCACCGTCCCAGAGGAGCTGGACAGGTAAACGAGAGCACGATGCGGAGAGGAAGGAATGAAGAAGATGTATCGAGAGCCTGGGGAGGCAGAGAAACATGCTGGCATTTATGCCTGGGTGTATCCAGGAAACCTCTGGCTTCTGTCTTGTTGGCTAAGTGGGACTTAGCCAGGGAGGCAGAGTGAGGCCCAGGGGACAGCAGGAGAAATGGCAGGGCAGCTGGACAGCCCGCCAAGTGTCATGGGAAGAAGCCAGCGTGGGTCACACAGGGCCTTTTCCCAGACTTAGAGCAAACGTGAGCCAGGGGGGAGGAGTGGGGAGGTGAGAAGCAGCCCTGGCATCGGTGAGAGGTGTGAGCTGAGGCACTGAGAGGCACAAAGGCTCAGACAGCCGACTGGGCGGAGGGGACAGCCAGGTGGACAGGAAGAGACAAGGCTTGCAGGCAGCTCCCTGGAGCATCCGGAGTGCGGGATCTCTCAGTGCTCGCGCTTGTCCCCCGTGCAAAGCTGCTTCCCTGTACTCACAGCGCCTGCTTCCCAGCACCTCAAGCCATGTTAAACCCTTCACCCCGTGTCTCAGTTCATCCAGGCTGCTAGAAGAAAACCCAGGGGCGGGGTGGCTCCTAAGCAAGACTCGTGTATTTCTCACGGGTCTGGAGGCGGGGCAAGTTCAAGGTCAAGGCAAAGGCAGGTTCGGTGTCTGGTTAGGGCAGGCAAGGGGCAGACAACTCCCTCAAGCCCTTTACAAGGGCGCTATTCCCATTTTTTTTTTTTTTTTTTTTTGACAGGCAGACTGGATAGTGAGAGAGAGAGACAGAGAGAAAGGTCTTCCTTTTTGCCATTGGTTCATCCTCCAATGGCCGCTGCGGCCGGCGCATCGCACTGATCCGAAACCAGGAGCCAGGTGCTTCTCCTGGTCTCCCACGCAGGTGCAGGGCCCAAGGACTTGGGCCATCCTCCATTGCCTTCCTGCGCCATAGCAGAGAGCTGGCCTGGAAGAGGGGCAACCGGGATAGAATCCGGCGTCCCAACCGGGACTAGAACCCGGTGTGCTGGCGCCGCAAGGCGGAGGATTAGCCTGTTAAGCCATGGCGCCGGCGTTATTCCCATTTATGAGAGTTCCTAAAGGCCTCACCTTGGGACGTCAACCTGCGACTTTTCAGAGGAGGTAAACATTCAGACCATCGTACCCTGCAGCCCCGGAAGCTCTCTGCCCCTCAGAGTCCTGCCACACTGGGCCGAAATGGCTCCACCTTTATGTGCTGCCTCCAGCGGTCAACAGATCCAGGCTTCCAAGAAGCGTGTGACCTGGATGAGGCAGCCTTGCCTATGACGCTCCCTTCAGAGGGGCTGAGGCTGGAAGACAGCCCGCTCCCAGCACTCCCCACAGGAGGCAGCCCTCCCTTCATGAAGGGGGATCTGGGCCAGGCATCTCTGTGTCCCCCACAGGGAGGAGGTGCCCTTCACGTCAAGTGATAAGGGTGGAAACCGAGGGGCCAGAGCTGTGGCGCAGCAGGTTAAGCCACAGTCTGCAGCGCCAGCATCCCGTTTGGGCACCATTTTGAGTCCTGGCTGCTCTGCTTCTGATCCAGCTCCCTGCTAATGAGCCTGGGAAGGCAGCGGAGGATGGCCCAAGTACTTGGGCCCCTGTACCCACATAGGAGACCCGGAAGAAGCTCCTGGCTCCTTGGTTCAACATGGCCCAGTCCCAGCTGTTGCAGATATTTGGGGAATTAACTGGTGGATGGAAGATCTCTCTTTCTCTCTCTGTGTCTCTCTCTCTCTGTAACTCTGCCTTTCAATGAAGTAAAATAACCCTTTTTTGAACGTGGTAGAAACTGAAACCTACAGCAAGTAGGCAAGTGACTCATCAGACTGTTCAGAATCATGCTTTTCTTAAAAAGAAAAACTCAGGATATTGTGAGATACAGTTTTCTGAGCAAGCTAAAGTCACACGAGGATTCTCTCTATTTCTCTCTCACACACACACACACAAATACACAAGTGTGCACACGCAATACTACAAAATGAATCACAAGCAGCAAAGAAATTAGCAAAGAAATGGAGGAACCATTGACAGCTCCACAAACTGAAAGTAACAGCGAAAGTCACCATGCTAAGCATTTTGGTGTCTGTGGGCGGAAGAGCACACTAGCAGATAGCATACTACCTCGTTTTTGTGGTTTCAAGGTTTATTTATGTGTAGTGGAGAAAGAGAGACAGTGAATTCCTATCCACTGACTCCCTCCCCAAAGGCCAGTGACAGCCAGGGACCCACAGACCTGTGGAAACTCACGTCTGCCGACTCTGCCTAGTGTTTCCAGGGAGCAGAGGGTGGGTCTCCCACAGGGGCGGCAGGAGCCCAACGACTTGCGTCATTACCTTGTCTCCTAGGAAGGTGGAATTGGGAGCCAGCACCTGGATTCAACCCCGGGCATGGGCACGCTGATGTGGGCTGCAGGCCTCCTAACCAGCGTGCTAAGTGCGAGAGCAAATACTCCTCCCACCTCTGTTCTTCCCAGAGTCCCGTCTGCCTAGAATGGTCCAGGAGCCACGCCCATGGCCTGCCTGGTTCTTCAGTCTCTCCCACCAACTTTTGCACACCTACTATGTGCTTCACGTACCACGTTGCTCAGTCCTCACAAAATACCTGGAAAGGAGGAAACACCGCCTGCATTTTGCAAACCAAGATTCCTCAGCTGGTGCTGGAATCCCGATATGAGCCAGGTCTTGCCTAACTGTGGAGTCGGGGAGCTTTGGGCAACACTCCACGTTCCTCATAAAGAAGAAACTGTGCTACTGTTTTCTGATATCTGCTTGGTTCACTCATTCACCAGAAATGGTTATGGGGCAGCTCCCTTCTGTAGTTTGCTGGTAGGCACTTAACAAGTTCAGCAGTAGCAACGGCATAAACTATAAAATTCCCAGTGATCTGAAGATAGCATGTATCAGTCAGTGGTTCCCAGAACCACTATGATGGAGTGTAGAGGAAGATCTTTGTTTTTACAGGAATAGGCTAGAAAAGACCTATCTTTGCCATGCAGAGAGTGCGGGCAATTCTGGTGAGGCTTCGGAAGAGCAGAGCTATAAACGGAAGCTAAATCTCAGAGTTACTAAGCTGTCATGACCAGGATGTTGGTAGAAGAATTCTGGTGAGGTCTTAGGTGGACAGGAAGAATATCTTATTGGAAACCAGAGTAAGCTGTTCTTGTTACAGAGCGTAAAGAACATGGCTGCATTGTATCTGCGACCCAGGCTTTGCGAGTGGCAGAACGGAAGAGCTAGAAACCCGTGTATTTCCTGGCAAAACGGCCTTAGCAAAGGTGCTGCACGGCTCCTCTTGGCAGCTAAGACACAAGAAGAGAAAGGGAAGTAAAGACATCATTTATCATTAAAAGGGAAGCAGAACTTAAAGAAATGGACCCTTTCCAGCCTGACCAGATGGTAAATAATAAAAAGCGTGGTCAAGAGAAGCCGCCAAGGCTGTGGCCAGGTGGCCAGTGGGATAAGGGGGTAAGCACGGGTAGGATAAGGTCAGATGCTGTTCATGCGGACGATGGAAGGATGACCCTGAAGGCGATTTGGGGATCTCCGGGGCAGCCACTGCCAGCACAGACCCAGGGCGCCTAAGCCTGAGCACAGATTGGCTCCAAAGGAGGGCTCCGGCGTGCCCACGGGAACTCGGGACCAGCTGCCCAGTGCCAGTGCACGTCTCTGCTCCTTGCACTCAGGTGCCTCGCTCCTCGGCCTCCCCAGCTGTGACACAAGCAGGCTGAAGTCTGCCTCGGGCCACTGCTCTGGAAAGCGAAGGGGTAAACTCTGGCAGTGCCCACGTGGGGGCAACTCTGCAGGCACAGAAAGTGCACGAGCTGTGAAGCCTGGCTGCCTCCGGACGGATTTCAGAGGACGCCACAGCCAGCCTCGGAGTCCAGGCAGGGAACCACCACCAGGGCAGAGCTCCCGGTTGGGCAATGCCTGGTGGAGCCTTGGGGGCTGAGTCACCCTTGACATCTTGTGACTGTAGAGTCCTGGCTTGTTACGCCAGCCTGGGAGAGCTACAGGAACCCATCCCCAATCGACAAGAGCTGCTACACCCAGCAAAGTCTTTGGGGAACTGTGCCCAGGGCCCTGGGGGGCCAGAGGTGAGACCTGGGGTGGAAGAAGATTACTCTGAGGGCTCCAGGTTTGAGATCCTTTGATCTGCTGGGTTTTAGACTTACGTGGAACCAGTTACACCTTTCTTTTTTCCTACTTCCCCCCTTTGGAATGGGCATGTCTCTGCTATCTGCCCCCTCCCTTGTGTTTGACTTCACAGGTTCACAGCTGAGAGGCTTGCCTCAGGATAAGTCACACCTTAATCCCCCCCTTATCTTAGCTGATACTTAGATGAGACCTTGCATTTTGGGGCTGATACCAGAATGAATTAAGTCTTTGATAGGCTATTGAGATGAAATGAATATATTTTTATGCAAGAAAGGCATGGATTTTTAGGGGCTAAGGGTGGAACACTGTGGTTTGAACGTGTCTATTCTCTCAAAAATTCATATTGAAATTTAATCCCCAGTGCAATGGCACTAGGAGGTGCTGTCTTTAGGAGGTGATCAGGCCACAAGAGCTCTGCCCTCATGAATGGATCAGTGCCGTGCAAAAGGACCGGAGGGGACACATTTGCCCCTTTTGTAAGGACACAGTGCCTGTCCCCTCTAGAGGACACAGCAGCAAGGCACTGGCTTGGACATCAAGACATCAAGCCCTCACTTGGCATGGAATCTGCTGCTGCCTTGATCCGAAACCTCTTGCTCTCCGGAACTGTGAGAAATAAACGTCTTCCTTTATACATTACCCAGTCTCGAGTATTTTGTTAGAGCAGCACAAATAGGCTACGAGAGGAGCAGAATGGGATGGAGAGTTGTGCAAACACTAGGTGAGAAGAGGGACAGCTGAGAGCAGGGAGGATTCTGCCGCTATCTGCTAATTAAATGTTGGTCTTTTCAGGGAAAACGAAGGACCAAGACAAACTTAAGGACAGGACAAGGTTACCACATTTACTGCCGAGAAGAGGAGACAGCTAGGTAAACACCCACAGGAGGATGTAGCAGGGTCCTTAACAATGGTTCAGAAAAAGCAAGTCCAGTGTGGCAGGGGTGAGAGGCCATGGAGGGAGGAAGGACTAACCAGGGAGAGACAATGATAGGAACTTGAACTTCACCTGTCAGGAACATGGAAGCAAGCTGTATTTTGGAATGATTGTAACGTGGATGAGATTTGTGGGCAGAATAGCCTAGTGGTTAAGAATGTTGGCTTTGAGGGCAGTTGTTTTACCCACCGGTGAAGTCACTGGTAAAGATGCCCCCATCCGACATCAGAGTGCCTGGGTGACATTCCAGCTCCCGCTCCTGACTCCAGCTTCCTGCCAGTGCAGACCCTGGGAGGCAGTGGTGATGGCTCAAGCAGTTGGGTTCCTGCCACCCACGTGGACGTGAGATACATAGATGGGGTTCCCAGTTGGGTTCCAGATTTGGCTATTTTGGACACTGGAAGTGAACCAGTGGGTAGAGTTTCTCTCTCTCTCTCTCTCTCTCTTTCTCTCTTTCTCTCTGCCTACCTCCCTCAGACTCTCCAATAAAATCAATTAAATCTCACTTTAAAAAAAAAAAAAATGAATGCTGCCTTTGGAGCACACCCAGCATGCTAGAATCTAACACTTTCTCTTACTTTCTCTTAGTGTGACTCCAGGAGAGTGAGTTAACCCTTCCCAAAGTTTACTCAGGAGTAAAATGAGGATAACAGCATTCTTTCTTTATCAGTAGCTCAAGATCAGCAGGATAATCTATGTAAAGACCTATTTACATATACATACGTAACATTAATATTCCCTGTAGTTTTCCGTATTTTCTTCCTAAGCCATAAACGTGCAAACACAGACTGCAGTGACTGCTCTCACTAAGTGCCCCAAGTCCACCACTGTGCCCCGGATTCTTTCAGGAGCCACTCCCCTTTCTATGGCTTTAGCTATACTCAAAGAGAAGCTGGTATCTTCCACCCCAACCTCACCTTCCTAGCCCTAGTGATTGGGCCAGGACTTGGACATGTGACCCATGTCTGACCAATCAAAGCCCTTTGCCCAAAGTAATCCAACTGATGCTGGAGAGGAGAGCTCCTTCTCACCAGTGAAGCTTTAGGGCTGTGACCTGTGGGGCTGCAGGGGGTCTTGCTGATGCAGCAGGAATTCTCAAGGAGAGAAGAAAGCTGAAGAACAGGAGAACAGGATCAGAGGTAAAGGGACAATCATCACGGTGTCTAAGGACAGACTTCCCATTCCGGGGCTCTCTGGACTTGCCCCGGCCCCTGACTTCCCTTGGCCTGATTCCTCATCATTTCCTTTAACTCTGTGAACTATCCTAATAGCCTCCCAGTAAATCCTATTTTTTGCTTAAACCAGTTCAAGTTTGGTGTCCATGACCCGTTACCAAGCACCTTGACAAATGCGACCAGTGACTAATCTGCTTGAGACATCCCATTAGAGCCCTGAGATTACTCATATTTCCCCAACCCATGACTAGTAAATATTTTCTTTTTTCATGGTTTGTGGCATACTAATCTCTAAACACTAAAACAAAGATGAAATCAAGACTCATCTACACCTCATAAACCACTTTTATTTAAAAGACTGAAATGACATAAAATTAACTCTGTCCTAGGAAACACACGCTATGTTGTCAGAGTCTCCATCCTCCTGTTTGATCAGCCCACTGGGGTGCAGTAAATCTGCAAAGGTTGATAAACATCGAATATTCTTCACTTATATTTATGGTCCATTCTAAAATTGACATTTCCCATTGGACTTTTAATCGTGGACTGCTTTGTTTAGCATTTTCCCTGTTCAGAAGAGCACATCGGAAATTGATTTCCTGAGAGAATGAGGTAGAGGATGAAGCACAAACTCAGCGACAAGCATCTGGGCTTGTCCTCTCCTTTCTCCTTTGTAGTCTGTCCACTTCATTCCCTAAAGTGAAAGGTAAGGACTCTAAGACAGAAAACCAATTGGAGTGCTGCAATGCAATCAACGACCACATCCCAGGGCAAAGGACCAGTCCAAAGTGGCCCAGCATGCACCTCTCAGCACCTCCCCAAGACCACAGCCCACCCAGGTCAGATTCAAAGAGGTTGGGGCTTTGTTCCCAATGAGCATGAGGCTGGCAGGAGGAAATGTTTCACCGGGGCAAGAGGAAATGAAATTGAATTCAAGTTGGAGGTTATTTGTCTTCCCCATGGCCCGCAGGGGTCCCAGGTGATAGCACCAGGAGCAGCAATGCTCAGACTTAGGGCTGTGAGTCAATTACTGGGCACCTGCGTTTGGAAACAGTTCTGATGTGTTAGATTTAAAACAGTTCAAACGTATTGAACAGAAAGTAAAAAGAAGAGGGAACCAAGCCCCTTTGGGGACTTTGTTTGAATCCATAGAAAGGCTGGGCTGAAACCTGCAGAGTATTTGTAAAGAAGCTGTAAAATCTTTTATTCATTTGAAAGGAGTTGGAAGAGAAACACAGGAAGTGAGGCAGGGGAGGCTGAGCTGTGGCAGGGAGAGAAATGAGGATCAGGAAGAGCTTTGTGATGTGGGCAAAAATGAGCTTTTTTTCTAAAATTGGGAAGAAGTTAACCAATGCCATCATTAGTGTCACCTCTACCTCTCATGATTTCACGAAAATGTCACTTATACTATACAAAGCTCGTTTTCCTTACCTGGAAAATGGGAATGAAGTCCCCACAAAGATCCAAATGATGGAATGCATGTGAGAGCCATGCAGATGTTGGTTCTCATTAGTTTTATTTAAGCCACAATTAGACCGTATATGGAATGGAAATCTTGACAAAGAGCCCAGTGGCAAAAGTCAGATAAGAACAGGCAAGACTAGAAAAGATAAGGACTGGGCAAAAAGAGCAATCTCTATCAGAGTTATTTATTTAAAAAAAAAAAAAAAAAAAGCTTAGGCCGGCGCAGCGGCTCACTAGGCTAATCCTCCACCTTGCGGCGCTGGCACACCGGGTTCTAGTCCCGGTCGGAGCACTGGATTCTGTCCCGGTTGCCCCTCTTCCAGGCCAGCTCTCTGCTGTGGCCAGGGAGTGCAGTGGAGGATGGCCCAAGTGCTTGGGTCCTGCACCCCATGGGAGACCAGGATAAGCCCCTGGCTCCTGCCATCGGATCAGCGCGGTGCGCGGGCCACAGCGCGCCAACCACGGCGGCCATTGGAGGGTGAACCAACGGCAAAAGGAAGACCTTTCTCTCTGTCTCTCTCTGTCACTGTCCACTCTGCCTGTCAAAAAAAAAAAAAAAAAAGCCTAAAGCAGATAGTTTTGTGCCAAGTTCTTAAGCCCTCATGTTCGCAAGTTTGCCTTGGCTGAGCAGTGCAAGTGGCTGCTGTTAGCTTATTACCTGTGAGTGATTTCTCTAATCATACTAGGAGATCCTACTGCTGGAGCCAGTTTTAAGTTATCCGAATACCCAAGCCTATGGAGGATTATTCCACCATTTATGCCTATCCTAACTGGTGCCACTGCCTCCCAGCAACATGTTCTTGAATCGCAAGCATAATATGAATATCATAGAATCCCCAACAACATCTTCATGAGGGCTGCTTACTAGAATCACCTAGGATCTTAAAACGTAGTGATACCTGGAATTCACCTCCCAGAACTACGATTCAATTGGTCTGAGCACATCCTGGACATTGGGATTTTGTAAAGTTTACCCAGTGACTCTCATATGCAGCCAAGTTCAAAAGTCACTACTCAGGGCCAGTGCTGTGGCCCATCCTATATGGGTACCAGTTCGATTCCTGGCTGCTTCTCTTACAATCCAGCTCCTTGCTGACGGCCTGGGAAAGCAGTAGAAGATGGCTCAACTGAACCTGCATGGGAGACCCGGATGAAGCTCCTGGCTCCTGGCTTCAGATCGGTCCAGCTTTGGCCGTTGTGGCCATTTAGGGAGTGAACCAGTGGATGGAAGACCTCTCTGTGTCTCTCCCTCTCTCTGTAACTCTGCTTCTCAAATAAATGAATAAATCTTTTTTTTTTTTTTTTGACAGGCAAAGTGGATAGTGAGATAGAGACAGAGAGAAAGGTCTTCCTTTTTGCCATTGGTTCATCCTCCAATGGCCCCTGCGGCCAGCGCATCTCACTGATCCGAAGCCAGGAGGCAGGTGCTTCTCCTGGTCTCCCATGCAAGTGCAGGGCCCAAGCACTTGGGCCATCCTCCACTGCCTTCCTGGGCCATAGCAGAGAGCTGGACTGGAAGAGGGGCAACCGGGATAGAATCCGGCGCCCCAACTGGGACTAGAACCCAGTGTGCTGGCACCGCAAGGCGGAGGATTAGCCTGTTAAGCCACGGCACCGGCCATGAATAAATCTTGAAAGGAAGGAAGGAAGGAAGGAAGGAAGGAAGGAAGGAAGGACGGAAGAGAATCACTTCTCTAAGCAAAGGTCAGCAAACTTTCTTCCACCAAAGGTCTGATGGCAAATATTTGGGTCTCTACAGGCTATATGGTATCTGCCACAACTCCTCTACCATCTGCTGCAGTGTGAAAGCAGCCATAGCAGCAAATAAACAAATGGGCTGTATTCTAATAAAACTTTATTTACTAAAACAAGTGACAGGTCAGGGGCCACAGTTTTCAACTGCTACAATAGAAATTCATTATGTAAAGTATAATAAAGATCCCACACTATTAGCAACACCTAGGAGCTTGTTAGAAACCAGACCCTCAGGGCCAGCATTGTGACACAGCAGGTAAAGCCACTGCCTGCTTACACCCCATATGAGTGCCGGTTCGAGTCCCAGCTACTCCACTTACAATCCAGCTCCCTGCTAATCACCTGAGAAAAGCAGCAGAGGATGACCCAAGTGCCTCGGCCCCTGTACCCATGTGGGAGACCTGGAAGAAGCCCCTGGCTCCTGGCTTCAGCCTGGACCAGCCCTGGCCACTGTGACCACCTGGGGAGTGAACCAGCAAATGGAAGATCTCTCTCTCTCTCTCTCTCTCTCTCTCTCTCTCTTTCAAATAAATAAATAAATCTTAAAAAGAAAGAAAGAAACCAGACCCTCAGGCTGCCACGAGATCCCCAGGTGACATGCATGCATCCATGGTCAAGTTTGCATGGCACCGTGCTACAGGGTACACTTCATGAATCCGGCCAGCATCATAGCACCCAAGTGGAGAGTCCCCGTCACTGTCAGCATCGCCCATGCCTGTCACGGCTATCGGCCTGACCGTCTCCTGGCTGCCACATTTCTGTAGCTGCTTCTCCTTGGTGACTCAGACAATCTGAGCAGCTGTCTACATTTGATTACAGTGTTTCCAAAGGGTCAATGGAGCTGCACGCTCCAGTCTCTATTTTTCATAATAATATACAGGGAGGACATGGCTATGGAACCGTATCAAGTGATATACCCGGGCTCTCAGGAACAATCCATTTAAACTTGTCAGACGTCATGTAGCTCCTCAGCCACCACAGGCTGTGGCAAGCCTTTGTGCCGTAAACGTAGGTTTATAGTTGAAATACTCACAGGAAAATCGTGTGAGTCATTCTGCCAATCTTAAGAAAACTCACATCCGTGAGATCATTTGCCCCTCCCCCCATGCCTATATCACTCCTTCCTCCATGCTGGCCCCACTCCCTGTACACACTTTTCTCATACCCTTAGCACGTGCATGACAGTCACAGGCTCACCTGTGTCTCCATGTAAGTGCTGAGCCCCCTTGTCCCCTGTCTGTATCCACACACCCAGCACGGGACTTGGCTACAACAAATATTTAGTAAATTACGTTGGTTCTAATTTAATTGACCTAAAAGTGAGCTAACATTCCTTTTGTAACTAGCATGCTAACCTAGTGGGCTCAGAACACTTTGAAAGATGAATACCTAATACTAATCCACAAAAATGCTGTTCTCTGGACCAATTCAATGGGGGAAACTCCAGGGAGTGGGCGCACCACCTGCTGTCCAAGGCCACCTGAGGGACAAGGAAGTTGCAGTGCTTCTGTTGCCTCTTAGACAATAGCACTGGCTCAGACCAGACTCAAGCTTACAATACCCTCTGGAGCTTGAATTCCAGCTGTGGCACTTGCTTGGAAATATGTGGAGGTGGGAGACAGACTATTCCTACCAACCTGAACCATCTCTCCTGGGAGGTGTCTGCAAGGTGGCCTCAGGGACATACTAGGATTTCTACTCAAAGAGGAAGAAATTGGCTTCAAGTTAGGGATTTGTTGCCAATTCATGGCACTGGCAGGGCCAGAATCTCCCCGCTTTTGCCTAGGATGGTGCCCCAGGCAGTAGGGCAGAATTCTCTCAAAGCAGCTCCGTAGGCCACCCTCTGTCACCATGTCTTCTTTCCCAGCTGGCCCACCCACACCAGAGCTGAGCTGAGCAGGGGGCAAAGAGAAAAAGGATCCTCAGAAGGCCCTCGCACCTGCATTCAGAGCTCCAGAGTGGCCAGTGATCAAACATGGGTCTGTTCCAACCCTGAGCCCAGTGTTCTGCTGGGTCCGAGGCTGCTCCAGGACACTCAGCTGGCTCATCCCACCGTCTGCTTTGAGCTGGCACCCAGATGAGGCTTCCACCCAAGAATTCTGCCGTTTGGATGCTCGTGGCACCACCTGGATAGTCTTGGCAGCAAATATGGCTCCAGCCCTATTCCTGGCTTCCTGTCCAGTGCTCTCTCTGGTCATGGCTCCAGAAATCCCCGGGTTCCCATTGGACAGTCAGTATTGGTGCACAAATACAAGTGAACCCTTGGGGGAATTTCTGAATGTGTACACAAAGAAAATCACAATGAGTTATCACACCTCATCCCGACAGAGCTGCTCAAGGAAAAGGAGGGAGGGGCCAGCCAGTGCCCTGCCTGCCTGTGGTACCACCGCCCGTGCTTGGCCAAAACTGAGAAACCCCCACTCACCCACACCAGGGCACTGGGAAACCGTCATCTCTGGCCTTCACTGTCTCTTAAACCTGAGAGCCATAACTGCTCCTGATCTGCACTGGCTGTGTGATCCTGCAAACGGGCAACTGAGGGCCTTAGTTTGAGGTTCCCCCAGAAACAGAACCCATCACAGAACATTAAAATGCACCTGATGAATAGGGGAGGGGCATGATCTTAGGAAACATCAGCAAGGAAGTAGGGGAGTGATCCCGGAAGGGACACTAAAGGGTGAACTGTTATGCCAGATCCACAGTGGTGACTGGACCAATTCAATGGGGGAAACTCCGGGGAGTGGGCACACCACCTGCAGTCCAAGTCCACCTGAGGGACAAGGAAGTTGCAGTGCTTCTATTAAACTGAACCATCAGCAATGGCTACCCATCTTCTACCCGTGGAAGACCCGTCTTAAGCAGCCTGGCGAGCTGACCCAGTGAGACCAGGCTGCTCACTCGTCTCCCTGCCTCACAGACATTTGCCAAGAACCCATCACGTTTCAGATTCTGCACTGAGCACAGAGGATAGATGATGAGCAGCCTGAGAAGATGGTTAACATCAATGTATGCATAACGCAGACACGCATGAGGGCAGGACTGGAGCTGGTGTTGGAGGCCAGGGTCGGGGAAGGGGGAGAATGTGGTCCTTAGGAGGGGAGGGCCCAAAGCCTGCACTGGAAACAGAGTGGGTTGGCTCATGTCTGCACATCTTCCCCAAACAAGGTACGACTTCAAGGGTACGACTCGCACGCTTTGTAGAACAGGTGATTTACAGAGTTGCTCAGGACCCCGATTCTTTACATGTTGTCCGTGAACTTGTGTTTCAAACTTTTAGGAATGAATTATGACACTCCACCCTGAAAATTCAATTACTTCAGCAAGACACTGGGTATAAATCAAAGATATTTAGAGCTGGAAGAGGCCTGAGAGATGGTCCCCAGAGTGGCAGCGACTTGCCCAAGGACACACTGCAGATGGGGGAGCTGGCTGGGAACGGCCCACAGTCCAGAGCTTTGCCTCTGTTGGCAGGTGCAGGGACAGAGAGAAGCTGCCTATGCACGGATGCCTGTGGAGTCTGTCATCAGAGCAGAGCAGTAGAAAAGCTGACACAGACTCGGAGGACCCCCGGCTCCAGCCTCCACTTCTGCTGGGAACACGGGGGTAATTGCGACTGCCCTGCTGAGAATTAAACCAGGCAATATCTGGAGACACTGGGTTCCTGAATGGCACACAGTCCCACAGATGCAAGGGCTTACTAATAGTCTTTACGACTCATTATTAGGAGCTATTATTGCTCGTCGTGCCTGGAATAATGATTGCTAACCTGTTTTCCATTTTTAGTATATTTTGTTTGTTTAATAAAGTACATTTAAAAATTCAAAGACCACAGAGGCTATAGAATGAAGCATAAAAATTTCCTTCCTAGTCTCCCAAACCTCCAATACCTTTTCCCAACATTAGCCCCATTTCTAGAACAGCTTCTCAAAGAACCTTCCAGCATGTTTTCTGCATAAAACAATGTGCATACATTTTCCACTGTGCTGCGTCTTGTTTTTTAGAAAATTTTTCTCAGGTAACACTCCACCTTGGACATGGTTACTCAGCAGTAAATACAGATCCACCTCATTCTTCTCTAAGGAGCAAAGAGTGTGCCATTACTGGATAAAGCAGAAAGATTCCTGTTGATGGTCATTTGTGGTCTTGCTGGAACTTTTTTTTTTTTTAAGATTTATTTATTTGAAAGTCAGAGTTACACAGAGAGAGGAGAGGCAGAGAGGGAGAGAGGTCTTCCATCTGATGGTTCACTCCCCAAACGGCCAGAGCTGCACCAATCCAAAGCCAGGAGCCAGGAGCTTCCTTCAGGTCCCCCACGCAGGTGCAGAGGCCCAAGGACTTGGGACATCTTGTACTGCTTTCCCAGGCCATAGCAGAGAGCTGGATCGGAAGTGGAGCAGCCAGGACTAGAACCAGCGCCCATATGGGATGCCAGCACTCCAAGCCAAGGCATTAACCTGCTGAGCCACAGAGCCAGCCCCTGGAACTTTTTCCTGTTCCAACAGAGCTGCCTTAAGCACCACATGCATGCATTTGGGAGCACAGAGAATCCCCAGAGCACATGTTCTTGGGCCCGAGATTAGATGCCATGTGCATTGTGAGCCTTGATAAATGTGGTTAAGCTGCCTCCCGAGAGGCTGCACCAGCAACTCCGTGCACACACGGGCACACACCCTTCTCCCAGGAAGTGCAGATGGGACTACTGAACTATTTCTTTTTCCCAATCTCTTGCCAACCCTGAAAAATGCATTTTTTAAAATATCTTCCAATCTGAGAAGTAAAAAATATAATCTTATTATTTTGATTCATATCTTTTTTATTATGACGACAAGTAACTTTCTTCACATATGTTGATTGGCAATTTGTTGTGCAGTGTTTTGTTTGGAGGAAGGGGTGTGTGTGTGTGTGTGTGTGTGTAAAAGAAACAGAGAGCGAGGGAGAGATAAGGTGGATTAACTGCTTGATTGTACCCTTTGCCTATTATTTTTCTGCTCATTCTACCATATCATTTTACATAACGCTCTTAAAAATTCACAAAAGCAGCTTTCCACACAATGATGCAAACTTATTTTCCCCTAGTTAAGTTTGTCTCCTGGTCATATGTTTGCCATTTTTATATATAAAATAACCTTCTAACGGATTCTTCCATTTCTGTGTTCACCTCAATTGTGATGTTTGGAAAACTGAAGCCAGATCGCATTGCTCCCTTGCATAAAACTCTCCTGTTGTGTTCCATGATTCTTGGAACAAATCCCACAGTTTCACCATAACCCCACAGGCCTTCCTGGTCCCCAAAGCCGCTGGCCCACAGTTTCACCATAACCCCACAGGCCTTCCTGGTCCCCAAAGCCGCCGGTCCTCCCGCCAGCTTCACACCACAGCCTCCCGCTGGGCTCCGACTTCCCCGAGCTCTTTCTCCCAGCACTGGCACCTTGTTCAACCTCCACCTGGAACGTGCTTGCGGCCTGTCTGCACAGAGATGACAGAGGACACATTTTAACTGTCATCCCCTCGGCAAGGCCTCCGAGCACCCTCAGGTTGGCCGGCTTGGTGCTCCGGGTCTCAGCGCCTTGCCTGTCCCCCGGCCCCTAGGATCACGAAGTTGAGTTGTTCCTTCTTCAAAACATAAGCTCCCTGAGGTCAGAAGCCTGAGTGCCCAAAACACCATGGCCCTCACCAACTGTGTAGCTAATGCATTACTTAAAGTCTACTCAAAATTATTCCTGGGGGCCGGCACTGTGGCGTAGTAGGCTAAGCCTCCACCTCTGGAGTGGAGCATCCCATATGGGCGCCGGTTCTAGTCCCGGCTGCTCCTCTTCCGATCCAGCTCCCTACTATGGCCTGGGAAAGCATTGGAAGATAGCCAAAGCGCTTGGGCCCCTGCACCCTCGTGGGAGACCAGGATGGAGTCCTAGGCTTCCAGCTTAGGCCTGGCTCAGATGTTGCTACCCTCTGAGGTGTGAACCAGCAGATGGAAGATCTCTCTGTCTCTCCCTCTCTCTGTCACTCAACCTTTCAAATAAATAAATGTATATATTTTTAATTATCATTCCCTTCCTTTACAGTTCCTCACTTTTCTGAGCAGCCTGCAGAGTTCCTTACCCTCATTCACGTCCAGGCTTGGAGTCATTCGGACGCCTGTGTGCTGAGCACCCTCTTGGTGCCCGGCACAGCCCCTAAGCACTGCAGTGCGGGAGCTGTGGGCCCATCACACAAAGCAACCAGGGAACAAATGACACAGAGAACAAGTGCAGGAGAGAAATGCCACAGAACGGTGGGCAAGAGGATGGGGGTGCCTGAGGCGCTCGCTCCGGAGAAGGACCCCGGAGCCAAAGCAGAGGCAGGCAGCCCCAAGAGGAGCAGGACGAGCCCAGGCGCAGGTCGTGTCGTGCCGCCTGTAAGGAGCGTGGAGCTTGCGCTGTGCAGGTGTGGGGCTCGGGGCACCCTGGGGCGCCACCCCAAGCCAGGAGCAGCCGCTGGGGGCTTTGCACCAGGAGCGGCGCCCTCTGACTTTAGCGTTTAAAACACCACCCTGGGAGCCATCTAGAAGTTATTTTCCTGAAAGGAAGAAATAGGAACCTAGCCTCAGCCAGGGTTTGTGCTCTTTGTGTCCTTTGTTTTGCACAAAAGAGCTGGTCAGTTACCCCATTGATTGAGTAGACCCTCCCCCCACTCCCTCCAACGGGATCCCAAGTGCTCGCTGCCTGTACCTGTACCCAGGCCCCCTGGTGTTTAGGTACTTAGGGGCTCCATGCTGCTCATTTCTTCCCTGAAACCAAACATTTTGACTGGTAGTTTCCTCACATAGTTTAATAACTACTAGCACTCTTTTTTTTTTTTTAACAGAATTGTCCTATTTTTGCATGTTTGTTTTCCCCCAGGTGATTTTTAAATCATTTTGTCAAATTTTAAAAGTGAAATCCCCTTAGTGTTCTAATTAGAATTCATTGGATTTTTAGATGAAAGCTTTAATAAATGCAATAGAGATTATATCTTTAAAATATTGTGATTTTTCTACTAACACTGTCTATATTTCACTTGTTCCCATAGCATTTTTTTTTGTCTTTTATACATCAGCGTAACAGCTATCAGTTTATTAAAATAATTTTTTTATCTTACTTGGGAAAAGTGCATTACAGGAATTTGGAAAATAAGCATGAAATCTAAAATAAAATACAGAAACAACAAAATATGCTATCTAACGCATCACAGAGAGACCCACTGTCCACAGTGGCTCTGTCATCCTTCTTGGTGCAGAGCAGAAGCAGGCCCCCGGGTCACGATGGTGCAGTGTATTTAGTTTTACTCTGTTTAAACTGAGACCTCCTCTCATGGTATAGATATTTTCTAGCACACTTCCAGTGGTTACCCAACTTGGCATCACATAAACATACTATCATGTCTTGAACCACTCTTCAGTTGCCTTCCATTTCAGCGTTTGGGGATAATTTTTTTGTCCTTATAGGTAGCATGGACCACAAACACCCTCGTAAACAGATGTCTGTTCTCCTAAGCTGGAAAATACAGTTCCTTTGACTTAACCTGTAGGTAATACCCTTTCTAGTTTTCCCATGGTATGCAAGTCTTCTTCCTAAAGAGTTTTTTTTTTTTTAAATGTATGTGTGTCTTTCTAAGATTTTATCTATTTATTTGAAAGACAGAACAACAGAGAGACAGACAGACAGAGAGATCTTCCATCCTATGGTTCACTCTCCAAGTGGCCACAACAGCCAGGTATGGATGGGCCAGGCCAAAGCCAGGAACCAGGGACTACATCCTAGTCTCCCACATGCATGACAGGAGCCCAAAAATTTGGAACTTCATCCACTGCCCTCCCATGCACATTAGCAGGAAGCTGGATTGGAAGCAGAGCAGCTGGGACTTGAATCAGAGCCCCAAAACAGAACGCCAGGCCCCATAGTAAAGGAGTTAACCATTTGTCTGCCAAATGTGGGCTAAAGCTTACCTGGTTTGTTGTCTACCCTTTCGTTGTATGGAATATGTATTGAGTGGGAGATAGTGGGTTTTTTTTTTTAATATTTTGAGGATTTGTTAAAAGAGAAAGCTCTATTTAGCTTAATCTCCCTCCCAAATAGACCATTTTTGCAATAAAATTTACTGAATTTGAAATGAAAAATGAAAACCCTTGTGATTTTCATCCTGAAGTTTTTCATCTACACCAAGAGTCTAGTTTACATTGGATTACCTGTTCTGTTCCACTGAGTCCCATACCAGTACCAACTATTTAATTTGTTTTTAAGATTTATTTATTTGAAAGCCAGAGTTAAAGAGAAGGAGAGCCAGAAGCAGAAAGAGAGAGGAAGAGAGACAGACAGCGAGAGAGAGAGAGAGAATCTTCCAGCCACTGGCTTACTCCCCCAAATGGCCACCACATCCAGGGCTGGGCCATGCCAAAGCCAGGAGCCAGGAGCTTCTCCCAGGTCTCCCATGTGGGTGCAGGGGCCCAGGTACTTGGGCCATCCTCTGCTGCTTTCCCAAGCTGTAGCAGGGAGCTGGATTGGAAGTGGAGCAGCCGGGACTTGAACCGGCACCCATTTGGGTTGCCTACATTACTGGCAGAGGCTTAACCTACTGCGCCACAGCACTAGATCCTCGTACTATTTTTTTTTTTTTTTTTTTTTTTTTTTTGTGACAGGCAGAGTGGACAGTGAGAGAGAGAGAGACAGAGAGAAAGGTCTTCCTTTTGCCGTTGGTTCACCCTCCAATGGCCGCTGTGGCTGGCGCGCTGTGGCTGGCGCGCTGCGGCCGGCGTGCACCGCGCTGATCTGAAGGCAGGAGCCAGGTGCTTCTCCTGGTCTCCCATGGGGTGCAGGGCCCAAGCACTTGGGCCATCCTCCACTGCACTCCCCGGGCCACAGCAGAGAGCTGGCCTGGAAGAGGGGCAACCAGGACAGAATCCGGCACCCGGACTGGGACTAGAACCCGGTGTGCCGGCGCCACAAGGCGGAGGATTAGCCTATTGAGCCGCGGTGCCGGCCACTAATTATTTTAATAACTGATTGTGTATTACATTTCAATCTCCTGAAGGTAAGGATTTCCTTGTCGTTCTTCATTTTTCAGGATGCTCTAATTCTGAATCCAGAACAGAAGAGCCAGGAGCCCGCCCGCATTGGCTGATGTGTTTCTGTAGGGAGGAATCTCACGCTGTGGGTGCTGTGGGTGCTGCAGAGAAAGCCGGGAAGGAGCTCTCATCCCCAGCCACCTGGGTCCCCGGAACAAAGGAGCTCACTGGAGACTGCACTTCCCAGGATGCAGGGCTCCAGGGCCCTGCCTGGTTCCTCTGTTACCCAGGGCACCGAGCTCATGGACCACAGAGCAGGGTCCTCCTTCAGGCCCCAGACAGCACCCGGGGCAAGTCTTGGGATGGCAACTGCGGACCGGGCTTTCAGAGCCTCCAAGGCGGAACCACTGCCCAGCGGGTGGCCAGCTCTCAGGCCAGAAGGGACCCTGGCCCAGGGGCCCAAGAAGCCAGGAGAAAAAGAGAGAGAGAGACGCTGAGCCTGTCCTCCTCCCCTTACACTCATACGTCTGGCTAGAAACGGTGATGCTGCAGACTGCGGGCTGCCCGTCTTGGTGTCTGGCAGTGCGGACCCTTCCACTCCTTTTTGTTCCTTCAAAAGTGACCCCAAGGGACCTCGGAAGACCCTGAGGGAGAAATGCTCACCTGTGCCACCTGGAATTAGAAATTGTCTACTACCTATTGAAATAAATAAACACGGTAAATGGTGTCTTTCAACATTAAGTTTTGTAAAAAGGGGCCACACTCTCTGTGGGTGCCCTGGGTAGCTCCTACACTGTCTTGGGAACAGGAGAGAAATGCAGGCTTCTAAGGAACTGGGAGGAGAGACAGGTCCCTGAGCCTAAGAGCCCAAATGTGCGACCTCACCTGGCTCCCCGGAGGTGCGGGGCTCCTCAGAGGCCCTGCAGAGAGGAGAGACGTGGAACTTTGTGTCCCTGGCCGTGGTCCCCTGGGTGCCCTCTCTCCTCCCCGTGGGATCTCCCAGAGTCGGGGGAGGCCGTTCGAGGCTGTCCAGGGTCCTCTGGTCCGGCCCACAGCACAGGCATTGGCCACCATGGCGCCATTTGTGCCCCAGTTACTCCAATAAGAACGCAGGTGCTGCTGAGATCCTGCAGCTGTAACTAAGTCCTAAGTCCACTGACCTGGGGACGCAGAGGTCACCCAGGTGGGCCTCGCTCAGCCAGGGGAGTCCCTCGGAAGCAGAGTCTCCTCTGGCTGGTGACAGAGAGGAACTGGAGCAACTCAGACCACGAGGGGGACACGACTAGCCCTGGCTTGCTGCCAGAGGATGGGGGCAGTCTGAGAAGGAGTGCCGATGGGGTGTACCTTGTGGTGCAGCAAGCTAAGCCAGCATGCAGGATACCCGCATCCCATAGGGCTGCCGGTTCGAGTCCTGGCTCCCCCGCTTCCAATCCAGCTTCCTGCTACCGCACCTGGGAAGACAGAGGATGAAGACCCAGTACCGGGATCCCTGGCGCCGACAAGGGAGACCCGATATAGTTGCAGGTTCATGGTTTCAGCCTGGATCAGCTCTGGCTATTGTGGATATTTGAGCAATGAACGAGCAGATGGGAGAGCTATCTCTCTCTCGCTCAAATAAATATATCTTTAGGGCCGGCGCCGTGGCTCACTTGGTTAATTCTCCACCTGTGGCGCCGGCATCCCATACGGGCGCCGGGTTCTAGTCCCGGCTGCTCCTCTTCCAGTCCAGCTCTCTGCTGTGGCCCGGGCAGGCAGTGGAGGATGGCCCAAGTGGTTGGGCCCTGCACCACCATGGGAGACCAGGAGAAGCACCTGGCTCCTGGCTTCAGGTAGGCTACTGGCGTAGTTTCGGCCGTGGCAGCCATTTGGCTGGGGGGGGGGGGGGATTGTGTGTGTGAACCAATGGAAGGAAGACCTTTCTTTCTGTCTCTCTCACTATCTAACTCTGTCAAATAAAAAAAAAAGAAATAAAAAATATATATCTTTAAAAACATTACTTCTTTAGAATCGCCCAGTGAAGTTCCCAGTTGATGGCCAGCAAGCACACAGGCTGGACTCCTTCGCCTGCCAGGGCTGCCAGTGCCCCAGTGAGCCTGGAAACAGACTTCCCAGAGATCCCCAAGACGGCTTAGCCAAGCAGACACCTCGGCTTCCACCTTATGATTCCCTGGGCACAGAATCCAGCCGCATCGCCCACCTCCAGACCCGGGAGCTAACACAGAGGCCTCACCTACAGCCGTTCTATGCGTGCGCATGGGTCGTGCAGCAAAAAGAAACCTGCACACGGTCCAGTGGCCCCAGACGTGCGCCCCTCCCCCCAGCGCGCCCCTCCCCCCAGCCGGTGTCGTCTCGGTGCCTAAGCAGGGCAGCCCGGCTGAGAGCCCCGCTGTCTGCATCTTTGCAGGAAATTCCCAATCAAAAATCAAAAGTTAGCCCTGCGCGGTTCCTGACAGGAAAACCAATTGCTGCCTGCCTGGCGCAGCGCCACCTGAGCTGCTGGGAAAAGCAGAGCTCTGCCCACGCCGCGGCGTCCCTGGCGGCGGCGGTGCAGCCCGCGCGACCCATTAGCACATCAAGAGGACGCCCCAGCCTGGAGGCTGCCTCCCGAAACCCCCCCACTTTGATTTTTTTTTTTTTTCAGGCGTCCGGGGGAGAAAGGAGGCTACCGAGGCTGTGCTCAGAATCCAAAGCCATCCGTTTCCAAGCCTTCAAAAGGCACACGCATCTAAGCCCGCACCGGCCGGCCAGGCAGCCGCGGCGGGAAGGGTGGGGACGCGCGGCGGGGGCGCCCGGCTACGCAGCCGCCACCCGAATGCTCCCGCGGCGCCCGCGCGCCGCCCCGCAATCAGCCGCGCCGCACGCCCCACCCGCGGAGATTTAGACACATTCACGTTTTCTAAGCCGCAAATTAGCCCTGGTAAGGGCTTATCTTCTTTCCCCCCAATTGACTTGAACCAAGTGCGTCGGAAGCTGGGAAATGTTTTAAGTTAATCAGGCCCTTCCTGCGGGCGCCTGGGGACCGCCGCCCCGTGCAGCACAGGCCCGGCCCACCGGGCCCCGCATCGCCTCCCCGCACCGCGCTGGTGTACGGCTCTCGGGAACTCAGCGAATGGGGGGGATGAGGGAGCGAGGGAAGGGAGCGCTGACGCGACACGCCGCCGCCAGGGCGGCCAGTGCAGGCGGGCGCTGGATCGGGCACCAGGAAAACGTGGGGTGAGCGCTGGCCTAGGCCCTTGTTCCCGGCGCGGTGACCTCACATCTGAATCTCAGCTACGAGCCAGGGTCTGTGGCGATGGCAAATACTTGAATACCCTTGAGAAGCGGAACACTTCCTGTGCGCTCAGGGCTGTGTTTTCCAAATGCAGACTCACTTCTCGCAGTATGTCAACACCATCATCATTCCCACTTTACAGATGATGAAACTGTGAGCCAGGCTCAGCAGCAGAGCGCCTCAGCCCCAGAGCATCTTCCTGTCTCCTGCTCCTCCCCTGTGACTGTGCCACCCTCCAGACACTCCCAGCTCCAAGCTTTGCACACCCCAGATCGGCTTAGGGAGACACAGGATCACTGCAGACCCGGCGGAGGCTGCAGGGTTCCGCAGGGGCAGACCAAGGTGAGACTCACATCTGTGCCTTACTCGGGCTGCCCAGAATGAGACCTGGAGATGAGCATCTCTGTGCCAGAGATTCGGTAGGAAGGAAGGGACGGAGGCAGGTGAGCAAGAGGTGGAGGGGGAAACGGGACAGGAAGAAGCCAGGTGGCGAGGCTGTGATTCTGGGCGGAGCCCCAGCGCAGCCTGATCCCATCACAAGCCCCTCAGGGTTTTTCCTGCCGCCAGGAAGGGAGCTGACCTTTTAGACCTCAGGCCACTCACCGGGCTGAGTCATCAGTAAGGGGTCTGGGCAGAGCCCCGAAGGTGTCCATTACAATCTATTAGAAATAAGAAGTGTCCATCTAGCTGTGCGGGCTTTGGGCAACTTGCTCCGCTTCTCTGAATCTCAGGATATGTGACAAGAATGAAGACATCTGTTCCTCCCTCGCACAGTTCGCATGAAGACTGCATTAAGTAAGGAGGGTGCCTGGCTTACAATTGGCATCAGCGCCCCGTGATGCAGCACTGACCAAGGCGCAGGAAGAGACCGACCCGATGATAAACAGTCGTGAGTAACTCACGGGGACTTGCAACAGCTCTGCTCAGGACTCGGGCCCAGCCTTCCCCGCCCCCCCCCCCCAGGGAGGGGCTGTTCTGAGCTGTTCCCTTGAGCTGTGACCACACAAGCAGCATCATGGCTGCCCCTTAGCACCCAGCCACTCTTGCTTGGCCCCAGACCAACTCCCCCATGAGCCCCATGAAGAGGCAGCTCCCCACACTGCCCCACAAGCGTAGAGGGTGCAGCTTGCAAACTTTGCCTGGAGGGCCCCCCTGGGAGCCGCAGAGAAACCGGGCCAGGGCTGGTGTCTACTGGAACTCTCTAATCTAGCTCCATTGTTTTAGTTCGTTAATTAAGTGTCTCCGCTCACACTCCCAGCTCACCTTCCCAAGAAACCGGCTATATTGAGCAGATACGTAAAAGCCGGCAATTAAATTGTCTTATCAAATTTTCGCAGCTTATTAAGTTGTTCAATTGCATGGGAAATGATTAGCGTCTGTAAATAGAGAAAGCGCACGTCAGCCTGAGAGGCTGCAGGCTGGGCCAGGAGCTCTGAAGGCAGTGCCCAGGAAGGAGCCAGGAGTGCTGGGCTCTCCCGGGGCTCCCGTCTCATCCTCAGCCAGCCTGATGTATTGCCTCTGTCTGGAGCAGCCAACTCACAGGGAGTAGCCAAGATGAACCGACTTCTCTCCCTGAGCAAGCCTTGGTCTTGGACTTGGAGGCAGAAGGTCCAAACGCAAAACTCCACTGTTACCCACTGGAGAACCCAGGGAAACCATCTACACTACCTGAGTCTCCATCTGCCTATCCCAGTTGGCCAAGCCTGGGGCAGGGACCTGGTTCCTGGCCGCACCTGGAGTTTGCTCAATGCATGACTGAGGAGGGGCTGGCCCTTGGGGAGAGCCCCCTGCCCCCGCCACAGCTGCATCTACACATGGTAGACAGGGGAGCAGCCAGTTCCACAGATCAGACACTAACAGGACCCATTCCTTCCTGCCCGGGAGGCCTACGATTAACTCATTGTACATTCTCAGCCTCCGAATCAGGGCCCAACCCTCCAAGGCTCTACCCCGGCTGCACTGCAAGCATTCCTGTGGTTGCTGGTGGGATTTTTTTTTTCCATTTCAGATATTAAAGAAGAAAGCTTAATGTGTCTCATTTTCCTGGAATGTCTCATTCAGATTAGCTATTTGTGTGTTGTTGTTCCAGTCTCCGCTTGCAAAACCTACAAATTACAATTATGTGAATAAAACACTCAGCCACATTTTGACCCTTGGCAAAGACTTGGACTACCATCACTCCCGTTGCTTAAGGGTAGGATTTCTTCTCTCTGGTTTCATTTTTTTAAATCCATTATTGGCTTCTGCTTGGTGTTCTAAAAATATGGAGGAACTACAGAACCCCCTACAGGGCGCTAAGAGTGGAACTGGGCAAAGGAAACCAAGGCGGAGGGCTTTGGAGGGGTCCCTTCTCTCTCCTGGATTAAGATACCTGTGTTGAACAAAACCCAAGGTAGCAGAGTCCAGAGGAAGCCCTGCCCAGGCCCCGCCAGGCCCAGGGGAACAGTCGTCTGGGCTGGACTGCTGGGCACGTGCACCAGTGTGCCCCAAAGGCAGAAGCAGAAGGAAGCTCCCAGAGCGATGTACCCTGGACAAGAAGAATGGGTAAAGAGACCAACGCCTGTCCAGCGCCTCCATGTGCCTTGAAGCAGCCCCTCCCCCGTCACTCATAAGCACTGGATGCAGGAAGGACTCTGGTGTCGTGCAGATCTGCACAGATTTCTTTATAACTTGATGGCACTGTCACGTTTGCCATAACTGGCGCCCTTCCTACCACCCCTGAGAAGTAGGCAGGGCAGCTCTCAACACCCCCATCTGATCTCACGGGGAACTTCCAAGCTCAAAAATTCTACCATTGCGTAATCCATTCTTCAAATATAGAGCAAGTCTCAATGGGCTCAATTGACTTGTTCAAGGTTACAAAAAATCCTCTAACTAGTCCGGGAGTAGAATTCAAGGTTTCTAACTCTGAATAGACGTTTTTTATTATTGTTATTTCAAAGCACTTGAGGTAAAAATCCACACAAAAACTCACAGGCCAATGAAAATCCATCACACCCAAACTGAGAGATCCGAGGCAGGTGCATCCTGGACAGGTGCATCCCAGAGGAGAGCCAAGACTGGGGTCCTCCTTTCCTCCTGTGTAACTAGCGTCGTCATTTGCCGAGTTCTTCCTGAATGCGAAGACACCGTGTCCCCGCCGTCGTAGAGTGAGGCATCGTTGCTTACGTTTTGGTGAAGCTCTGAATGTTTCAGCTCACATCTCCCTCCCTCCGTCTCTCCGCCAATTTTCCTTCTATGTGCATGTGACCCTCGTGCCAAATCATAGGCACGTGGCAGTGGGTGGTGTCGTGGAGAAAAAAGGACAAGAAAAATCTAATTTTCCTCAAACATAAAAAAATGTACAATATGAAAACTTACCTCTTTGATGGATTAATTGTGTTTATTCTACAAAATGAGTTAGCTAAGTTAGAAACATTAGTGAGTTGGATTGAACATGTAACATCTTTATTACTGATGAGAGGACTCCACACTGGGGTAGACTGGTCACCAAAGAAGCATCATCTTATTGTTTTCTTGGTTTTTAACATTTATTTATTTATTTGAAAGTCAGAGTTGGAGAGAAAGTGATCTTCCAACCACTGGTTCACTCCCCAAATGTCCCTAACAGCCAGGGTAGGGCCAGGCTAAAGTCAGTACCCAGGAGCTTCTTCTGGGTCTCCCACATAGGTGGCAGGGCCCCAAGGACTGGACCCATCTTCTGCTGCTTTCCCAGCTGGATCAGAAGCAGAGCAGCCAGGACTTGAACCAGCACCATTATGGGACGCCAATGTTGCATGTAGCGACTTTACCCACTATGCCACAACACCGGTCCCGAGAAACATCATCTTATTCCCTGAGTGGGGTGCAACAATACTGGGCCCTGAGGAAGTCTGCTTAGCTGTGGAACAGCCAGACACAAAAGTAGGAGAAGCCATCAGACAAAGACAGTGTGCAAGTGTCAAGTTCAAAGCTAACAGGAACCCCAGCATCTTATAAAGCAGATATCTTCCAGACAGCAGCCCAGGAGTCTCTGAGAGGCCATGGTTGCAACAGAAAGGAAACTGGGCAGAGAGAGGACAGAAGCAAGACAGAGAATGGAGGAGGGGGACTGGAGGGGAGACAGGATACAGGGGAACCTGAACAGGGAGAAGCCTTCCAGAAATCCACACTATGAAAGTGCCTCTTTAAAAGGATGCTTCAAAAGGTTCTTGGAAAATGGAATTTAAATATAAGTTTATTTTGGTGCAAAAGAAAAATATGAGATCCAAGAATAGACTTTTCTTAATCATTTTCCATGAAATGTTAAAGCATTTCCCATATAAACTAAAGAAAAAAACCCACCCCAAGCATGCGATCAGCCAAGACATCAGAGGCAAGTGTCCCAGGGAGTGAGAATTTCCACACCTTGAATCCCACACCCTCCCATCTACCACCCGACACCCTCACATCTACCACTCGTGGGACTCGAAACAAGTTGCGTACCCTGGCTGGGCTGCAGCGCCCTCCTCCAGATCGTGGGAGGCGCCCACCCGACATCCCAGGCTTTCCATGGATGTCACGGGCTCCCTTAGCGAAGCCCTCGGCTCAGGTCCTGGGACACAGCCGCCTCCTGGATCCTCCCGCTGCCCTGGTGGTTGAGTTGTAGGCGAAAGGCTGAGGCCAGCTGGTACAGAACGCTCACGCATCTGCTCAGCCGTCAGTGGTTGGCAGGCTTCGGAGCAGCGAGCCCTTTTGCCAAATGAAATCTGACACGGGCCCCCCATTAAGGAAAACCCATGTGAGTAGAACTTGACTGTGAAATCAGAAGGCACAATCCCTGTCTCGCACCCCTGTCCCACTGCCAGGCTTGGCAGTCACCCCGGGAACCCAGGCTCTGCACGCTCTGTGAACTTCAGATGTAGCTTTTCCTAAAGCAGCAGCTCAATCAAAAATGACAAAACGACTTACATAGAACTTAATGCTTGTGACCATGCAGACACACACCTGTCAGGTAGGCCGTGCTCTCGGGTCCAGCTTTCCGATGGCAACACTGAGGTTCAGCTGTCCCGGGGCACGCTTAGGATGGGCACCAAACTGGGATGAATGTCAGATGCCCACCCTGAGAATCCATTGCTGGAAGCCTCATTGTTCTCTCTGACGGCAAAATTCCTTATTGGCCCTTCGCAGCCACTTACAGACTAACCGGGGTGAGAGGACAGTGGGTTCTTCCAGCTCCCCCAACCCCAGCTGACCCTACCCTCTGGTTTCCTTCACATGAGAGACTGGAGCCTGGCACACTGCTCACACTGAGCGTCCCTGTGGGCCCTCAGCCCACACCCAGGCAGAAGCACGCAGGCTAGAGCCGTTTTCTCTTCCTCATTCATCACCATCTCTCCAGGTACCCAACCCTCCAGCCTCCCCGGCAGGCAGAGCCAAGATGGAGAGGAACGCTCTTCCCAGGCCATCCAACACAGTCAGTTGCTGCCAAGCTGCTATACCTCCGGAGAAAAATCTCCCCAGCCTGGCCTGCATCATGACCATGCTTTCCCCAACCCAGGACTGGGTGCAGGATGCAGGGATCCTGAAAAAGCCTGGGGAGTTCCATTCTCAGTGGGTCGGGGCAACACCGGATATTGAGGAAGAGGCAAACTCATTGAGCACGCGTGTAAGGCAATCCACTGTGTGCGTGCCCTGCGCCAGGTTCTGGGGATGCTTAGATGATAAAACACATCTCCTGGGAATGCTAGACTGAGTGTTCAGCGGTCCCTGAAGCAAGCTGAGAGCTGGGATGTCCATGTACTCAAGACTTCGGGGCACGCAGCCCGAGCTCAGGACCAGCCCCACCCTGTCTTGCCCACGTTAGGACTTCAGGCAGAGGAAGGGTTGGGGGAGATGGTCTCCTGCTATGAGGACTCTCCCTCTTCCATCTGACTGGATTACAATGAGATGCAGATGGGAGACCTGTGATGACGGCCAAGGGGTGCCGGGGGATGGGGTGGGCAGCCTCAGCTGCAAAACGGGTTATTTCGGAGGCAACGGGCTTTGGACAAACTGTTGGCCAACATGACTTGCTTCTCGGACTGATGATGCCAGAAGCCCAGTTCCTCGGCCTACGTGATGCTGGGAGCCTCCATCAGCTGAGATCTCCTTAAAAGGAACCCTCTTCCCCAGACAGACATGCACGGCCCAGCTGGGAGGGTGAAGAACGGAGCCGGCAGCTCCCAGAGGCAGGACATAGTTTCGAGCCCAGGAGGGGCTTGGGGTTTCAAATCGCACACCACAGATCATTTTCTCTGCACATTCCTTGAGCGCTTTGGCACACGCACTTTCCGCCTTATCTGTCCCGGAACGGATGCCAGGACCTGACCCTGGGGAAATTCCCATCTAAGCAAGGACAACAGTGAGTGTCAGCAGCCGCGGCGACATGGATCAGGCTGTCCCAGGCTAGAGAGGAGCGAAGGAAGAAATCAAGGAAAGGAGTGAGAAGTGGGGCATAGGATTTGCTATCGCTGCATCTGATTAGGACTTGCAAAGCTCCAGGTGGTGGTGATGCCCCAGAGGGTGGGCTCTGAAGTCCCATCACCATGGTAAAGACCCCAGTGTGCCCTTTCCTTATTGTGCGGCTGTGGGGGTCACTCACTCTCTGAACTTGCGTTTTCTGATTAGTGGCAGTGATAGGAGCCCCTACTTCAGACGACTGCTCAAGAACACGGTGTGCATAAACACATCTGACCCACAGCTGGGACGTCGCTGTGGTTTGGATGTTGTTTGCCCCCTCAAAGGTTTGTGTGTTAGGAGCTTGGTTCCCAGAGTGTGACAGAAGCTGTAAGAGGTGGGGTCTAGTGGGAAGTCCTTAGTTCAAGTCCCTCAAAGGGGATTAAGGTATTTCTCAAGGAAGCCTCGATAGTTCTCGAGAGGATTGTTGTAAAAGCCTGCACCTGGGCCCACCCAGCTATCTGGCTGTGATGGTTCCCCCATACGTGCTTCTGCTTTGTACCAGGTGGCCCTCGCTGGAGCCTGCACCATGCTGTTTGGAATTTCAGTCTCCAAATTTGTGAGCTAAATAAACATCCTTTCTTTACACAGTTAGCCCGTCCCAGGTGTTTGATTGTAGTCATGAAAATCTGACCAGTACAGACACGGTTATCCCCCTCCCAGGGACTTCTGTGAAAATTGCTTACATTGAAAACAAGAGGACGGAGGAGCCTGGGGCCTGGTCCCTCTTGTGAGCTCCACAGATTGGCTTTGAACAAAGGGTGCCTCCCTGAGTCACTGCGCACTTCTCCTGGCCTGTGGAATCCAGCTGTCTCCCAAGGCAGAGAAGCACAGCATCCACATGTCTCCTTCCATTGTGAAAGTGATGAGAAGCAGAACATTACTTAAAGAAATGCAAATATCTGGTTGGCTGCCTTGGACAGCAGTCAGTCCTGCTGTTTCCTGAGGATTGAGCCTTAAGTAACTAGGGTGGATATCGGAATTTGATTCCTTAAAATGGCATCAAATGTGCCTCAAAGCTCCCCAGGGGCCGAGTCTGGGGTGCCACAATCAATATGTTATCAAACTTTGGGGTGCCATACTTATTACTGCTTATTAATAAATCCCCAAGATTAATAAGCCCGAGTGGGTTCTTGCCTAATATTGAGAGAAGAATTCTAAATACCGGCACAGATAAACAAGGCAGCATGGTACATTTTCAGCTTCTATTCAGTGAGAGAAATCATAGGAAAGTGAGGGCCCTGTCTAAAGGAGAAAGGCAGATCTGGGTTCATACCAGGTACCAGGAACCAGCCACGTGGAAGAGCCAGGAAGCCTAGGGTGGGCTGGCCTGAAGGCCATGTGCCCTGGAGGCGCTGGGCTGCAGCCGGCCCCCTACTGGTGAGAGACCAGGGCGAGAGAAATGGAGGAAAGGGCGGACACGCCCTGTCCCAGGCTTCTAATCCACTCTCAAACAGGGGTGGTTAATTAACCTGATTGGCCCGTGGGCACTCAGGTGTGGCCAGGTAGGGGCATGAGGTCACACAGGGGCGTGGCGAAGGCATGGTGAAGGCGTGGTCTTCCCGCTCACAAACCTAATCAATTTTAACCTGTATGCCTGCCTACTTCAGGGTCTGTGCTGTGTAATACATCATTTTTAAAAAGATTTATTTATTTATTTATTTATTTGAAAGGCAGAGTTACAGAGAGGCACACACACACAGAGAGAGAGAGAGAGAGAGAGACAGAGTCTTCCAACTGTTGATTCACTCCCCAAATGACTGCAGTGGCCTCCAGCCAATCCGAAGTTAGGAGCCAGGATCTTCTTCCAGGTCTCCCATGTGGGTCCAGGGCCCAAGGACTTGGGCCATCTTCTGCTGCTTTCCCAGGCCGTAGCAGAGAGCTGGATCGGAAGTGGAGCAGCCAGGACTCATATGGGATACCAGTACTGCAGGCAGCGGCTTTACCCACTATGCCGCAGTGCAGGCCCTGTATAATAGATCATTTTAAAGTGAGACTCTGCTACTTTTTTTTTTTTAAGTGAAAGTAAAATTTGAAAGCCGTCCTCCTGGGTCTAGATGCGTGTGCCTTTGGGGACCACTAGAAGTCACGCGTCTCCAGGGGGAAGCTGCCTCCTTGAGAGTGCTGAGCTCCCAGCAGGCTGGGACCCAGCACAGGGAATTAACAGAGAGCAACACAAGTCCCACGCACGCACACATTGGTAATAAACACGGCATGCACGAGAAATTGGTTTTGTTTCTAGAGCGATTCCTTTCCCACATAGGAGCCATTGCTTTCAGCTTTTCCAGGCCAAAATGCAGCGCATAGGGAGCGAGGGCATCCCTTTCCTGGATGGTGACCTTCAGAAACACATTTAAGGGGCAGGCATTTAGCCTAGCAGTTAACACACCGCTACAAGTCCGTGTCCCGTATCAGAGTACCTGGGTTCGAGTCCCAGCTCCAGCTGCTGACTTTAGCGGTCCTGCTGATTTGGACCCTGGGAAGCAGGGGTGATGACTCAGTGCCTAGGTTCCTTCCGGCCATGTGGGAGGCCTGGACTGAGTTCTCAGATCTCAGCTTTGGTCTGGCCCAGCTCTGGCCATTGCAGATAGCTAGGGAGTGAACCAGTGGATGGGCGTTGTCTCGCTCTTTCTCTGTCTCTCAAGTAATTGATTAAGAAATGAACTTGGCCGGTGCCGTGGCTTACTTGACTAATCCTCTGCCTGTGGTGCTGGCACCCTGGGTTCTAGTCCCCAGTTGGGGTGCCGGGTACTAGTCCCAGTTGCTCCTCTTCCAGTCCAGCTCTCTCCTGTGGCCCGGAAGGGCAGTGGAGGATGGCCCAGGTGCTTGGGCCCCTGCACCTGCATGGAAGACCAAGAAGAAGCACATGGCTCCTGGCTTCAGATCGGTGCAGCACCGGCCGTAGTGGCCATTGGGGAGTGAACCAACGGAGGGAAGACCTTTCTCTCTGTCTCTCTCACTGTCCACTCTGCCTGTCAAAAAAAAAAAAAAAAAGAATTGCACTTAAGGGGAAGAGAGTAAGTTTTTCCATAATGAATAGTCAGAGATGATTGAGTGACTGGAAAGGTAACCTTGTAGGTGGGGGAGGGGTGCCCAGCAATCAGGCCCCAACTGGTGTCTTGTCTCTCACAAGGTGAAAGGCACCTCTGACCTTGACCCTGGCAACAGCACTCCTGGACCTGTGGGAGAGGAAGTAGGTGGACCCCAGTGGTGGGAAGTGAGGAGGGCAGGAGACTGGTAAACCAGGAGGAATCTTCCAGAAGGGAACTAAGGCCTGTCCTCCAGCCCCATGGTCTTGTTCCAGAATCAGAAAGTATTAAGCACTTCCTTTACGCCTTTGATAACACACCCCAGGAAGGGATCCTGGGAGGAGGGTCCTTTTAACTACTTGGTTTTGCTTTTTTTTTTTTATTTGACAGGTAGAGTTATAGACAGAGAGAGAGAGACAGAAAGAAAGGTCTTCCCTCCTTTGGTTCACTCCCTAATGGCCGCCATGGCCGGCGCTGCGCTGGTCCGAAGCCAGGAGCCAGGTGCTTCTTCTTGGTCTCCCATGCAGGTGCAGGAGCCCAAGCACCTGGGCCATCCTACACTGCCCTCTCAGGTCACAGTAGAGAGCTGGACTGGAAGAGGAGCAGCCAGGACTAGAACCCAGCGCCCATATGGGATGCCGGCCCCGCAGGCGGAGGATTAACCAAGTGAGCCACGGCGCCAGCCCCTTGGTTTCGCATTTATTTAAATACCTTTTTAATACTTTAGGATTATTTTTCCTCAACACATTGATATCAAGATTCTTGCTTGTCAAGCAATGCAAACACTGGCTAACTTCTTAAGGAGGGGGTGCACTCATTAGAAGGATAAGAGTCATTCACAGAAGCAACGTTGAAACCGGAAATGTATTATGCTTGGGAAAGGACAGGAAGCAGGCAACTTCTGGCCTTGTGAGCCCAGGGCTCGTTGTTCCAGGATGGGGCAGATCGGTGTGGCTTCGCCTGCCTCTCTCCACTTCCCCAGCTTTGGACAGGATGAGTGACAGGCCCTCCCAACCACATCAAAGAAGGGGAGGTGATTCACTTCCCCCAAAGGGGGAACTCACCCTTCTGTTTTGACAGCTCATCATTTGTGTCTCCTTGACATCTACGAAAAGTACTCAAACACGGCTTCCAGCCCAGCTCCCCGAGCGCGGGGGAAAGTCGGGCCTCCTAGCGGAATAACGGCGGCGGCGGGGCTGCCGAAGGGGGCTTTCTGTTTTGTCTTTCTTTTATCTCATTTCATCTTAATACATACTCTGGATTAGATGCTGATTAATTTGGCACTGAGGACTGCTGTTAATCAGTTTCATGTCAGCAATCATTTCTAGTGACATTTAAATTATAAAGCATGGGGGATTAACTGCACTTTTGCAAATTGCCTCTTTATAAACGTATAAGGAAAGCCAAGGTGCACTCTGGGGGTGTCAGCACCTCCTGTTTACGTTCACAGTGATTCCGGGGATTAGGACAAGGCTGAGCTTGAGCCGGTGAATTCTGATGAATCGTGTCTAATAAGGCACTTGGAGTTCGGGAGCCAGTCCCCAAGACCTGGCATTTCCTGCGCAGGGTTCCAGAGTGACAACCAAGCACTTCCTTGTTCACACCTGGCGGGATCCCGGGTGGAACCCGAGGCGGGGGCGGTGCTTGTCTTTCTGCCCTACAGGAGAATGATCAGGTGACCCAGGGCTCCAGCTCCCCTAGATGGCCAGAGATCCTCTCTCAGAGCACACAGCATCCTGGGTAACACAGGTAACAGGAGGGGTAGAGGGCAGGCTGAGGGGCACTGACCACCTCCGGGTTTCTCATGCGGTCCAACCTCTGCTGTGGGCTTGTCGGGGGACTCCTGCCTGATTATAGCAGCATGAAAAACACTTAGGAAATGTTGAAGGAAAATAAAGTAGAAAACAGATATGACCCACCATCCCATAACGCAGGAATAATGGTTAGCATTTTCAAACACTGGCCCCAGGCTGCCCCAGCGGGGGGAGGGGCATGAGCAGGTGTGTTCATCTACGTAGTTTGCAATACTCTCTTGAAACAAATAGGGAATAAACAACTAAATTTATGTGCATAATTAGGGTCATAATATATGCATACTTCTGCATCTTGCATTTTTTGCTTAACATAATATTGTGCTTCCTCATGTCATTCTGGTCTTTAAAAATATGATTTTTATAACCTGTAAGTGGATTGTCAAAGTGAAATGGGCCCCTGGTGCAGCACTGCGGCACGCAGACTGGTCTTCTTCCCACAAACACCACATCCTCACTGTGTGCACTGGCTGCCAGGGGCCACCATTTCCTACTCATAGATCCAATCCGTGTGTTGACACATGCCCATGTAGTCATGAATTTTATGTGTATGCATTTGTAGAATCTTGCATCCTCCTTTTTCATTTACATTACATAATGACGTGTGTCGTTGTTGTTTGAATAGGCCTTTTTTTTTTTTTTTTTTTTTGAGCAGTTTTAGATTCACAGCAAAGCTGAGTGGAAGGTGCAGACATTTCCCACATATCCTTTGTGGTACATGTTTCTTGAAACTTTACTGTTACTTTAAAAACCTCATCTTGCAGTGGGTTCTTGCACAATGGTTCAGATGCCACTAGGACACCTGCAGCCCATCTGTGAGTCCTGAGTTCCAGCCCCCACGGAGTCTCTTCCAGCTGCTGACCAGTGAGCAGCCTGGGAGGCAGCAGGTGAGGGCTGCAGCACCTGGGCCCCTGCCACCCACACGGGAGGCCTGGATGGAGTTCTGGGCTTCTGGCTTCAGGCTGCACCGGCTCTGGCTGCTACAAGATTTGGCAAGTGAGGCAGCAGATGGAAGACATATCTGTGTCTCTCTTGATCTTTCTGAATCTCTCTCTCTCTCTGGCTTTCAAATAAATGAAACTAAATTGTTTTTAAGATTTATTTATTTATTTATTTATTTGAAAGTCAGAGTTACACAAAGAGAGAGGCAGAGAGAGAGAGAGAGAGAGAGAGAGAGAGGTCTTCCATCCAATGGTTCACTCCCCAGTTGGCTGCAACAGCCGGATCTGTGCTATCCGAAGCCAGGAGCCAGGAGCTTCTTCCGAGTCTCCCACACAGGTGCAGGGGCCCAAGGAGTTGGACCATCTTCCACTGCTTTCCCAGGCCACAGCAGAGAGCTGGATCGGAAGTGGAGCAACCGGGTCTTGAACCAGCACCCATCTAGGATGCTGGTGCTTCAGGTCAGGGTGTTAAACCACTGTGCCACAGCACCAGCCCCAATGAAACTAAATTTTTTTAAAAAATTAATGAACTAAAAACCTCAAAGACAACGTAACATTGCTTTATATAGCAGTACCATATTTTGCCTCATCACTAATCCAATTGGGGATATTTGGGTTGCTTCTGTTATTTAATATGACAAGCAGCACCTGAAAGAGCGTCTTCCCACATAAAATGTTATGTCTATTTCTAGCGTTTTCTGGAATCTTCAGGAAATTCATTAATATTTTGGTTCGGTTTTATGTTATGGTAAAAATTCTCTCATTGCCCCCCATCCCCAGGCCTCCTTGGCGAGCACTCAAATTCTCATTAAATAAAGCAGCCGGCTTCTGGTTTGGGAGGACTGGCGTTTGCCAGGGTGCTCACTACCGCCGGAGTCAGGTCCATGCCCGGGCTGGCATCCTGGGTGCTTTCTTGTGTCAAAACAGAATTGGCCACAGTGTAACGACTGCCTGCTGGGGATGTGCAGAACCACTCACATCTTATCCATGTGATTCTCCAGCTGCTGCAAACATTTCTCTGTCCCCTCCCTCCCCCAGCTAGGGAACGCCGAAGGCCTGGCTGTGGAAGATTTTCTCCTTTGAATGCCCCCTCCAGAGAGGCCCAGCCTTTACGGGGTAACTTCGTCGCGACTCTGAATCCCTGTGTGACCAGCACCCCACAGGCAGGCGCAGCCACCCCCAAGGGACAGTCACTGCACCTGGGATTAGCTCACGCCCACCTCTGCACCCAGACCCTGGCCTATTGGCTCTGAGACCCTGGGCATGTGTTTGAGCCTCTCTGGGCCCTGAGGGTCTGGAAATACAATAAATGCAAGCTAAGAAACAAAAACAGAACAGAACAGAACAAAGAAAGTGGAAGGCGTGTTTGCATGCGGCCAGGACTGTGTCGGAGATGAGCAGTCGGGGAAGTTTGATTAACTCCGGGGGCTCAGATGCTGGGTCCTGCTTCTCCCCTCAACTCCAGCTCCAACGTCGCCGCTGCTGACAGCAGCTGTGATACGGGCAGCCTGGAGGGAGAGCTGAGGGCCTGGGGCTCCCCTGCTCCCTGGACACCCATCAGGACACGGCTCAGGTGACCTCAGGGACAAGCCTTGGCAGGCGGGAGGGCAGTTGCTTAAACTTCGCTAACTCGGAGCCTGGGGATGGAGCTGCCGAGACAGCGGGGAACAGAGGTGTTGAAATGCCTTTGGAGCGCTGTTTCAAGAGTCATTTTCAGCAGCTTCTTTCCCCGCTATTGCTCCGGAGACACCTGTCTCGGTATTGTCAAAGGCCAAGAGTGGTGGGTGCTGTGCACACGATTCAACACAACTCTCACCACTGGCTCCCAGGAGACAGGGCCTCTCGCTGTCCCGCCCAGCGGACAAACTCCTGTTCACCCTCCAAGACCCACCTTGAAGGTGTTGAAGCCGAGGAACCTGGGAGTCCTCACGCCTGGCAGCTCTCCCTCCACAGTCTGATTCCAGGCCTCACCACTTTTAACTGTGGAGCCCTCCCTCCAGCCCCTCGGTCCCTCCGATGGTCCAGCCAATGCCTGTCTCCAAGACACGCCTCCTCCCTGCACCCTGCGCAAGGCCGAGGCCCTCCCAGCGTGCCTGTGCTTCCTGCCCGGGCAGCCCTAGGTCCTCAGTGTACAGAGGAGCAAACGGAGTCTGCGGGGCGGGAGTACAGATTTGCCCTCAACTTGTTCCGTGATCTTGAGCACTTGGCACTGCGACCGGGCTTCAGTTTCTTCCGTACACAAAACAGGGAGCTGGGATTAAGCTGTCCATAGTAATTACGTTTGGTACCTTGAGAGTTTGTGCTTTAAAAGCAAATGGAGGGTCTTTTTTGTTTTTTTTTTTTGGTTTATATTTGGAAATGAGAAGATGGTGGGGTTTTGTTTTTAACTTTTATTTATTTCATTTATTCAAAAAAGAGAGTTCCAATCCGTTTGTTCACTCCCTAAATGCTTTCAGCAGCTACGGCTGGGCCAAGCCAAAGCTGGGAGCTGGGAACCCAATCCAGGTCTCCCACGGGGTGGCAGGGACCCAACCTCTTGAGGCATCGCTGCTGCCCCACAATGCACTAGCAGGAGGCTGACGCTGGGAGCGGAGCTGGGATTTGAACCGTGGTCCTCGGATGTGGGATGTGACAGTACCTTAACTGCCAGGCGGGATGCTCACTCTGGACCGGCGAAGGCTGTGAGAGAACTCCGGGTTCCTGCATAGAGTCGTGGAGCGACCGGCAGGAGATGGCTGGAGGGGGAGCAGTTCCCTAGTGGAGGGACACGAGTGCCTGGAGGACGCCAGAACTCCCCGTAGCCCCTAGGGGGATCACCATGGGAAAGGGCAGGTGTCTCTCCTCCCCTCACCCCAGCACACAGAGGTACGCCCACCCCGGGAAGCTGTCAGGAGGCAGCACTCAACTAAATCCACGTGCTAACCTTCTAGGTATGCACACCTGAGGGATGAAAGGGCACGGGGGTTTGGAATGAAAGCCTCCAGCTGGAAGTGGCTCTGCTGCTCACCCAGACCATCCTTGGACATCCTAAACCTCAGTTGTCCCATCTGTAAAATGGGGAGAACAGCGAGCCCACCCAGAGGACTGCGGAGTGAGCTCACCCCTGAGAAATCCCCCCGGAGACGCACACCTTTGACTGTGAAGGACCGAGTCAGATCTCCTTCCCTGGTTTCTCCAGGGGCCTCCTTCCTCTGAGCGGAGAGAGGGACGAGAAAGCTTGTTCCGTTCTCTCCCACGAAAGCCCACGCTCTCTCCTGCTCAGGACCCCACAGCTCACATGCTCCTAAATATCTTTAGAAACTAAAGTTTCTTGTGTTGGCAGGTGATGACAGAGCCTTGACAGGTGAGTAAAAGCTATTTTTGCCCTGGGCACTCCTATTACTGTTCCAGTATAGCTAAATCCTTCAAAATGCTGCTCTCCGCCTGCCTGCTTTCTTGCAAACAATAGTGGTAGCAGCATGGTTTCAACTTTATTCTATTTGAAGCCAGTTTGTCTACTGAGCAGAGATCTGGCTTTGGGAATCCGTGGACACCGTGAATAGAGGAGGCTTTGGATTTCCCCTTGTTAGGGTCTTGGTTCAGAACATGAGCTTTGCCACCGGGCTGGTGGCTCTCAGTGCCAGGTACAACGTCAGACCCTCCCATTCGGCTTGGAAATAACCAAGACCCAACGCCTCCCATGCAGTGAAAGCAGGGGGGCAGGGGTTGCTGAGCAAATGACACAGCACAGATCGATCAGTCAGACACTGGCTACTCAGACACCAGTATCTGATAGTTACAGCTACCCGTGCTCGCTGGTCTCACTTTGCCTATCCATCTAATGGGCGAGGCAACATGGCCCTCTCACAGGGTTATTGCAAAGACTCTGTTAGTTAAAGTTCTGGGTTTTCATGAGACTGCATGGGTGGTGAGTGCTGGCACTGGACTTCGGGCAACTCACTGACATCCTTGCATAGCAAGGAAGCTCTCCCACCCGGCCAGGTATCATTCCAGCTTTTAGGATCCTCATTTGTTAAGGGGGATAACAATAATATCTCTGTCCAAAAGTCATGTTGACGATTCAATGCTACAGGTTCTGGAATGTTTAGCGAAGTGTGTCATACACGGAACACAGCAATACAAGATTAAAAGAAATATGAGATTCCGTGAATGGGGTCGGTGTTGTGGCGCAGTGAGTTAAGCTGCCACTTGCGGTGCCAGCATTCCATATGGAGCACCACTTGGAGTCTTGGCTGCTCCACTTCCAGTCTGGCTCCCTGCTAATGCACCTGGGAAAGCAGCAGAGGATGGTCCAAGTGCTTGGGCCGCTGACACACATAAAGATGACCCAGATGGAGATCCAGGCTCCAAGCTTCTTTCTGGCCCAGCCCCAGCCATTGGGGTCTCTGTCTCTCCCTCTTTCTCTGTTACTCTGCCCTTCAAATAAATAAATCTTTCTTTAAAAAAATAGATTGTGGTACATAACATAGGGGAACTATTCTGTAAATAGGGATTAGTGTCCCCATTGTTTGGGTAGAAGGTTAAGTGGCTTGCCAAAGGTCACCAACTGGTAAGCAGAATACCCACGATTCGAAGCTCAGACTCTCTTTCTCCAAGTCCAGCCTCTCCCTCTTCATCACCGTCATTGCAACGGCTTGGCTACTTCCTCTGTGAGGGCTCAAGTCCTTAGCCCGGCCTTCAAGGCCTTGAACGTTGGACCCTGATCAGCCTTTTCCAATCTCATCTCCGCTTGCAACCACTATTCCTCGAATGCGCACTGCACGTTCTTGCCCTTGGGCCTTGGGTCACACTCCCCTGTGGGCCCAGACGCCTCCTCCAGTCCAGGGCCTGATTCGGATGCCGGCTGCCCCTTCAGCTGCCTGCCTGCACACCTCGCTCGGCCTTTAGTGATCCAATCTAACACCTCCTATTTCAAACAGTGGGGTGTGGCAGACAGGTTTGCTGTAAAGCAACCCTTCTGACGCCCGGGAGATGTCGTGGACACTCTTGACGTTGCTAATTGCCAACAAGGTTTGGCTGGGAAGCGTTTGGCAAACCATCCTTGACGAGATCTTGACAGGGAGGCAAGGCGGCAGAGGAGTGTGGTTAACAGCATATGGCTCTGCGTGTAGGTTCAGTGTTTATGTATTTTTACAAACTCTGACTTTCTATTTATGCATAAAGAGGAGAAGGAATTCAAAATTCAGTTGTGCATTTCAAGGAGCTGTGTGAATGCTGGCAATGAGAGGCAAATCGAGGGTTGTAGAAAGCGCCCTCCAAAGGAATCAGGAGCCTTGGCTGTTAGCCCCACCTCTGCCACCGCCCGGGGTGATCAGCAGGAAGCGATTCCTCTGCCAGGGTGCCTGTTTCCTCAACTGTCCCATGAGGGCGTCGGACTAGATTGTGTTTGCTGTCCGTTCCAGGTCCAACAGGCCAGGAGTCACTGAAAGCCAAGTCAGTGGTGTTTGTAGATTCTGTATGTGAGAAGGAGAAAGCTTCGAGTGTCCCTGCCCCTAGAATGCCACCTTTCAGTGCCAGAGGCCTGGACCTGAACGACTGCACCCCCTGTGTTTCCGTCACTTGGCAGACCTACCGATGCTACGCCACCTTGGCACTAAGGACAACACTGCCCCCTACGAGCTGGGCTTTGGGGAAATAGATCGGGTTCTGCTTGCTTTGTAGAAACGTATCCAGGCCTTAACTGCCCTTGCAGCCCTCTGGGCGAGTCCTAAATGCTGATTCTTAGACACTGGTCCACCCAATGCCATTGGTTTACATATGGGGAGAGGGAGGCCCAGAGGAAGGCAAGTGCCTTACCCAAGCCATAAAGGACAGTGTGGAAGACTTGGGACGAGGGCCCCTTTCTCCTGGTCCGGGGGTTACCATGCTGCACACACTATGCTAGGATTTAATAGAGGCGCCGGAGGAAGCAGGGCCAGGGTTGGGGAGAGATTCTGGGGCCTCCTGGAAGAAGGGGCCTGGATACTTGGCGCCACCTGCATCTTCACAAGTCCCTCAACTCTCCCGGGGTCAGAGGTCTCAGCTGCACGGCACTGGGAAATCTCTAGTCCTGTATCCCACAGCCAGGGAGGAGGACACGGGGAGCCAGGAGCAGAGAGAGCTGCCAAGAGCAGGGCCCGTCTCTGCACAGGTCAGTTTGACTCAATGCAGGGAAGGTACACCCTCCCTGTCTATATTTAAGCAGGCATATCAGAAAGAATGGTGCGGAAGCCCCAAGAATGATGGATGAAGGTGGCCGCCGCCTGCTTCTCCCGGAGCTTGGAGAGCTTGGAGCTCCCTGCTCTCCGCTGCGGCAGGGGGATGCTATTTGTTAGGGCTGGGCATCTGTGTCAACCCAAAGCTGACATGTTGCCATCTCCACGCCCCATGTGATTGCATTTAGAGAACAGGGCCCCTAGGAGGGAACGAGAGTGAGGTGATGTCGTGAGGGTGGGGCCCTCTGCATGGAATGGGTGCCCTGTGATAAAGACTAGGAGATTCTGGGGGCCGGTGCTGTGGCGCAGTGGGTTAAGGCCCCAGCCTACAGTGCTGGCATCCCATATGGGTGTTGGTTCGAGTCCTGGCTGTTCCACTTCCTATCCAGCTCTCTGCTATGGCCTGGAAAAGCAGTTGAGGATGGCTCAAGTCCTTGGGCCCCTGCAGACCTGTAGGAAGCTCCTGGCTCCTGGCTTCAGATTGGCACAGCTCTGACTGTTGCAGCTCTCTGGGGAGTGAACCAGCAGAATGGAGTATCTCTCTCTCTCTCTCTCTCTCCCTCTCTCTGTAGCTCTGTCTTTCAAATAAATCAAAAATATATATATTAAAAAAAAAAAAAAGGAGGAGGCGACTCCAGCTCTCGCTCTGCACTCTGCCGTGTGAGGATACAGGAAGTCAGGTGCCTGCAAAGCAGGGAGGGGCCCTCGGCAGGCCCCGAAGCTTCTGGCCCCTTGATCTTGGACTCCCTGACTCCAGAAGTGTTGTTCAAGCCGCCCAGTCTTCAGGTTGGGGCTACAATGTCCCAGGCCAAGCCTCAACCTTTCACAGCCTCTTCATAGGATAGCTGAGTAGCCGGGAACCTTGAGAGGGGAAGCGACGTTCTCAGAGCCACACGGCAGCTGCTGGGCCACACTCACCTTTGTCTTCCGTTCCAAGACAAGGGACTGGCAAATCCCTCCGCCCTCATGGAGACATCAAGAGAAGGCTGAGACGCTCACTCCACACACCTTCCCGCGCTCACAGTCAGCAGGACTTGAAAGATTTCCTGTTTTTAAAAATCTGAAATCAAAAAGTGTTGTCATTTTCTTTAAATACATTCTTTTGAATAAAACATCTATTCTTGATGCCAGCAGCAAGCTTCGAAACGTGTTCAAGATGACATGATTGATAACAAGAAGGCTTTTTCAAGATGTTTCTAATTTCATCTTCCTGGTTAAAGAATGCGAACTTTCCAACATGATGTATGGCCTAATAAGAAGGTGTGCTCGAATCGAACTTATTTATGTATGCTTCCATTTTTGACAGATGAATATTAACTACTGAAAAAATTGTTAAGCCAATTAGTAAAAGCTGAATAATGGCCATCGGGATATGTGAGAGTAGAAACACAAGCTACTTCTCATCCAAACAACGGAAAGGTAGATCGGCCCGCCCTCTCTCTGGAAAGCCGAAGTGGCCAAGGCCTGGTGGCTTCGCTCTTCCCCAAGTGCCCCAAACCTGGCTTTGACCAAGTCCAGTTCCAGAGCAGATTCTGAGACCCCCAGGGGAGAATGGCACCTGCTCTTGAATCCACTCCCATGCAGGAAAGATGTGTTTTTGTCAACCCCATGGTTTTCTTCTTCGGCCACCCACTGGCTGACCCTCAGCACTAGGGCAGATGAGGGGGAAGTGAGGCTCCGAAGGGTGTCCGTTCTCCTCCGCCTCTGAGGGAGTCTGCTGCACGGGACATGGGGGTGACACCCCACCCCAGCCCCATACCCCTTCATTTCCTTACCGATATTGCTCCTAAGAGTATGAAGCCAAACAGAGCCAATTTGGAAGCAAGTCCCGTGTTCAAAGTTATTTGCTGAGCACCTGCTAGGTGCAAGGCACCAAAACTCCCGAACAGAAACTGTCCCTACTCTCATGGGGCTTCCAAGTCAGAGGGAAATGTGGCAGCATCTTCTCAAACCCTGAGATGATGCTAGGTACCCCCCGGCCACGCGTCTGCCTCATCACTGACGCCGAGCAAGGGACATAGCGGGGCCGACAGCAGCTTCCAGAATTAACAAGAGGTTAATTTCCCCAACACATGCTGCAAATGTTGTGTTATGCTTCTAGGAAAGAAGAACAAACAACCTGAGATTTCACTCAGAGGCTGTAAATTATTCTTTCCCCCAGCACCCTGGGCACCAATCTGTCACCTTGCAATTTTTAGCCCACTGCTAATTTTTAATAATTTCTTGACAACTGTTTGCTCCGTGTTAAAATAACCCTGCCACTGTGCAATTCAAGAAAGCTATGAATGGCTGTTAAGGTGCAGAAGGAAGACCTCCCCCCAACACCCCAGCACTCTGTTCCCCTACCCTGCGTATCTAGCCTGTGACGATCTGATCCACCTAAAATCTGATCCATTGGCTTTTCCTTTACAAAGAATTTACCTTTAAAGGAAAGGCCCCTCTCCAACCAAAACCACCATCATTTTTATTTTTATTTATTTATTTTTTTTTTTTTTTGGACAGGCAGAGTGGACAGTGAGAGAGAGAGAGACAGAGAGAAAGGTCTTCCTTTGCCGTTGGTTCACCCTTCAATGGCCGCTGCAGCCAGCGCAATGCAGCCGGCGCACCGCACTGATCCAAAGCCAGGAGACAGGTGTTTCTCCTGGTCTCCCATGCGGGTGCAGGGCCCAAGGACCTGGGCCTTCCTGCACTGCCTTCCCGGGCCACAGCAGAGAGCTGGACTGGAAGAGGAGCAACCAGGACAGAATCCGGTGCCCCAACCGGGACTAGAACCCCGGGGTGCCGGTGCGGCAGGCAGAGGATTAGCCTATTGAGCCACAGCGCCGGCCTAAAACCACCATCATTAAAAGCTGACCAAGGTGTCCATGTTCCTAATGTCCCTTGCCTCATCAGGTGGGGTTTTCCATGAACATGGCCCTGCGACACTCCCAAGATCCCAAGAAACAAAGCAGAGCCAGGGTTGTAGAGTCTGGGGTCTCTGAACTGGAGGAACCTCATGGTGTTGGTGCTCCAGCCCCTCGCGTTCTCGTTTTCCGGAGGGAGAAGCAGCCTCAGTCCACGCACGAGTGGACTGTCAGGTCTGGACAGGAACCCCCTCTCTTGGTCGCCAGGTGGGCTTGCCCACCTCCTGGGCCCCAGTTCCCATGCTGGGCTCGAGCATCCTAAGTAAAGGATCCTGGAACGCCCTGGGAAGGCAGCCCCATGTGTTCAGGGAGGATGAGCCATTCACAGGAGCGACAGTGCAAAGCCCACTCTGGTCCCTTCTGGGCCGCATTGTTTGATGTTGCTGGCAATCTGTTTTTCCAGAATAAAGTACACAGGATTTCAATTTCCCCCCAGTGCATAAGGACAGGGTATGCAAAGTTACCCACTGTTTTTTTTTGTTTTGTTTTGTTTTTGTTTTCCTGAGCAAATCAATTACCCTCTGTATCCCCACCTAACAAAACGTAAGAGATCCAAGTGCTCCCTTTTGTCTCAGGGAATCCATCATTAAGTTTAATGCAAACATTGTTCTTCATTACCCAGCCACGTCTTCTTTGAGAGAGATTTCATTGTAATATGATTTGGGTGAGCCTGCAGAATAATATTAAATCCATAAACTATGTGGAAGTACATACGCTGGCAGGCACGGGAGATAAGTTGGGCACCCTGAAAAGTTATTATCATGCTCCAAATTGAGGGCCTCAGTGCCGAAGCCGCAGCTTCTAATGCTAACTATCAGACTGTTTAGGCATCTTTATTTCTTGTCAGGAAAATATAGTTGTCTGCTGTCATGTTGGACAGTCTGAGTATATATCTTATATCAAAGGCAACAAAACTGTGTAATTTTATGTGTTCCTGTACCCATCATTTTCCTACGAGAAGACTTCAAACTCAAATTAATGCACTTGTTCAGAACGCTGTTGTCTGAAAACGGGAGCAGAGCTACGAACGAGGAGCGCCCGTGATCCGTGCAACTTGTCTTGCTGTTCTGTTCAGTAAGACTGAAAGAGAGAAAAGGAGCCGATCTCTATCATCCTAAGTCTCTGCCTGACGTCTGAAGAATCCTCCCTCTCATCAGTGTAATTTGGTGACAGGTTCCCTAATGCATCATTATCTGCTGCTGGGAGATGGGACCTTGCGATTGGTCCTCGAATTTGCAAAGAAATACGCCAGCCCAACCCGAGGTCTTGGCACCATGCGGCTCTTCTGGATTTGAACTTTCATGGTGCGCCAAGACTACAGGAACACAGTGATGGCGTCGGTACCTCTCTTCCTGCGCTCCCTTGTGTTGACTTCACCTGGACACCCCCGAGAAAGTTCGGACATTGGCTTGTGTGCATCTTCAGCCCTCAGATCCAGTGTCGTCAGAACCCCCTTCCTGTCCGTAGCCTTCTCCTCTCCCGAGCATGCAGAGCCAACGGCTTCAAGGACAAGCACCTGCAGCCTTACCTGAGGGCCCGAGCCGTTAGCACCTCCCAGAAGCTGCACCCAAGCAATGAGTGACAGGTGTTGGTGGATAAGGACCTCAGCTCCCCCGCCCTTTGTTAGGCGTAACCTCAAGACACGTTCTACCATGTCAACCAGAGTTCCCAGGTCTATGTGGGCCCCATTGAGGACTGCAGGCTCTCTTGGTCAGGAATTTTGTGGTTAGAAGCAACAGAAACCAATTCCAGCTAGTTCAAGGGACAAACCCAAGAAGCCTCGGCATACAGAGGAATTCATGAAACAGAAGAACGGGAGTAAGACACTTCCCATCTCACGAAGTGGTTGTGAGCGTTGAAACGCATGTGTCGCCCACCACCCCTTGCACCCTGGCTCCTCACTGTGCTAGGGCACAGGTGAAAAGCTTGGAAAATGGGAACATTCTTACTTGTGTACGATCACACAGGGCAAAGTCAGAATCATAGAATTCCAGGCACCCCATCTGGCTCAAACACTTTAATTTACAAGGCTCAGTAAGATGGGAATTGCTTGGCCTGTATTAAAGATTGTTTCTTTAAGATTTACAGACTCAGGCCAGCACCGCGGCTCACTAGGCTAATCCTCCACCTGCAGTGCCGGCACCGCAGATTCTAGTCCCGGTTGGGGCGCCGGTTCTGTCCTGGTTGCTCCTCTTCCAGGCCAGCTCTCTGCTGTGGCCTGGGAGTGCAGTGGAGGATGGCCCAGGTCCTTGGGCCCTGCACCCACATAGGAGACCAGGAGGAAGCACCTGGCTCCTGGCTTTGGATCGGCGCAGTGCGCCTGCCGTAGCGGCAATTTGGGGAGTGAACCAACGGAAGGAAGACCTTTCTCTCTGTCTCTCTCACTGTCTAACTCTGCCTGTCAAAAAAAAAAAAATTACAGACTCAGCAATAAAAGAGGGAGGTGATGTTTAACTGTTCCTTGATATGCAATTAGACCACAAGGAGTTAACAATGAACCTTCTAAATGTCAAGGCCGATGACCACTCTTTGGTTTTGGTTTTAGAACCACTTTCTTTCATCTGCTGGCCACACCCCTCTTCAAACTCTCCCGGTTCTGTGCCCTTGAAGTGAGACTTTACTGCTTTCCCAGTAGGGAAGCAAGAGAGAGGGACAAGAAGAATAAAGGCTAGAGGGGAGGTGACCAAGGCTGGGACCCCTGGGAGCAGAGCCACAGCAGTATTTGGGTGACAGAGACACTGAAAAAAAGCAGGGCAGGGCAGGAGAAGGCGCCGAGCATGCGTGTGGCCTCCTGTGAGGCCAGTTCAACCCCACGAGAAGCCTAGAACGTCAATTGCACCTGTACCAGCTAGCCGCAAGGGGACCACCCCGTGTGCCCCTGTGTCAGTCAACAGCTCAGGCAGCTGAGGCTGGAGGACACGCATAATCTACGGGCTGCAGTGGATTCAGACAGTGGATGTTAAATCGGCTTTGGGAAGGTTTAATTCTCTCCTGTGAGAAGCAGAGCTGGGCCACCCTTGACTCACATTCCTGTTCTCTGCTACCCCCAGTTTCTGGCCTCTGCCCCAGACAGCAGCCTCCTGGTGAGCATCTGCCTGCAGGACAGCTTCTCCCAGCATGTGGCTTGTCCTCCAGGGACCTTGCAGAAGTGCCACAGCGGCCATCTCTCAGTCCAGCGGTGACTCCACAGAGCTCATGCCTGCTGGCCCCCAAATCCACCAGTTAGAACTCCCCATGGGCAACCCACTGGGCAATGCCCTGGACCCCAGCAAAAGCTTCTCCCCGCAGGTTCTTGCTCCCTTGCTCCCTGCCTGGACCTGTGAGTAAAACACTTGCTTTTGTGACATCGCACGTCTTATTGAGTGGCCTCCTCTGTGTCTCACTTGGCTGACACACTTGAATTTGACCCCTTTTCCTGACTGTGGCTTTCCCAGAGAATGGCTATCTGGGTAGGAATGGACACAGGTCAGACAAGAGCCACAGGGCTTCTGACAAGAGAGGGACACCTGCTTACAAATCAGATACTTACATATCAGGTTGACCATCAAGATAAAGGCATATCAGGTCAAGGCCAGAGTCTGTGGCCACTCCTCTGAGAAATACCCCAAAAACAAATTAGCAGGGGCCGGCGCTGTGGCACAGTAGGTTAAAGCCCTGGCCTGAAGCGCTGGCATCCCATGTGGGCACCGGTTCGAGTCCCAGCTGCTCCACTTCCAGTCCAGCTCTCTGCTATGGCCTAGGAAAGCAGTGGAGGATAGCCCAAGTCCTTGGGCCCCTGCACCCGTGTGAAGGAGGTTCCTGGCTCCTGGCTTCGGATCAGCTCAGCTCCAGCCATTGAGGCCATCTGGGGAGTGAACCAGCGGATGGAAGACCTCTCTCTCTCTGTCTCTCCCTCACTCTGTAACTCTGTCTTTCAAATAAATAAAATCAATCTTTTAAAAAAATTAGCAGAAAATATAGCAAGGGCAGGTACTCAACTGGCAGCTGGGAGTCATCACATCCAACATTCATGGAAGCTGGGAAGTGGGGGCACTTGCTGCTCAGAAGGGAGGTCTGGGTGGAGCCCCCATCCCAGCCATCATGGAGGGAGGTGGGGAGGAAGGACGGGGCACTAACTGATCACCAGAGAAGCAGGCTACAGGCTTCCGTTCTCATTCGAGGCCGCTAGGCAGGTGTCACTGGCTATTGTTTATTGATGAAGAAACTGAGTCTCCCAGAGCAAAATGGAAGGAACGTGGCTGAAACTGTGAAGAAGTGAGTGACTCTTGTCACCTAGACATGACCGACCGGTGTGAGAAATAACCAGATTATCCACTTTCAAACCCCAGAAAGATCCCAAAAAGTTCCCATTCTAGGATAAGGGAGCAAGCCTCCAAGATATCAACCTCCTGTGCTACTTCAACTCCCTGGGCCTCGGGTTCTAAGTCTGCAAGCGAGCATGACTGGACTCCACAGTGGAGGCTACATGATGGGCCCTGATCCCCGGCATCGGGAGTAACGTTTCCTTAAGTGGCCGGAGGGATCTTGCAGATGTGTTTCCATGAAAGACCTCCTGGTGGGGGGTCCTGGGTGATCTGGGTGAATTCCAAGTGGAATCACAAAGATCCTTGCAGAGGAGGCAGAGGGAGGTCTGAGGCAGAGAAAGCGAGGACCAGCGGTAGGGGTCCCAGAAGACAGAAAATCGCTGGCTTTGGAGACGGAGGAGGGGGCGGCCAGCCAAGGAAGACCGGCAGCCTCTGGAGGGCAGTGAACTCAAGGAAGCGCTCGTCCCGCAGCCTGCAGGAGGAAGCAGCCTGCCTGGACTGGAAGCCCCGTAAGACTTGAGTCTCAACTGTAAGAGAATAAATCTGTGCTGTGAGCCACTCAGTCTGCGACAATTTGTTATGATAGCAGCAGGTGAACGAATATGAAATCACTTCAAAAATTCTTAAGAAAACGGAATTTAAAAGTTAAGTTTATGTTGGTGCAAAATATTTTGAAATCCATGCCTGTGATGAGTATTCAAAGGGTTCATGGAAAAGGAATATTGTGAAAACTTATGCTTGAATTTCAAAAGTTTTTACACCAAAATAAACTTATGCTTTAGTTCTGTTTTCCACAATTTTTTTAAAGTATCCTTATAAGCCAAACACTGTTTTTCTTAGGAAAATTGTGAAACTGAGTCTCAAATTAATGCTTCCAAAGGCTGGGGTGGGAGCCGGTGACGTGCAGAGGCCAGAGCAAAGGTTGCAATTCCAGTGCTCCAGACCCACAGCTGCTGGAACCCAGTGCCTTCCTGGGAGGGCTTCTCAGCACCCCCCCACACACACACACACACACAGCCTCCCCCTCTACCAGGAACCAGGACAGGAGCACTGCAGTTCGGGAACCTGGAGTCTGTCTAAGTGGCTTTGCGTTTCTAGGTGTTTGCACATCAGGCAGCCTGGGTGTTCATTAGACTGAGTTTAACACAGCCAGTGACAGGGTGTGTGGGCCTCCAGAAAGTCCTGCAGGCTAAGAATGAGTGCAGCCACCAGGAGCCAATTCCTGCACAGCCCCAGAGCCCCACGTGGAGTTGAGGGAGGGGTGTGGGCAACTCACTCTGCCACCAGCTTGCCTGCTGGCTTTAGACAACTCTCCACCCCCACTCCGGTCTCTGGGACTTGACCTGTGACAGCAGGGGTGTGCACCCTCTCCAGGGGGCCTTCCTGCTATCTGGGCAGGCCTGTGGCCAGCCAGGTGGAACTCATGGATATCTGGGGCTTACAGGACCCAGAGCACCCCCTAACCCAGGCAAGAGAGGCAAGACAGAAAGGACATTCTCAAAACGCTTGAGTCATCTAAACACGGACCAAATCAGCCTACAAAATACGTATTCCACGTGTATTCCAAACCCACAAAATGCATAGCTCAAAGACCTAAACCCTCAGAAATTGCCCCAAGAGCGCAGCCTTGAAACAGATACGATTACAGAAGCAGGAGCAAGTCTTTCCTGCTTGAATCAAAAAAAAGCATAAATAGATCCCCAGGGGAGTAAGAAGATTGAAAAGGCATCAGGGGCTCTGGAATCTTCTCAATGACAGCATTGCCCAAAAATCTTCCAAAACTCCCTCTCAATTGTCTGGGAAGAGAGCGGCCTCTTAACCAGAGCGCAGCGATTTGTGTGTGCTATTTGTGCTCACTGCAGAGACCCGGGAAGCTGAGCTCTGAGGACAAAGTCACTTACCCAAGCTCACAGAGCTACAGAGAGGCTGAGATGGGGTTAAAATTCAGGACTGTGAAACCCCAATCCAAAGCTCTTAGCCCCTAGGCAAATTGCAAAGATGAATTCAGATGATGTTCCCTAGAGTAGGCTTGCCTAGGTCATGAATAGAAAGTTCTGGAAGCTCTGGGCAAATGCCTAACCTTTGAAATGGTCACCATAAAAGGAAGTTATCATGCTGATCTTAAAAAAAAAAAATGCCCATTTTTCTATCAAGGACAAGAACAGGAGGAATGGGAAGAACAAGTTCAGCACCTCCAAGGTCAATAACAGGCAGAGGCTTGCTCTCGGGATGGACTTTTCATTGGCCACAGCTGAACGTGGAATGGGCTACCCCAGAAGTCCAGAGCTTCCCATCGAAAGATGTGTTCAAACCGAAGTTCTTTCCAAACTCACGACCTTGAAACATCAGCCTCCTCCCTGGTGTTTCAGCCCCTCCCAGTCTGACTCCACCCACTTCCCCTGGCCTCCAGTGCACCCCTCTAGCACCAGCACCTCCTCCAGCGCCCCCCCCCCCCCCAGAACCTCTCACCAAGCTCAGACCTCTCGGTCACCAACCACAATGCCCCCTCTGCTGAAATGCCCACGTCTTTCTGCACCTGCGGCCTCCCACCCATGCCCTAGGTGCCTTCTGCAGGGCCCATTTTTTCTCCTTTCCGTGCTATCTCCAGGACTTCAGGCATCTCCATCTTGCTGCTCACATGCACTCAAATATTGGGTACTATACCTATGACCCCTTCCTTAACACGAAGGAGTCTGTGTCGGTCTTAGTTGCCTGGTGGGGGTCTGGGTTTCCGTCTTCTTTCTCCAGTGGTGCCCAGAAAAGGGGTCCAGCAGGTGCCAAGGGGGGTGGTTCCTCAGTCTGGGGCCTTTCCCTGCTTGCTGTCTTCCCCAGCGGCCCCACGTGGAAGCCTGCGAGGGGATTTGGCAGGGAGCCAGCGGAGGGGAGGTCTCACCAGGCCACCGCCAGGGAGGGCAGTTGCTGGAAGCCGCTTGGAAGTTGACACTGCAGGGAGCCCGGGCAGCCCCCTTTGCCAAGCGCTTGATGAGCAAAGCTCGGGCAGGCCCTTCCGAAGGGCGGAGGCACGGCTGCAGCGGGGCCTGGACCTGCACAGCCGCCCACTCACACCCCAGCTCCTCCCGTCCAGGGCGGTGGCCGGCCAGGGAGCTTTCAGTCTTTCCAGCGGCAAAACCTTCCTGTGTGGGGGCGGCCTGGGCTCCTCTGCCGCTCCCCTATCACAGAGCAGGCGGCCCTTGAATCGCCCCGGTCAGCCCAGGGGCGTCCATCAGGATGGCCCAGCGTGCTACTGTAACAACAGAGCCCCACGCTCAGTGGCTTACCCCACAGAGGGCTAAGTGCTCGGGGCAGGGTTTCTACCACCACAGTCAGGGTGTAGCAGAGGGGAAGGTAGCAGATCCCACTCCAGCCCTGAGAGCCTCTGCCCGCGGAGGTGCGCACACAGATCCTTCCGTGTCAGTGGCCCCGGGGAAGTCAGAGGCCAAAGCTCACCTCAGAGGGGCAGACAAGTGCAGTCGCCCCGGCTTGCAGAGACAACGGGAAAAATCCGGTGACGAGCTCAGAGACGACCAGCGCACTGTGATCATAAAGCCATCAGCCCATAATGACACATTAAAAGGAGCTGACATGTATTGACATCCGCCACACCAGGCGCTGGGCTCAGCGCCTTATATCCAGTATTCTAGTTACATGCATGGCTGGGAAGATGTCACTGTTAACCCAGTTGTGTAGTTGGTAAACAAAGGATTCTAAGGCTCCTAAGATCACATTGTCAGTCTCTCCACCACCTGCTCCCACATTTATTTGAGGGAGCTCCAAAATGGCCGCGAGGCAACTACACCTGCTTCGAGGCAGGAACCCAGGGCGCTGCTTCCTTGTCCTGCCCGCACGCCGTGCAGCTCCACTAGACATAGCAGGTGGTGCCCATCATTCCACCAGCTGACCCGTGGTGTGCCACAGCTTGTGCCTGCCAGGTGCATGGCCATTAGCTGAGCAGCAAGAGGCCTCGCTGTCCCCGATTTGAAGCTAAGTAACCCAAGGCACACAACTAATGAGAGGAGGGATTTGAATACAGCTCTGACTGATCGTGGTGATCAAGGGAGACCTCCCCGCAGGGAGGTTACCCCAGGTGCGAGTGCGACCAGAGAAGACTCCATGGGTCCTGAGCCCAGATAAACGCGAGCTCACACCTTGCTCCCGGAGGTTGGCTTCTCCCCTTCTCCGAGCCAGCTGGAGTGCCCTGACTTGGCAGCCTCTGACCTCTTAGGAAAAGCCCTCACTGGGACTCCTAGCCCTTGGGGTAAGACATCTCTGCCTCTGGGAGTACTTGAGGGAGGGGCAGACATTAAGCTCCTGCCTGGAGGTGCAGTGCAATGAAGGCATGTGGCTGTGGACCCGGCGCCACCGCTGGTAGACTGTGGGGCTCTGAGTGGGTCACTTAACATCTCTGAGCCCTAGTTACTACAAAACGACAGAGCTGGGCAACCTCTTCCTGGGGATTTCATCCCTGGTCTTGTTTAAAGAACTAAGGATTCAGGGTCGGTGCCGTGGCGTAGGAAGCTAGGCTTCCACCTGCAGCGCCAGCATCCCATATGGGCACTGGTTCTAGTCCTGGCTGCTCCACTTCCGATCCACTCTCTGCTATGGCCTGGGAAAGCAGAAGACGGACCAGGTCCTTGGGCCCCTGCACCTGCGTGGGAGACCCAGAAGAAGCTCCTGGCTCCTGGCTTCAGATCTGACAGCTCTAGTTGTTCATTGCAGCAATTTGGGGAGTGAACCAGGGGATGGAAGACCTCTCTCTGTCTATAACTCAGCCTCTCAAATAAATAAATAAAATCTAAAAAAAAGAACTAAGGATTCTCTGATGAACTCAAGCCAAGGTCCTAAGGTGAAAACGGTGAGTGAGTCAATGGCTGAAACGCCACAGGAGGGTGCGAGACTGCACAGCTAGGAGAGAGCTCTGTGTGTGAGGCGAGGCACTGAGCACTCACTGCACCGTCCCTTGGACAGACCTCTTCTTATCCACTGGGTACTGGGAGGAAACAGTAGAGGCAAGACTGGCCCCCGGGGCCTGCAAAGATCCAAGTGTGTGTGTTAATATTGTAACAGCAGAAAGCCCAGCATATTGTAGGGACAAGATGGTGAAGGGATATTTTCCCACATCTGTCTGGCTTTTACTATAATTAAAAAAAGTCTTGCAAACCCATACCAGCCCAACAATACAGAAATGTATAAATTATAAATGAGCATCTCATCTCTCCATGCTGAATCTACTCTGGAGGCAAACTCGAAACTTTTTCATGGGATTCCTTACCAAATTTTTCTATTCTCCTACACAGAATTTTACAGAGCAGAATTCATTCATCAAACACTTACTTATGGTCCGATGACAACAGTAGTAGAAGCCTCATTTACAGAGCACTTAAAACAGGTTCTGTCCTAAGTGCCAGGGAGCGCACCATGAACAAGAGAAAGGCCCCTGCTCTGGGACATCAGCAGTGTCCCACAACTGGCTTCATCCCCCATACCATCTTCCAAATCATTACCTATAAATACACCACCCTTTTTAAAGTTTTAAAAATTGTATTTTTATGGGTGCATTGCCTTTGATCCAACCAATTTCCTATTGGTAAATATTTAGGTTGTTCCAAATGTTTTGCTCTTACAATAGCTAACGCACCTAGGAAGCCGAAGACGATGATCAAGTACTTGAGTCCCTGCCACCAAAGTAGGAGACCCAGTTGGAGTTCCTGGCTTCCGGCTATAGCCTGACCCAGCCCTGGATGCCACAGCCATTTAAGGAATAAAGCACAGGATGGAAAATCCTCTCCCTCTCTGTCTTTCCCTCGCCCTCTGACATTCTGCCTTTCATAAAATAAATAACTAAAATATCCTTGGCAACACCAGACATTATTGACCTTTTGGAGTTTGCTAATTGGGAAATTTTACTTTTTTAAACATTTATTTATTTGAAAGAGTTAGAGAGAGGGAGAGATACACAGAGAACGAGAGAGGGAGGTCTTCCAGCCACTGGTTCACTTCCCAGATGGCCACAACAGCTAGGTAGGGCCAGGCCGAAGCCAGGAGCCAGGAGTTTTGTCTAGGTCTCCCACGTGGGGGCAGGGGCGCATGCACTTGGACCTTTTTCTGCTGCTTTTCCCAGCTCATTAGCAGGAAGCAGGATCAGAAATAGCTCAGCCAGGACTCAAACCACCACCCACATGGGATGCTAGTGTCACAGGCAGCAGCTTAACCCACTAGGCCACAATGCCGGACCCCAATATATTTAACACTAAGGGTTCTTTACTATCAGTCTTTTCATGGCAAAAAGTAGGACATGGTGAAGTTTTGGGGAGAGGGTAACAGGTTCTAGGCATGATGTCGGGGGACACCCTACCCCTTTGGGTACCAGGCAGGAAAAGTGACCATGGCTCTCCCTGTCCTGCTCTACAAGGCTGACATCTCAACAGAACAGGCACATCCTGCCCTTGAATCATCCTGTTTGACCATCATCTGCTAACTGGCAAGTGACCTCCCCAGCGTGTGAGGAAGGAAGCACACCAGGAGAGAGGCAGTCTGCCCAGGGTCATGTTCATTGCCACCAGGGGCCACTGCTGCCGACAGGTGCCGGCTCCTGACATCCACAGACCCACAGCCAGCACCTCAGTCCCCTAGAGCAGGGCTGTCACACCTGTTTCCCTCACCTGCAGAAATACCTAGTCCGGCTGCATTGTTGGTGCTCAATCCACACAACCGATACTTACTGACAAGGGTTAAGAACACCTAGAATTCACGAGGGCGCCTGGGCCTCTGCAGGGAACTCAGGATCCTACTAGGAGAGAGGGGAGCTCAGGTGCCGGCCACAGTACTTCCACGAAATGCAACAAGAGGGGCCGATCGGGGGAGGCATTCTGGAAATGAGGCCAGAAACATGATGGAACTGATATCGGACTGCTTATTACTAATTTCCAATATTAGTAACCCTGTGGGCTCTTGCCACATAGTCAGAGACGAATTCTGAATACTGGTTCAAATAGGCCAGACAACATGGTAGGTTTTTAAGGATCTTATTCAGTGAGAGAAATGCACAGGAGAGTGAGGGCTTTATTTAGGGGAGAAAGAGAAGTCTAGAAGCTAAGTGGGTTACATAGCAAGCAGAGAGCAGGCCAGCAGTGAGCTACTTGCCGCAAGCATGCAAGAGCCAGGCAGGGAGCGCTGAAGGCAGGGGGCAGCAAGGGCAACAAAAAGGGGCGCCCACCATGCTCCAGGCCTTTTATCCACTTCCAAAGGGGAGTGGTCATGTCGTCTGATTGGCAGGTGGGCATCCAGGTGGAGTCAGGTAGGGGCATGGGATCACACAGGGGTGTGGTGAAGGCGTGGTCTTCCAGCTCTCAAAGCTAATCAATTTTCTCTGATCTGCCTGCCTGCGTCAGAACTGGGGACAATTCGAGCAAACACGAACAAGAGGAGCGTGCAGGCCAGGCAAGGGAAGCCCACGGACAAGGGTGAGATTCTTACAAGAGTGCCAGGCACGTGGCCAGCGCTACGAGACTCCCCAGCCTAGGCTCATCAGAGTCATGATTTTCCAACCTTTGTCCAGGCTACCTATGTGTGGCCCCATATGCCAACCTGCTGCTGGGCAGCCACAGCTCCTAGTTAACTAAGATATCCTGAGGGGAATAGCCATGTGTCCTCAGTGTTCTGTGTTGTTAAATGCTGACTTCAATAGAACAGGTGTATTAAATGCATTTGCAACTTCTGAGATGTTTACCTTACCGTGAGTTTCTTAGCCCCACTGTAAGTCCAGGAGCTCCTCCCACCACTCCAGGAGAGAGACACTGACCAGTATTCGAAACTGTGGCCAGAACTAGTGACAGCTTGAAACCAGCCACAGTGAGAGTCTTCACACCATGACTGTAGAACACTATGCAGGAGAACTTGCATTTTCACCCAGCTTACCAGCGCTTGATTGTACATAAGTGTGCGCTGTTATTGTTGGAATCCCATAAGGACGTAGCAGGAGGCATGTAGACGCTGAACTTTCAAAATGGTCCCTCTGGGGCCAGGGTCGGGGATGGAGACAGGGGGGGCACCAGTGGAAGCAGAGACAGAACCAGGTGGCTACTGCTACCATCGAGGTGTGTGCGGGTGGGGGCCAGGCCCGGGAAGGACGAGGAGAGACGCAGAGGAAGCGTATTCCAGCCGAGGGAGGATGTGGGCGTGAGTGCGAGGAAGTGGGCATGGCCAAGGCCAATTGAGCTTGAAAGAATGAAGATTTTTCTCTACATGGGCAAAAGTTTGGCCTCCTCCACCATCTCCCACCTCCCCAAAGGAGAAAGAAGGTATCTGTAGTTCTTTCTAGAAAATCCCTAGAGGCTGGTCTGGTGCAGGCAGGCTGGAGAAGGCAAGGGTCCTCTCCCCAGCCTCAAGGAAAGTACTTCCTGCTGTTTGCCTTCCTCCTCCACCTCTTCTTCCTCCCTTCCCCATCTACTGGGAGAGTTTCTCTCCATCTGCCCTCTGTGTGGTTTCTCCTTACAAAGCAATCATGATTGGATCAGAGGGCTCCACCCCAACAACCTAATACAAGCTAATCACTTGCCAAGGGGCCAGTGTTTTGGCACAACCGGTTAAGCCGCCACCTGTGACACCAGCATCCCATAGGAGCACCAGTTCAAGTCCCGGCTGCTCCACTTCCAATTCAGCTCCCTGCTAATGTACTTGGGAAAGCAGTGGAAGATGGCCTTAGTGCTTGTGTCCCTGTCACCTATGTGGGAGACACAGATAAAATTCCAGGCTCCTCACTTCAGCATAGTCCAGTTCAGGACATTGCAGGCATTTTGGAGAGTGAACCAGAAGCTAGAAGATCTCTCTCTCTCTCTCTCTCTCTCTCTCTCTTCCTCCTCCTCCTCCTCTCTCTGTAACTCTGCCTTAACAAATAAGTACATGGGCCAGGCGCTGTGGCACAGTGGGTTAACACCCTGGCCTAAAGCACCAGCATCCCATATGGGTGCCCATATTCGAGACCCAGCTACTCCACTTCTGATCCAGCTCTCTGTTGTGGCCTGGGAAAGCAGTAAGAGAATGGCCCAGGTCCTTGGGCCCCTGAACCTGCGTGGGAGATCCGGAGGAAGCTCCTGGCTTCAGATCGGCACAGCTCCAGCTGTTGCGGACAACTGGGGAGTGAGCCAGTGGATGGAGGACCTCTCTCTCTCTGCTTCTCCTCTCTCTGTGTAACTCTGACTTTCAAATAAATAAATAAATCTTTTTAAAAAAAAACAAATAAGTACAAAAATCTTTGTAAAAAATCACTTTCCAAGGCCCCACTGTCAGACATTATAATTGAATTAAGTTCCATCCTTGATCCATGAACATAAGATGCTGGGGATGGAGCCTTGAACACATGGGCCTTGGGGGTTAAGTCTAACAGTGCCTCAAGGTGGTGGTGGGGACAGCAGGTGATTACACAGGTGTAGACAAGGTTCTAACTCAGTCCCAGGCACTGGCCCACCCCAACCGGAAGTGTGGTGAGCCCTGCTCCTGGGAGCGCCTAAGTGGGAGGCGCTGTGCTGCCGAAAGCAGGAGTGTGCTGCTCCCTTGGCTCGCTCGCTGGCAGTAAGGCCTGAGCACCTCCCAGGGGCCGCTGCTCTGCCCCTTGGGCACCGAGGGCTCCCGCTTCAGTTTCTTCTCGCAGGCACGGGGCATCCCGTGGGGCCAGAGGGCAGGAGGCCAGGCCTGGCCGCTGAGCAGAGCTGACCTGCCCGCAGACGCTGCTCTGTAGAGCTACAAACCCCCATCCTGGAGCCCCCACAGCTCCCTCAGGCGTGGGGCCCTTCTCCTCCTGCCGTCCCCACACCCCTTGCAGAGAGGCGGGATCCCTGGAGTTCCCGTCAGCTCAGGGAAGCGGCCGCACCATGCCTTTCCTTTCTTACCATAAAAGTCCTGCTTGTATTTTTATTCTTTAATAAGGAGGTTACAGCAGGATGGGAGGAGGCGGGTTTTGGCCTCAGGCTACATCTGCCCTTCGTTTAAAACCACCCTGGCTCCCACAAGGCAGGAAAACACGTCTCCAAGCTTCTCTTTTATAGTCTTTGTTAGAGCCAAATCCAGAGTTATTTTTGCCAACAGATTGTATCAGCCTGGAGCCCATTTGCCTCCAGAAATGGACCCTCTCTTGCTGAAAAATGAAAAGGCGAAACTCACCCCCTGCCCCAACCGCCCAGCCAGAGCCCCTGGACGCAGCCCCAAGGTCCCCAAGCCGTGGAAGAAATCCTTGCCTTTGCTGGACGCTGTGGGCGTCCTCCACTGCCCCAAACCCTGCCCCGTCCACCTGCTCACGTGGGCAGGTGGCTCCAGATGAGAAAATATTTGTATGTTCCAGTGAAACACATGGAAAGGAGCTCACTACTGCTTTTGATTACCCTGGACCAGTGGACCAAGGCAGGGCACCCTCGCGGGGCCAACCTTGTCACTCACAGCAGAATTGAAGGGAAAGCAACAGCGGGCCTCTGACCGAGCGCGGCGACAGGGGAGCGCTTCCTCCACTCTCCCAGCCCACTCCCCCCATCCTCACTGTCTTCTGTTATTAATTTACCAAGCTGGGCCCAGACCCCAAAGCCAGGCCAGCCTGCCGGGGAGGCAAAGCTAAAAACAGCTCCAACCTCTGAGAGGGCAGGGCTGAGCTCAGTTCTCTCCTTGGTCCTCCCTGCTGACTCCTCCAGGGAGAGCAAAGGCACGCTTTGCTTAGGTGAGGAAGGGGCAAAGCAGGCCGTTTGGGGGTATGGAGACAAAGTCATAGGGGCAGCTGAGGGCTGGAGTGGGTGTGCGGGGAGTGCAGGTGGTGCACGTGGTGGCCAGAGGCGGCGCTGGCGGGCTCAGGGAGGGCTGCCACTTGCTTTTGGAGCCTAGAAGTTGAGTGGGGTGATGGATCCACCCTCGTGCCCCAGTCACAAGGCAGCCCTGGTGTGGCTGTGAGATTTTTCATTACACAAGAAAGTTAGTGACGGCAAGTGGGTCTCTTAGACACTTTAGTTGTTTTACTTCGGCCAGGATGGGAGGGGGTGAGCGTGCGTCGTGCACGTTTGGGCTGAAAGTTGCCCAGACTTCATTCATCTCTGCATTCCTTCAGCCCACATTTATTATTAATACTAATAACTACCACTGCGTGGGCACCAGGTGCTGTGCAAAGCACTTTATGTTTAGCACCTGATTCAGGCCTTGCAGCTTTCCCGCGAGACAGACATTGTTATCCCCACCGTACTGAGGAAGAAGGAGGCTTGGGGAGGGACAGTGGCCTGCCCTAAAGCCCACAGCCTGGAAGAGCAGGGATTCAAAGCCATACCCGACTCCTAAGTCAAAACCATTGACCACAAGGATCTCCTGCCTCTCCGGTGGGTCTCTAAGCCTAGCCCTGGGCTGAGCGCGTGGATAAATGTTTCATGAGCAAGAATGAGATGTTACAGGTCCAGCTAGGTCTCTGGATGTAACAGGATACTAAAAGCTGGGCCCTGCCCGCACCCTGCACAGCAAGATGCCAGCTAGGCCGAGAGGACAGGAAGAGCTGGAGGAGAATTCGGGACTGAGTGAGCGTCCCTGCCCAGACCACAGAGAGGGCTGGCTTGGGGCAGACTCTTAGCAGAAAAGGCCCTAGTCCCTCCTCCCCACCCCCACTCCCCGCCTTGTAACCACATCCTCTGCAATGAGATTTCGCACTCAGAGACTCACCTTGAACAGCGAGTCGATGGACATCAGGGGACATCAGTGGGCCATCGCTCCCTCCACATCCGTGACAGAGGACTTCCCAGAGGACCCCACCCCCACCCCCGGGATTGGGATCCAGGCCTTTCTTCCCTTTCCATCACAGGCAAGGTTAAAGCTCACGCCTTCATCAGAAGCAGACATACTGAAAACTCATCTAGGCTCAAGACTCAAGACTTTGGACTGGATCCCTGGAGAAAATGAGCCGCCTTTATTCTCTTAGGTCAATGCCTTCCAACTTTCCATAGACTCTCAAGCAAGCCCAGACCAGCTAAAGGGAGGGGGAGCTGACGGCTTTCATCTCTGCCTTGGACCAGTCACCTCACTTCTCTGCCTTTAACCCATTGAGTATGTGTACAGGGGATTTGTTTTTTATTCTAAAACCTCCTAAAAACTTATAGGAAATCATTATTTCAGATTTTCAAAGCAAAACTATGAGATGTTTCTGATTCTTGCATCCCTTGAGCATTAGAATTTTATAGTTACCATTTTTATTCCATATTAAAAATATTTATGGAACTTGGGTCATCCAATCAGGCATTGCAAGCTGTTGTAAACCCAGGACTGGGCTCTGCAGGCTGGTTTATGGTCATGGAGTTGTTGATATACAGAACAGAATATCGACAGTAGTGAGTTGGCGAGGTGAAGGGATGTGCACACTGGGAGACATTTCCAACTCTGTTTGTATGTGTGTGCACACACATGCAGACATATGTGTACAGTGGTTGCAGTAGGGAGTTACTACCTTAGTGGCACTTCTAGAATCAACCCGCTCCATATGCCACAGTTTGTTCCCTGAGTTCTAACTCTCTGCATTCAGGAATCTGGCTTCACAATTTGTAGAGCCACTCCTGGTTTGGGAAAAATGGGAAAGATCTCCTGTCCATGTTCTTGAGAGTCTACAAGTCAACCCAGAAAGTGAAGGAAAGCTCAACCAAGTTTCAGTGAAAGGAAGCACTTCATGGCAATAAGAGTTGTTGGGGAAGCCAAGGCAGGCAGGGCTCTTTGCAGAGATAAGGTTTGACTACTCCTGGCTCTAGCTCCAGAACCTCACTTGCATCCTCCATGCCTGGTTAAAGCAGTGGCAAGGCTGGAGTCGTGATGCTAACAGAATGTGGTGAGGAGAGATAACAGGGGGTTAAAGATGACCCAGGTATTCTTCAAGGATCTCCCCCTCCAGTTGAGGCTCCTGTTGATATGAGAGCAGGGGCACATACCCCTACACACACACACAAAAGAAATTGAAGAAGGGAGTTCACCAGCAATGGAATGTAACAGCCCAGTGGGTCCCCTATTATGCTGTCTTGACACCCAGTATTGAAGAAACTACTCAGCAGTGAGCACTTGCATGGGTTCCTCACCTGGTGCTCCACCCAGTCCAGAGCTAGCCACTGTCTCTCCAAGAGCACTAGCCTTCAGCAGTAAATCTAATAAGGGAGAGGAGGTGAGAGTTTTGGCAGCACTGATGCTGTGTGTGTATGCGTCTGTGTTTTCCAAAACATTCAGGGTAAATGAGCCAGGATAAAAATAGACGGCAACAGAGAAACGGGGGTGGAACTGCCTCGGTGCAGGTGTGACTACACTGCTGGCTACTTCCCAGGAAGCAGCCTCTGCGAGGGACTAATCAGGGGAAGGAGTGAGACCAAGGTGGGTGCGACACTGGAGTGGCTATGCTCTTGGTCACCAAAGAAACATTCCTATCTGGAGCCGCCATCATCAGGCGGTCCAGCTTGGATTCCTTTTCCTCCCTGAGCTGGTGAGGTGGGCTCTGTAGGGCTTTTCTGATGCCTGGTCTAGAGGCTGTTTGTTAAATCAGAGACCGTGAAACAAGTCATGGAATGGGGGGATCCTGCTTGGAAATGCGGAGGCTTCCCCAAGCAGGATCCCAGTGGGCATTAATGTGCATCAGGGTCCCGGTCAGTCCCACTGGTGCATGCACGCTCTTACTCATTGACTGAGCGAATCCCCGTGGGAAAGGAAGTCGGTGCAGCCGTCATCCATGGGGCTGCTATGCCTTGGGTTCTCTGCTGGGCCTCGGGGACGTGGCTGCCACCAAGACACCCAGGGCTTGCCCTTGTGGTGGAGAGAAGTGTTCTAGAGCCTGGAGTGGATATTGATGCTATTACCTGGATGAGACTCCAAAGAAGAGACTCCCTTAGGAGGGGCTTTGTCGTGAGCACACTGAGTTTGATGGCCCTGTCTGATGTCTGAGTCAAGTGACCAGTGAGCCTTTGGATTTTGCGAGAGAGGACGGAGCCCATAGGATCCAGAAGCATGGGCAGCTCTGGAATGGGTGAGCGCCCTCTAGGGGAAGTTCTGGGGAAAAAAACAAGAAACCCCAACTCATGATAGAAGGGGAAAGGGTGTGTCTGAGGAGTTTCCAAAGAACCAAGGGGAAACCAGAAAGGATTCTGAGGAGGAGGGAAGGTCGCCTAAGACCGTTAGCATCAGAAATCCAAGTAAGGTAAGAAAGACCCACTGGAGATCTTAATGAGGAAAATTTCAGGGTCATACTGGTGACAAAAGCTAAGTTCTAATGGACTGAGTGTGAAGAGCTGAGGCCAGATGAAGTTGCAAAGGTGAGGAGAGGTGACAGGTGAGCTAAGTGGAGAGTGAAGGCAAGGGAGGTCCATGTTTGCTTTTATTGGAATGGACTGGGCAGATCTCAAGTTACTAGGAGAAAGAGACAAGATAAGAGAGATGGGTCAAGGAAAAAAAAAAAAAAAAAGTCTGCCCAACTCGGGTAGGCAGGAAGGGAATGGTGAGCCCAGGTGAACCTGTCCAGGCAGGCAGGTGTGAGATGGTGAACCCAGGCAGAGCTATACAGTTAGGCAGGAATGGGATGGTGAACCCAGGTAGACCTGTCCAGGTAGGCAGGAATGGGATAGTGAGCCCAGGTAGACCTGTCCAGGTAGGCAGGAATGGGATGGTGGGCCCAGGTAGACCTGTCCAGGTAGCAGGAATGGACGGTGGGCCCAGGTGGTCTTGCCCAGGTAGGCAGGAATGGGATGGTGGGCCCAGGTGGTCTTGTCCATGGTGGGAAAAGAAGCCATTGGCCCACATCATGAGTAGAGATTAGGCGATTGCTGAGGATGCCTCTGGGGCCGCCGAGAGTTTTCACCTGGAGTTAGAAGTGACTCCTCCCAAACCCAGAACAGATGGGGAAGTAGAGACTTTGAGGGGTCCCATGAGCGTCTCACCTTCACAGAGCCAGGGAGTGGCAGTCAGGATTCAAACCCAGATCCATGTGACTCCACAATCCGGGCTCATAGACCGCGTGCCCAGTCAGCAGAGGAAAAGTCGCTGAATTTCCCCGTTGGCTCCTTCTTCCCGTGCTCCCCTGGCCGAGTCAGCTGTTGGAGAAGACAAGGACGAAAGAAAACCAAAGCCAGCCCTGCCTCCTGCCGCGCCTCCGAGGAGGGGATCAGCCGCAGGAACGAGCGGGGTCTCCTTTCCCTTACAACAAGCCAGCGGTCTGCAGGGCCTTCCCCTTCAAAGGAGAGAACAATTCATAAACAGGAGACTTGCAGGGGAGAGCCATGAGTCTCAGGGGCCCCGCTAATTAAAAAGCCCATATTACATTACTTCCTCAAGGACCCGTCTTCTAATTTTTAGGATTATGGTACATTGATTAATTTATACAAGTTTTTAATCCCTGTGTGCTTAATGAAGTCCAGGAACATGGGAACAGGAGCATAATTGAGCTTCATATTATTTTATTAGGGAGAATTATGGCCCGACGTGGCGTGGAGAAGTTTGTGAGGGTGGGGAAGCGGCACTCAAGCCATTAACCGATTGCTTTCCAAATGCCGGCAGGGACATTCTCCTGGGGACCGACACAAGAAGGCCCTTCTTCTAAGCTGTGTTCTGCAGCTCCTGGTTGCCTGGAGGGAGAAGCATCCACCCAGGTGATGGTGAGCAGTACCCTTGTCCACTGCGGCATGCCCACCTCCCCCTACCCGCTCCCCTCCTACCCAACACTCCTGTGACCCATTTGCACCAAGCTCTTCCTGCCCCTGACACAGGCCCGCCCTGACCCAGCCTCATCCCTTAATTTCAGCCTAAATTGCATCCCCTCTGGGAGCTTCCCCTGAGCCACTTCTCTGCCAGGCAAACTTCATCTCTCTCTCATCTGTAGCCAGGGGCCTTATATCCCATGGGCTCCCCAAATTGTTCAAAACCAGGAGGAGTAGGGGTTGTGCTAAAGAGGACATTAAGTCTATGTCTCAGTCTTGGGCACTTCTACCTCAAGGGAGTTTAATTAATTATCTGGCATGACACAAAGGCTAAAATATTTCATGACAAACAAGGTGACTAAGGGAGAGGGTGGGCAGGTGAGGGGAGACCCCCTTCTTCCCAATCACCCTGAGTTGCATAAGGCCTTGAACTGGAAGCCAGTCAACTGGGGTTCCAACCCAGGACGTGCCTCTGAGTCTCTCTGCAGCCCTGGGGGAGGCCCCTTCTGGAGCTCTCGATTTCTCCAGCTGTGAACTGAGTCACGGGACCTAACTGGCCCCTTGGGCCTTCTCCAGCAGGGACATTAGGGAACAAATCCCCAGACTGCAGTCCAGTGATTTGGAGTTTGCGTACCGCACCCTCTGCAGGCCAGAACTGGAATTGTAGGCGTGAAACCAAGGAACCCAGCTGCCCCTTTTTCTTGGTCTGGAAAGTTCCAGGATGGATCCTTCCCAGCTCTCGTTCTGAAGGAAGGAGAGCCCAGAATTTCAGTTGCATTTTAACTTTTGTTCACCGCCATAAATTCATCCATGCCCAAAAGTGCAGAGTATGTTTGGTTTGTGGTGAGGGCTCTGCTTCTGGCTCAGAGAGGACCATCTCCTGGCTGTCGGCACATGCAGGCTAAGAGAAAGAGAGCAAGGGCTCTGGTCCCTCCACCTCCCATGTAAGGGTACCAGACCTACCACAAAGGCATCACCCTCGTGGCTTCATCTCCAAACACAATCACATCGGGGCTAAGATGGTCAACACATAGGTTTTAGGGGACACAATTAAGTCCAATGCAGTTCCTGACCCCCGACTCCCATACTCCACCCCCAAGCTCCTGCTGCCTCCCCGTTCAGAAGGCAAACTGCAAATCCCCGGTGCCCAAGGTGGAGGGGAAGATACCCAGCAAAGGGCTGGAGGAGCACCTGTCCAGGGTACCAGCTCCCATTGGGGGGGGGGCAGTCAGAACCCTACTCCCCAGGGCTCACATAGTCCAAGACTTTTTCAGTCATTATGGCAATTTGCCTGCTCCAATGTTATTCATCAAAAAAGCTATCTACAAAACTATCAGTGAAGCATTTTCTCTTTTAAGCAGACTGTTTCGAGAGCCTTCCAGGGCTGGCCAAGGGAGCCTGTATAGAGGTTGGCGAGGGTCAGCTGGAGGTGGGGCTCAAGGACCAGGCCCCAAAATTGCAGGAGCTGTAAACCTGTGAGGACGTAAAAGCAATGACAGTCCTGAGCACCACCCCGGCCCGTCTTCACCAAGCCTGGAAACTGCTCTCATCTGAGCAAAATGCTAAAGGCATCAGGGCGTCTCCACACCTCCAAGAGAAAAATAGCGGAACCATTTTGTCCAACTGATGTCTTATTTATCGCAAATAAAGGCCGTGTGCCGCCCACGGGGTGTTATTAGTGCAGACGGGCTGGCAAATCGCAGCCCGCAACACGCTCTCTTATGTCATTTAGAAACAGAACATGACATTGATGTTTGAAAGAACAGTTTTAATTGAGTGAAATGTTAGGTATCCAGAAGGTTAAGTCATAAAAAAAGTCTGTCTGTTTCTGCAGCTATAATATATAGTCCAATTTGATGTCCCATTAAATAGACATTTGATCCCAAACCCAAACGTGATGTCAACTTTTCATCTATTGGCCAACACCTCATGCTTTTGCAACTTCACAGAATATCATTTGTTATTTATTCATTGGCAAAAGGTCAAAATTTGTTTCTCCATTGTGATTATTTCTAGTTTTCCTTAAAATTATACTATAGATTGTAAAATGGTTTTAAAGTATACAATTTTCTATCATTTTTTACCTGAAAAAAAAAAAAGACTGTGTTTCTAACTTTTACCATGTGAAAAAAATTTTTGAAAGTCATTTAAAAGTTCACAAGAGGTGTTGTTTGTGAGGTTGTTTCTCACTACGAAGAAAAGCTTCAAGTGGCCAAGTGCTGGGACGCGCAGGTCTCAGTGAACTTGCTTCCAACCCTCACCTGGGAGAAAGACGAAGCAGAGTGCTCTAAAGAGCCTCAGACAGGCCCGGCACACACAGGCCTAGACTGTCACCTGCTGTCACCTAGATGTCACCTGCTGGCTGTTGCGTGGGGCCTGCCAGGGGCCAGAGGACGTGGGTGGGAGGGGAGAGCCCCTTCCCACAGAAGAACTATCGGCAACACCTAGGGATCGGCCCAGCGCTCGGCTCCGGGGGCTCCAGCCTCCACACCTGCCTGGCTGGCAGAGGCCTGACCAGGGAGTGCCTGCAAAGCATCAGAACCTTGGACTCAGTTATTGCCGATCCAGGAATCTTTCCTAGAGAAACGATCAGGTGCAGACAAAGCATCAGACATGAAGATATTTCTTGCACAATTTCTATAACAAAAATTCTGGGGCTGGTGGTGTGGCATAGCAGGTTAAGCCACCACCTGCAGTGCCGGCATCCTATATGGGCACCAATGGATACTTGTTGGATTCAAGTCCCAGCTGTGCTCTTGAGTCCACCTTCCTGCTGATGTGCACCCTGGGAGGAGCAGAGCATGGCTCAAGTAGTCGAGTCCCTGTCACCCATGTGGGAGACCTGGCTTGAGCTCTCCACTCCCGGCTTTGACATGGCCTAGTCCTAACTGTTGCAGGTATTTGGGGAGTGAACCAATAGATGGGAATGGAGTTTCTCTCTCTCTCTATCCCTCTCCCCCCGCCTTTCAATACAAATAAATAATTAAAATTATTTTTAAAGTAAACCATTCAAACTCAAGGTTCATGTAAGCACATGACTGGTGCAGGCACGAATTGGAGCGCAGCAGAGTTCTGTCTGTGTCTAAGCCTTGTGCTCGCTCATCCACACTGCCAATTACAGAATCCGGGAGCCTGTTTGTGCCCTGTTTACAAAGGCTTGTTAAACAGGAGAAAATGCAGAGGGCACGATGCATGGAAAGGATGGGTCCAAAATTCCATTTCCTATTCAGTGTGGTGAGAGCACACACTGCCACTTGCACTGTGACTTCGGAGAAGTTACTGAAACTTTTTTTGGCAAATCTTTTTGTTAAACTGATGCCCTCTCATCTATAAAACAAAGATGATACAAGCAGAGTTACTGTGAGGATGAGATGAGACAAAAATAGGTAAATGTTGAGGAGAAGCCTCAGTTTCTGTTGCTATTAATGTTTCCTCATGTATTATTAGTACTGTTAGTATCCTGCCTCAGCCACTTCTATAAAGATCACTAGTTTTTTTTAATAAAGATTATTTTGTTTGGTTGAAAGACAGAGTGACAGAGAGAGGGAGAAATGGGGAGAGGGAGAGAGACATTCTGTCTGCTGGTTCATTCCCCCAAATGACCCCAACTGCCAGGGCTGGGTCACACCAAAGACAGGAGCTTAGAACTCCATCCGGGTCTCCCACATGAGCATCAGGGGCCCAAGTACTTGGGCCATCTTCCGCTCCCTTCTGGGGTACATTTGCTGAGAGCTGGGTCAGAGGCCAGGCAGCCAGGTCTAAACTGGCATTCTGAATTGGGATGCCAGCATTGCAGGGGCGGCTTAACCCACTGCGCCCCAGTACCAGCCCCAATCACTAGATCACACCCTAGGCAGGGAACACGAGTTGTCTCTGATTGCGAGTCTTAGGACAATTTGCAGTTTTGCCTCATGATTTTAGGTAATTCAGTAATTTTTGTCTTTTCTACAATGAACACATTTACTTGTATAACCAGGGGGGAAAAAAGAGTTTTAAATAGCAAGAGAAAGTAAGATCCTCCGCAGAGAAAGCTCCAAGCCTTGCCTGGTCTCAGAGGAGGACGTGGCACTCGGTTGGAAGCTTTAACATCTCAATTCCAAGGGCCCTTATTCAATCGGGTGTCTTCCACGTGCTGGGGTTCGGGGATGAGGGAAGGAGCACTTGCACAGAAAAGGTGCACCTGTCCATTATAAGATGCCAAAAGCATCCCCAGCGCTCCCTAGCTAGGCAGGAGGAAGACAGAAATAACGAGGGTACTTCAAAACAATTTGTGGGGAATGGAATGAAAATACGAGTATATTTTGGTGCAAAAAAAAAAAAAGTTGAAATCTGCATACGTTGAGATTGAGTTACTGGGTCTTGCCTTCAATCTGGCCCAGTCTCAGCCCTTGTGGGCATTCAGGGAGTGAAGCAGTAGCTTGCTCGCTCTCTCTCTCTCTTTCTATCTTTCAAGTAAAGTTTTTAAATTCATGGAAACCATGTACTATGGAAAAAAAAAACATGCACAGAGACCAAAAACTTTTGCACCAAAATAAACTTATCTTTTAATTCCATTTTTCCACAGGGATGAGGCATATCTCACATGCACACACACATACACACACACACGACACAAGCCAGACTCCCTCCGTGCAGTAGCAATTAAAAACGGACCTTATTCTACAGCCTTGTCAACAGCCTGGGTGTGATATTTTTAAGCTCTCCAAGCAAATGCACTCCTAATTAGTACCCTCTTCACAGCCTGCACCTCGCTGTTGGAGGTAGCCCAAGCTTTGGAGCGCGCCAGCAATCGTGGTCCACACAATTGGAAGCAAGATGGTCCTGCCTGGGTCCGCAAAAGAATACTGAGAAGAATCCCAGTGATTATGGGGACCTGAGGGCAGTGCCTTTTCCTTCCTAGCATTTCAGATGGAATCGTGGCCGGCTGCTTCAACACCCAGCCTCCCTGGGCGCAAACAACGTGCCTGTCAAGGAGGTGGAGCTCAGAGGCCACCATAAACCAGAAATCAGGAGGTCTGGGTTTGGGCACAGCTCTGCCACTTGATCTATGAAAAAAATAGTTCATTTGTGATGACAACAGCGAATCTGCATTGAGGCGCATTAGGCATAAGGCACTGCACTCAGTACCTTCCCTGATTCTCATGCAACACAAGAGCTTTATGAAAAAGATACAGTGGGGGCCAGCATTGGGGCACAGTAGGCTAAGCTTCTGCCTGTGGCACCAGCATCCCATATGGATACTGGTTCAAGTCTCAGTTACTCCTCTTCCAATCCAGCTCCCTGCTAATGGCCTGGGAAAGCAGTAGTAGATGGCCCAAGTCCTTGGGCCCCTGCATCTACTTGCAAGACCTGGAAGAAGCTCCTGGCTCCTGGCTTCAGATCAACCCAGCTCCAGCCATTGTGGCCATTTGGGGAGTGAACAAGTATATGGAAGACCTCTCTCTCTCTCTCTCTCTCTCTCTCTCTCTGTATTTCCCTCTCTCTGTAACTGCTTCTCAAATAAATAAGTAAATAATAAAAGAAAAAGATACAATGATGGAAATGGTCCCATTTTGCAGATGGGAAAACTGCAGCATAGAAGAGTTAGGATTTTTGCCTAGGTTTTCTCAGCCACTTAGAGAGGGAACTGGCCCACCTGACTCCCTGAGTGTGTGAAAAGAAATTCAGAATTCCGCTTGCTCTACGGGTAATGAGTTCCTCATCCTCAGGTGCGCTCAGAGACCCAGGTTCATCTCTCAGGAAGACCTCGAGAAGGATTCATTCAGCAAGAAGTAACTTCTGGGGCCGGTGCTGTGGCATAGTGGGTAAAGCTGGTGCCTTCAGTGCTGGCATCCCATATAGGTGCCAGATCGAGTCCCGGTTGCTTCACTTCTGATCCAGCTCTCTGCTATGGCCTGGGAAAGCAGTAGAAGATGGCCCAAGTCCTTGGGCCCCTGGGCCACATGGGAGACCTGGAAGAAGCTCCTGGCTCCTGGCTTTGGAATGGCTCAGCTTCTGCCGTTGTGGCCAATTGGGGAGTGAACTAGCAGATGGAGGACCTCTCTCTCTCTCTCTCCATCTCCTCTCTCTGTGTAACTCTGCCTTTCAAGTAAATTAATAAATCCTCTTTTTAAAAAATGAAGTAGCTTCTAAAGATCCCTGTGACACTGTGATTCTGTAATTCTAGCTACAACTGTACAGTACCAGTCACGAGGGTAATGTCTGACAAAAGCACAAAAGTTCAGGAGAGAGGGAACAGAGCTCATTTACAACAGGGAGAAAAGCAAAGAACTGTTATAGCAGCTGAGATAAGCCAACCCCGTCCAACGCAGAAAGCTCTCAAAGAAGCATGATGAGATGCTAGCTCCCTGCCCCACCCCCTTCCCTTCGATGGCTTCTTATAAGCACTGGTTTCTGAGATCAACAGCAAAGAAAGCCAAAGAAAGCAGAGATTCAACAGGATGCATTGGCGTGCAGCGATAGTCAACAGGGGACGAGAGAGCCAGTCTTCCCCTTGGGCTGTTCTTGGAGTGAGTGGTTTGGAAGGAAGTGTAAGCTTCCCTTTCCCATCTTCAGACATAATTACATGAAAGACCTCAGCAATACTCAGATAATATGAGGATAAAGTGATTCCTAAAGGAGTAAGAACGGCTTGATCCCCTTTGCATAAAGCGAAAAACAACTCAATCAAAAACATATACTTTTAGGAAAACTTAAGTGGAATCCAGCTATGGAAAGGGGAAAGAGAAAATGAGCATACAGTTGACGATGATGGTCCCTGGGGCCGGCGCCGTGGCTCACTTGGTTAATCCTCCGCCTGCGGCGCAGGCATCCCATATGGGCACCAGGTTCTAGTCCCAGTCGCTCCTCTTCCAGTCCAGCTCTCTGCTGTGGCCCAGGAAGGCAGTGGAGGATGGCCCAAGTGCTTGGGCCCCTGCACCTGCATGGGAGACCAGGAGGAAGCATCTGGCTCCTGGCTTCGGATCGGCACAGCTCCAGCCATGGCGGCCATTTGGGGAGTGAACCAATGGAAGGAAGACCTTTCTCTTTGTCTCTTTCTCTCACTGTCTGTAACTCTACCTGTCAAATAAAAAAGAGAGAGAGAGAGAGAATGATGGTCCCCGGTGCTGTGGAGTCAGAGGGGCAGGAGGTTGGGAGGCTGTGATTTTTGATGTAGGTTTTGTCAGCAGACCCTCGCTTGTGTTGAAGGTAGTAGGTTCCTTGGTGCATGTTGCATTGTTATCAGTAGCTAATACAAATACAAGCAAACCATGGGGAGAAATGCTGAAAGTGTGCTCCAAACAAGGCTTATAATGAATCCAATCATGTGTATCCAAAGTTAAAAAACAATTTTACACTGAAGTCATGAACATACCCTACGAAATCTTCATTTAAAGGTTTCAAAGTTTTGCTTTTTATTTTTTAGATATTTAATTCACCTAAACTTTATTGTTGCATAGGAGCTGACAGACTGGTTGTCCTCTGTTTGGATAATCAACCGTCCCCATGCCATTCTTGAGTCTTCTCTGTCATCTCCATCAGTGGAGATGTAGGTGTGTAGGTGTGTGTTTGGCCTCTCTATTCTGTTCTTTTTTAATTTTTTATTTATTTGAAAGTCAGAGTTACACACAGAGAGAAGGAGAGCAGAGAGAGAGAGAAAGAGAGAAAGGTCCTCCATCCAGTGGTTCACTCCCCAGTTGGTTGCAATGGCCAGAGCTGCGCCAATCTGAAACCAGGAGCCAGGAGCCTCCTCCAGGTCTTCCCAAGTGGGTGCAGGGGCCTAAGGATTTGGGCCATCTTCTACTGCTTTCCCAGGCCACAGCAGAGAGCTGGATCGGAAGTGGAGCAGCCTGGACTCTAATAGGTGCCCACATGAGATGCTGGCACTGCAGGCAACAGCCTTACCCAATACGCCACAGCGCCAGCTCCTCTATGCTGTTCTGTTCATTTGTTTGTTTGGCCCTACAAAAATGCCGCACCCACTTGATTAGTATACTTTATAGTAAGTCTTGGTGCCTGACAGTATGAATTCCCTGCTTAATGCCTGCTTATGCTGCTCCAGTAGTCACTATTCTTGGTCCTTGATTATCCTATCCAATATAGAATATGACTATGAAGTTCTGTAAATACCTAATTAAGGTGTTTTATTGGAATTGTATTGAACTTAAGACTGCATTGCAAACAACCAAGATCTTTTCAATACTGAGTCTGCATATCCTTGAACATGGTACATCTTTCTATTTAGGTTTTCAATAAGTGTTGTAAGTTTTTCCATTGAACTTATACACAGCTTCATTCAATTTATTCCTAATCCGTTACATTTTTCGCCGATATTGTTCCCAATATTTTCAGTGATTGTTACTTATGTACAGGATATAATTTATTTATTTATTTATTTATTTGACAGGCAGAGTGGATAGTGAGAGAGAGAGAGAGAGAGAGAGAGAGAGAGAGAGAGGAAAGTCTTCCTTTTTGCCGTTGGTTCACGCTCCAATGGCTGCTGTGGCTGGCGCATCGCGCTGATCTGAAGCCAGGAGCCAGGGCTTCTCCTGGTCTCCCATACGGGTGCAGGGCCCAAGCACTTGGGCCATCCTCCACTGCCTTCCCGGGCCATAGCAGAGAGCTGGCCTGGAAGAAGGGCAACTGGGATAGAATCTGGCGCCCCAACCAGGACTAGAACCCGGTGTGCCGGCGCCGCAAGGCGGAGGATTAGCCTGTTAAGCCACGGCGCTGGCCAGGATATAATTTATTTTATAAACATACACACACTATTGATTTTAGATAGATATCCAACAAACTTAATGAACTCTCATATTGTGATTATGATCTTTAAAGCCTCTTAGGTTTTGTGTAAACTATCATAATCATCCATAAAAATAATATTTTTTTCTCTTCATTCTGAACTTTCTGCTTCCTGTAACAGATTCTTTTCATTATGACGGCCAGACTTCTAACATCACATTGAAAAGAAAAGGTAAAAATAGTCCCCTATGTCAAGCTAATGTTAAAAGAGATGTCTGTTTCCCCACTGTGTCAGGTTAAAGAAGCTCCCCATCCCCAGGGTGTACAAGCACAGAAGGCAGCATGCACTTGTGTCCACTGAACCAGTTCACACCTGTCATCCCAGGGGAATTAGCAATGGTGTCGCTTTCATCTTCACGAAGTCTCTGGGTTGGAAAATGAGTTGTAGGCTCCCCTTACTAGAAAGGCAGTGCTAGACATCAAGGCAAGAGGCAATTTGCCCATGTGAGTGAGACATGAATAAGAGGACCTTGGAGGGGTGGCCATTTGGGCACAGTGGTGAAGACACTGCTTGTGATGTCTGAATCCCATATCAGAGGGCCTGTGTTTGAGTCCCAGCTCCACTTCCGATTATAGCTTCCTGCTAATGAGCATCCTGGGAGGCAGTGGGTGAAGGTCCAGGTACTTGGTTCCCTGCCACCAATGTGGGAGACCTAGACTGAGCTTCTAGCTCCTGGCTTTGGCCCATCCCTGACAGCTGTGGGCATCTGGGGAGTGAACCAGTGGAAGATTCGCTCTCCTCTTTCTACCTCTCTCTCTCTCTTTCTCTCTCTCTCTCTCTTCATGCCTCCTACCTTTAAATAAAAAAATTTTAAAGAGGATCTTGGAGTTTTCTGCAAGCTTATAGTTTCCAGAATGTTCCCTGCCTAACTTAGAAATGTCCAACCTAAGTAACAAAGGAACAACTACCTGCTCATTCTGTCTGCAAATTCGCGTGGAGAGCCGCTCCAGAGACAGTCCCACTATTGCCCAATTTACCATGAGAAGCAAGAAACACACACAAAATGGAGTAATTATCTTATCAACATCCAGCACGATCAGCAATCTGAGAAAGAAGCCGGCAGCAACCTGGCCCGTCACATGCTCCATTTTGTCACCAATATAAATGCAAAAATGTGAAAAGCAGGGGCACAGATGAACAGCAATGGATCCATTCTGACGCTGGGAGTGAGACTCGTATTGAAGACATAAATTATAGTGCTGTCACCATCACCCTTCCTATTTGCAAATAAATGTTGTCATCTAATTGTACAAGACTTGGAGATTGTTTAACAAATGTCTCCGGGGAAGGGCTCAGCAGCAGCTCAGATCCTCCCAGACACCAGATTCTATCTGTCCACTTTGGTCACTCCTGCAAGTGGCTCTTTTTGTTTTGCATGACAGGCTCTGTCCTCCCATCTCCTCAGCCTTTCTCCGAAATAAAGCTATCAAGGTCTGGCGTGTTTCTTGACTGGTTCCATTAAAGAGTCATTAAGGATGTGAGATGGAGAGGGGCAAGCTCTGAAAAGCGGTAGGGAAGGCAGGGTCCTCCTGATGCAAGATGGAGCCCCTGGGGCTGGCACTGTGACATAGTGGGTAAAGCCGTCACCTGCAGTGCCGGCATCCGATATGGGTGCCAGCTCGGGTCCAGGCTGCCCCACTTCCGATCCAGCTCTCTGCTGCGTCCTGGGAAAACAGTGGAAGATGGCCTAGGTCCTTGGACTCCTGCATCCACGTGGGAGACCAGGAAAAAGCTCCTGGCTCCTGGCTTCGGATTGGACCAAGTCTTCGGTCCCCTGCACCTGCCTGGGAGGCCCGGAGGAGGCTCCTGGCTCCTGGCTCTGGATTGGCACAGCTCCAGCTGTTGCAGCCAATTGGGGAGTGAATCAGTGGATGGAAGACCTCTCTCTCTCTCTCTCTCTCTCTCTCTCTCTCTCTCTGCCTCTTCTTCTCTCTGTGTGTAACTCTGACTTTCAAATAAATAAAAATAAATATTTGGGGAAAAAAAGATGGAGCCCCAGCAGCAGGCTCAAGGTCAGGGGCTCTGCAGCAGAAACCCTGTTATTCCTCTCTCTCTCTCTCTCTCTCTCTCTCTCTCTCGGTCATGCTGGGGGTGGGGGTGGTGGCTACCAAATACAGGGGAAGGGCTAGAAAGCAAGCCTGGGGTTCCTGGGACACCTGACCTGTGTGCTTCTGAGTCTGTGGGTGCCATATTTGCCACTCTCCAAACTAGAGACTTTTGGAATGATGTCACGAGTGAGAAGGACAAAGTTGCACATATTGCCGGGCCCAGTTCCTGCATATTCTATTGCCCGCAGAAGCAGTGCCTCGGATAAGAATTCAAGGGCTTGCATCGGTTTGGGAGATGAAGAAGACATAGAGGGGAGAGCAACAGTCAGGGAAGGGCAGGGAAGGCGGCAGCAGGGACTGGAGACAGCAAAGCCTCCCATGGCAGCCTCCGAGAGCCTGGCCAGAGCCTGTGCGTTAGACTTGCCCTCCGGAGTGGGGCAGGAGCAGCTGCCATCACACAAGCAGGGGCTGAAGACTGCTTTCTCAACGCCGTCATTCCCTACTTCCAGTTTTGCATTCAAGGGGGGCAAAATAGATTCCTAATGAGAGAGAGAGAGAGAGAGAGAGAGAGAGAGAGATTGGCTGTGGAAACGAGGACAAATGACCATGAAATGATCCAGGTGGGGAGATGTGGGCAGGGTATCAGCACCTGCTGGCAACTCCTAGTTTGCACCCAGAACTGTGCCACGTGCCCTGGCTGCAACCATGAACGAGGCGGAGGCGGTCCCTGACCATGCAGAGCTTTGCTGGAAGCAGCCAGCGGCCCAGCTGACCCTGCACATCTCCGCAAGAAGACAAACAGGGCCTGAGGCCCCGCCCCCGCCCCCCGCCTCTGCCTGGGTGCTCCCCCAGAGGTTGCCTCTGCTTTCTTGGGGTCCTTGACCTCTCCCTGTCTTTTGAAATGTCTCCCTCCCCCTCATCCACACTACCTGATAACAACAGCCATGGAAGACCCCATTTGTTAAGCACCTGTTGTGTGTGAGCCCTGGGCTAAGTGGCATGTAGATATTATCTCATTTAAGTAGTTAAAAAAGCCATGGCCTCATGCCCATCCTCTCAACTCTGCTCCCACCTTAGTCCATCGGCCAGATGAGGGCCTTCTTGGAAAGCACTGTGGCTTTAAGGAAAATGCAAGGCACCCGCACCCCTCTGCTCAGAGCATGTGGCCACTGGGTCACCCCTTGTCCTGGATGAGCCCCTAGTGTTGGCTTGGGTTCTGTAACCGTGACTTCCTCAGGCCCGGCCAGCATGATCTCCTTCAGCTGAAGTCCAAGAGCGACCTGGAAGCTCCATTCTGCTCCCTCCCGAGAACTAACCCCGGCTTTCAAGGGGGCGCCTTCACCAGCATCGTCCTAAGCTAAGGTCCAGGGTCAGGGGCACAGAAAAGAAGCCGTCCACAGTGATTCTTAGTTGCTTCAAATGTCCAACTGTACACCCTTGCAGCTTCTCCCTGACAACGGGGAATTAGACCAACTCTGCAGTTGCCAAACTCTGCTCCAGTGGGCTCCGAGCCTGCTTCTCGTTGCACTGTCCCGTCTCTGACCGTGCACCTCGGGGTTGCATGGAGCTCTCTGGATCCGGTGTCCTGGCGGCAGAGCAGCGGTTTGTGTGAAGGGGATACAGATGCAATGGCAAGGAGATTGTCTGGAGGGTGGGCAGGAGGACCGTTTGCCCGCTCCTTGTCTCAGAGCGCATCAAAGGCGCTGTGTTCAGAGGCTGGGAAATTCAGGCCAAGAAGAGTCAGCGACACAGAAGGGAAGATAATCGCTCTTTACTGGGAAGAAAGCCACAGAGGAAGGCTGACCTGCTTATCTCGCATTCTGGCAGGACGGCGGACCACCAGCTCAGACACTTCAAAGCCCCCTGGCTCTCCTCTGCAGCCCCTCCCCCGGGGCTCCTGCAGTGAGAACATCATAATACATCTCCTCTTTCTCTCCAGCCCTTTTGATGTCAAAGTGTGGTCTGGTTAATTAGATGTTAGTGGGGCCGGGGACACTGGAATCCAAACTCAATAAATTTCAGTTCTGAAAGACAAAGAGGTCAAGTGCATATTAAACTTGAACACCCAGGGAGCTCTGCCTGGGCCTTTATTCAGCCGGACTCCTTGCAGTGTCGGCAGCACGCGCACCAGGAGGCTCGCGGAGGAGGCTGGCCGGGAGCGGAGGCAGCCTGGATGCGCGCCCACTCACACTGTGGAAGAAGACAGGGGGACAGAGTCATTCGAATGTTTTCAACATGAGCAGCTCAGTCCCGCAGTCAGAATTTGACATTTCTGCCAGGATCAGATTCCTTGTGCAAGGGGAGCCCAGTAACCAGTAAACTGGACTGGGGTTCCACCCCCGCAGCTCGGGGGTCTCTCAGGAACGGCCGGCAATAGGCTGAGCCCACTGGAGTGCGAGCCACCTCTCACCTCTGCCCTTCCCAGCCTTGTCACAGAACCGCAGCTGCAGAATGAGAACTGCTTTTGTGCATCTTTGACCTCTCCATTGCCTTGACCGGCACACCAAGGGAGCGTGCACACACACACACCAGCTCTGGTTGATGGCTCCAGGATTTGGCAAAACCAACATTCACCCACTGTCCATGTAGCAGGAGGCCTTGAACCAGCAGTACAAGGTCCCCACGCGGACCCACAGCCTCGCCTTCTGCAATTTCAGTGGCCTGCGGTCTGAAAACACGAGTGGCAAATTCCGGAAATAAAGAACTCGTAAGTTTTAAATGGCTATGCTGAGTCACGTGATGACATCCGGCACCCAGCCTGTCTTGCCTGGGACGTGAATCAGTCCTTTGTCCAGCGTTTCCACTCTGTATGTGACACACACAGTGGCAGTTGACAGACTGGAAAACCAGTCACAGACGTTTTATTGCAGCATCTATTGTTACACTCACTCTGTTTTATTATGAGTTACTCTTGTTGGTCTCTTCCTGCGCCTGATTTACAAAGTATCTTTCTCTATCCTTTTTTTATTTTTAAAGATTTATTAATATTTTTGAAAGGCAGAGTTACATAGAGAGAAAAGGAGAGGCAGACAGAGAGAGAGAGAGAAAGAGGTCATCAATTCTGCTGGTTCACTCCCCAAATGGTCACAATGGTCAGAGCTGAGCCGATCCGAAGCCAGGAGCCAGGAGCTTCTTCCAGGTCTCCAACTCGGGTGCAGGGATCCAAGGACTTGGGCCACCTTCTACTGCTTTCCCAGGCCACAGCAGAGAGCTGGATCGGAAGTGGAGCAGCCAGGACTAGAACCGGCGCCCATATGGGATGCTGGTGCTTCAGGCCAGGGTGTTAACCCGCTGTGTCACAGCCCTGGCCCCTATGAAGTATCTTGGAACACAGCTAGCTATGTATAGAACATAGTAGAGAGAGGCTGTGGTAGCATCTGCAGCTTCAGGCGGCCCCTGGCGGTGTGCATTGGAACATACACCCCATGGACAAGGAGGGGTTAGTACAAGGTGGGCTGGGAGGCAGACAGCGCAGGCCAAATCCTGATCCATGCTCGCCTCAGTGTGGCTTCCCGAAGCATTTTCCTGAGGACTTCCCCGCCTCAGTGCGTGGATGACCACTGCCTGCCGTCCCGCGCCAGGACTCTGAACCAGAACGTGGCCACCAGCATACAATGAACGGGGTAGCTCTCTCAGCCATCTCTAGCTCAGGTACGAACTTGTGGCAGAACATGCACAGCTCCAGGCTGGATTTGTAAGGGTGCCTTCTGACATATCCCCCTTGCTTTGTCTCGCTGTGTTTGTTTTCGTCTTTCCCTTAGTGTGTTTTGATTGGGGATTGAAGGTGTTAGTCACGCATGAGGGGTCCACATTAAGGAAATTACTGAGTCTGCAGTTTAATTACACTTGGAGGCCACTAAATAGGACTGTCTCTCTTTATTTAGACAGCTGAGTCTTCTTAGTCGTGATCTGGAAAAGTGATAATCCAAGTGTTGCTTGATCCTGAAAACTCACCGAACCACACTCGAAAGCAAGCGAAATGTCATGTTGAGACATTGCAGAGCGGGCGTCCCCACACCCCTGCCTCAGCTTTCTTGTCTGGCAAGATGCGCCCTTGCTGGGTGGGCGGTGCCGCCGACTCTAACTGTGGCTCTCCTCTTCCACTTGGGCAGCGTGAAGCCATCAGCTCCTACCGCCCCTTCTCCCCACGCCCTGCTTCTCCGAATAGAGCCGCAGCGTTGGGAGAATCTTGTTTTCCTTTTCTGCTGAGAGACAGTCTATTGTGGTGGGAAGAGTTCTGATGAACTTCGAAGGCGACATTCAAGGGTCTCCTTCACCACCGTCTTTAAACGCCAGAGCCCTTGGCTGGCGACATGGCGTCATGGAACAGCCAACGCCGGCATCAACAGCATCCCATAGGGTCATCGGTTCAAGTCCTGGCTGCTCCACTTCTGGTCCAACTCCCCACTAGTGGCCTAGGAAAAACAGCGGAAGATGGCCCAAGTCCTTGGGCCCCTGCCACACACATAGGAGGTCTGGAAGAAGCTCCTGGCTCCTGGCTTTGGCCTGGCCCAGGCCCAGCCATTGCAGCTATGTGGGAAGTGAACCAGCAAATAGAAGATCTCTCTTTCTCTCTCCCTCAGTCTCTCTCTGTGTCTGTCTTTCCCTCTCTCTTTGTTACTCTTTCAAATAAGTAGGTAAATCTTCAAAAAATAAAATCAGTCTTAGAGCACGGGTGTGGGGAAGCTGGGAATGTCTAGTAGTCGTTTCTGGTGTCCCTGTTTGATTTTCTAAATTGGGAGTCTGACGGAGCCACTCCCAGTGATCAGATGGGTGGCTCCCATCTGCCCAGCTTTTGGTTCCTAAAAATAATGTACCAGAAGCCTCAGCGCTGTGATTGAGAAAGAGACAAAACAATCAGCCATCGAGGACATCACTGGTGAAAGAAATTCTCCCTTTGTCAGGTGCGGGGGGCCCTGTGTCTGGAAATTTGAGTGGCAGGAGAAGCAGCCCAGACCAGAAGAGCCCCTCCCCCCGCACATTACAGTCACGAGGAGATGTCGCCTTAGCCGGGTGACAGTGGTGACTCCTTGAAAGATGAGCAAGCATTTGAAGGGATGCGGACACCTGTCCACTGCTGGTGGGGATGCAGACCGGCACAGCCACTGTGGAAAACAGAACGGAGGTTCCTCAGACGAATCAGGCAGAACTGCACGTGACCCAGCTGTCTGGCTCTCAGGCGTGCATCCGAGGGAACGGACGTCAGTAAGTTAGAGACGCCTGCAGTCTTGCTCTCAGTCACCCAGTCCCTAGTGTCACTCACAGAAACCAAGATTCACAATCAAGCCAAGTGTCCATCAGCAGAGGACTGAGGAAGGTGGGATGTACATACGGAGTGTGAAAATGGAAAAACCACAGAAATACAGAGAAAAATGATGGCTACCAAGGAGGGGGAGGAGAACTGGGGAGAAGGGGGGCTCGGGAGATCTGTTATGCATCATGCAGACTACAGTTAATATACACATGGTTGAAAATTACCGACAGTGTGTTTCAAATGTTCTCATCCCAGAAGTTCAGTATGGGAGGTAAAACTTAGGCTAAGAGCTTGATGTTTCCATAATGCACGTCAAAACATCATGTCATACACCATAAATATACCCAATCGGACTTGTCAATTGAAAATAAACCGAGCCCCCTTCCCACCAGAGTCCCAAGATTCCCACGGGCAGCCCAGTGGACATAAGCCAGAGCCCAGCCTGCACCCTCTGACACTGGGCTGGGCCCTTCCCAGCCACCCCCCCCCCCCCAGCACAGGGAGCAGGGTGAACTCAGGCACTCAGCAGGGTGGCATACTCTACCCAAAAGAGGAGCCTCTGACATTTCCACAGCCTATCCCAGGAACTTTGTCTTAAGAAATGTGAGTTCCTCCACTGGGCTGAGAGAGGCCAGTTTCAACACAGTAGAGAGCCTCTGCCTGCGCCGATCGGACGTCTGCTCTGTGTGCCTCTTCTGCACCAGTGGTGTTCAAGGACTAGAAGTAAGTGTTCCCATCCCATTCCCAGCACAGCCTTGGGCCCCCACCATTGGCTCCCACCTTCGCTCATCACCTCTGCTCTTTTGTCATCAACCAGAACCTGATCTCCTGGCCCTTTGGATCATGTCTGGGGTCAGAGGAGACTGTGTGTGAGAGCCATTGAGCACCTGGCCTCCAAATCCCCTCCCAGCACAACCCATCCACTTCACTGGGACCCCTGGAGCAGGTGCGTGCACAGCGATCGGAGACAGTGAAGACATGCTGTGTATTTGCCCTCCATTTCCCGCAGTCTTCTGGTGGCCAGATGGGGCTACGGAGATGGAAAATTTTACTTAGTAGAGGCATCAGGGGTGGTTGCCTTCTCCAACCTCTTGAATATCCATAGCTGGGAAAAAGGAGAACAAGAAGAGAAGGGGAAAGAAGATGATCACAGACCCCTTACCAAAGAAGAGGTACTGACCGCTAATAAACATGAAAGTATGATCAATATCATATGTCATTAGAGACTCAAAAATTCAAAATGGCAATGATACCACTACACAGCTATTAGAATAAAATCCCAAATTCTGGCCACACCAAAGCTAGCAAGTTCCCAGAGCAACAGGAACACTCATTCAATGCTGGTAGGAATGCACAATGGTATAGTCACTTTGGAGAACAGCTTGGCAATTTCCTACAAAATTACACCTGCTCTTACCATGTGACCCAGAAATCACATTCATTGATATATACTGAAATAAACGAAAGCTCACACCTATGCAAAAACCTGCACACAAATGTTTATAGCAACCTTATTCATAAATGTCACGACTGGGAACCAATCAGGATGGCCTTCAATAGGTGAATGGGTAAACAGACCATGGTACATCCTGGCAATAGAAAATTATTCAGCATAAGAGGAAATGAGCTATCAAGCCACAAAAAGGTATCAAAGAATCTTAAGTGCACATCACCAAGCAAAAGAAACTGATCTTAGGAGGCTACATATTGTATTATTCCAACTACATGACATTCCAGCAAAACCATGCAGGCAGTAAGATCATTGGTTGCCAGGGGTTTGGGAGAGAGGAGGGAGGGTTGGAGGGGGGGACAGGTGGAGCACAAGTGTTCTGGGGCGGTAAAACTATTTCTACGATATTGAAATTGTGGACACATGGTATTATGCACCTGTCAAAGTCCAGACAGCCTGCAACACATACAGGGACCATCAAAGTCCACTGCGGCTTTTAGTCAATAGCAATGTATCAGTACTGGCTCATCAGTTGTAACAAATACACAACACTCATGCAAGACGCTAAACAACAGAAACTGCCAGCTCAGAGTGGGGAGTATATGAGAATTCTAGATACTTTTCACCTAAAACTACTCAAAAATAATCTATTAATTTTTAAAAATAAGCAAAGCTTCAGTAGCCTGTGGGATAAGATCAAGCACTGTAACAAAAATAATTAGAAGTCAAAAGAAGAGGAAAGAGAGCTAGTGTGAAAAAAAAAAAAAGACTATATTGGAAGACATTGTTCAAATTAATGAAAAAAAAAAAAAAACCCTCAATCCACAAATCCAAGATATTCAAGAAAACCAAAGCAGGATAAATTTAATGAAAACTCTGAGTAAGTAGATCGGAATAAATGGACAGAAAACCCAAGAGAAAGAGACGGCCTTTATAGGAAGCTGAGGAACACACCAGAGAAGGAAATGGAAGGAACTGCCATTGACTCCCTTCATAACCACACAGAGCAGAAGATCATGGAGCGTCTCTAAAGCACAAACAAGAAATAAACCAATGAACTCCGTAACTCTAAAGCCAGTGAAAGTATCTTTCAAAATGAATGAGCCGGCGCCGCGGCTCACTAGGCTAATCCTCCGCCTTGCGGCGCCGGCACACCGGGTTCTAGTCCCGGTCGGAGCACTGGATTCTGTCCCGGTTGCCCCTCTTCCAGGCCAGCTCTCTGCTGTGGCCCGGGAGTGCAGTGGAGGATGGCCCAAGTGCTTGGGCCCTGCACCCCATGGGAGACCAGGATAGGCACCTGGCTCCTGGCTTCGGATCAGCGCCGTGCGCCGGCCCCAGCGCGCCAACCGCGGCGGCTATTGGAGGGTGAACCAACGGCGAAGGAAGACCTTTCTCTCTGTCTCTCTCCCTCTCACTGTCCACTCTGCCTGTCAAAAAATAAAATAAATAAAATAAAAATAAAAGGGATGCTGACACTTCAGGTCAGGGCTTTAATCTGCTGAGCCACAGCACCGGCCCCACCCTACATTTCTTAATTTACCTAAAAGTTAATTTATGGTTCAAAAATCTGACAACAATGTGTGGCAAGGAGTATAACATACTTAAAAGTAGAATGTATGAAGACGGAAGCATCAAGAATGAGAGGAGCGGCCGGCTCCGTGGCTCAATAGGCTAATCCTCCACCTGCAGCGCCAGCACCCCAGGTTCTAGTCCCGGTCGGGGCGTCGGATTCTGTCCCGGTTGCCCCTCTTCCGGGCCAGCTCTCTGCTGTGGCCCGGGAGTACAGTGGAGGATGGCCCAAGTGCTTGGGCCCTGCACCCACATGGGAGACCAGGAGAAGCACCTGGCTCCTGGCTTCGGATCAGTGCAGTGCACCCGCTGTAGCGCGCTGGCAGCAGCAGTCATTGGGGGGTGAACCAACAGCAAAGAAAGACCTTTCTCTCTGTCTGTCTCTCTCTCTCACTGTCCACTCTGCCTGTCAAAAAAAAAAAAAAAAAAAAAAGAATGAGAGGAGCATCTGGGAATATTCTGCTACAAAGTTACTAAGTCACTCCACAAGTGAGTATTTTGTAAGTGCTAAAAAAAGAGTATAGAAACAAATCCAATCTAAAATGTAAAATGAAATGTCATTTCCATGTTATTGTCTAATTAATCCAAAAGAAGGCAGGAAAGGGGGGAGCAATGACAAAGAAACAAGGGAATAAGCCGAAAACTAAAGGCTGAGACGAGAGGTTTCAAGCCAACCCTATGTAAAGGCAGAGAAAGAAACACTTTAAATGTAGAGAAAAAATAGACAGCAAGTGAAAGGGTCAAACCACAGACCTGTGGTTTGGGTGTGGCTTATCCTCCAAGGGTTCACACGTTAGAGGCTTGGTCTCAGTGTGGTGATGTGAAAGGTGGTGGGGTCATTAGGAGGTGGGACCACGTAGAAGTGGTTAGGTCACTGGGGTGCTGCCCTCATAAGAGACTAATGTAGCTCTCCTGGAACCCTGTAAGTTCCCATGAGAGTGAGTAGTTATCAAAAGACAGGACAGGCTCCTGCCCGATCTCCAGCTTCCTGCCTCACCACATGAGTCCCTCCTGCCACATAGCCATCTGGCAAACTGCAACGCAGCCAAGGGGATCTCACCAGAGGCCAAATGGATGGGGCTGCCCAATCTTGGGCTTTGATCCTCCAGAACTGTAAGCTCTATGAACCTCTTTTCTTTATAAGGCACCCAGATCCAGGTGGTATTGTAGCCATGGCAAATGGATGACTATTCCATGCAACAATGCAAATTTACAAAATTTATGTCATTTCATTTTCAAATAACTTAATGAAACTCAAAATTTTTTGAAAAAACACAAAATACAAAAATTGTTTCAAGAAAAAACAGAAAATATAAATAGTCCTATATCTAATAAAGAATTTGAATTCCTTATCAAAAAGTTGTTCACAATAGAAACTTCAGGCCCAGATGGCCTTGCTGCGTTAAAGTGTATAAAACACTTAGAAAAAGAGAAAAATCTTATTCTACATAGACGCCTCCATACATAAGAGAAAGAAATACTTCAAAACTCATTTTATGAAGCCAGAATTACTGTGATTCCAAAACCATGCAAAAGTCATTATAAGTAAATGAAATCACAGATCAATATCATTCATGAACATAGGCACCAAAACCCTAAATAAGATGTTAGTAGATTGAATAAATAGAGCAGATAATAGAACAACAAAGTAGGGTTTACTCCAGTGTCACAATATGTTGTAACCTTCAAATATCAATCAATGCAGTTCAGAATAATAGCAGATAAAAAAGAAACACCATGTGTATATCTCAAAGATGCAGAAAAGGTGTTTGACAAAACCCAAAACTCTACATGATAAAAACTCTCAGCACAGTTGGGACAGATAGGAACTTTTATCAACCCAATAAAAGGACATCAATAGAAACTGACAGCTGTGGCGTAACAGGTAAAGTCACCAGCTGCAATGCTGGCATCCTCTATGGGCACTGGTTCAAGTCCCAGCTTCACTTCCCATCCAGCTCTCTGCTATGGCCTGGGAAAGCAGTGGAAGATGGCCCAAGTCCTTGGGCCCCTTTACCCATGTGAGAAGACCTAGAAGAAACTCCTGGCTCCAGGCCACAGCTCCGGCTGTTGTGGCCAATTGGGGAGTGAACCATCAGATGAAAGACCTCTTTCTCTCTCTCTCTCTCTCTCTCTCTCTCTCTCTCTCTCTCTGCCTCTCCTTCTCTCTGTGTGTAAGTCTGACTTTGAAATAAATTAATAAATAAATATTTTCTTTAAAAAAAAAAAAGGAAAGAGAAAGAAACTGACAGCTAAGATCATACCCAGTGGTAAAAGACAGAATTACTGGCCGGTGCCGCAGCAAAATAGGCTAATCCTCTGCCTGCAGTGCCGGCACCCCGGGGTTCTAGTTCCGCTCTGGGTACTGGATTCTGTCCTGGTCGCTCCTCTTCCTCTCCAGCTCTCTGCTGTGCCCCGGGAAAGCAGTGGAGGATGGTCCAAGTCCTTGGGCCTTGCACCCCATGGGAGACCAGGAGAAGCACCTGGCTCCTGGCTTAGGATCAACGCAGCGCGCCGGCCACAGTGCACCGGCCACAGCGGCCATTGGAGGGTAAACCAACGAAAAAGGAAGACCTTTCTCTCTGTCTGTCTGTCTCTCTCTCTCTCTCTCTCACTGTCCACTCTGCCTGTCAAAAAAACAAAACAAAAAGACAGAATTACTTTCTTCCTGATTTTGAGAGAACAAGGCAAGGTGCCTTATCATAACTTTTTTTTTTCTGTTAAAGATTTATTTATTTTACTTGAAAGTCACAGTTACACAGAGAGAGAAAAAGAGGCAGAGAGAGAGAGAAAGAGAGAGAGAGAGAGCTCTTCCATCTGCTGGTTCACTCCCCAGATGGCCGCAATGGCTGGAGCTGCACCAATCTGAAGCCAGGATCCAGGAGCTTCCTCTGGGTCTCCCACATGCTACAGGGGCCCAAGGACTTGGGCCATCTTCTACTGCTCTCCCAGGCCATAGCAGAGAGCTGGATGGGAAGTAGAGCAGCCGGGACTCAAACCGACACCCACATGGGATGCCGGCACTGCAGGCAGCAGCTTTACCCACTACGCCACAGCGCCAGTCCCAGAAGTTACTTTCACCAGTACTTCAGGAAAGAGACTTGTGACCCCAGCATTCCTGAGGAGCTCCATGTTTGCCCTTTTCTGTAAGACAGACGCTACCGGGGGAAACCAGAGTCACTCAGCAGGAAAACTTCCGTGCAATGGGAGTAACGGGATGCCGAGGTGGCAGGGGCCAAGCAGGAGCCCTTAGCCATGGAAGGCCAGCTGGGCAGAGCCAGGGGCAAAGCAGCCATCAGCGCAGGCTGATGCACGCAGACCCACGGAGTGAGTTAGTCAAGGCGTTCAGAGACATGAACAGATGAGACTCCAGGCCTTCCTGGTCTGTAGACACCGAAATCTTCCAAGTCAGGTGGATGAAAATCTAGCTGGAATCACAGAGAAAATCATGGTGTGTCTATCAACGCCCAGATTTGAGCCAATTTACAGAGCGAGAACTCCTTGATAAAAGGAGAGGCCGGGTCCCCCTGAGCAGGAGCCCTGTTACATCATCTGAAACTTATCTTGTTGTTGTACTTGTATTGTTCATCTAGCTCACATCTTTCCCCAAAGGAACCAGGGTAAGCGATAAGAAAATAGCGTTCACCTCTCAGACCCATCAGCCATGAGGAACGGAGTTTTATACTCATTATAGGACTCAAATCAAACGTGACATGACCTTCCCACCCCCACCTCCTCTTTGAAAGCACTCCTTGATGGTGAGGCCTTTTGTTGTCTGCAGTTGAAGCCACATAAATTCAAGTCACATTTTCCTGGTTTCTGTGTTTCAGGCACGTGAATGTGTGTAGGATCAGGGGAGGGACTCTAGAGAAAAATGTCAACAACCCAGGATCCTCATTTGCAGTAGGAAAGACACAGAACCAAACAGGTTGCACAAGCAGCAGAAACTAAATAAAATGAAACACGTTCCCATGTGTTTCACATGTCAAACCCAGGTCGTGGCCTGGATTATCTGACTAAAGACTCATGAAACACAAGTGAATTGCTTATTGATTAGAAGCTTAATGAGTAAAAGAGCCTTCTAATTGTTATCCGTGTCTCCTCTCTCCACCATCCCCAACAATTCACTCTTAGACCCATTATCAGAGGAGTCTTTTGAAAACGTAGTTAGTCACCTGCTTCACTATTTCCCCAACTCATCAAGACCACCCGGTGAAATCCAAAGAAAGGATTCAAGCCCTTGCTGACCAGTTCCCGTCTCCCAGGGAGCCTCACCCTCTCCGCTCCTGCTCATCTCTCTGACAGCCAGTTTCCACCACCTGCTACCACCTCCTCCATCTTTCCTGTGGTTAAGTTCTACCCATCTTTCCAGCCCAGACGTCACCCTCTTCCAGATCATTCTACTATATTTTTCAGAGTTCTAGTTCCGTATTTCTCGTGTTACTCAGCAATTACTCATTTTCCTATATGTTTCCTATTTATATCTTATTCCATCTCCCTGAACAGTGCCTACCACACAATTGGTGCTGGTAAACATCGGTAGTGGTAGATGAGTGGGTTAGTTGAATGAATGAATGAATGTAGAAAAAGTATAGCTACTGAGGAAAACAGATAGAGATGACAGATAAGTGATAAAGAGATAATAGATGCAGAGGTGAGACGATAGTTAAATAGATGATGTATAGATAGGTAGGTGGGTAAGTAGTTAGGTGAGCAGACAGGTAACAGGTGGATAGATAGGTAAGCACACAGCTGATACATGGATAGATAGGGAGATGATTAGATAGAGAGATAAATCCCTCAGGCTTCCTAGGGCTTTGCTGCTCCTCCTCTGCACTCCAAATAGCTCATATATTCTACTTTCTAGAAAGAAAAAAAATGTCATTTTTTATCTCAGATAAAAATTCTTGGGATTTTTGGCAAAAGAAATGGAGTGCCAATGACAGATAGTTTCTCTTCTCTGAGTGAAGTCTTTGCAAATCTCGATCCAAGGGAAGCTCCTCGAGATAGACAACCTCAAAGAGGCCAAGCACAGACTCCCAGACGTATGGGAGGACTTCCCTACAAAATTCCGCACACCCCGCGCACTGCTTTGCCAGGACAAATTGACCAAGGCCCTCCAAGTGTCTGCGGAGGATGATCTCATCCGGCTCTGCACCGAGATCTGAGTCGCAGGCCGGGTTAGATCCACACACTGTGTGCCTCTCTTGCCCAGCACTGCACCATGGCCTAGAAATCACATTTTAGTGGTCAAAGACTACACAGATATTCCCACTGAACCGTTTCCATTCCTAAGAAGGCCAATAAAATTGCCAGTACAGACAATGCCCAACTTACAATGGTGCAGCTTGCAGTTTTTCCACCTACTGATGGTGTGAAAGTGATGCACACTCATTAGAAGTCATACTTTGAGGGGTCGTCACTGTGGCATAACAGGTAAAGCCACCATCTGTGGTGCTGTTATCCCTCATGGACACCAGCTGCTCCACTTCTGATCCAGCTCTCTGCTGTGGCCTGGGAAAGCAGTAGAAGATGGCCCAAGTCCTTGGGTCCCTGCACCCATGTGGGAGACCCGGAGGAAGATCCTGGCTCCTGGCTTCGGATTGGCACAGCTCTGGCCATTGCGGCCAACTGGGGAATGAACCAACAGATGGAAGACCTTTCTCTCTCTCTCTCTCTCTCTCTCTCTCTCTCTCTCTCTCTCCTTCTCTTTCTTCTTTAAAAAAAGAACTCATACTTTAAATTTTGAATTGTGATACGTTCCAGGACTTGTGAGATGCAGTACAGTACTCCGTTGGGTTACTGGGCCTTACAAAGGAGCCACAGCTGCCAATCAGCCATGTGACCACATGGCTCCCATATGTAAAATAGGCTTTATATAGATGATTTTGCCCAACTGAAGGCCAACGTGACTGTTCTAAGTATGTTTAAGGTGGGCTAGACTAAGTCATGATGTCCAGTAGGTTAAGTATATTAAGTGAATTTTTTGACTTACCGTATTTTCAGTTTACACTGAGTTTCTCAGGATGCACCCCACTGTGTTTATAACATGTAGAGCATGTGTGTTTATAACAGGCTGAACATTTGCCAGGAAGCCTGTAGTGTGTGACATGCTGTGCCATGCTTGGTCTCACACAGCTCTACATGGAAGATACTCCAGTACTAGCCAGATTTTCATTACTTTAAAATACCCAACGAGGAGCTTTTTGGGAAGGAAAGCGTTTATTTCAGCTTACAGTTTGGAGGCCCAGAGCTCAGGATTAGGCAACCCTATTAGCCTGGCATCTGGTAGACACTGAGCTACTGCAGGGTGAGCCAAGGCAGAGAGGGAAGCAAGGCCAAACTCAGCTTAAACAATCAGCATTCTCACAAGAACCCTCAATGACCTAAGCACCTCCCATTGGCTCTACCTCCTAACCATCATGGTTAAACCAATCTCTACCCAATCCACCAACGATTAACGTAAAGCTTTGAGATTTAAATGCCTCTATGAGTTTGGGGAGCCAAATCGTACCCAATCCACAGCACTTGGGTTAGCATCTCCCCATTTTCAGATGGTGGCCCAAAGGGTTAAATAACTCAGGGAAGGCCCTCAGCTAGTTAGTGCTGGAGCTGGAAGGCCTACACTTGCAGCAGCCCACTCCATTCCACTCCACTAAGTAGTTAAAGCGATGAGAAGGACTAAATAAAATTATCCTCATTTCTACTTTTTAGAAATACGACTCCAAGTTTAGTTTGGTTTTTCCTAACATATGCCAGGCCTCCATTAATGTGGACAAAGAAGGGATAGGGAATGGGATTTTTTAAAGTTTTTATTTATTTATTTATTTATTTGAAAATCAGAGTTAGAGAAAGAGAGGAAGAGATGGGGGATGAGGAGGATCTTCCATTCACTGGTTCAGTCTCCAAATGGCCACAGTAGTAGGGGCTGGGTCAGGCTAAAGTCAGGAGCCAAGAGCTTCATCCAGGTCTCCCGACATGAATGACAGGAGCCCAAGCACTTGAGCCATCTTCCTCTGCTTTTCCGACGCCATTCACAGGGAGCTGGATAAGAAATGGAGCAGCCAGGACAGGAACCGTTGCCCATATGGAATACCAGGGCCATTTCTGATCCAGCTCTCTGCTGCGGCCTGGGAAAGCAGTAGAAGATGACCCAATTCCCTGGGCCCCTGAACCCATTTGGAAGACACAGAAGATACTCCTGGCTCCTGGCTTTGGATCAGTCCAGCTCTGGCCATTGTGACCATCTGGGGAGTGAATCAGCAGATGGAGGATCTCTCTCTCTCTCTCTCTCTCTCTGCCTCTGCCTCTGCCTCTGCATCTCTGTAACTCTGTCTTTCAAATAAATAAATAAATCTTTTAAAAAAAGAAAAGAAGGAAAAAATCAATCTTAATAAAATCAATCAATATCTCAATCAAAATCAAAATTGTATGGTATGTGAATTATATCTGAATAAAAATCAATATAAAATCAAATCAATATATCAATTGGCAGCTGATAAGAAACTTTGAATATCCTGAAATTGGAAGGTGAAAGAAATGTGATAGATGCTTTTCCAAATCTGAAAACAGTCCTAAGAATATGCATATCATTACTGCTGAAGAGTAGCAAAATGGAAAGAAGCTGTCCTAGGGCATCAGTAATAAATACACTTTAATCAATCAAGCTGGAGAAAACACTGACGAATTCTTCTCTCCATGGAAAATTATATGACAATTGCATAGACATGTGACGAGGCAATGATGGTATATAACCAAAGATTATAGGAGGAAAATACTAGACCTATGTCAAGAAAACAATAGAATTACCTTATTTTTCTGCGTTTTAGCATGTCCATTGTATTTGTCAGTTAAATGAGCGATTTGTTATGCATCTTGTTGCTCTTATTAAAGTGGCCCTGAAGCTGCTTAGCTCTGGGCTCAAGGCTCATGGATGCAGCAGGCCACTGCGTGGTCCCTGGAGCTCACCTAGACACTGTCTAGCCTGGAGCTCCAGAAAGCCACCTTAGTTCTTGGAGTTGAATCCCTCATTAACAATGCAAATACTTTGCTTGTTCCCCCGTTGTCCTTGGCACAGATTTCTCTCCTGGGCATCACAGAGAGGAACACTGATGAAGATCAGGATTTCAGGAGTTAGGAAATCCTGGTTCCTCTGACTCTGATAAAGCCCCAGACTTGGCACAACTTTTCCCTCCCTGCAGAAAGGAAAAGTGCCAGTCAAGATATGGAGGGGGGGCCGGGCTGGACAGGTCCCCGGGAGGATGAAGACGTACCTCGATGCAGCAGATGGGTGAGTCCAGGGAAGAGGAAAACGTGATTGCAGAAGTGGGAGCTGCTGGCACACACTGGAAGACTGGAGGCCCTGTAGTGCCCTCCGCACGAGACCTGGGCACTTCACATCCCAGCGGCACGCCTTAGCAAGCCGCAGTGCCCCCAGCCAGAAATGCTACAACCAAGAACAGACACTAATTCCAATTCTACTAGCTGCCCACTCTTCTTTATGACCTTGTCCCGAAGACTCAGAGACAGACAATTGCGAAGAGACGGATGCCGGGGATAAATGTCATTGGCCCCATTAATTCTCCAGGTCACTTTGCAGAGTTCTTCCGCTCTGAGATGGATGGTTTGCACTGTGTTAATAATAATGGCCATCAAACCTTAGCATTTGTTTAACATTTTCTGATTTATGTGAACTAAGTGGATTCTCACCACTCCATGAACTACGACAGTACAGTTACGACAAGTGTACAGGTAAGAAGAACGAGAACCGGGGAGAGGAGGCGATGGCTTGGCCAAAGATTGCCAAGCTTGCAAGCTTTCTGATGCTGCCCAAGTTGCTTCAGTCTCTCTCACGTGAATGATAGCCCTCTGGGCCCCGGGTCTAGCCTGAGATTCTCTTCGGATGCTCTCTATACATGGAAGATTGCCATATGCCATTGCTCCCCCTGGGGGAAGTCTGCCACCCGTGTCCTCCAGGCAATAATGAATACAGTCAGATCCTCGGGTTGCGCACTCACACATTCAACCAAGTGCAGATGGAAAACAATCCTTCGAAAAAATGCATCTGTACTGCACATATACGGGTTTCCCCTTGCTATTATCCTAAATCACACAGCATCACCACTATTTTACAGCATTTATTTTACTATTTACAGCATTTATATTTTATTAGATATTATAAGGGATCTAGAAATTATTTGAAAGTATACCAGAAGATTGTGGGGATCATATGCAAATACTACAGCATTTCTCCCATAGATATGAAAGGACAATTGTGTATGTTTTATAAAACAAATCTTCAGGACCCCTGCATCACAGAGCTCTCTCCTGTAAGAACTACGGAGTTTATTAAAAACCTGTTGCCCATCAGCTCTCTTTTCAGGCCATGGCGTCAACTCACCTTGCATAGATAAAGAAATCCAGGAAATGTGCAATAAGGCAGAGCACACAGAGGCCCCCGCCTGAAAGCTGCTACGCCCTCTGCAGCCACAGAGCAGCAGGTCCCAAACAGCCTGGCCTGGAGCCAGGGCCAGTCATCTGAGGGACAGCCCGTGCTCTCTCTCCAGCCCTGCATGTGCAGGGGACCTTCCTCAGGGCCCCCTGCCTCGCTGGTGCTGCCACCCCAGGGCTCCTGCAAAGCTGGGGACTCCTAGAGATCTTCAGGTTGAATCAGAGCAGCCACATCCAGCTAGGAGAGCAAGGCCGGGGAGAGAGAGGAGGCCCCAGAGGTGTGCGCCCTCCCGGCTCCGAGCGGCGAAGCAGGCAGGGCAGCAAGCTCTGTGCCCCTGACCCAGGGCTGCTCCCCAGACGTAGCCCCAGAAACCGCCCCCACCGCGCCCTAAGTGGTTCTTCTTTGGAGTTCGTGAGCACAATTCATGAAACACAGCAGGGAAGGCCTTGGGCCCTCAGTTGTCCCTACGTTGTCCCTATCTTCACAGAAACTGCTCTAATTCTCTCTTTCTCTCTCTCTCTCTCTCTCTCTCCCCACTCTTCCTTACCTCCATTTTGTCCATCATCTGTCTATCTATCTATCTCACTCAGCTGACTTAGCAACCCCGTATCCACAGGTGTTGTGTATTAAAAAGTGACATGAACCGGTAGGTACACTGCAGCCCCAACAGGACCAGGGGCAGAGATGCTGTAGTTACCCCACACCGTCACCCACCTGCCCATCCACGGTCTCCTGCCTCCCTCCATCCATTATCCACTGGTTTGTACGGCAATTATCAATAATCCTGACCACATGCCGGGATCTTTTATTAGCTCCATCCCCTTTCCCTTGAACTTCAGAGTCTGCAGGGAGGGCCAGATGCATGAACAACAGAGTGACATAGGGGCACAGAGTGTGACAGAGTGGCATAGGGGCTGCTGAAAGGAAAATGCAGGTGAGCAGGACCCTAAAAGAAGAGCAGGGGTTGACCAGAAGGACAAGATGGTGCCGGGCTGCTCCAGGGGGAAGAAACCACAGGTGAGAAGCCATAGAGTCTGGGAAAAGTCACGGCCAAATCAGAGTCAGCCCTGCGAGGCCTTCTCTCTAACTGCTGGTTGGAGACAACAACTGACATCAAATTTTCCAGCCATAGGCCCTGTTGTAAATGGACCTGGATATGATTTAAGCAGATGCTGGGAACGGTGAGTATGCAAACCCAGCTGGTGTGGGCAACTCACCATGGCACCCGCTGCCCTGCAGAGAACGTGGAAAATAAGCCAAGACAGCGGCTTGGCCTGGGAGAGGCCAGAGGGGACCCTTTGCAAAACATCACATGGCTGACACGTTAGCCTTCACTCTGGAGTGCGTTCAGCAGGAAGAGGCATTGTCCCTTGCATGCACACCACCAAGAGGTGTCCCACACAGAACTTCCACAGAGTTAGCAAACTCGATTCTTTAAAATATATAAGGCCTCGAAGACTATTATGAGCTATTGACAGTTCTAAGATTTTATTTATTCGAACGACAGAGTTACAGAGAGAGGTAGAGAGAGAGAAAGAGAGAGAGGACTTCCATCCTCTGGTTCACTCCCCAGATGGCCGCAAGAGCTGGAGCTGTGCCGATCCGAACCCAGGAGCCAGGTGCTTCTTCCGGGTCTCCCACATGGGTGCAGGGGCCCAAGGACTTAAGCCATCTTCTACTGCTTTCTCAGCCCATAGCAGAAAACTGGATGGGAAGAGGAGCAGCTGGGACTAGAACTGGTGCCCATATGGGATGCCGGCGCTTCAGGCCAGGGCTTTAACCCGCTGTGCCACAGCGCTGGCCCCAGCCATTTAATATTCTTTTAATCAAATTGCCTGCTTTGGCATCCCCTGTAGCATCATGAAGGAGGTAGGTTTGCATGGAACAAAGGGAAGGAAGTTAGGGGAAAGAGATCCTCAACAGACACCAAGAGAGCTCGAGGTGTGGAGTTGCTGCAGTTTGGATCCGAGTTTGGATCTTGGACGTCCCCCAGAGGCCCACGCATTGAATCTTGATTCCTAGGGTGGTGCTGTGGGGAGGTAGCGGAACCTGTAGAAGAGAGGCGTCGCGGGGGAGTCCCTTGCTTGTAGCGGGCCACTCTCAGAAGGCAGCTCTCTTGAGAGCTTTGTTATAAAAGCCCGAGTTTGGGCCCCCCTCCCTGTCTGCTTCCTGCTTGCTGGGACAACTTCCTGCCTGTGCGCTGCGCCCTTCGCCAAAGCCTACATCAGCCCCCGAAACTTTGATCACTTCCTTCACGAGCAGCTGGTCTCAGGCGTTGAGCTGTAGCAAAGAGAAAGCTGAGTGAGCAAAACAGAGGCTGGGAAGAGCTGGGAGTCAGCAACAGGGAGCGAGTCCCTTGGTCCAGGCAAGGGGGAGACGGGACAGACTGTCCGATCTCCCTCCCGTGCAGCTACAGTTATGGGAGTGTCTTCTGCCACAACCCGTGATCTTCGAGCCGTAAGATGCCTGGAGCCTGAAGAAACAGCTGTCGGACAGGACAGTCCATCACCAGCAATAGTTGTTGGCACTTCCTCTTTGTTTACCCAAGGAAAACTGCTCACTCGCATGGTCTCGGTCAATCTCACAACAACCTAGGAGGGAAAGGGTACAGTCCTCACTTTGTAGATATGAAAACTGAGGCTTGGGGACATCGGCTGCCTGGGGTCACCCGGCTTGTGGGCAGCAGAACTGCAACGCAGTCCCAGTTTGCATTTTTATGAAACACGCACTTTGGCTCACCACCGGGCTCTTTCGGACACAGGGCCCCCCCTTCTAGACTGGCATCATCGCGGCACCATACGTGTCCCCTGGGAGGACGATGATCTCGCCCCTACCAATGTCAAGACCATTCTGCTTTTATCTTATGGGAGCCGTTGAGAAGTAAATGCTGCTTGTTGAACAGAAAGCAAATGGCATCCATGGCTTCTGGCTGCTGGGGCAGGTGAGGGGCCCAGGACAATAGAAATTTAGCCTCCATAATTCTGGAGGCTACAAGCCTAACACCAAGGTGTTGCCAGGGCCATGCTCTCCCTGACACGTCCAGGGGAGGGGAGCTGCTGGTCTTGGCCAGCAATCCTTGGTGGTCTTCGGCCTGTAGAGGGCTCAGTCACGTGGCTTCTGCTCGTGTCTGAGAATAACACCATCCTAGAGTCTCCAGATGGGAGGATCCATAGGTGGACCATCCCGGTGCCCAGCCTTGAACTCCACCCCACCCAAACCCCATCCGATTGTGCTGCCCGCTGGATTTCAGGGAGGTGCGAAGAGGCTGCTCCCCCGGCAACTCGGCAACTCGGCAGCTCGCCAGTTCCGCTCTTATTCCCACTTGCTAACAGCATCTGGCGGCTCCTCGCTAACAGCCCGGTGCCACTCTGTCATAATCAGTTCTTTGTCTGCGGCTTCCGGTTGGGCATTTACATGCATCTGGGGACATTCAGCCATTTCCCTAAAAGCTATTGTGTGCTTAAGAAGAAAAACCTACGGTCGTTGTAATTACCCACGGTCCCTGGGTCCCTTGACGCGGAAGCTTGGCGCACGCGCACTTTACCTCAGTTCACCCCGCAGATGCCTCCCGAGGCGAGGGGGTGGGAAGAGGTAAAAGAACATGGTGGTCTTAACTGATTTTCTGAGCACTTTCCCAGCCTCGGTGCCTTGCCACTAAACAGGGAGGAGGCAGGAACCCACACTGGGCATACGGGGAGACTGAAATCACCTCTCCTGGGCGAGGCCTCACTCTGCCCCGTCCTGTCTCTCCCATTCAGCAGACCAAGAGAAAACTCATTATTACACATGCTCAGCAGGGTGACACCTGACACCCAGGATGGCCCGTGCTCTTCCTGCTACTCCGAGCTTGCATTTGGCGGAATGCTCCTAGTGCCTTCGCGCCCCTGGGCCTTTGCACTTGCCGTTCCCACCCCCTCAAATGCGCCTCCCTTCGGTGTTCTTCCTTCAAATTTCAGCTCCTGGGTCAGAGCCTCCTGAGTCAGTTCTTGATGCTCTGGCTGGGTCATGCTCTCATCGCATGCTCTCCTGGAACCCTCCCGGAGCCAAACGCGTGTCACAGGTGAAATCAGTTGGCTCATCTTGTGAGTATATGCTTCCCAGCATCCCAGGAGTGGGAATCAAAGATGTCTTGTGCATTCCTCTTCCTGAATACCCAGTCCCCCTGGCCTTGAGCCTGGCGTGTGGTTCCATACAGACCCGCGAACTGAATGAATGACAGCCGTTGCCTCCACGCCTCGCCCCTACCCACAGCACAGCCTCCTCCCCTCTGTACCACGCCCCACCCCCAAGCACTTTGCTGGTGGTAGAACATAACTCAGGTGACAATGTGCTTCGAACACAAATTAAAACACTCACATAATCCATAGTCTATGTATGGAACAAAATGCTTGAAATTGGGGTGAGCAGAAAAGTTTGCGACACAGAAGGGCTGTAACTTACCACATATCGATTTGGGTTGTAATTAGTGTTGTGTTTGTCTCCTCTGCCAGAGGAGGGGTGAGGATGGTGACCCTGTCTTACATCTGCATCTCAACAACACAGGACAAACAACAAACATTGGTGGCAGGAATGAACTCATGAATGAATAAAGGCACCCAGCGATTCAAGGCAAAAATACTTTGCAATGCCCTCAAACAATGTCCAGTTAATTGCCTTGGCAATTGTTGTTTAACAAGAGAATATTGTTTAACAAGAGATCACCTGAAAACTTACTAAGATAAAGACTTTTCTACAGTTTCCCATGAAAAGCTTCCTTTTATGTATGTATGGAGGGAGGTAGGTAGGTAGGTATTTGAAAAGCAAAGTGACAGAGAGGAAGAGATCTTGCATCCACTGGCTCATTCCCCAAATGGTTATAATGGCTGGGGCTGCCGCAGGCTGAAGCCAGGAGCCCCCAGAGCCCCCATCTGTGTCTCCCACATGGGTACAGGGACCCAAGCACTTGGGCCATCCTCCACTGCCCCCCCCCCAAGCACATTAGCATGGAGCTGGATCGGAAGTGGAGCAGCAGGGACTCGAACTGGTGCTCCAAAATGTGATGCTGGCATTGCAGGTGGCAGCTCCACCAGCCCCCCTGGAAGAGCTTCTCATAGCCTTACAGATTCGGGGCCCTCGTGTCTGCTTTTCCATTCTGACCAGTTCTGAAGCACTATCAGCCTAGTAAACCCGGAAGTCCCACGAGAACTAGAAATGCCCTCCGGGAGGACTCGGCCATCCTCCTGGCCAAGGCTGCTCACGCTGCTGAGGAGGAAAGGCTCTGTCAGCCTTTGGAAGAGCAGACACTTTGAGGTCAAGCTGAACTGCTCTTCCGGGGGCCAGTGCACTCCCGCTTCATTCAGCGTCGAATCACGGGCCGTGGGGAAGAACGTCTTGTTAATGTGCGTGTTCTGGCTCTCTCGGCCTCGGGTGGGGCCTGGGATCCTGCACTTCTAGCAAGCGCCCATGTGATGGACTGCTGTCCATGGACCACCGTCTACGTTGTGGTAGACTGGACAAGTGCGCTCACCTGGAAGGCAGAGCCGCTAACTACTGTGAGAGGCTGCTCCGATGCTGAACTGTGGTCAGTCGTGAGCACCATCCTGATTCCCTCTTTCTCCACTTTGGTGGGGTAAGAGTTCAAGTTTATAAGTTCTGGAAAGGGGTCTTTGGGGGACCCTATTTCCTCACCAGCATTCAAGGTTAATTCAAGACTTCTTGTTTCATGTGCGTGGCGTGCTGTAGCCTGGGACTGTGTACTATGTTTTATAGCACATGGTCAATGAGGGCTGGTGTTTCTAAAGGAAGGAAGTTTAGGAAGAAAAGAGCTGGGACTTGCCTGTGAGCAAGGATTTGGGATTATGGGCTCCTCGGCTGCCCATTCAAGCTTCCCACGATGTGACCTTCACCAGACTCTGCATCTTCCCTCTCCCTATAGCCCTGTCCCACCATGCTCAGTCCATGCCACAATACTTCCTGCCCCTGAACACCTGGGTCCCCCACCCCGCCCCAAGACCTTTGCACACAGCATTCTTACTACTTAGAATGATCGTCCTCATTTATCCAGGATATGAACAGTTACTCGTCTTTCAGGATTTTACCTCAAGCACCACATCACCAGGAAGCCATTCCCAAGGATGGCCTCTCCCTGCTGCCTGCCCCACGACACCCCCTTCATATCTCCATAGCTTGTACCTGTTTGTAACTTACCTATATGTCTACTTCTTGCTCCAAGACAGAGCTTCCTGAAGTAGTCACCAGATCCTATCTGTATCTACAGAGGCCACACCTCTATCTTGGCATGCTAGTCTTTGTTGATTGAATAAATGGATGAATCTTTGGAGCAACACTATATCAATGCCTAACTATCAACCTCAACTATGATCTTTGGCTTATAAGTCTATTTCCCTGTTAGACTGTGAGATCCTTGAAAATGGGTCCTGGACCCTACACCGTAGAGCCTGTCAGTGCTCAAGAAACAAGAGCTTAAGGAATAGGAGTCATTTTGGCTCACAGGCAGATTAGGCTCCTTCAGACCACAAAGGATTAAGTGCATGATGATAAAGATTCTAAAAGGCTGTCAAGTCCATGTGTTGATTTATGGAGCAAATTAATACAGCAGCATCAACACTCGCAGCCCTCCCCAATCAGTCTCAGCAATTATTTGTACCCAGGGCAGGGCACAGCTGTTTGTGAGACACGACACGAGAGAGGTCTCCCTTGGTTTGCTCAAAGGTCTCCAAGATATTTTTAGTTGACAAACAACCGTGTGTCACTCATCAGATATCCCACTAAAGCAAATTGTACCGCTTGCTAGACAGTTTTCCATATTAATTGCGAAGGCTCTGTACATGACTGTTGTCCAGACAGGCTTGAAAATGACTGAGCCTTAGGGGTCCACTCACAGCCATGGTCCTGTACAGGCCATTTTATTCCAGATTTTTTGCAGTAACTTCAACAAGAAATGAGCAACAGAAGATATGTGATCAGTAAATTCTTCACCCCCAGAACTCCTAAAAATATTGAATGTTTAGAAAACATCTTAGCTCTCTTGGCACGAAGCATAGTTACAAGTTTTCCCAAGAAAAATAACACTGTGGATACGAAATGTTGAGTATGTGAGATGCGTGTAGACACTGGTGATGTCAAAAGTCCACCAGTGATGTCACGGACACCCCACTTCTGAGCCGTGGTTATCTAACCTGAGTCACAGGCACCCCAACTTCAGTCATGAATGCCCCATCTCTCAGCCACGGATATTTCATCTCAGACCCACGGATACCCCATCTCTGAGCTATGGGTACCCCGTCTCTGAGTCGTGGATAGTTCATCTCAGAGCCAGAGATAACCTCATCTCTGAGCTGTGAAACCTCATCTCTGAGCCAAACTTACCCTATCTCCAAGCCAGGGATACCCCATCTCTGAGCCATGGATCCCCCAGTTCTGAGGGGAAGAGACTGGGGAAACAGATGTATGGCATTTTGGAGCAAATCTTACAGGTGCTTGGAGATTCTGCAAAGGTCCCTGAGTGAGCTGGCATGCTGACTTGGTGGAATGCAAGGCTCGAACATTTTGTAATGAGATTGACCAAATGTGAGGGAAGAGCAGAAGTACCTGTCAACTTCCTAATACAGGTGCCTCCCTACCCCAACTGTCCCCTCCCCCAAGATCTCCTCTTGAAGGCACTTTCCCTCTTGCCTTCTGGGGGTAAATACCTTTAAATGTGATAGTTTAACTTTACATAAGCAAAAATCAGTTGTAAAATACAGTGGGGAAAAAATGTAGTAGAAAGCAGAGTCCTATCCAAAATAGCCATAGCAATTATAACACATCTAAAAATATACATGGAACAAGAAAAATACAAGTACTTTTCTATGAAAATGTACTAAAAGAAATTTTACAAAATTGTGGGACAGGTCTTTGTGGTATAGTGGGTTAAGCAGACTCTTGGGACACCCACATCTCATATCAGTATGCAAGGAAACAGATATAAATAAATGTATCATAAGGAAGCACAAAAACACCTGTAGCATACGGAATTCAGCAAATGGAAGGAGGTTTTTCAATAGATAGACTAATAACTGGAAAAGTTGGTTATCTTTTGGGTAGGTAGTACATGGAGATGATTAAGAGATAGATCAAATTCTCAAGGCTCCTGGGCTGCCAGAGTTCTTTCATACAAGTAAACTTGGTCACTTTCACATTTGAATGTTGGCATTGGTGGACATTAAATCCTTAGGTCACTCATTCTTTCCCCAATTATATTAAAAGAAGTTATAAAATGAAATAAGATAAAAGGAATAAAGTATCAGTTTCTAAAGAGCTCAGGGTGATCTAATTCCATTTCCCTTGAGGTTACTAGTCCTTTGGGTCTAGATGCCCAAAGCTGGTTTTTCCTTTGTGCGTGGGCCCAGTAATTTTACCAGAATCTGTCTTGGAATTGGTTGTTCTGTCTCACTATTCTCAGGACGAGAGTATGCTCTCCCAATATAAAATTGCAAATCATATTTTATTTCAGGAAAATCTGTTTGTGTTATAGTGTTGGTATTTGTTCTGGTTTTTTTTTTTTTTTTTCATTTTTGTTGACTTCATCGGAGACTCCTATTGTCTGTGTGTTGGATTGTCTTTGCTTATCTTCCACGTGGCTGTCTTTCTCTTGAAACTTTTCTCTATTTTCATTTCTCTTTTATTCTTAATTTTTCTCCTTTGAATTTTTTCATTTATTAAGACACAGACAACATTTATTATATCTCCTTTTCCTTCTAGTTTAGTCGTTCTTTTTATTTATGATTCTTTCTTGAACTCTGTCACTTGGTGTCTGGGTGCTCCTAGTTCTAATATAAGCTGTTCTTTCATAGCTTCCACTGGGTTCCCAAATTTGCCTCCCGTGTTCTCCAGTAACTCTGGGTTTCCCGGTTCTCTGGTTTGTCAAAGGCTTCACTGCTTCCTCCGACGTGGATGTTGACAATGCAGACCTTGTGGCTATTCATGATTTTTTTCCCCATCCATTTGTGTTTTGGGAATGGTGAGACAACTTTATCATCTAATCTTGTTACAAATGTCCACATGTCTTTGGTTTTGTTCTCTCATTGCTTGGTCTGTTTGTTTGCCTGCTTGCTTGTTGTTTGTTTTGGGGGACTAAGGAGATTCTAAAACTATGCCTAGCAACGTTGATTTTGAATTATGTGAACGTCTATAGTCTTGAATTGTTGACCACAGGAAGCATGACTTTTTGTAATTTAGATCTCACTTGATACATCACCTCTCCAGGGGAGGTAGCACGATCTGATCATCCTTTGAAGCCTGGTTATAATGTCCCACAGCTCTGTGCACCCTTTCTTTTCTCCACTACTCTGTTTGTTGTTATAAATGTCTGTGATTGTTTTACAGCTAAAGAAAAGAAGCTGGGGTAATTTCCCAAAGAAATAGAACGTCTCAGGAAACTAGCATGGACACACTCTCAGGCCAGCATGGAAGGGAGACCATTTCACATTGGAGACAGAGTGTACACTGGTCAAGGGCACAACCCTTGGATCAGGGACACCCAAGTTCAAATCCTGCCTCTGCCACTTAACAAACCTTAGAGAGATTACCCAACATCTCTGTGACTCACTTTTGTCATCTGCAGAGTGGACGGACTTAAGAGTTATTTCATAAGACTTACACTGCAGAGTCTTTAAGCTATTACACATAAGTCACTTAGAACACTGCCTGGCATATGATAAGTGCCCAATAACTTTAGCTATCACTATTACGAAAGGACTGGGGTGGGGTTAAGAGAGGCACAGTCTTCTGAAGTTGGGGCTGTGCTGGGTTTTATTCCTCCCCTCTTTACCTGTACCTTCTATGCACAGGGCTCCTCACAATGCTCTGAGCCCTTAGATTTGCACCTGAGAAGCCTCCATCCAATCATAGCATCCAAGCTGCTCAGGGTGGGGAGATGTTGGCTAAGGAATCGGCATTCACAAAGCCTAGTTTCCACCAGCCTTTGATATGGCCCCACTGGGTTTGATCTGGGTTTTCCCCCACCTCTACACCCTCAGGCTTCTAAAAAATTCAAAAATTCCTCCACACGTCACCTCACACAGCTGAGAGGAAAACAAAGCCTGTCCACTTCAGGCCATGTTGGAGGCCAGTTTTAAAGGGAGCAGCAACCCAACCAACCATTGATTGCAAGGAGGAGTCAGGATGGGGCTCTGAGGACAGCTACAGTCTCCTCGTCTTTAGAGAGAGCATCGGCAACACCCAGCGTCTTCCCCACTCCACGGTCCATTACTGGACGATGTCCTTTGCCAAAGTGTGTGTGGTTGATGGAACTTTGCACCTTCTACAGGTAACTGCATTTTATAGAAGACACTTGACATTTAACCAAACGGCTTCCTAGTGGTGAGTCTCGGCACTAGGGCAGGTGGATGAAGAGATGGATGCCTACGACCTGTTCTTCATTAGCCAGGGCCAAGGTGTCCAAGCCAGCGGAGGGTGTGGTGTGCTCTGGGCAATAGCCACAGCAGAGAGGTTTGAGGTCACTTGTTGGAAGCAGTGGGGCTGATAGGTGGCTGGGAGTGAATAGCTGCAGGAGCTTCAAGTACTGAGACCAGCAGACATCACTGATCATTCCAGGATGGCACAGAGATGCGTGAGATGGAAGGGCTGGAGAAAATGGCACCAAGACAAACAAGAATCAAGTGGGAACTGCTTGCACACCCTCCTGGGACGGCCAATGCCACTGAAGCTTTTCATCCTGCCAGGAGGCAGGAAACAGGCCCTCGGGATAAGGCAAAGGTCTTCCTTCCTTCCAGAAGTGATTACCCCACAAGGAAATACCAGGATGCCAGAAGCGCCTTAGTGGAGGCGGGGGAGTGGACTAGGAGAATGTTAGGAGGGGAGAGACCCTGGTGGAGGGGACTGTTACAGGCAGCACTGCACCGCAGCAACACACTGAGTTCTTTCCCTGTCTCAAGCTTTGTTAACAGCTCCCCACCCCAGGACCCTAGGGATGGTGTCAGCCCTGCTTTTTGAGATGAACAAAGTCAGACTCAGAGGTCAAGCGCCATGCAGAGGAGCACAGGACGACAAATCAGTGGTAACAAACTCCAATGCAAGTCTTGCCCCACAGTCTTCACTCCTCACCGCGGAGCTTGGGCCTAACCCCCAACTCCGTCACCGCCTGGTTGTGTGGCTGTTCTGATTGCTTAGCCTCTCTGAGCAGGGACTCCGTCATCTCAGAAATGGATATCATGCTTTCAAGGCATGCGCGCTTTGTGTCTAGCATGGTGCCTGGCACGTGGGAAGCTTTAGCGTGTATTTGCCAACTTCGTCATCCATCATTAGCTGCCACCTGTGCATAACCCTTCAAGCAATCATTAACACGCAGCATTCTCCCCGTACCTGCTTCCTCCTCTTCATTAAATCCATGGAAACTGTCTCGGAGGAAGAGTTATGTAGCATTCACGGGAAACACATAGGGAAAGATTCCAGTTCCATCAATGAATTCCATGACTTCCCTCCGTGATATTTTAGAGCAGCCAAGAAATGTGCTTTTCCTAGAGAGTCAAGCGATGTTTGGAGAATCACGTTGTCTGTTTTACAGCAGGAAGATAACCCATCTAACCCCTTAGCATCTGACAGTCAAGAAACCTCACTAGGTGCCCGCCCCAGAGAAGACCCCGAGAGTCCCCCAGGCCTTGTCTAGAAGTCACACGTGAGGCCTAGCTGCATTGCAGAAGGGAAGGGAAGGCTGGGGCCCACGGTGTGATACCATCACCATCAGATTCTCATCTAGACTTGCAGAGCCGGAGGGTCTCATGAGATGTTCTGACTTAGTTTTTGACTTCACAGATGGGGAAACTGAGGCCCAGAGACAGGAAGTAACTCACCCAAGCAACTGCCAAGCCTGAAACTTGAACCCAAGGCTCCCAACTTGGTCCCCTGGAAACCAGGCATCGCCTCATCATCAGAGACAAATCATGGCTCCACCATGATGTATGAAAGCTAAAGTCGAGCACTTGTCTTTCTATTGCTTATTTGTGGGCCCCTTCGACAGAGCAAAGCCTCCAGGACTGTGCAACAATAAATTTCTGTTGTTTAAGTCACCCGCAGCCAGTTTGTTCCAGTCACCCTTTTAGAATCTTCCTGGCCATTCCTTCCATTGGCCAAGTCTCTTGCCAACCCTTGTCCGTAAGCGTCTGAGTCCTGGGTCCCATGCCCTGGTGCTGGGCCTGCACTTGCTTGTTCGTGGTCATCTCCAAACTTGCAAGCCCCCAGTGGGGCCTCAGGTTATCCCCTGAATTCTGCACACTCTTTCCAGTCCCCTTCCTCCTTGTGATAATCGGCCATTACCTTGCCAGTGTTGTCACTCCCCCTGGCCACTGGTTTGCCAGTGTGAGGAGCCCAGGATGAGCCGGAAAAGGCAATGACTTCACAGGAACCCCTGCTTGTGCAGCAAAACCCGAAGTTGCAGGGTTGGAAACACAAATGCCCACGTGAGCCATAACATCACACGGTGGCGGGACCCACTTGTGCGGCCACACTTCGTCCCACTCTGGGTTGCCACGTCGCTCACACCGGGACCCAGCCACCTTGGACTGAGCAGTGGGTCTAAGAGGTCTTGAGTCCCTGACTGGGGCCCAGTCCCAAGATCCAGCGACCTCCCCCTCTCCTGCTGGCCTCCGATGGACTGGATTCAGGGAGGGAGTCAGCAGCCCGAGCCGGCGTCTCGTCCAGAGTACAGTTTTGCGTCTTCAATAGGTAGGTACTGAAAATGTAAGTGGGGCAGGGGTTGTCGGCACTTGGCATGCCTGCTCCCAATCCCAGCTTCCAGCTAAGGCTTACCCTGAGTGGCAGCAGGAAGCAGCGTAAGTAGTTAGGTCCCTGTCACCTGCTTAGGAGACCCTATCTGAGCTCCTGGCCCCTGACTTCAGCCTGGCCCAGCCTGGGCTATTGCAGGCACTTGGGGAGTGAACCAGGAGAGGGAAGGTTTTGCTCTCTTAGTCTCTTTCTCTTTTTATGTCTCTTTTGTAATGTAAATGGGGGAGTGGTCTATTGTGCTTGCCCCATAGAAACAGCTGTTACCACGTTCACAGGAAGCAGACTGGGCTCTGCCCATCGGCGCCCTCCGCAGGCCTCCCTGACCTGGGACAGTGGAGACTGAGTCACACACGGACCGCACATGCTACACAGCACTGTGCCCTGTCACCCACTGAGGTGTGTCACCAGGGAACGGAAGGAGCTGCTTGGGGGTGCTGGGATGTCCGTGCAGCCCCCAAGCCGTTGGGTGGCCGGAGCCCTTTGGGAGCCTGGACTGTAACTGAAGCACAAGTGTGGCTCTGCTCTCTCTCTTCCCTGGAGAAGAGGAAAGCAGAGTTTTCTGTGGCTTCGGCGTTCTGCTCTGTCTAACGGCCTCCATGGAGCCCTGGCTGAACTGCCCTGCGGCCAGAATAAAAGAGAAACGGGGCCCTGAGAGGTGTTCAGAAGTGTTGGGAGAGGGCTGGGACCCTGCGGCTGGCGGCTGGCAGTGCAATTAGATCTTTGAGCATGTTGCTGCCCAAAAACAGGGCCCTGGGCCGGGAAGCTGTGATTGAGGAGTGTGACAGGGGAAAGGGGGGGTCTGCACCTGTCCCCAGTTGGTTTCCAAAGCCGAGCACCTCGTTTTCATTTTGCACTGGGCCCCACACTCTCTGTGTCTGATCCCAGCAACAGATCACCCCTTGCCAGAAGCTCCCCTCAGTGATCCGGTGGAAATAGTAACACGAGGCACCAGAGCATGGTGGGGGGGCTGTGGACACCCCTGCAGACTTCCTGCCTCCCTTCTTTCCTCTGCTTCTCCCACCCCCTCATCTCTTCATTGCCCTGCTCTCAGAACCCAGTAGATGAACCATTAGCCAGGAGAGCAAGGCTGTCATCGCCCAGTTGGGGCCAATGTTCTGACACAGTGGCTTAAGATACTGCCTGCAAGGCCAGCATTCCGTACGAGCCCCAGCTGCTCCACTTCTGAACCAGCTACCTGCTAATCCACCTACGAAAGCAGCAGAGAATCACCCAAGTGTTTGGGGCAGAGCACCTGCAAGGAAGACCTGATGGGATTTCAGGCTCCTGGCTTTGGCCTGGCTCGGCCCCAGCTGTTGCAGACATTTGGAGAATGAACTAGCGGGTGGAGGATCTCCCTCTCTCTCTCTGTAAGTCTGCCTTTCAAATAAATAAATAAATCTTAAAAAAAAAAAAAAAAAAAAAAAAAAGCTCCACTTTGGTAAAAGAATCCATTGTGGTCCACGTGGCTCCCTCTGAATAACTTTCTGAGATGTGAATTCATATTTTAACCCTTTATTTTCCGCTTTGGCTACCCTCACTCAGATGGGCAGCCTGGCTCCCCGTTCCGAAGCAGAAGATGAATGTTTGTGAGTTGGAAGGAGGTCCTCAGGGGTGTGAGACCAGAGGCAGGGAGACCGAGGCTCTGCCCGCAGTCTGGCCAGGCTCTCTGTGCCTGAGAGTCCTGTGCACCTGTGCCTGATGAACCCGGGGAAGACGCAGACAGTCAGCGACCCAGAACACCCGGAGCAGCCGGAGATTCTCAGCCCGCACGCCCCGCTGCAGCCCAAGACGCAGCTCCCAGTCCTGGCTGCAGAGGCTCTCCGAGAGCTCCTCACTCTCAGCCTCCGGGACTTGTCCTGACTGCTGCTCTGGGACGAGGTAGAGGGGAGAAAGGTGTGGAGCCATCTTGGAAACAATGCCTCCCAGGTGATGCCGCGTGCAGCCAAGGTGCACTGAGGCTGGTCCAGGCAGTGCTGCGTGGGAGGCAGAACCAGCGTCCTGCCCTTCTGCTCACGCACCTGGACACAGTGCAGCCAGGCCCCGCCCAGCCTGGGTCAAAGGCCAACCACAGGCAGGGTGCGCAGCCCGGGCTTCAGGAATGCTCCCTAGCCAGCCTCTCGGCTCTGGTCACTGACTGTTGGGACACGGAGTCTCAGCCGCAGCCTACCCCGGCCTCTTCCTTCTGGAGTGGCTGCGGGTGTGGACGCAAGAGTCCACGGGCTGGGACAGAAGCTCTAGATGCAAGCCCTGGCTCTGCGCGCTACCCAGCCACAGGTGTGGACACCACCTGCAGTGAGCGGGAAGAGACTGTGGGGCATCCATTTCCTCATCGATCCTGCAGGGCCTCGGAGGGGCTACAAGGGGAGGGGGGCCCTCACCAGGAGGAGCCTCCCTCCAGGAGCTGTCTGACCCTGGAATTTCAGCCCACTGTGCTGCCTGCTTCCCAACAGGGGGTGCCTGAAGCCAGCTGCCTGCGCTCCCAGAGGGGCCACAGCCTCCGCTCCCTAGGGAGGCTTCTTCACTTTGTCCTTGGTATTTCTGAGCCTCCTCACCCACTCCTCCCAGGAGATCCCATCTCAGCTTACGCTGGCCGTCAGAACCTCCTGCTTACAATCCAAACGCCATTGCCGCTGCCCTGCTGTCTCGGAGGCCTGGGGCCCTCCAGCCAGGATGCTGCTTCCTGAACTTCCAGATTTTTCCAGCTTTGAGCAAATACAATGAAAACCAACTGGGTGATGTTGCAACGGTGACCAGGGCGGCCTTCGAGACATTCGGGGAACTGACTTGGTGTTTTAACCAATATCCTTATTTTGCCGTAATAAGCCCAACTTGCCCGTGAGATTAAAATGTTATTTTCTGACACTGCATAAATGCAGTATATGTGCAATTGAGTCCAAATAAAATTACCGTTTACGTTTTCATCAAATGGGGAGCAAGCTGCTGAGGACAGTTGAAATGCAATTTATGATTATGTAAATGAAGCTAGCTTCAGGACACTAATATGTAGATAAACGAGACTCTCATTATTGGGAAGCAAGGCGCCATTAACCTTGAAAATTATATACAATCATCACAAATATTCCCTAAAACATATATTTAGGGAAGGCTCCACTCCTCCAGCCCTGTGGCTCCCTCTTCACAGGTCCTGGGCAGGTGGACTGGAGGTTCTGCCCCGAGTGTAAGGTCTACACCTCTCTTGATGACTGTGAACCACCACAGATGGCTCTGCGCTGAGCCCAATCAGCCAGGACTGCTGCTTCCAGTCTCAGGCCCTCTCTGCAGATCTTCCTGCAAAGGAATGGCTTCTCCCACACTCTCATGCCAAATGTCTGTTTTGAAACAGGGCGTGATGCACAGCTGTGGGGTAGGGGAACTCGCTGAAGGTCTGATCGGGATGTAGAACCCGATCTCTAGCCCAGCCTCATGCAGGCCTTGGTCTCTCATCTGTCAAATGGGAGTGACAGGACATTTTGGGACAGGAAGGAGCTGGCTCATTGTTTTGAGACAAGACAGGCTGGCCCAGCCTCAGCCTGCTCAAGCAGGTGGGAACACAACCTGACCTCGGCCCCACCCCTCTCCCCAGCTGGAAGGCTTTTCACTGGGTCCTGGAGCATTCTGGGTCTCTCTCTCTCTCTCTCTTTTTTTTTTTTTTTTATTTGACAGGTAGAGTTATAGACAGAGAGAGAGAGACAGAGAGAAAGGTCTTCCTTCCATTGGTTTACTCCCCAAATGGCTGCCATGGCTGGAGCTGTGCTGATCCGAAGCCAGGAGCCAGATGCTTCCTCCTGGTCTCACATGCGGGTGCAGGGCCCAAGCACTTGGGCCATCCTCCACTGCCTTCCAAGGCCACAGCAGAGAGCTGGCCTAGAAGAGGAGCAACTGGGACTAGAACCCGACACCCATATGGGATGCAGGCGCCACAGGTGGAGGATTAACCAAGTGAGCCACAGCACCAGCCCCAAGGTCTCCTTTTAATGGCCTGTTTCTTTCAAAGAGCCAAGACCCAGGCTAGGTGCCATGACAAACCCCAGATGCAAATAAAAACCTTCCCTGTCCTCACAGGTAGGGAAAAGTGTTCCGAGTCAAGGAGGAGGGAGCAGAAAGACCCTTCTTTCACTCACGCTCCAAAAAGCGGAGCAGCATCACCCAGCACAAGTGGACTCCAAGGCTCAGGGGTGAAGCTGCTGGCTCAAGTTCACCAGCCAAGGCCAGAATCCAGACACAAGCCAGGGCAGGCAGACAGAGCCATGAACATTCGCTAGAGATGTCACAGTCGCATTCCCAGGGAACCAAAGAGGGAGTCAAGTTGGAAGCACAGCCGGGTGCAGAGGCGCAGGGGGAGTCCCTGCGACACCACCCTTGGCCCTGTGCTGCCATGAACTTCAGCCCGCACGTCAGTACCCACAGCTCCCAGCCCAGCTGGGGGCTTCTGCGCTGCCCTCCGAAAGACGTGCGAAGAGCGGAAGTGAGAAAGGCACATCTCGCCCGCCATCTCTTCAGAGCCAGCCCAGCTCACAGCACCGCCCTAGGCCCCGGGGGAGCACAGCACATTTCCTGCCTATCAAGCCTCTGCCTGCCCACTGCGCTCCGTACGCTGGAGGTCACAGCTGTCGGAGCCATGGCCAGGCGGGAACAGAGCCTGCGCTACAGAGAAACCGGCCAGTCGGGCTGCCAGACGCGAGCCAGGAATGATCCCAGCTTTGGATCCCACGGTGGGGATGAGATGGTCGAGACCAGAAATTCCGCCAGGTGTGGAGCAGGCCGAAGTGGGAAGAGGTGATGTGTTGGTTCCCAGTGACTCCCAGGAGTGGCCAGCCCTCAGCAAATGGGTTCCGAGGGAGCCAAAGGGAAAAGCCAGCCGAGGTGTGGCCAGGGGCAGATTCCCAGATCCTCTGTAGACCAGGGCACAGCCGGCACAACCAGTTCACAAGTAGAACAATCCCACAATGGCGCCCAGGTCCCAAGCCCCTCCACCTGGGTGCCCCATTTTCCATCTTTTGCAGTGATTTGTGACAGGCAGCGCCCCCAGGACAACCAGGCCTGGCTAACACAGGCAGGCTTTCTCACACATACCTCTCCCCTGGGAATGTGATGCGACCCCAGGCCCTTTGCACCTCTGCCTGGTTATCAAGCAACCCACGTGGCTCTGGGAGACCCTGGTGAGACGACATCTCTATATCACTCACAGCTTGCACAGGGGCCGGGAGTCCCCACCCCACCCAAACCCCTGGTCCCCTGAGGGAAGCAACAGTGCACCTGTAATGCCTCCAAGTGCAGCCGAAACTCCTGACTTTGAGGTAACAGTAAAACTTTCAACAAAGGCCACACGGCGTAAGAAGCCTTTGCCATAATTTACTCTTCAGAACCTACAGGCAAGCGTGTAAGGGGAGAGCGGTCTAGGGCTCCATGGCTTTCTGAGTCCTGGTGCCTCCTATCTGAGGATTGGGAGTGACCCTGCCAGGGACGGCGGAGGAGAAACTGCAAGATGGGCTGCTCTGCGCATGTCTGCGTGGGCCACGCTGTTCTGGAGCGGAGCCCCGCTCCGGGATGTCTGCTTCTTGCTCCTGGACCCCTTGGACTCGGAGCATTTGCACATCTGTCGCCTGGAGCCGACTCCAGGGGCCCCGTAGGCACCATCGGGGGCTGTGGACAGACCACATTCCTCTGTGCCTGACTCTGTTTCTCTCTACACTTCTCAGCGCCATCCTGGATGCCACGGCTGGGCTCTTCCAGCTCAGCCCTAAAGCTCCAATTAAACCGTCCGGAGGCCGGGGTACTTTCCTGTGTGACGTCATTCACCAGCGACAACTCAGTGCTGATGTGAAGGTAGTGAGTTCCCGGTCACTGGAGACATACAAGCAGACAGAAGACAGCCGACCACCAATCAGGAGTGTCAGCAGCCTGTCACCATCAGCCGTTAACACAGACTCTGGGCATCTTGACCACGAAGTCCTTCCCACTCCAAGTGCGTTTGAGTCTGTGAATTTCCCACTGGACTTCCACCAGCGCGTGGTACCAGCATCCGGATTCTGCCCACCCAGCTCTCTCCTCTCACAGACTGGTTTTGCACAAAGTGGCAAAGCACAATTTAGATATGTCCTAAGTGTCGGAGCCATGAGAATGAAAAACAAATTAATCAACAAAGAATCCCTTTCCAAGGGTTTTCACACAGTCGGAGCACACGGGGCCCGGACACCTAGGAGCTGAGCCCCGCCCTTTCCCAGACACCAGACCTCTCCTCACTTCCATGCCTTTGCAAGTACTCTTCGCTTCAACTCCCCTGCAGGCCCAGGTTCAAAACTCGCTCCCTGCACACAGTCCTCCATGACCTGCTGTGCGATGTTGCGTGCTGCCTGCTATGGGCCGATGAGACCCCAACCCCCGGCCTGTGCTCACTCCCCACTCCACAGGAGACTTCTCTGCCCCCACAGGTCCTCTCCTGCTAGACTGGAAGCTCTTTCAGGGCAAGGACCACGTCACAAACGTCACGGTATCCCCAGTGCCCAGCACAGAACCTGGAAGGCTCTCTCCGTGGAAGGAAGGCAAGGGCCGCGCAGAAGACACCCCCATATGAAGCCACAGACCCAAATGCTGTGGCCCCAGTATCTGCATTTGGAGGTCCCCACTGGGATGGGGGCAGAAAAGGGTGTGCATTCTGTTCACGACCTGAAAGGCACGGCCCTCCCCAGGGGGACTGGCTTGGCGCTTTGGACTCGGGCAGAGCCAGACTCAGCCCAGCTGGCCACCCTGCTGCGTGGTCTCAGGCAAGTCACATGACCTCTCTGAGTTCCTCAACCAGGATACAGCCGCCTGTCCCCCCAGCATGGTTGGAAGGTTGTGATGCAATAAAGTGACGCGGAGGCACCTGTGCCAAGAGCCTCGCCAGTGTCACGGTCACCACACTGCGCAGTCTGAGCACCAAGGCCCCTCCTCCCTGACACTTCCCTGTGGAAAGCTAATCCCCAGGGGGTGGGGCTTGGGAGGTTCTCAATTCATGACAGCAGATCCCCCACGTGTGAGCCCCCAGAGGGATGCCTTGTGCCTTCCGCTCTGTAAGGACATTGCAGGAGGCCCCCTCTGTGAGCCAGGGCCTCACCAGATACCACGTCGGCCACATAGTGATCTGGGTCTTCTCAGCTTTGGGAACTGTGAAAAATAAATCTTTTTTTAAAGGTTTATTTATTTATTTATTTGAGAGGTAAAGCTGCAGACAGAGAGGGAGAGGCAGAGAGAAGGTCACTCTCCCAAATGGCCCCAATGGCCGGAGCTGGGCCCATCTGAAGCCAGGAGCCAGGAGCTTCCTCTGGGCCTCCCACATAGGTGCAGAGGCCCAGAGACTTGGACCATCTTCTGCTGCTTTCCCAGGCCATAGCTGAGAGCTGGAGCAAAAGAGTAGCAGTCAGGACATGAACCAGTGCCCAAAAGGAATGCTGGCACCACAGGTGGAGGCTCAACCTACTACACTACAGTGCCAGCCCAAAAAGTAAGTTTCTGCCATTGATAAAGTACCTAGATTATGCTATTTTGCTACAGTAACCAGAGTAAACTAAGACACCCTCTTTGCAGAAGTACCTGCTGTGTAAGGTTTTAAACCTCATGGCACCTCAATCTTTCCATCTGGAAAATGGGCGGGCATGCTTTCAACTCCTTATATCACTGCTCAAAGAACAGCTCATGTTAAAAAATTGAATTTATAATTAACTTCATTTATTTTTTAAAGTTTTATTTATTTGACAGGTTGAGTTACATAGAGATGGAGAGACTGAGAGAGAGCTTCTATCCTCTGGTCCACCCCTAAAGTGGCCACAATAGCCAGGGCTGGGACAGGCCAAAGCCACGAACCTGGAACTCCACCTGGATCTCCTTTGCGTGTGGCAAGGGCACAACCACTTGAGTCATCTTCTGCTGCCTTCCCAGGTACATTAGCAGGGAGCTGAATTGGAAGTAGAGCAGCTGGGACTCGAACTGGTGCCCATATAGGATGCTGGGGTCGCAAGCAGCAGCTTACCCTGCTGTGCTACAATTGCAGCCCCTAATTTTCGTTTCTTCAATGCATCATGTGAGTGTGAAATAGTCATCCAGTCTTCCTGAACACTGTAGGCGTTACCATCTCTCATTTCCAAGAGCGCTCAGGGGTTGTCACTCACTAAGGACATGCTATTAGCAGAGAAAACAGGTGCCTGGGAAGAGGTGTGTCTCCCAGCGAGGAAAGTGTGCTGTGCACTCCGCTGCCCAGGGGTCCCCCCAGTTATGTGTGTCCCTCTGGAAAGAGCTGGAAGAAGTCTCTTGTAATCCCTCCCAACACGTGCAGGGAATATAATCCCTCCCAACATGTGCCGGGAATATAATCCCCATTCCACTGATGAGCAAACTGAGTCAGCAAGAGTCCGAATCCAGTGCTCTCTGCCCACCCGTGCCCCAGGTGCTGCAGGGGGGGATGCTGCATCAGAGAGGAGGCGGAGACACGTGGCTGCTGGGATGTCTTCCCCGTGGGAGACGCCCCAGGGCTGCTGGGGCAGGCATCGCTCTCCATTTCTCCGGAGGGGACGGGGGCTGGCTCCAGAAACAGGAAAATGATGGCTACTGGAACCAGGCTCCATGTCAGATTCATGACCAGCACCTGGTGTGGACAAGGCCAGTGTCCGCGCCCACACAGAAAACAAGAAGAACCACGCCTGTGAGCATGGAATCCTGGGAGCCGATCCTTGGGTGTCTTTCAGGCTTAAAGCAGGGTGACCGTGAGCCCCAGCTGCCAGTCCCAAAATAATGGGACTAACGCCCCATTCATTGTCAAAAGCATCCCCAAAGATAAGGCCATCCCATAGCTATAATAGGCTACAGGTAAGATCAGCTGGGAGCTTTATGAGCATCCTGATTGAATCAAAGTCTGCAGGCACTTTTTTTAAGTTTTCCCCAGTGGTTGCAATGTCAATCAAGCCACTGCCCTACGTGGAGGACACAGCCCTCCCTGGCAAGCACAGGCGGATCAGATAGGAGGACCGCGGCTGGGGGTGGTCCCCCATCAAGTCCTAAGCCCCTTCTCCGGCAGGGGAATCAGAGCAGCACAGGAGGAGGCACGAGGCTGGCGCAGTAGACCCGGCCTTGGTCCTCTGTGCCCGCTGCTCGCTCTGTCTGCCTGGCTCAGCCACTGCTTTGGGAAGGAGTTGACAGCCCCGTGGCTGTCATGTCGGCACTGAACAGGTAATTAGTGCCCATCTAGATCCCGGAGAGAGACGGCGAGGGAAGTCGTGTGTTTCACCTTGAAGCAAGCAAGAATCCGAGAGACCAATTTCTCCCCACGCGGTGGGCAGGCTGTGCCAGGTCTGGCTCCCGGCACTGATGAGCCCCCAAGCCCCGGCTGCAAAGGTGTCCTGGGGAGGCTGCGCATGTCACACCTCTCCTAATGAATGCATCCCGGCCTCTCCCGGCGCACCAGGGCGGTGCACCAGGGGGAAGACAAGGACCTGCCATCGCCGAGCAGAGCCTGTGCCCGGGCAGCTCCTGTGGGCTCCGAGTCACTTCACAGCTCTGGCATTTAGCCTCCTGCTGGAAAAGCATTTCCAAGAGCAGAAAACGAAGCAGAGGTTTAAAAAGGGTTCCTCTGGGGGCGGGGGGCGGTGGACGCCGCAGCAGTCGGCCTGGGGGGGTACCCAGGGATCCCGCACACATTCCAGCTCTCCACCACCGAACACCCAGTGATGTTTTCCAGGCTGTGTCGCTGACAATCTCGTCCGTGATGTATCAGAAAAAACGACTCCGTGGAATATTATTCTTAACTTAGTGAATGTGGAAAAACCCGGCCGTGTGTGGATTTAACAATCACAATTTTGATTCACAAGTAAAAGATCTTGCCAAATTCCACCCCCGTAAAAGTTATAACAATTTGCTCTACCACCACCAGTATCACACTCCCGCCCCCACCCACCCCCACTGTCTTGGCACAGATGGTTGGCATCTTTCTAACCCGAGGATCTTTGCCAACCTGAAAAACGAAAAAGATTATCTCCCAGGGAGTTTTCGTTTTCGTTTCGTGTTAGGGAGACCTAGCAACTTTTTGTATGCCAAAGACACAGTTTTACTTCTTCTTCGTAGACTCTGTTCATATCCTTCCCATATTTTTTTTAAGATGTATTTATTTTATTTGAAAGTCAGAGTTACACACACACACAGAGAGAGAGAGAGAGAGAGACAGCCAGAGAGGTCCTCCATCTGCTGGTTCACTTTCCAGGTAGCCACAATGGCTAGGGCTGGACCAAGCCAAAGCCAGGAGCCAGCAGCCTCATCCAGGTTTCCCATGTGGGTAGCAGGGGCCCAATCACTTGGGCCATCTTTTGTTGCTTTTCCCAGGTCATTAGCAAGGAGCTGGATTGGAAGTGGAGCAACTGGGACATGAACCTGCACCCAGATGGGATGCCAGCATTGCAGGTGGCAGCTTTACCCACTATACACCTCCATTGCCTAGTTTTCTTAGTGATTTGTAGGAGTTTTTCCTATATTAGAGAAACCAGTCCGTCCTCTGTGACATGACACGTGTCTGTCTTCCCAGTTTGATGTTTGTCTTTTGTTTTTGTTTATGTGCCTCTAGCTAAGTCTATTTTAATGTAATTGGATTTATGACTATTTCCTTTTTTGTTTTCTGAGTTTTAGCATCATCCTTTAGAAAGCCTTATAAGGAAAACATCTCTCATTATTTCTTTAGTATGAGATCTTAAAGGGACAGAGCCAGGCCAGAGATCACTCAATAGAAAAATAAAGCTGCCATGGCCTCAGGTGTCCTCCAGCGGACGAGATGACCATGATGGCCCCTGGGGGAAAGCTGAGAAACAGACCTCCTACTCAGAGCAGGGTGCCCAACCCAGCGTCCAGAGGGCGTCGCAATGAGATCTCCCAGCTCCCACGCCACTCAATCCCTTTGCTTGCTGAAGTCCTGTTTATTTCTGCATCTTTCCTAAAATGCCCCTAAGGTTGTGGGAGACGGAGCCTTTCCTGTCAAACCAGAAACTTCCATGTCGGGGTCTCCCAGACAACTTCAATCTGCCAACAGTTGCATGAAGCAAGTAAAACCTCGAGTTAACACGTGACGCGTTGGTCCTCTCTCAGGAGACACCGTGGGGAATGGAAGCAGATCGCTTTTGCAAGTGTTCACAGGCACTTGTCTGTTTCTCGGGATCCACTGCTCTCCTGTGTCCAACAAGCAGCCTTGCCTTACTGGCCCCCACCTTATCAACCCCGTTCCTGAAAAAGGGGCTTCGGTTTGCTCTCATGTACACCCCTGCACAGGGGTGCCTGCCCTGAAGCCCAGCACGGCTGTAGGAGCACGGGGTCTGACGTCAGCCCATTGTGCCTTGGGCTGCCCTTGTACCAGCAGAGGCAGAGCTCACGCGCACAATGGGTTCTAAGAAGCAGGTTCGTTAGTTGCAAATACACACGAGAGGGACAGCAAGAAGCCTGAGACTCAAGATAACCCGTGTCCGAGGCTCGCAACAGCTTCCCAGGGTGGACAGAGTCTCCCCTGTGCATGTTCCACTTGCATCACGGCCAAAAGACCCCAAAACCAGCCCTCACTGGGTTTTACACCCAGGGAGAAAGATGACTCACTAGGGTAAAGCATCGGCACAGGGACAAGAACAGAGCCCAGGCTGTCCATCCAGCTCCTCCTTATCAGAAGATGTTGCATTGGCAACATGTTCTACAGTTATTCTTGAGAACTAAAAGAAGAAGAAGAAGAAGAGGAAGAAGAGGAAGAGGAGGAAGAGGAGGAAGAGGAAGAGGAGGAAGAGGAAGAAGAAGAAGAAGAAGAAGAAGAAGAAGAAGAAGAAGAAGAAGAAGAAGAAGAAGAAGAAGAAGAAGAAGAAGAAGAAGAAATTAAAAAAAAAAAAAAAAGGAGAACTGTGTTGGTGCAGGCTACCCAGAAAATTCATTACCCTCCCCCACCCCCGATCAATTCTAGCCCGTCCCTCCAACCACTGCAGACTCTGGCCAAAGAAAAATTCATCCTGGGGCCAGCATTGTGGTGTCATGGGTAAAACTACTGCCTGTGATGCCAGCATTCCATGCGGAAGCCTGTTAGGGTCCCGGCTGCTCCACTTCAGATCCAGCTCCCTGCTAATGGCTTGGGAAAAGCAGCAGAAGATGGCCCAAGTGTTTGGGTCCCTGCCACCCAAGTGGGAGACCTGAATGAGGCTCCTGGCTTTGGCCTAGCCCAGCCCTGGCTGGTGCAGCAATCTGGAGAGTGAACCAGCAGATGGAAGATCTCTCTCTCTGTCTCTCTCTCTGTCTCTCTCTCTGTCTCTCTCTCTCTCTCGGAACCTCTTTGGCCTTTCTGGCCCCAGTTCCTTGCAGTGTGCAATGGAGGTAAGAAGTGGCCCTGCCTTCATGATGCTGTGATGAGGGTGGACGGACACGCGAGTACAAGCACCAAATGCAGAGCCCACACACGGTCAGCTCCTGCATGCTGCTTTGCACGCACACCACCATGCAGGTCAAGTGCAGAACAAACAGACAGGTGTGAGTTGGCGGTGGCAACTGAACTCAGAGCTTCTTTGGGCATCAAACCAGAGACACAGAAGTGGAAGCCTGGCCCTGGGCCCATCCCGACACCCAGTTCTCCCTCCGGGTCCCCAAGCATTGAGAACCCAAACAGTGACTGGGCACCCTGAACCCTCGGGAGGTCCTGCAAACAGGGCTGCCCCCTCTTCCGAGTCTTCTGCACCCGGTCTCCTGGGCGAGATCTTTTGGCTTTTCCGACCCCTCCTCTCAAAATGCCCCGGCCATCCCTGATGTTTGCATGAGGTATAGAAACCAACCCCACAAGTCAATCTTGTGTTTAAGAGAGCGTACCAGAGTCCTCACGGTCTGCGATCATTCACTTCCACAGGAAGAAGTTAAAACTCAGAGAGAAGGTGAGGTGTGCCCAAGGTCAACAGCGAGTGGCCGCCAAACCCAAGCCAGAGCCCAGGACGGCTGACTCCCTGCCCAGCGCTCCCCACCAACCCACCCCGGCTCCGCTCCCAGACCACCTGTCCCCCACTTCCTTTAGGGAGTCTCCTGGTGGGAACTCTGCTCGTTAATTCTGTCTGGGCTGAAACGAGAACAGGTTGACTTTGTAAAGTCATCAAATATTAAGCTTGATTTTCTCAGCTGCTGACATTCACATTGCCAGCGAGCTTGAAAGCCCCAGTGGAGCCTGTTGGCTGTGCTAACAGAATCCGGGCTTGCAGCTGGGGAGGGGGCGGCCCCTCTGACTGCAGGGTGAGCCGGGCAGCGGGCACGGAGGGGCTGCAGAGCTGCAGGGCACCAGCCATGAAGACAGCTGGGGGTAAGGGTCTTCCATTAAACTTTTAAAGCGCCAGCTCTCCATGACCATGCACACTTGGAATGCCATCCCTGGGCGATGGAAGCCAAGAGGCTATTAAGGTTATTGTGAGAAGTTGCCAAGAATTGAAGACGGAGTGCATCACTTGTCCTCTGGAAATGCTTTGAAAGAAAAGTTCTCGAGGACATGGGACACGCAGGCCAAGGGAAGCCAGGAGTCAGAACAGCTGCCCCTCTGCTTTTCGCGAGGGGAGCACACAGGCCCGGCGCCCCTGGAGGAGGGGGCGGGAGAGAAGAACGGGCTCTGGGGTCAGACACACCTGGATTTGGTCTGTGCCTTCGCGGTTGTTTTCACTGGGAGAGTCACTGCCCCATTTGTAAAGTGAGACCAACAACACCATCCTCAAGGGCTGAGACGGACCCCCACACAAACACCCCCCATAGAGCACCTGGAGTGGTACCGCCCCCCAGACAAGACCTCAGGAGCTCTCTTGTGGAACCTGAATTGGACTTACTGGTTCCCTTCTTTCAACTCTCCATCTTTCACAGGGGGGTGGGGGACGGGTCCTAGATGGTGAAGTGGCTTACCCAGGCCCCTCAGCGGCACCAAATTCCAGTCCTGTGCAAGTGGCCTTCCCCTACACCAAGGACATCTCCCCCGCCCCCCTCCTGGCCCCAAAAGCTCAACAGCTCCCGGAGAGTCCCTGTGAGGCGTGGGGGGATGGGAGAGAGCACTGTTGCCTTCCGTGGCAAGCCTGAGATCTAATCCCGAAGATCCCCAAGAACGCTGACCCTGCTGAGGTTCGGGGGAGTCGGGAAGGGGAAAGAAAGGCAGAGAGGGAAAGTCTTAGAACCCCGGGGCCCCTGGGGGGCAACGCAGGCGCCTTGACACAGTTCAAACAACTGGAGAACGAGCGACGCCACAGACAGTTCTGGCTGACCATGTGCGACCCAGCACGGGGAGGAAGGGTGCCTGGAGCCGAGCGACGCGATGTGAAGCTGGAGAGCCGTCTACGTGAACGCGCACCGCACGTGTGCGAGAGGGGAGGGGAGCCCCAGCCAGGCCTCGGGCGGGGTCGGTGAGGCTCATCTTGAGTTAGAGCATAGCTCATGCTTTTCTTTCTGTCATCTACCTTGCCAGAAATGTTCTGGTCTTTGCATTGTCCAAAAGCAGCAGAATTGGAGTAGCTATTTTTATGCAATTTTGTATAGACTTAGAGTGTTTCCAACAAGAAAAATATTTTGCCATAAAGTGAGCATTTGGTCTAGTCCGAAAGATATCACCTAGGACACCCGCATCCCATACCGGAGTCCCTGGGTAAGTGCTGACTCCGGTTTCCTGCCGATGCAGACCTGCGTGGCGGCAGGTGATGGTCAAATCACTAGGCTCCTGCCACCTGTGAGGGAAACCTAGACGGAGCTCCTGGCTCCCAGCGCCAGCCTGGCTATTGCCAGCATTTAGGGGATGAACGAAATGGGAACTCACTCTGCTTATCTATCTCTTTGTCTGTCTCTCTGCCTATTAAATAAATTTAAAGAAATAATGATAATAATAAAATAAACAAAACATTGTCCCCTCTGAGAAGGTGGAATGCAGGGTAGAGTCGGGCACCCCCTGTGCCTGGCCCCGCTGACTCTGCTGTCACAACCACACAGCCCCAGACCCTGATCCCACAAGTGAGGGGCTCCTGCGGACTCCCCCAGCAAGGACGCTTGGCCTCCAGGAACGTGCGTTCCCAGTTTCACTAAGGAAGGCAGAGGTGACATTTGGACCAAGGTTGGGAAGGAATAGGAGATAAAGAGATGAAAATCATGGAAGAAGGGAAAAGGGAGAAAACTGTTCTAAAACAGCTCAGTCCAATTCTCCACCATGACACCGAGTGGACCAAGGACGGGGGAGTTGCCCTTGGTTACGCAGTGGGTCTGTGCTGAAATGAGGAGAGCCCCTCCTGGCCAGCGACTGCAAGGACCCGGCCTCAGGTCACCCCGGGTCCCACGCAGACAAGATGCTTCTCCTGGGACAGCCCAGTCCCCAGGCAGGAAGAACCAAAGCCCATGACCGGGATCGCACTTGCCTTTGACTGTGAGCCAGGCCCTGGGCCACTCCTTCTACCTCTCCTGGTCTCTATTCCCACAGCTGAACACCTGGGAGACTAGAGTGCAAGGCCATAGCACGGGCAGGGTAGTAAGAGCTCCTGTCTGCAGCGTATGGGCCACCACGCTGGATTCCGGAGTTCACTGTGTGGCAGGTACGTGCATGGCTGTCCCCTCTGAGGGCAAGACTGTGAAATCAGTTCTACTCTTACCCCATCCCACAGATAAAGAAGCTGGAGTGTGGGGAGACCAAACAGCTTCTCCCAGACCTATAGCTGGTATAGGCAAAACCCACACTTAGCTGAAGCCTGACTTTACCCCATATCTTCTTGTCGACCAATTCCTAATCCTCTCTCTGTGTCATCCCATCCACTCATGCCCCTGACCCCTCCGGCAATCCCATTTCCCAGTTAGTGAGCCCTGTCTGTGCGTTCCCACATGCGCAAGCCATCATTTCCCAGGGTCCCTGTAAACCTAGGTGTTCTTGTAACTTGGTTTCACGGCTCTTCCCTTTGGTCTCTGAGTCCTTGAACCCCTCCAGCCCCCTATCTGGTCTGCCACACGTGAACCACGATGATGTCTGTGGGCGGATCTTCCACATTGAATCAAAATCTTGTTGGCGAAGCTCACATTCTGGCACACTGTGTTCAGGGACCCGCAAAGAGATCCCCGTGATCTGGAAGGTGATGCAGGGAAGGGGTTTTCGTGCCCCCATGAGGCACAAACACATGGCCTGCGGGGTCCTGGTGGCCTTTCCCCTGGTGGAGAACATCGGTAGCCTCCCCTGGGCTCCCCCAAAAGGCCAAACTCGTGCTGAAGTGGCCGTGGCAGGCTGAAATCCTCCACAACAAGGCAGCCCGCCAGGGGACCCTGATGATTTGTAATCAAATTGTGTTTCATTAAAGAGAAAATGTCCAGAGGCTTCCTGTTGGCTGCATTCTTGCAAATTAAAGATAATGGAGTTAGCAGAGAACAATTGTAAGTCAGATGCCGGCAGGTGAAACGAACCCCAGGAAGCTTTCTCTCTCCAGCCGCTCCTATGCATGGGCCCTGCTCAAGAGCAGGGGAGCTGGCTTCTCTCTGCCCAGAGGGCATGGGTCTCTGCTAAAACAGCTCTTGACCCTCTAGGCCTGTGACTTGGAGCCAGGCAGTCTCTGTCTTTGGAACAAAGGAGAATGGTAAGGGTAACCAGTTGTCCCAGTTTGCCCCCTGGGAATGGGATGGGGGTGTCCAAGAACAGGGAATTTCAGTGCTAACATCAGGAAACTTCTGGACAGACAAGTTGCCCACCCCATGGGGGACTCTCAAGGTCCCTAACTGTGTGGACATTCTGTGATCACTCTAACCCTGACTGTCTTAGGGATCGTTGAGTTGCAAGAACCCACGAGCCTATGACAAATGTGCCGTGAACCTAGCAGGGTTTTCAGCACCCACGCGGGACTTCAAGGGCTGCGCCTTTCCTGGCCGAGCACTGTCATCTCAGGCTCCTTCGAGATCTTGGAGCTCTGAGCTGGTGACGCTTCCACGAGCCCTCACCTCCACCCCAGCGCTCAGCCAGTTTCTACCCAACTTCGAGGTGAAGAAGTCCAGGCCCAAAGCAGTCTTGGGATTTTCTTGAGGCTGTATGGGTGTAGAACTCCACCGTATGGAGGCTTCTTAGCTGCACCAGGCTGCTGTGTGGCCCTGCTGCACACGTACACCTGGATACGGACCCATCGGGGTACGGACAGGTGAGCGCAGGCCTCGGAGGCATTTGTGTTCCTCTTGCCGTGAGACACTGTGCAAGCCTGCCCCCCATGTGACACTGTGTGTGCCCCCATGAGACACTGTGCATACCCCCATGAGACACTGTGCGTGCTCCCATGAGACACTGTGTGTGCCCCCATGAGACACTGTGTGTGCCCCCTTCTCTACAGCTCCCCATTTCCTGCCAGCCCACTCGCTGCGGGGCACTTGCTGTCTGGTTGAGGGGGAGGCGGTCAGCATCCGCTGCCCCACGGCAGGGGTCGGCCCCACTCCTGCCTCCCCTGTGCCATCGGGGATGCAGGCCTTGCTCCTTTGTCAACCCCGACAACTGCTCTGGGGGAGGGAAGGACCTAGAAGGTCAAGCAGGTGGAGGACAAGGCAGACTGCCTCTCTCTGCCACAGCCAGGGGTTCCCTGGAGCTGGATGTCCTTGGAGGCCCAAACTGGGCCAGAAAAGCCCAAAACCGCAGCCAGGAGGGACAGAAACCCAGGAGGAAGTGGAGCCCGGGAGCAGGCAGCAGTGTGTGATTTTTAATTTACTTTTTCTTGCCCTGAGACAAAAATTAATTTGACTTGGGAAAAAAAAAAAAGTAACTTTTTCCTTGACTTTTGAAAGTAAAATTTCTGCAACTCTTTTTCCACTTAACAGAATATTTCCTCAACTTCTGAGGCGTAATATTAATATGCGCCAAAGATGGGGAATTCCCTGGGCTCCGCTCACATATCATTGAACTGATTTTTTCCCCTAATTTCCTAGTAATACTGGCTGGGTTGTGTTAACAGGAGAGTTAACAGCTAATTTTGCTACAGGGAAGATAATAACAGGAAATGATCTTTAATAATGAATTAAATAGACTCCTTGGATCCTGGTTCCTTTTATTAGATAAGGTCAATGGCGTCTTAAATGAGCAAATCCATCCTGGGCCGGCAACGAGAAGCAGGGAAAATGGTCCATGATCCACATGGCCTGATCCACAGGCCAAGGCACGGGCTCTCGCGGTCAGACCCCAAGCGGCACCGAAGGTCGGAAGGTCACAGCTTTAGACTCAGAACTGGACCCCAGCCCCTGCAGGATGTGTGGCCTCAGCACGACCTCACCTCCCTGAGGCTCCCTCCCGAGCCAGTCAGGAAATAACAGCACCTGCTTCCCCGTGTCTTTCCCTCTCCAATAGGTAGGGGGCGTAGCTTACAAAACATCTTCACCTGCACTGGGTCCCGCAGAATAACCTCCCTGGAAACAGCCGGGGCAGCCTGGATTAGCCCCATTGCAGGATCGGAAGGCCGAGGGTCGCCCAGGCCAGGCCCGCAGCAAGATGGGGATTGAGGGCTCGACGCCTGCTCTTCTGAACTGGTTGATTCACTCCGTGGTGCCCTGGGACTTTAAGCTTGCTGTTTCTATTTCATTAATGCATCAGATTTGTGAATAAACTTACTTCCAGACACATGACTAACCCACATTCCCAGTGTGTACTAGGCACAGCCCAGTGACATGAGGGGACTTCCAAAAGCCCTTGGAAAAACAGATCTAAGATGTGTTCATTTTGCTGCAAAAACAGATGTTTTAAGTCTGTGCATAGTTTTTCATGATCTGTATCTCTTCGGGAACATTTGCAGACCTCTCCCAGGCATACCTTTCACATTTCTGAACACAAAATAAACTTACCTTTTAATTCCACGTTGCACAAATTTCTAGAAATATATATGTATGAAATCTAACATGCCCCAAAGTAGGAGAAATAAATGCAGACAAAATGTAAGCCGAAGCGCTAGTGTTTTCCTGCAGGGAGAAGGCGCCGCGGATAAACGAGTGAGGTGGGAAGAGCCGGTAGATGGCCGTAGGAAGCGGCGTTTCTCTGGCTGGGCGGCTAGGCTGCCTCCTTTCATCAAAGAGGGAGCAGAGGCTGGGAGCCTGCTCAAGGTCACATAGACCTCAACGCTCCAAGCTCCTCGCCGGGGTCCCCTGCACGGTATAGAGTGGAGCTGATACTAGTGCCCACGAGCCCTGGGGAGCCACTGAAGGTGTCTGAGTGAGGGCAGGGCAAGACACACCTGCCCTTGGCTGCTTCCCTGATCACGAACAGCCCAGCCGACGCAGAGGCTATACCGGCTCACTTCCTCTCCGTCAAAGCCTGTGGGTGGGGGGTTCTGGATTCCGGAAGTTTCCAAAGCAAGCGGAGGCTGTTACCAAAATGTTTTAGAGCAAACAAACACACACCCAAGTGGGAGGCCTGCATATTTATTTGACTAATTAGAGGGAATTCACCAGGAGGATGCACAAATAATGTCAGTCTCTCTCTCCCTCTCTCTTTTTTGGTACTACTAATTGACATTTTCATCTGACATTTTATTAGGAGCTCCTCTTTATTTTTACTGTGCTCTCAGTGAGGTAACAAGCAGAAGCGTCCCACTCCCTGGCAATATACAAGTGTGAATCATGCATCCCATAAAGAGGCAGAGTGCCCCTTATCCGCCTGCCGCAGGGAGGGGAGAGGCGGCACCGGGCATTTATCCCCCGCAGTCGGAGGCCTTCCGATCAGCAACCCGGCCACAGGCTCTGCTCGCCCCAGCTCCCGAAGAGGCCTGAGCCCACAACGCATCTTGATGACCGGCGGGCAGCCCCAGTCCCCTGCCGCTTCTGCCAAGAGCGAGCCACGCAACCGCCCGCAATTGCGTACAGGGACTATGTGCTTTCTGCAATCCAGGAATCCGCTGGGCTCAGCACAACACAGAGAAAGAGGGACTTGGAATCCGCCAGCTTTGAGTTCAGAGCATCCTTCTGAATTTCCATGTTTTGTCTCTCACGGAGGTGTGTTGTCCACTAACCAGAAAATTACACAGAGAGCTGCCTACACGCTACCCCATGCACTCCCATGTCCCAGGGAGAGGTATTGAAGATCAACGGAAAATGCAATTAACGTAGCCCAGGGAACTCAAGCCCCGGCCGGTACAGGTGGGGAAGCACCCCAGCAGACACCGTACAAACTCTTTCTTAGCGTTGCAGATAGACCAATTCTGCACTACAAGGCTGGCTCCAACAGGGTGGGCAGAAGCAGGTGATGACGAGCGCTGTACTCCAGCCAGAGGACCAAAAGCACGCGTGGCGACTGAGCCCCAGAAACGTGGCTGGTCCAAATTCAGATGCACTGTGTGGATGGCCAACGCACCGCGCCTCCAAGGCCCAGGCAGCCATCCAAAGGCTAGGGAGTGCTCGTAAGCGGTTTTCTGCTAGCAGCATGCTGAAATGAGACACAGTCCTCCCTCTGAATCTCCAGCTTCTGCATCTGTGGTCTGAACTAGGACGAAAATATTCGGGGGTGGGGGAGAGGGTGAACCTGCATCTGGATTAATTGGGCCCCACCTTTTCTTCTTGTTATTCCCTGAGCGATACAGCGTACCATTACCTCTCAGGGACGTTATATTGAAGTATTAGGAGTAATCCAGGCCCGGCTTAACGTCTGCAGGAGGATGTGCAAGCTGACACGCAAATGCCCACCGTTGCATTGGGAGGGAGCCGGGCGTCCTTGGGTTCCTGGAACCGATCGCCATGCGTACCAAGGGATGGCTCTACGAAGTTAAACAAATAGATGATCAACATCAATTCTGCCCGTTTCTGTCTCTTTATTAACATGGCTACGAAAACATTCAAAATTCCTTCTACGGCACGTGCTGTTTCTATTGGACAGCGCCGCCCTGGAGGGCCCTATCAGAGCAGAGGGCGGCAGAGGGCAGCCGCAGCATCCAGGCCAGCTCAGGGCAGCCAAACTCCTGATGGCCCCGCAGCCCAGCCCTGCCTCCCCTGCCGCCAGCTCACCGAGTAATTAAAATGCCTTAAGCAAAGAGCCGGGCTCCTGGGTGCGCTCCACCGTACTCGGAGTTGTGCGAAGTCGCCTCTGCAGGAGACAGCCAGTGTGCTGCAGGGGAGGCGTCAGGTGCCAAAGTGCCTGGCTCTTCGCCCGTGATCTGGTGGCCACAGCTCCCTCCCAGCAGCAGCTACTTCACAAGGTAAATTTACAAAGCAAGCGGTGTTTTCCTCTCCAACTGGCACCGGATGCATTGTTTTCCTGCAGCTCTTTCCCTGGTGGGGAGCTCTCTGAGGCGTGCAGGCTGTGTGTCGGCAGAGCCCGTGCGTGAGGCTGCCAGGGACGGAGAACGGGCAAAGCGAATATCATGGCTTTGGTCCACGTGCCCAGGCTCAGACGCGACCTTCCGGGTGGAGACCTGGAACTTAACCTGCTCCCCGCTTCCTCCATCAGCAAACTGGGGGAGCTCAGTTGCATGGTCTGGATCATTAGGGGAGTGTGCTACCAGAGTGCACTCAGCTGGACCACAGTTTGAGTCCTGCCTCTGCCATCTATCAGTCATGCGGCCTGGGGCAAACTCCCCAGTCCGTGTGAGCCCCAGTTTCTCTTTCACAAAACGGGAAGGCAGACAGCGGGAACCAGGGCTTCTGGTTGGTGTCATTACACTGGGTAATGGAGAAAAGATGTGTCTTGCGATCTTTGGCACTCGTAAGCACCAAATGAAGCCATCTAATAAATAAAGACTTCACAGTCTGTTTGGGAAACATTAGTCCAAACCTCTGAGGGCCTTGGTCTGGGCTGGGGTTTGACGTTTCTTCCAGCTGTTGCTAAGCGGCTCGGGCTGAGGGATTCGGATGCTGCTTCCAGACGGTTCCATGTCCAGAAGGGGCGAGGCCCCTCTCCTGGGGGACTACGGTCCCTGTGGGCACAGCCGAGACCAGGGGTTAGGAAATCTGGCGTTTCACGGTAGGAATTTGCTGTGCTTACAATTCGATTGTGGGTTTTAGTTGTCCCAATGTGAATGCGCGGGGTCTGGGGGCAGGGGCCATAACTCCCCGAGACTGTCAGTGGCCGGTGGCCCTTGGCCTCTTAGCTCAGCTGTGTGATAATAAATGCCCCTTCCCAGCCAAGGTCGCAGGGAGGCGGGATGTCTGATGCTGCTTCCTCTCGCTCCAACACTTGCTTCTTTTTGTTCTTTATGCTGTGTATTTTTTATGTCATGAATGAAGTAGCCAAGGTGACATTCCATTTCTAATTTATCCTCTCAGGATACACACAAAAAATTCCCAAAGATTTTCTTGAAATCCCCATGCCCTAGATAGAATTAAATAGCTAAAAATTAAATGCAGTTATTAAAGTTTATTTTGTTTAAAGTTATGAATGCAGCTGCTACAAATATTATAATTGTGATATAATCTAATTTCCATTATTCTCTTCGGTATTATTATTTAAATTTTATAAACATTGGTTGGCCCAGAAGGGAAATCATATTTTTCCTAAAGCTATCTAGCTAGTGCTCTCAATATTTATATTAACTGTCACTCTGTCTCCTTAATTATTTGTCAACTGAAAATATTTTAAGATGATTTAGTAAATAGAATTAGCTTTCACAATCAAAATTAATTATTGCAGGACTTCATCCTTGAAATAGTTCATATTTCCAATAATTGAAAAAAAATTCCTAAATATAAACCAAAAATAGTTCACTCTACAGTACTTCTAGAATGCTTCCCTATGTTTGAAATAGATATTTCAATATTAACTATACATCCAAAAGATACACATTCTCATATTCTTGCTTGGATTTCTGCAAATCGCATTGAACTAGGCATTTGGCTGTTGAGCCAGCCAAAGGTGAACACCAAGGTCAAAACCAAACTTTCTTCCATCCCTGCATCAGCTGGGGTCCAGCCAGCAAAACAGAACTCACTGGCTGGAATGCATGTGACAGCTAGTTCCACGTGTACCCTGACTGGGCCACAGTGTGCCCAGATATTTAATGGTGATGCCAGCTGTGTCTGTGAGGGTGTTTCTGGATGACGCTTGCATTTGAATGGAGAGGCTGAGTAAAGTCGATGGGCCGTCCAGAGCGGACAGGTCTCTGCGAGGGCTGAGCAGAGCGGAAGTGGAGTAAAGGGGCTGGTGTGGTGGCACAGCAGGTGAAGCTGCCACTTGCAATGCCGGCATCCGTATCCAAAGGCCAGCTCATGTCCCAGCTGCTCTGCTTCTAATCCCACGGCCTGCTAATGTGCCTGGGAAGAAAGCAGAGGATGACCCAAGTGCCTGGGCCACCCAGGTGGGAGACCCAGATGGCTTCAGCCTGGTCCAGCCCCACCTGTTGCAGCCATCCGGGGGAGTGAATCAGTGGATGGAAGATCTCTTCCCACCCCCCGCCACCCCCTTCTCTCTGTCACTCTGACTTTCAAGCAAATAAATAAATCTTTTTTTAAAAAAACTGGTGGGAGCCTGCATTCTGGCACATTGGGTTAAACTGCCATTTGTGACACAGCGTCTCATATAGGAGTACTGGCTCAAGTCCCAGCTGCTCCGCTTCTGATCCAGCTCCCTGTTAACATGTCTGGGACAGCAGCAGAAAGTGGCCCCTGCATCCATGTGGGAGCCCCAAATGGAGTTCCAGGATCCTGACTTCAGCCTGGCCCAGACCTGGCCATTACAGCCATTTGGGAAGTGAACCAGGTCATGGAAGATTTTCTCTCCCTCTGTGTGTATGTGTGTGTGTGTGTGTGTCTAACCCTGCCTTTCAAATCACTTAAAATGAATCTTTAGAAACAAATAGATAACAAAATAAATTAAAACCTGGAGAAAGGGAGACCTTGCTTTATCTCCAAGCTGGAACACAGGTCTTCTGTTTGACACTGTAGCTTCCACCAGCTCTCTGGGCACTGGCTCACCTACTGCAGATCTGGGGACTTCTCAGCATCCATAGTTGTGTCAGTCAGCACACACACACACACACACGGGCAGTTCAAAAGCTTTGTGGGGAAAAAAATGGAACCAAAAGGCATTTATTTTGGTGGAAAAAAAACCTTTGTTAATCCATGCTTTAGTTTGTTCGTCATAAACGTATTCTATGAACTTTTTGATGATCACCCTATGGATGAATTTCAAAACATTTTTGCATCAAAATAAACATATTTGAATCTAATTTTTCCATGAGCTTTTTGAATTGCCCTTGTATGTGTGTATATGTGTGTATGTGCCTGTGTGTATGTTTGTGTGTATGTGTATGTGTGTCTGTGTGTGTATGTGTGTGTGTGTCCTACTTGTTTCTCTGGAAAACCCAGACAAATTTAACAAGTGATAAAAGAGCTGATAAGCCAACAGGGCAGTGATGAGATCAGGGGTCAGGACGAGCAGGACACTCCCACCTCTAGGCTGGCGGGGCAAAGGGGAGTTTGGGTCACATTGGAGCCCACAGCCGGGGTCCCCACTAGCAGGAGACCATTTCTTCCAGAGAGTAGTCCTTGTGTCTGCACTGTGTCCCTATGGCCCAAATCCTCAGGGCCTCGCTCTCACCTGGAGGAGCCCCTCGAGGGACTCCTGTGCAAAACAGTCCCTTTTCTAAAAGAAACTTGGGTCCCAGATGTCACAAACCATCACTTCTCCGCCCTGCTTTATGAGGAGCTCACCCGAAGTGTCTGTCACTAAGAAAAATGACAGGAAACTCTCGTCCCAGCCCAGACACTCCTCCGGCCTCTTTCCATCCCTGAGGCTGTGGTTCTAGGAGGTCCTAGGAGGAGGAAGGCCCAAAGCTGCTCCCTGAGGAGGATTCCGCCCCCATGGAGCCCCTGGAGCCAGGGCCGGGGGCAGGGTGGGTCTTTGTTCTCTCTTCAGAGTCATGAAACACCCTGCCATCTCTCTGTCTCAGGAGGTGACGACCAGTCAGGTGCAAGACAAGGGCACAGCCTGGTCATATCCCAAGATCATTGCCACGAAGCTGGGTATCGCCCTGTCTCTGCCCTTCTCACTTCCTCTACCCTACACAGTAATCAGTCTAAAGAGTTAGAAAAGCCAAAAGCAGAAGACAGTCGCCCCAAACCCTGCCCCCCAGAGCCTTCCCCACTGCAGGTGCATTGAGTCTCTTTTCTGTGCAGAAAAGACGGCTTTCCTTGAAAACATGGAATCGGGCTGGGCGTGCAGTTTTGTGCCATTGTCTTTTCCATCTCCATCACCATGATGAGAAGCAAAGCAGTCAATGTTAGGGAACAGCTGGGATGCAAGATCCCCTCAAGGGCCTGGCGTGATGGTGCAGCAGGTTAGGCCACCACTTGAGAGGCCGGCATCCCCCATTCGCGTGCTGATTGCAAGCCCGGCTGATCCAGCCTCCTGCTAAGGCAGGAAGTGAGTCCCACTTCTGATCCAGCTTCCTGCCGATGCATCTGGGAAGGCAGTGGATGATGGCCCAAGCACTTGGACCTCTGTCACCCACATGGAGGACCCAGAGAGTTCCTGGCTCCAGGCTTTGGAGCCATCAGAGTAATGAATCAGTCCATGGAAAATCTCTCTATAGATAAATAGAAATGTATAGATGTATCTTTGTGTGCATATTTATATAAATATGTATATATATGTGTGTATATATATATATGTGTGTGTGTGTGTATATATATATATATATATATATATACACACACATATCCCTCTCTGTCACTCTGCCTTTCAAATAAAGAAATGAATCTTTAAAACAAAAATGCCCCATCCAGGCCAGGTGAGCAAACAAGTGCCGGCTCTTTGCTTTGCTGTAACCCGGGGATTATTCCGATCCAGCACCTGCACCACGAGGTGGCTGGGAGGATTAACTGAGTCGTTCCTTATGAAGTCTTGGAGCATTGGCTGGCACACTGTCAATGCTATTAGCATGACTATTATGTTTCCATGGCAGCAAAAATGTACCCGAGCATCATTTTAAAGGGAAGCATCACATTCCACTGAATGGACTGGCAGGTACGTCTTAACCACTTCCCAGTTGGTGGACACAACCTACCCAGAGTTTCACCACCATGCCCAATGGTAAACACCATCACACCCAAATCTTTTTTATCTCTGTGATTTGACTGACCTCCATCCTGGAAAAGCAATTCCTCGATCCAAGGGCACAAACTTGTTTCAAGTTCAATGCATGATGCCAAACCGCTCTTTGGAGAAGCTGTGCCATTTCTTTCCACTGTCGTGGGGAAAGACCCAGCACCCTGTTCCCAGGCAGCTGAGTGTTTTTCCCTTTGGCTGCCTCAGTGACTCTTCCGCCCCAATCCTCGGCTCCATCACCACTGCCCATGTCGTCCCCGCCCACGTGTCCCAGGAGACAACACACTAGTTGCCAGCCAGCCACCGAGATGCTGAGGAATAGCTCTTCCCTCTCTGCCTTTCAAATAAAAATAATTAAGAAGAAAACATTTTTTAATGGAGAGGGTGTTTGGCCCAGGCATCAAGGCAGTACTTGGGGTGTCTGAATCCCATACCAGAGCGTCTACGTTTGAGTCCCGCTCCATTTCTGATTCTGGTCCCTGCTCGCGTGCACCCTGGGATGCAGCAGGTGATGGCTCAATACTTGTATCCCTGCCACCCCACACAGGAGACTTGGATTGAATTTCTAACTCCCAGGGTCAGCCCAGCCCAACCCGAGCTGTTGTGGGTATGTTGGGAATGAACTAGCAAATGGAAAATCTCTCTCTCTCCTCTCTCTCTCTCTCTCTCTCTCCCCCTCTCTCTCCTCCTCCTTTCAAATAGAATGAAAATAAATAAATATCGACTAAAATTTTTAAATGGGTGCCCCCAGGAGTCTGAGGTTGCTGAAGAAGACACTGGAAGCCACGGCCATCCAGATTTCTCCTGAAATTTGATGCTGACAATGGCAGAAGTCAAAAGGAAGAAGGAACAGCTCTGCAAAGTATGCAAAAGAAAGATGTCTGGGGCCAACCTCAAGGTAAAGCTGGACAATGGGCACACTCTAGAGGCCAGTGCTGCCTGTTTCCTCCCAGAGAGAGAGGCAGGCAACACTTGGGAAACCCCAGGTGACCAAAAAAAGTCAACCAGAAACTCTGCAGAGCCAAAGACGGCACGGCCACAGGTGAGCAGGAATGCAAGCATGCCTCTCCGTGCAGCGGGCAGGTGCCCAGCTGTGGCCACGGCTCCCTTGGGGCCACCCCGCTGGATACTGGCGGCACTTCACCCAAAGACCAGTGGAAACCTTGCCTTGTCAACACTGCAGATATAATTATCTATTCAGAATGAAACCAAAACAATAACCCTGCTGCCAGTCCCAGGCACAAGGGACTCTCTGCAAATGTTTACAAAATAAATACCTCGACATAGCAGCGAAAATTGGTTTGGGATTTGTCAAAAGTTCTGATCGAACTGAACTCTCTCGTCAGGATTTACGAGATCATTAACAGATGCCCCATATCAATATGTTTTTAGCTGGCTGTGATGTACAAGGGCTGTGGTTAACTACGTGCCCTGTAATGCAAAGAGATCTGGGTTTACATCTCAGAAGCCCAGTTCCATAGATGAGTGCGTGCAGGCAATCGCATCACTTAGAGTCTCACGCCTCGGTTTTCTCGTCTGAGAAATGGGACTGTAACAATAGCTGCTCCCAGAGCTGTGTGAGAACCAATGAGATGATGCTGGCAACAGGCCAGGAACAAATGGACCAAAACCAGCAGCTGCTGTTACTGTGTTTTTACCTGGAGGCAGGAGAAGAGGCTCCGATCACCAGCGTGGCAGCCCCAGGCGAGCTGCAAGCTGCCCTAGAGCAGGCAGACCGGCTAGGCAGGCTTTACCAGTGACTGGACACAGGGCCCATCTGACCTCTTATCCCGCATCGTAACTGCACCTACAAGGACCCTATTTCCACTAAAATCACATTCAGAGGCTCTGGGGCCCAGGCTTGAACGGATCTTTTCAGGGGACACATCTCAACCCTCTCCTCCAGTGTCTGCGCGGCTCCCTCTTTCCTCTCAAGCATCAGCTGCGGGAGGAGCAGCCTCCCGGCCCCCCTACCTAGAGCCCTCCCCCTCCATGCCCCCTTCTCACTTCCCTTTTCTCACCTGTGACATCTCACATCCCGCATAGTATCTGTCTCCTGCACTCACTCACACACTTCCTGGGGGCAGGGCTTCATCTGGCACACAGTAAGCACTCAATACCTGCACTCACTCACAAACTCCCAGGCATACAGTAGGCACTCAATAGATGTTTGCAGAATGACTGAGACGGTGGGCGGTGGTGGCCCAGCCTTCTTCTGGGACCCTGGGGACCCCCACGCTGCAGTTCTCCTCCCTGCCAACAGAAAGCTTCCTCTCGTTTGGGGGGATCATGGTGGAAAGGAGCAATGCCCCCCAGATCTCCCAGGCCCTGACGCTGGAAGCCGTGACTGTGCGGCTGTCCATGGGAAAAGGAACTTTGTGGGTGGGCTTAACCAAAGGCTCTCAAGATGGGCGGTGATCGTGGATCCAAGCAGACCCGATGAGCTGGCCAGGGTCCTCCTAGGAGGAGGCAGAACTGGGACGCAAGATGTGATGAGGGCAGCAAACGTGGAGGGAAGGGCTTTGAAGAGCGAAGGATTGGGAGCTCAGGACCGCGGGCGGCCTGCCGTCCCTGCAAAGGCTCAGACAGGTTCTCCCTGGAGTCCCCAGGAGCGCAGCCGCTGAGGCCGTGCCAGACCCCAGACCCACAGGGAAGTCTGCTGCAGAAGGGCCTGAGAGGATGGGGATCCATGGGCCGGGGACCCGGGCAGATGCTGGGACCCTGAGAGGATGGGGATCCACAGGCCGGGGACCCGGGCAGATGCTGGGACCCTGAGAGGGTGGGGATCCACAGGCCGGGGACCCAGGCAGACGCTGGGACTCTCTCCCGAGCAGCTGCTCCCAAGCAGGGCAGGGAGGGACCCCGACCCTACAGTCACAAAGCGCACAGTGGCCAACCCAGACCGGGCGCCCTGTTGCTCTGTCTCTGGAGTGCTGGCCTGTGCCCAGCCCTGGAGGACAGGGAGACCGTGCAGATCTGCAGGGCACATGGGACAGTCCCAGCCCCGCCTGGGCTACCGAACCCTCCCCATCTCGGGAAGCAGCCCAGAGAGGGCCTGCTGGGGAGGGGTCTGCTTCTCAATGCTTGTCTGGTGGAACAGCTTGGAGTGTGATATCCCCCGACACCTCCGGGCCGCTGTTTGGGGAATAAAGCAGTGTAGCAGCTGGGATGCGCCCGGATGTGTTCAGACACCACATCCCCCAGGGCCCTGCAGAGGCCCCACCCCACCTGGACAGGGCGGGAAGCGAAAGAAGCCCCCAGCACTCAAGCCCACAGAGCCTCCTGCCAGGGGTCTCCCGCAGGTCCCCCAGTGAGCTATGGGGATTTCTAAGTCCCCACCCTGCAGGGCAGGAGCCAGAGGCCCTGATACGCCCAGGGCCCCAGGAGGAGGAGGCAGAGCTGGGGCCTGCAGGCAAGGCCCGAGGAGCTCCCACACGTCCGCTCACACCCACATGTATGTGCACATGTGCTGGCACCGCACTGCGTGTGTATGTACTCTCGCACTAACACACACCCATTTACACAGACAGCCTCCCTTAGACACTCACCGAGATCCGCATATACACACATACATACATGTATACCTGTAAACACACACACACACACACACCCAAACCACTCACTCAACGTACATGACCCATATACACATAAATCTTCCCAGGTGTCACACACCCTCCCCTGCACACAGACTCACAGACGTGCACACTGCATTCCCCCCACACACACACGTACACAGATGCTCACAGCTGGGCCATGGCTGCTGTTCCTGCAACCCACCTGCTGGTTTATTCAGGCCCACTGTTGATTCTCTGTGGGGAAGACAGAGTAGCCAGTCCTCAGCTTGACCCCGAATAATCCGGGCTCCCCGCCGGTGGGTTCCCCTATGGAACTGGCAGCGAGCATGTGTGTTGTTTGAGATGTACATCTCACCTGGGAAAAGCCACAGGGCTAGGCACAGGCCTCACCCTGCTCATGGTGGAGGGCCCTCCAGGCTCCTCCCAGCCTGTGCCTGTCTCTAGAAAGCAGAACCAATTGCGGGCCACGAGCAATGAGCTCAGGAAGTACCCCCCCACACACACACACACAGCTCCCCAGCTCCCACCCCCAGCAAGGCACGTCCTGATGTCCCCGGACCCTGGCTCTGCCTTCTGTGGCCGTGGCTGGAGATCCTGGCCCTGCCCCGCCCTCAGGAGAGAGAGGAGGGATGGCGCTGAGATCTGGAGTCCCAAGGGCAGGAGAGAAGATGTCAAAAGGCCAAATAGAAGATTCCAGAAAAGATGTGGATGGGGGGGTGGGGAGGCTACACACAGGGAGCACAGAGCGGCTGGATTTAATTCTGAGACTGGCTGGCTTTTACAGGGCCGAGCACTTTGCTATGGGCTCTGTAGGACGTGCTAGCTGAGGGCCCCTCTCCCTGGCCTGGCTTCAGCCAGCCTGGGGTTAACTCTGGTCTCTCTGAGGCACCTGCTCTCAGAACCCACTAATGTGACTGCTGCCTGCACACGGCGGCTGCTATCTTAAGTCAAACCACGCAAGACCTGTCTACCAATGAAGTGGAACTCTGGCTGCACACTCCCGTGGGACGCAGCAACACGATGAAGCTTAACATCGGGGCTCATCGGCCAAGCCTGCAGCACCGGAGGCACAGCCCTGACCTCCGAATGGAGCTGAGGGGATGGGCAGCAGATAGAGGGGAGCCAGGACCCCAGCTCTACCTATGGTGGAGGTGCCTTCGACAAGTTTCTGAGGTCCACGAAGCTTCGGTTTTCTCATCCACTAAGTGGGAACAGCACCTCTCGCAGGGTTGGAGAGAACCTGAGCGCTTGCCGTGCACAGAGGGCCTGGCGCACGGAGGGTGCTCATCAGTGTGCGGCCCACCCCTCTGAGCACTGGCCAGCTGGTCCGGGTTCGGGATCACAGTGAAGGCCAGCTCTTCCCTCCACGCTGGAAGCCTGGTCCTGGGCTTGGGGAAGTCACTAGGCCTTGTGGGGCCCAGGTGCACAGTGGAGGTGCTGGAGACGGTCCCCGCAGGCTGCCACATGGCACTGGAGACCTTCCCAAGCTCCTGATTTGACTTCGGTTTCACCAAAGCAGCCCCCGAGCAAGGACCTGGCACCATGGTCGACTGAGGGGATCCCAGAGAGCCGATGGAGGGCGGAGGCGTGCACCAGCCATCTCAGTGGGCCTCTGGGAAGCAGTGCCACACACGCTGCAGGACCGCCTCCCTCACCTGCCAAGGGTGGGGGGATCGCTCCTGGGGACGGCAGCTCCCAGCACCTCCGGTCTGTGGCAGGCATGGGCTGAGCTGCTCTAACAGGCAGAGGATCAGGTGCCCCGGGTGAGACGCCATCAGGGTGTTCTGGAACTCTCTACTGAATTGCATAGTGCCCCTCCAAGGGTGGGCCAAAGGCCTTAGTGCAGAGCTGGAGAGCACCTGCCTCCCTTGGGACTTGGGGCTGTCTCCACCCAGGCTCGGGGCCACCACCACCCCCCCCCCCGCACAGCCCAGGCCCTCCAGTGTTCCCAGGGTGACGCCCCCTCTGTCAGCCTGCGTCCCAGCTCCCCTGGGCAGGAAGACGGAGGAGAGGGGAAGCAAGGGCCTTGTATGCACTTGTCCCTAGGGCTGCCCAACAAGTTACGGCACAGCTGGTGCTCAAAAAAGGAGACAGGTGCACCTGCCAGGCCCAGGGCCAGGAGTCGGAGACCAGCGCTGCAGGCTGCTAAGGGCGAAGCCTGCCTCGTCCCTTCCCTGGGCTTGCGGCTGCATCACAGCCAGCTCCGGCTCCAGCCTCACACAGCGGCTGCCCGTGTCTGGGTGGCTTCTCGTCTGCCTCTCGCAAGGACGCTTGTGGCTGGGCTGAGCGTCCACCTAGGTAACCTGGGGCGACCTCTTCCTGAGATCTTCCATGTCATGGCGTCAGCAAAGACTCCTTCTCCCAAGGCCACGTCCACGGGCCCCAGGATCACCATGCAGCCAGCCCCAGGAGTGTGTGCAAGAGCCTCAGGGCAGACCAGCCAGGGAGAGTGGCGCACTCAGAAGCATCAGCAGCCAGGAGCAGTTTCCAAGCCCGGCCTCAGCGGGAGCGGGGCTGAGCCACTGTGCTCCCCAGCTCCGAGGAAGGGAGAGGGACGGAGCGCCTGTCCCCTGCTGCTGCCTCCCCCTGGCCAAACTGAACCAGAAGCCCGAGGGCAGAGGAGCCCTGGGACTCCCTGACACAGGGCAGGGCCAAGAATGATCTGGAAACACAGACATGAACACCCTGCACACCCCCAGGTTTCTGCCCTCAGTGTCTTTGGTGCACAGTGGTCAAGAGAACGCACAGCCCTTGAAGGGAGGAACCTGAAAACCGTTGAGCCGGGGCTCCAGACTCTGCTGCTGAATTCTCAAGCCTCAGGTCCCTTTCCCAGGCCTCTCCTAAGGGTGTGACATCTCAGACCCCCAGCAGAGGACCAGGTCAGACGGCCCCCAGGCCCCACCATGCCAGACAGGAAGCGACGGGTGAAGGAGCATCCAGGGGAGGGGACAGGACAGTCTATGTCCCTGGGACTCAGCTGGGATGGATTCGCCCCTCTCCTTCCTGTCATGAAAGGGATCAAGGAACCTGCAGCCAGCGTGCAGCACAGCCATGTCCACTGCCAACACCACCAGCCTGGCCCATCTCTGCCCAGCACCCTGAGCAGGGTGCAAGGAGATGCTAAGGAGGAGCCCATGGCCTGGATTAGTAGCCTGTGGATTAAGCCCCCAGCCTGGAGAAGAAGCTTCTGGAAGGCCCCCTCTCACTCTGCCAGCAGCATGGACAGAGTCGACCTGAGCCAGACTGGAGGAGAGGGGGTCTAGCTGTGGGCGGTCAGCCCGGACACGACGTCCCTGTTGCCCATTGTAGCCTGGGGCATCACAGGCACTGGCCCTGGATTCTCAGTCCCAGAGCCCCTGGGCAAACCAGCCAGTGGGGGCTTGGTTAATCTGCCTGCTCTGCAGGAGCTTCAATCTTCTAGGTTTGCCTGGACAGACACACAGCGGCCTGCAGACCAGGGCATCATGGGAGATGGAGGCACAGAGCCAGCAGCCAGATGAGGGGAGACGGCACCCACTCCGCAGGTTCAGCTCAGCATTAAGTCTGGTGCGCTGGAAGGCACGAGGGGCCGGGGACTCCACGAGAGAAGGGGGAAGCCCAGAGACAGGGGCCTCCCGCCCTGGGCCCCTCTCTGCCCCCCTCACCACCACCAGGGCCCTGCTACTGTAACAGAGCACCGGCCTTTCACTTGGTTCCATCCAGAGTCCCCATGAACGTTCACCTCAAGGCTGTGGGGCAGGGGGGTGGCAGCCAGCAAGAGATGTGGAGGAGCCCCAGCCACCCAGGCTCCCCTCCTGCCTCCATGTCTTAAACGAGTCGCTTGGCCAGCCTGAGCCAGGTGAAACCAGCAGCAGCCCTGGCCTGAGAACCACGAGGAGGCGGGAGAAGGGCACACAGCAGGTGTTCATCATATGACAGACGTCAGTATCATTGCCACACTTCTTTCCAGGAGAGCCGCCCCCTGCACCGCACCCCTGGGGCCAGGCTTGCTCCCTGCCAGCCCCACCGCGTGCCTCCATAGAACTCCCACTTGTGCAGTGACGTAGCTCGGGGACACTTGAAACCTGTTTCCTGCCTGTCCCAGGGCATGTGTGGCACAGCCACCTGGACGCGGCTGAGCCCAGAGGTTCTACACAGTCATTTCAGTGTGGATTCTGGCTGTGGGTCTTGAGGCAAGCAGCTGCCCCTCTCTGGGCTGGTTTTCTGCAGCTCCAAGACAAGGGGATAGCATCAGGTGCGTCTGCTGCCCTCCGTGACCAGAGGACAGTCTCAGCCCAAAGACTGCCCGCCCCCTCCTGCACCCCTGCCCCCACCCTCAGTCACCCTGGACTTGGCCTTATCCCATGAGCCTCACTGCTGCTCGCGGTCAGGGCGAGCCATGTGGAGCCGCAGGAAATGTCTAAGTCATGAAAACACAAAATCCGAGGAGGGCGGAACAGGAGCAGCGTTCTGGGTGTATTTTTAGGACTCTGTGCGGGCCTGAAGCTCCTTTGATGAGTTTAGAAGCAGAAACACGTGTGGCGACGGGTCGGCTGGATTTAGACACGGCCACAACTCGAGCAGAGCCAGCAGCCCCCTTCCGATCTGCTGATGGGTTGGGAAAAGCCAGAAGTTTCTCCCGAACAAAGAGACACTCCTGGCCCTCTCCACGCCCACCCCACCCATATGCCTTTCTTCTCCTTCCTTCTTGGCTTTCACTCCCCGGCTCAGAGTGGGCGTGTCTGGCTCTGAGCAAGCAGGCTCCCCACCCCGGCAGCTGCAGACAATGGCATCCAGATGTGCATGTGGTGGGCGTGGGCGGTGGCGGGAACTGCCCCAGCAGCCTGGGCTAGGGAGCTGTGGTGGGCAGCCAGAGACCCAGGGGCTCCCGGGCCCAGCCATCCACTCCCGGCAGACATTCCTCGCAAACCACATCAGGAAATGCCCTGGAGAGACAGGCCGTTTGTCCCGGGCCCTAGCCGGGAGCTGTGGCAGGAAGTCGTGTCGTCGTCGCCACCCCCCCCACCCCCCCTTCCCCCCCGGGCGCAAGGACCGGCTTTTCCTGGAAGACAGCCGGGGTGTGCGTCCACGTGGTGGCCAGGCGCGGCAGTGGCCCCGTGGCTGGTCCCTGTATCGCCATCTCCAGCAGGCGGCCAGGCACGAGCCCTGTCCATGCCAGCACGCCTTCTCTCCCTGGCTCAGAGCAAGGACCCTTCCTGTCCAGCAGACGCCCGTTCCCAGACAAGCCCAACAAGCTCACCAGCTCACCAGAACAGAACCAGAAGGGAAGCCCAGGCTGCGTGTCTCCACTGCCTGAGTCCAGGGGCAGGGGTGCTGCAGGCAGAGAGGCAGAGGGTGCCCGGGGCCCAGCTGGTCAGCCACATCTGGGGTGGGCAGGGGGAGCTTGAGCAGAGGTCACTCCTGTTACCTGCACAGGTACGACGGCCCTGGGCTGAGCGAGGCCAGGAGGTCAGAACCTGTTATCTACAAGAACACACAGCCGCACACGTGCATACATGCTGAGTCTGCGCACTGCGGCACACGGGCTGGCCAGGCATGCACACGCACGTGTACACACACACACACACACACACTGCACTACAAGGCTGCTCTCCGCTGGCCAGGGAAGCAGCATGGCTCCTACATTTCCCTGTGCCCCTGGAGGCACGCACACATCAGCCTGTAAGGCCGGAGTCTGGGCAAAGGTGGCAGTGGAGGACACAAGAGAATTAGAAGGAAATGAAGCAGTGGGAAGAGAAGAAGGAGGGGCCGGCGATGTGGCATAGTGGGTAAAGCCACCACCTGCAGTGCCAGCATCCCATAGGGGCTCCAGTTCAAGTCTCAGCTGCTCCTCTTCCTATGCAGCTCTCTGCTATGGCCTGGGAAAGCAGTGGAAGATGGCCCAAGTCCTTGGGCCCCTGCACCCATGTGGGAGACCTGGAAGAAGCTCCTGGCTCCTGGCTTCGGATCAGCGCAGCTCCAGTCATTGCGGCCATTTGGGGAGTGAACCAGCGGATGGAAGACCTCTCTCTCTCTCTCTCTCTCTCTCTCTGCTTCTCTGTAACTGCCTTTCAAATAAATAAATATTTAAAAATAAAAAAAGGAGAAGGAGCCCCACCAGCAAAAGGAAAGAAGGAAGAAGGAGAAGACAGGGCAGAGAGGAGAGAAAGAGGGCTGGACACAGAGCAGAGCACTGGGCTGGCGCCTCCTGAGCCCAGCAAGGACACAGATGCACGCTCCCGCTGTGGAATCAAACCTAGAATTTAGGTGGCTCGGATAGGCCGTGTGACCTTATGCAACTTACTTCACCCCTCTGGGCCAGGGTTTCTTTGTCTATAAAATGGGAACAAGGCAGTAGCTGGGTCACAGAGAAGCACTGGACATACAGAACAGGTCCAGGCACAGAGGCGGGCTGGATGCAGGGTGGGGCAGAGGCCCAGGGCTACTCGGCTGGGGAGTGGCAGGGCCTCCGGGACCCTGTCCCTTTTCTGTGACATCATTACAGGGCACAGCCTTTGGAGTTGAAATGGTCATCTTTAAAAATTAAACGGAGTTGGTGGGGGCGGGGGGTGATGATTCTAACAACCAGGTTTACTAAGCATTTGCCGCATCCCGAGCCCTGGGCAGAAGGTTATGCCCTGGAATCTTCACAATGACATCACAAAATCAGAATCCTTGTTAGCGTCCTTGTGTATAAAGCAAGGGGGCTGAGGCACAGAACGGTGAGGGTCGCCAGCAGCCGGGGCACGGCCTGACTCCAGCTCAGGCAGTCTCCAGGGACGGGCCCCACCACCCCACCACCATCACTGCCGCCGCCCTGGGCGAGAGACGGAGCAGCTTCAGATGGTGACAGTGAACTCTAAGACACATTCTTTAAAGTATATTTTTAAGTCACAAACAAGGTGTAGAACAGCTTGTCTCCTGTGCTATATTTTTCAGAGGCGACATATGGACATCCGTGTTTCTATCTGCACAGAGTAGCTAGAAGGAGAAGCAAGGAGCGCCTATGAATCGCTGTGCCCAGGAGCAGGACCTGGGCGGGCAGGGTCAGGTTCAACTCCCAGGGCACGACTGTGGGGGCCCCTCGTTCAGAAAGAAATTCTTTTTATTACTTCATCGGCTCCACGGAAGCATGATGTCCACGGGTGCCTCAAGGGGGCTCCAGGAAGAGACTCGGGAGGAGGCCCCATATCAAGGGCAGTGCGTTGGGGCCAGCAGGTCAGGCCGCCAGCATCCTGTAAAGGCGCCAGTTTGAGTCCCGGCTGCTCCACTTCAGATCCAGCGCCCCACTGATGGCCTGGGAAAGCAGCAGAAGGTGGCCCAAGTCCTTGGTTCTCCGCACCCATGTGGGAGACTCAGAAGAAGCTCCTGGCTCCTTGGCTTTGGTCTGACCCAGCCCAGCTGTTGCAGCCATCTGGGGAGTGAACCAGCAGAGGGAGGATCTCTCTCTCTCTCTCTCTCTCGCTCTCTCGCTCTCTCTCTCTCTCATTCTGCCTTTCCAGCAAATAGATAAATTTTTAAACAAACAACAAGCAAGGGCAGGGCCTCTTTCCACACTAGCCAGGTCCAGGCCTCTCCCAGCTGCCTCTGCTCCTTGCCTAGGACTCAGGCTACTGAGACAAGCATCAGACACTTGGGCCAGTGGGATCAGCCACCCTTGGGTTGGAGATGGCCTCTCACCTTAGAGTGATCTAGAACTTTCCACAGCGCCCTGTGGTCTCCCCCAGGCAGGGGTGGGCCCAGGGCCGCCCACCTGAGGAGCTGGGTCGGCTCCAGGCTGCCTGCCCTCAGGTGCAGCCGCCTTTGCCAGCTTAGGGTTCCCCCTCTGGGCCAGTTTCTCTGCCCCTGGTAGAAACAGGAAGACCCCACCGGCCGCAGGACCCCCAGCAGCTCCCCCACGGTTCTAGACCACCAGCCTTCCTCCCGTGGCTCTCCTCCTCTTCCCCTTCTTCCTCCCCCACCCCTCCCCCCCCCTCCTCTCTGAGTCCCCATGTAGCTGTGGTCCCAAATAGGCAGCAGGTGGCGTCCAGCAGCGCCTGCCTCGCACACTTCACTCCCACCTCGAGGGCTCCTGCTCTTCCTGGGCCACGGGCATCTCGGGGCAGCAGCCCTCTCCCTCCTCCGTGCGGGGCGGCCGCGGAGGCCCCGCGGGCACCCGTGGTGTGGAGCGAACCCGACGCCAGTGGAAGGTGGCCTTTGGAAGTCCCGGGTTCTGTCCGGTGCGCATAACCATGCTGGTGCTGAACCGGACGCCGGAGGAGACGGCGCAGGTTTTGTGGGAAAGATGCGGAGTCCTCAAGGTCGGGGACAAGGGGACGGGGTGGGGGCAGTGGGATCCGCGCTCGGGTGCCCACGGGCGCAGGTCTCCTCCGAAGGGAACAGACCCCAGATTCAGTCGGAGGGTCCTCGGCTAAAGCAGCAGCAGCCAGAGGTGCGCGCGCGGGAGGGGAGGCGGGCGGACGCAGGAGGAAAGGGGCGAGGGGCGCTGAGGGTGTGACGAGCGGAACAGTGGCCTTTCCTGGCCGTCGACCGCAGGGACGCGGAGCCCCAAGGCCGGGTGACCGCGCGCACCGAACACCAGGAGCGCTGAGGCTGGGCACTGGCCGACAGGGGAGCGCGCGGCGCCGCTTCTCGGGTGCGCAAATGGAGCCCCGAAGGGCAGGGGTTCGCAGTCTGGGCCCCGCACGCGGCTGGACCCCGGCGGCTCTCCCGCGACGGGTACGCCGCGTGCGGTCTGGGACCGCAGGGGCGCGGCCGCAGGACACCGGGAGGCGCGGGCCGGGGAGCGGCGGGCGTGCGGGCGGGCGCGTGGCCACAGCGCCCCCTGGCGGCGAACGGGAGCCGCGCGTCTCCACGGAAGGTCGCCCCTGCGAGGCCCGGGGCTGCCCTGAATCCCGAGCCCACCCCCCAGCGTCCCCACACCGGCCACCACGGGGCGTCAGCACGGAGCCCGCTGCTGTCACCCCGTCCCGCAAAGAGGACGGACGCTGCTCTTCGGGGAACTCTCTCTTCTTCCTGGGCGTGGACCCCCCAACCCTAGCGTGGACCCTTCTCCTCGGGAGTCCGGTGAGACCCGGGCAGTGCGGGGCGTGACCGGAAGCTGACTTTAAGGCTCCAAAAGGCAGAACCCGCCTCCTGCCGCGCCCGCCCCGCACCTGCCGCGGGCACTCGGCGAGCGTCGGCGGGGTGTCCGGCCTGCGGTGCTCCAGGGCGCCGGCCAGGTGGTGGCGGCTCCCAGGGAGCAAGGGATCCGCTCCGGATCACAGGGCAGAGGGGAGGCGGGACCCTGACTCCAAACGGGAAAAGGACGCAGAGGGAAGGCGGGGAGGCAAGAGAAAGAAGACGCAGGTGTGCGACAGGGCGGGGCTGAGCGCAGGTGTACGGGCCCGGGCAGCTGCGGGGTTTCCGGGCTGCTTCACAGGGCCTGGGTCCCGGGCCAGCCAGGGGTTAGGCAGCCTACAGGGTCCTAGAGGGACCGCCCAACCCCTCTCAAGCACCCGGGCCTCTCCTGCTGTCTCTGCAGGGCCGGGGTGGGTACAGGATGGGGAAAGAAGGGGATCCTTGTGCCTGTCACGGTGAGGGCTCCAAGTCGCCTTGGAGACGTGGCGTCCCTTGGCTTCCTGGTCTGCTCTCACCCCCACAGCTGCCAGAGATCCCAAGGAGGGAAACCTTTGCCTGGCCTCAAATACCAGAGGTCTGGGGTCTGTGCCTTCCGGCCCGTTCCCTTAGGTGAGACTGGAAGCTTCCATGTGCCTGCCAGTCAGGCTGCCCTAGGCCCACCCAGGACCCCGCCTGCCACCCCAATGGGCCCCGTGGGACCTGCCCAGGAGACCGGCCAGCGGGTAGGAGGGGCGGACCAGAGCGAGGACAGAAGCTCCTGCACTGAACCGCAAGCCATCCTTGAGCTGTAAAGACCAGCACGGAGCCCGGATGTCCCCTCCAAAGCTGAGCGCGGCGGGAAGACAGGCCAGGGTGCCAGCGCAGAGCCACAGAGGCCCCCAGGAGGCCCGGGCGGGCAGGAGGGCGCACACCCCGCTGGCTCTGCCGCCCTGGGGAAAGAGCACCCACCACGCCTTAGCGAAGACCTCCCCAGGGCAGGGGTTTGGCCTAGCCTGTCAGACACAGTTAAGATGCCTGCGTCCACACCCCGCGGCCTGGGTTAGAGTCCCAGCTCCCTGCGGTAGCAGAGCCTGGGAGGCAGCGGCTCCTGCCACCGTGTGGGTGGGCGGGTCCCAGCTCCTGGCTGCAGCCTTCGTGGCCGGTTACAGGCCATGTGCAGTGTGCAGATGGGAACACACCTGCTCGCTCGCTCTCTCTCTCTCTCTCTCTCATAAATAAAATTTTTTAAACATTCTTGAGCTTCCCTGTCCTTCTCCCCTATGGGAACACACCCACCAGTTCCCCCCAAATACCCAAAATTGCCAACACTCAGCAATGCTCTCCCTTTATAAATGGCCACAGCTCGTGCCAGGCATGCTGAGCTCTCGGTTCTGTGGCTTCCTGAGGCCAGGAAGAACCTGGATCGGACAGGGGCAGGGGCCAGGGGGCGGCCCCAGGCTGCGCTCCGCCTGCCGGCCTCAGAGCCTCAGCACTTGCAGCCCGCTTGCCAGGACTGCTCTGCTCCGACCCCTTTCGCCCACTGTGAGATGAGTCTGGTGTTGGTGGCGGGAGACACGCCCCTGGCTCAAGAACACCATCTTGATCCAGAGCTCCCCCGAGTCTGGGGTTTGGCTCCAAGGCAGCAAGGGGTCTGGCACTTAGCAGGGGCTCCCAGAAGGCACAACTTGGACAAGACTGGGTGCAGGTGCTTTAACTAGGGGAGGTTCCCCGGGGCAGCAGGAGTACGGGAGGAAGGGAGAATGGCACGGGGGAGAAGTGAAAGAATTAAAAAATGTAAGTGTATGGTGGGTATTGACACTGTGTGGCAACAGGGCCACAGTTAACCTCCTGTGAATCAGCAGAGGGCCCTGGAAGGGGCTGGGCCAGGATCAAGGAGTCCAAACAGCAAAAGGAAATCCATAGTCCTTTCCTGCAAGGCTGCAGAATGTTCCAGATGCGTCTTCCTGATTGACCACGCAAGCAAGGGACGTTCTAACCATGAAAATGTATGCTGCTGTCTCCCGTCAGCAGAGGGCAGAGCCCACGCCAACAACGCCCGTGCGTTGCACAGTTTTCCCACTGTTGGAAGGTAGGGGCTTGAGGAAGGGACCTGTTTTGCCTCATTTTCTCAGACGTGCTGGGCAGCCTTGGTGGCAGGGTGTAGCCCTTCCTCTGTGAGATTTGCCCCAGCTTGGACTCCCCCAAGGCCTTCAGAGCACAAACCAGGGGAAAGCACAGGTTGGCGTGCGCACAGGTGAGGAGGCCAGGGCTGCCCCCCCCCCCCCGAGTCTCCTCAGTTGCACGTCCAGCCTCAGCCATGCGGCAACCTCTGCCTAAGCTCTGCCGGGCACCCTGGGGCTGGAGGACACACGTGGCCAAGACTGGGTCCTCTTGTCCAGCGGCAGAGAAACAGGACCGGCTTTGCACCGGGACGGACCTGTGTTCAAATCAAGCCTCTGCTGCTGAGGACACAGCTGGGGCCACCACCACGTGGCCTCACAGGTATTTGCCGGGCACTAAAAGGCTCGGTCCGTCCGGTGCCTGGAGCGGAGAAGGAGATGGACTTGGAATCAGAGGCGATGCCGATTCTTCCTTCCTTCCTTGACGTCACAGAACTCCCCGTCCGCCTGGTGCAGCAGCATTTAGATCACGCAGACTGGGTGATGAAATATACCATACTTACCTAACAACGTCACAGAGTGGTATTGGGTTTAGCAAGACATCCCTGGGCCTGGCGTAGCGTGGCGCAACCAGGAAACGCCTCCCATACCAAGTGTAGTCCTTCAGGTTAGAAACAAAGGTGACCCAGGCATCCTGCATCTGCTTGTCTTAACGGCTACCCGCGGAACTTGCTTCTGTCTCACTAGGGCAGAGCTCAGAAAGGAAGTTACTGAGAGCCGCAAAGACCCTGCAGTTCCACGGGCAGACAGCAGGGGGAGGGAGAGATTATGCCTCCTGAGAAGATACAGTGGTTTAGGAAATCTGAGCCATGAAAACTCGGGCTGGTGCCCTGGGTTAATCCTCTGCCTGCAGCGCCGACATTCCATATGGGCCCCGGGTTCTAGTCCCGGTTGCTCCTCTTCCAGTCCAGCTCTCTGCTGTGGCCCCAGAGGGCAGTGGAGGATGACCCAAGAGCTTGGGTCCCTGCACCCACATGGGAGACCAGGAGAAGCACCTGGCTCCTGGCTTCACATTGGAGCAGCGCCGGCCGTGGCGGCCATTGGGGGAGTGAACCAATGGAAGGAAGACCTTTCTCTCTGTCTCTCTCTCACTGTCTATAACTCTACCTGTCAAATAAAAAAATAATAAAAGAAAGAACATGTACCTGCCCAATCCTAGGGACTACACATCCCCAGAAAAGGGTTGGAAGGTTCCAGAACCTCTAGCCAGGCTGATGGGAAGAGGTGGTTGTTTCCCATAGGCCCAAATCCCAGCAAAGGCTCACAAGGCAAACAACAGGTAAACATGGCCCAATGAAACGAACAAAGAAAACTCCAGAGATTAACCCTAAGACGTTGCAGACTGCCAGAACTACCGACAGAGAGTTCACCAGGGCCGCGTTCAAGACGCTTAGTGAGGTCAAAGGAAACAGGCAGACGCCGAAGCAAATCAGGAAAAGGAGGCGTGGAGAACATGGAAATGTCAACAAAAAGAAGCAGCAGCCAAAAAGAAACTCTGCAGCTGGAAGACACAGTGGCCAACTTGTTCAATGGCAGCCCGATCGGGCAGAAGAAAGGCAGAAAACTTGAAAAGATTTACTTATTTATTTATTTATTTATTTGAAGGGCAGAGTTACAGAGAGAGAGAGAGAGAGAGGTCTTCCATCTGCTGGTTCACTCCCCAAATGGCTGCAACAGCCGGAGCTGTGCTGAGCAGAAACCAGGAGCCAGGAGCTTCTTTCGGGTCTCCCAGGCGGTGCAGGGGCCCAAAGACTTGGGCCATCCTCTACTGCTTTCCCAGGCCATAGCAGAGAGCTAGATGGGAAGAGGAGCAGCCAGTGCAGGTGGAGGCTTAGCCCACTACACCGCAGCACCAGCCCCAGCACATGGCGCATTTTACCTCCTAGCTTAGGCTGTCCCTCTGCTGGACCACCCCCAAAAGGAAGGCAAGTGCCCCCTGCTGACCTCCCCTGAGGTCCTGTCCACCCCAGGGTTGCCTCACTGGTCTCAGATTCACCTGCAGGTTTTCCCTTGAGAGGAGAGTGAGCTGAGGGCTAGGGCGGCTTCCTGGAAGGCAGATTGGAGTGAAACGAGCAGCGACCTCCCCCAGGGCAGTGAAGGCCACAAAAGGCAGGGGAGAGGAGTCCTCTCTGTGGACGTGGACGCGAAAGGGGACAGCAGGCAAAAGGTGTTCTCGTGGGCTCCCGCCCCATGGCGCACCCTAGGCCGGAGACAATTTCCTGATGTGGCGGGGTGGGGGGGGGAGGCTTTTTTTCAGTGGATGCTTGGTACCAACAAGTGCAAATCAATCTTTTGTCTGATCCGGTCATAAAATGCCTCACTCCCTCTTCGGGGCACAAATCAGGATAGTTGGGCACTATCTTTGTTAAAAATAGAGAGAGAGTAAAGCCAAGAAAAATAGAGCAGGCCCTTGCTTACAAAGCAGGCCAGCCTCTTCCACACCAGCTGCTCGCTTGAGTCTGGGCTGGAGGAAAAAAATGCTTGCCGTTATTTAAACAAAGAGAACCAGGCTCAAACTTAAGTTCACTGGAGCCACTTGCTTAGCCTGCCTGAGCCCGAGTTTCTGCATCTGTGAAGTGGGGACAGCACCTCCTGGGTGGAGAGCTTAAAGGGCTGAGAACTGCACCAAAGACTCCAGGGAGACGGGGCTGGCGCCGGCGCCATCACCGGGGTGGGGGGAGCCAGCCTGAGCTGACCGCACGCTGACCGCGTGCTGACCATGGACAATCAGCATTCCACGTCTTTCCAGACTGGGGACATTCACCCTGCGACAGGAAGCAGTGAAATGTCACTTGTCTCCTGGAGGTGTTTGTGCTCATTTGGGAATTTTTTTTTTTTTTAATTATGGAGAAATCCACTACCAAAAGGCAAAAGGCAAATAAGCTGGAGATGCCAACGCGATGGGAAATTCCAGAGTGATTTTCCAGAAATGCTTGTGGAACTTGTGTCTCGGGTCACAAAAGGGCACAGCTGCTGCGAGTCTGGAACCTGGAGAACAGGCCAGGGCCTGGGCGTCAGACAGGAGGGGAGGGGCCTCCGCAGTGTCTGGGAGCATCCAGAGGACTTGGGATGGGAGGAGGCTCCAGACTGGGGCAGAGGGGAGGGAGGGACAGGGCCTGGCTGAGATGGGGGCCAGCTTGTGCTGGGCGGGGGGACCCAGCAGCACACCCAGCACTCAGGGGCCAGTGGCCAGGTAGTAGGCACAGGACTCAGAAACAGGCACAAACCCACAAATCCTGGACCTTTTTTTTTTTTTTAAGATTTATTTATTTTATTTGAAAGGCAGAGTTACAGAGAGAAGGAGAGAGAGACAGGTCTTCGGGTTCACTCCCCAGATGACCAAAACAGCTGGGGCTGGGCCAGGCCGAAGCCAGAAGTCAGAAGCTTCCTCTGGGTCTCCCACGTGGGTCCGGGGGCCCAAGCACTTGGGCCGTCCTCCACTGCTTTCCCAGGCGCATTAGCAGGGAGCTGGATCGGAAGTAGAGCAGCCAGGAATCAAGCCCATATGGGATGCCGGTCCCATCCTGAGCCATTCCCAGAGATCCAGGAAAGGCAAGAGAAGACCAGGTAAGTCCACAAAAGAGGAGCTGGGGCCCCAGTGCGGGGGTCCCCGGGAGATTCCTGCTCTCATGCTCCCCTCCTGGCCTTGAGGTTTTTCTTGGTCCTGGTCGGTCCATGGACTCCACCCCTGCCTGACGTCCAGCCCTGACATCGCCCCTCCCTCAGGCAGGGCCTCTGCTCTTGGGACGTCCAGACCTCACATGCCAGGTCTCTCAGTGGGACGGGCAATGCCCCGGCAGCATGTGTTGAGCCTGCTCTTCTTCCTGCTGAAGGGCCTCCATCATGGGACCACCAAGCACAGGTGGCACAAGCAAGTGTGGCCGGGAGCCCTGGTGACGCTTCGCGAGGCGTCCTGCTCTTCCCTGCACACGGCACACATAGCTTGGGCACGTGTAGCACTCAGGGGGCGGGGACTCTGGGGAGGGCGGGCAGCCAGCTGGACATTCTGAGAGAGCTCTGGACCTGGCCATCACCATCCTGGGGATCCCCAAGCACGTCACAATGCAAGCACCCCAACACGGGAGTGGGGGCAGGAAGAAGATGGAGGATACCACACAAGGGCAGAGAGGGGCTCCGGTGGGCTACCCTTAGCTGAAGCCTGAAAGTGCTACCACAGCAGAGGAGCCCCAGAAGCCAGAGAAATGAGGAGGTGGCTGCCAGGACGCACAGGGAAGAGCCGAGGGGTCCAGGGGGGCAGGAGGAGGCCCTGGGTTTCACAAGGGTGGGCGCCTGCTCCCATCAGGGGGAAGTTGCTGGGCGTGGGATGGGATCATTCATTCACCTGTTTATAAACTAGCAGCTGCGCACCTGCCAAGTGCCAGGCACAGAGAAGAACCTCGAGGGGCCAGCCCTGGAGCAATGCAGCGACCCCGGGGGCCTTGCTTTCTCCCCCTCCCCTCCCCTCTCCTCAGTGTTCCCATCTCCTGGGACGCAGGTATTCAGGGTATCTGCCCCTGAAGCCAAGAAGCAGGTAGGAGATCTGCTTCCTTCAATAAATAAAATAAAATCTCACCCTCGCCTCCAGGCTGATTCTGGTAATTCCGAGGCTTTGCGCATTTTAATAAACAGGATCCATTTCCCCAGACTCATGTTGAACAGAAACATCTTCCTCGGGACCACTCTGTGGTGTGTTTTGCAAACAAAAATCTGTCAATTAAAATGGCCTCTGACATCCCCCGCGGGGAGGGCACACTTCTGGGGTGCAGGGTGTGGGCGGCAGGTGCAGGAGTCGGCCCCCGCCCCAGGCTGCGTGCCCCCAGCTCTCATTCCACGGGGGAACGCCACCACAATCGCTTCCCCAGGACCACCCCAGGGTCCCCTTCAAAACCAACCACAAGGGTCCCATTCTCTTCTGCAAGCCAGTCCCTCTAAGACTTGCAGGCGACAACCAGAGCTGCACCTGACGTTGGCTGTGATTGTTTTTTTTAACTAGGTAAATAATAACTCAGAGGCAGACATCTATAAAATGAGCTGTTCCGCCTCAGTGAGGCTTGTCGCAAATACAAGGCTTGTTCTTTTCAAAACACTCCAATGTCCCGAGTATGAAGCAAATTATCCCCTCTCCACTGGTCGGTTCCAAGGGGTTTTGTAGCAGAAACCAGCACCGCTGACCATGGAGCACTTCACAGACCCCCGCGGGCCTGCTCCTGCGAGCAGCCCCCTGGACCCCTACCCGTGAGGAGGCGCCAGGCGGGGCTATGGGGTTATGGGGATATGGGCTGCAGGTCTGGGGTTCTGGGTGAGTTTAATTTCCTGCTGCAGCCCCTAAAATCCTTCCATCCCAGGCTGCTCAGCACACTCAGCAGAGAGGATGTGGAGCAGCAGAGGAGAAAGCTCCCCTCCCTGGCCACGAGGGGAGGGAGGGAATGGCCCCATCACCAAGGCGTGGCTCTGTTTTCTAAAAGTGTACTTATTTTCATCTACTTGAAAGGCAGAGCCAGAAAGAGATCCACTATTTCACTCCCTAAAGGCCTGCAACAGCCGGTGCTGGGCCAGGCTGAAGTCAGGAGCCCAGAACTCCATTGGGTCTCCCCCGTGGTTGGCGGGGGCCCAAGCACTTGAGCCATCGTCTGCTGCCTCCCAGGACGTGCAATAGCAGGAATGCTGAGTCAGAAGTGGAGGTGCTGGGACTTGAACCCAGGCACTCCCATATGGATGCAGATGTCCCAAGTGCCACCTGCTCAACCTGCAGTGCCACAATGCCCATCCTCAAAGCATGGCTCTCAAAATATCATAACAAAAGTCAAGACAGGTCCCAGAAGGCAGATATACCAGGAGCAAACCCTGGTTCCTCCCACCCTGGCTGTGCCCCCTCCCTCTTCTACCCTCCTCTATAAAATAGAATGATGATTGAGGCCGGCACTGTGGCATAGCAGATAAAGCCGCTGCCTGCAGTGCTGGCATCCCATATGGGCACCAGTTCGAGTCCCGGCTGCTCCTCTTCTGATCCAGCTCTCTGCTATGGCCAGGAAAAGCAGTGGAAGATGGCCCAAGTCCTTGGGTCCCTGCACCCGCGTGGGAGACCTGGAAGAAGCTCCTGGCTCCTGGCTTCAGATCGGCACAGTTCCGGCTATTGCGACCAATTGGGGAGTGAACCAGCGGATGGAAGACCTCTCCTCTCTCTCTCTCTCTCTCTGCCTCTTCTTCTCTGTGTAACTCTGATTTTCAAATAAGTAAAGAAATCTTAAAAAAAAAAAATAGAATAATGATAGCAGCCCCCTGCAGGACTGAACTGAACAGCTCCTGAGAGACGGCGCCCTCTGATGCCATGGCCTTGCGGTGGACCACGTGACCTGCTTTGGGCCAAGGAGGAGTCAGTGAACAGGACACCCGGCCAAGCTTGGAACCTGCGTGCTCACAGGGCTGGGCTGCCTTCTCGGGCCCCAGGAAGCTACTGCCTGCGGGCCTGCTGAACAACACCTAGAAGCAGAGCTGCCCAGGGCACTCACCGCGGCGGGAGAGAGCATGGACGGGCAGCATCCTCGTGGGCGTGGCTGACAACCTTCTCCATCAGCACAGGGGGTCATCTGGGCAAAAATTAACTGCCCCAGCGATCAGCATCGTCAGCAAACAATTCCCTCCCTTTCCAGAGGAATCTACTAAAACTGCAGGTGCAGCCGCACAGGCCCCTGCTCACTGCTGCTTCAGGGAGCGACAATGTGGCTGGCCAGGCCCTTAGCTGTCCTCTGGCCCCTTCCCAGGCCCCATCACCTGCCGCTTCCCCCACGCCGACCCTCTGCGGCAGTACAGAGCACAGTCGTGGCCCCCGACGCACTTCCTCCTCTCGCATGCCATTGTATGTGCTGTTCCCTCCACTGGAATTCGCTTCCCTCTGTTGTCTGCCTGCTGGGCCCAGCAGAGAACACATCCCCACCCCACCCAGGCAGTCACTCTCCCAGCTCCCTGCCCCACGTGTGGGCTTAAGCCTGGGGCTGGACTGCAGCCCCCAGGGAGAAGGGAAAGGAGGTGGATGGGTGCGCCTCCCCTTTGCTGTCACTCAGCCTTCTCCCACCCAGTCCTGCCCCCAGCTCACTGCAGAGGGCAAGAGGGCCATGTGGAGGTCTCCAAAATTCTCCTCTCAAGACGTCGCCTTCCCTGAAAGCCCACCCGGGCCGCCCTTGCTGCTCTTTGAGGGGGTCTGCATCTCTGGGTCTTCCCGTGGCCTCCAGCACTGGGAGCAGTGGACCGGGCTTTGACTCCTCCTTAACTCCTGCAGACGCAGCAGCCCTGGGAGGGGTAGCGATGGGCTGTGTCGGGATCCTCATTTGAGGGAACCCTGACCCCTGTTCATGCTGATGAGCCACACCCCACCACCCGGGAACATCTGAAGCCCCGCCTTCTCCTCACTCACCTTTATTCACCTTCTAAGGCTCCTGGCCTGCAGCACCACACCTACCAGCGCACCCACCCACAGACCTGCGGGAACCGACCTCAGCCGCCAGCGGACACTCCAGCCAAAGCCCTCCTCTTTGAGCTGCTGCCACAGCTCCCGTCTTCCCAGCTTTGAGTTCCTGGTGCTGTGGCTCAAAGGCAAGCCCAGCCTTGCCCCAACCCTCACAGGTGGCCTTCAGCCTGGTCCCCCATCCCCAGCGATCTCAGCCTCGCCCCACCCTGCCTTCCCCAACCCCTGTGTCCCAGCCCGTCACACCCCACCCCGATGCCCATCCCTCCTCTGGCACCCAGCTGGCCAGCCAGTCCCAGCCCAGGGGTGGACACGGAGAGATGGGGGTGAGAGAAGCCACCACGTAGGACGGGGGCTTTGGTACCATCCTTCAAGCTGAGAGGAAAGACAGCACTGGGCCCTCCAGTTGCTCATCTCGCTTCTCAGTGGGCCGCGGCCTGTGCTGAGACTGGCAGCAGTGAACAAGTCAGACCCTGTCGAGTGCTGGTGAGGACGCAGGGAAAGCTCCGTTGTCACCCGCGCTGCAGAGGTGTCTCTGGCACAGCCTCTCGGAATAGCAGTTTCCGCTGAAACAGAGAGCGAGGTCCCTTGGCTGTGACTTGGTGGTTTCCCCGCCAGGGGTCGTCCCCTGGGGAGCCCTGCCCGTAGGTACCATAAAGCCAGGTGCACAGGGCTGCTCCCTGCCCCAGTGTTTCCAACAGCTAAGAGAAATCGGAGGTAACCCACGTGCCTGCTAATGAGATGGGTTTTTTTTTTCCTCAACATAAAACACAGCACTTAAAAGAAATGAGCTAGAGTTATGAGTTTACACATAGGTCTAACACTCACACTGTCGAGTGAAATAAAGTGAGCTGTGGACTGATGCGGGCAGCATAGCACCGCGTGCAGAAGTACAACTGCTCACGGGGCTGTATGGTCTCCTACGGCTACGTGAATGGGTGTGGGCGACTTCCTTGTCCACAGCACTGGGAAGACGGGGAGGGAACTGGCGAGAACAGAGACCTGAGATTCACCGGCTGGATTCTGAGCCTTTTCACAGGCACTGGAGCCCTCTGGGCATGCAACACGGGGCAGATCCGACCCACGCTAGCAGTGGAAATACCAGGCTCATTGTTTGTGACTTGATGCTGCTCTGTGTATTCTGAATTTGATTTGTAACTGGCCAGACGGAACTGTGCCGTCGACTCTGGAGGGTCCCCCAGGCGCCTGGCTGCAGCAAGGGCTGTGGTCACGAGAAAGTCCTTTGAGGCCAGACAGGGGGAGGTGCAGAGGCGTCCCCAGTCCTGTGGTGGCTACAACGGAGTTCACCAGCACCCAGGCCGCCTCTGGGGAAAACTTCTTCCCAATTTTAATCGCGATGGAGACTAATCAGAGCCAGCTTCAACTCTGAAGGGTATTAAGGATCCAATTAATAACTTTGATTCAAGCAATTACTTAAAATTGAAATTTGCTAAGTGAGAAGAATGAGCCATTCATGAGCGCAGTGACACGCATCACCTGGCAGAAGCTGGGAGACCTGGGGTGGAGAGAGACGTGGAGGCAGAGGCCGGGCCTTGCTCCCACAGCCAGGTGGGAAGCTGCTCACAGCCCCTGAGGCTCCGGCATGGGCTGCGTCCAGCCGAATTCACACTTGTCATCTCCATCTCGCGCCTCTGTAGCTCCAGTTCACATCACCTTTGCATCTTTAGCTTTGCAGGTTTGCTGGGAAGAAGACCCTGAGAGCCAAGTGCAAGTGTTCTACTTGGACCATCCAGGGACCACCAGGAGGGACCTGGGCGGTGACACCGTGGGAAGGGTGTGCTACAGGCCAAATAAGGGCCCCCAAAGAGCCTGCAAATGAACGGTGTCAGGCGGCACCAGGGATTCCTGGCGGAGACGCAGTTCGGGTTTCTGATGGACTGAGCTTGAGAGGAGGAAACTCTAATGGTGGCTCCACGTCCTCACTTCCTGCTCCTGCCCCGCCCCGCCCCGGCCCCTCAACAGATGGCCAGGAAGAGGACTGGGACCACACAGCCCTGCGCAGGGCCTGGCGACCTCGGAACGGTGACCAGTAAGGAGTTAAACTCCTCCCTGGACCTCGCCCCACGCCAGCAGCCACACCCCCACCAACACTGAAGGTGGACAAAGAAGGCCCGGGTACCCCAGAGGGAGCAGCGGAGGGGGTGCTCCAAGCTCCACAGAGGGCCCAGGCCAGGTGGGAAGAGCTGTAAGAGCAAATTCGCTTGTCCCTAAACTGAAGCTGACCGTGGTAAAAACGCAGCCAACACATCACCTGGCCCATTCTCGAAGCCAGGCAGGGATGGTGGCCCTGGGGGCAGAGGCTCAGCCTCTCTGCGGAGCTGAGTCCTGAGCCACGCCCCTTCGGCGCCCACTGAGTTGTTTGCTGAGAGCAGGGCTCTGGGTGGGCGGATCTGGGCTCTCCCCCTGCTCTGCCCCCTCCCCCAACAGGTTATCTGAACCCTTGTCTTTCCCTTCTTCACCAGCGAATCGGGCACTACAGGGAGAGTGGGAGGGGCTCTGTGTCCAGAGCGCCTGGCACTCGGCCAGCACACAGGCAGCTGGCACCTGGCTGTCACCTCCCTGCCTACCGGGCATCAGAAGCTTGTCAGGGCCTTTGCAGAGGAGGACAGTGGGCCCCAGGGGAGGGAGGGTCCCCAGGGTGAGGACCTGGCAGCCACCTCTGCCTCACTGCCCGTCTGCCAGCAGGTGCAGCCACAAGGAGAGGAGGAGGCAGGCAAGGAGCCCAGACGTTGCACAGACCCTGAGCAGCACTCGAGGGGCACTTCCTGGGAGGAACCCCTCCCACACCACTCCACTCTGTGGGCGAGGCTACTGCTGGAGTGGGAGCCCTGAGCAGGGCAGGCGGGGCCCCCTGCTGCACTTCCTGCGTGTGCGTGGGGATGTAGACCCCCTGGGCTGTAGGCAGCATCCTCTCGGCCCGAAGCCAGGCTATGTCCCCAGTCCAGCTGTCCCCAGGCAGCCGCCACACTTGCCCAGCTCCTGCCAAGTCTGCAGTCGCCTCCCTGTGGCGACCTTTCTCTTCTGGCAGAGCCCCAGGACAGATGTAAATGGGCTTTTTTTTAAAATTTTTTATTATTTTTTTTTTGACAGGCAGAGTTAGTGTGAGAGAGAGAGACAAAGAGAAAGGTCTTCCTTTTCCGTTGGTTCACCCCTCAATGGCCGCTGCGGCCGGCACACCGTGCCAATCCGAAGCCAGGAGCCAGGTGCTTCTCCTGGTCTCCCATGCGGGTGCAGGACCCAAGGACTTGGGCCATCCTCCACTGCCTTCCCAGGCCACAGAAGAGAGCTGGCCTGGAAGAGGGGCAACCGGGACAGAATCTGGCGCCCCAACTGGGACTAGAACCCGGGGTGCCAGCGCCGCAAGCAGAGGATTAGCCTAGTGAGCCACAGTGCCAGCCAAATGGGTCTCTTAAAGAAGGGCCCATCCTGTGCCCCAGCCTTCGAGGAAGACCCACCCTGGCATCCACACCGCAGATCTGCCCTCGGCCTGTTGCCCACGCCCTCCCTGCCTTCACCTTCGCTGTGGACAGGAGTCCTCTGCTGCCCAACGGATGAGGCTCCTGCAGGACACGGTGGCTGAGGCGTCCCAGGAGAGAGACCCCTGGGAGTGAGGGGCGAGGACAGGATCCCCTGGGATTCTGCAGGGGCTCTGCCTTGCCTGACCCGAGGCCACCCCACAGAGGGGGCTTTGTCACAGCAGCACGCCATAGACCAGACAGGTGCGTGCTGTGCGTGCTGTGCCCCTCCTGGGGCCTGAGCCCGGACACTTGTGCAGGCAGCCGCCACCCTTAGCTGTCTCCAGCTGACAGCTCTCTGTCATGCATCCTGATCAGGGTGCTCGGAGGTGAGGAGCTGGGCTGAGGCCACAGAGCTGGTCAGGAGCAGAGCTGGGGGCTGGCGTGGTGGCGCAGCAGGCAGCACCACCCTCCCCAGGGGGGCTCGAGAGCAAGGATGGACCCTAGGAGTTGTCCTAAAATGAGGTGGGGTGGAGTAGGGGGGACTAGGCCTTCATAGCTGTCCCCCATTGCATCAGCCAATCCTTAGCTCTGGGAACAGGCTTAACTTCCGGTGAGGCCAAGGGTAAGACCCAGTGAGGGATGTAGCTGGGAAAAAAAAACCCAGGGCCTGGAGGATGGGTGCCAAGGCCATGGCCTCCTCCCTGCGGGGAGAGGCTGCCTGTGAGGCGGGAGTGGATGGGGCGGGCTGCAGTGGGGTATCTCCCCCCGCACTCCACACCCCTCCCCTGGGATCCTGCAGGGGCTCTGCCTGGCCCTACCGGAGGCCTCAGGAGACCTGAGCGAGCCTGCCTGTCCCCCACAGAGAAGCTAACAGGGACATCAAAGCCGCAGCAGCTGGCTTCCAAGCAGCTTTGAAAGGCATTTCTGAGATGCCTGAGCCCAGAAAATTAAAAGTACTTGCAGTGAAGAAGCCCAGGGTCCGCAGCACCAGCAACGGGCTGGGTGGGCTCCGGATGGAGAGGAGCACCAGCAGGTGGGGCAGGGAGGCCGCCAAGGGGGCGCCCGCGGTGACAGCCGAGTTCCAGGGCCCCCACCGTGGCCAGGCAGGTGGCTAGAAGGAGATAAAAGGCCTTCACTGATTCACACCTTCATTCAATCATGGAGAAATGGTTCATGAGAAATGGTTCATGCTAGGGCCCCTGAGGGAACAGGACAGGCCTGCGCCTGTCCCCCAGGCTGCCTGGTGGGGGAGCCAGAGAGTCCAGTGTGGAAAACACGGAGATGGGGAAACACAGAGACCAGAAGGGACCAGAGGCTTCCCGGGCGGGGGCTTTGTCACAGCAGCACGTGGTAAACAAGACAGGCGCGTGCTGTGCGTGCTGTGCCCCTCCTGGGGCCTGAGCTCAGACACTTGTGCAGGCAGCCGCCGCCCTCAGCTGTCTCCAGCTAACAGCTGTCATTCGTCTTGATCAGGGTGCTCGGAGGTGAGGAGCTGGGCTGAGGCCACAGAGCTGGTCAGGAGCAGAGCTGGGGGCTGGCATGGTGGCACAGCAGGCAGCACCGCCGCCTGTGACATCCACATCCCTTTTCGGTGCCGGCTGCTCCACTTCCAGTCCCTGGGCTCCTGCACCCGCCTGGGAGACCTGGAAGAAGCTCCTGGCTCCTGGCTTCAAATGGGCACAGCTCCGGCCATTGCAGCCGTCTGGGGAGTGAACCAGTGGATGGAAGATCTCTCCTCTCTCTCTCTCTCTCTCTCTCTCTCTCTGTGTGTGTGTGTGTGTCTCTCTCTGTGTGTGTGTAACTCTGCCTTTCAAATAAATAAATAAATCTTTAAAAAAAAAAAATAAAACAGGGAGGCACAGCCTCGCACTGTAACCAGCATCTTTCTGTGTGGTTCTTATTTATATTGTATTATGACTTTATTGGATGTTTTCTTGTTGGTCACTTCAAGTCCTCTGGGGAATAAAGCAAAATAAATAAGCGCTCTGAATGAAGTCGCAGGAGGACAGCACGCCCGTGGCAGGGGTGAGTGTCGGGGTAATCAGAGACACACATGCACCCACAGTGGTGGCCACAGCTCTGGCCACATTCAGTCCCTCACCTGGGCAGCCTGGGCTCCTCTGCAGGGCCCCCTGAGCCCAGCCCTGTGCCAGGGGGAAGGGCAGGGTGGGAGTGGACTCTGGTAACCTGTATTCAAACTCTTTTTAAAGATTTTTAAGATTTTTTAAATTCATTTAAAAGGCAGAAAGAGAGACAGAGAGAGACCTTCTATCCACTGATTCACTCCCCAAATAGCTGCAACAGCCGGGGCTAAGCCAGACCAAAGCCAGGAGCCTGGAACTCCGTCCAGGTCTCCCACGTGGGTGCAGGGCCCCAGGCACTTGGGTCATCCGTCGTTGCTTCCTGAGGCACTTTAGCAGGGATCTGGATGGAAAGCGGAGCAGCCTGGACTCACACTGGCACTCGTCATGTGGGACACAGCCTGGCACGCAGCGGCACCACAACGCCAGCCCCTCAAGTTCTCGCTCAGTTCCGCCCTGCCCAGTGGCCATGAGCACACCTCTCAAGCCCTTGCCCCTGAAATGGGTCACCCAGGGCCCGCAGAGGGCACTGTTGAGCTCAGGGCTCAAAGCCCTGCAGTGGGGCATAAAGAGTGCTCACCAATAAGAGCCCCGAGGAAGGTCCTGGCTCCCTGGAGTCGCCACCCCTGGGAGGAAGGCTGAGGAGCCTGGGCTAACGCAGGCGGGTCAGGGCCAGCAGGCCTGGGCTGCTCTCAGGGAGCTTTTGGAAAGTCTCAGAAGGTCTTCTAGGGAAGGAAGGGCCTGTTGTGTCCCAGACAGTGAAGAGGATGGAAGACAGTGCTCCAGGAAGGCAACCCACGCACCAGGCTCAGAGATGGGAATTGTGGCGGGGCGGGGGGGCGCTGTGGCGCAGTGGTGCAGTGGGTTAAGCGGCCGCCTGCAAGGCTGGCATCCCATATGAGTGCTGGTTTGAGTCCTAGCTGCTCCACTTCCAATCCAGCTCCCTGTTAATGTGCCCGGGAAAGCTGTAGAAGATGGCCCAGGCGCTTAGTCCCCTGTACCCACATGGGAGACCTGGAAGAAGCTCCTGGCTTCTGGCTTTAGACCAGCCCGGCTCTGGCTGTTGCAGCCAACTGGGGAGTGAACCAACAGATGGAAGATTCTCTCTCTCTCTCTCTCTCTCTCTCCCCGTGTGTGTGTGTGTATAACTCTGCCTCTCAAATAAATAAAATAAATCTGAAAAAAAGGAAGAATCATGTGGGAGCCCAGGGGGATGCTCCACCAGCCGGCTGCCCTCGGGAAGCAGAAAGGCCGGGGCGACTCCCAGCACTCACGGGGCCCACACAGGTGCCCAGGTCTGTGCTCTGTGTGTCCGCCTTTGCCCCCTGAAGCCTGGACAAGATGGACATGCACCGGCGAACGACTCCAAGCGAAGTGTGTGTGTGTGAACTGCGGGCCGGCTAGATACTCGGAGCAAATGAAGGACGGAGAAATCTTTGGTTGCCCCAAGCATCAGGAGCCATGGAATTCCTGCCGTTTGCTGTGCCCGAAGAGTGGAAACAAGGCCTGTGCCCGAGACGAGGGAAGCAAAGGCTGCAGCACCTGCACCGGTACCCCTCGGTAGATGCCTGTTGGAACGGTGGTGGAGAGGATGGGGGAAATGGAGCGGCGGATTGGAAAGCTCATTAATATTTCTCAAGCACGCCGCTCTTGCCTGCAAATTGGAGAAGGGTTATAATTCCCATTGGCTGAAGGTGTTCTCACCGGCGCGTTCACATGGAACTTCGGGAGAAGAAGTAGCCTTCCAGGCTACGAACCCCCAAGGGTAGCGCCGCCGGGCCCAGAGGAGAAACACAGCGCAGAGTCCCTGGCTGCCCGCTCGGGGCCGCTCCTCTCCCTCGGTCTGTAGGGTGTGTCCCCCGGGGTCCCTAGTCGTCCCCTTCCCCGGGTCACTGCTACAGATCCAGAGTGCATCTCTGTGGCCAGCTGCTTAAACGGTCAGGGTGACCCAAGGCCCAGGGCCCTGGCCAGCACCCACTCGCATGCCCGACAGGCACACCTGAGTCCCCACACACCCGTCAGCGCAGGGGCCCGAACCAGGAACAGGGACTTGAACTCCTCTCCTCCTCTGTCCCAAATCTTCCGCCCAATGTCTGCAAACATTCCACAGCACGCAGGCCGGGAGATCCGCCCCTGCCCTGCGGAGGCTAGCCTTGAGGGCCAGAAATGATGGCAACTGGGCTACTCTTGCCCAAACCGCCGCTGCCCCTGGACACAGGGCAAATGTTCCATGTCTCAAATCGAATTCCTGCCTCTCCCAGTCACACACAGCCCTCAGGTCCTGTCTGTCTCCGTGTCTCCCCCGCCCCCACCCTCCAGTTCCCAGGACAAGGCGCCCACAGCACCAAGCTCTGAGCTCCTTGCAAAGCAGAGGTGAGGATGGGCTGGGGAGGTGGGCATTACAAGCAGGGGGAGAAGTGGGGAAAGCCTTAGAACACGGTCCCTGGCTTCCCTCTCCAATGCTCAGGTCCCGGGGGCTGTTACAGGGCTGGCTCCTAAAAGCCCAGGGCTCACGGGTGGGGTGAGTCATTTTGAAATCAGTTGAGTGATGCCCAAGATGTTAACCACGCTTTTCTTAGGTAAGAGGAGGGTGCATGAATGCGAAGGGACCCAGATCCTGCTCAGACATCACGGCTTCTTCAAACACTGCCCACTACCGCCGGGCTGGGCTCCTGCCCCTCTGTCCCCAACCCGACCCCTCTCTCCCGCGCGCACCTGCAGAGGCGGCCAAGGCAGAGGACCGCTGTGTGCTCCCGCTCGCGGAGAGCAGCCCTCTGCCGTGAACCTTGGCTCCCCCTCGTGGCCGTCAGGGGTAGAGGCCCTCTGCAGTGAAGAGCTCCAAGAAGGCCTTGGAGAAGAAAGGTCAAGTCCAGCCAGCCAGCCAGGCTCGCCCAGGGTTCCTGCAGCCTGAACCCGGGTCCAGCTTGAGACAACCCACAGCACGCGACAGCTGCCGGCAAGGGGCTGTGCAGCGCCCTGGGCGCTCGTGCAAGTTTCATGAGCTCAGAATCTGAATGTTTATGAAGGCTTTCTTCCTCCACAAAGGACTTTTGTAACCCATGTTTTAAACATCACCTTAGAGCCGGAAATGAATAGCACCACCACTGACACCATGCGGGCTTTCAAAGTGCCCCTAAAAGCCCCCGCCCCGACCCAGCTTCCCACATCTAAATAATGGATGGTTTTTAACAGCTATTGTGGCGCCAACGGCAGCCGCTTATTAAGGCACTTAGCGTTTTCTGCCTTCTTTTTCCTGGGAGGTGAGGGAGAACGTTTTCGGGTTTTCGGTAATGATAGTGTTTTTTCGGGCAATCTTGGTGTAATTCAGCGGCCTGGGCCTCCCGCTGCCCGGCAGGTGGAGAGGGAGACACAAGCAGGACGGGGCGCAGATGTGTCCTGTTGTCCCCCGAGCCAGGCCAGCTCCGTCTCCCAGGGCGAGGATCCCCCATCTATGGGGTCAGCATGGGACAGCCCGAAAACAGCTCCCCGGGGAGAGTTTCAGCTCCTCCCCCGCCATGCACACAGCCTGCAAAACCGGGCAGAGGATGAAGCTCCCGGAACTAGGGCAGCGAGCAGAAGGCCTTGGCTGGCAGAGGTGCCAGGGGCTCCCGCGGAGGCCTCCTAGGCCCTGGTTGCTGTAGCAAGTGGGGGCTGAGCGCCCAAGCAGTGCTGGTGGCCGGCTTTCCCTAGGAGGCGCTCCCACGCCTGCCTCTTAGGCTGCGCTGGGTGTCCAGCGGCTGGGCTGCTCCCTGGGCGCCTGGCAGGGCTGACGCGGGCACACATCCCAGAATCCCGCAGCTGCAGGCAACCTACTTCCGGTGCTTGCATTTTGGCATTTGAGCCCCCAGACAACCCCCTGGCATGGAAGCTGTTGTTCCTGCTTGAGAGAGGAGCAACCGGGGGCTTAGAATGATGGAGGGACTTCCTCTGGGGGCCAAGATGTGGAGGCCCGAGGCAGAGCCGCACCATCTGCCTGACTGCGGAGGACTCCCAGCGCTCTCCGCCGGCCTCGGCACCGGCCTCACCCCACCCCTGGCTCATCCCAAAGCCACTCCCGGGGCCAAGGCACGACAGCATCTGTTCCCGAGCAAGTACTCCGGGTCCCACTTGTGCCCAACAAAGGGCGCAAGGTTTCTCTCCAGTAAACTCGCCAGTGCGCTCCTCTCCAACGGGGCTGTCATTGCCTTATCACCGATGCGGCCCTGCTACTTTATGGCCAATGACGGACGTCCCAGCAGCCCCCTGGTGAGGGATGAGATGCAGGTGTCCCCGACACCCGCACGCTCTGTATCCAGCCACCTGGGCCAACAGCTGAGAATGTCCCCCAGGCCTCTCTCTAAAGCAGCCACCACCCCCATCAGCCCCCCGGGAGCTGCTCACCACCTTCAGGTCTTCCAGAAACTTCCCCATTGCTTTCAGGATGAAACTGAAGTTTTAAACTCGATCAGGTGCCTGATGACCTCACCATCCCAGCTTCTCCAGGCTCACCCCCACCCATCAGTCCCGCCTACCCATACGCTGTTCCCTGGCTACCTTGCATGCTGCCATATCTCTGGACATTCACACATGCTCTCTCCTCTCTCTGCCATGCCCTTCCTTTCCAGGTGCAGACCCCAGCTCAAGTGTCGGTCCTCTGAAAAGCCTGCCCTGAGGTCCCCCTGTTGTCTCTTCCCTTGCTCTACAGGGTCACCTTCACCAAGCCCAGGCAGTTCCAAATGCTGTACAAGCGCTCACCTCTTTGCACTCCAGCAGTTGGTGTACCTGTGTGCCCTGGTCTGTGAGCCCCTGGAAAGCACACAGTGCCTGGCCACGTCTGTGTACTGGGAGCCTAGTGCAAGTGCTGTTGAGAGTGCTTGGTATGAAAAGAAACTGTGCTGAGTGAGCAAGCAGAGAGGGCACTACTGTGGTCCCAGGAAGAGGCAACAGAGATGGCGGTAGGCAGTTGCCCACGGACCTGAAGATGCTATCCTGGCTGTCCCAGGAGCTACAGCTGAGTCATCTGACCTTTCTCAGACCCTCAGCTTCCTCATCAGCAAAAAGGACTCACTGGCAATGCAGCGCCAGTCTCTAGCATCCCCTAGACAGCAGACAGACAACACGAGGCCCTTCGTGAGCGTCCCCGGTATCTGTCCCCATGTCAGGGCTCTTTCCCTGGGGTGGGGCACCCCAAGGAGCCTGGTGGCAGCAGCCCATATCACCGGGCTGTCAGTGTCGTGTGGGTGGAGGACTGGAGCAGAGAGGACACCACTTACAGGAAAGGCCTGGGCAGGTGCAAGGCCTCCTCTCGTTCACACTCCCAGCAAGCATCAGCAACCAAAAGTGAGAGGGGCTCAGCCATCGACTTCCGAAAAATGCATAAACAAGCTGCAGGCTCGGCGGGAGATGGGTGTGTCCAGAAGGCACGAGGAATTTCTGCAAATCAACAATGTGCAAGGCAGCAAAAGACCGGGATACAGGAAGACGCGAACAGCTGATGCGCACGTGAAGAGTAAGGTCAAGATCGTTAGTCACCACAGAAACCCAAACAAACCAAAACGAGCTCCTGCTACTCGTGCACCGCAGTGATTCAAATAGGAAACCTCTAACGCCGAAGGTAGACGAGGATGTGGGGCATCTGGGTCATCTTACATCGCTAGTGATGGTGCAAAGTGACACAACCACTTAGAAGACTCTGGCCATGCCAAAGTTATACATACACTACCTGGGACCCGGTGGTTCCACGCTAAGTGTCGACCCAGAAGAAACGAAGACGTATGTCCATGCAGAACCTCGTGGTTTAAAACTTCTATGGGGGCGTAGCGGATAAAGCCGCCACCTGCAGTGCCAGCATCCCAAATGAGTGCCGGTTCGAATCCCGGCTGCTCCACTTCTGATCCAGCTGTCTGCTATGGCCTGGGAAAGCAGTAGAAGATGGCCCAAGTCCTTAGGCCTCTGCACCCACGTGGGAGACCTGGAGGAAGCTCTTGGCTCGTGGCTTCAGTCTGTTGAGGTCAACTGGGGAGTGAATCCACAGATGGAAGACCTCTCTGCCTCTCCTTCTCTCTCTGTGTAACTCTGACTTCAAATAAATAAATAAATCTAAAATTAAAAAAAAGCTTCTAAGTCAATAGAAGTTTTGTTCATTACAGCCCAGCAGGCAGACAACCCAAATACCCATCCGCAAGAGAAAGCATAAGCAAATGGTGGCCCACACTGTGGAGCGGTTATTCAGCGGCAGAAGTAATGAGCTGTTGATACATGCAACAGTGTGGATCCCTCGCAAACACACTGCAGTGAAAGGAACAATGCGTGTGATTGCTAGCGATGTTGACATCACAGTTCTACAAAATCCAAGGACAAAGTTCGTGCATTGCTGCTGGAAGTCAGAGCAGAGGCGCCTCCACGTGGGGTGCAAATGGCTGGGGAGCAAGGGGAGGGTGCTGCACCCCGCTGTGGGGGCTCCTTGGGGGTGGGTGCGTTTGTCAACAGTCACTGAACGGAACACCTAGGCTCTGGCGCTTCCTTCTGTTTTCTTTATCTCTCGATTTGAAACAAAAACACAGAGCGGACTGTCAGATCATCTGGGGTCACGTCCTAGCTCCACCCCTCGCCGGCTCTGCCACCCAGGTCCCTTTGCTTGTCTATAAGATGGGAATCCTAACAGCTCCGCCCTGGATGCATCACGGCTACCGAGTGAGAGCACGGATGCGTGGGAAGAGACTGCCTCAGCGCCCTGAGATTGGGGAGCCCCAGATGAATGTCGCTGAGTCAAAGCAGCTTGCCCGAGGCCCTGCAGTGACGTGACCCAGTGGGATGCAGATGACCAGGGCCCCAGGGGCGTGGCACAGACCGAAGCAAGGAGGAGGGCCAGGTGTGCCGCCAGCCAGCTCCCTGCCAAGGAGGATGGTTCGGGGACAGAACTCCCGGGGAAGTCGCAGTGCTGGGAGCTCTGAGGACCTCCACAGCCCCAGACGTGAGAGGGGCTGACACTGTCGTTTATGAACAGTCTTGATTCCTGGGCTGCTGGAGGCTGCCAGGGGTGAGAGGTGAGCGGGGCATGGCGGGTCTGGGAGGTCTCAATGTGGAGAACATGCAGCCCACCCTCCGGGGACAGCCAGGCTAGGAAGGCAGATGGGGGGCTGTGTGGGGAAACTGAGGCACACGTGCCAGCCACCCCTCAGCACGCGGCGAGGACGCTTTCTTTCCATGGCCTCCCTGGAACTCTGGGCTTTCCCGAGCCCACGGGAAGTGACTGAGTTGCACCCCTTTTGCCGAACACGCAGGGGCGCCCAACTCCTGCTGACGCTAGTGGGGTCACACCTCTGCAGAGCCAGAGGACCAAGGTCAGACACCGCGGGCCTGGCCTGGCTCCGCCATGCGGGTCCAGGGGCCTCCTCTTCACAAACAACACGAATCAATTTGTGATCCCTGGCAGGGGGTCCGCGGCAGCCCGCATCTGTCAAGCTAATTATAAACTAACTCTTCCCGGCTGGCTCACGGCCTTGGTCATCCCAGCACAGCCACCAGCAGCTGGAGGGAATGACAAGGAATACGAAAAAAATTACAACACAGGCTGCAATGATGACGTTGATAATGGCAGGACTGATGGAGCTCCCTGAGGCACCGGCTACTTCCATAGCCCCAGGGACCCTGGAGCTGTCATCTGCATCATTTTCCAAATCAGGAAACTGAGGTTCAGAGAGACGAGGGAATTTGTCCGAGGTCACACAGCCGGTCGGCTGCGGATCTGAGATAGGAAGGCCCGGATGTCTTCCTCCCAAGTCACGTTCTCACAGATGCTGCATCAGATAAGGGGAGCAGGCAGGGTCCTTGGCGCCGCCCCACGGCTGGACGCGGTCAAGGCTGCTGCTAGAGCCCCAGTTTGCAGGAATACAGCGGGGTTTTTCATCCAGATGGATGTCTGGCTGGGTCCCCAGGGTGACTCAGCGAGAGGCCGCTGCTTAGGGAGAGAGGCTTGGGCTGGGTGCCCCTGAGAGGCCACACTTCTCTTAGGAAACCACGGGGCCTCTGTCCTGTGGGCAAGTGCAGGTTCTCCCCAAGATCTCAAAAGGAGGGCAGCGTTAGGTGCAGCAGTGACGACACCACTGGAGACGCCTGCCTCCCATAGCAAAGGGCCTGAGTTCAAGTCCCAGCTCCGCTCCCAACTCCAGCTTCCTGCTAATGCACACCCTGGGAGACAGCCGTGACGGCTCAAGTACTTAGGTCCCTGCCGCCCACATGGGAGACCCAGAGGGAGTTCTAGGCTTCTGGCTTCAGCCTGGTGCAGACTGAGCTGTTGCAGGCATTTGGGGAATGAACCATAGACAGGAGACGTAGCTATCATGTATCTGTCTACCTAGCTACTGTTCAAGTAAATAAAATAAATACAAGTTAAAAAAAAAAATAAGAGGTGTGTGCCCCACCTCCATCTCTACAGCTGGGATTAGTTGAGTGCCTACTGTGTACACGCACCACAAGGAGGTGAGTAAGGAGAAAGTGGACACAGAAGTGGGGAAAAATCAAAGCAGGAATGCTGGGCAGCGGGAGCACACAGGGGAAAGGGTGGCCCCCAGCTTGGGCAGCCAAGGGCCAGCAAAGGCGGCGCAGTGCAGGAGGAAGCATTTCAGCTGGGGCAGGGAGCAGGTGCACCGTGCACACGGAGGGAGGAGGTGCTTAGGGCAGGCAACAGTAGAAGCCAAGATGCCGAGAAGACGGGTCCATCCTGGACAAGACCAGGGCCCAGTCAATCACGCACTCCACGGATACGTGGCAAAGGGCTTGGGAAGCGAGAAAGGCCAAAGCGTTCTGGATTCACACTGCGTCTAAATGCGGGCGCTGGGGAGGGGGCTGAGCAGGTGCCTGGGAAGGTGCAGGGGGTCACCTCTGGAGGCAGGTGGAGGGGACCAGGCCGGGGAGGACGTCGCAGATGGTGCATGGAGGACCCCAGGCTGAGTCTCTCCCAGGGGCCAAACCAATCCAGGACTTCCCCACCCACCACAGCAGCAGCCCCCAGCCTCTGCGGGACTGATTTTTATCTCCTGTTAGGGGAAGCCCACCATGAAGCCCCCCAGCCTGCCAGTCCTGGCACCCATGGCCCCCAAAGGCTCAGGAACTGCTTCCTCATTCCGCACCCCACCCCACCAGGCTCTCATGCGGATGACGTCCCGTGTGTTGGTAAACGCAGGGCACCGCCGGGTTCTGAGCTGCTGGCCACCTCCAAGCAGCTTCCCACGTGGTGGGGCAGCCCTCAGGGGCTCAGAGAGGTTTTCCAGGCTGCCTGCTCCCCAAACCTCCTGCCCCGCCAGTTTGGAGAGTCAAGTTTTGGGGATTAGGGGCCAGATACCGGGTCTGCCTCAGGGCTGTCTAGTTGTGTTCCAAGCACCACCCATGTCACCTGCAGGACGCGTCAGAATGCAGGCCCCAGGCCCCCACCCTGGCCCTGCAGAACCCCCCTGGGGGCTGGGCTCAGGCCTGGGAGCCTGTGCACTGAGCGGGTGATTTTATGCACATGGGGCGGGTGATTACCACATGGTTATGAGGGCCAACAGCCAGGCTGCTGAGAGGAGGATGGCCCAGAGCCCCGGGTCCCACGCCTGTGCTGCACCCTTTCACCCACGGCCTCGTGCACGCATTGCAATGGGAGGGCTGGGGAGGGCTCCGTCAGCCCTCAGCTCAGGATGTGAGGGTCACAGGCTCAGGTCTCAGCCCGGGAGACCACGGGGGTCGGTGGGGCCCCCAGGCGGGCCCTGCCCCAGAATTTGCTCCCAGCTTGCGAGACCGAAGTGATGGTGTTCCTGATGTGCGTGTTTCCCACCTGCCCGAGCACCCCACCCCCGGGACCTGGCCCCTCCTGCCTGCTGCCGTGACCCCAGCACCCAGCACCCAGCACAGAGCCCGGCACAGGACGATGATGGAGCTGGTATCAGGGCTCACACTCAGGTTTGCTGACTACAGAGCAGGCCAAGGGTGAGGAGGGCAGGCAGCCGGGGTAGCCCACTCCGGGCCGGGCTGCATTGCCCAGCCCCTCACTCTGCCTCCACGGTGCTGCCCCTGAGGGAGCCCCTTTAGGTCCCAGGGCCTTCCGTGCGGGCAGGAGGCTGGGCACAGGAGGTGAAGCAACAAACTTCCCATCCCCCGCGACACGCAACACACTCCTTCCTCGGCCCCAGGGCTGGAGTCCTGGGGGCTGAATCCCAGCTGGACTCAGGTCAGCCAACACCCAGCCTCCCAGGGTTCTGGAAGGCTCTGCGAGTCAGGCAGGGCCCAGATGGAATGTAGGCAAACAGCCCGGTCACGTCCCTGGGCCAAAGACAATTGTAGCTGCGCCTCTTTCTGGGAGAGACTGATCTTTATGTTGCATGCTAAGCAGCGGCGGCCGCCCGCCCCAGCGGCGCCTGCTCGGACCCAGAAAATGGACTTTTAACAGGCAGCGAATGAACATGTCAAGCCCAATCACTCCTCAGCATGTGGGAGAGGGGCGGCTGAGGGACAGTGACCTCGCGGCACAGCTGTCCCCACAGTGCCCGTCCCCTCCTGCGCCCGCGGAGCCTTCACATCCAATCTCCCCTTGTCTTGGTCCATGCAGAGGCCACGGGGAGCCAAGGAGGGGGCTGTTGGTGGAGGGGGACTAGGGGGTCACTGAGGGAGAGGGGAGGAAGGAGGCCTGAAGGGAGCCCTCCCAGGGCAGGTGTAGGTCCCAAAGCCAGGGAGCACTGCCCTCCCCCCCCGCCCCCCGTACCCCAGGTGAGCAGGAAATGCCCTTCCTCCCTACTGCTCGGGGAGGGGCTTCTGGGCAAAGCCGCTGCTGCTTCAGAGATCTCAACCCAGGCCTGAGGCTCCCCCCTGCAGGTGCAATGTCAGGGACCCACGCCTGCCACTGCACCCCGGGACCGCTGACAGCCTGGGCGGGCGCCCCCAGCCCCGGGTCTCCTGCCTGCCACAGCCCTGCCCCCAGTGTCTTCAGCCCAAGCTGTCTCTCTGCCAAGGCTGTGAGCTTCCAGAGGGCAGGACGGAGTGTTTCCCTCTTGGGTCCCCAAGCCGGACCCAGGGGGGTCTTTGCTAAATGGAGACAGAGGGGGGCACTTGTGCGGCGGCAGGCCATGGGCGTGGGGTCTCCCGAGGCCGCAGCAACCCCAAGAAGTGGTTGTCAGCCTCCCACTCTCTCAGGAAAACCCAGGGCAGCACCCCAGGCCGCCCAACTCCCCAGAGGCTGCAATGCCAGGTTTTCCGTTTCTGATGAAGACACCGATCATGATGAGGACTGGGTCCCCCCACTCCTCCAAAAATAGACACCCAGCGCTCTGCCCCCCATCTGGACCCCAAGGCACCCCGGGTGGAGGTGGGGCGTGCCATGGCACCTCTGGGTTGCCAGCCAGGACTGGGGACCGCAGGAGGAAACTTACACAGCCTGAGCGGTGGTGTGGATTCTCACGGGGATCCCCACCAGGTGTCCACAGTCAGAACGCCGGCAGGACCGCGCTAGCCCCCCGGGCGCCCTTGGGAGACCCTGTGGGTGCCTCTGCTTGCACCTGGTGGTGCCAGGACCCCTGGGCTTGTGGACACACACCCCCATCCTCTACCTCCATCCTCGCAGGCCGCCCTCTCTGTCCATCTTTGTCTCTTCCAGTGCCCGTCTTCCCTCTCGTCATGTCTCTTCCCTTCTGATCAGGGCACTGGTCACGGCGGGTTCAGGGCCTACCTGAGCCCCCTAGGCCCTCACCTCGGGTGATTAAACCAGCGAAGCTGCCGTTCCCGACAAGGCTATGCAGAGGCAGCAGGGGTTGGGGCGGGACTGGACCTTCTTTCAGTAGACACAGTTCCATCCACAAAAATAAATACGGCCCAAATATCACATAGGACCCACTCATCACTAGAAAAGAACTCGTCACTTCCCTGAATCCAGCTGTTCCAGGTGTCCCGTACATCCCTCTAGCAACCCCAGGCCGGAGCCGCCCCAGCCCTGTGACCTTCCCCAGGCCCCGCAGCCTGGCCCCTGGTTCTGCCTTCTGGAAAGTGAAGAGGGGAAATGCTGTGGGGGCGGGGAAAGGGCATAGGCAACTTCGGCTTGGAAGTCCATGCCCAGAGGTGCTCAAAAATGATAAAAGACAAGGGCAGCACGGAGGTTTGGAGAGGCAGACATTCACCTGCCGACGTCTGGCTCTGGCTGGGCACTGCGAGAAAGGCAGAGTAAGGAGTTGGAGGAAGCAGCTGGGTGCTGGGTCTCAAATGGGCAAAGCGTGTGTGGAGGCAGAAGGGAGCTCCTGGTGCTGCACCTGCCTGCAGCCCAGGGGTCGCAGGTATAGAGGACCTAGCGCCTGGCTGGAGGAAGCGCGTCTGTGAGGTCACTAACACCTCAGACCCCCAGTGCTGGGCATTCACCCCACCGTGTGTGGCCCCCGGGACCACACTGGTCTCCCTCCAACTCCTCTTGCTTACCAGTGTCACCATCCACGCACACTAACATAGATACGTATGCTCACAAACACCCTTGCACACCCATGTGCTCTGTCTCTCCTAACTGCATGCATAGCAACACACACACACACGCACACACATGCACACGCACACGCACACATGCACAAATCCCTGTGTGGGTGCAGGCATACCTCTCCACAGATAGATTGGTCTGGGAATACACACCTCATCCACAACCACACTCAGAAAGCCATGGGCTGGAATTCACAGATTGACACGCATGCAGAGAGCGCTCCCCCACAATTCCCCACTTCACAATTGCACCCACAGCTTCTATTGAAAGCGGGTTCCCGGCTCACTGCTGGAGAATAAGTCTCTCTTCTCCACCTTTCCGATTTGCTATCATCCACCTGGCGCCAATTTCCTTTTTCAAATGGTACTCAAGAAGGACCAAGAACCAAGAAAGGAAAATGAATGCCCACCTAGACAGGGGGGCCTGCCCCAGAGCTCCCCGAGAGTGCGGCGGATGCTGGAGCTGCCCGTCTCCGTGCCGGGATGCCAGGTCACAGGCACAGGGGACCATCTGAAACTGCACGCTGGGCTGGTGCTGAGGCCAGTCACGGCAGGAGCACAAGGTGACCAGGGCTGGTGGTATACAGGAGCAGACACTGCGGCTGGCAAGCAGACCTGTGAGGGAGGCGGGGGGACGAGGGAGACAGGAGCTCCGTTAGCAGGCACAGGGCCGCTGGCTTTGCTGTAGCCCCCAGGGTGGCCCCACCCAGGAAGTACCAGAGGGAAAGGGTGGGCGAGGAGGCAGTGCCGGGGGATGAGAAGGAAGCAGCTTTACCAAAACTCAGAACAGATGAGAGTAATCGAGACAGCCCCAGGTGTTTGTCTGCCGGGGGCTGTCATCACACTGTCCCCCAAACTGGGCAGCTTCCGGCGCTGCAGGCCAGAGGCCAGGAGTCCGGGTGTCCACTGCTGACTCCTCATGAGGGCCAGGGGGTCAGATCTGTCCCCCGCCTGTCTCCTGGGTGAGTGGTGCCTGCCTTCTGCCTGTGTCTTGTCACATCATCTCCCTGCAGTGTGGCCAAGTTGCTCCTTGTTCAGTAAGGACTCACCCGAACAACCTCATTTTAACTCCCTTACCCTGGGAAGACCCAATGTCCACATAAGATCACACTCTGGAATCCCACAGCTCAGGACCTTCAGGGAGGTGGGGGACACAGTTCAACCCATAACACCCCCCGCTGCAACTGCCTTTGTAATAGAACTGGCAAAGGCCCTGGCGTTGAACTTGGCACTTGTGGTTCACGATTGGGCGGCTGGCAGACAGACAGACAGACCCCAACCACAGAGAGTCGACTTGTCACCGCCGTGGCCATTCCTGACGCTTCTTGCAGCAGATCGAGGCTGGCTCCGACCGTGTTGTAGCCACGCACGTATGTTCCTTCGGACGAGCAGGGATGGTTTCAACAGTGCCCCTAACAGAACCAGCACACCTTTCGCGTGGGTTGGGCTCATTGCAAGGAGGCCCCTTGTAGGCTCGTTTTCCGGAGCTGGTGAGTGAGTCAGCCAACCTCGGATGAAAATCCTGGCTTACAACTTCAAATGAACAAACACCGTTTTCTACAAACATTGTAACACGTTTGGTTCCCTATCACAAATAGCCAGTCTCAAATGTACAAGTCTACAGCCCTTGGAACCATTAAAATAAACCTTTCAGTACTTCAGGTCAGCTCCCCGGCCTCTGAGGAAGCACATTGGGACAGAAAGTCAACTTGACAGTGACAAGACACAGGATAAACACAGATTTGACGTGCGTTTCACGGCAACTGGTACGTAAATATTTGCTGCGCTTCTCCTGGCTAAATAAAGGCTAATGCCTAATCCAGGATTTTGCCTTCTCAAAAAGTGCTCAAGCCCCCTCCAGGCACCTGCTACCGAAGCTTGAAGCCTCTGAACTCAGCCTCATTTTAATCAAGTCTGATTTTAAAGTGTTTGGTGTTTAGGATGCTTAATTCTAGGTAGCTACTGAGTAACACTCCCAGAGCTACTTTCCACAGAAGTCGTGACCTTGGGAGGGTCTCGAGAAAACCCAAGTGAGACAAAGTCTGGTCCCGAGGAGCCGTCTCAGGGCCGGTCTGCCTGGGCTGGCCCCGTGACCTTGAGCACTGAGCTGATGTGGCAGGGCCTCAGTGTCCCCCTTCCAATCAAGCAGAGTCGACGGTGGTGAACCAGCTGAGACCACAAACGGGAAGCAGAGGCCGTGCCGGCAGGGAAAGGCTTCTTTCCTGAGTGCAGGCTGTGCTGCCAGAAGGCGATTTTAGCCACTGCCATCTTTGGGCATCGTCTCAAATGCAGAAAACCACGGTGACCAAGGCCATGCCTCCCTCCAGGGACACAGCATCGCGGGGTATAAAGGCCTGGCCGCCTGCCCCAGGTAGGGCCACTCTGGAGGACCATCCAGCTCCCGAGCGGCCGGGAAGCCAACCAAGGACCACACTGGGCCTGCACACAGCTGCAGCTGGACTCCTCCCTCTGCCCAGTCCTGCTTGGGATCCCTGCCTTCTCTGGGTGTGGCTGCCAGGACACTCCCCCTCCCCTACAAACATGCCGGCCCCCAATCTTTGACTCAGAGCCTGCCTGCCCAGCAAGAATGTCACATGACAACTTTTAGGGAAGTTCCTGGGGCCCAGCGCTGTGCTGCAGCAGGTTAAAGCCATCGCCTGCGAACCCACGTCCCATATGGGTGCCAGTTCGAGTCCCAGCTGCTGCACTTCTGATTCAGCTCCTCGGGAAGCAGTGGAAGATGGCCAAGGGCTTGGGCCCTGCCGTTGTAGCCATCTGGGGAGTGAACCAGCAGATCAAAGATTCTCTCTCTGTGTATGTCTCTGTGTGTAACTCTGCCTTCTGAATAAATATGAAAATATTCCTGGCACACCATAAGCATTATTTCAATGCTGTTACATAGAAAGTTAGAGGAGGCAGTGACCACAGGTCTTCCTCCACACTTTGGGAGGTGAGTGGTACCTGCATCTGATTTATCTGAGTCGTAAAGATTTTGGGGGAGATCCTAGAATGGGATGGAGGAAACAACACCACAGCATGCCTTCAGGCCAGGGTGCCTCAGTCCCTCTCACTGCCAGGGAAGGAGAGAGAGCCACCTCCCGGGCTGATCCACACCTCCCCCTCCCGGGGCTCTCGGGCAGAGACTGGTGGTGGACTTAAGCCTTTTTTCTTGAATTTTTCAATTTCTGTCATACTTTTTAAAGATTTATTTATTTTACTTGAGATTCAGAGTTAAGGAGAGAGATCTTTCATCTGCTGGTTCACTCCCTATATGGCTGCAATGGCCTCAACGGCCAGGGCTGGGCCAAGCCAAAGCCAGGAGCTTCATCCGGGTCTCCCACGTAGGTGCAGGGGCCCAAGCACTTGGGTCATCCTCTGCTGCTTTTCCCAGGCCATTAGCAGGGAGCTGGCCGGTTCAAGTCCTGGCTGCTCCTCTTCAGATCCAGCTCACTGCTAGGACTTGGGAAAGCAGTGCAAGATGGCCCAAGTCCTTGGGCCCCTACACCCACATAGGAGACCTAGAAGAAGCTCCTGGCTCCTGGCTTTGGATCAGCTCAGCTCCAGCAGTTGCAGCCATCTAGGGAGTGAACCAGTGGATGGAAGACCTCTCTCTCTCTGTGTCTCTCTTTCTCTCTGCCTCTTCTCTCTCTGTGTAACTCTGACTTTCAAATAAATAAATAAATATTTTTAAAAAAAGATGAACAGAAGCTTTCAAACACACAGCAGCAAGGGATTTCTAAGAAGAGGAAACAGTGCCCCCTTGATAGATACCTAGACACCAAGAAGCACAGAATGTTCTAGAAAAGCTTTGGTGACTCATTTTGATGGGAGCGTGGAGTGCTGGAGAACCAGTGTGAGAGGAGGTTGAGGCATCACAAAGGGACTTGACCGTGGCTGGCCTGGGATCCCAGGCCAGAGAATGTGATTTTTATTTGGAAGACAACAGGGTGCCCACAGGGAACTGACCAGGCCAGAGGTAGATTTAGAGCTATTGCTTGGCTGGTTGCTTTGGGAGATAAAACGAAGGCCTCACCTAGCCACAAGGCCCAGCATTCCAGCTCGTGCTGGCCAACCAGGAGACCGAAACCTGAGCTTTGCACTTGCCAGTGAACCCGGGAGAAGGAGCGCTGCTTTGGAAAAGACAGAAGGCCCCCAGTTGGAGGAAACCCAGGAGCTGGAGCAATTTCCTCCTAAACAGCTGTGGTGTACACGTGTTCGGATTCGGTTTGATTATTTAAGTGGGATGTACTTCTCACTGTCTCCCCTTGTTTTATATCAACATCTGAGGTTGCCGCAACAGTGTCCAAATTATCCAGGGACTTGCTCAGCAAAGAGCAGACACCCAGCCACGCGCCACAGCTGGAGAGCCCATTTTTTTCCCTCCTGTGCAATTCTCAGCCCTAAAAGGCCCCAGATGTTCTACGACGGTATTCTTGATGCTGAAAGGATGCCAGCTCTTGGCGCAGAACTGCCAAGGAGACGGGTGTCTTCGAGGGAGCTCTCAGGAAGCAGGCTCTAGAAGGGATGCCTGCAGGCAGATTTGCTGGGGGGAGTCCCTGGAGGAGCACCTGCGGGGTGGGGGGAGGGGAGGAAGGCAGAGCCGGATGAAGGAGGGAGCTGACCCACAAGACGGCAGCAGCCGGGGCCTCACCCAATGCTGCAGGAGAGGAGAGGCCCCACACTGGGGCAAGGGGCCAGGCTTGATGTCCCCAGCATCCGCTGCTCTTTGGTCTTGGCTCCAGAAGGGGAGAGGAAGTTCCCTGGGTGTTGAGGGCCACGTACAGTGAGGGATACAGCTATGAACCGACTGTCTCGGCAGCTGAGGGCTTGGCACCTGAGCCCCCGGCTCCCCTCACAATGGAGGTCTAATTCAGTCTTTGGCCCCGTGAGCCCCAAAGGGCACAGACTGAGCTGGATTCGGGGCACAGACCCGATTCAGTCCACCAACTGTGGCTTCTGAAGTCCTATGGGTCAACCAAGGGATGTGCAAGCCCAGGCACTGCCTTGTCGGGTAATGATGCCAGCAGCCTACGAGCGATCACAAGACCAGGCCGGACACCCAAGATGTCCCCAGAGATCCAACCTTCCCGGGGACAATCGGCCAGCAGTGGTCCATCTAGTCAAGAAACTTCTATCAGGGTTTCCCCAGGCCTAATTGTGAGCATTTTGTAAAATGCAGATGTCCCCCTGGCTTCTGCTTAGTAAGTCTGAGCTGGGCTCAGGAATCTGTCGTCGTCTTTTATTTATTTTTTTTTAAGATTTATTTATTTGAAAGACAGAGTTACACACGGCAGGGGGGGGAGGTCTTCCATCTGCTGGTTCACTCCCAAATTGGCCGCAATGGTTGGCACTGTGCTGATCCGAAGCCAGGAGCCAGGAGTTTCCCCCAGGTCTTCCACGTGAGTGCAGGGGTCCAAGGACTTGGGCCATCTTCTACTGCTTTCCCAGGCCATAGCAGAGAGCTGGATCAGAAGTGGAGCAGCCGGGATTAGAACCGGTGCCCATATGGGATGCCGGCACTGCAGGCGGCAGCTTTACCTGCTACACCACAGTGCCGCCCTGGGAATCTGTCATTTTCCAAAGCTGAATGAGTGATCTTGAGGTCACTCTCCTAGAGCAGCCTGCCTGACCAGCGTACAGACTTGTGCAGGTCAGAGGTAGACCCCGCGTCCCAGACTCCAAAGCCTGCTGGGCTCAAGTGCAGTGAGCTGGGAGGGCACCGGCTGAGCGCAAGGTGGAGAGAGCACACACCCCACCTAGCGGGCGCAATCGGAACTCGGCCCCCACTGACAGCGCCTAAATGGGAATGGGGCTTGGAGAGGCCACAGCACTCCAGAAAAACTCCAGCTCCAGATTTTCATGTGAAATCTCTTGATTTTAAAGTGTTGGCAATCAACCCCAGTGTTGTCACCCACGGTGCAAGTCACAATAAATGGATCCGTAGCTTTGGTTCTGTTCTTGGGGTTCCAATTCATGCCTGCTGTTGTAGACTGTTCCAGACCCAGCAGTGTCAGGAGTCCCACACGGGACAGTGCACTGGCCACGTGTTGACCAAATGTGGACGGTGCTGAACCAGACAGCAAACCATCCTGGATTTGACAGCGTGTGTAGACCGGATCTGAGAGTGCAGGCCACACAGAATTAGCCAGAATGGATGGATAGTCCTAAATTGGACAGTGTAGACCAGTTCTTCTTACGTTGGGGTGATTTCGCCCCTTGGAGAATATTTTTCAATACCTGTGGCATTTTTTAATTGCTACACCTTGGGAGTGCACTGGCATCTGTTGGGTGCAAACCAAAGATGCTGCTAAACATCCCATAATATACTAGGCAGCTGTCCCCACCCCCAATAAAGGATCGTCCAGCCTAAAAACCAAAAGCATCACTGTTGGGCAACTCCGGTGCAGACCATCCTGGATGGGACCGACAGCCCTGGGCAGAACAGGGCGGAACCGGGCAGTGCACACCGCTAGCCATAGTGAAACTACACAGCTAAATGTCTTTTTTTATTTTTCTTTAATTAAATTTACATTTTATGAAACCAGTACCTCCAATGAAATAGTAACACCTTAGTTGAGATTTGAGCCAAATTTCAATCTAAAAACACAAGCTTCATTTCAGTATAAAATACACATCCCTGGGGGAGCCTGTGTTGTGGCACAGCAGGTTAAAGTGCCACTTGTGAGGCCTGCAGCCCATATCAGAACGCAGGTTCAAATCCCAGCTGCTCTGCTTCCAACCCAATTTCCTGCTAATGTGCCCGTGAAGGCAGCAAAAGATGGCCACGTGGACAACCATGTGGCCAATCATGTGGCCAACCACGTGGAAGATCAGGATAGAGTTTCTGGTTCTTGAATTCGGCCTGACCCATACCTAGCTATTGCAGCCATCTGGGGAGTGAACCAGTGGGTAGAAGACCTCTCTCTCTCACTCTCTCTCTCTCTCTCTCTCTCCCCTCTGTCATTCTTCCTTTCAAATAAAATCAGCAAATCTTTTTTTTTTTAAATGCACATCAAATTTCAAAGTCATTGTGTATAGAGTGAAGTATCTCATTGCTCATTTTGGTATTGATTTGATTCATTGAATCAAATAAATAGTATCAACATTGGGTTCAGCTGTTTCTTTTTATCTTTTTGGATGTGGTTCGCAAACCCATGGCACATATCACATTTCTGTTGATCGGAACTGGTGTAGAACATCTTGGATTCCCTGGCTGGATACTGTTGGTGTGGGCAGAGGGCCCTCCTTGAATTTCCTAGGGGAGCTGACCCTAGGGAGACCAACACACACCCACCTTGACTCGTTAGCAGGGAGAGAACAGCACAGATCACCTGGATTTAGGAGGTGAGATCAAAGATGAGAAGGGGCAGGAGGGGAGCTCACACAGGCCCTGGCTAGGAGCTGGTGACTTGCCAACCTGCGCCAGCGAGGAGGGGCTGCAGGTTTCTGAGCGAGGCGGCGAGGTCACTGGACAGACGTCCTCCGAAGCTCCCTCTGGTAATGAAGAGCACAGAGTGGGAAGAGACAGTGCCAGCTGTTACACTGCCGAGATTCCCGTAGTCGGTGACTGGGTTTTCTTCCTTGTTGTGTCCCGGTGCCACCTGATACATGCCTGAGGGACACTCGGTAGATGCTCGAATCAGTCGATTCAAAGCAAAGTGCCGAAGGAACCTCGGGCGCTCTGTTCCCTGGTCCAAGGTCACAGCTTGCATGGCCTGGGAGGCAGAAGAGCCTTTTCCTTGTCTTTTCTGAGTGCAGATAAACCCTCAGGGACAATATGTCAATGCATTAGGTATTATGAGTAATTTAGAGATGATTGGAGGAGTACAGGAGGGGTGGCATTGTGGTGCCGTGGGTTAAGCTTCCGGCATCACATATCGGAGGGCTGGTTTGAGTCCCAGCTGTTCCACTTCCAATCCAGCTTCCTGCTCCTGTGCCTGGGAAAGCAGTGGAAGAAAGTCCAAGTACTCGGGCCGCTGCCAACCAGATGGGAGACGCAGTGAGGCTCCTGGCTTCAGCCTGGGTCAGAACTGGCTGTTGCAGCCATTTGGAGAGTGAAAAAGCAGATAGAAAATTTCTTCCTCTCTTTCTGATTCTCTCTCTCTCTCTCTCTCTCTCTCTGTCACTCTAACTTTCAAATAAATAAATATTTTTTTAAAAAACAGATCGGCCTACTTATTTGAAAATAAATACAGGAAGATGTGTATAGGTGATCTGCAAATACCAGTCCACTTTCCATAAGGGACGTGAGCATCCTCAGATTTGGGGACCTGGACTGGTAGGGGCCCTGGAGCCAGGGATACTCAGGGATGACTATGGTGCTCCATGTAAGCGAGTGTCACGGGCATGACACTGAGCTAAGGACGTGGCCACCCAGTGCGGGGAGGGGGCACACGCTGGGTGACTGTCTATGGGAAGCTCAGGGCCTGGCCAGCAGAATCTGTGCTGTTGGGAGCCACACTAGAGCTCCCCTCTGGGGGGAGGGGACTTGAGGGAACTTCTGGGAGGCTGGAAACGCTCTGTGCGTGAAGCAGGCATTTCAGACGTGCGGCCTTTACTGGGCACAGGTTACACGTCAATCACCGTTTACAGAGAAAGGCGGCCCGCTGACCAGCAGAGCCGTGTGTCGGAGCCCAGCCGTGGAGTCCGCCCTGCCGGTGAGGGCTGGAGCTGCACCTGCTGGGCCTGCCCGCATCGGGAGCCTCCTTCCTGCCCACCTGGGCCTGCCGGCTTAGCTGCGGCAGGGCTTAGCTAGGGCCCTGCGGTGAGCAGACACGGGCAGGCCAGGACCCTCTCTCCAGTCCTTCCTGGCCACTCCTTATGCAGGGGAAGAAAGCTGCAAATGCCAGTTTTCTGGAAGAATTAACAGTCCTGGGGTTCAACTATGAGCTTAATCCTGGGACAACCTCAGCACCTAAAAAAAAAAAAAAAAAAAAAAAATGGCCACCGAGACCCAGGAAGTCCAGAGAGATTGACAGCCGTGGCGAGGGTGGAGGGGTCGCCTGAACTCTGTGACTGGGAACCAGGGAAAGATTCCAGGGACCTGGGGGCCACCAGGGCAGGTGACAATGGATCTTCCTGGGCCATGGCAGGGCTGGAAGAAGGATGCATGTGTGATGAGAAAGGGTCCAAGTGTTGAGGACAGAGGCACTACAGCTCCTCAGAGCACCTAACACATGGGCACCTGCTGGACAGCTGCTCTTCATCTGCAGGGAGTGGTGGCCGTAGCTGCCCTGGGTCAGCCCTGTCCCTGCCTGTCACACAAAGCCCACCAGCAGTGGTCCCCGTTTTCCACCTGAGAAAACCAAGGCGCAGAGAGGTTAATTCACCTGCCCTCGGTCACACAGCTTGGGGTCTGGAAGTCACAGCCAAGTAAAGGGTGCCAAGAGGGGCAGGCTTCCCCCTTGCTCCACCAGGATGCGCTGCACAGCCAAGAGTTTCAGGAAGGCCCCCCAGACCCTCCCTTCTTCCCCAAATCCGCCACATACCAGACGGCCCTGCCTGGGCCTGTGTTCCTTCTGCCAAGCCCGAGATTGACCAGAGCCTCCGGCTGGGAGCAGAAGCGAGGGGGGGGGGGGGCAGGAACCAACGCTATTCCCCACCCCCACCCCCACCCGTGGATGCTGCCCGAAGCCCCCACAGATAATTCACACCAATGTTCATGGCCTTTCTACCTACTCATTAGCCAGGCCATCTCAAAATTTATGCCGAATCAATGGTGCTGCAACAGCTCAGCGGCAAGGATTGATTTTATTTAAGGTAAAACGGGCTTAGTTGGGAGACCCAGAGCAAAATTCTAAGGTTTGCTGATCAGACGGTGCCTGGCAAGAGAATCCCTGGGCAGCTGCAGCGCCTTCCAGGCTCCTGGCTCCCAAGGTAGCACCGTCAAGGCCAAGGGAGATGAGAGGAGGATTACTCACTGAGACGCTCCCCCGGGTGGAACAAGGCACGGGGCTGGGGCGGCTGTGTGCACCCAGCGCTTACTTCGTGCTTGGAGCACCTGCATCCTGTGTTAGAGCTCCTGGTTAGCATCCCGGCTACTCTGCTTCCGAAGCGGCTCCCCGCCCAGGCACACCCTGGGAGGCAGCAGGTGATGGCTCAAGCGCTTGGGCTCAGGTCCCCCAGGTGAGAGACTTGGGCAGAGCTCTGAGCGCCTGGCTTCAGCCTGGCTTGTTGCAGGCATTTGGAGAGTAAACCAGGGGATGAAAGATTTAGGGCTGGCTCTCGCTCTCTCTCGCTCGCTCTCGCTCTCGCTCTCGCGCGCGCTTTCTCTCTCTCTGACTTTCAAATAGAACAAAAATAACTCAATTTAAAAAAAAAAAAAAGGCAAGGTTGAACCTGAGCAACGCCAGGGCAGGGCCCCGTCCCTCCCCTCCCCACCCTGTCCCTTCTCTACACGAGGAAACTGAGGCACAGAAATGGTGGGGACTCACCCCGGCCCGCGGCTACCTCGGGTTCGTCTGCCTCTGAATATCTGAGACCCCCCGCCTCTGGGGCCTGTGGCGTCTCTCCCCCCAAGGAAGCTGCTGAGGTCCTGAAGCCGAGTCACAAAATCAGTTGTCGTAAAGCAGGACCGGCTTTCTCAAGGGGACAGGTGCAGTTCTTAGCCCCGGTTCCTGGCCAGCTTGTCTACGACAGGGTGGCCTCCCTGTACCTGCTCCCCAAGCACCCCACACCTGCTCACCCATCAGGCCCTGTGAGAGGCCCCATGTCTATTAGCTCTGTGACCTGAGCCTCTGTGCCTCCACGTGCCTCAGTGTTCTCATCTGTCGAACGGGATCGGCAATAACACGCGTCTCCAGCATCCTGGTGAAAGCTGAATCAGGCAGAAGTCCAGGCAGGCTGTCGCTTTTATTAATATCATCATTATCCCTCCCGTTGACCAGCTGTCCCCGGTGGCTCTCAGCCGTGCCTTCCTTGTCTTTGGCGGCTGCTCTTAGCTGTTCCTTCTAAGCCCAAAGACAGACACCTCCACCTGCAATTGCAACGTTAGGTGTTGAGCCATTTCTGTACCCTCTCGAGACCTTAGGGTGCCGACCCTGTCTCCGAACCCATTTTCCAGCCCCTCCAGGTCTGAGTAGACTATCAATGTCTCCTCCTAAGTGACCGTCGGGGACGCTGGTCCTCCTAAGTGACCGTCGGGGACGCTGGTCCTGATGCGTTTGGGGAGAGCCCTGTGGCACACCCCCGGAGACCTCCTTCTGGGTCCACATTTCCCAAGCTGAGTTCCTCGGAATTTCTGTCTCCCATGAGACACAACTGTGTGTTTGGAAATCGAGGGAGAAGGGAAAGAACAGCAGGTGCTGAGGCAGCGTTTGCATGAAAAATAAAACCCAAGTCCAGGCTGGAGGGCTTGCTCCCACTGCAGGAGCCTGCTGAGAGTTCTCTATAGAAGAGCTCCATCTCCTGGGAGCCCTGAGCTTGCGCAGCTCAGTCATCGCCCCCTCCTCCCGCGGCCCTGCCTGCCCTGGTGAGACACCCCCCCCCCCCACCGCACATCAGGCCTGAGATACTTCCTGGAGGTCCTCGTTGGACCCACAGGACCCAGCAGGGTAGACAGCAGCCACTAGTTGTTGTTTAAGATTTATTTCATTTATGTGAAAGGCAGAGTGATAGGGAGGAAGGGGGGAGCGACAGAGAGAGGGAGATCCTCCACCTGCTGGTTCACTCCCCAAATTGCTGCAATGACTGGGGCTAGGCCAAGCCAAAGCCAAGAGCCTGGAATTCCATCCGGGTCTCCCACATTTGGGGCAGGGGCCCAAGCACTTGGCCTTCCTCCTCTGCTTTCTCAGGCGCGTTAGCAGGAAGCTGGAGTGGAAGCGGAGCGGCCAGGAGAGCATCGCCCCTTCCTCATCCCTGCTACCTCCACGGAGACCTCTGCCAGGGCCAAGAGCAGAGCCACTCAGACCACAGGGGACTGAGCTCCCAGAGTAGCCCGCGCTTCTCCCCCTGCGGGCCAAAAGCAGCACCCCCCTCAGGCTGTCTGTGGAACCATCCACACCCAGCGAAGCTCTGGCCCAGGGGTGAAGACCCCACTGAGAGGCCACACCCCATAGCAGAGTACTGGCTTTAAATCCCACCTCAGCCTCTTTATAAGCCTATTTATTTATTTATTTATTTGAAAGGCAGAGTTAGAGATCTTCCATCCGCTGGTTCACTCCCCAAATGACGGCAACAGCTGGGGCTGGGCCAGATTAAAGCCAGGAGCCAGGAACTCCATCCGGGTCCCCTCTATGGGTGGCCAGGGTCCAAGCACCGAGCCCTCCCCACCTCTATAATGAGCACCCTATAATGAGCTTCCTATAATGAGCACCCTAGGAGCGAGCACGCGATGGCTCCCCTGCCACTCACAGGGGAGACCCAGACTGAGTTAGCTGTGGCAAGCGTTTGGAAAATGAACCAGTGGAAGATCTCCTCTCTCTCTCTCTCTCTCTCTCTCTCTCTCTCCCACCCCCTCCCTAAAAAATGAAATTTACATAAATAAACAAGCAAAGACTTGGCTTCCCGGAGGGTGGGCCCAGTCCTGCTGCCTGGGGGTCTTTCCATTGCTTCAGCTGCTCTCCGCCTCCCTCCAGCCCCTGCCCGGGGGCCCCTCAAGCTTCCCCCCAGGGGCATGAGTGACATCAACCCCAGCTTCACGTCAGAATTTTGGTAGGAACTGTGGGTGAGAGGTATGTGTTGAGCTTGGAAGCAAGTCTGCCCACGCAACTGTGACCAGCCACGTTTCGTTGGCCCACGTCCCCTGGGGTCATCCAGCCAGGTCCTGAAGGGCCCGTCAGTTCTCAGAGATGACCACTAGAGGGCAGCATCCAGAATCCTTGCCTTTCCTCAAGAAAGCAGCTGGGAGACCTCCCAGGATTCTAATGAAGCCAAAATAGGGACAGAGAGGAAGGAGGGGGACTGAAAAGGCAGGGACTTGGGATTCCAGCTCCCGCTGCCTCCCCACGGCCACACGACCTAGGCATGATCCTTCATCTCTCCAGCCTGAGGCTGACGGTGGCACCTACCTGGTAAGAAAATGGTTTGAAGGCCAGTGGGGTCTCCTGGGGAGCTTCAACTACAGTGTGGTCCAGCCCCACACAGGCCAGTTAAATCAGGATCTCCAGGTGAGCCCTGGCCGACAGATGGAGGTCGGACTCTGGGCTGGGGCAGCAGCTCCATGCCTGAGCAGGCATCACTCACTTGAACGATGCTGGATTCTATCCAGATCTTCTGATTCCACAGGTGTGTGTGGGGGGGGGGGGGCTGCCAAATGTGCTGCTGCCATACTTGTGAGCACCTCTGCCTTGGTGAGAGAGGGGAGCGGACTGCATAGAAAACACCTAGCCTCGCCCCCAGCCCACGGAAGCAGCGCTTCCAGTCCGTCCTGGCACCCAGGGCAAGTGCAGGCTGCACGGTCAGGGACTCAGGCCCACAAGACTATGCCCACTTCAGACACCGGCCACAGCTGCGGTCCCCAGGTGACCCACACTTCTGTCTGGGGGTCTACGCAACCCTCCCCTGTTACTACAGGTAAGGTGAGGGTTTTCAGGTTTGACGCTGATGGAGTTCAGGACAGGCACTCTCTGCCCTTCGGAACTAGGTCATAAGACTTTCATTCTAGAACCTTCCTCCCTCTGCTCACAGGAGAGGCAGGTGCTCACCTCTGGGGACCAGAAGGACACAGAAGAGACAGCTTGCTGAGCCCCCAAGTTCACCAGTGGACACACCCCTTGCGTACTGCGTCCTCTCCCACAACTACCCACCCTTTCATTAAACTCAGCTCGAAATGCACAGCTGTCTGTTTCTTGGTCTTCATCTCCAAAGACTGCATGTCCCCTAAGGCTCACGGGAAATAATGCTGTGGCCTTTCCTCTGCTGTTACGAGGGCGCCGCCAGCAGCCGCACAGGGAAGACGCCTTCATTTCCCCTACAGTACCCAAAGCAGAGCAGTCAAAAGGAAAAGATACATGCACTGGACTCCACGAACACGAACGGCTTTTCAGTGTCAAGGACACCGTCCACACAGGAGAATGGGAGAAACACGTCACGAACGGCACGTGTCACGAGCGCTTGAAAACCAGAACAGGTTTTTTTAGGTTACTAAAACCCAACAGACAGCAGGGCCCAGCACCGTGGTGCAGCAGGTTAAGCTCCACCAGTATCCCACATGAGCACTGGTTTAAGCCCCTGCTGCTCTGCTCCCGATCCAGCTCCCTGCCAATGCACCTGGGAAAGCAGCGAAGGAGGGCCCAAGTGCTTGGGCCTCTGCATCCACGTGGGAGACCCGGATGGAGCTCCAGGCTCCTGGTTCCGGCCTGGCCCAGCCCCAGCTGTTGCGGCCATTTAGAGAGTGAACCAGCAGATGGAAGACCTCTCTCTCTAACAAATAAAATAACTGTTTTTTTAAGTGCACAGCTGATTTGAATAGACATCTTCCCAAGGCAGAGGGTCTAGAGGACTGACAGCCCACGCCCGTCCCGTGGGAACAGAAAGCGGTGCGGCTGTTTCGGAGAACACCTGGCAGTCTAGGATGAAAACTCGGAAATCCCATACCCAGAGGTGCAGCCCCAAGGGAATGACAACTGCGCTCACGCAAAACCGCGGGCACGAGTGCTCCCAGTCGCCTTATTCCTCACAGCCGGGGGTGGGGGGCAGCTGATGAATGGACGAGTCCCAAGCGGTTCATCCATACAGTGGAGGTTGCTCAGACGTTAAAAAGAAGGGGGCTCTGACCCCTGAACACGTTACGGCGAGTGAGAGAAGTGAGCCGCGCAGAACCCGTGATTCCTCGGCCGGTGTGTAGGACACGCCCAGAACAGGCGACGGGAGCCCAAGTCCGGAGGCAGGTCTCGGCGGGGTTTCCTTGGCGACGGCTGCAGTGCGGGGATTACATCCTGGACCAGTAGGGCACCTGTGAGTACACAAGACCCACCGAGGGGCCGCACTGGGCACAGCGGCTGGGACTCCGTGGGCGAGTCATAGGAGATGCTGGCACTTCAAGCCAGGGTGTTAACCCGCTGCGGCACAGCACCGGCCCCAATGGAGACATTTTTAAACATTGAACCACATACTTTCATAAAAGAGCAAACTTTACTATGAGTTTTATCTCCAGAAAGCTGGTTTTTTTTTTTTTAATATTTATTTAGTTCTCTGAAAGTCAGAGTTACACAGAGAGAGAGAGGTCTTCCATCTACTGGTTCACTCCCCAGTTGGCCGCAATGGCCAGAGCTATGCCAATCTGAAGCCAGGAGCCAGGAGCTTCTTACAGGTCTTCCACATGGGTGCAGGGGCCCAAGGACTTGGGCCATCTTGCACTGCTTTCCCAGGCCATAGCAGAGAGCTGAATTGGAAGTGGAGTAGCTGGGACTTGAACCGGCGCCCATATGGGATGCCAGCACTGCAGGAGGCAGCTTTATCTGCTATGCCACAGTGCCAGCCCCGAAAGCTATTATTTTTAAAAGTACATGGTTGCTATTTTTTATTAGTATTATTTTCTGTGTCATGGAGGAGGTATTTGGATTGAATTCCAGAAAGTTGGAGAGGCTGAAAGTCCTTGGAGTGGGGTGGAATTCCTGGCAGGGGGGGTGGCACATGCAAAGGCCCTGTGGCTGACACAGCACGGTACTTGTAGCATGGCTGCAGCTGAGAGACAGGCAGTGGGCAGCAGAGGACATCAGGCCCTGAGTGTGGAGCTGAGGAGCTTGGGGGCCACCAAACAGCAGGCTGCTGGGACTCAGATGATGTGGAGTGAGGGCGAGAGGCTGGGGCTGGTCCAGGGGGTGGGAAGGGGCAAACCTCCCCCGGTAAGCTCCAGAGCTGAGCCAGGAGAAGCGCAGAGCCGCCCCACCCCAGGCTACCACAGCCCCATCCCTGTCCCCAGGCCTCCATACTCCAAGGACCATGTGTTTCCTGTGCTGGGCCTGGTGGAAGGAAACTTCCCAGAGGCACAAAGGCCTGCGAGGGGCCTGTGCTCAGAGGCAGGGCCCCAGCCCCAGGCAGGGGGGAGGGGTGCAGACACAGCCCCCGCCCACAGAGAACCCTGGGCAGCTGCTCTCAGCCAGACTGTGCCCACAGGACGGCTCTTGCAGCAGCAGCTCGCCCAACCTCTGCTTGTGCTGGGACCCCACCCCACCCACACCACTATCCCCACCCCTACCATGCTCTCTCCACTTCAGGTGCTGCCTTTGGGCTGCTCGGGAATTTCCAGGGCAGTTGGGGGCGTGCAAGGTGCATGTGTTACCCATGTGACCATTTATGGCTGCCCTTGGGATCAGCAGAAACTGACAAGTCAGATCCATTTCTCAGATAGGAACACTGAGGCCATCAGTGGCAGAGCCTGGGGTCAGAAGCAGGACTTGTGCCCTGGAGACCCAGGCTCATCAGAAGTGTACGTAAGGCCAAGTCCGCAGACAGACAGACAGCCCTGCAGGCGACAGCAGTGAGCACAGGAGCTGGGAGAGTGCTTCTGGCGGCAGAGAGCCTGTGGGTTCGGTGGGTGGAGCAGCTCCACCAGCCGGAGGGGTCAGCTGCGCCCTACCTGCCTGGGCTTCTGGGAGCAGTGACCTTCCCAGGACCAGCGTGCACACCCTGCGCCTACCTGGATTTTGCCGGGAAGACCCTGCCCAGGAAGGCAGGCTCCGGGGGCAAATGGCCCAGAGAAGGGACCCAGGCAGGGAGTTTCCCCCAGGCTCTGCAGCCACACTGCCCGGCCATGTCTGTTTGCCCCATCAAGAGGCAGGAGGGACTGGTCCCTGACCCGCCTTCCTGCTCCCCCGGATGGCGAAAACTCCTACCCATTGTCCTCCAGCACGGACGGCTCGAGGAATGGAGACAGGAAGTCCTGGCTTCCGTCCGCCAGGCAAGGTCTGTCTCTGCCAGACTCAGGCTGGCCTCCAGATGGGCGGGCAGGGCTCTTGGCCCCGTCCTGCCCTGCTCAGCTCGCTGGGCCGCACCACGCAAGCCCTGGCCCTCTCTGGCCTCTGTAGGAGACGAGGGTGTGCAGCGGGCTTGGTCAGTGGGAAGACCCCTCGGGACAGTCAGAGGGCAGTGCTGCCAGAGACCTGGCCTTCCAGGGCCCGGCTGCACCCTTCAGCCCGGGGTGCCCCGCAGACCCAGCACACGTGGTCAAGCGGTCACGTCAGCATGGACGCCTTGCACCCCACACACGTTCTTGCAGGCAGCCACGCAGCTGCCAGAGGCCACACCCACGTCCTGTGTACACACATGGCCTCTGTACTTGCAGGCACCCCCTTAGCCTCCATGCAGCATCATTATTGTCAAGACAACTATTGAGCACCTACTGTATACCACAAATTCTTTTATAATTTTTTAAAAGGTTTGGTCCACACGTGATGCTTGGCCGCTTTCCGAGGTCAGTGCAATATTTGAACACAGGCGTACGGCAAGCACTGGTTACATTGGGTGATTAGTATCTCTGTGTCCTCCGTGTCCCTCGTGTGTCCTCACAACGCATCTCACACACAGTGTCTCGAGCCATCGCTGCTGTGTGCTGTGGGATACTGCACCTCGCTCCGCTGTCCACACACAGTCTCCCATCACTCCAGCAGGCCCGTGCACACGGCATGCCACCACCTCCACTGCACGGAATGTAGGCCGTGAGCCTGCTCCAGGGTCGGCCAGATCCTCGGTGGAGGAAGGGTTGTGACCCATCGCCCTGAGCCCCAGGGGCCCCCCTCGCCAGGACATCTGGGAAAGGTCTCCCGCCTGCCGGCTGCCTGCGGATACGGCATTGTTCTCCAGCCCCGCCGGGTAGGTCCTTCCTGCCCCAGGCGCCTCGTCCACACCAGCTCCACAGCCCTGGTTCTCCCACAGCCCAGGCAGCCCAGGCCAGAGAGGGCACTTCTAAGACCCCGGGCTCCTTGGACCCTTGGGTGCGCCTTGTCCGAGCTCCTTGGTGTGCCTTCGCCACCTGCCCTCCCCCCCGCCCCCACACCCATGCATGCTGCCCCAGCGGCTCCCTGCTGCCCCTATGGAAGCCTTCTCCTTCCCAAACAGCCCTGTGTGTCTTTGACCTTGACCATCCCATGCTGCGTGCTTGCTGTGTCCACTGTGTCTGAGCAGCTTGTGGACCCCAGGCCACCTCCTCTCTGAGCACCCCCAGCACACACTGTGTCACCAATCTGTGGCTCTCGCTGAGTCCTACCAGGGTGGAGGGCACAGCAAAGGCAGGACCTGGCCTGGGTTAGCTCCCTGTCAGCCCCAGCCCAGGACTAGACACAGCCTGGAGGTCATTCAGTGCATTTCTTTTTGATAAAGGAGATAAAATATTGATAAGCAGCAACGGTTCTCTAGGATGAGCGTAAAACTGGACACAGGAAGAGGAGGCTTGGAATCCTGGCCCTGCTACTCTGCTGTGTGACCTGGGGCAAGTTACTCAGCCTCTCTGAGCCTCCGTGCCCTCATCAGGAAATGGGACCGAGAATGGAACTAACAGGGTGCAGGAGAGTGTGACGGAAGCTTCTCCTCGGGCGAGATCGGTGGAGAGCGCAGATCTGGAAAGGCTGGGGGGGGTGGGGGCAGCCCAGGAGGCCAGGGCTCCAGCCAGAGCAGAGGCTCCGAGGCTGGAAGCTGGAGCAGCTCAGCCTATAATTCTGGATCTAGAATGTTCCCCAAGGCTCAGCAGACTCCTGAGCCTGCTAGGAACGGGGCAGTGCCACTCCTGACTTGAAATGGGCAGCAGCGTCCCCCACTCAAGGTCGCCGCAGAGTGCCAGGGTAATGTCCAGAGCCCGGCACGGGGATGGCAGGGCTGTGGCTCTCCTCAACCCCACTCAGAGCTCATCAAGGGACAGCCTCTTGTCGTTCCCCAGCTCCCCACCCTGGCCAGGCACAGAGCTGGGCACCCAGCAGCGCTGGGATGCATGGATTCGAGCCCCCATGGAAGCCTTAGGCCAAGCACCCAGTGTGCACCAGAACATTCTACGGAGCACAGACCAACCCCGCCCCTGCCTCGTGTCTGCCTCAACGTGGCAGTGGGCCATCCACTCACTTGTTGGCTCACGCACTCATTCACTCTAAAGGAGGCTCTTCTCTGCCGCCCCACGGCCCCCCCGAGGTCAGAGCTGGCCGCCCCAAAGCGAGCCCAGCTCAGTCCCTGCTCTGAGGAGCTCTGAGCAGGGCCTGCAGCTCCCATCACAAGATCTCTGTGCCTTGTGGAATGAACAGCTGCAGGCAAGACCCCTGCCCTGCCCCTCCTCCCCGCTCTTCCTCTTTCTCACCCCTACAGAATGCCCTAGGCTGACTCCAACCCATTTTCCCAGGTGTGTCCACCCCTGTCCACTGCGCAGCTGGCTGAGCCGAAGGTCCATCCTCTGTCGACAGCTGCGCAGCCTGACTCACAAGACCTGGCCATCAGGCCTTTGCTTCCTGGTACCTTCTCCCAGCGCAGGCAAGAGCCCTGCAGGCAGCGGAGGAACCCGAGCCAGGAACCAAGACTCCGCCTCCAGCACGCAGCTTCCTCACACAGCCACAGGTGCGGCCACCACTGGAGCAAGCAGACAAGCAGCGGACAGCATCCACAGCGTCCCAGCTGTGTGGGCTCCGGCCGCAGGAGACCTCGCGCTATTCCTCACCCAGTTCTGCTCCGGTGTTGAACGCGTAGGGCCGGGCATTTGGCCTGCAGGCTGAGACGCCCACTGCTGGCTCTGGACTCCGGCTTTCCGCCCAGGCGGACCGTGCGGGCGGGCAGGAGAGGTGGCTCAAGGGGGAGGGCTGCTGCCCCCCAGGTGGGAGACCCGGATTGAGATCCACATCGCCCAGCACTGGCCGCTGTGAGTATTTGGGACAGGGTGCAGGAGTGAACCAGCAGATAGGAAAGCTATCTCTTCTCTCTCCCTCTCCCTCTCTCTCTCCCTCTCCCTCTCCCTCTCCCTCTCCCTCTCCCTCTCCCTCTCCCTCTCCCTCTCCCTCTCCCTCTCCCTCTCCCTCTCCTCCGTCTCAGTCTCTCTCTCTGTCTATCAAATAAATAAATAAATTTTAAAAAGTAAGTATGAACATCTGGTCCTCCACCCACACCAGATAAAAGCCGTAAAGAAGAAAGAGAGAAGATGGCAGTGATGCTGGCCACGCAGGAAGCGGCCCCTGACTTCCAGGCAGGACCAGGCCCCGGACGGCGAGGCGAGGGCAGAAGCAGGTGAGTGCGGGGCGCGGCCGGGGAGCCCTGCTGTCTGCTGCGCACTTTGGATTCAGAGCGCAGGTGCAGACCCCAATGCCCCGCGCAACCCCAGGGGAAGCCGCAGGACTGGCTACAGGGCATACAGTCTAAAGTGCTTGCAGGGGGAGCGAGCACCAGGAACCAACCCAACCAGCACGCGGAGGAGATGCCCTGGGGAGAGGAGAGGAGGGGGACAGCAGAGGAGAGGGGAGTGGGCTTGAAGAGATAAGAAGGAGAGGAGGAAGCTGATGGGGCCCTGCCAGTGGAGGGAGCAGGAGAGAACCCAGCAGGTGAAGTGGCATCCACAAAGTCCCCTGCTAAAGCCACGCCCTTGGCCATCCTCAGGGGTTCCGTGCTCTGGGGAAGAAGAGGAATCTTGTTTGGTGAGCCCCTGCAGGGCACCAGGAAAGCTGGGAGAGGAAGGAGTAGCCTCTGTTTGCAATCTCTGGTTCAGAATCCGTGACCTCAGGGAGCTTGTCCCTCTGTTCAATGGGTTAACAACAGCACCACCCCCAGGGGTGTCCTGAGGGTTGAATGAGGAGCCTCCTGCTGAGCTGGGGCGCCAGGACACAGAGGCTGCACCCTGCACATGCAAGCCTGTGGGTCACACGCAAGCCTGCGGGTCTCATGCAGGTCTTGGAGTTCCCCTGCCAGCCATTCCAACTCCATGGGCCTGAGCTGGGGCCCGGGAATCTGCATTTCTTCCTTCTTTGTGGTTTCTTATCTGGTGTGGGCTGAGGGCCACTCTGGGGCCCCCCTGGGCAGATGAGCACAGAGGCTCAGAGAGTTTCTCTCCCATCAGCCCCACTCCTGGCAGGGGCTGGGTGGGCATCCCGATCAGGGTTGCACCCCCATCTCCCCCACCACCCGCCTCCATGCTTCCTCCCCCGGCTGCTAATCTGGACGCCCAGACCCTCCTGTTTCCTGCCAGTCCAGCGCTGCCTCCTTTGCTCCCGTTGGCACTTCCTGCCCTCGAGCCCTCCTGTTCCCTCCTTTGCCTGCAGAGGGATGGGAGTAGGGGCTGGGCAGAGCCGGGGCTGGGCAGAGCCGGGGTACGAGAGCCTCAGGAGCCTGGGAGTGACCCCCACCCCCGTCCCTGGGGTCCCGGGCACGTGCGTGCCTGGCTGCCGTCCCCTTGTTTACGGATGACAGGAACAGAAGTTCCTGGGATAGTCCACTTCCTCACGAGCCTAGCGCACAGAGGGAATTCGCAGATGGTGCCAGGACGTGAGCCGGAGCCTGGCAGGAAGTGATGCCCAAGCCGGCACGTCCCAGTGGGCACATAGACCAAGGGGGTGGGCACCGGGGGGACAGACAGAGCGCTGGCCTGGCCTGGCTCCCGCGGGGCAGGAGAGGGCAGAGTTAATCCTGCTGCAGAAGGAATCCTGGGGGTGTTGCTTATGCACTCTGCAAACACTGAGTGAGTGCGGGACAGCTGCGAGCCCCGCCCCCAGGACAGTCCGCCCAGCGGGTGCCAGTCTGTCTCCCTCTGTCTTCTGCTGATGTCTGGACATCCCATCCCGATTCTCTGCTCCATGCACCAAGTGCCTGGGGAAGGAACTCTGATCACAGGGCTCTACTCCCCGCCCCTTCTCCAGCCTGCGCCCTCGCTCTTGTCTGCGCCTTCCAGTTTGACTTACCCTGGTCCAAGTCCCCAGCCCCCAAATGCAGCCATGGAGCCGCGCCCTCCCCCCACCCCAGGCTGACCCAGCTGACCACGGCCGGCCTCCCCTGGCTTCCAGGGCCCCTTCCTTACTGGGCCCCCTCCCAACAGCCCACGGAGATCCGAGGGCTGACCCCCACCCCATCCCATGGCCCCAGGGGCTGGCAGGAAGCACTCAGCTTCCAAACGCACCCCTGCATCTCAAGGTCAACCAAGACAGAGAAATCTCCACTTCCTCCCCCTCAAAGAATCGTCCACCCTCCCCCACCTCAGCCAGGGCCTTCCTGAGCGCCCCAGCAGGGCCTCTACTTGCCCAGCTGTGTAATGGAACACTGAGGACCTCCCAACGGCTCATTCGTGGGGAGACGGAGGCAACTCTTCCAAAGGCAGAGTCTCGGGTCCTGGAACACTGCAAATGAGCGAGGCCGGGGCGGGGCCCAGCATCTGGAGTGGTCAGAAGTCCCTGGGGCTGGATGTGAGCCCCTCCCTCTCCCAGCCCCTGGGTTCTGATGGCTCACGTCCAGGTTTCGGCTTCACCACCCTTTACACCCCCCTTATACTCTTGTTCATCTCAAGGGCCCTGTGAGGGTGAGGCTGGGACTGAACCCATTTTACAGATGAGGAAACTGAGGCTCAGGGGCTACAACTGGCCCACAGTCACATCAGAAGCAGAGCCAGGTGCCCTGACTCCACTCAGTATTCTGAAACCCAGACGGTGCACAGAGGTCCAGGCTGGAAGCCACCCTCACCCCAGCCAGGGAGAAGCTGACCTGGGCCTCCAGTCCGAACCCTGCTGGTGCCCGACTCCCACTCTCAGGACCTGGTGGCACAAGGTGCTAGGGGGCCAGGCTGAGCTGGACGAGCACCTCCCAGCTGCGGAGCCTCAGCTTCCCGGCCTGTGAAATGGGGCCATGCCACCTGCCACTGGGGTTCCAAGGAGTGTTCAGTGTGAGAGTGCAGGCCCAAGGCCCCCACAGCTCAGCCACTATCCAGGGCTGGGCTCAGGGCCCCCAAGCAGGGGCCTGGAGTTGGGGCCTGAACTGAGCGCCCCAGTTGGGTCCAGGGCTAGGTCTGGGTGAGGACAGCCTGGCCCGGCCGCCCACCGCGGGGCCTGCCCTATCAGCAGCCAGCCCGGCCCTCACAAAGGAACAATAACAGGAAGCCATCCCGGGGGGAAGCGGGCCGGGGCCAGCTGGAAAACCTGAAGGGGCGGCGGCCGGCCTCCCTGGCCGCGGGTGTGGCTCTGTCGGTCAGCAGAGCTCCACAGAGCTCCAACCTCACTCAGCCCCGGACGGCAGCCTGCCTGGACCGAGACACCCTGGGCCCACGGGCGCGGTGAGTAGGGCTCACACGCCCCAGACCCCCGACCCATCAGCCCGCGCCTGAGATGGGGGGGTCCTTGGCTGCCCCTTGCCCAGCCCGACCCCCATGAGGGTCCCGGGGAAGTGACTCCCCCAGGGCAGACGGGGTCTCTTCCTGGCTCAGGGCAGGGCTGGGTGAGGAGCAGCGAGTGGTGGGGCCACTGTCAGGCATCTCTGGGATGAGGGGGGCTGGCGGGCTTGCCAACCCCCAGCGGGCTCAGCAGCCCAGCATGCCAGGGACCCAATCTCCATCAAGGCCACAAAGAGGACAAGGCCCTGCGGAGCTGCCCAGCCTGATGGGACAAGGCCTGGCCCCTGGGCCTCGGCTTACCCCATGCTCTTTCCACTCCAGGAGACGGGGGTCTGACCAAGATTTCATCCACCTCATACCCACAGCCCCTCCCCACGGAGGTGTGTTGGGATTGGGGCTGAGCTTCAGTGCCCCCCTACTTTCAGGGTAAGCAAACTGAGGCTTGGCTCTGTGCACTTGGGCTCTGCCCCGGCCCTGGGAACCAGCTGTGAGCTGGGGGAGTCTCATGGCTCAGGGAAGCCCCTAAGCTTCGAAGGTGGGAGGTCGGGGCGAGAGCCCGGCTTGGAGACAGCGGCTCTGGGTGTGTGACCTCGGGAAAGTCACCTGCAGTCTCCAGACCTCAGTTAGCCTGTCTGAACAATGGGAGCAGCCCTGTGGCCATGTGTCCTGTCTGGAGGCGACGCATGCCATGCCGATGGCTCGCGGACAGTGGGGGGCCTGTTTACTGTCAGCAGCCCTGTGACACATGTTCGTTGTGTCTTCCTGTCTCAGCGGGGGGCTGGCAAGGTCACGTGAAAGCTGGAGTGGGGATTCGAACCAGGACCTGGTGCCCCCCAAGCCCAAGCTCTGTCTGTGCTTCAGGTTTGTCGTCTGCAGAACAAGGGAACCCGTCCCCCTCCAGTGGTCCCATGAGGTCATGCGCATGCCTGGTGCCGCGGAGAGCGGAAGGAGTGCTGCCCAAAAGCTGGCCGTGGCCGTGAAAGTTGGAAAGATTTTGACTTCTTGGCAGCAGGTGCCAAGAACAGGGCACCGTGGGGACGGAGGTTCCTTAGAGCAGGGGGGGGGGGGGTAGAGCGGTGCTGCTTCAGGTCCATGCGCCCTGGCTCATCTTCGGGGGGCGGGGGGCAAGGGACTCTGCCCTGGAGCTCCTGAGCCCCCAGGTGAGCCTGCTAATCCCAGCTGATTGTGCTGGGGTAGGGGAGCTGCCTGCTGGTCTGGAAGGGGTTAAGCTGCCCACCCAGCCGACTCAGCCTGAGCCATTGTGCAGCTAAACAAGGGCCGGACATGAGGGCAGGAAGCCAGAGAGGGCCACGCTGTGTTCTCCCAAAGCTGGATGACTCAGTCCACTGCTGCCTCCAGGACAGCCCGGGCACTCCATGGCCCCTTGTCCGTGTGGGCCCATTCCCACCACCTCCATCAGCCCTCTGCCCTCCCTCGCCGGCCAGTCACTATGGCAACAATTCCCATTTGACAGATGGGACCACTGAGTTGACTGGGAGAGGCTGGGTGGCAAGTGCAGCAGGAGGCAGGACACGAGGGAGGCCGGCCCCTCCCAGACCCTGCTGCTCTCGGTTCAGGGCACAGACGTGTCACAGGACAAGCCTGGAGCCCGGCGATTCTGCAGAAGGGGAGGCTCAGTGTCTAAACTCAGGCTGGAGAGACCTTGGAAAGGCCATCGTGACCCAGGTCCAAGCGGATGGTGGGTGGAGAAATCACAGAGGACTTCCTGGAGGAAGAGCAGGCACTCGGAATGCGGGGAGGTTTTGGGCAGCTGCTCCGCCACCTGAGCCTGGGTCTGCCCATCTCTCTAGGGAAGGGGGTGGCCTCCAAACCCACCCAGGGACCTCCAGGTCGTCCGCCTTGGGCTGTAGTGTAAGGTTCAGATCCTGACAGGCGCAGATACTGGCAGAAGGAGGGAGCAGGGCTCAGGGCAGGCCAGGCAGGCGGTGAATGAGATTTCCTTCTGGAGAGGAGCAGGGGGAGCAGGAGGCGGGGCCCAGGGTGGAGCCAGGAAATGAGGTCTGGCAGGAGTCGGTCACTGGGCTGGTGGGGGTGGGGACACAGATGGGGATCAAACATAAGCCCATTCACTGAGCACCTCTGGTCCACTGGGCTTCGCACCCATGACCTCGGACAGGGAGCTGAGGCAGAGACAGGGAGGCCCACGGAGCTCAGGGGCAGCCAGGCAGGTTCCCACAGGCAGGTGCGTGGGGCTCCCTCTGTTGCCCCCAGTGCCTCGCAGGCCTGAGCCACCCAGGGCCAAAGGAAGTCCAGAGGAGGCTGGAGATCCTCTGTGGGGCAGGTGTTCTCTCCCTGAAGCTGGGAGCTGTCCCCTTAGGAGGCCAGGACTTAGGTGAGACAACTGGGCACCCAGAGACCCCAGCACAAAATTGTTTCAAATCACAAACTAGATCTAGCAAATTGGCAATCTCCAAATCAATGACTGTAGTGAGGATTCAGGCACTGGTTCAAGCTCAGTGGGAATGGACACTGTGGTTGATTGGTGATGTCTGCCACAGGTGTAAGCTCAGTAGGAATGGACACTGTGGTTGATTGGTGATGTCTGCCACAGGTGTAAGCTCAGTAGGAATGGACACTGTGGTTGATTGGTGATGTCTGTCATAGAGGTAGGAGAGTGGCAACCTGTGAGTTGTGTTTGACAGCCCTCCCTGAAGAGGAACCTGTGTGTGTAGCTCATTGAAGACCCTTAAGGGAAAATCTCATCCCAGAGAAAACCCTAATGGTGGTGTGTCTGACATGTGACAGGCTTGGAAGAGGTGCTGTATGGGGCCAGGGAGAGTTCTTCAAACAACAATGACAATTGCATCTACTGGGCTCCCTCTGGCTGGGTGTGCTGTGCAAATACGCAGATTTTAATCCTATGCGTAGGAAGGGAACCAATGGCGAGATTGGACCTGGAGATGGGGCAGGCTGACGGTCAGGCACGGGGACTTGGACACCACATAGAAGTAGAGTTTTCACACAGGGAGCACAGCAAGGAAGCACATTCCAGGCACAGGGAACAGCCTGTGTCAAAAGCCTGCTGGTGAGAGGAAGAGTGCTAGACATTCCAGAAACTTCTAGCTCTCCTCCTGGGGGAGGGCCGGGAGGGGGTGGGGAGGAGAGCAGTAGGGATGGGCAGGGACTCACTGTCCCAGACCTCGAAGGCCGGGTCAGGAGCTGGACTTGACCCTGCAGGAGTGCAGGCCACAGAGAAGTGGTCAGCAGGGCCGGCTGGGAGGGAGTGCAGGCGAGGGGGGCTGGTAGCAGGAGTCTGGACCCCACAGAGCCACAGACCAGGGCCTCACCCCTCGTCCTCCCTGTACCGGCCTCTGCTGGATGCTGGGACTCAAACAGACAATGTAGGAGTCTTTGGAGGACCACAGAGCCCCACCCCATCCCAGACTGAGACCCAGGGCGTGGGGGGTTGGGGGGGAGAGTGGAGAGCTTCCCAGGGGCCACACGTGCTCTGGGCCGTCTCCTCCCACAGCCCTGCCCTCATCCCTGACCCCGGCCCCTGGGCTGGAGTCCAGAGCCTGCGGGAGGCCGGGCAGAGAGGCCTCCCTCACGGGTCTCCCTGGAGCAGGCTAGGCTGCCGGAGCATCCTGGCTGCAGGCTGCAGGCTGTGTGCCGGGCGGCGGGAGCAGAGGGGAGTGGAGGGGAGTGGAGGGGAGCTGGCGCGAGCAGCTGCCTGGGGGCGGGAGTCTGTGCTGGTGTGGACACCTTACAGGGTATGGACTGACGACTTCCTGGCTGTGCCTCAACCTGGAGTCTTCCTCTCCCAGCCCCAGGACCTCCAGCCCATTCAATACCCCCCCCCCCCCGCCCCGGGCCCTGGAGTCCAAGGCTTCAGTAGGACTCAGGTCGGGGGAGGGTCAGGGATCCCCCGGACGGTCAAGGGCAGGACCAACCCAAGGGGCTCCCTACTGAGTCCTGACTTCCTGAGCTCTATTTAGCGGGACCCCAAGAGGAGCAGCGCCAGCCCCACCCCTCCTTCCTCCTCCGCCCGCTGTCATGTTCCTCTCCCACGTGTGGACCCCATCACTGAGACAGCACAGAGCTGAGTCCACCTCACAGCCCCTTGGAGGCCAAACCCCAGCGCAGAGAAAACCATGTCCCTGCTCACCATTGTGCGCCGAATGGACAATGGGTTTCCGGAAGCTAGCGAGGGCAGAGCTAGGAGCTGCCCCACTGGAGCCATCAGCATGGAGAGCTACAGCACAGCGAGGTCTGTGGGCCAGGGCAGAGGAGCAGGGCACAGGCACCCACTTCTCTCCTCCCAAACACAACGAGAAGCCAGGACCGGGGCGGGGAGGGAGGAGTCCCCTGACACAGCAGAGGTGGGTGGGGGCAAGGAGTAGACCTGGCAGGGTGGGGAGAGTCACCCTCAGAGATGGAGTGTTCAGGAAGAGGACCCCTGAGCAGACCCCCGAATAGGGCAGACAGGGAGTGGCGGGGCATCGCACCTGCTGGTTTCATTGGCAGCTGCTGTTTGGTGGCCATGTTGTCAGTGCATGTACCCCCCAATCCAAAATGCTTGGGACCAGAAGTGTTTTAAATTTCCTGCTTTTCTGAATGTGGACGTATTTGCATGGACGTTGTCAGCTGAGCATGAGTAATTTGAAAATCTGAAATGCTCCCAGACCCCAAATCCTGCAGGTGTCAAGTCACAGCTCTCAGAGTTTTGGATCTGGGGACAAGAAATGTCCAATCTATTTGACTCAGGTTTGAAAACAGCCCTAAGGGATCACACTGCCATACCCATTGTAGAGATGGGGACAGTGGGATACAGAGAGGGGAAGCATCTGGTCCACAGCAGCACAGCTGAGATTCCTTTACGCCCAAGAGCCTGCCGTCAGAGCTGACACCCAAAGGGTGACGCCATGTGAGCCCAAAGAGGCAAGAGCCGTGTGTGGGCCGTAGCTGGGCCATGGGGGGCAAGGGAGATGCATCAGGGGGAAGAGGATGAGAAGTGACGGCGAAGGGGAAGTGGCTGCAGGTCCGTCTCCACCGTGGCGCCTGGGGTCAGTGCCGTGGGCAGAGTTGCCGTCGCCATGCAGACACTGGGGGGCCCTCACCCAGTCTCTCCACCACCCTGGCTCCTCTTCGTGCACCCTGTCCTGAAGCTCACGTCTACGAGAACCAGGGGACTCCGCTTGGTTCCTCAAATAGGGGGTACCTCGAACAACTCGTGCAGCGTGCTATTGAAGACAGGCGTGCCTTGAGCAGAAAGGTTTTAAGTACACGCAGAGTCGTGTGTGCTACGCGTTCTTCGAGAACTTCCCAAAGACCCTCTTGGGCGGCTGGCGACCTCAGGGCCTTGGCTCCCAGCAGTGTTTCTCCCGGGAGCTCCGAGTGACAGGCACACAGGAGGCCCGCCCCGGCGCCTGCTGGTGTCCATGGCTCCAAGTCCCCGAACCTCCCTCATCACCACCCTCCTTCCGCTGTGTTTGTTTTCCTGTTGTTCCCCAGGGCCAGGCCTGTCTGTCGCACTCACCGCTGCCTAGTGTGGAGTCCGGCATACAGTAGGCACTCAATGCCTGTCGGCCGCGTGCTTGGGCTCTCAACTTTTCCTGCCCAGAGGCCCGAGGACCCCCTACCCCGGGTTCTGCTCCTCGATTTCACTTCCACTTGTCTTCACTTCTTCACTTCCGATTCACATCTGGCTGGGTAGAGGCAGAAGGAGGATCTGTGAAGTTCCCTTTGGGGGAAGAAGGAAATGAGCCCCAGGGCCTGGGCCCAGCTGGGCTGGGGCAGAGGTCATGGCTGCTGCTTCCCCCACTCAGGCTTCCTGGTGGGGCTCCCAGCTTCCCCCCCCCCCCCGCCCCCAAGCCTCCTGTCATCGCCTTCCTCTTTCCCAGAGCATCCCACCCCCATGGCACCCATCTCCTCTTTTGTGACTGAGGACCCCTATGTTGCCCCCTAGCACGCAGCACCTGCATTCTGCACCCCCACTCCAGCCCCGGGGTGTTTGCTTCCTCCTGGGCTGGGGGCAGGGGACTTGGATGCTAAGGTCAGCAGGCCCCGAGGTCAGCTGGCCCCAAGCAGACACCCTAGGCCCTCATCGAGGCCAACCTGGCGCCAGCAACTCAGAAAATGCTAGCAGGGTTTCAAAACCTCCTGCCATCTGCAGAGTCCGCCTCCACCTCTGGGTGGAGCAAGGGAAGCCGTGGAGGAGGCCATCCCACCCAGCACCCACGGGGTCCACGCCTGTCTCTGGGCATGAGCCCCAGCTCCTGCTCCCACCACCCGCCTGCTTCCCCTACGCCATCCCAGGAGTTTGCAGGTCAGTGATACAGGGATCCAGGGTGGAGGGACAGCTGAGGTCGGGGCTGAGAGGGCTCAGTGAAGGCCAAGGCCAAGGACTCCACCTACTCTGGGACAGTGGGGGAGATCTCTGGTCCTGGCATTCAAGATGAAGCCAGGTCTTGATCTCTGGGTGAACCATGCCCCTGGCCCACAGGGCTGCCTTCAAGAGTGTACAACCTGGGGCTGGCGCCAAGGCTCACTTGGCTAATCCTCCACCTGCAGCGCCGGCATCCCATATGGACACCGGATTCTAGTCCCGGCTGCTCCTCTTCCAGTCCAGCTCTCTGCTGTGGCCCCGGAAGGCAGTGGAGGATGGCCCAGGTGCTTGGGCCCTGCACCCGCATGGGAGACCAGGAGGAAGCACCTGGCTCCTGGCTTCGGATCGGCACAGCGCCGGCCGTAGCAGCCATTTGAGGGGTGAACCAACGAAGGAAGACCTTTCTCTCTGTCTCTCTCTCTCGATCACTGTCTAATTCTACCTGTCAAATAAGTAAAAAAAAAAAAAAAAAAAAAAAAAGAGTGTACAACCTGCACAACCTCCCAGGGCCTGCACTTAAAAGGTCTCTAAACTTGGTTTAATGCTTGTCCATCTCCGTCTTGAAATCCCCTTCTTTAACACTGACATCGCCGGGGTGTGATACTTTCAAAAACCTTCCTTTTGGCTCAGCATGAAGATCCCGTGTTTTCCTGCTTCTAGTAGGATTTTGTCTTGGAGTTTAACGTGAGTCTGCATAAAGTTTTACAATTTAGTAAGCCTGGATTTCAAGTCATTTAAGATGGAAATGTGAATCTTACTTCAGAAAATTAATTCTCTTCCTCTGTGACATCAAACTCTTCATCTTCATCCTCTCCTCTGCCCGGGGCCCCTCCCTCGGTCAGCAGGGGACACTTGTCGTGCCCCAGCCCACACACAGCCGACCGCCATCACTGAAGGGGCGACCTTGGATTTGTGTTCCAGAAACACCCCAGGGAGACGAGCCCTCTGATGCACACAGAGAACTTCCGGAAAACTCGAAATCTTTGTCCTCCGCGTTCGGTTGTGTGTTGTGGCAGGCTGCGGTGGCTTCGCCAGGAAACAATACCTTTCTTGTTGTAAATTCTGCCAGTGTGGTCTTCCTGCTTTTCAAAACTGTCCGTTGCTTCTCACTGATGATGAGCCGTCGGGGCGGCGTCTAGCGCAGCTCTCGGGGACTCGGCTTCTGCCTGCGAAATCCCTGTCGGTCCCACGGTGTCCCCAGCAGGTGCTTTCTGCCTGAGCTGACCCCTCAGCGCCCTGGCTCCTCGGTGTCCACCTTTCCCATTTCGTTTCTGTCCAACTCTTTGGGTTTGCTGTCTTCAGCTTGCCGATACCCCTGAAGCTGGGCAAACTCATCAGCCAAGTTGTTCAGGCCCTGCTTTCTCCTGGGGGCCTCAGTGGGGGCCAACGCATTGATTTCTTGCGCCGGGGAGGGGCAGCGGTGTCCCACAGAGGTTGTGGGAGGGCTACTCCCCACACTAGAACAGAGACATGCCCTCCACGTGAGTGACAGTGTCTTGCCGTTGTCTGGTTTGGACGCCCTGACTTCCCAGGCTGGGCCCCCACATCCTGTGTCATTCCCAGCTTGGGGCGCTGGGCAGAGCCCCAGCGACAGGGCACCCAAGCCCAGGCACCAGATGCAGGAGCCCGAGAGGCCCCAGGTGTCTCTGGTTCTTAACTCTGGGATCAAAGGCCCCACAATTCCATTGTGCACTGGACCTGCCAATTATGATGGGGGCTGAAAAGACAGGTTTATTTGGTACAAACATTTTTGAAATGGGTGCATGCTTTTCCATAATATGGACTTCCCATAAGTCTTGGAGGACCCATGTCTGACCCCACCCCCACCCCTACCCGCAGAGCCTAAGATGGCCATCGCCCGTGGGTTCCAGGGTGAGGGCGTGGCCCTCTAAGTCAGCACATTTTGGGCTTCCTCAGAGCTTTCTAAGGCAGAACAGCTAAAGGGGCCACCAGGCTGGCCCAGAGCGCAAGAGGGGCTTGCTTGTCCCCGGAAGCCCTTAAAGCCCACCCCGCAGCAGCCGCTGGACCAGGGAAGCGAGAGGAAGGAGCTGCAACTCGGAAGGCGATAGGCTGGCTCCAGTTCCTGGCTCCACTGCTGATAGGTGCGGGGAGCCCAGGAACGTGACCGAGCCTCTGCTCGGCCCACCTGTGGAGTGAGCTTGGCAATGATGCCGATCCGTGGGAGGACTGAATGGGGCAACACAGAGAGCTGGGAACAGAGTGAGGAAGCTAACAAGTGCTTGACGCAGGCTAGCCCCTGAGGGTCCATCCTCAGCCCCACAATTTTCCTCAGTGTGAACTGAACCCTCTGCACCTTGGTTTCCTTAGGCAGAGAGAGAGAGAGACAGAGAGAGAGAGAGACGGGGGGGGGGGGTGTCTTCCATCCACTGGTTCACTCCCCAAAAGGCTGCAACGGCCGGAGCTGAGCTGATCTCAAACCAGGGGCCAAGAGCTCCTTCTGGGTCTCCCATATGGGTGCAGGGGTCCAAGACTTGGGCCATCTTCTACTGCTTTCCCAGGCCACAGCAGAGAGCTGGATTGGAAGTGGAGCAGCCGGGTCTCAAATCGGCACCCATCTGGGATGCCGGCACAGCAGGCGGCGGCTTTAGCCACTGTGCCACAGCACCAGCCCCTGGTTTCCTCACCTGTAAAATGAGCTTAACCTGAGCACCCACTGCCTGGGGACTTTGGAGCTGCCCTCAGCATCAGCCATTCCCCTCCCCTCGAGCTTCCCTGCAGCGGTTCCTGGCCTCCATCCTGGCCCGCGTGGCATGTATGTAGGAAATGTTTCATGTCTGTCTTCCCCTGCCCACCCTGGGAGCTCATCAGGGGCGGGAACAGAGTCTGGTCCCGCTACTATCAGGATGAAGGTGTGAGCAGAGAGACAAGGTTCAGTTCTCCACGGAAACTGCTCGTCCCCCCGGGCAGCGGCCACCCTGCCTGACCATGCCGCTCCTCCCTCCACAGATCCGTCGCTGCTGGGAAGATGCAGCGGCCTTCGATGCTGGTCACTGCACTGGGCGCCTGCCTGGGCCTGCTGGCGGCGGTTATAGCAGTGGCAGGTGCCAACCCTAGTGAGCTGGACACCCCAAGCCTGCTGCCTGCTCACCGGCGCCAGAAGAGAGACTGGATCTGGAACCAGATGCACATTGATGAAGAGAAGAACACCTCGCTGCCCCATCACGTGGGCAAGGTAAGACACAGGCCCCAGGGCGGCCAACACCAGCAGCACCGGCCAGGAGTGAGAATGGTGACAGTGAGGGTGATGGGTGAAGACGGTGACCGAAGTTGCAGCAGCTGTGGGGGGAGGTGATGTTTCTGAAGGTGGTGGCAATCATGGTTGAGATGGTGGTGGGGGTCGTGGTGGGCAGTGACAGCAGTGGTGGTGGTGTGTTGGCAGTGATAGTGGTGTTGATGGTGGTGATGGAGGAGAAGGTGGTGGTTACAATGGTGGGTGCTGATGGGGGTGGCAATGAAATCGGTGGTGAAGGAGAAATGTTGATGGTAGTGATGATGGAAGTGATGGAGGTGATGGGGATGGAGAAGGCGGTGACGGTGATGACGGGGGTAACGGGGGTGATGGGGATGATGGAGGTGATAGAGGTGATAGAGGTGGTGATGGAGGTGATGGGGATGGAGAAGGTGGTGACGAGGGTGATGGGGGTGATGATGGAGATGATAAAGGCGATAGAGGTGGTGATGGAGGTGATGGGGATGGAGAAGGGGGTGATGGGGGTAATGGAGGTGATGATGGAGATGATGGAGGTGATGGAGGTGAGAGAGGTGATGATGGAGGTGATGGTGGGGATGCAGAAGGAGGTGGTGACGGTGATGATGAAGGTGATGGGGATGATGGAGGTGATGGTGGGGCTGGAGGTGACGGTGATGGTGCTGCTGGTGGCAGACATGATGGTAGTGAGCACTGATTCATTTTCTCCCAGTCCCTGGTCTGTGGACTAAGTATCACTGGCAGAGAGCTACTCTGGGCCTGGCCTGTGGGTTCAGGGCTCAGGGCGGAACCCTTAAGTGCTGCCATGTAAGGGATCGGGAAAGGCTCAAAAAGCCTTCTACAAAATCATTCTGGTGACGGGGTTAATCAGCCAGGCCACGGCTGGCCAACCCTGGCCCGAGCTCCGGAGCGCCTTTCTGGCAGGCCAGCCTTCTCTGGTTCCCTGCGACCCCACACAGCTCCCCAAACTCCCCAACATCCATAATGAGGTGCCTGACCCAAGCCGGCCTTCCAGTGCGGTGCCTGCAGCTCTGAGCCTCACCTCACCCTCCTACAAAACATGCCCATCGCAAGCCCATCCTGCCAAACTGCCGCTGAGGTCAAAACCGCCCACCCCCGTCCAGAGCACTGGCCCTAGAGGCGGGGTGTCAAGCATAACGACCGGCAGAAGGCTACGTGATTTGAGAGTTTCCACCAGGCCAAAAGTTTCTGAGCACATCCCAGTCCCGCCGTGCCGGCTTCTGGGAATCTAAACATCAGCCCACAAGAAGTCTGCGTCACCGTGCTGGGTGAAGAATGGACAGATCTAGGCACTGGGCTGGGCACCGGAAAGACAACGGCAGACAAAGGTGGACATGGGCCCCCACCCTCACAGAGGTGGCTGTCCAGAGCAGGCCCCAGGCTGGCCCACTGCTTGGTTTTGTAAATGAAGTTTTATTGGAATCCCGAAGCGGTTACTCATTTACAAGTCGTCCATGACGGCTTTCATGTAAAGTGGCAACAGTGGACAGGTCTGGCAAGCGTCCTACGGCCCACAAAGCCACAAATATTCTCTGTGGGGCTCTTTTTAGGAACGGCTTGCCCACCCTCATCCAGAGGGACAGCACTGGCCAAAGAACTCCATAAACAGTGGTGATGGGGCCACTCTATAGTCACACAGCAACAGGCCAGAGAGGACCCTTGGAGGGGAGGGCCCAGTCTGGCCGCAGCACCAGGACTGCGATCCCAGCCAGAGGAAGAGGACACGACCACCCCAGGGATCTGCTCACAGCCCCAGCTGCAGCCGGCTGACCGTGCCCTTCTGGCTCCCGGAATGGCTGGGGGACATCAACCAACCAGCACGGCCACCTGGAGGGGCAGACGCTGGCCCAGGGTCCCACGGGGAGCCCTGGGCTTCTTAAGTGCCGTCACGATTGTCACAGGGAAATGTCGTCAGCCCACCTGTGTCTTTCCCGGTGGGATCAGCGTGCCCTGAGTCAGCCTCGAAGAGAATGGTTGACCCCAACGACAATCTGCAGCTGAGTCAGAGGAAAGCAGGGGCCACCGCCCTCAGGGGACCTGCCCAGGGATTACGGGCAGCGCGGAGAACGTCAGGCCTGCGTCATCTGCCAGCAGACAGCATGGGGCCAGGGGACAGAGGAGCCACAAGCAGTCCCCAGTCTGGGAAGAGATCAGGGTGCCTGGGGGAGGCAAGGATGGGCCTGCCAGGATCATCTCTGGGTTCCCAAGGCCGTGAGCCGCCCTGCTTATCAAGCCCAGAGTCTAGAGCCTTCTAGGACCCACAGAGGCAGAGGGACAACAGGAGCCAGCACTGCACAGCCTTCTGAGTCCCCAGATGTGGCTCGGCCTCACTTACAGCAGTGACAACTCGCGTCCAAACACAGTGACCTTGGAGAAGTGGAGGCACCAAAACCCACAGCTGCCCCAGCAGAGGGTCCTCCCGCCAAACCGCTGACCCGTGCTCCTCACAATGGCCAAGGTCAATCTAAAACCATGGCAATCTGGGAAACACCATAGCCAAGAGGCGCTCAGAGAGACACGATGACTAAACGGGATCTTGGAATGTTAGGTAAAAATTAAAGGACCCTGCATGACTGTGGGCCTGAATCATAACATATCAATACTGACCCATTCGGAATCCAACGCACCAGCAAGCACGTGGAGAGGCCAGCACCGGGGCCAGGGCAGCGGCGACGTGGGAATGCTGTGTGAGCACTGATCCAAAACTGTTCCCACACACTGAGACTAAGGACAATTGCAGGGAAGGAACACGACACTATAGCACGTAGGAAATCAGAAGCCGAACTCCAAAGAAACAGACAAAAGCTGACCTAACTCCCCTTCACCATCTCTGTCCTGGAGGTTCCAGTGCACACCCCCCAAGCCTTGCCCAGAGCTGAGCCTGAACGTTGGCATCCGAGCAAGTCACACAGGGCCCTGGCTGCCCCTTCCTAAGCCCCCGTGTCCCCGCAGGTTACAGAGCTGGGATGCGGCTCCTTGCCTCCTGGCTGGCTGTTCATCAGAGGTCCCGGCCACATCCTCCTGGGCCACAGCCCCTGCACACCACTGTCCTGCTCCAGGGCGTCTCCCACTGCTGGGCTGCTGCCCGCCTCCGGCCCTCTCGGCCCCCCAGAGAGGAGGGTCCCCCAGAGCGGAGGGTCCCGCATTTCCTGTCTCCACTCCCTCATCTTCCAGACTCATCTCTTTGTTTTTATTTATTTTATTTATCTGAAAGGCAGAGAATGACAGAAGCAGACATGGCCAGACAGGGAGCTTCCACCTGCTGGCTTCCTCTCCCAAAGCCCAGGAGCCCAGAGCTCACTCCAGAGCTCCCCCGTGGGTGGCAGGAGCCAAGTGCTTGAGCCGCTGCCGCTGGCTCTCGGGGAACAGATTAGCAGGAAGCTCAGCCTCTGAGGCTTCAGGCCTAGACCCGAGGGTCAGAACGAGGTCTGTGTGACCTCCGGGCCACAGCAGAGGGCCTGGCACCTTGTGGTCATCTGGTTTATATTCTTCTAATTGAATTAAAGTTTTTGGACAGTCTACCTTTCTATGAGCCTGCACTGTGTGGGCATGAAGTATCAGATTCTCTCTTCTTTTCTTATAAGATTTATTTATTTATTTATTTGAAAGCAGAGTTACAAAGAGGCAGAGGAAGAGAGGGAGAGAGAGGTCTTCCATCCACTGGTTCACTCCCCTAATGGCTGCAGTGGCCAGAGCTGGGCCCATCCAAAGCTAGGAGCCAGGAGCTTCTTCTAGGTCTCCAATGTGAGTGCAGGGACCCAAGGACTTGGACCATCTTCCTCTGCTTTCCCAGGTTCATTAGCAGGGAGCTGGATCAAAGTGGAACAGCTGGGACTTGAACCAGCGCCCATACAGGACGCTGGCACTGCAGGTGGCAGCTTTACCCACAATGCCACAGTGCCAGCCCCTCTCCCTATTTTTTTTAAAGATTTAATTGCAAGTCAGAGTTACAAAGAGAGAATAAGACAGAGAGAAGGAAAAAGAGAGAGAGAGGAAGAGAGAGAGAGAGAGAGAGAGAGAGAGATCTTCTATCACTGGTTCATTTCCCAAATGGCTGCAATGGCCAGGGCTGGACCAGGCTGAAGCCAGGAGTCAGGAGCTTCTTCTGGGCCTCCCACATGGGTAGCAGGGGCCAAAGCACTTAGGCCTTCTTCTACTGCTTTCCCAGACCATAGCAGAGAGCTAGATCAGAAGTGGAGCAGCCAGGACACAAACCAGCACCCATATGGGAGGCCGGTATCGCAGGTGGTGGCTTATAGCAAAGAAAATCAGTTTGGTGGCTTAGCAAGGATGGGAAATGTGGAGTTAAACAAAATTCTTCACTGGTTCTTTGTGCTGGGGTGGATGTTGCAAGCCCCCAAGAAGAGAACATTGCGGTATCACTCCAAACCTAAGTTGACAGGGACTCGTAGTGTGCCGACGAGTGTTTGACAAATGGCTGTCCAGGGAAGGAGGCCCCAATGTATAGCATCTGCCAGTTCCCATGGTGTAAATATTCTCACCGTGTCTGATTTCAAACTGTCAACATCAAGTGCCTGAAGACGCAGCTGGGAGAGACGGGCAGGAACACATCCTAAAGTAGCATTTATTTAGTGTCTGCAACACACAGACCTGGGAGGCGTGCACCAGCCCGACAACACAGTAAAACAACTGGGAAGCAACCGATGCGGAGTATCTGTCATCCTTGTCTTTAACATAAGTACTTGGTATCATTTAATGTTTAATGTTGGTTGTGTTTAACAACCGGTGCACAAACACGCCTGGAAATCTGAGTTGGCTCTCTCTCCAAAACCAAGCTGGTGCAAGCCAGCTCCAGCCCGCCGTGTCGGGACCCCTGTTGTGCGGGGAACAGACACTGGGCCAGCCTGTCCAGGAACTCCTTTCCGGAAGTGCGGCTTTACTCCTTTGAGCAGCTCAACGTCGAAAGCGGTATTGCCTCCTTTTTCAGAGGAGATGACTACAAGGCAAAGAGTTAAGACCTTCTACGGGGCAAAATACCCTTGGCCTTCCAATGGTACCGAGTGTGTTCTTCCACTCAGATGAAAGTGGGCTGCAGGCAGCAGTCTAGGCACACTGGGCCACGCCCACGCGGAGGCTGCAGCGACCTGGCTGAAAACAATCCAGGGCTGACCAGCCAGAGGATTCTTGTTGGAATCTCAGTGTATGAGGTGGGCACCTGGCCCAGTGGCAAAGATGTCAGGCCACCCCCGCCCCACATCTGGGCACCTGGGTTCAATACTCATCTCTGGCTCTGACTCCAGCTTCTTGCCGGTGCAGACCACGGGAGGCCGATAGTGGTTTCCTGCCACACATGTGGGAGACCTGGATTGGGTTCCTGGTGGGCCTTAAAGATTTAGTTATTTATTTGAAAGTCAGAGTTACAGAGAGAGAGGGAGAGATCTTCCATCTGCTGGTTCACTCCCCAGATGGCCACAACAGCCAGGTCAGGGGCCAGGTCAAAGCCAGGAGCCAGGATCTTCATCTGGGTCTCCCACATGGGTGGCAGGGGCCCAAGGACTTGGACCATCTTCCTCTGCTTTTCCAGGTCATCAGTAGGGAGCTAGATCAGAAGTGAAGCAGCCAGGACTCAAACCGGTGTCCATATGGGATGCCAACATCACTGACAGCAGCTCTACCCGCTATACCACAATGCCAGCCCCTCAAATCTTTAAAAAAATAATCTCAGTGTCACATTTGGGATCTCTGGCCAGCACCACACGTGTACATGCACACGCACACAGACATGCCTCCGTCCATGCACACACATGCACACTCGTGTGCACACACACTCACACATGCAGGCAGCCATCCCTGCCATCCCCAGCTCACGTTACCTCTTCCTCCCTAGATCAAGTCGAGTGTGAACCGCAAGAATGCCAAGTACCTGCTCAAGGGAGACTCTGTGGGCAAGGTCTTCCAGGTCGACGCAGACACAGGGGACGTGTATGCCTTCGAGAGACTGGACCGGGAGAAGATCTCAGAGTACCACCTCGTTGCTCTCATCGTGGACAAGGACACCAACAGGAACCTGGAATCCCCGTCGAGCTTCACCGTCAAAGTCCACGACGTGAATGACAACTGGCCTGTATTCACGCACCGGCTGTTCAACGCATCTGTGCCCGAGATGTCATCTGTGGGTACGTGTCTCCCATCCCCCGCTGCCTGCAGGGACCTCCCACTGCAACCACTCCACTGCCTAGGCTTGGGGTTCGGTGAGTTCAGGGCTACGGTTGTAATGCCTCTGCTGTCACCTTATATACGTTGAAAGAAACACTAATTCCTCAGACTAGGCCCCAGACCGAACTCAGACTGAGCCCTGACCCTAGTCATAGACTGATCCCTGATCCTAATCATGGACTGAGCCCCATCCCTAGTCACGGAGGGAGCCCTGACCCTAGTCGTGCACTGATCCCTGATCCTAGTCATGGACTGAGCTCCGTCCCTAGTCATGGACGGAGCCTTGACACTAATCATAGACTGAGCCTTGACACTGATCATGGAGGGAGCCCTGACCCTAGTCATAGAGTGACCCTTGATCCTAATCATAGATGGAAAGCCCCATCCCTAATCATGGAGTGAGCCCTGATCCTCAACATGGATTGAGCCCTGACCCTAGTCATAGACTAATCCCTGATCCCAATCATGGACTAAGCCTATCCCTAGTCATGGACTGAGTCCTGATCCTCATCACAGACTGAGCCTTGACACTGATCATGGACTGAGCTCTGACCCTAGTCATAGACTGATCCCTAATCCTAGTCATGGACTGATCCTTGATCCTAATGACTGACTAAGTAAGCCCTGGCCATCTCAGAGATGCATACTCCTCTCACCTCATTCTTTGGAACAAACTCCATCGACTGGCCCCGCCTCTCAGGGCTGGCACCTCAAGAGCACAGCCCTCGCACGTGAAGAATGCCAGGCTCTGCCAGCAAAGCAACAAGAGTGATCTCAGGGGGCCGTGAGAGAGCAGGGGTGGGGGACAGAGCCCTGGTGCCGCCACATCACCAGCAGGTTCCAGCTCCTTCCTCAGCCCTCCCCCCAGCCTCCAGGGGTGCTATAAAAGAGCTCCCTGCTCCACCCCTACCTGCACAGTCCAGGATCCGCAGCCAGGGCCCTGGGACCAGGGCCCCTTATGTGTGAGGACACTGGCGTTCAAGGCATGAGAAATGTGATACCACCTCTTTGGGGGCATTCCCATTCCCTGTTCCCACCCTTCCAGGGAGAGAAACAGCCCATAACTCGCCCTGGTGTCTCCCCCTCCTCATCCCCCATCTCCCGCCATAGCAGCACGAAACACCTGCTCTCCTTGCCCCCTCAGGGTTGACCTGGCTGGGCCCCACAGGGCCAGCACTTTGCTGCCATGCAGGAGCCTCGGAAAACAAAGCAGTCTTTTCCCTCTGGGGCCACAGAGGAGATGGGCACAGGAGACAGCCCGAATGCCATCTGCCCTCCCCTGAGAATGGGGTGTGGCAGCTGTAGGATCCTCTCTCTGCAGGGACCTCGGTCACGCGTGTGACAGCGGTGGACGCGGACGATCCCACCGTGGCAGACCACACCTCTGTCATGTACCAGATCCTGAAGGGGGACGAGAACTTTGCCATCGCCAATTCCGGTCGGTGTGATTGATCCCCCTGGGAAGGCACCAGCGTGGAGGGCGGGGGGGGGGGTGGTGGTGGATACAACAGGGGGGCAGTGCCGAGGGAAGCCCAGTCTGCCAGGCCCCACCAAGCACAGCACCATCCTGTCCTGTGGAGGTGCGGTGTCAGTGTGAAGACGAGGTGGCTGGCCAGGGGACAAGGAAGCAGACAGGTGCCCGAGGCGAGCACTCAGGGCCAGAGCTCAAAAGCAGAATCTAGTTAGCCAAGGATGAGCAAGCAGCAGAAGAGGAGGCTGGTTAGCAGCCCTGGGCACAGGTTCAGACGGATCTGGTTTCCAAACCCAGCTCCGTTACACATTCCCTCCAGAGAGAGACCTTGGATAAGTCAACTCACCTCTGCAGGCCTCGGCTCCCTTACCTGGAAAATGGAAATGCTTTAGGCATCTTGGATGTCAGCAGTGAAATTTGATTAGAATTAGATCATGTATATAGAGAAAATTGGCATGACTTTAACAAAACACTGTAATCTCGGTAGCCAGACCTATTGACCAGGCTGGGAGGATTGACTTCCTGGTACAAATAAGTAGCAGAGACACCACCACTGCCCAATGCAGCACCGAGCCAGACATCACTAATTCATCCCAGCACTCTCACGCTGGGCCTGGCTGAGGCCTTGGATCTCTCCCAGCACAATGCCCCAGGTGCCCGTGGCCTGTGTTGGCCCATGCTGTGGCCTCACGGGGCAGAGCAGGGAGGCAGTGGGTTAGGCTCCTGAGTCTCATCCCTGGGACTAAGAGTTAACCCAGGCTCTCTGGGTCAGATGCAGGCATTACTATTTCCCAAAGCCCCCCAGGTGACGCAGCTGTTGCTTGGACACTTGTGCAGGAATTATTTTCACAACAAACAAAAACTTGGATCGAGAGACGCAGGCCAGGTACGAGATCGTGGTGGAAGCACGCGATGCCCAGGGCCTCCGGGGCGAGTCTGGAACGGCCACCGTGCTGATCACTCTGCAAGATGTCAACGACAACTTCCCCATCTTCACGCAGAGTGAGCCTCTCCCCCGATGGCCCCGGGAGGGTGGAGGACTTGGGGGCCCTGGGGAAGGTGACCCCGAGACCTGTACCTCTCCCTCCACCACGAGGTGGGTCTCTTTACTGCTTCCATCCCTATTCCACATTCCCAAGGCATCCAGCTGCCCTTGGCCCTGGTCTCCTCCCACAGGTGAGAGCCAGATCCCATGGGCTTTGGAAAACCCAGGCCCCGAGACTAGGACCCCACAAGCCAGTGGGCAGCAGAGTATAGCAAAGTGACAGCCAGAGCCCTGGGCCCTGACCCCATCCGCAGACTGCTCTTCCCCCAGAAGTGTCTAGCAAGAGCTTTTCCCATGGTGGGGTGGGGTGGGAGGGAGAATCAGCTCTGTTCACCTCTAGTGCTGATGTCATAACTCAGAGGCTCAGCCACCGCAAAGATAGGCAGGTTCTCTTGGCGTGGCCTTGTTGGGTGTCGTGCAAACTCCGGAAGACAGCACTTGTCCATCTTGGAAACTGTTAAGTCCCCTAGCAAAGTGCCCGCCATACAGAATAGCTACGTGTTGGATGGATAGGAGGAAGAAAGGGGGGGAGGGAGGGAGACATGGGTGACTGGATGGATGGATGGATGGATGGATGGATGAACAAACAGGTGGATGGACGGATGGATGGATGGATGAACGGGTGGATGGGTGGATAGATGGGTGGACGGATGGACAGAGAAAACCCCCTTTGCCTTGAGACCCATAATCCCAAGGATACTATTATTATCACGACTACCATTATTTTATCACGCCCAATTCCTATACCAAAATACACTAGCACCGCATAAGGGGCAGTTGCCTTGTCTATCTCATTAACCTACTGCCCTTGTGGGCTCCTATTTGCATCAGCCATGTACACATTTACTGTGCCCGAAGACATCCGTGTGGGCAGCCCCGTGGGCTCGCTCTCTGTGGAGGACCCAGATGAGCCTCAGAACCGGATGACCAAGTACAGCATCGTGCAGGGCGAGTACAGGGACACCTTCACCATCGAGACGGACCCCACCCGCAACGAGGGCATCATCAAGCCCATGAAGGTTTGTAGGCCTCCATCAATGGCGTCGGGGATCCCAGCATCCACAGGACCTGCCCGGGGCTGCTCACAGCTGGTCATGTGCAGGGAGACTGTGACCCAGGACCTGAGGATGGGTTACTCAGAAGCGGGCCCCGAGGCAAAGATTTGGGTGTAAGTCATTTATCTGGGAGATGATTCCAGGAGCAAGGACAGGGGAAGAGAAAGAAGTGAATGCTGGGCTCTGAGCAGCAGCAAAGCTTTGCCCAATCCCACAGGGAACAGCTAGGGACCGTGAGGAACATGCCTGAGTGGCAGCAGCCGAGGGTGAGGGAGCCGAGGTGTTTGTGCACCAGCTCCTACAGCGTGGACTGAGGGCTGCCCCTGGGAAGGGCGGGCGCTAGCTCCCCGTGTCCCAGCCAGTAAATGCTGCTGGCTGGCGTATAAAGAAATGGCAAGTGCCTAGGGATAGAGGCGGGCACAACAGTGCCTGAGGCTGACAGCGAAGTCAGAGCCGTGGTCACTAGGAGAGACCCTGTTAGCATAAGCATACCTCAGAGTGGCCATAGAAGCCTGGGGGTGCTGGGCCTGGCTCCTTCTCCGGCCCAGCCCCCTTCTGGGGTCTGGAGACACCCAGGGGAGGCAGGCACAGCCCTGAGAGTCACCAAAGCTCTCAGCAGGAGGGAAGATGCATAACCAGAGTGAGGCCAGGCGGGGAGCAGTCACTGGTATTGGGAGGGCCTCTGAGAGAGCTTCTGATTCCCTTCAATTGGCTTCTTGAGGGATGAGCAGGAGCTTGTGAGACAGGCAGAGCTGGCAAAGCATCCTGGGCAAAAGCAGGAAGAAAAGGCAAGTCCTGTGGATGGAGCCACCCTCTGTGATTCCCTAGAGCCCAGGACCAGGGCTGGTGTGCTGTGTGTCCTCAGTGCCTGGAACAGGGCCAGGTGGACCGCCAGGGTTGGGGGTGTGGCCAGAGGCTGCTGAGATAAAAGAGGGGGTAGGTGAAGACAGATACAGGCCCAGCCACTGTCTTGATGACCTAGGAAATATCATTTGTGGAGGCCCCAGGCTGCTCCCTGGAGCACGGGTGTTGTCCCAGCCCTACCCCGCAGGGTTGCTGTGAAGATCCTGCTCCCAGCAGGTGCTCCCCATCCTGTTCCTTCCCGCAGCCTCTAGACTATGAACTCATCCGGCAGTACATCTTCACCATCGAGGCCACAGACCCCACCGTCAACCTCCGCTATCTGAGCGGCATCTCCGGCAGGAACAAGGCCCGCGTCATCATCAACGTCACGGACGTGGATGAGCCCCCCGTCTTCCAGCAGCACTTCTACCACTTCCTGCTGCAGGAGAACCTGAAGAAACCTCTGGTCGGTTCGGTACTGGCCTCGGATCCCGACGAGGCCCGGCGCAGCATTGGGTAAGGGGGTGATTGGTGGGTGTGCTGGTGATGATGATGGTGATGGTGGTGGTGGTGCTGGTGTTGGTGATTATGATGGTGATGGTGATGGTGTTGGTATGGTGATGATAGTGAAGATGATGATGATGGTGATGATGGTGATGATAGTGAGGATGATGGTGGTGGTGCTGGTGTTGTGATCATGATGGTGATGGTGATGATGGTAGTGGTGCTGGTGATGATAGTGATGGTGATGGTGCTGGTGATAATGATGGTGATGGTGGTGATGATAATGAGGATGATGGGGATGGTGTTGATAGTGAGGATGGTGTTGATGGTGATGGCAGTGATGATGGTGATGGTGATGATAGTGATAGTGATGGTGATGGTGATGGTGATGATAGTGATGGTGATGGTGATAATGATGGTAGTGGTGGTGATGATGATAGTGAGGATGATGGTGATGGTGTTGGTGATGATGATGGTGGTGGTAGTGATGATAATGGTAGTAGTGGTGATGATAGTGATGGTGATGGTGATGATGGTGGTGGCGGTGGTGATGATAGTGAGGGTGATGGTGATTGTGATGATAGTGATGGCAGTGATGATAGTGTGTGGTGTTGGTGATGATGGTGGTGATGGTGGTGATAATGATGGTGGTGGTGATAGTGATGTTGATGATGATAATTATGGTGATGATAGTGAGGGTGATACCATCCTAGAGTTGGTGCTCTTACACCTGCTAGGCTGGCACCAGGACCCACAGAGGGAAACTGGATTCTCCCAGCATTCACAGGGAAAGTGCCAGAGGCAGGACGAGGAGCCCATACCCTCCCACTAACCCCCTCGGCCTGCTGGGCTCTTACGGTGCTTGGTCCCTGTCATCTGAAGACCCCTGACATGTGTTCTACTTTGAAAGCTCTGTGTTTGGACCAAGAATCCCACAGTCAAGACAGGAGCCAATCAGCTAACATACCTGAAACCCCTTCACTAAAACTGTATCCGATGTGGGTCTTCCCCAAACCACGAACCACAACCCTGCACAGCGAAACACAAAGTTCTAGAACGCACGCCCTGCTAACCCCTGCCCAGGCAGCTCAAGGTGCTGCCTTAAGGTGGTGCTCTCCCGTCCTTCACGACCACAGGAACGTAGAGATGCCGTATGCTGAATTTGTTCTTTTTTTTTTTTAACTTTTATTTAATGAATATAAATTTCCAGTGTACAGCTTATGGATTACAATGGCTTCCCCCTCCCATAACTTCCCTCCCACTGAATTTGTTCTTGCTGCTGCTGTTGGTTGGTTGGTTTGAGGTGTTTGGTTGTTTCCAGTTTCAGTTTCACACCCATGCATCAGCACTTGGCATCTTAGCCCATTTTCAGTTGCTGTCACTGAACACCACAGATTGAGTCATTTATAAAGAATTGAGGTCTTGTTAGCTCATGGTTCTGGAAGCTTAGAAGGCTAAGAGCATGGCGCCAGCACCTGGTTGGCATCTTGGGAGGGTCTTCCTGCTGTGTGATAACGCGGCCGGGCATTGCACGGTGAGTGACTCATGCCAGCACACAGGCCCCGTCCTCGTGAACCCGACTAATCCTAATCACCTCCCTGAAGCCCCACCTCCAGATTACGTTAACTACGGTTTATGACACCACATGCTGGACACATGCAAACCATAGCACTTGCTCCTCTCTCTCAAGTCCACTCCTCTCCTACAACACAAAAGGTACAGTTTGATCTCACTCTTGTAGTGCTACAGGCTATGATTCCCATCCACCCTTATTATTTTCCAGATGAGTAGCCATTTGTGCCAAGACTTGTTTATTAACTAAGTCATCATCTTCCTGCCTTTGTTATATACGAAGTTCTTGTAAATACCTGGTCTGTTTCCAAATTCCCTATTCTGTCCATTGTTCTGTGGCATTCTGTTTTATTCTAACAGCTTTAGAGTAAATTTTAGTATGTAAAAGACAAGTCTCTCCCTCTCTTTGCTTTTCATTTTATGTAATGTTTATCTATTCTCAAACAATATTTCTTTTGTATGAATTTTAAAATTCTTTTATCCAGTGGTGGGTGTTTGGTGTAGCCACTTGGGTGCCCACATCCTGTATCACAGTGCCTGAGCTCACGTCCAGGCTCTGGTTCAAGTCCAAAGCCTGGGTTCAAGTTCAGGCTCTGCTCCCAATTCCAGCTTCCTGCTAATGCAGACCACGGGAGGCAGTGGTGACGGCTCCAGCAGCTGGAACCTTGCTACTCACATGGGAGCCCTGGATTGAGTTTTCAGCTCCTGGCTTCCGTCTGGCTCCGCCTGAGTATTTGAAGCTATTTGGGAAGCAGAGCAGTGGATGAGAAATCTGTCTGTCTGTCTCTCTGGTCTCTCTGCCTTTCAAACAAGTGCAATCCATGAATAAAAAGTTTTTAAGAACAAAAAAAATTTTTTCTCAGTTTTATTTTTTTTAAAGAGTTCTAAGGAGAACCATGTTTATGAACCACCTTTGGAGGAGCTCCGTTTCTAGGTCTCTTTATTAAAGGCAAAAGGGGCCCCTCTCACGTGGGGATTTTTTCATTGCCAGTCTATTCCTAAATAGTTTGTAAAGATGATTGATTCTTGCTTCGTCTTTGACCCAAGGACTTATTTAAAAATTTACTCAGTCTTTCAGTTACAAATGGTGGGGCTTTCTTGGCTTTGCTTTAGCTTGCTCTGTGAAGAAATACACTTGCCTTTGTGTCCACTTTTTTCCTTGAATATCTTATGCTTTTACTTTATGCATCTTAATGTTTATATTCAGCTAGCAAAGGTTTATAACTGTTTGACCCTCATTACGGTTTGCTACCTTGAGCCGGACACAATTATCCAGTTTGCTCTGCTTAAACGTTCGGCGCTCAGCTGCACGCTGCCTGCTGTTGGGTTTGCCAGTCCTGTGTTCCTGTTATTCGTGTGTGCCTGATTTAAAGTTTCCAACCTGTACTTTTAACTTTTCTAGGTCATTGGCATGAACTTGTCTCTTGAAAACAGAACGTACATGGCTTTGTTTTTTCATCTAATCTGTGCTGCTTTGTATTTAACCTGCTTTACATTTTTCATCATAAATGATACCTTTGATCTTACTCCTTTTATCTTGTACATTTCCCACTGCTCAAATTTAATGATGTTTCCCCCCCCCCCGCTTTGCTATCTTTTTTAAAATTTTTTTCTCCTAGATATCTGTATGAACTATATCCATTTTTACATCTATCAATGAGGTTTATTTCTACCTGTAAAATTTCCGTGTTTTCCTGGACCTATATTTTCCATTTAAAACTATAAAACCTATCACACACACACACACACACACCCCACTGCTTTCCCACGTATGGTAAAGGAATCACTGACTCCACTCCCTGCCTCCCATGCCACGTCTTCACTTTACCCGGAGACGTTTCTTGGCTAGATGGAGTGAATTTTCAAAGGTGACTTTCCAGGACCTGTTGCTGTGGGCAGTACCCTTCCTGAGCCCTCGCAGGCGGACAGCTGGCTTAGTTCTCCGCCCTCGTATGTGAGTGGCACCCAGAGGTGTTCACGCACGCCGCAGCGCACAGGCACCTCCCTGCCAAACCGCCAGCACTATGTGCTAACTCTGTGCGCAATATGAGGCAAAGTCGGTTTCTCCTGTTTCATAAGGAATTTTTTTCCCTGCCTGGATCCTTTCCAGTTTCTTCGTATAGCCTTGATATGCCTAACTACTGTCCTTTTCTAAAAATAAAAACAATTAGCTTGATAACAATGATATCTTTTAACCTGTACACTCAAGCTGTCTTCAGATCAGGAAAGTTTTCCTTCAATATATTTTGTATTTCTTCTGTTCTCTTTTTTCTGAAATTTTCCTCAGTTATAGCAACTATTTTCATATATATGACATATATATAATATATTTCATATTTTTCATCTCTACATAACTTAAAAAAATTTTTTTTTATTTACTTTGTTTGAAGGGCAGAAGGGGGAGAGAGAGAGGGAAAGAGAGAGAGAGAGAGAGAGACCTTCCATCTGCTAGTTCACTCCTTAAATGGCCACAACAGCCAGGGCTGGGCTGGGCCAATGCCAGGAGCCAGGAGCTTCTTCGAGGTCTCCCACATGGGTGTAGAGGCCCAAGGACTTGGGCCATCTTCTACTGGTTTCCCAGATACATCAGCAGGGAGCTGGATCAGACGTGGAGCAGCCAGGATATGAACGGGCGCCCATGTGAGATGCTGGTGTCACAAGCCCCCACATTTATTAGTCAGAAAAGCCAAGCCCCGCTGGGGTGCAGCTGTTACAAGGTCCCCTGTACAGCTTTGAAAGGGCCACTGCTGGAGTCCCCAGTTCCCCCTTCAAGCCCGTGACAACATTTTCAAGACCTAAGACCTTGCCTGGCTCCCCCAAGGCCCTGTGCGCTGGCGTGTGGGTCTGCTCTGTGCAGGGGAGGAGCCGGCCGGGGGCTCCATCTGTCACACCAAGGAGTTGGTACTCAGCACAGAATGGTGACAAACCACAAAACTCTCTCTCCCCCGGGCAGATACTCCATCCGCAGGACCAGCGACAAGGGCCAGTTCTTCCGAATCACCAAACAGGGAAACATTTACAACGAGAAAGAACTGGACAGAGAAACCTACCCCTGGTATAACCTGACTGTGGAGGCCAAAGAACTGGATTCTCGGGGTAAGTGCCTCTGTCTGCATTGGGCCCTGGGCTCTGCTCCTTGGCCTCTGGCCTCTCAGCACTGCCATCGCCTGGGGTTTGCGGTCTCTAGAGGGGCACTGAGCACCTGCTTGAGCGCCGCTCAGCTGCGGTGCAGTGGAGTTTCCGCGTCCAAGTGTGGCCCTTGGACCAGCCACACCTGCGTCCCCTGGGACCTTGTTGGAGGTGCAGAACCTCAGACTCCACCCCACCCCCGACTGGATCAGAACCTCACCGCTCTCTGTGAGGAGAGTCACCTGGCCCCTCCTAGCCAGAGAGCTTCTCTGGCTCCTCCTCCCTGGAAGAGGCCAAGGATGTGCGTTTAACCCCGTGATGCTCCTGCTGGTGGGGTTGGGAAATGCTCCGTTGAGGGGCACTTACGCTCGGCGAATGCCCTGAGCTCACCATCAGGAGTGGCTTCTGACTCTGAGACTGTGCAGGTCTCCGGACATGGTGCAGCTTTTGACAGCGAGAAGGCGAGTGCCCAGGTTTCACATCCTCTGACTATGCGAGCAAATCCCCACAACCCTCCAGCAGAGAGATTATTTTTTTAAAGACTCTGTTTATTTAGTTGAGAGGTAGAGTTACAGACAGTGAGCAAGAGAGACAGTGAGAGAGGTTTTCCATCCGTTGGTTCACTTCCCAAATGGCTGCAACAGCCAGAGCTGAGCCAATATGAAGCCAGGAACCAGGATCCTCTTCCAGGTCTCCCATGCAGGTGCAGGGGCCCACGCGCCTGGGCCATCTTCCACTGCTTCCCCAGGCCATAGCAGAGAGCTGGATCGGAAGAGGAGCATCCAGGACTAGAACCAGTGCCCATATGGGATGCCGGCGCCTCAGGTGGAGGATTAACCTACTGTGTCACAGGGCCGGCCCCAGCAGAGAGATTGATGTTCCCACTGCACCCTGGATCCCATGGGGGTGAATTTGTATCTAATAATTAAATGAATAATATTTAATAATTAAATAATAATTACATGATCGGTATTAAACAGTCACCTTATCTTAATAAATTACATTTCTTTGCTTAAATTATTAATTAAATTAATTAATGAAGTAAATTAATGAGTATTCATTGAATTAAAGCCCTTGAAAATGCACGTAAGTTGTTCACCTTTTTGAGTCTTACAACCAATATGAGGTTACCTCCGAAAGTTCATAGAAGAGGGAAGTAAAAGATAAATTTGTTTGGTGTGAACAATGTTTGAAATTCATGCAGTTTTTCCTCAGGTACATCTTTCATGGGCTTTTTTGAAGACCCTGGTAGAAGATTTACCCCCTCCTCTTCCTCACCCCTTTCCTTCCTGCAGCCACAGTCCTTGCCTCTCTTCCAGGGGGCCACAGCCCCTCTTCCCCACCAGAGGGCAGCCCCGCACCTTCCACCCCCAGAGCCAGCACCAGGCGAGCCCTGCCTGGTGATGATGAGTCCTTTCTCCTGCAGGGAACCCCACAGGCAAAGAATCCATTGTGCAGGTCCACATCGAAGTTCTGGATGAGAATGACAACGCCCCAGAGTTCGCCCAGCCCTACGAGCCCAAAGTGTGTGAGAATTCAGCCCCGGGGAAGGTGAGTCTGGCTCAGCGGGAGAGTGAGGCAGCACCCCCCACCCCGAGGGGCAGGCTGGGAGGTAGAAGTCCCATCCACCACCAGCTGGAGCTGCCTGTGTGCACAGCCACTCTAAGGAAAGGTAACGTTAACTCCATTGTACAGTTGGAGAAACCATGGCTCAGACATCATTCTGCGGAATAGATTAGCGAAGGGAGGATGGGAGGCAGGTAGAAATGCTCCTAGAAGCTTTATGGAGACTATTTAGCTTAGCGCCGCAGGGGAGAGACAGCCATGGTCAGGTGCAGGGGCAAAGTCACTGTTGCTGAACCCCAGGCCACCCCGCCACCACCACTGACCGTGCCCCGTCTCCCACACGCCAGCTGGTGGTGCAGATCTCTGCGATCGACAAGGATACAACGCCACAACATGTGAAGTTCAAATTCGCCCTGGGCACTGAAGACAGCAACTTCACCCTCACAGACAACCACGGTGAGCACCACAGCCATCAGGCGGCCCCGGGGGGGAGGCATCCGGGCCAAGGACCAGCCCGAACCATGGGGCTGTTCAAGTTTCGGGGTATTTTGCACAGTGCTGCCACATGCACTGTACCACTGGTTCGCTTAATACACAACAGCCACTGGCCAAACCGAGTCCACGTGGCCGGCCACTCCCCCGTGAGGCGCTCAGGTTGGTGGGCAATGCAGACAGGCAGCGGGGCTCACACAGCATCCAGAGATCCTGTCCACCACAGGGTCTCTGTGCCTCGGCCACGTCGCAGCTGCTCATGAGACGAACGTCAAGTCCCTTCCAGAGACAACACTGGCAACGGGAAATCATAAACCCAAGGAGGCAGGGAACTTCCTCTCGGTCCCGTGGCAATAGCTACCAACTGACCGCCAGGTGGCCCCCGACCAGGATCGGGTCTGCCAATCACAGCCCATTCCGGCGATAGGCTCCGCCAATCACAAAATCCTTCATCGTCCATAGCAGCCGATCAGAGCTTCTGATAAACACGTGCTTACTAGAGAGATGACGCTGAGTTCATTGAATGGCAGGCTTCCATAGCCTCTCAGAAAAATAGAATGTTCCTTGGGTCAAATTAGAGAGACACCCCACCCCGCCCCAAACTGGGAAAGATCCCCGTCTGTCCCTCACTGGCAGGACTGTGGGTGATGGGGCCCGGGGCTGAAGCAGCCCAGGCGACATTTGAGGTGAGACCCACGGCTACACCTGTGACTTCCTGTGGTGCCCCCAGGGGCACGTGTGCTGCTTTTCCACTTGTAACCCTCCTCCAAAATGCAGGATTCCCAGAGACCAGAAGCTGCCTTGGGCTTTTTTACAACTTTATTTTTCCCAGCTGCTTGTCAAAGTCTGAAAGAACGCAGAAATGAATTGAGCCAAAAGAGAAAGACCCCTGTTCTTGGTGTAGGGAAAGAGGCGAGCATAGCTGTGGCCCACAGGAAGGATTTTGCTTTCTGAGTCATTCCTCCAGGTTGGAGCAACACAGCTGTCCCCAAAGCATCAATGGCTGAGTCATGAGGCAGGGGGTGTAGCGGGCAGAGAAGCGGTCCAGGCAGCACGTCGGCTGGCGGAAGCAAGGAAGGCTTCCTGTAGGAGGCAGGCTCCACTGTCTGCGTGATGGAAGGCACAGGCATTCCTGGCAGAGCCTGACCCTGCAGCTTTTGTGTTTCCAGATAACACAGCCAACATCACGGTCAAGTACGGGCAGTTTGATCGGGAGCGAGCCAAGGTCCACTTCCTGCCGGTGGTCATCTCGGACAACGGGAGGCCGAGCCTCACGGGCACCAGCACTCTGGCCGTGGTTGTGTGCAAGTGCAGCGAGCACGGCGAGTTCACGTTCTGCGAGGAGGCGGCTGCGCACGCAGGCGTCAGCATCCAGGCACTCGTGGCCATCTTCCTCTGCATCCTCACCATCACAGGTCAGCGCCGGGGCGGGGCGGGGACACGGGGAGGGCCTCACAGGCCCAACCCTGCCGCCAGCCCGGGCCTCAAAGGGTCGGAGTCAGAGATGGGAGCTTGGGCAACCCGTGTGCCCCGGGGCTGGCAAGGGCAAGGTGGGGAGGAGGGGTGACTGGCCCCCTGCAGGCCACCAGCACTTGACCTTCACTCTCGCCGCGTCCCTTGTGAGCTCTGACTGTCCGCCATGCCCTGCTTCCAGCACGTGTCTCCATCAAACCCACTTTCGAAACTACGTACAAGGACCCAGTTTTAAAACTTCTCACTTAGGCAGCCTCCAGGGATTTTTTTTTTATTTTTATTACTTTTTAAATAATTTCCTTTGATGGGGCCAGCACTGTGGCATAGCAGGTAAAGCTGCCGCCTGCAGTGCTGGCATCCCATATGGGCACTGGTTCGAATCCCGGGTGCTCCGCTTCTGACCCAGCTCCCTGCTATGGCCTGGGAAAGCAGTAGAAGATGGCCCAAGTCCTTGGGCCCCTGCACCCACGTGGGAGACCTGGAGGAGGCTTCTGGCTCCTGGCTTCAGATCGGTGCAGCTCCAGCGGTTGCGGCCATCTGGGCAGTGAGCCAGCAAATGGAAGACCTCTCTCTCTCTCTCTCTCTCTCTCTGCCTCTGCCTCTCTATAACTCTGCCTTTCAAATCTTTTTTTTTTTTTTTTGACAGGCAGAGTGGACAGTGAGAGAGAGAGACAGAGAGAAAGGTCTTCCTTTACCGTTGGTTCACCCTCCAATGGCCGCTGCGGCTGGCGCACTGCGGCCGGCGTACCACGCTGATCCAATGGCAGGAGCCAAGTGCTTCTCCTGGTCTCCCATGGGGTGCAGGGCCCAAGCACTTGGGCCATCCTCCACTGCACTTCCCGGCCACAGCAGAGAGCTGGCCTGGAAGAGGGGCAACCGGGACAGAATCCAGTGTGCCAGCGCCACAAGGCAGAGGATTAGCCTAGTGAGCCGCGACACTGGCGCAAATCTTTTTTTTTTTTTTTTTAAAGATTTATTTATTTATTTGAAAGGCAGAGTTTCAAATCTTTTTTTTTAAGGTTTATTTATTTATTTATTTATTTGAAAGGCAGAGTTACAGAGAGGCAGAGGCAGAGAGAGAGAGAAAGAGGGCTTCTATCTGCTGGTTCACTCTCCAGATGGCTGTGTCTGGGGCAGGCCAAAGCCAGGAGCCAGGAGTTGCTTCTGGGTCTCCCATATAGGTGACAGGGGCCCAAGCACTTGGGCACCTTCTGCTGCCTTCCCAGGCACATTAGCAGGGAGCTGGATTGGAAGTGGTGCAGCTGGGACTCATATTGGATGTCAGCATTGCAGGACATAATTTATCCACTATGCCACAGCACCGGCCCCAGGCTTCCACTCTTATAACCTAATCAATCAAACCGCTTCTCAAAGGCCACAGACTCTAAACTCCATAACTGCATTAAATTTCCACCCTCAAGTGGGTGTTTAGCCAAGTGGTTTAGCCTAGTGCCACATGGGAGTACTTGGGTTCAATACCTGGCTCCGGCTCCGGCTCCGGCTCCGGCTCCAGCTCGGGATTCCAGCTCCTGCTAATGCAGCCCCTGGCAGGTGGCGGGGAATGCATAACTAATCCACGGGGAAGGCTTGGGTGGAGCTCCCAGTTCCAGGTTCAGCACGGTCGGCCCCAGCCACTGCATGCATTTAAAGGGTTAGCCAAAGCAAAGGAGTTTTCTTACCCCGCCGCCTCACTAACACTTTTTTTAGAATTTTTTTAAAGTTTTCCCCCTCCTAGTACCACTAGCTAGGACTTTGGGGTCTGCCCCTCTGCGCGAGTTCAGGAGCCAGATACTCCAGCCAGAGCCTCCCTCTCTGGGGCAAACCAGAGCCTCCCTCTCTGGGGCAAACGCGCCACTAACCACAAGGGCAGCAGTGGTCCCGGCCGCACAGAGCCGCGTGGCAGCAGTGGCCCTTCTCACCCCACAGGCCGGGAGAGTGAGCCTGAGACCAGGGTCTCCCTGGGCATGCCAGCTTTACTTCCCCTGACTGAGGGCTGGAGGGACAGAGCAGGGGGTGTGGTTCTGAGCCTCATTTTAGAAGCTGTCCACACTACAGGTCCATGTCTACACCACGGCCAGACCGTGGGACTCCCGGTCTCTATGAGCTAAACTGGAGCTGAACTCCATAGAAGGATCATAACCTCTCCTTGAGCGAGATGATGTGAGAATGAGCCCAAAAGAGTGCCAAGTGTGTATACAGCTGGTGCTTAAGAGAATGGCTGCTACTGCAGCAAGGGACTCCATGGCTACCAACACCACCGTTTTCCGTTATCACCATCCTAGTTCTCAACAAAGTGAGGGCTCCCCAAGTTCCTAGTCCATCCCTCTCCCCATTTCTGCCCCAACCTCTTGCCTCCTGGTCACTGGGACACGGCCTGGGAGGATCCGCCTCAGTGGTCAGAGCAGGGAGGGAAAGGGCGCAGCGCAGGTAAGTGGGGCTGAGACGGAGGAGATGAACTTGATGAAGGCTCCCCACCCCCGCCAGCGAGGACGACAGCCAGCCAGGACCACAGGTGTCCCTCGGCAGAGGGCTCCACGTCACGGGGGAGGGCGCGGGCGTGGGCGCGAGCCCCGGCTGACTCTGCCTGTCACCTCCACTGGCTGCCCGCAGTGATCACCCTGCTCATCTTCCTGCGGAGGCGGCTGCGCAACCAGGCGCGCGCCCATGGCAAGAGCGTGCCCGAGATCCACGAGCAGCTGGTCACCTACGACGAGGAGGGCGGCGGCGAGATGGACACCACCAGCTACGACGTGTCGGTGCTCAACTCTGTGCGGCGCGGCGAGGCCAAGCCCCCGCGGTCGGCGCTGGACGCGCGGCCCTCCGTGTACGCGCAGGTGCAGAAGCCGCCGCGGCACCTGCCCGGGGCGCAAAGCCCGCCCGGGGAGATGGCGGCCATGATCGAGGTGAAGAAGGACGAGGCGGACCAGGACGGCGGCGGGCCCCCGTACGACACGTTGCACATCTACGGCTACGAGGGCTCCGAGTCCATCGCCGAGTCCCTCAGCTCCCTGGGCACCCACTCGTCGGACTCCGACGTCGACTACGATTTCCTCAATGACTGGGGGCCCAGGTTCAAGATGCTGGCCGAGCTGTACTCAGACCCTCGGGAGGAGCTGTTGTATTAGGGGGCCCCAAACCCGCTACAGCCCGGGCGCGGTGGACACCAGGCTCGGAGCCCAACGAGGCAGGGGGGGCCTCACTCTCCAACCTGGCACCCCCTTCTCCGTGGGCGTCAGAAACCTGACCACCTTCCTAAATGCTGGGAAATCCATTCTTCTGTCCTGTCGGGGCTGGGACAGCCACATGCCCCTGGCACCCCCACAACATAGAGGCAAACATATGCCCTAGCTCTTCGAAGAGCAAAGCAACCTGTATTCAACTGGGGGTGGGGGGAGGGGAACTTCCTGTCGGGGCCCTGAACGCTTCTGAGGTCCTGGCCCCTGTCTGCCTGGAGGCAGGGGGCTGGACAGCATGACCCTGGGGGTGAGACACTGCAGTCATCCTTCATGCTAACCCCCAGCTCTCCCAACTCCCTCCTACCCCCTTTGCTAAGCCTCGCCCCAGGCCTGTCAAGGGGCCCCTGGCAGCTTGTGACCCTGGGTCCCAATACGACCTCAGTGACCAGCCGCTCCAGAACTGTTGTACTGAGTGTTGACCTATTCAGCCAAATTCAGGAAAAACCACTGGTTGAACTTGAAGCAACTGTGAATTCATCCTGGAGGGACGAGGAGACCACATGTGACAGAGCACAGCACGAGGACCACCTCCGCACCCACCCTGTCGGAGAGGGCCTGGAGAAGCTGAGACCCCGACTGCTCGCTCATCTACCCCCCTCCAGCTCTGCCCCGGGGCGCGGCTGTGTTTGGAGCAGAGGCCTCTCCCCATCTCTGCCGCTGGCCATGTATTGCACTCTGCATCGCTTCTGCCCCCTCTTCGCCTTCTCTCCGCACTTACAGGCGCTCACCACTAGCCCTGAGCACAGCTGGCCAAAGCCCACCCCTAAATGTGACTGCGTGACAGAGCCGCGCCATTTGCCTTTGCGTCTCGTGGTCGCCACATCTCAGGGAACCGACCCGCAGGCACTCCCTTGCAGGAGGCAAGGCCCTGCCCTAGCTCTGTGGCACCTGGGTGTCCCCGGTGTGCACGCAGGTAGGGGACATCCCCCCCGCAAAGCTGCCTTGGAGAAGCGACAGAAAGCGCCAGAGAGGGGCAGGAATGGCGGCTACTCCTGCTCAGCCCGCTTCACGGACTGGGGTCCCATCCTGTCCCAGGGCATTGTAGATAACACTGACTTGTTTGTAACCAATAACGTCTTTATCATTTTTTTTTACTAATAATACTTACAAATTTCTAGCTCTCACAAACCTATAGAGTTTTTGCATCACAAGGTTGTTATTTAGGTTAGCAATTCAGGTGTTGTTTTAGTTGGATAAAGGTTTAGTTCCTATAACCTGTTACTTCCTAACATAGAGGTTGCCCTATAGGATATTGACTCTATATATTGGCCACACCGGTGCATGAGATGTACTGTATTTTTTATACCTAAATAAATAAAAATCTCGGGATTCTGCCGGTTCCAGAGCTGAAGGAGCTCGTATGAAACACACACGTGTGTGCGCACACACACGCACACGTGCGTGCACATGAACCTACGCGTGCATATGAACACACACCGCCGCAGCCACATCATCACAGGGACCCAGAGGGCAGGGGGTTTGCAGTCACCACAGAAAGGAGGGTTGGAGCAGAGAAAAACTGGGGCCTCTGGCCTGCTCCCCACTGGAGCCTTCACCCAGCCCCTGTGCGCCCCAGCACTCCAGGCTATGCAGAGACAGGACTGCTGGGACCCGAGGCTGCAATCCATTCGCCTTGGCCACAGAGAACCAAGGTTTTCCCTGAACACACGCACAGCCCAACACACATGAGGGGGCTTCACGCAGCGCGTGGGAAAATGGAATTCAAAGACAACGCAAAATCTCCATGGATGTTTGGAAGCCCCCGGGTATGCACTGACATCTAGATTCCCAGGGCCAAAGCTCTCGGTGGCCGGCTCATTCTCCAACTCTCCCTGTTCATGGTTTGGGCCAGCTTCTTGTGTGCCCCAGGTGTTCTCGCTGGCCCACTGCCATGTTAAACAATGGCCACTGATTGTTCGCAACAGATGTCCCCAGGGAAAAGGCTGTTTGCAGCCAGAGAGCTCCAAACAGCCTTGCAAGTGGGGTCTACCCGGGAACCATCGGACAGGTCACATGATGACGGCCAGCTGGGGACCTGGCTTTGGAGAAGCTCGGACCCTGCCCGCTCCCTCCCAGTGGCTGCCACACTGCTGCTTTCCACCGTGGTTGTGGCGCTGCTGGGCTGCAAGGCTACCACAGGGCTGTGGAGGGAGGACTGGACCAGGACAAGTCAAAGTGTCACCAAGTTCACTGTTGTTACCAAAACTCAGTTATGTTCGTTGACCAGATGGCTGCACGGTTTTGGCTAATTTCAAAACCCCAAAAGGGAAAAGCTGGCTTTTGACCATTTTTGCGGTACCCTCGTTGTGTCCGTGCGGGATGAGTTCCCGAGGCTCCGCCGTCCCTGCTGTCACCTCCTCAGGCTGGTGACTGAGCTCAGCTGCCCACCTGTCCGAAGTTCCCGTTCCCCAGTTGCCCAATGCCCAGAGCCCACGAGATCTGTCCACTGTGTACCTCTCCAAGAAGCTCTGTGGGGCCCAAGCCACCTCCAGATGAGACAGTCCCTGTCCCTCCAACCCTCCAGGGGGGCCTGGCTCCGAGCTCCGAGCTCCACCTGGCCTCTCTGGCTCCTGTGCATCCCAAGATGGAGGAGTGATGGCGTGGTCCTCACCAGAGCCAAGGGCCTGCCTCTAGTCTGGGAGCTCCAGCGGACACCAGGGTGGGACACGAACCCAGTGGTCCCTGGAATCTGACTACGCTCTACATGCCTGCTCCCGCCACGTGGGCAACAGAGAGGCTGGGAGCTCTTCCCCTCCCCCAGCCCAAACCCTGCAGGCCAGCACGATCTCCCTCATTTCACAGACGCCCGAGGTGGGGCAACGCGAGCTGCAGTGGCTGGCGGGTGGCGAGAGGCTGCGCGTGGAAGCGCCGCTGGCTCCCGCTGCGCTGCTGGGACAGAACCGAGCACCAGGGGGCGCGCGGTGTCAACAAATGCCCGGTCGGGGCCGTGGGGCCGGGCCAGGGACGCGCGCCACCTCATCCTCGTGCCCTGGGGGTCCTGCACCTTGACACAGCACCTGGATCACAACCCGCCCGGGTTCCCGCTCCGCTCCCCTTTCGCACCAGGTTCTGATGCGAGGGGGAGGACCAGAACCCGGATCCCGCCCTCCGAGAGACATGGCTCCAGTGGCCCCCTGCAGGCCGGGGACTCCCTGGTGCGGTGCGGTAGGGATGGCTTATGAGGGCCATGGTGCATCCCACCGCCCCTCCCTGCGCCAGAGGACCGGGCCCCAGGGTCCACCTCCCACCCTGCCCCTGCTCCCACCATGCCAGCTCTGGAGGCCCCTGGGCAGACACAGATCTGCCTGTCTCGTGCCCTGTGCCAGGTGCCGCCCACATCCAGAATCCTTGAAGGTAAGGTTTGCGTCTCCAGGTGGCGAGCTGCGTCTCTGATCCCCACAACCGGGACCCCCGCTGACCGGCCAGCCCCTTAGAAGGATCAACACGGGTGTATCTGTCCACCAGGCCACAGATGGGAAACCGCAGAAAGGTCCAGCCGTACGTAAGAGAGCGGTGTGGTCGTGGCAGGCAGCCGTGGAAGTCACGTGTGACGGGTGGTCTTGAGTTGAATTCAAGGCTGAGCAAAAAGGAGACCCCAATCTGTTGTTTACCATCAGATACCAATTTTTTCCTAGATCGCCGTCTCCAGGTTATGGGCTTACAATTTTTCTATATTCTGTGTTTTCCATGTTTTCTATAATCAGAAAGCATCATTTTTACAGTAAGAAATGTTACTTTAATGTTGAGAACACTTTTTTTTTTCACTTTCTTGTAACTGAATAACAGTGATTTTCTAGACAAAATCCATCCCCAAATATTACTGAATATTGAAAGCTTTCATTGAAAAAAAAAAAAAGTCTGGAGTTTCCTATTAAGGAAACAAACTTTTTTAAACTGGCTAAATCACTTTTGAAGTCATTGCTCTTGAACCCAGCAGAACTGATGTGGGAGGGTCCATTGGCTTCTCCTAAAGCATTTCTTTGAACACGGTCTGTGGGGTTCTTTGTGGTTCTTTCTCGATGAGAACAACCGCCATCCATGGGGAGAGAGGGACGCACAGCAGCAACCCATCTCTGCTACTGGGCAGGGCTCCACGGGTGACAAACAGCCTGGTTTGCACCGGGCTTTCCTGGTTTTAGCTTCAAAATCCTGTGTCTCGGAAAGCCCCTGTGGCCCGGCTAGTCGGCAATCGTGGGTGTGACTCAGCAATCGTGGGTGTGACTCGGCACTTTGCATCTGCAGGCAGAGGCAGGTCTGTTGGCCTGTGTGGGCACCGGTGCTTCATCTGTATCTAAAATAGGGTGATGTTATAAAGCCTGCTCCCAGAGAGTGTGTGAAATTTAAAGGCAAGATATCTTGAAAAGAACAGAACTGAATCTGGTACGTAGTAATGGCCAGTATTTACAGGACGGAAGGAGGGCGAGGCCACAGTTGTGGCACAGCGGCTGAGCCACCGCCTGAGAGGCAGGCACCCCACGTGGGAGCCCTGGTTAGAGACCCAGCTACTCCACTTCCTTTGCAGCCTCCTGCTAAGGAGCCTGGGAAGGCAGTGAATGAAGAAGGCCCCAGGGCTTGGGCCCCTGCCACCCACGTGAGAGACCTGGATGAAGCTCCTGCCTCCTGGCTTCGGCTGGCCCAGACCCAGCTGTTGCAGCCATCTGGGGAGAGAACCAGAGGGTGGAAGACCTCTGCCTCTCCCTCTGACTCTCTGCCTTTCAAACAAATATTTTTAAAAACCGAAGAAGGGAGACAGGCGAGGAAAAAGGATACAAATCTTTCTATGTTTTCTTTAAGGAAGTTTAGACTTTGACTACGCTCACGTTCTACGTCACGAGGGATGAGTCAAGTGCTGAGATGGTCCCAGCACAAGTACCCCAGAGCGCACTACAGCCTCCTTGCACTTTGGCTTTAATGTACACTGAGAGAAATGTCGTAAGCGATTTGTGGAAGTGACCGCTCCTGCTGCTTCTCCTCCAGTCAACCCCACGTCATCACTACCCGTCAGTCTCAGTGCCTGGGCACGCCGAGGACAGAAGCACACACCCAGACAACAGGATTTTATTTCTTGCAGTTCTGGAGGCTGGGACATCTGAAATCAAGGCACTGGCGTCCAGAGAGGAACTTTTTGCCCGTGGCAGAAGGTGGGAACAAAAAAGGGGGCCTAGACTGGTGTCCCCCAAGCCCTTTTACAAGGACTTAGTCACCACCCAAAGGGCCCTGCCTTAGGGTCACCATGCTGGAGATCACGTTTCTAGCATTCAGGCTAGAGCGCCATCCCTCCCCGTCTCCCCGAGGCTTGTGTCTGTACTACACTCTCAGAGTGATTTGCATCTCCCTGTCCTAACTTTGAGAGCCCTAGGCAGGCCCTAAGCCGGCTCACCTCGGTGACCCTGTGCCCAGCCCACTGCAAATGGATGATGAACAAATGAAGGCGTGAGAGCGTGGGGGAGTTTTCCAAGTTGCCGCAGGTTCTCTCCACATCAGACCTCTGCACCTGCTGTTCCTCCTACCTGGAACATCAGTCCCCTCCGTGTTTGCCTAATTCTTCCGAACCCTTTAGCATCACATGTCCTGTCCACTACAGACCCTGCCACAAGGAAGTCACTCCCCCTCCCTGGTTCCCACAAATGCAACGCCTCCTCCCAGCTGGGTCCTTGTCCCATGGCACTGAGACCCTCTCCAGACTGTCCCCTCTGCGGGTGCCCTGGGGCCAGGGCTGCATCTGCCTCATCTGTGTCCCCACACCTAACAACAACAAAAGCCACCCAGGGCTCTCTCTGATGCAATACGAGAATATTCGAGGGGGTGAACTAAGTAATGGTAATGGGGCCTAGCATGGTGCGTCCTTCCAGCAGCCCTCAGAAAAGCCCAGGTGCCCTCATTGGAGGACGGCTTTCTTAAAGCAAAGGGCCGCCCATGATGGACCCTTTGTTACCACAGCTGACTCCTATCCCCCGCCTTACGGGTCACAGGACCACCTCAGCAAGTGCATCAAGCAGGGCCCTGCCTCCCTAACCCACCAATCACTTCCCCCAGTGGCATCTCAGAGTACACAGCTTGTGCATCAAGCCAACCAGGAGGAGACAGGGTCAAGGAAACACATGTGGAAGGAGTCCGCCTCCACCCGAGGTGAACACGCATGGCTAATCACAAAATCAGCTGCAGATGTGACCTGGGACTCTGCTACAGTGAGACAGACACCCAAGGTCAGGAACCATTCATGACCTCCTCATGATGCGCTCCTCTCTAACTGACCCTTGCTCCGGAAGACTCCAAGGGAAGCAGGGAGAATGGGAGCAGGAAAGAAAAAAGCGGCCGTGATCCTGAACTTGACCTGAAGGCAGACCTCTGAGAACCTCCATCATCTGGAAAACCAACCAGGAACCAGACATAGATCAAAAGCTTCTATGCACAGGGTCAGTACTCACCAGAGGAGTCAAGGTCACGAGAGCAAGGGAAGAAAGAGGAGACAAACAGCCACAGGGAGGTGGGGCTGTGAATTACATCCTGAAACAAAAGAACATTCAAGGGGAACCGGTGAAATGCACATGATCCAATGGTAACATGGCACCAGCCTTAATTTCCTCATTTTCCAACTGTAGCATTGTACCAATGTTAATTTCCTGAGTTTTCCAAGCCTAACCTTATTACAGTGTTAATGTCCTGGTTTTCCAACTGTAACATTGTACCAGTGTTAATTTCCTGATTTTTTTTTCCAACTGTAACATTGTATCGGTGTTAATTCCTGGTTTTCCAACTGTAACATTGCTCCAGTGTTAACTTCCTTTTTTTGACCAATGTACTGTGGTTACATAAGTTGCTAGTACCAGGGGATGATGGGTACACATGAACTCTCTACTATTTTTGTAATTTTCTCTAAGTCTAAAATGATCTTAAAATAAAAAATGTTTTGTTTTGACTTTTAAAGGACTTCTATGCAGCCAGCGACATCCTGGTATGAATGAAGTCATTCCCATGAAACCTGGTGTGGCTGAATGGGCCATGAATGTAGCTTCTTTATTTAGCAATCATGGATATTGTTCTCTCAAGAAACATACAGTCCTTCCACAAAGCTGAGAAGGCTCAAACGGAAGGAGGAGGAAAGCTAGGAATGACAGATTGGGAAGTGGCAGGGAGAAAGAACAAGCACCAGGCAGTTTGAAGCCACTTTGTGCAAGGGCGGAGGGGCCGCCAGACCTGAACAAGTCCACGTGTGCAGCAAAATCCTGTGCCAGACCCCAAGCTGAGGCCAGAGCATCAGGTCCTCTCCAGCAAAGGCTCACCAATGGAGAGGCAAGGACACAAAACACACACAGATAAAAACGATACATGGTTTCTAGCAGTTTGAACTGTGAAATGTATTACAGGGTCCCGGATGAAAGAGCTATTCGGCTGGGGGGAAACAAGGTTAAGGAAGCCACCAAAGAAAGGCATATTTGGAGGTTGGAGGTGGCTAGAGTCCAGCAGGTAAGGGAGAGAGGAGTCAGAATAGAATCTAGAGGTGAGCAGGGACCAGATCAGGCCCCTTGAGGGGCCGGCATCCTAGCACAGCAGGAGAAGCTGGGACACCCACACCCCGTATGAGCGCCAGTTCGAGTTCTGGCTGCTCCACTTCCCTGCTACTGTACCTGGAAAGGCAGCAGATGGTGGCCCAAGTGCTTGGGCCCCTGTCACCCACATGAGAGACCCAGATGGAGTTCTCAGCTCCTGGCTTCAGCCTGGTCCAGCCACGGCCAATGTGGCCAGTTAGGGAGTGAACCAGATGGACGATGTCTCTCCTCTTCCTCCCCTTTCTGTAACTCTGCCTTCCAAATAAAATAAACAAATCAAGAGAGACGAGGTGGGGGGTGGGGACTTTGATGTGGGTCTTGACGCTGAGCCCTCCAGTGGAGGCACAGGCTGAAGATGCCTGGCAGTGCCCCAGAGATGCTTCCTGTGGGACTGGAGTTCTGAAAAGCCAAGATTTGTCCTGCGACACACAGCATGAACGTGGCAGCTCTGATCCATAGTCTTCTGGCTCCAGACCCAGGTCTCCCGAGCCTGTCCAGACTTAGCATCCTGCGCTTTCTGGAGCTTAGAGAAAGCAGACCTACCTCATGGGGTCCCCATGGCTGCCAGCCAGCCCTGACCCTTCAGAACAAGAGTGTTCTCCTCTGTCCTCTGAAATGAACTGTGGAAACGCCACACACACACACACACACACACACACACAACGCATATGCACACCACACACATTTTCTGTGCCATTTTGTTTATTCATGCACCATCTTCTATGAAGAATCAAAGCCACTCGAAAACACATACACTGCACAATGTTTTCTCTAACAAGAGAGGAAACAGGCACATCTCAACTTTAAAGATCCAGGGAGCACATGAGGACAAGGGAAGCACCTGGCTTATAATTTTTTTAAATCAAGGAGAGAATTGGGACAAAGGAAAATAAGGATAGGAAATAGAAGAGAAAGCCCAGGATGACTCCAAAAGACACAACTCCTGCACTTGGCCACGGGCTGACCCCTCCCCACAACCGACCTCACGTGGAAGTCACTGCAGAGGGAAGCATTCCCTGATGCAAGACACAATATTCAAAAAATAATATAAAATGTTTGTCATTAAGAAGAAATAAAGCTGGAAAGAAACTCTCTCATGGACTGTATAAACATCCATCTCCTCTCCTTTTCCCCTTCTGCTTAGAACCCCAAATTCCTCTTCCATCTTCCAGTTGGGAACCTGTCTTGTCTCAGCTGGATAATACATAAAAATTGGGACATCCTTTAAAAAACTAAACTATGCATACATGCAATAAAGTGCATGTAAGTGTCCTGTCCAGTGAATTAGCACAAAGAACATGCACCTGTGTCCCCAGCACCCAGTGCAAGAATAAGCCTCGCCAGCCCCCACCGGGTCACCACGTCAGCCCAGGGGTCACCATGGCCCAGACTTCCAGCCCCTATATGTGTTTTTCCTGCTTCTGAAATGCATACACATGGAATCAAACAGCCTCTGGTTTCTCTTGCGGCACCTGTGTTTGTGAGTCATGTGCCTCATTACCTAGAGTTGTAAAAAGTCTGTTATCGCTCGGGATGGCTCCGTCACGTGGCCCCACCACAATTCACTCTCCTGCAATGAGTGGATTCATTCATCCTTGAACAGGAAAGTATAAAAGCAATCGCAGGTTGCACATGGGCATTTTTATGTGTGTTAACTCTGTGAGGCATCGCGGAACTGCTTGCATTTGGGAGATGCCAACGTGATGTCTCTAAACTTTTTCGTGAGGCTCCAATGCAGCATCTGAAACTGTCAGTGTGGCAGCTGACAATATTTTGAACACTGAAATCTATTTTTGTAACCAAAGATGTCTCAGGCCTGTGGCTAGGGGAGCAAAAAACAAATAGAAAAGCTGTAAGACTTTTTTTTTCTTTGCTCTTTTAACAAGTAGATGTTCAACATTTGGAGGCGACATTTATGGAGAACTTACTGTGTGCCAGCAACTGTGCACTCTGCCTGTACTGTTTCATTTAATCCCAAGAACAACCCTGTGAGGCTGTTTGACTTTTATTATTCTCATTTTTCAAGTCTTTCATCCTTGGTATTTAGTGTAGCAGCCAGTACCAACCAGGCACTCAGTAAGTGCTCATTAAATATGACAATGAGTGAGTAACAACAGCTACCATTGAAGAGTACTGGGCTCTCAGAATGTTCCAGGCACTGTACCAATGCCTACATTCAGTAGACCATTTAATCTTCCCAACAAACCTGGAAGGTAGCAGAGGAGACACCAGCTCATGAGCCCCACTGTCTCTAAGAGCTCCCCTCTGCTCATACAAGTGTCTATCAGCTGCCACCTTTGGGCCATGTGACCCCACCCCTTTGTTCACAGTTGATTGGGGCAGGGGTGGACGTCCAGTGCAGCTCAGCCAATCACATTCTGTCTTGGGAATTGGGATTTGTGGCTAAAGATGGCCAGCTAGTTCTGCTTGGGGCTAGAATTGAGATGCCATAAACTGACTTCCCAGTGTGGCCTTTTTTTATGGAATAAACAAAGAAAGAGGGTCTTCAGGGAGAGGAAAATTAAGTGATGGAGCAGAGAGGTGCAGAGACAAGAGTTTGGCCTGGGTTTCTGTATGTTTCTCTGTTTCTCACCTTAAGGCCTCAAAAAGCCCAGACTTGGGTTCTAGCAAATCCTCTTTTGTTGTTTAAAATGGGTTTGACTGAGTTCCCATTAGCTGCTACCAAAAATAATTAACCTAAGACAGGCAGATATAATTTTGCCATCCCACAGATGAGGTAACTAAGGCTCATGAGAAATAATATTTGCCCATGGTCACACATCCAGTGAGTGGCAAAGACTGGAACCCAAGTCCATCTAACTCTGCCACCTGAGCTGTTTCCCCTTTCACACACTGATGCTCCTTGGACCAGTTCAACGGGACATCTGTCTTTCAGCCCTGCCACAAACTGTTGAGAGCTGGGGTCATGTCTGACCCACTGTAGCAGCTCCACCTGGACTGAACACTGTCAGATATCATTTGAAAGGCACCAGATGGAGATTTCATGGAGCCAGAGAAACATCATAGCGTGACCAAAGGAAATAAACATGTTTTATGGATACAAACCACAGAGGCAGAAAGTGGGGCACGGAGCTACTGAGAGACTGCCTGGTGACCTTGACAGACAGGCCAGGACCCAGGGATGAGAGTCTCTGGGGGGCCCTAAAGCTGGAGACAGGCCTCCACGAGGCTAACCACCGTGCTGTGTGCCAGATCGTCTAGATCTTCAGCCACGACCTTCAGTCTGGTCGTGCTGACCTCAGCCTTGGCAGGGTAAGTGGGGCTGGGAACTGAGTTTGGGCCCAAGTCAAACATGGGCATGTAGGCTGACCCTTGGGGCTGGGCCCAGACAGCACCACGGGCCTAAGTTCTCATTCTACAGAAGTTAGGCCATCGGCTTCCTTCTGTACACACAGATCCCATCCTGCCATCCACACACAGCCACAGGGGAGTTTCTACAACACAAAGCTGACCAGGCCACCCCTCCTAGAGCCCTTACATGGCTGCCAAGGCTTTCAACCTAGCATTCAAGGCCTTCGTGACCTGGATTTCCAGGCCACCCATTCACACTCAGCTCGGCTCCAATATTCCCAGCTACCTACATCCCTGGAATCACCTCGGCCTCTCCACACCTGCACCACCATCGCACACATGGGCTATTCCCTCTTCCACAGCATCGCCCCTTATCCCATCATCCACCTGCTGAAATCTTCCCAAAACTTCAAGTTCAACTCAAGAAGCACACCCTTAAGCCTTTTCTGACCCCTGCAGAGTCTGGCATGGAAAGTGGACTGCTCTGTGACCGCCAGCTTATGAGATCTAACTTTCTCACAGGTTGTCAGTCCCTGGAGGACAGGGACCTGGTGTTCGACATCGTTTTTTGCACCAGTTCACAGCAGAGGGCTTGGTCTGTGCTAGGCAACAGTAAGTGCACACGGGATGCATGGGGGAAGGGATGCTGATGGGATGAGTGAGTGGGTGGATGGGTGAATTAGTGGGAGTTTGTTCAGATAGATGAGTGGGAGACAGAATGCACGGACTTGTGGGAGGTTAGGGAGATGGATGGATGAGAGGAAGGTTAGCTGGGTTAGATGATGGAAGAGAGGTGGGTGGTGACATGGTTTGGGTAACAGTTTGGGTGTTTGGGTAACAGTTTGGCCCAAATGTTGGGGGCTTCGGCAACTGCTTACTAGATCAAGCTTGGAGCCCAGTGCCAGGGCTCCAGGTCAGTGAGGGCTACCCTCAGAAGGTAGTTCTTGTATGAGAGTTGGTTATACCAGAATCTACAAAGATATCAAGAAACTCCACAACAACAAAACAAACAACCCACTTAAGAGATGGGCCAAGGGCCTCAATAGACATTTTTCAAAAGAGGAAATCCAAATGGCCAACAGACACATGAAAAAATGTTCAGGATCACTAGCCATCAGGGAAATGCAAATCAAAACCACAATGAGGTTTCACCTCACCCCGATTAGAATGGCTTACATACAGAAATCAACTAACAACAGATGCTGGTGAGGATTTAGGGGAAAAGGCACACTAATCCATTGTTGGTGGGAATGCAAACTGGTAAAGCCACTATGGAAGACAGTTTGGAGATACCTCAGAAATCTGAATATAGCCCTACCACACAACCCAGCAATCCCACTCCTCAGAATTTATGCATGGGAAATTAAATTGGCAAATAAAAGAGCTATCTGCACCTCAATGTTTATTGCAACTCAATTACAATAGCTAAGACATGGAATCAACCTAAATGCCCATCAACAAAAGACTGGATAAAGAAATTATGGGATATGTACTCTATAGAATACTATACAGCAGTCAAAAAATAAAATTTGGTCATTTGCAACAAAATGGAGGAATCTGGAAAACATCATGCTGAGTGAAATAAGCCAGTCCCAAAGGGACAAATATCATATGTTCTCCCTGCTCGGTGACAACTAACTAAGCACCTAAAAGGAAACCTGTAAAAGTGAAACTGACACTATGAGAAGCAATGACTTGATCAGCCCTTGTCCTGACTGTTGAGGAATAGTTTACTATTTTATTCTTTTTAGTATTTTCTTTTTCTACTTAACACCATTGGTTGAACTCTTTAATTAACACAGAATTATTCTTAGGTGTTTAAATCCAACTGAAAATTGATCCCTATTAAAAATAAGAGTGGGAATAAGAGAGGGAGGAAATATACAATTCGGCACATGCTCACTTGGACTTATCCCTAAGGGTAAAGCTAAAAACTCACCATGTGAATCCAAACCCCATTAAGTTGGCAGGTACCAATGCCGTCTCACTAGTTAAAGTGATCAGTTTAACTTCCTAACTGATCATAAGTATAGGATTAAGTGTCAAAGGGATGACATAAATAAGACAAGTGTCTGATAATAATAATTGATAGAATTAAAAAGGAGAGAATGGTCCAACATGGGAAGCAGGATACACAGTAGACTCATAGAATGGCAAATGCCCTAAATAGCACTCTGGCCTCAGAATCAGCCTTTAAGGCATTCGGCTCTGGCGACAAAGCCCATGAAAGCATTTCAGGCATGGAAAGCCAAGACACTGTGGCAAAAAATGACCTAAATGAAAGATCTCTGTGAGTGAGATCCCAGTGGAAAGAATATGCCATCAAAGAAGAAGGTACCTTTCTCTGAAGGGAGGAGAGAACTTCCACTTTGATTATGGCCTTGTCTAAATAAGGTTAGAGTTTGTGAACTCAAGAGGCTTCCATAGCCTTGGCAGCTCATGACAAGAGCCTTGGGTGATTACTGACACCATAAATAAGAGTGTCAATTGTTAAATCAACAGGAGTCACTGTGCACTTGCTCCTCATGTAGAACCTCTGTCCTTAATGTGTTGTACTATGCAAATTAACAGTAAAACTAATCTTCAAACAGCACTTTATACTTTGTGTGTCTGTGTGGGTGCAAACTGTTGAAATCTTTACTTAGTATAGAGTTGATCTTCTGTATATAAAGATAATTAAAAATAAATCTTAATGAAGAATGGGATGAGAGAGGGAGTAAGAGGAGGGATGGTTTGGGGGTGCGAGGGTGGGTATGGGGGAAAGAACCACTATAATCCCAAAGTTGTACTTTCTAAATTTATATTTATTAAATAAAAGTGTTCTATAAAAAATAAATTTGTCCAAAAAAAGAGTTGGTTATATAAGAACAGTCTCTCTCTCTCTCTCTCTCTCTCTCTCCCCCTCCCTCCCTCCCTCCCTCCCTCCCTTCTTCCTGGCGGGCCACATGATCTTCATCACACACCAAACTAAAGGGGCCACCCGATCTAGAAGGACATGCCCCCAAACCACAAGCTGCAATGAACCCCTCTTCCTTCCCAAGGGGCCCTCCTGGGGATCCCAGTTCAAGCAATGCACAGCGAACTGCCACAGCTAGGTGGGAGCTGTCCCGGTCCACTTTCTGCTGCTGTAACAAAGGGCCTGGGACCAAGTGATTTATAGAGTGCCAGTGGCTGCAAGCTCTCAGCTGGAGAAGTGCTGGGAGATACCCCAGGTATTCCAGATACGGCCCCACACCCTGGGCTGCCTCCCCCTGCCCCAGCTGCCCCCTCTGCTCCCTGACCTCCCCCCAAGCATGAACCAAGATCTCTCCTGCATCTTCCCTCAGCACCCCCAAGACATGTGCAAGGAGACCTGCAGGAAAAAGCAGAGAGAAAGAAGAAAAGTCCTCCACAAGCTGCCGGGACAGATTCTCCTGCCTCCCTTTCTAGGATGTGGGATGCTCTCTACCTCCTAAGCAGCAACATGGAATACCAGGTCCTTTGTGATGGAATGCATGGCTGGGAAGAAAGGTTTGCCATATTTCTGTGGAAGGGATATTCCAGCAACAGGTGACCTTCCAGAAAGGTAAAATAGGCAGCATCCCATCCAGGAGGTCAGATTCCCCCACACACACACAATAAAATGGATAAATTAACCACCATGTTAGGGAGGTGTGAGGTAGCGTGGCAAAGATACTTAAAGGAAGAAGGGATTAAAGGAGAACAGACCAAGCAGGACCCTCCAATGCCTGTGCCCCAGGGGCTCTGTTTCGGGTGGACGACATCCTGGGCCCCATCCCTTATAATCAGAAAGGATGTCCCTTGGGATTCCCTGTGAGTGACTAGAGTGACACAAAGCTCACTCTGAGGAAGTCCCCAGAGCCCAGCACTTGGGGGATCCCATGGCACCTGTCTTGAGATGTCACCTGCCTCGCACCGCTGTAACAGAACACAGCCAACTGGGTAAGTGATAACAACAGAAATGCATTTGATCCAAGTTCCAGGGGCTGGAAATCCAAGATCAAGGGAAATCCAAGATCAAGATCAAGCATGTTACTGCTGTGTCACAACATGTCACAAGGCATCACATGGGTGACAGCATGCCAGAAAGGGGCCAAATTCATCCTTCTGTAAGGAACCCACTCTGGTAGTAACCACTCCGGTGGGAACCACACAAATCCATTGCTCACCTCTCAAAGATCCTACTTCTCACTGCAGTCGGGGCGCAGTTTCCAGCACTTGGGGACATCCACTCGAACACACCATGGCCCTGTGACTTCCCAAAGGCTTCCTCCTCCAACTCCCCACTCGGCCCTCAGCCAAGCAGACACTGGGCATCATCGTGCTTCCCTGAGGCCAAGGAGGTGCCCTTCCTGCAACTCTGAGCCCCTACAGAAGAGGACCTCAAAAAATACAGATGTGCCCACTGAAACAGTAATCGTGGACACGCACACACTTACCCACGGTGATGTCCACTGTGGTGCTGTTCAGCAGTATGAAAAGTTCGAGTAAACTAAGTGCCCAGCAATAGGGGATGTCTAAATAAAACACGGTACAGCCGTCTGATAGCAGGCAGCCATGTAGGGTGTGCGAGAGAGGAAGAGCGGTCAGACTAAGCAAGCTCACTCCACTTGAGGACAACTTGCAGAAACACAAGAAAAAGCTTTTTTCAATTAAGAAATTAATCACAGTTAGTTGCTATTTTCTTTCTCCTTTGGGCTTTTCCAAGTGTCCTACCCTAAGATGTGTTTGCCCACAGATAGTGAGATGGGGACAAATAGGTGTGACCCAACAGCCCACAGCTAGACCAACGCCCTGAGGCCCACTGGAAACCAGAACAAGCCACATTTGCCAGCGCAGTGACTCTCAAGGAGTGGTGAGGGGAATGAACTCTTTGGGATCAGAGCCTTCAACCAGGGCTCACACCAGGTGAGCCACACCTGCACCATCACCACCACAAAACACACCCACACGGTGCTGCCACAGGGCATGGCTTACAGGTAAAACCACCCAACAACTAGACTATCCATCCTGTGCGGATCAGCAGGTGTCTGCTCAGAGAGAGCAAGGTCACCCTTAGCAGGGCGGTGCAGTGGGCATGGCCCTGGTGTAGGAGTCTGAGAGCCTGCAATCCTGTCCCCTCCTTTCTCTGGGCCTCCATCTGTTCATCCAGGAAATAAGCGCACGTCGCCTTTCTCAGGCTTTGTTCTGGCCCCCATGGCAGCCCCAGACAGAACTGGAGCAGCCCCGTCTGGATAGGGACCCCTCCCAGTCGCAGGAGGGGCCCTGAGTGAGCAGGCACCGGGAGGTGGCCTCACCTTCAGAGGCCCTGGACTGAGCAGCTCCCCAGGCATCTGCCCAGGGAAGCCCCAGACCCAGGGAGTGGCAGGGCTGGGGCTGCAATAGGTTTGATTTCCTCCCCGCCTCCCCACCCCCCAACTCCCACCACCCCGGAGCCTGCGGTTCCGCCCCCTCCCTGCAGGCTACCCCCCCAACTCACTTCCCTTCCTCGATGTCCTCCTGGCCCCTCTGCCTCCCCAAGGTTCATCATCAACGTGTTCAGCTCTTGGTCACCGTGTTTTGTTTTCCAGAAATCCTCTGCAGCCAGGTGCAAGCCTATAGGTTTTAGTTGTGAGTCTGCTTTGCCTCTTTAAACACCAGGTTCTTCACCAGGAAGAACGGGGTGAAGAGCGGGCTGGCAGCAATGCGAGCCACCAGGTCACACACACTCTGTGCAGACCCCGGCCCGCACTGCACACTCAGGCAAGCAGGGGCATTCGATGAATGATTCCACAGATAACTATCCAGCCCCACAACCTAGCAGGGGGCAATTAACAGAGCTCCAGGGTAATGAAGAGAAGGGGAGGAGCTGGGGTTCCCCCAAGGCCCTGGAGTAGAGTGGGGACAGAGCAGGTCCTGGAAACCCAGAACCTTCGCTTAAGCCAAGCGCATCCTCCGGCCTGGGCTAAGCTCCAGAGCCAGAACGCACAGATGAGGGCCAAGGATGCAGGAAACAGGCCTGCTGGTTGCCCTGGCGCCTCGGAACTCACCTGCCAGCCACTAGGTGCAGGGGCTTTGCCAGGCTCGGCGCCCCTCCCAGGGGCCCAGGCACGCGGTGCCCGCTCGCCCACCTGCCGCCCGCTCTCCACTCTGCCCTTCGCTCCCTGCCTGTGCCAGGCGTCCCCCGCCCAAAGGCCAGCCTTGCCTCCGTCCAGCTGGCCGTCCCTCCCTGGCATCGGGTTTCTACACCCTCTTCCGCACGTGTCTGGGCGTCGGTCCTTCTCTGCTCCCGAAGGGCTGTGTGCCACTGTCTACGCACGCCAGTCGGTCCCCTCCGCGTCCGGCTGGCGCGCCGGCCCCCCTGCGGCCCTCGGCCGGCCCCGCCCGCCGCTGTGTGGGTGTCGGGCTGGCCGTGCGCAGAGGGGCGCGGCTCGGCCCTCCCCATCGCCCGCGGCCCGACTCAGCAACGACCCCGACCGCGGCGCAGCGGCGCTGAGCCCCGGAGCCGAACCGCCGCTGCCGAGAGGCCCGAGCGGGGGACGGTGGCGTGGGCGGCCAGGCGCGGCTGCGGCAGGGCAGGGCCGGGGCCGGGCCCGCGTCCCGGGAAGCCGCCGCCGCCGCCGCCGCCGCCTCGGCCCGGGATCGCGAGCGGCGGGCTCGCTCGGCCCGGCCCCGCCTCGCCTCGCCGCCCCGCCCCGCCCCTGCGCGCTGAGCAGGCCGAGGCGGAGCGGCGCGACCCCCGCGCCGCCCGAGCCCGAGCCGGAGCGCAGCGGCATCGGAGCGGGAACCGGAGCTGGAGCCGGAGCGGGAGCCGAAGCTGGAGCCGGCACTGCGGCGCACGGAGCGGAGCGCGGCAGCCAAGCCGAGTAAGGGGCGTGGGGCCGGGGGCGGCGCCGGGGCGGGGGCGGGGAGGGGTCCCGGCCGACTTCCCTGCGCTCTGCGGCGACACCGGCGGGCGCACACGCTCGGGGGCGCGCGGCGCGGGGGCTCGGCGCGCGGGGCGGCTGGCGGATGCGCGGTCTCGTGCGGAACCGCAGCGCGCTCGCAGCGGAGCGGGATCCCAGGACTCCCGTGGACCCCGGGCCCTGACCCCCGCTTCCCCAGGCCGCCCACCGGGAACGGCGCCGGCCGACGCCTGGGCCTCGGGGAACGGGAGGTGCCCCTGCCTGCTTCGAATCCCAGAGGGCATCCACCCCGCGTGGGGGGCGGGGGTGTCCATGACAGCGCCCCCCGCCCCTTCGCCCTCGGTTTGGGGAACCCCTGAGTATCCCCGCCAGGAGGGGAAACCAGGGCGCACGCTAGGCCGGGGAGGGAGAGGAAAGGGGCTGGGGGCTGGGAGCGTGTACCCATGTCCCAGCCCCCGAGGTAGGAAGTTTGGCCTCCAGCGGGCGCCTCTCCCTGGCCGGGTCCCTGCTTCCGTGCCCAGGGCGCCGTTCTCTTGGCCCTGAAGGTGGGAGCGGGAGCGGCCCCGGCGAGTCTTCTCCCGCTCTGGGGCAGACTTTCCCCGCTCGCTGTCAGGGACCCAGGCTGAGTCCCCGGAGGTGGCCCCTGCTGGCTGCGCAGCCCTGAGTGGCAGCCCCTGACCCAGGCGCCGTCCCAAGCAGGGCAGTGCCCACCCCACCACGGCCGATTCTCGCCACCCGTGGCCTCCCCGCAGCCCAGAGGCCGGCTCGCTCTGGGGGCCCGGGGTTGCCCTCTTCCACCCGCGCCGGTGTGGGTGGCCAGCCCCAGGCTGGGAAGCGGAGGGCACAAACCTGAGAGGCAAGGGCTCCCGGGACTTGGTCTTGATCTAGGACATAGTCCCATGGGCACCTACCAAGAGGATGGCCCCTATGAGCCCTGCCCTCCACCAACGTCCTGACTGCTCTGCAGGGACAAGTGACTTAACTGCTCGCTGCCTCGGTTTCCCCTGGCTGGGAAGTGGGCAGGATTCTGGTGTGAGCAGAGTGTGTAAGGGCTCTGGGATCCGGAGGGGGGCTTGGCTGACTTCCCCGCTGCTGAGCTGACCAGGGTGAGACATTCAACCTCCCTGGGCCTCTGTGTCCCCATCCGACACATAGGGAATTGGGAGGATGATGTGAGACCATGTCCCTGGGAGACCCAAGGATGGCTGGCCACAGGTGCCCTTCTGGGAGGGGCCTCTGAACTAGTGGGGACACAATGCCCCCACCCCGCCTCAGGGGTGCCTTCTGTGCTCCCAAACTGTGGGGGCCCAGCCATTTCTCAGACACCCACTCCTCAAGCCATCTGCCCCACCGTCACCCTCCAGGGCTAGGGAGGGCTCCTCTGACGGTGGGGGATGCCTCAGGGGCGCCCTACACATTGTTCACGCTCTGTGCGAGGGAATCTGCACGCCTCGCAGCTGGCCGGAGTTTGAGGGCATGGCAAGGATGGCCGTCCCTGAGGAGCCGCTGGCCAGGCTGCCACGTGGCTGGGGCGTGCCAGTGGGGAAGGGTTCAGACAGGCAGCGCAGGGCGGCAGGAACCCACCCGGAGGCCTGAGGGTCCCAACTAGGACTCCTTGCTGACTGTGACATGCACCTGCAGGTGGCTAGGTCCCGAGGCTCCAGGAGAGATCTGGGAGGTTAGGACGTCGGAGTGGAGCAGCCCCCAGGAGGGGTCTGAGTTGCTGGGGCTTCAGATCCGGAACAGAGCAGAGAGGCGCAGGATGCTTGGGGTGCCAGGGAGGGTCAGGGCACCAGGAGCGTTGGTGGGAAGAATGCCAAGGTCCAGCCCACACTTTCTGTCCTTGGCCACCTATGGCCCCGCTTCCATGAACAGGGTGTGGGGGAGGGGTCCCAAAGGCAGCAACATGGCCACGTGGTTCAGGGGGGGCGCTAGAGCCGGCAGCATGGGCTATCTCCCCGGGCTCCCTCTACTCTCCCCTTTTGTTCCTCTGCAGCTCCCTTCACACCCTCCCTGCCCCCATTCACCCACTCAGGGGTCACAGCCCTCCATCTCACATAATCCCCACCCCACATCTTCCCAAAGGAATTCATCACAGATGGATTGGGTTGGTGTCCACTGGCACACATGGCGTGTGGAACGCAGCCGGGGCGGAGAGTGATGGGATGTTGGCATCACCCTTGATGTCTGGGAGCCATCGACCAGACGCTGCCAGGGGCCCCTTTCCTCCAGCCCGGAAGTGCTCGGAGCACGGGATGAAGGGCAGGAGAAAGCAAGGCCAGAAGGGCCGCGGGAGCCCTGGGCAAGAAGTGAGTGCGGAGCAGGGCTGTGGCCGGGGCCCAGCTTCCCGGAGTTGGGCTGCCTGGGTCACTGCCGGTGGTCCGGAGCGCATCCTCACCTTTTGAAAGGTGATTCTTACCTTTCCAAGCCTTTGCCTCCTCTTGAAAATGGGAACGGCTCTCCCACCCCTCACAGGACAGTTGCAAGAGGAGAGGTGTGCACCTCTGCCGGTGGCCCTGCCGCGCCTGCTTCGTGGACACGCACTGCACATGGCACTTTCCTAAATGGGAGCGTCTTCTCTCGAATTCTGCAGGCCCGTCCCCCAGGCCCTGATCTCAGTGTCCCCATTCTATGGGCGACAACCCTGAGACCCAGAGAGGTTGAGGCCTTCGAACTCCACTCGGTGTGGACTGTCTGCAGCAGCACTGTGCCTCCTCGGAACTGGGTAGGAATTCGCGCAGTGTAACGTAGGTGCACGGAACGAGTTCTTTCAAGTCTTCAGTCGAGTTATGTCTCAGAACTGAACAAGGACATCCATTGTCCATAGGCGTGGAGTTTTTAGAGTTGCCTGGTGCTTTTCTATTCAAACTGATTTTAATCAGAATGATCTGAGAGCAGCCTCTTCCCAGGGACCGTCCCCCCTCTCTCCTTTCTTCTCTTAGCACTTTCTTCTCCCCGCAGCATCTAGACACCTTGTTTACTCTGTCTCCTCACCCATATAATATAAGCTTCCCCCGGGTGGGCTGTGATATCCCCCGGGCTTAGAATAATGCCCAGCATTCCATGTGCTTTGCAAAGCTGAAAGGGGTTTTCAGACAGAAAGTCTATTATTATTATGGCCAAGCAGGTCGATGGGTTGAATAAAAAACCTTAAGGTTCAGGGCAGAAACCGTCCCCTCAAACATTTGGCTCCTACGTCTTGCTCAAGCAACAGGGATGATCTGATGAGGGCTAAGGACAATGCAGATTATTTTTCCAGTATTTTCATAAAGTTTCTCATCAGGCAGTGCAAAGACACATTCGCTTTTGAAAAAGCTTTTCAAAGGCAATGAAATCGGCTTTAAAAACTTTGAATGAGTTAACTGTCACTGACTTAGTCACTTAATTACTTTTTATTTTGCTGGCACAAAAGGTTTTTACAAATCTTCGTTTTAGTGATTTTTTTTTCAGATAATAAAAGCAATGTGTGTTCATTGTAGAAAATTTGGAAAATCATAAAGAACACAAAAATCCTTCATCCCACTGCTGTCCAGAAACACAATGACTAAACGCTCTCTTCTGTGTCCTTCCTGGTCTTCTGCTGGGTATGCGTGCATGCTGTAGGGGTTTTTTCCTTTTTTACAAAACACAGCTCATGCCGAATGCATAGTTCCATAACCTGGCTGTTGTTTTCATAATGTGGGTTTTTCCCTGTTAATATTGGACTGGAAGTGCATTGTTAAACTTCTTTCCATTGATATGGTTTTTAGAACTGTACCACATTCTGCTGTAAGTGGGGCCATAGTTGCTCAGCCTGTCCTCCCTGACTGCAGGCTGTGCCTCACTGCTGTTCCCAGTGCCTATCTGTGTCTTTCTGGCATTTTCTGAGCCCTGACTCAGGCTTTACTACCCCTGGTCAGGGCCCATTGGCCAGGGCGCAGAGGGACTGGCTTAGGCACTTAGACAAGAAATCCAGCCTCCTGCATTGGTGGTGGGGAAGAGGGTGCAGCTGATCCTGGAGAAAGCTTTGTAGGTAAACCGAGGCAAGGAGGAGCCCTGGCTACCTTCTGACACACCCTGCCCTACCCAGGGAAGCCGCAGGTACCAGAGGGTGCCCAGATGCAGTGGGCCTCCTGCCGCAGGGGCTCCCGCACACAGGGGATCTCTTCGCTAATAGCAACGCCAAGTCACCTGTTTGCAGACCTCAGCGCCTCCCGCCCCTCGCTTTGCTGTGTTCTCACTCCTCTCCCCATTGCGGAATTCATTCATTCCCCACTTCATGTCATTTGTCCGCACTTGCCCAGGAATGTTCTCCATTAAGGAAGCCCCCAGCTGAGTCCCAGCCTCTGCTGAAGGCCTGCCTGTGCCAGGAGAAAGGCTTCCTGCTGCTTAGGGAGCCGGCCTGCAGCCCCAGAGCCGGCCCTTGCCCTGGGGAGACTGACGCTCCTGCGAGGTCAGTGCATCCCACCAAAGGCCCAGCATTTCTGACTTCTTCCTGGCTCCGGGTGAATCACATGCACACCCACGAGTCTCTGGAGCCCTGGTGAGATGACATCATTCATTCATTCATTCATTCAGTAAATAGCCACTGAGTACTTCCTGTGCGCCAGGCACTGTGGGAGGTGCCAAGGACACTGTCTAGACTGGAGTTGCTCCTTTTTCCACAAATCTCCCAAGCAGACACAGGGAGTCACCCTCGCCTCCTCCTCACCCTCTGCGTCTGCTCCATCTGTCCCCCAAACCTGCCCGGCATGTGTCTGCCACAGGGCCTTTGCACTCTCTGCTCCCTCTAGCTAGAATTCTCTCCCTTAGCGATCTGCCCGCCTGGCTGGCTTCCTCTGGTCCCCCTCACTGAGGCCTTCTGCAGCCGCCATGGCTGTATGTGCAATCCCCACCCGTGCACCTGGCCCTGTCAGGGAACAAGCCCTGCCATTGCCACCGTATCCGCACCTCTAGCAGGAAAGCTCCGAGCTTGGGGGCTTCAGAGTGAGACTCATTGCAGCTCCCCCAGCACCCAGACCTGGTCCACAAGGGCCTTCCAGTAACACCTGGACCACTGAACGCAGCTTCTCCCCCACCTCTGGCATCGCTGTTGCCTTCCCTCAGCCCCATCACCTCCGAGCACAGGCTCCCAGGCCCCGCTGCCTCCTGCCTCCATGCCAAGCCCAGGGAGACCATCCTAAAAAGGTGGACACTGGCCACATCATTCCCTGCTTCAGATCCTCCTAGGAGCAATGTTGGGCACAGCACTCGCTACCCCACCAGGTCCCTTTCTCCTTCTGAGTCTCAGTGTTGCCACCTGTAGAATGGGACTTTTTGAGGATCCAGTGAGTTGCCAGCATCTGAGAACAGTTGAGCAGGCGCTGCACACACAAGGAGGCATCACACGGCCTCATTCCCAAGGCCAGCCCACTCCCACAGCCCTGCCCTGCAGGAGTCTGCCGGGCTCTTGGGTCCAACTGCACCACGCGGGGCTGTATGCTCAGCATCTCCTGGCACTGGGACCAGCAGACCCAGCCACTCCGCCGCTGAACTGCACACTGCTCTGTGCAGGTCTGAGCGTCACCACGGGGCACAGAGTGGAGACATCCCGGGAGTGGGGACGTCAGGGGAGGGGCCTGACGGGGCTTCCAAGCTTGGAGCGCGCCTGCCCACCCTCAGGTTCCCAGCCAGACAGTCCGGGCAGCAGGTGCGTCACTGGCAGGAAGGAGCCGCAGGTGCTGGGCCCAGAGAGGCAGGCAGGGCAGAGGTGACGTCAGGGGTGAGCCCTCCAGGCTCCCGCAGCCGGGGTCCCCCCACACCCAGCAAACCACAGTCTGGGCCCCTCTGGACCAGACCTCTGTCCTTGTCCTGGCAGCAGCTGTGGTCCCAGGCAGGGACGCCTGGCTCCTACAGGGGCCCCAGCCCAGTTTTGCTGGTCCCAGCGAAGTGCATGCAAGCGGAGCATCCGTTGAGGGTCCTCACTGAACCCAGCCATGGAGGCAGCAGCGAGGGGGCAGGGCAGACTGCGTGGGGGGAACCCAGCGTCTTGTTTGGAACCTGAAAGGCCCCTGCTGCCTGAGTTTCTTGAGATCACAGCATGGGTGCTTGGTGAGTGGGTCCGGGGTGCGTGCAGGGGCGCTGTCCAGTGCTGATTGTTCCCACGGTGCAGGGAACTGGCTGAGGGCAGCCTGGTTGTCACCCAGGGTGACAGGCATCTGGGAAAAGAAGCTCAGCTCCTTCCGAGGGCTCCTCAGCCTCACCAGAGCGTCCCGCGTCATGTCAGGCCGAGGTTGGCTTAGCCTGCCCCTCAGTGCCCAGCCCTATCTGCAGAGGCCACGTTGGCCCCTGATCTACAAGGATTCAGGACCAGAGACATCCTGGAAGGATGTCCCTTGGTGCAGAAGCAGCCACAGTGGCTGCTGTGCCTGCAGCAGTCAAGGAGGACCTCTCTGGGGAGGACTTGTGAGTGGGGTGTTGACAGCTCTGTAGGAGTTTGCTGGGGGAAGGGAACAGATGCATGACCAGGACCTGGCCAGCCAGAGCACCAGGGCAGCAGGTCTCTGCAGTGTCCCTGGTGGTCATGGAGGGGTGCTGGGGCAGGGAGGGGGAGATGATGACAGACGGAAGCTCTTCCCCCATCTCTTGTCTGTGACCTTGGCCCTGCTATCACCCTGAGCCTCAGTCTTCCCATCTGCAGAGTGGAAAGATGTTCCCACACACCTCAAAGGTAATTGTAGTAATGCTGGTGACAGCCCCTGGCACAGCCAAGTGTCTGTCGAGTGTGAGACCACCTGCAGGCCTGAGTGCTCAGGTGGCCTGTGCACAGGGAAGCATGGCCCAAGCCACAGCGCCTGTCCCCCAGCAGCCTCCCCCAAACTCCCAGACCATCACCTGTGGCATACAGGTGCCCCCTGTCCCGGGAGGCCACCTCACACCTCCCCAGGCCTCAGGGGATCCTCAGCTTTCATCACAGGGTCACAGGGCCCCATGGAAGGAAACCAGGGGCCAGGGACCTCTGGGGGAAGCAGACCCTGGGGACAACCCCTTGAGGGGGGAGGGGCGTCAGCACCCCCCATAGCACCAGGCGTACATTCTGGGTGCAGTCACTAAGCAGGTGCACTGAAGAGACGGGCAGCACCGCAGGGCAGGAGAGGTCATGGTGTGAAGCCAGGACATCTGCTAGGGCACTGCAGAGCTACGGAAGGGTTTCCAGGAAGGAAGTGACAAGCCCCAGTCTCCCTGTAGGGAAGATCTCTCTGGAGCAGCCTAAGGGATGACTGACCGCTTTCCCTAGACACACACATGTGCATGCACATACAGCACCCCCACCAGCATGAATGCAGGCACAAGTATTTTTAGAATGTGTGGATGGCAGGCCCCACGATGCTTCTAGAATTTTCTTGTGTGGAATCACAGTTTCCCAAGCAGCCTTGCCTACCAAGCCTGGGAGATCACCTCCCACCCTCACATCCACAGGTCAGAACTCATCCATCGGTTTCTATGGAGACTGGGAGTGGGTGTTGGGGTGGGGGGGTGAGACGACACCAGGGAAGGAGGGGCAGTGCCAGGAGGGGACTGCAGGAGCCACCTGGAGAGAGGGACTCCCAGGGCAGCCTCCCCAGGCCAGGAGCTCTCCGAACAGAGCCCACGTGCCTGCGGCAGGTAGAGGGCTCTTAGGTCACTTTGCTGGGAAGGACGCTGAGGCAGAGAGCACATGCTTGGCCCAGAGTCACTCCCCAGGAAGCAGCAGAGTTGACAGCAGCATTCGGGGGATGGGACTTGGTGGCACACTCTGCAGACACGCCTCCCATTCACCAGTGACTCAATGCAATTGGCTTCGTCCACGTCTCTGTCCAAACATGGGACCCACTCAGAGGGAAAAAAATACACCATCCTAGGGGTCCCTGCCTCCGAACCTGGCGCTCCGGGAAACATCCCATCCACAGCGGTGACCTGCCCAGAGCAAGGAAGCCACCAGCCCCACAGCGCTGCTGCTGCTGCACTCCGCGTGGTGGGCCCTGCCCAGCAAGCCTCACGATGCAGTTTGGTGCCTGTCCAGCAGGTGCCCCCACTCCCTTAGAGCTGAGAGCCCCATCTCCCTCCCACTCTCAGCCTCGTGTCACCAGGGTCCACGCAGGAGAGACTGAATTAATCCGGATTACTTTTAGATAATGTTGCCTCCTTGCAAATGAGCATTCAGGGAGCTTGGTGCTCCCTCGCTGCCCAAGGCGGCCAGACAGCTCCCAAGTTCACAGTGGGGGTGGGGGGTAAGGGAGGGGAGCGGGCCTGTGTTGCTGAGTCGGTCATTTATCACATCGGGCGCCTTCTCACAGTGCGCTCCACAGCCAAGCAGTCCTGGATTCCAGGTCCAGCCCGTCGTTAGAAGCTGTGTGACTCCGAGCAAACTACCTGACCTCTCTCAGCCTCAACTTTCTCATTTATAAAGTGAGGATGAGAAAGGTAGCTTCCTCTTAAAGTCCTTGGGGTGACCATAATAATATCAGTGTCTGAGCAAGGTGTTGAGGAACACCCCTCCGGAGCTAGCTGTGAGGCCTTGAATGAGCTCACCCTCTCTGCGTCTCAGTTTTCCCTCCTGGCGAATGGGGGCATTGGGCTGATCTTGAAGGGTCCTTCCAGCCCCAGCAGTATTCAGAGCTTTGGGGTGCTGTGGTCCATGGAAGCGGTCTGAGAAGGTGGGCGCTCACGGCCTCATCAGCCAGAACTCCTGGCCCCTCTTTTCCTGCCCATCTTGCAGGGGTTTTCCCCCCACCTCCTGCCACTGGGACCCCAGCATGCACTCACTCCACTTCTGAGCCCACGCCCCAGACTACAGGCCAGAGGGCCCACAGGTTCTTGCCCTGGCTGGACACCTGTGCTTAGAGTCACCGTGCTCGCCCCCAGAGGCTGCCGGCTCAGGGGACGTGGGCAGCCCATCACCTGCCTGTTTGTGTCTCCGCAGGTGAGTGGAGGGGCGTTCCCTGCGAGAATCAGAGCTGTGCTGCGGGCAGGCTGGCTCCGCTGTTCTGCTCCAAGGATTACATGTCCTTCAAACGCCCCTGCCCCTGTAAGTCTCCCCGCGTCTCCGCTGCTCGCTTGGGGCCTGGCCAGGGCAGAGCTTGGAGTGGGGTTGCGGAGAGTGGCACTAGGATATTTGCCAAAGAACTCCGTGGGTCCAGCCAAGGGTCCGGTGTGGTGGCATGCATGTGGGGCGGGCCCTAAGGAGACTTGTAACACCTGCGAGATGCTGTGTGAAACCTGGAATTCCCACTTCGGCCAAGGCCTCTGTGTCAGTCCTCTCCCACACTCGGATCCAAGCTCCTCAAGGGCTGTGGATGTGCGCAGTGTGGGCTGAGACACGGTAGCGAAGCTGCAGGACTTCTCAGAGCCTTTAGAGTGGCAATGCGTACTGGGGACTCCCATAGGAGAGGGAAAGCCCGCTGCTCCATCCAAACCTAGCGAACCTGTGGACGTCTCCTGGAATCAGTGTCCCATGGATCCCCCGCCAGGAAGCCCCTCATTTACCAAAGCCATCCTATGACTTCACCCTGTGATAGCCTCATGGCTCCCTGATGCCAGCAGTCCAGGTGATGGATGGGCCAGGGTGTCCCTGGTGCCCAAGACCGCAGCCTCCTTGGAGCTCCCTCTCCCTGCTCTCCACCAGCTCCTCATCCCCCAACTCAGGCCCCTGCCCCACCTCAGCAGCCACCTGCTTTCCCCTGTGATGGCCCCTGAGCCCCTGAACCACCACCACCTGCTATTATTGGGGTGGGGGGGATGCATAAGCGGCCCTGCCTTCTCCTTGCTGAGTCAGGACTGGGATGGGCAGTGCCAACCCTCCTGCAGGCACAGGTCTGCCCACTTCCTGCCAACCCTGGGATGAGCAGGTTCACCCATGGGCCTTGCAGGCATCAGGCTGGGCTGACTGCTCCCAGGCACTGCCCACACCTGCTACCCCCACCCTCGAAGCCTCATCACCTTCAGGCACCTTCAGTTCAGCTCATCTCTGCCCCATTTGCAGGTGAGAAGACTGGGGCAGAGGGAGGAACAAGAATGGGAAAGGGGGAGGCAGGAGGAGTCCTGGCCCAGAGAACCCTGCAGGCTTTGTTATCCGGTACCTTCCAGAGGGAAGTGGGATCATTGGCCAGCAGGTGCCGGGCTGTGAGCCCATCTCCAGTCCTGCCTTGTGTGCTGAGGGGGAAGGGGGGGCCAGTCTGGCTCCCCAGGAACTGGAGGTATGGGGCCTCCTCCTGTCCCCAGCTGGGCAGGGCAGCCTAGGACTCCCCCAGGTCTCCCCCAGGAACCAGGCTCTGGGAACAGATGCCTCACAACCTCTTCTTCGTCACCTGCAGATGGCAGCTCCCTATACTTCCTGGGAGGTGAGGGGCCGCCCGTCTCCCTCTGGCCCCTGGGGACAGATCTGGGGAAGGAGGGGCTTTGGAGCCATGGCAGAGGGCAGGAGGTAGCACCCGGTCGTCCGTGGAGAAGTCCCTGCCAAGCTCATGGAGGCATGCGGGCTGTCCCTGGGCTGGCAGGGAATCGCAGCCAGGGAGGGCCTCTGGGTGGGCTGGGCTTCCCTGGGAGTCAGGGTGGTGGAGTCAGTCGACACCGCTCAAGTTCAAGTGCAACCTGACCTGGGCATCAGCTGTGTGATCTGGAGCAAATGCCTTCTAGAAACCTTGATGTGCTCATCTCTAAAATGGCAATAGTAACCCTTCCCTCGTCTTTGATGCTCAGATCTGGAGAGTCTTGTCCTATGGCCACCTTCTGCCTACACAGCTCAGCATTACCCAGGTCTTCAGTGATGGAGAATGGGAAGTGGAGAAGGATGGGGACTCGAGGTGCTTCTGGGGTTCAGCCCTACTCCTCTTTCCTGCCCTGATCGTTGAAACAGTTACCTTTGCAGACTTGGTTAACAGAAGGAGGGACTCAAGGGCAAGGAGGGCAAATGATGGGACACACTCCACACGTCAGCATCTCTGTGCCCATGGCAGGCATCACTAATCCAATTCAGCACTCTCCCCCGAGCCTGGAAGCAACCTCAGACTGTAAACACAAGCAGGCATTCCCCAGTGGCATTAGCCTGTGCGATGAAACCCTGGTCTGTCTCTGGCTGAGGTCTGAGGACAAGGAATTGAGGGAGTGACTTCATGAGTCATTTTTCTCTGAACCCATTTGCTCACTTGTCAGCCGACAAGACTACGTACGTTAGAGGGATGCTGTGAGGACCCTGTGAAGTCCCGCAGGTGAAGGGCTTGCAAGACCTTAAACACGACTGCACAAAAGGACCAGGGTGGAGTCCAGTCTCCTCCTCACCCCAGGATTCAGATCAAGAGTTCCCTTTGCGGCAGCTCCTTGTTGGCCGGTGAACGTCCTGGCCGCCCCTCCTCCACGTCCTCGGGCCTAGCACAGAGTGTGACTGCCCAAGAGCTGGCATCTGAGAGCTGATCTCAACCTTCAGCGTACGATCGTGGCCTCTGGGAGTGCCTGGCAGAGGGCATCCAACCACAAGCTGAGCACTTAATGCAGTGAGGGCGACAGCAGGAGCCCGGGCTCTCGCAGAGCCCTGGGCAGCCAGCAAAGCTCCAGCTGTTCACTGGCCCCTGCGCCTGGGGGCTTCCCCCGCCGTCTACCAGGCCCCGGGGAGGGGCTTCCTGAGCTCTCCCAGAGCCCGCTTGGTTCTCAGGACTTCCCCCTAGGCTGGCCCTTCCCTCTCCCCTCAGAAAGGGCGAGGGAGTGGCTAAGACCCAGCCTGTCGGGGGACTCACAGGTCTCACTGGGAACCAGTCCTGAAGACCCTGGCTTGATCTGTGAGGTTTTCACAAACAGCCCAGCGGAGGGAGGCTGCGAGGGCTTTGGAGCACAGGGACCCATGTCATTTGCACAGCACCTAACCTCCCCCAGCCTCGGTTCCCCTGGCTGAAACTGGCGATATCCTGGTTTTGTGAATCCTGCAACACAACCTGCAGGGCAGCCTGCAGAGAGGGCATGAGCCAAGGTGCCCACTCAGCGCCCAGCGCCATGGTGGGGGCACCGCAGCCCCCCAGTTGAGGGTGGCCATGGGCACCTTGAGGCAGGGTGAAGCCTGAAGCTGTACCAGTGTCCCCGCCAGGTTATCTGCAGGGGACCACCGTGGTCCCTGTTGTGTGTTGTAGACAGTCCCAACACCAGGCTGCTAACATTCGACTCAGTCAGCAAGTAGGTGCCGGGAGCAGAGCATGGACAAGCCGTCTCCTGGGTGCCCTGGAGCTGATGTTGTCAGAGGAGACAGACAAATGAATAAATAATATGTTTTTTTTAAATAAAGGCTTTTTTAAAAGATTTATTTATTTATTTGAAGGTCAGAGTTACACACACACACAGAGAGAGAGAGGTCTTCCATCGGATGGCTCACTTCCCAGTTGGCTGCATTGGCCAGAGCTGCGCCGATCCAAAGCCAGGAGCCAGGAGCCTCTTCTGGGTCTCCCATGCGGGTGCAGGGACCCAAGGACTTGGGCCATCTTCTACTGCTTTCCCAGGCCATAGTAGAGAGCTGGATTGGAAGAGGAGCTGCCGGGACTAGAACCAGCACCCATATGGATGCTGGCGCTTCAGGCCAGGGCTTGAATCCTCTGCACCACAGCACCGGCCCCTAAATAATATGTTAAATGGTGGGAAGAGCCATGAAGATAAATAGAGCAGGAGAGAGGTCACGGGTAGCGAGCGGCACAGGCTCTCAGGAAGCAACAGGCACAGCAGAAGGAAGGGACGGAGCCGTGCAGCTATCCTCAGGAAGAGGGTGCCCGGAGGAGGAATTCCCGAGTGGGAGCAGGTTCAGCTTCTTCCGGCAGCAGCGAGAAGGCCAGGCTACTGAAGAGGAGCAGAGGGAAAGCACAAGATGTAGCAGGGGGCAGGGGGCCTAGGGCCTGGGAGACCACGGGGGGCTTCAACCTCTGCTCAGGGAGACGGGTAGCCACTGGAGGGTTCTGAGCCAAGAAGGGACCTGCCCACCCCTGGTTGTGGCCGAAAAGGCTGGAGAGAGACCCAGGGGTCGGCAAGGAGGCCGGTTAAGAGGCTAGGTCAGTGGTCCAGGCCATGACAAGCTGCCCTGGGCCAGGGCTTTCACAGTGGAATGGCAAGATGACGCAGGGTTGCACGTGGAACTCTTAGCCTTTGGATTTGGGGATGGGTGACAGGAAGAGTGAAAGGCGACCCCGTTGGGGGCCTGAGCTGCCCTTTGCGGATGGGGCGCCCACCAGCAGGCTCCGGGGCGGGGAGGTGGGTCAGGATTCCCCACTTGGGCTTGGCCTGCTGCGTCTGAGGGCCTTGCAGACAGCGAGGCGCAGAGGCAGGGCCCGCAGTGGCTGTGTGAGCCCGCCGTTCAGAGCACAGCCAGGAGCTGGGGCTGTGAACTCAGGGGCTGTCGGGGTATGGGTGACTCAGCGCTGTGCGGCCGGGTGAGGTCACTCTGGGAGCATGCATGGCAGCGTGGGGAAGGGAAGCTCCACAGACGGAGCCTCAGGCCGTGGGCAGCAAACGGCCTGGAAGTCTTGCCAAGGGAAGCCTGGTCCCCAGGGCTGGCGCCCACAGCGTCCCAAAGCCACGTGCATGAGCAGGGGGATTTTCCTCCAGGCAGGATCAAGTGAGGACACTGGGTTTCTCTGCCCAGGGCGACCCTGACTCTCAGCCCGGCCTGTCTCTGGACCTGTGCCCAGGGGATTGGGAAAAGCTGACTGTCCTCTGTGACATCACCACTATAGAGAGCAGCCCGCCTGCTTCAAGACAGGAGAGAGGGACCTGGGAGGGAAGGCGCGTGCCCGGGGACCCACCACCAGGAGCAAGCGGCATGTGAAAGCAGAGCTTCTGGATCCAAGCCCAGGGCACTCCCCACTCTGCTTGTCCTTCTTAGACTCCTTTCTCCTTTCTTCTCTCTGTGTTCGAGGCACACCCCTGTTACACATCCCCTGTGCACAACCCCTGTTAATCCCTAAGCTGTCAACTCTTGAAGGTTGTCCCTCCGCACCCTGCCCCCACACTCACTCGGCTTGCTACAGAGAGCCATTCCCGGGCTGTCCTCTGCCCCTACCCCAGGCCCTCACCCCGGATGGCACCTGTGTGCCCTGGGAATGGGACCAAGGGTGGGTGCTGGGGGCAGACGAAGCCTAAGGCAGGAACTGCAGCGAGATCTGAAAGACCCAATTCCAGAACCCGGAAGTACATGTGTTTCTGCATCCGTTCATTCACCTGTAAAACAGGATCCTCAGATGCAGGTTCCACTGGGAGCGCGAGGGTCCTCTCCCGTCCTGCGGGTGGGTGTTGAGCGGCCTGCTGGCCCACTGACAAGCACACCTCAGGGGTTGGCCAGCTGCCAGCCTTGTCCAGACCCTGTCACCCGCACGTGGCTGGGGTGACCCGAGCAGAGTGGGAGTAAGAAATCACCTGTGACCCCCACTGCTGTGGAGACAGATGTGGAGGGGAGACGGGGCCGGGCCCCAGGGCATGTGAGGGCGTGACCCTACAGTCTGGGGCAAGGGCTGTGTCCACACAGACGGCCCCGGAAGCAGCCGCAGCTCCGCCCTCGGTGAGGACGAGGGGGCCAGCTCAGGCCTCCCTCCGAGGAATGAGGGGCCTGTGTCAGCACCGAGATAGCCCCAGCTATGTCTCTGAGGGGACGCAGGTCGGGGGGACCAAGCCCCCTAAGCCTCCCCTAGGAGCTGGCGCACAGACTGGCAGCCCTGGCTTCCCCCGGCCCTGCATTCCTTTTCTCCAGATACTCCAGGAAAGGCCCCCCCGCCTTTTTTTTTAAGTAGCCATAGCCCACAGGAGCCAACGAGGAAGTACGCCAGAGTTTCGCAAGGCACTTGTTACTCCATTGGCGGCTGGCGATGCAGCATGGTGGCAGCCTGGTGCCATGGAAGCCAGCCGATGGGACCTCAGATCCATCCTCCCGCCTTCCTCGCTTTCTTTCCCTGACCACAGCACTAAGTGTAACCTATAGAAGTGCACAGGTCACCCGTGAGTAGCTCAGTGAATTTTCACAAACTCCTATCAGGAGATGCCGTACCCCCTGCACCCTGAAACTCCCCTCACGTGCTCTGGTCTCTGCCCCAAGCCAGCAGCAGCCCTGGTGTGACGTCCGTCACCAGAAGTCAGCTCTGCCTGTGGCAGCCTGTGCTCTGTTCTCTGTGCCTGGCCGCTTTCGCTCGCTGCATGTGGCAGTCCTCACCCCGTCACGGCACACAGCTGTAGGCCCTGCATCCACATCACTAAGTAGCACTCCGTGTGTGAATGGAGCACAAACAGCGAACCCTCCCCGCTTCAGTGAGCGTCTACCTGGGCTTCCGTGTTGAGCGATGAGCGGTCAGTGCTGCCCTGAGCATCGTAGTCCCATGTTCTCCGGCAGAACCTTGTGTGGTACTGAAAATGTTCTGGATCTTTGCTGTCCGGTACAACAGCCGCTAGCTACATGGAGCTTTTGGCGTGTAACTTAGTGTAACTGAAGAACTGCATTTTTCATTAATTTAAAGTTAGTTAATTTGAATTTAAGTGGCTTCTTGTGGCTAGTGGTTAGCTCATGGGAGGGACAGCATGGCTGTAATACATGGTGAACAGATAGATGTCTTTCTGTGGGAAAATGCATCCCCCTAGGAGTGGAATTTGGATTGGAGGGGGTACTTGTGTTTGGCTTCAATCGATAGCGCAAAAGAGGCCTCCAAAGTGAGGGCACAGATTTGCACCCTCGCTGCGTGGACGAGGGCCCTTACTGAAACCTCTTCAGCACCAGTAGTATCTGGAGTTTTCATGTCAGTCATTTTAGTAGGTAGTAGAAATAGCAACTTGTGTTTTTACCGTGAATTTCTCTGGTGAGTAAGTGTAGTTTAGCCCCTTGGATATCCTCTTGTGAGCTGATTGTTCAAGTCTTTTGCACATTTTTATTTATTTACGTGGAAGGCACATGGACAGATGGACAGACAGAGAGGTCTTCTATCTATTGGTTCACTCCCCGTCTGCCCACAGCAGCCAGAGTTTGGGGCAAAGCTGAAGATGAGGCTCAGAAACTCAATCCAGATCTCTGGTGTGAGTGACAGGGACCCGGGTACTGAAGCCCTCACCCACTGCCTCCCCAGGGGCACACGAGCAGGAAGCTGGAATGGGCGAATGGAGCTGGGACTCAAACCAAGGCACTCCTCTATGGGCGTCCAAGCGGCATCCTCACCACCGTGCCAATGCCCTCCCCTCTTGCCCATTTTCCTACTGGCTACTTTTATATATAGGCACTCTCTATATATAATGAATGTGAACCCTGTTTCCAACGTGTTATTGCAGTCTTTCCTGTCAATTGCCCTTTGACTCTCCTAACCATGCCTTGGGATGACTGCACAGTCCGTAGGGCTGCTTGTGTATAGCACTCTTTACTTTATGCACATTTAACCTCACAATGTATAAAAAATAAAATCATACCGCTCACAAGACTGTGGACTACCCGCTTGTACTCCTTAGGGCCCGTGGGTTATATCGATGCTGTTTAAAGGATAAACATTTGTAAATGTGAAAGCCACATTGGGCACATGTGAAGTTGGATGGCAGAGATGTTTTTTCTTCCTATTATTGAAATTTCAAGTTTTAGATTAAATTAAAGAATGGCTCATGAAATAATCTGAGCTTTTTCAAAGCTTGTATTTTTTCAAGATAAAGAAATACCTGTGATACTTTAGAATAGCCACAGCGAGCCTGGTAATGTAAGGACTGGGACGGTCCATGTGGCTGCTATAGGCACACAGCATGTCACCAGCACCCTGTGGACAGTGAGAAGAGCCGCCTGGGGCACCGCTCCCTCATTACTCTTGTCCGGGAGGAGGGTGATCAGTTACACCTGCCACACGAGGGTGCTGGCATATCTGCCAAGCGTAAAATCCAATTATCTACAACAACAAGACTGCCAAATTCCCAGGCACTGTGTCATTTATGCCGGGTTCGTATATTCAGGAACCTGTGGAGTGCTCTGAAAATCCTCGTAAAATACAAATTCTGCTGAGCATTAAAGAAAAACACGGAACCAAGCAGCCTGACCACAAGTTCAGTATCCGGTTTGACAAATGTGAGCCTGGCATTTCAGTATCAATTTGGGCTCCATCGGAGCACCCCCCGTGCTTCTCCTGCTGTGTGATGTGTTTGTCAGCGTGCAGATTGCAAGGCCCAGCGACACACAGACCTGTCTCACTCCAGGAGCCACGGGGAGGGAGGCTGATGGAACAGGTGCAGGAGAACAAAGGCGCACACCGTCGTCCCTTTATCTGACATTGGCTTTGACTTTGAGTAGGCTGCAGAAGCATATTATAAAAGCAGCAAGCGGCTCCAAGTTGAACTCAGTAGCCAAGAACTGTTCTTGCACTGCAAAAATCTTTGCAGGATGAGAAGTACTCAGGTGACACTGATGCAGGAGCCTAGGTAATCGGAGGTAGCAGAGGCATGGATGCTGTGAATCATCATCAAGAGACTGGGTAGACAGCGCACGTCTCCTGTCAGCTGCTGCTGAGACGAGACTCTTTCCAGCAGAAAGCAGTCCTCCGGGGCCTCTGACTTGCCATTCATCTGCAAAAAAGCTTGTTTTCCGTCTCCTCGTTGAACACGAAGTCCTGGGTTTCAGAATGCATCTTCCTGCGCCCTCACGAGGCGGAGTGCACTCTGGGAATGCTTTTGACATTGAGCTGCTGTGATGGATGGTGCGATGGCCCCCTGTGTGTCCAGCAAAGAACAAACCCATTAGAGGGAAAAGCTAATCGTGAAAAACTGGAAGAGTCCCCGAAGATGCCAGGAAGGACCATGTTGTGTCCCGGGGTCTGTTAACCAGTCCCAGGCGTTCACACAGAGAAATCCAGGAGTGCTTCAAAGACTTCATGGAAAATGGAATTAAAAGGTGATTTGGGGCCGGCGCCGTGGCTTAACAGGCTAATCCTCCGCCTTGCAGCGCCGGCACACCAGGTTCTAGTCCTGGTCGGGGCGCCGGATTCTATCCCGGTTGCCCCCCCTTCCAGGCCAGCTCTCTGCTGTGGCCCGGGAAGGCAGTGGAGGATGGCCCAAGTGCTTGGGCCCTGCACCCCATGGGAGACCAGGAGAAGCACCTGGCTCCTGGCTTCGGATCAGCACGATGAGCCGGCCACAGCGGCCATTGGAGGGTGAACCAACAGCAAAAAGGAAGACCTTTCTCTCTGTCTCTCTCTCTCACTACCCACTCTGCTTGTAAAAAAATTAAAAAATAAAATAAATAAATAAATAAATAAATAAATAAAGGTGACTTGGTTTTGGTGTAAAAAATCCTGAACTACATTGGTTGTCTCATGATGCACTTTTTAGTGTGAACTTTTTAAAGCCCCTCATACCTCTGTGAGAGGCATCGCCCAGCTCCTCCTGGGGCAGGGGGCAGTTAATAGATCTTGAAAGTCTTCTTTCAGAAATCTCTCACTAGATTTGCCTGTAGCCTTGGCCTTGTTCACATCTCAATCCCCGACTCCCACCAAAGGCCTTTAATATGGCCCAGTTTCTCCATCTCTTTTCCTGTGCCTTTGGTGTCCTGGCTAAGAAATCCAAGGTCAGGAAGATCTCTGTGGTTTCCTCTTCAAGCGTCATTGTTTCGTTTTTCACATTTAGATCTCTCTCTCTCTCCCTCTCTCTCTCAGAGGCTTCCAGGTTTGGAGCAGGCCTTAGGCATAGCTGGGCAGACATTGCCTGGGATGCTACATCCATAGCAGAGTGCCTGGGTTCCACTTCTGGCTCTGCTTTCCATCCAGCTTCCTGGCAGTGCGCACCCTGGGAGGCAGCAGGTGGTGGCTCAAGAAGTTGAGAGCCTGCCAGCCACTTGGAAAACCCAGGCTGAGTTCTGGGCTCCTGGCTTCAGCCTGGCTCAGCCTCAGACGTTACAGGCATTTGGGGGGGGGGGGGTAAACCAGCAGATGGAAATTTCAGATTCTCTCTGCCTGCCCCATCTCTCAAATAAATTAAATAAGTAAATAATCCCTCACAAGCACCCTGAGAGACCACAACCCTGTTTCAGAGATGAGAAAAGCCAGGCACATAGGTGTTCAGTCCCTGACCAGTGTCCCTGAGCCACTCGGCTTTAAAATACGCCATTTCCGACCTCTGGAGGCTTCCTCTCCCTAAAGCTTCTTGGAGCAATGCAGCAAACAACCCCAAATTAGGATGCTTGTCCCAGCTGCGGCAGTGAGTGATGTCATGGTGACCTGCACAGACCCTAAATCGGGTTTGTTCCCCCAACTATGACTCGCAGAAGGAATCTGTGCATTGACAGTGCTGAATGGTGCTAACTAGAAAAGATTGGAAGTTGCGCTGCCAAAGTGTCTCTGAGCTTCCTGGGCGCCAATGCAACAAGGCAAAGAGGATGAGTTGCATGATTCTCAAGGGCTGTCAGGACAGAGCAGCTCTTGGGAATGCGAAGCCTTTCGTGGCCCTCACATCGTGGAGAAATGTGTCTTACATGGACCTTCACCTGGGGCAGCCTGAGAGGTGAGGTGGACGGCACCTGAGGTAGGGCTCCTCTAGTCCCCTCAAAGCACAGCTCCAGGAAGGCGGTTTTGGGGGAGGAGGCTCGGCCACTGAACCCAAGAACACGGCTCTGGGCTGCTCCACCTCGTCCCAGAGCACACCGCTGACATGGCTTTCACACGCCCTATGTTGGAATGTCCCCTCTCTCCCACGGGTGGCGTGGCTGGGGACAATTCACAGCGCCCGCGAATTTCACATTTTACATTTCAGTTATTCATGAACTCCCTGGAAAGGCCATGTTACAGTAAACGGTCATTTCCTGAGCAGATAGGAGCTCTGTGTGTCAGAGTTTGGTGTGGCTTCGGTGAACCAATGGCACCATGGCTTAGTTCTGTGGTGTCAGCCAGTCCACCATGTCTTCTGAAGACTTAGGGAAAAAGCGGTTTGTGAAACTGTTTCCATGAGTTTGCCAGCCAACAGATAAATTATTCTTCAAGGCAGAGATGAAACCTTAGTGAACAATGACAAGGCAGTAAACGTAGGGAACTTGTATAAGCAGAGGAATGGATGAGTTAATTTTAGTGCCTTTAAGTGTCAGGATGAATCTAAATAGTGGAAGAAATTACTCCACCTTATATTTGTAGAATCATCAAGGGCCTGGGGGTGGTCAGCTGGGTTTTTCCAGCTGCATTTTGACACGGTGGTTGGAAGATCCTGTTTGGCAGTGGAGCACTCTCCTATTAACAGCGGCGGGGAAAGCGGCTGGAGGCTGGGCTGCTGTGCCTAAGCGGGGCAGGGAGCCCCACAAGCATCAGGACGTCCTCCCTCAGGGCTGGGCCCTGTGTGGGAGCCTCTGCTGTCTGCAGTTTATATTAGTCTGGTCCGTATCTGTTTTCCCAGTGTCTAGCACATGTCTAGGTATACAGTATGCACTTGGTGAGGCTTGGTGAGTGGATGGGTGGTTTGGCAGATGGATGGATAGGTGGAAGGGGAATGGCTGGATGGAGGGATGGATGGAGGGATGGGGATGGGGTGGGAGATTAGGGGATGGATGATGAAGGATGGATGGTTGGGGGATGGGTGGATGGGTGGGTGGATGGATGGTGGAAGTAGAGGGGGATGGGTGGATGGGTGGGTGGATGGATGGCGGAAGTAGAGGGGGATGGGTGGATGGGTGGGTGGATGGATGGTGGAAGTAGAGGGGGATGGGTGGATGGGTGGGTGGGTGGATAAGGATGGGTGGGTGGGTGGATGAGTGAATGTTGAGCTCAAGCATATGTAGATAAATCCCTGGAAGGATGGGTGATTTGTAGGTTGAGCAAACTGACAGAAGGTGGGTGACTCCACAATGCATTCCACCTTCCTGCCGTAATGTGCCCTGCTCCTGTTGCCCCAGATGGCCATGTCAATGTCCCAGGACCTCAGCATGGCAGTTGCTTACTTCCAGAGGGGCAGCCCCACTGTGAGAAGGGTCCTCAACACCAGAAGCCTCTTCTTGTGCCCGAGCCCCCACCAATCAGCAGCAGCTGAGGTGGCCTCCTGGGCGTCTCCACTTTCCTGAGCACTGCTGGGACCCCACCCCTCTGTGCTCCTGACCAGGCCCCTCCCCACTCCCCCGTTCTTGTTCTGCCGGCCCGCCCTTCAAGACCCAGCCCTTCTGCGTCCCCTCCCTGGACGTCTTTGGCCTCGCCCCAGCCCTCCATCCATCCCCTGGTAGCCAGAGGCTGGGTGCCAGCCTGTGGGCTGAGAGGTCACCCAGGAAGAGCAGGGGAGGAAGCGCTGAAGTGCCCAAGCCCCGCCCCGCATGTCCCCTGCCCGAGACGCATTCTGAGTCCCTGCCTGGGGGCTGGGAGCAGCCGGTGGTGACCAGAGGGGAGATGGCATCTGAGCCCTGTCCCCTACATTCACTCCAGTGGCCACGGCCTCACCTTTAGTTTCAGCAGCGAAGGAAGAAGCGCGCTGCCGAGGTCACACTTGCCAGGGAAGTGGACCTGTGACAAATGTCTCCAGGATTTTTGTGACAGGAGCCATCCCTGAGGTCTGCGGGCTGGGCCCCTTTCTCCCTCTCAGCAGTGTCTCCCAAGCCGGGGGCAGGAGTGGCTGTAAAAGGTGCTGGCTCAGCACCCCTGCCTTCCCTTCATCGCTGCGGCTCAGGTGGCTTTAGGTGGCAAAGAACACGTCCCTGTACCCAGACAGTGACCGCGGAGCTGCCCGCACACCACCCTCAGTTTCCCCACATGTTCCTTGGGGGGCCCCCAGACCACAGCCAGCCCAGGCCTGGATCTCATAGTTCCCACCCCCAAACCCCTGCACCCACTCTGGAGGAAGAATAGTTCTAGAATAAAAGCCTCTTCAGACTGACAGCCAGTAGCCCAGAGAGGGCAAGGGGTGGACCCGGGTTACACAGTGATGGTGGAACCGGAAATAGATCCCAGTTCTCCTTCCCCTACTCCCTCACCCCCTGCTCTATGCCTCTGCTGGGTGAATTATCAGGCAAGTCTGGGTTCAAATTCCCAGGTGGCAGAGTGGAGCACAGCACTCAGCCCCTCCAAGACTCAGTGTCCTCCTCTGGAAGGGGGTGACAGTGGCATCTGTGCAGAGAGAAGCAAGTCTGAGACGCAGGTGCACACTCAGAGGTGAGTCACTGGAGACCGGCTGACGCACGAGGTTCCCGGGGCCAGCCGTCCGCAGAAGTCTGGAGGCTCCAGAGCTGGCTGCTGCCTGGCACAGCCCAGGCCCAGGGGGGCCTTGGGACCGCACCTGCGGAGTGGGGACAACAACAGAACCAGGGAGCCCTGCGGGGCATCCTGGGACATGGAGCACTTTATTGGAGGCCAGCTGTGCACTCAGCTCTGCACAGCCTCCTCGACCCCAGCCCCATACTCCTGGGGGCTTGCACAGCAGCCCCTCCCTGGGCTCTTCCCGTCAGCCCAGCTCCTGCCCACCTGCCCTAAAGCACTGGCCACGCCCCCTCTTTGCCCTGAGATAAAGGACAGTCTCTTGATTTAACCTTCAAGACCCCTGGCGGTCTGGCCTCTGCTGGCGCCTCCACCCTCCGCCCCACCAGTGTCCCCTGCAGCACCCCCTGGTGATTCCTGCCGTGCCTGAGCCCTGGTCAGAGGCCCGGGTTCTTGTGCGGTGGAATTTGCCAGACAGATGCATCATGGATCGTTAGCCCATCCCAGACTGGGGCTCCTTAACCAAGACGTGACTCTGTACTGAAAATCTGCCCTCTGTTTGTACCGTCTGTGGACCCTGTGGTTGGCTGGGGGGGGGGGGGGGGGTAGGGACAGGATGTGATGGACAGGAGAGTGGGCCAATGGGCGAGTGAGAATGACAGAAAACTGCTGGTTTGCCCTCTCCCGGGGTGCCCTCGAGCACACTGAGCAGCCAACCACTGACTTCCCCTCTTGAGATTCACAGGGCCCATGAACTTCCTTTCGGTGCCAGCCCTGCCCGAGATACTGGGCCCGGAGAACACAGGCGCCACCCTCCAGGGGCTGTGGGTGCACGTGGAGCTGAGGAATTGTCCAGAGCAGCCTGGGTCTAAGTCCTGGCCCTGTGCCTCAGCTTTCCTGTCTGTGAAATGGGGGCAAAGACAATGCTTCCCTCTCGGTGCTGCATATGACGCGTTTTGAGCCTGTTGGATGTAGGCAAAAGCCCAGCTCGTGAGAGCTCTCTTGTCATCGCTGCTCCTCTTCGGGGAAGTCGCCTGGGGGGGCCCACCACTGCAGTCTAGAACATTCCCAGGGCAGATCTGGAGATGGAATAACCACAGAACAGGGGTCCTCTTCCCCAGCCCTGGGTGCGCTTGATGCAGGGGGCTGTGTGACCTTGGGGAGGTCACTTAACCTCGCTGAGGCTGTTCCCTCACCTGTGCACGGGGGACCCTGTCACAGGCCACCAGGAGGATTAAATGAGAGGACACAGTGCATGACAGAATACGGGCAGGCGCCTGTGAGGAGGTAACTGCGCGGGCTGCTGGTGGGAGGTGGTGTCTGGGGAAAGCTCTATTCTGACTTCCGCTCGGTCACGGGCACCTTTGTAGACACTGCTGGGAGGAAGGTCTGGGGGAGCGGCAAGCTTGTTTCACCCTCTGTCCTTGCCCTGCTGGCCCAGGAGGATGGGGACGCAGCGGGGTGGAAGGGGAGGCCGTCGCCGCGTGAATTCTCTGCAGTCACCTCCGTCTTGTTGAGAACATGGGCCCTGGGTTTGGAAATTGGAAGCGTGTCAAAAGCTCCTCATTGAAAGCTGCGCCTGCCTTTGCCGGCCGTGGTGACTGGGAGATTAATTTCCGGGACGGCCAGGCAGGTGGGTGCCCGCGCCAACTGACTGCGCCTGCAGGTAGGGGCGATGCTGCCTCCCACCCTGCTGGAAACCAGGAGGGCAAGGCGCTCGCCTGCTGCTGAGGCAGGTGCGGGGGGCATCTGCAAGGTGACCCCGTGGGCTTACACCTCGCAGGCGGGCCCTCCAGAGATGCATGTGTGCACACACACGTGCACGTGCACACGTGAGTAGGGTTAGACACGGTCATGATGGCATTAGGAAGAGGAAGTGAGGCCTGAGCTGGCCCCACCACATGACCCTCTCCACAGTGTTGTGTTGCAGCCAGAAGGTGCTCGCCAGGTGCATTAGCAGGGAGCTGGATGGGAAGTGGAGCAGCCAGGACTCGAACTGCTGCCCATATGGGATGCGGGCATCGCAGCCGGCGGCTTTACCTGCTACACCACAGTGCAGCCCAACTTTGTCCTTCTTTACAGCTTATTTGAGCTATTTTGGGTCCTTGAATTTTCATGTGAATTTTAGAATCAGCTTGTCAGTTTGTGCAGAGAAGTCAGCTGGGACTTTGATCGGATTGTGCTGAATCTGTAGGTCAGTAGGCAAATAGTGTCTTCTTAATCATATTCATTCTTCGGAACCATTGGTGTGTGCTGTCTCCAACCGTTGGGTCTTTGATTTCTTCCAAAAATCTTGTGGAGTTTTTAGAATATATGATTTGCCCTTCTTTTGTTAAATTCACTTGTAGATATTTTATCTTCAGTTTCATTGTGGGTTTGCTGGTTGCCTCGATGTTGATATATAGCTGGTTTTTGACTACTGGTCTTGTGTCCTGCAAACTTGCTGAACCTGTTTATTCGTTCTAATTGTTTTTTAATGGATTCCTCGGAGCTTTCTATGTATAAGACCATGTGGTCTGTGAGTTCAGTTTTGCTTCTTCCTTTCTAACCGGAATGGCTTTGATTTCCTTTACTGGCCAGTTGCCCTGGCTGGAATCGCCAGGACAGTGGTAGAGTGGGCATTCCCGTCCTGCACCTGTCTTAGGGAGAGTGCTTTCAGCCTCTGCCATTACGCATGCTGCTCTCCATGGGTTCTTCACAGAGGCTCTTAATCAGGTAGAGAAAGCTCCCTTCTCTCTCTGGTTTCTGAGTGTTTTGATCATGCAGTGTTGGATTTTGTCAGCCTCTGGTATGCTCATGTGGTTTCTTGCCCTCTAGTCTATTGATGTGTATCACATTAATTGGTTTTTAAATGTCAAACCGCTCTGTATCCCTGGAATAAATCCCACCTGATCATGGTATAACATAAATGCTTTTCACACAGGGATGGCTTCAAGTTGCTAGTGTTTTGTTGTTTTTTGCACACATGTTCAAAAGAGATCCTGGTGTTTTATTGTCCTTTCTTGTGAAGTCTTTGATTTTGGTATCAAGGGTAATGGTGGCTTTAAAGGAAGTTTACAAGTGTTCCTGCCTCTTCTGTTTTTCAGAAAGTTTGTGACAATTGGTATTATTGCTGTACTTAGGGTGTTGTTGTTGCTGTGGCCAAGCATGTGTAAACTGTACCGCGTTAGCTGCTTTCATTGTTCAGTGGAGTCAGTACGTTCACACCGTCACACAACTGTTCACCCTCAGAACTGTTTCCTCTTTCCGGACTCAAACCCTCCGCCCGCTGCAGTTGCCTTTCTTCTCTAGATGGTTGATGGGAAGCCTAGTGAAGCTGTCTGGTCCTGGACTTTTCTTTGCGGAAATCGTTTTTCTTACTAACTCAATATCTTTCCTTGTTATAGGTCTATTCAGAGTTTCTCTTTCTTCTTAAGTCCATTTCCTTAGTTTTGTGTATTTCTAGAAATGTTTACATTTCTTTTCACTTACCTAATCTGTTGACATACAATTGTTCATAGTATTTTCAAATAACTCTCTTTTTTTAAAGATTAATTTATTTATTTGAAAGGCAGTGTTAGAGAGAGAGAGAAAGTCTTCCATCTGCTGGTTCACTCCCCCAGATGGCCACAACAGCTGAAGCTACGCCAGCTGGAAGCCAGGAGCTTCTCTTCCGGGTCTCCCACGTGGGTGCAGGGGCCCAAGGACTTGGGCCATCTTCTACTGCTTTCCCAGGCCATAGCAGAGAGCTGGATCGGAAGTGGAGCAGCTGGGACTCAAACTGGCGGCCATATGGGATGCCAGCACTGCAGGCAGCACCTTTACCTGCTACGCCACAGCGCAGGCCCCTCAAATAACTCATATTTCTATAAGAGCTGTTGTAATGTTCCTCTTTTATTTCTGACCTGGGTAGTTAGAGTAGAATATTGTCACTCTCCTGAAAGAATCCATTTCTGCTTTCAGTGACTTTCCCTAGTGTTTTTTTAGCATCTGTGTCATTAATTCTACTCTATTATGTTCTTCCTTTTGGTTTGGGATTTAGTTTGGTATTCTTTTTCCAGAATTTTAAGATGGAAGGCTGGGATTTTGGTTTGAGATCTTGTGTGTGTGTGTATGTGTGTGTGTGGACATTGACAGCTAGAGCTTGCTGTCTGAATGTTGCTTTGGCAGCATCTCCCAAGTTTGTGTGCGGTGTGTCTTCCCCTGAAAGTGTTTTCTGATTTCCTTTAGGGTTTTTCTCTCTGATTCCTAGTTTATCCATTAGTGTATTGTTTAATTTCCACACAGTTGTAAATATCACAAGTTGTTTTCTGTTATTAATTTCTAGTTTCCTTTTGCTGGGATCAGAGACAGAGTTTGTAGCACTTCAGTCATTTTCTTTTTTTTTTTTTTTTTTTTTTTTGACAGGCAGAGTGGATAGTGAGAGAGAGACAGAGAGAAAGGTCTTCCTTTACCACTGGTTCACCCTCCAATGGCCGCTGCAGCCGGCATACCGTGCTGATCCAAAGCCAGGAGCCAGGTGCTTCTCCTGGTCTCCCATGCAGGTGCAGGGCCCAAGCACTTGGGCCATCCTCCACTGCACTCCCGGGCCACAGCAGAGAGCTGGCCTGGAAGAGGGGAAACCGGGACAGAATCTGGCGCCCCGACCGGGACTAGAACCCGGTGTGCCAGCGCCGCAGGCAGAGGATTAGCTTATTGAGCTGTGACGCCGGCCTCAGTCATTCTCAATCCACGGACGGTGTGATGGCCTATTCTGGGCAACAGCCTGTGTGCCTGAGGATGCAATCCTGCCGCTGCTGAGGTGTTGTGTGCGCACCTGTCATCTCATCTGTGTACGGCGTTGTGCAAGGCGGATGCTTCCCTGGGGGTCTTCTGCCTAGTTTTCCCATACCTTGTTGAAAGGAAAGTACCGAAGTCTCCACCGTCTCTTGTTGAATTGTCTAGGTGTCCCCTAAATCTGCGATCCTTTGCTTCGTGTATCTTGGGACTTTGTGTGAAGTGCATGTGTTTATAATGGCTAGAACTTCCTGGTGGATTGACCTTTTGTCATTATGAAAGGTCCCTCTCATTTTGTCATTATAAAATGCCATCTCCGATGACTTTGCATCTTAGAGTCTGTTTTATCCAGTGTTATTACAGCCGCTTCAGCCTCCTTGTGATGGCTGTGTGCACGGTGTATCTTCCTCCTTCCTTCCTTGCGGTCTACTTGTGTCTGATTCTCAAGTGAGACTCTGGAAGTGGCAGAGAGTTGGGCCTTATTTTTCACCCGGTCTGACCATCTCTGCCTTTTGACTGTACTGTTGAATCCACTCACATTTAACATTGCATTGGTGGAGTTGGCTCACAGCTGCCGTTTTGCCTTGTGTGATATGAATGTCTCATGGCGGGGAGGGGTGGTTTGTTCCTCTGTTTCGTAAGTATTTTCTAGTATAGTATTTTAACTCATTTAATATTTTTCACTAGATTTGCTTCATGAAGTGCTTAGTGTGGCTCCAAGGCTGACCACGTGTATCTCATCAGCATCCACTTGTACTAACTTAATCCCAGTGAGGATGAAGCTGCCCCAGTTACTGCGTTTGCACTCTGTTCCCCCTCCCTCTTCTTGTGCTGTTTCACATTAGCGAGCTCCTCATCCAGCGCTGTAAGGTGTAGTGGGGAGGCGGGGCCCAGAGAGAGCACTGGCTGCGGTCAGTCCCTGAATGCCCGAGCCTCAGTGCCCGCCTGCAAGTGGGGAGAACTGGATGGACACAGCTCCAAGAGTGAAGTGAGCTATTGGCCCCAGGCTATTAGCTGTAGGGGTTCTGAAAACAGTGGCCCCTGTCAGCCTTCGGAGGGTTCCAGGGTTCCAGTTACCCCAGCATTCACCCATCAGACAGAAACCACACGTGTCACCCATCAGATGGAAACCACGCGTGCCTGGCCAAAGCCACGAGGGTCCCTTCAGCTGACCAGAAGGAGCGGTCAAGGCCTTGGGAAGACCTTGAACCCAGGCAGGGGATGCAGGACAGTGAGCTCTGTGCTTTCAAGTCAGGCCTGGCTCTTCCTTGGAGTAACTGGGTGGCCCTGCACCGGCCACTTCACCGGGCTGAGCCCCCATCCACGCCTCTGCCCACATCACCGTGGGCAGCGTCCGCAGGGGTGGGCAGGCAGGCAGCTGGGCTGGAGGAATGGAGTGGCGCTGCAAGGTGCTCACTAGCGAGGCACTGGCATCTCTGGGTGAGGCAGCAGGTGCCCCTGGCTGCCCTCGGTGCGTCCCCAGGATCCCAGCCCCCAAGACCACATCATCAGATCCACAGGGGAGGACAAAGCCTCCGCAGTTCCTGGGAGCTTCCTTCTGCAGGACTCGCAGGGATGTAGCTGTTAGTCCTGAAGAAGTTCCTGCACCCTCCCCTTGTTCTGCCACACCACACGCCTTCCTGGAAGTCCCCTGCACCTCGGTCCTGCCTGGGACGCCTCCCCCATCTTCCCTGAGCTAGCCTTGCAGGTCTCATCCTCTGAGAGCCCCTCAGCCTCACCTCCTCTGGGAAGCCTTCCCTGATGGCCGGCAACCCCTGACCTGTCCGTATCAGTGGCCGCCCACAGCCCGGCCCACCTGTGAAGTCATGTTGACCTTTCAGCTTCACATTTGGCGGAGTAGAGTCCTTGCCAGCCCTCAGGGGCTTGTGTCCAAGCCGCCGCTCTGCTATTTGCTGGGCAGCTCCACGGCCCACCATGGGTTCCCCTTTTCCTACTCACCAGGTAGCTGAGCTGGGCCACGAGGCCTCCGAGGAGAGGAGGGGCAGTCGGTCCCCTCCACCGGAGGCTCCTGCAGACTGTGGGGCGGGCACTGCCCCCTCCTCCACGGCAGGAGCAGCCAAGATAGAGCCCACGGGCCTGACCCCAGAGCAGCGCCATTTATTCAGGGCTAAGTAACTGACAGGGCAGCCGGGGGGGGGGGGGGGTGCCGAGCCCGCGGCCCAGCTCAGGGTCCTCTCTCTCTGTCCGCAGTAGCACGATACAACCGCACCAGCTACTTCTACCCCACGTTCTCAGAGAGCTCGGAGCACAGCCATCTGCTCGTGTCCCCCGTGCTGGTGGCCAGTGCCGTCATAGGTGTGGTCATCATCCTCTCCTGCATCACCATCATCGTGGGCAGCATCCGCAGGGACAGGCAGGCCCGGCTCCAGCGGCACCGCCACCGCCACCGCCACCATCACCACCACCATCACCGCCGCCGCCGGCACCGACACCGAGAGTGCGAGCACGGCTACGGTGAGCTGCCGCCCACCCAGGGGCCCTGCAACCCCTGCACAACAGTGATTGCAACCAGGAGGCAGCGAGGGGTTGGCAGCTCGGCCCTGAGTGGGGTGGGGCGGCCAGGGGAGGCATCCCAGCGGTCTCAGGGGGATCAGGAAGAGCTCAGAGGTGCCTGCCATAATTCATGTTCTCAGTGGTGTGAGAGGCCCCACATCAGCCAAAAGGGGACCTCGGAAGGCAGCTAAAGGTCAGAGGAAGAGTGAGTGGCACCACTCTCCACTCCCTGCCACTGCTGGTCCAGCTGGTACCTGGATAGAGAGATGGAGGGAGGGAGAGAGGCAGGGAGGCAAGGAGGCAGGGAGGCAGGGAGGCAGGGAGGGAGGGACAGGTAAGTGGTGGACGAGTGGATGAGTGGAAAGAGGGATGGTGGGTGGGTGTGTTATGAAAGCTTGGTCCCTGTCCCCAGTACCAGATCCAAATAACAAGGACGAGGTTCAGGGGACACAGGAAAAGGAAATTGAATCTGTCCACAGATAAGAGACCTCCAGGTCTCCAGGATGTCACTCTGCTGAATGAGAGGTTGGGGGCTTATAAAAGGGGCTACAAGGAAGGGGTGCTGGCGTGGTGAGACCACAGAAGAGCCACAGGCCTCTGGTGCCGGGCGCCAAGGCTTGTCACTAGATGGATGACGTTGTACCCTTCTCTGCTTCATGCCGGTCCTTGAGGTCCACAGGTGGTGAGATCAGGTCCTCCTGCTGAGCGGAGAGAGGGAGCAAGGCAGTTTGTGCCATAGGACATGGCCCAGCAGAGGCTGAAGCATCAGCTTCCCAGCTTTACGCTTAAGTGGTCAAAGTTCTTCTCGTATGTTAGCCAATACCTGGTACAGCTGGGGTGAGCGCACGGGCTGGGTGGGAGGTGAGAAGGTGGCTACCTGGGAGGTTGAGTGGATGAATGAGTGATGAAGGGGGAGAAGGCTGGGTGGAGGGGAGGGATGGAAGCACGCCTGGGTGAGTGGGGAGATGAGTGGTTCGGTGGAGGCGGGGCTGGGCAGGGGGATGGAGAATGGTGGGTGAGGAGGAGATGGATAGATTGGAGACTGAGCAGATGGATCAGTGGATGGGCGGGTGGAAGGGATGGGTGGATAAATGGAAGGATGGATGAATGGAGAGGTAGATGGATATGGGGACGGAGGGAAGGAAAGACAGGTGGATTGAGAGAGATGCATGAATGGATAGGTGAATGGATGAGTGGTTGGCTGGATGGATGGATGGGTGGATGAATGGATGGATGGAGAGACAGCAAGGTGAGGGTAGCTGGGAGGGGGGATGTGGATGGGATGAGTGGGCCTAGAAATATGTGGAGGAATGAATGGATAGAATGAATGTTGAGTGAAGAAATCAACCCCAGAGTCTACAAAGTACAAATGGAGCTGGTCCCAGGGTCTCCCAGCTGTGAGAATCACCCTTTAACAGAACCGGCGACCAGTCCTTGGGGGTCCACTCCCTGAAGTGCCCGTCAGGTCCGGGTGCAGCCTCCTGGCTGTCTCCATGGCCTGAAAGCACAGGAAGGAACTCGATGGCACTCAGTTCTCAGTGTTCCACGGCAGGAAAAAGCCAGCCCCTCGCCCACTGGCCGAGACCACCTCCCAGGGAGGAAGAGGGAAAGCAGAGCCCTGGAGCTGCAGGGCTCCAGTGGATGCAGTGGCGCAAGCCCGCTGGGGTTCAGAGCCACCCCCTGAGGCCCCTCCTGCTCAGGGCAGGACGCGCTTGGGGAAAGGAAAGAACACATGTAATAGACTGAATTGGACCTGCTCAGCCGGGAGCATCGGCGGCCCCCGCCCCGCCCAGGAGCACCGCGTTAAGTCACTGGCTAAGGAAGGTGCTGCCTTCGCTCACGGGGGCACCTGGAGTTGGTGGGCAGAAGCCTGGGGGCGTGGCCCGCTGAGCGCGTGGTCTCTCCTCGCAAGATCCTCCCGGCAGTTTTCCTTCCCAGCCCACTTCCGACCAGGAAGGCAGGCTGAAGCAGCCGGGGAATGGGTCTGGGGTCACCCAGCCAGCAAGGGTGGGTCCCAGATTTGAGCCTGGGCACCCACAGACTGAGCACGGCCCAGCTCTGCCTGGCCGGCCCTGAGGGAGGTTCCAGGTGTGGGAGACACACCGGTGGGGCTCAGGGAAGTATCTGGCAGACACACCTGGCCAGGGGCCCCCCCACACCTGGCCACCACTCCTCTGGGAAGGTGTGAGGAGAACCCCAAGAGCAAGAAGCGGTACCTCAGACAAGGCTCAGTGATAGGATGCGGCAGGAAGACACAGCGGTTCCTGGTCTGCCCCTGCTGCAGTGACGAGGGTTGGGGCGAGGCCAGTGTCACTAGAGCTCATGTGGAGAGCTCAGTCTTCCTAGACGCCAAGGACTCCCCAAGAACACAAGACAGGAGCGTGGTCCAGACCAGCATGACCTGCCCTACGCTCGCATCAACAGCCCCACCCTGGGGATGCCAGAGCTCCTGCAGAGCATGCTCATCCCCCACGAGGGCCCCCAGGAGCGACCACGCCACCCCAGGCCCATGCCAGGGCACCCAGGAAGGCAACTGCCCCTCCCAGCCCCAGCCTTGCCCTCAGCGCCTGCTGCTCTTCTCCAAGCACCTGTCAGGCTCCGCCCCTCTGCACAGGCCCCTCCCTCTGCCCAGACCTCAGCGTCCGTCATTCCCCAACCAACAACCATTGCAGGACCAGACCCGGGCACCACCTGTAGGAGCGGCTCAGCCCCTCCTTGCCGCCACTGGGCGGCCACCATTGGAAACCCACCCCCCCACACACACACACACACAACTTCCCTGTCCTCGCCTGGCCTCCATCAGTGCCTTGGCTGGGGCTGACTGTGGTCCCCAGGACAGCAGGGCCTGTGTGTGGCTCACCCCACCGAGGCGCGGGGCCCAGCACCCGGCCTAGCCCACAGGAGGGGCCCTGAGCCCAGAGGAGGGAGCCGCCTCATTTCTTCCTCATCTCGAAAGATATGGGAGCCCCTTTGGAAGACCAGGATCTGAGGCACAACGAAGCCACTTGTTGGACGTCTCTCGGTCCCCAAGCCTGAAGCTGGGGCTGGGAGCAGAGGCTGGGGGCCCACGGTGGTTCCCAAGCTGAGAACAGTGGGCGGCTGGCCTTGGCTGTGAGGAGAGAGATGGTCTGGGGCGGCCCCCCTTCAGCCGATGGTGGCCAGTGGGGAGGCCTTTGCCGCCCCTTCCTGGCTCCCAGCTCCCACCTGCGCCGCTGGCCGGACCTCCTCAGACTTCGGGAGAGTCCCGTCCTCTGCTCCCCAGAGCCCAGCCTTGGCCCTGACTCCGTCTCTGCTCCTGCTCCCTGCTCTGCGGCCACCCTCCATCCTGTCTGTGGCAGCCCTGCTGTCAGCCCGGAGCCCCTAAGCATCGCCCCGTGTTCACCCGCAGGCACCTCACACTCAGGATCGTCACCCACTTCTTACTGTGCAACCGCAGGAGAGTTGCCTAACCTCTCTGAGCCTCATCTGTAAAGCAGGTCCCCAGGGACCCACCTAAGAAAGTTATTGCTAAGCTTAAATCAGCTCAGTAGCTGGCTAATGAGTTCCTGCCCCATAAATGTTAACTAATTTCATTTTCTCTCCGACTGAGAAAACCTGCTCCAGGCTACTTCTCTGATCCCAGCTGTCCCCCCTGCCAGCCACCCACCTGGCGCCCCCAGGCCTCCTCCAGGGGCCACTGAAGTGACCACATCCATCCTCTACTCAGCAGCCCTCCGGGGCCAGGGGCTCCCTGTGACCTCAGCATGGGGCAGGCCACCTGCCTGCCCATGGCCAGCCCCGGTGGTGGTGGGGGGCCTGGGGGTTGGAGAGGGCTCCCCATCCCCCCCTCTCCGGCTACACGGTAGGTGAGGTCGTGGGGACGGAGCTCACAAGGCGGGCCTCTCCTCCTTCCTCCCCCATCTGTCCAGGACCCGTAACCATGGACTTGCGTTTCCATAATGAACTACGGTATCTGTTGAGCTGGGCAGCGTGGGGGATGGGAACTTTCTCCTCCACGGAGGGCTGCACTGGTGGTGTCTGTGCTGACCTGGAAGTCAGCAGGGCGAAGGGGTAAGAGAGAGACTTGGGATGTTCAAACCAGGGAGGAGCCCGGCCCGACTGCGGCTCTGGCCCTGAACTTGGTCATCTCCAGAGAGAGATCTGAGCCAGGTGGATGCCTGGAGCAGCTTCAGCCTCTCCGACGTGGTCAGTCCTGGGAGGCCCAGGAGAAGGTGAGCCAGGAGGAGAGGGGAACCCTGGCCACCCTGCCCAAGCCTAGGAAACAGCCCTAACTGTGCCCTGCCCCACCCACCAGAATCCCTATGAGGGCCACAGCCTTACTGCTCGCTGTGTGTCCTGCAGCAAGTCACTAGGCCTCTCTGGACCTCGGCAGAATGCGAGCACGGCACTCCAGCAGCATTGCTAAGTGGTGTCCGCAGGTCTAGGAACAAAATGTTCTGCGATCAGACGCTGGGCAAGCTCAGCTCACCACGTTTCTCAGCTGCAGGTCGCTTGGGGCCTTTGATGTGCTCGTGTGTGATGAACAAAGGGAAAGCAGAGGAGAATGAAGTGGGCGGGGTCTCCGTGCTCAGCTTAGAAGCCCGCTGCCCCGGCACACCTCAAGGCGGTAATGTGCGGTTGGAGTAGGGCTCGGGGGAGACGCCTGGTCCCAGAGACCAGGGACTGTGCAGGCTCTGGCCCCCGATCATTCTCTCTCCAGCCGCTCTGTGTCCCGCCCAACTATGCAGCTCAAAGCGTCCTGTTCACACCACATCGCACCACACTCTTCTCCCTCATCTCCCTCCGTGGCTCAGAGTGCTCAGTTCCTGCCTGCCTTCCTGCCCTCCTCCTCCAAGTCCTAGACAAGACTCAGCTCTGGTAGCCTCTCCTCCAGGAAGCTCTCCCTGACCTCTGTCCTGGTCAGGCCTGTGTCTGCTCTTACAGCCCCAGTACGAGCTCCATCAAAGCTTGGCACACCACGCAGTACCAGGCTATCCCCAGGACAGGCTACCCCCAACCCCAGGGCTCCACCAGGATGGCTCTGCTTCTTTCTGGGACCCGTGCCCAGCACAGGCCTGGCGCTCACTTGCTGGGGCTGTCACCGAGGGAAAGCAGGCTGTTGTGCGTGGTGAGGGGACAGTCAGCGGGGAGATCAGGTCCCTGGAGGTCTCAGGTAGACCCGCGGGGACCATGCGTGGGGGCTGCCTGAGGCCTGGGCTGAGGACACGTCCCCTGCAGTGTCGGAGGAGCACACTTACAGCCGCTCGAGCCGCAGGGTGCGCTACGCCTGCAGCCCTGTCGAGGACTGGCCCCCGCCCTTGGACATCAGCTCAGATGGAGACGCGGACGCCACGGTGCTCAGGGAGCTGTACCCAGACTCTCCACCAGGGTAAGGAGGCACGTGGGGGAGGGGCACGAGAGGGCGGGGCTCTGGGTACAAAGACACCCCTCCCCCCTCGGTGTCAAACAGCAGCCTCTCTCTCCACACCTGCTCAGGTGCTCATCCCGCACCCTCCAGATGAGCAGGCCCCACTGAGATGGGGAAGCAGGTGGCAGAGAGGAGATGAGCCCAGATGCCGGCATCTGGTAGCCCCAGGGATCCCCTCTGGAAATCCTTTCTTGCATGATATTGAGCGGGTTCCTTAACCTCACGGGCCTGCTTCGCCCTTGTTGAGACAGCGCTGTCACAGGGTGGTGACAGCGGGCTGGCATAGCAGGTGCGCAGCCCTTGCCACATGGCAGCTCCTTGGCTGGTGGTGTTTCTGTTTGGAGGTTGAGGGAGATAAGGCGTCCGTGCTGAGGAGGGTGGCAGCAGGGGCGAGGGAGGGCGGCTGGCATGGGGAATGGTCTTTGTCAAGGATGTGGCGTGCGGGGTGGGTGGAGGGGTGCTGCAGGCAGATGGGTGGCAGGAGCAAAGGCTCGGTGGCAGGTAGAACCAACTGCGCCCACTAAAGACTACAGAAACAGGGCTGCCCCCGCCTCCTTCCTCTTCGTGGCTGTGGACCCAGCCCGGGCACTTCCCAGGCAGGTGGCCTGGGGCACGTCACTGCCCCTCTCAGGGCCTTGTCTGTGAAACAGGGATGAGTAACTCCTATATCCCTGTCGTCCTGGGTGGGAAGAAGACGCTGTGGGTCTCTGGGGAGGTGATGCAGGGTCTGACAGGAGGTCAGGTGCACCCCCAGCCCAGGGAGCTCAGTGCTTCTGTGTGGGGGAAGAGCTAGCTGCCTATCCCCAGCGGGGATTGTTTAAAGGATGGGGCCACGTGGGCAGCTCCTGATGTCAGAGGCCATGGGGAGCAAGTCTTGGGGCTCCTGGGAACAGAGTTCTCCCTGACTGAGGCTGGTGCTGGGTTTCTCTCAGGTCTGGGAGTGTCTGGGCTCAGGGCCCCCACTGAGACTCAGCACCTTGTCCCGAGACAGGGGGAGTCAGGGTCTGGACAGGCTGGGCAGGGCCAGTGGGAAGGCAGGCCAGCCACACACAGCCACCAGGGTGACAGGTAACAGGAGTCGAGGGAAGTCCAGAGGCCCATGTGGCCTTGGGGTGGAGACAAGCTGTGCTCAGGCGAGGGAGTGGGTCCTGGGGCTGGAGGGAGGGACACAGTTATGCCCTCTGCTAATGAGGCCGCCCAAGGCTGTGGCAGCAGGAGGGGGGACTGATGGGGAGTATGCCAAACCTTAAGGTCCTGCCCGTGGGGATCCAAGCCCCTGCTCCTGTGAGCCCCCAAAGCCCATGTCACCTACCCTGGGACAGGGGTCGGTGTGTCCACACTGCACCTGGAGTCCTCCCCTGCCTCCCCATGCAGGCAGCCCCCTCTCCATCACTGGTGCCTGAGGGGGGAGAGGGCTAGGGGTATCCAGAGACCCCTCACGGACCACGGCCTCAGCCTCCTGGAAGGCAGTGGGTGAGTTTGTGCCCTACAGTGATGGGCCCCAGGGACTTCCTGAATCAAGAAGCACAGCTCTGGGGGGGCTTGAGACCAACTGCCCAGCACCCGCCCCCGGGCAGAGCCACCTCAGGGGGTCTCCCTAGACAAGGCTGCTACTCTCTAAGGCGTCCGAGACACAGACAAGTTCAGACACAGGCTCAAGTTCACGAAGAATGTGGGGAAGAGTCAGGTGCACACCCGGATCCCAGGGCTTCCACCAGATCCAGTGGGGACAGGACCATGGCCAGGGCAGCTGCTCATGGCAGTTAGGGACCCACCCCTAGGGCCCAGCTTCCACAGGGGCCTGAGGGAGCTTCTTCTCTTATAGCTACGAGGAGTGTGTGGGGCCAAGGGCCACAGAGCTGTATGTCCCCACGGATGCGCCACCGCCCTACTCGCTGACCGGCTCCTACCCTATGCTGGACAGCGCCCTCGATGGAAGCAGTGGCCAAAGCCCCAGCCAACACCAGCAGGTGCACAGGACCAGGGACCAGAGTGGCCTCCGCAGCGCCTCCATGGACACTCTGCCCCCATACGAGGCCGTGTGCGGGGCCAGCCCCCCCTTGGGCCTGCTGCCACTGCCGGGACCAGGGCCAGGGCCAAGGGGCTCTGAGAGCCCGCCCAGCCCCACCCGGGGCCCTACCTCGGGCCTAGAGAGGATTGTGTGAGTGAGCCAGCTGGCCAGCTCCTGCTGGAACCTCTGGTCTGAGCCATGCTCTTCAGGCACACATGGGCGCACACACACACAGAGATACACACATGACCTACATACAGCTCACTGACACAGGTGCGCACACAGACACGCCCCATGTGCACACGATCTAGGCATGCACCTCACGTGTGCAGACACGTGTGCAGACACAGGCCCCCGCCCAAACCCACCTGTGCAGGTGCCCTTCATGCCACTCTCCCGCCCTGGCTTCTCCTCCCTAGCCTGCCTCTGTGGATGGCGGTGGGGGGAAAGAGACGAAGTTGGAAAGCGCCTTTCACGGCCCTGTCCCCAGGCCTGTTTGTCCCTTCCCTGCCCAGCAGGCTGTGCCCACATCCTAATTCCACCTTTGGAAACTTCTGGGCCACCCCAGGTCAGCTGCCTGCCCAAACCCCAGCCCCAGGGCCAGCTTGTCCTCCTGGGAGGTGGGGCAGCCCCAGGGAGGCCTGGCTGTATGCTGTGCCTGTATCTCAATTCCAGGGCAGAAGAGCCACAACATCACCACCCTCCCCTTACAAGGGTGGGGGACGCAGGTCAGGGGGCTCAGGTGCAGCCTGGAGACCCTTGCAGCCCGCTGAGCCCCCACCCACACAGGCCCCTCCGTCTGGTGCTGCAAGTGGAGCTTGGAGCTCTCAGCTGAGCGGGCACTTCGTGGCTGTGCAGTGGTGTTGGTGGGTCCCAGCTGTTCCCACATGATGCCACCCACAGCCTGGGACTGAGGTCTTCAAAACAGATGAGGCCATGACCTTCTCCAGGTGGCCTCATTGCATCGCTGCTGGGACACCGCTCTGAAGGAGACACGTGGCCCCTCGCCCAGTGTGTGCCACTTGGCACAGTGGCCCCAGGAGCTGGTGCCGTCCTCCTGCATGGCAGCACGTGACTGGGAATTGTGAGTCGCCACCTTCTGGCCTTGCCCTTCCCTGGTTCTTGCAGAGACAGAAATCAAGAGGCCCCAGCCTGGTAAAGGCCACTGTGTCGCCATGAGACGACCAGCGGTCTTGTGACCAGGGAGGCGCCGTCAGCCTGAGTGCAGAAGGGCTCAGATCTCTGCCCATGAATCCAAGCAACTTCCATCAGAGGCCACACAAGGCAACAGGTGATTCCTGAAGACTCAGCCTGCCGAGGGTGGTGGCCCAGCAGCTCGGAGCGTCCCTGCCAGCGTCGCCAGCGGCGGGGCAGTGGGGGCAGTCGCCCTGCCTCCCCACTACCCACCTTTAGCCACCGGCACCCCTGTTCATCCTCCTCCCCACATCTCAACTCCTCCAATGAAGGGCTAAGACAATTCCATAATCCCTTTCTGAAGCTGAGGGGTGGCAAAGACGGCGACCTTGAACTTCATTTTTGGTAGCGATCGCCTTTCTTCTGGTGCAGAACAGAAAGGAACCCACCCACAGGTCCTGTAGCACCCTGGAGCCCCAGACTCCGCCTGGGGGAGGGGCCTTGTTTACAAGTTCTGTGCGCCTCCGTGGTGCACCTTTTCCTAGGCAGAGTTATCTGTCTGCTATACTTAGAGCCTTTAACATGTAGCCCAGGGACAAGACTTTCTGAAGAAATGCATCTTGCTTCTGCAACTCCTGAGAGTGCTCGGGGGGGAGAGGAGGAAAGATTAAAAAAAACAAAAACAAAAAACCCTGAGTCCTCATGGAGTGTGTGAGGGATGGAGCCAAACAGCTTTTCTTGTTCCTGGCTGAGGCGCTGAATAAGCAGCAATGTATCTTTTCTGTGTTCAAAATAAATACATCGTATCAATAAAATATAGCAACAAGTAACCATTTTCAGGTGAGCACTGGGATTCAGGCAGATCTGAAAGGGAACAGCAACAAACTGAAAATAGTCCCCAGTGGCCTTTCCCACCCCTTCCTTCTCCTTTCCCACTCCTTCCTTCGCCTTGCCACTGACCCGGCGATGGGGATACTGGATAAATCGATGACTTACGGGAGTTTCTTCTTTTTGGTTCGTTTAACCTCGCCGAAACATGGCTGCTGTCCCTGGGATTTGGCTGGCGTACACGTGCCTGCCACAGGCCATGGATGCCAGGAGCCGCCTCCAGGAACATCACGTTTCACTTGAATGGTAGTTGGCTTTTGGCATCGTGATAGCTTTTACTGCCAGCAAAGGGGGAAATTGCAATTGGGCTGAAATGGGTGGCTTTCTCCCCCTCTGCAGAAATTCTCTTCTGTGCTCTCTGTAGGACGCTGGCTTTGGCTATAGCTCTCATGGCAGGCTGAGCCCCACTCCCTTCCTCTGCCTCGCTTCCCTCCCACTAGAACTCAGGTGGAGCCCACCAGCATTGCCCAGGGCCCCAAAGTGTCCTGAAGTGAGGTGCGATTCTGATGGAGGGTGTGGCTGAAGAGAAGGTGACCCAGAGATAGGGAACCACAGCTCCTCTTTCCTGTTCCCCCAGCTCAGTCCCACATCCCAGCTGGAGGGGCCGCTGTCCCACACTGCCACCTGCTGGCTCCCTGCTGCCACTGCTCCTAGTAAGCACGTCTACCCGTGAAGAATGAGATTCCCTTCTCCCTCTTTGAAACCCCCTGCCAATGGACAGTCACAGCTGGAGGCAAATTTTGTCACTTTGGTTCCTGGCTTGTCTTCCCCCCATGGAGGAGGTGGGGGGTTCTGTGAGGTTCAGTCCATCCGTGTGTCTCATTTTTAGGAGTAAACCTACCTTCACCCCAGCATCTCTCCCTCTGGGAACAACCTGGGGCCCACGTTCCCCCCTTTGGATGCAAAAGAATCGCCCTTCTATTCATCTAAACACCGCCCTCTGTGGCTCAGGTGCCGGCTCTGTGTTCGGAGGCCCTGCCTCCCGGGAATGAAGGTAGCAAACCTTGTGGCGATGGTGCCTGGCAGGGGCTCATCCCAACCTAATTCCACACTGACTCCCAGCCCCAACAGCAACCAGCCAGGATGAGGGAGCCTGGGGACTGCCAGGCTCTAGGCTCTTCTGTCTCTTCCCTCTGCAACATGCCCTGTGCTGGGGGGGCACCATCTGAGGTCCTTTGCTTCTTTCTACAGGGAGATTGGCCTCACCTCTCTGCTGGGGGGGGGGGGGGCTGAGACCACTCCCAGGACCTGAACTCTGCCCTAGCCCTCCCACCCCCTCCCCGAGGAGACAGGAGGTAAAGCTGCACCCCCAGGGTAGCAGGAAGGAGAGGAGGCAGGCGTCTTCACTCATTGCTCTCAACAGTGTCCCTCACACCTGCATTCCTGCACACAGGGCCCACCTCCATGCTCGGGGTAGCATGCACACACCAGTGTCCACCCCGTGGCTGGCCAGGGCCAGGCGTGAGCGTGAGCGTGGAAGGACAAGCAGCTTCCTTGTCATCCGAGGCAGGGAAGCTTCTGTCCTGGGCTCCGCTTTGCCCGACCTCGTGCTGCACCTCCCCCAGCCCAGGAAATGCTCTGCAGCCCAGGGCTGGTGGCCAAGGTCATGCCTGGTATCTCTGGATTTGGAGGCCGGCACGCCTTTTCCCACGCTTTCGGTGCAGCTTGCCTGCCTGGCGCGTCTCCCAGGGCTCCAGGTCCCCAGGCCCTGTCGTGGGGCTGCCTGTCTCTGCTCCGCAGCCCACCACAAAGCCAGCCCCACTGGAATGCAGGCAGAGTGGGAGGACATCTTTCGAAGAGGGGGTCTCCACCCTTTGACAGGCTCTGAGCCCCAACAGCACTCCCATTCTACAGCTGTAAGAGGTAGAACCCCAACTTGAATCCCATTGCTTCATGTAAGTGAACTGTCCGCTGATTCTTAGAACTTCAGGCATGGCTGGATCCAGGGAGTCGGCCCACGGTGTCTCGTCTCTGGGCACTGCAGCTGCGGAAGCCCCGAGTCCACGCTGGGTGGTTCGAGAGGCCCTGTGTCTCCCAGAGAGCAAATATCACATCTGAACTGAGTGCGGGGCACGGACCCAGCTGCGCCCCTGAGCATCCCAATGGCCGTGGCTGGGCCTGGCTCACGTGCTCACTCCCGATCAGTCTCCTGGAGTGGGTGTTCCAAAAGAAAGAGCAAAGGAGGCTGGGAGGACTGGGCATGCATGGAGCATCAGACTCCCATGTCCCCTTGGTCTCGTGTGAGTGATGACACCAAGCTAGAGGTAGACCACGGCCACGTGGTGACTGGGCACGGGGAAAGGCGAGCTCACTGACCAGGGCCCGCAGCAGAGGAAAGAGCAGACAGACACAGCCTCCAGCTGGGGCCCAGGGCAGCAGAGCCACTGGGCACCAACTGCTCCCTGTGCCGGCTCTTTCCAGAGACTGCCCGGTCAGAGAAGAAGGGCTGCTGGGCCTCTGCTGGGCTGCAGGCAGCCAGCTGAACTCCACATGGGAGGCCCTGTGACTGTGGGCACACAAGACCCCCACAAGGAACACTCCGCCCACAGATTGCCTGTCACAAGCTCTGTGAGCACACGGCCAAGGCCAGGAGCTGTGAAAGCCGAGGCTCTGGTCCGGTGCTGACTTCTCCCGGAGGGCCACTCCGCGTGGCTCCTGCCTCCCTCCCTCCTCCCAGCCTTTCCTTCCTGCATTGTCCCCAAGTGGCTGAGTCATCCCTCCCAGACTTGGGGCCCAGGGTCCGGCTCCCGGAGTTGGGGGTTATGGAGCAGACAACTGGGAAGAGGGTGCAGCTCCGTTGTCAGGGAAACAGGCTCCTCCCCATGTGTCACCCATGGACTGGACCACAGTGCTGGGTTCCAGGCAGCGACCCCACCCCACCGGGCCCCTGTGGCCTGAGTGCCTTGGCTCTTCAGGGAAGCTAGGGGCTGCTCTCAGGATTGGGACCCAGAGGTCCGGCTTGGCTGCTTCTGTCATCAGTTCACCCTCTCAACCTTGAGCCAGACCCTTTTCTCCCCTGGACCTCAGGACACTACCCCACCATCAGCCCCACCCCCTGTGTACCCACCCACCCCCCAAGCTAGCCACACTGGCAGGCAGAGCAAGCAGCCAACCCCTGCCCTAAAGGCCCAGACAGTACAAATACGCGAATCCTACAACCCACAGAGGCCGCAGTGGGCCAACGGGGTACAGTCCTTGGGCCAGGAGGCCAGCACTGCACGGGTGAGGCCAGGCACCACGCCCAGCAGGTTCACTCTCAGTGTCTCAGCCACACTGAGACAGACACGAGTGCACGAGTGGCAGAGCGGCAGGTGCCTGCAGGCATGGCAGGCTGCCAGAGAGCTGCAGACCAAGCTGGCGAGCAGGGATGAGGCGGTTCAGTCAGTAGAAACCAGCCATGGAAGACAGAGAGCCTTGCAGACCGGCGCTCCCCTACCCCATCCCGTACTTCCTTCCTGGCCCTGGAGGCCGTGACCTTCAGAACAACTCTGGCGCCAGGAGCCCTGATTTCCCCCTTGTCCTAATCTGCCACTCCCACTTGGGGACCTTGGGTATAAAAAGTAGCACCTCTCTCTCCCTCCGTCTGTAACTTTCAAAATAAATTTTAAAAATCTTTTAAAATGTATATACAAACATGACAACAGGAGAGCCAGCAAGGGCACAGGACTGAGCAGCTCACAGCTGGGAGCCTCTGAAGGCAACACGGGGAGGGGCAGGAAAAAGGGGGCTTCTATCCAGCAGATGACCCTGGGAGGTCACCTCCCTGCGGCAGGGGACACACTGGCACACGACAGGAGGACCAGCAGCTGGGGGGCGGCAGGTGCCCAGGGGCCTGGCTCACACACTTGTTCTGGGGGCCAGGCAAGGACACAGCCTGAGCTGGGCCCTGCGCCTCTGGGAGGGGCTGGGGAGGGAGGTCCGGCTTCTCAGCCCTCCTGAGTGACAGGCAGCAGCCGGCCCGCCCACAGCTTCCTCCTCAGCTCCCTGAGACTGGGACACAACAGAGGCAGGGCCCATCCATGCTGCCAAGTACCCAGCCTGGCCCACGGGATCCCTCCTCCACAACCAGCCCCTCAGAGCTGCCCCCAGGCCTCCAGGGGGGACCTCATCACCCACCACCTGGAGATGGCACGGGGAGCCACCGAGGGTCTACAGGCAAGCAGCCCTCACCCACAGAGCCAGGCAGTTCCTGGGCAGTGGCCCGCCTCGGCCCTACCTGCCAAGGAAGTAGCCCTTGCTCTGGGCAGATGCTGTGGGTGGGACCCCAGCGCTACGGCGGAAGCCTGTACCAGGCTTCTGCGGGCACTAGAGTTCCTGGAGCTTCTCTCTGTCCACCTGCTTCCGAGTGCCTGGAGGAAGATCAGGTCCCCGAAGGCAGGCACTGCTGGGCCCCTGGCAAGAGGTCTCACATAAGGGCTGGGGCTCTGCCTTGAGGTGGGGGCAGCATTTCCATCACACCCCACTGACTTTAGTCCCATTTTAAAGCTGGAGAAACTGAGGGCTAAAATACTTACTGCAACTTGTCCATGTCAACAGCTGCCCAGCGGTGCAATGGCTGCTAACCACTAGACTCCACTGCCTCTCTGCAGGGAGCAGCAGCCAGGGAGCTCAGAACAAGGGGAGGAATTTGGCCTTGGAGACAGAGCTTTCACCTCTTCCGGCCCTGAGCCCTGACTGCTGGGCTAAGAGCCAAAATGACCTAGCTCATTCAGTCTCTTGTAGCTCGAGACACGCCTCTCAGTGTGCCCCTCTGTGAAATGGGACCAAGGATCATGGGACCATCAGGCAAACGTCCTTGCCTTCTTGGGGGCTGCCACATCCCAGAACTCAGCCCCCTGGGCAGCTCTAGGGGCCCGTCCCACCTCTACAGACCCCCATGTTCGCTGCAGACATACATGGGGAGCTCTGTGTACTGGTAGTGGCCCACGCTTTCCAGACACAACCTGGGCAGGCTGGGCTGCCAGGCCACCCCGGAAGTGTTTTCCCTGGTCCAGGCTGTCACCGAGCAGGACAGTGGGCAGTGTTCCAGCTCTTCCTGGCCAGAGCCGCATGTGAAGCCCTCCCAAGGCAGGAGAGGAACCTGCCAGGCCCTGCTGCCGGCACAACACACGGAGAAGGCCGGGGAAGGCCCACAACTGCCCTGGGGGCCACAGCATGGTGCTCAGAAGGGGTGGGGCCTGAGAGAACCCCGGCTGAGGGCATAACCTCTGAGGGTACCGCTAGTGGCCTCTGGGGCCCCTTGGCCCTCCAGGGCCGTGCCAGCTCACGCTGAGACCCTGTCCTGCACTGGCCAGCCTTGCTCCCCAAGGGTATATCCCTGAGCAGCCTGAAGGGACGCCACCCCCGCAGGGAGTCCCAGCCCCCACACATGCCTTGGATGAGGTGGCTGTCCCCTCAGGGGGCAGCAGGGAGCAGCCCCTGGTCTGCAGTTTAGCTCCTGGGAATGGAGGGTTACCATCCTTGGTCAGCTCTGCCCGACACCAGGTCCCTAGTCTCCATGGGTTGTCGTTGGCCCCAAAGCCAGAGGCGTGGCTGGAGTTGGCCAGCGCTGACCCAGACATGGCTCCTTAGGCCCTCTCCTCTGAGATGGATGAGCTCTGTGACCGTCTCGCCCATGTCCATGGACCTTCAACCCCAGTTGGCCACCCTGGAGGCTCTGCGGACCCTGGGGGTTGCAAGTGAACCAGAGTATCCCATGGGGCCAGAGGCAGTTGGTGATGGTAACAGCCCAGCCAGCAGGGTGGCTCAGCTCTGGGGGGCTCCCCAGGCTCCCTGGCATGTACGAGAGCCCCCGGCACATGCCACATCCTCCTGAGGGGGCCGAGGTGCCAGTTCCCATGGAGGATATCACCCTGGAGGGTAGGTGGCAGACACCCTGAGTGCAGACTGCACTCACCTTGATGTTCCCCAGGGTGGGGACCGCGGGAGAGGTGGTGACTCCAGGACCAGGGTCAAGGAGGAGGCACAGGGTGAGTGGGGGGAAGACAGTGGCCAAACTCAGGGCGTATCAGGCCCAGGGACCAATCTGCTAAGTCCACTTGGGATACTTATGATCATGTGAGTTTGGACAACTCACCCCACTGTAAAGTGAGTGGTTGAACCCTGCTCCCAGGAGGCCGGGAGGAGTGGGAGGTGGTGGTGGTGGGAGCTATGCATGGCACCCCTCCGAGGGACTGTCTGTGCCCTCCACGTCCCAGCTCACCCGCGTGACCCTGGGCACATCCTGCCATTGGGCAGCAGCTTCTCTCAGCACCCCAGTAGCCCCTTCACCTGTGCCAATGCTGACGCGAAGACAGCAGAGCCACATGGACAACCAGATGTGCAGCGTGCCCTGAATCCCGAATCTGCATAGGGTCTGCTGTTGGCCGGCCAACTTGTGGGATGGGAAGAATGCACGGTTGGGGGCTCAGGGCCAGCTCCCCCGCCTGGTCTCCATCGGGGGTCAGGGGCTCCACCTATCTGGGCTGCAGGCTCCAAGAGCGAGCCTGGAGTGAGGGCACCTCCTCCACCAGCCACATCCTGCCCCATCCCAGTCCCCCATACACCTCCATATGCCTCCCTCACCAGGGTCCCAAAAGAGAGCAGCCCCTCTGTCCAAGGCTTTCTCTGGAGGGAGCGGATGGCCCTGCCCCCGGGTGAAAGCCCCTTCCAGACACACAGTGGGTGCTTAATAACTGCTGGTCTCCGCCTTGCTCTTCCTGGAACTGAGCCCTAAGACCAAGTCCAGGCCTAAGTGGGAAGGACTTAAGGACTTTTGACCTCACCTCCACCCTTGGCTTTCCGAGACACAAATCAGCCATCCATCAATCCCCTGCCTCCCTCCATCCGCACTCCTCCACCCACCTCCCACCCAGTAACTCAGCCCCCGGCAGTCCACACTGAGGCTGGCGAGCTGCGGAGGGAATGCAGGGGAGCCATCTCCGGGCCGCGGGCCGCGGGCCTCCAGGGGGGAAAGGGCACCTTTGGAACAGGCAGGGCTGGAGGCAGAGCGGGTCAGCACCCCCAAAGGGAGGAAGCCAGACTGAGAACAGAAACATCACCTGACAGTGGGCAGCTGCCGTCCAGCAGCGCTGCCCACGGTGAGCAGCGAGAACACAAACGGTGCCCAGCAGCCTGCATCTCCGGCTCCTTTGGGAGACGACACCCGACAGGACCTGCAGTCACAAAGGGCGGAGCAGGCCACAGGGCAGATGACAAAGCCAGGCACCGCGTGGAGGGCAGAGACACAGCGCACTCGCAGCCTCGCTGACAGTCTATTGATGTAATTGTCCTGTTTCATTACCAGGTATTTACAGATTAAACTTTATCACGGGAGCAGGCACTCTGGCCCAGTAGTTAGGACAGCCCGCATCCCACATGACAGTGCCTGGGTCTCTCCCAGCTTCCTGCTCAAGTGCCTCCAGGGAGGCAGCAGGTGACACTCAAGTCCTCGGGTCCCTGCCACCCACCTGGGAGACCTGGACTGAGCTCCTGGCTGCTGGCTTCAGCCTGGCCCAGCCCCAGCTGTTGTGGGCATTTAGGAAGGAGGCCCGTGGGTGGGAGATCTGTGGTTGTGTCTCTCTGCCTTTAAAATAAAAAACTTTCAGAATGCATTATCGTGAGCCTATACTTGCACAGGACAGGACTCAACGCTCTCAAACTCGAGACCCACTGAGCTGGAGAATCCCAAGGGCACAGGAGCTGGCAGTCGCCGGCAGCGCTTCCCAGTGAGGGTTCCAAGGAACACCAGTGTTTCCGAGATGGCACCAATGACATTCCCCTGGCAGTAAGTCTGAGTGGCCCTGGCTTGAGCAGAACTTAGACGTATTTCTGCAGGACCGGTGTCCCCAAGCCTCTCCGAGGAGCTGAGCGAGCAGTTTCCCAAACCTGGAGCAGGGGAACCCTCTTTTCTCAGAGCGCCTATTAACGATCTCCCAGGACGCCCGGGTCCCACGGAGCCCAGTCTGGACAAAAAGGCCGAGAGGGGCAGGAATCCAAGAGCGCTTGCTCGGAGAGCGGCGGAGGCCGCGCCCTTTCCGGATTGCAGGACCTACCTGGGCTTTCTCTTGGCTTCTGTTCCATGGCCGCTGTGGCCAAGTTCATCCACCATAGTCCCAGAGAGCTGTGGGCTGGGGCGATCAGGAGATGCCAGCCTGCAGCAGGGGACCCTGGGTGCGTGGCCTGAGCCGGCAGGGCTGTGGCAGTATTATCGTCACCATGTTCTGATGGAGGCAGGGCCGACGTCCCCAGGAGCTCCTCGGTCACTTTCACTTTCACAGCTAACTCTTCAAGGTGGAGAGGCCGAGGGCTCGCAGGCTGCTCATTCCCCAGACATGGGGCACTTGGCAGGAGCTCCCTGCTCACTTGACCCCCCGGCAGGCTCCAAACCCAGCGGCACCCGAGGGAGGTGGGCTTTAGAAACGCCTCCCACTGGCTCCCAGCGTGAACTGCTGTCACCCTCCCCCAGGTCTGTGCCGGGGTCTGGGGGAGGCCGCAGGTTTTTCATGGCGGATGTATTCCCTAGGCAGGCACACAGAGAGATGAAATGGGTAGGGGAGAGAAACTGAAGGAGAAAAGCAAGTTGGTGACGTCACCTCCCAGGGCCCACAGGATCATGTGTGAATTCGGTCCCTCGTGTCAAGGGAACAAGGACAAGCAGGCTGAGCCAAGGGTGATGCAGTATAGGGTGGTGAAGCTGAGACGGGCGTGGGAGCAGAGGGGAAAGGGAGGAGGTGGGCCCGCTGGGCACCAGGTGCAAAGCCAGATCTCGCAGCCCGCTCTGTGGGCGCCGACTTCCCTCTGGCCTCCTCCCCAGTCCTGGCCCAGTCACGCCTCGCAGAGGGTCAGTGTGTGAACGTGTGCCGGGGGCAGGAGGTCCCGATGCCAACACCCACCAACAGGGGCATTCTGGCCGCAGTCAGGGATAGCTGCGGCCCTGGAGAGAGAAGTCACACCAGGAAACAGGATGGGAAACAGCCGGGTACAAGAGCTGGGGCCCGCGATGGCCACCGGACACCACACCAGCTCTGGCTTACATTTCCTTCGTGTGAAAGAGAAAGGCAGTTCCTCCCCTCCCCTCCCCTCCCCTCCCCTCCTCTCCTCTCCCCCTCTTTCTTTCTTTCAGATTTATTTATTTATTTGAAAGACAGAGATACAGAGAGAAGAGAGGTCTTCCAGCTGCTGGTTCACTCCCCCAGATGGCTGCAACCATCAGGGCTGGGCCAGACTGAAGCCAGGAGCTTCTTCCGGGTCTCCCACATGGGTGCAGGGGCCCAACCTCTTGGGCCATCCTCTGCTGCTTTCCCAGGCCATTAGCAGGGAGCTGGATCAGAAGAGGAGCAGCCAGGACACAAACCAGCACCCATATGGGATGCAGCACTGCAGGCAGAGGCTTGGCCTTCTACGCCCACAGTGCGGGCCCCGTGTTTTTACTCTTCATCACCACAGACACATGAAATTTGTTTTTAATGGTTCAAATCATGTATTTTACATGAAAAATCAAAAAGCTTAAATAGACATTGAAATTATCCTGATAAAAAGGCTAACTGAGGAAACGTCTAGGCTGGTCAACATCTTTCTGAAGAATCAGCAAGTCAGCACAGCGGAGGTAGTGCTGGGCATACGGACCTCGGCCCCGCAGACCCAACCTCGCAGTGAGAATGGAGTGACGTCACCAGCTTTGGAAGATCAAGGCCCTGGCTCGCCCCCTCCACTCCGTGTGCTTGCCCCAGCCTCTCAGGGCGTCTCTGCACTCTGAGCACCAGGCCCCCATCACACCCACCGCATGTCATCTGCCCCGGCCTGTGGCCATTGTCCCTAACTGCTCTGCGACCCTGGCCACCAGCAGCCCCTGCACAAGTTGACTCTGGCCATTCCGGGTGTCCTGCAGGCCGGGAGGCTCCCGACTGGTGCACACGGGGTGGGAGGACGGCAGGCTCTTTTTGGACCCACACACTCCACATTAGGAAACCAGGTACTCAAGGAAAACGAAACAAAACACATTATCCTAACGGCAAAAGCAAGCCCCAGGGAGCTACCACGCTGGCAGGGAAGCTCTCCGAGATGGACCTCAGGGTTTGGAAGGATTTACTGGCTACCACAGAGCTAGAGAAAAATTACATTTCTCTCAAAACGGTGCTCAGACTGAGCCGAGGGGAAAGCCTGGACTGTTCATTTATGAATTCCCAAGGTTGGCCCCAGCACATCAAGATGCCTGGGTGCAAAGGTCCCTGCCCCCCAGTTTCCGGTTCACCCCGGTGCTGGGCGGTCCCCACGTGGCTGCTGCCCACAGTCCTGCAGCATCCACCAAGGAATTGGTCCAAAGAGGAAGCAGCGGGGCTGCACTCCTTGACTGCTTCGTGCTGGCTGGGCCCGCAGTGCCAGCTTCAAGGGAGAGGGCCCCAGGGACAGGGGCACCCACACCGGAGCAGGTGCCTGGGGACCCTCACGGCCGTCTGCAGCCGCTTCTCCGGGTTCTCCCCTCGCCGCTACACCTCAGGGGCAGCCACGCTTCGGGAGCCTTTGCTCCCAGACCCGACTTTCCCACAGGGAACGCTCTGCCTGGCTCTTGCCTCCCACGTGACTCAGGAGGCAGCTGCACCGTCAATGCGTTGTTGCAGCTCAGCGGAGCCGAGCCGATTTCTGGACTAACACACACGGCTTCGTGCTCTGTGGCCCGAGATGACCTTGCATAGACAACCAGTTCTAAAAGACTCCAGGTGGCCTACACATCTCCCGGGCCACATAGGCAGGGGAGCGAGGGAACTTGGGAAGCCAGGGCTGGCTGTCGCTTGTCCCTGCCTGGCTCTGGGAAAACCGGCCAGGACCTGGGGGCTATTTCCCTGCCATGGAACCCAGAGCCGTTCAAGCACGCCCCTCAGCACCACAGGAATGGCTGCCACAGGACTCCTGCTGTGGCCCTGGTCAGTCCAGACGCCGAGGGGTGGACGCTGCAGCACCAGCAGCACCATGTGGGAAAGTCTGCATGGCTCGGTGTGGAGAAAACCAGCTCCACATGCGGTCGGCTCGCCCTGCACATGAGGAGGCATGGCCAATGGTCCTGACAGTGCCAGCACCACTGTGTGAGCCCTGGGCTGAGCCCCAGATTCCTCAGCTGGACACAGACCTGTTCCCTGGCCCCCTGTGTTCCAAATACGCAGGGCCAAGGGCAGTGGTGGGCACGCGGTGGTGGCTACGCTAAGGCTTCAGCAGAGAGATCAGGGGTGGGAAACCCCCGGAGGATACCCAGGGACTATGAGGTTGCAGGCAACAAAGGGCACAACAAACCCATTGGTCCCGTTCGTCACTCACCCACAGGGCTAGAAAGGACAACAGCGCTGGCCCAGGAGAAGAGCCCATTAGGAAAACAGAGCCAGCCGGAGAAAAGGCCGAGAGACACTTCCAGCTCACTGCTAACCGGGCAGCTACAGGCATGTTTCTGGCGCGATCCCATCCTACGGGCCATGCTTCCAGGTCTTGGGAGTTAATATTCGGTCTCGGTTCTGCTCAAGGACTTCCAGCATTTTCTCCATGTTGTGGTCGGCCTCTATCACCTGGAAGTCAAACACCATGGCACAGGGCTGCTCTGACTTCAACATCCTCCTCCTTCCATGGCCAGAGACAGAAGGTGGAGGCAGCCAGGCGAGGCAGGGAGAGGGAGCGCGAGGGGGAAGGCAGATGGGAGGGGAGCTTAGAGCCACGCAGCTCCCAGCTCCAGCCAGTCCCCTTACAATTCCCGACTTTCCCACTTAGGCATCCGCCGCAGGTGTCCCTGCAGTAGGCTCAGGAGTGGGTTTTTTCTCATCATTTTACACCCTCCAGCTGTTCTTTAACACTGAGAGGGAAAAAGATAAATTGAAGGAGGGGTCTTCAAAAAGTCCATGGAAAATGGTGCTATGAGAAAACTGCATGGATTTCTAAAATGAGCTCACCCTGCCACTCCATTTTGCCAGACTTGTTTGTAAACCCACCATGGTGAGCACCTCATGTGCAGCAACCTCTCTGCTGGCGGCAGTGTCGTGTTAGCGGCCCTAACGCCAGCGCTGGCGGCCATGCACGGAGCGCCCTGGCCCACACTGCGTGCGCCGACAACCAAAAGTACCCAACGGCCCACAGAAAGAACTCTGGGAGCAGCCACTGAGAAACCCGGGTTGGGAAGGGAGGAATGCTGATGGGCAGACACATCGCGGCAGTTAGAAAGGACACATGGAGGCAAGAGAGGGAGGGGACTCTCCACAGCAAATGCACGCACCCAGGCCACCACCTGGGCACCTCCCTAAGGCCTCGGCGCCCCAGCCACCACCTGGGCACCTCCTCCCTAAGGCTTCGGCGCCACACATCCCTCTTGATGCCCCCGAGTCACCGAGCAAGGGGACGTAAGGCTCTGTGTCGCCACATCAGAGGGCCCATACCCTAAACCCCCGGCCAGAGGCTGCGGGCTTCTGGAACACTCCTTGGCTGACCACGCTGGACAAGGGACATGGCACTGCACTCAGCAGGTGTCATGGCCTTGGGACAGGTGTTGGTGGGCTCCTCTCAGGTCTGTCCAGAAACAGGGACAGAGAGACAGGAGGAGCCCTTCCCGCCTTCCCCAGGGCTGCCGGACTTGGCCCTCCCCGTCGCGAAGTGCTGATGCTCCCTGGGTCACTCCTCCTGGAAATGTCTCCTGCCCTGCAAGGGAGACCAACTTACCAGAACAGGGGCTTCCAGGGGGAAACGGCTTCCTGTGATGAGCCACTCCTCATAGAGGCGGTGAATGGCGTTCAGGTACTCCTGCCGGAAGCATGGGAGCATCCTGTCAGGCAGGGAGGGGAGCAAAGCCTTCCCACCAGGGGTCACAGGCAGGGCGGGGGAAGCGGCTGTGACCACAAAGCAGGGACTTGGACAAAGGAACCCACAGCAGCCAAGTGGGCTCTGGTGGGGCACGGTGAACGCAGCTCCGTGAGCCAGCATGGGCATCACCTTGGTCAGTCTGCCCCACCGGGTCTTCCCCTGAGGACAGGCCCTTCCCCAGGGCCCGCCACAGACGGGTCTGAAGGCAGGAGCCCACACCTGGCTTTGCCACATCTCCACTGCCAGGCCCCGGCTCCGCCACGGCACAATGATCCACAGCTGCGCCGCGACCAGGTATCTCAGCTCTGGGCGGCCTTGCAGCCTTCTCGCTGTCTTGCCCCCAAGAGGACTGTGGCCACAAAGCCCTTGCCCAGCCTGCCTATGGGCCTCCAGGGCATTCAGTGCGATGTTAACTGAGTGACGACTGGTTGCCAGGCTGGGGCACATGTGCTGGGACACAGAGGGGATTGGATTTCAATGGGATGAGGAATGGAGGCCTAAGCAAACAGCATCAGTGCACGGTCCTGAAGGCTCTGATCTCAATCAGCCTTGTGGGGGAGAGGGAAGGGGGTGTCACATGGGGGAAGATTAAGGAAGGCTTCCTGGAGGAGCTGGCATAGGAACTGAACCTTAAAGGCAAAGGAAACACTGTGCAAATGCACATTTGCTTAACCCCATGGTTTGTGTGTGGCCACATGCAGTTCCTTATGGCCAGGGCACGGAAGGCAGGGGGTGGACAGAGCAAAGGCCAGAGAGGCACCTGGGGCAGGACGTATGGGATCTTGTGTGTTATACTATGAGGAGTGGATTTCATCTGAGACAGGGCGCTGAAGGGTCTGGGCCAGGCAATCACCAGCGTGGTGTCCATGGTGGAAACACCACCTACCCGAGCAGCAGCCAGGGGCTGGACTGCCAAGGGGAACGTGGCGGGTGGACAGTCCAGACCAACCCCACAGTTCCCATGCAAATCGGTGTGGCCCTGAGACAGACTCAGCGAGACGCCCCTCCATGCCGGCTTGGTGCAGAGCTCCGGGGAGGGCGGGGTCTTCCCGAGTGACGAGGCAGAGGAGGGCAGGAGGCCGCAGAGAGGAGGCCCTGGCAGGGGCTGCTGGAGCCGGAGCGGGGGACGGCGGGAAGGGAGGCAGACGTGGACATCCACGAAGTCAGAGAGCCTCCTCCCACACACTCAGCTCTGGACAAGAGCTCAGGGCGGCCCGCAGGTGGGCTGGGGCCGGGGTCCCAGGGGGCCTGGCCGAGTCAGAGGCCACTTACCAGTGGAATGACCCTCTCCTCTTCCCTGCATCTCATCTTCAGCCTCTGGTAGCAGGTCTCAGGAGTGGTCCGCAGATAAACTGCCGTGAGACACACACGGAGCCCCGGTTACTCTGCTGTGGGCTCAGACGCCAGAGCTGGGGTTGGGGGGAGGCTGTGGGCAAGGTGTGGAGAGAAGCCCCTGCCCCAGCTCAGCTCTCCATGGACCACCTGCCAGCTGGGTGGCCCAACAACCACCTCCTGTCACCTTGCCCTGTCACCAGCCCCACGAGGGTGATTCTGTACTAGACAGGGCCTGGCACACAGCGGGTCCCAGCAGGTGTCTGGCTCTGTCCCTCTCCACTGTGCAAACCAGGAAAGCCCACTCCATCCCAGTGAGTTCCGCTGTGAGGTGGCTGCTACAGGGGAGGGCACGTGAGGTGCAGAGGCCAGGGCCCTCCCCCCACAGCTGCGCCTGCCCTTGGTGAGGGCTGAATTAACGGGGGCAAGGGGTCACTGGCGCCAAGCCCCCTGCCCCTGGTCCTGGCAGGCAGGAAGGGAGGGGCCGGCTCACCTATCAAATCGACAGAGATGTCCATGTTCCTCCCGATCCAGTCAAACCACTCGGAGAGGACCACGTAGTCCACCTCAGGCATCTTCCCGCTGCAAGGAGAGGTGTCAGGGCATCACCGCCCCGGGGCGAGCCTCCGGCTGTGCCATTCCCCGAGGGGGTCTGGGTGCTCTCGGTGCACGGGGGTCGCAGAGAGCACCAGGACAGCAGGCTCCTCATCCGCTCCCCCCTTCCACTGCCTGGGGTGGCTGATGCAGCAGGAGTCCTGCGACGGGAACTCCACGCCGAAAAGGGGACTTTAACGCGTGCTCCCCGAGAACGGAGGCAGAGTTCAGGCTGGGAGATGGAGCAGCAAGGCCGACTCCACTTCCAGAAACGCACCTGCTGAAAACGGTCTCGGACGCTCGCTGTCTAAAATAAGGAAAGCGAGGTCTTGGTCCGTTCCCGTCACAGAAAACCATGCTGTAACGGACATGGGGAGCATGCAGCACCGGCGTCCACGCGCACAGCAGCTTATGAAACTGTCCATAGCACAACCGTATTTCCCAAAGTACTCAGCGCTGCTTTGAAAACGCAGGAACAGAAAAGCAAAAATACCGCCGAAACGCCAACAGTTGCTTTTCTCTGAGCTATAGGACTAGAGGAAATACTTATGTTTTTCTTTATGCTTTTCTGTATTTTCCAAATTATAACAACGTATTAGTTCTCATTTCAGGAATAGGGAGTGGGGAGTATTACTACATATTTTAATTTTAAAAAAGGGGGGGAAGAAGAAAAGGGGAAGGAAGAAAGAGCCCCCGAGTGAGGAGAGGCCCCATGTGTATTCCCAGCATTCCTGGGGGCTTGCTCCACCCAGGGGAACACAGGGCAGAGATGGGAATAGCAGCAGGTGGACAGCACAGGCCCCACAGCAGTCAGGGGACCCTCAAAGCCCAAGAGGGGAATTCTTCACTGCTCGGCTCCTTTAAGAGTTGCATATGCATTTTATTTGAAAGGCAAAGAGAACGAGATCTTCCATCTGCTCCCCAGAGGGCTGCAACAGCCAGGGATGGACCACACCAAAGCCAGGAGCCAGGAGCTCCATCTGGGTCTCCCCCCAGGGTGGCAGGGACCTCTAAGCAGGTGGGCTGTCAATGGCTGCATGCCCAGGTGCGCTAGTGGGAAGCTGGATGAGAAGTGGAGCGGCCGAGACTCTTAACCAGCACTCCAGGACGGGATGCAGGGGGCTCAAGTGGCAACTAAACCCCTGCGCCACAACACTCACCTAGGAGCTCTCCCTCTTAACAACCTCCACGTGGGACCCCACTGGGATCGGCTCCGGTCTGCGCTGGGCAAGGACGGCTGCGGGAGGGGATGCGCCGTGCTGTGTGCAATGGGAGCCACTCCCTGGGGCTGCAGGAGCAGAGCCCACTGGGGAGGCCACAGAGGGGCTGGTCCCTCCCAGCTCTGTGAGCTGACTGCAGCCCCATGGGTGGACCGAGAAAGGAGGGGGGTGAAAAGCTGGAAAAGCATTTGAGGGAGGTGCTCTGAGGGGCCCAAGTACAGAGCAAGGCCCAGACTGGAGAGGGACACCTTCCCCATGTCCCTGAGGCCACCACGATACCCTCCACAGAGAGGAGCGGGCTTCACAGCGGCAGGGGCGTATCAGGTGCTGGGACAAGAGCGGGACCATCCCAAGTAGACAGATGTTCAAGGGGAAGCTGGGGGGAGGGGAAGGAGGATAGAGGGGGTGGGAGGAAGGCCTTCAACACTGCAGAGGGGACTCCTGACTCACGAAACCCAGAAACCACAATTAAGGGAATGACTGTGCCCAGAGACTGGTATGGTGTAGGGGCACCTGGTCACCTCTGCCTTCCTTCCCTCTGCCCCCAAGGACCCATCCCACAGGTCCTCAGGTTTCAAGGACACCTGGTCCCACCCCACGCTTCAGATGGACTCAGCTGGTCTAAGGGACCCAGGGAGCAAGGATGTGCAAAGAGGAAGCTCTCCCCTTCTCCAGCAAACACACAGTCCAAGGTCCAGAACATTCAGGCCATGAGGGGGACCGGGCCATGCCACAGCAAGGGGGAAGAAGGCGGGGCTGCCACACGTCACAGTGTCCCATGTCTCCTGGGCAGGATGGGTGGCACATCTGCCTGCAAAGATGCTGGCACTCAGAGCTGGGAGGATCTCGAGAGATAGGACCATGGAACCGAAGCGCAGTGTAGCCAACACCAAACCAGCAGCACCATGGCTCAGGACCGCGTGTGCTGCAGGCACAGCACAGAGACCCGGGGACCAGGAGGCCAGAGTCCCACGGCCGCCCTGGAAATCAGCTCCCAGTGGTCTTGACACCCGAAGGCTCCCCTCTTCCCCATGCTCTTCTGCAGGGGTCCTCGGAGGGTGGCCTTGCTGAGGGCAGGCCCGGAACTACACAAAGCCCTTGCTCAACTGCTAGGAGCTGTGCACTGGAAGGCACTGGGGCAGCTGGGATGGCTGCTTGGGAGCTGAGCGGGGACACAGGCCTGCTCCCGGCCATGCCAGGGAGGCTGGGCCTGCGGCAGGCGCTGTTTTAACCTGATCTGCCACTTTCCTCCAGGCTCTGCCCGGCTCCTCCTGTGTCTGCCTCCAGCATGGGGCTCCCCACACCCCAACAGGCTACTGCTTGATTTCCACAGACCACACAGGGGGCAGTGCCCACTGTCGGCAATCCAGCCACAGGGCTCGGCAACAGTGGACACAGTGGGGTTCCTAGTAGCCACCCCTGCTTAGCCCAGTACAGGGCAGGTAAGGGGCAAAACCGAAGTCTTGGAGCCTTGTGAATCCTGCTGATGTTTGGCACAGTTTGCTGTCACCTCCCCAGAGGCCCAGAGGGCCCCATTTTGCACAGGATGGATTAGAATGGAAGTCTTACACTTAAATGCCACCCACCTTGTACACGTTATTTCCTTGTTTTCACAAACCTCAGGGGCCTAGGTTTAGATGAGCAACACTGAGACTCAGAGAAGGTCAGCCCAACTCCCTCCGAGCAGGGGTTCAAGCCTGGCTCTCTGTGGCCCCCAAACCCACAGCCTCCCCAAGGCCTCACCTGCCCTCCCTGCTCTGTCGCCTGGGGGCACAGCCCTGTGGCTGGGGATCCAGGAACGCCGGAACTCCCAGGCCCCTGACCCAGGCGGTGAGTCCTAGCTTGGACCAGGACCAGTCAGACAGGTGCAGGAAACTACCCGTGCTCCGCCCATCAGGTGAGTCAGCTCAACATTTTCCCAGCGGGGTCCCACTCCACTCCCCGACTTCTACTTCTAGAAAGAATGACCAAGCCGCCACCGTGTGAAGCTTTGCAGTCAGCTACTCAGCCCACGGCACTCGTGGCACACGGCTGCCTGCATGGCTGCCTTAGCTACATCAATCTTTCTCGCCAGCCTCAGCGTTCCACTTGGGCCCAATGCCCACACCTCCAAAACGTTCCCAGCTTTCGGGACACTGCGTAACCGGAGTGAGCCCCAGCCTCCCAGTCCCTGCACTGGCACCCTGCCAAGCCTGGACTGGGGCTCTCTCCCTCGGGAGGCTCCTCACTTGTCTGAGGCGCCAAAGGCAGTTTCTCGAATGCCCTGCAGGACCTCCAGCTGTGAGGGTGTCTCTTCAGGGCACTCAGCCTGCCCCTGCAGACGGCCTTCTGCCCAGGCCCTGCACATCCCCCACCAAGCAGCCCAGGGCTGCTGAAGGCAAGATCAAGCCCAGCACTGCCCTGGGAGGGGCTCCCAGCCCGCCATGCCAGGAAGCTTTTCCCTTGAGCACCCCAGGAAGTGGGGAAACACAGGGTCCCAGCCTGCCCTCTCGTGGTTCCCAGCACCCAGCTGAGCTCTCCACAGGGGGAGACCAAGGCATCCAGTTCTAGGCGTGGGCCTGGAAGCAGCCGGCAGAACTCTGAGGGCTCCAAGTGACAGAAGTCCGTATTCCGGGGTCGGCAGACGGCTCTGGCAGTGACCCGGCACTGTGGATGAGCCACTGCCTGCAGGGAAGCTGCAGCCCGGAGGAGGGACGCCACGAAGAAAGCCCTCTTCTCTTCTGCTCCTCCTGTCACCCATTCCTCCTGGAGCTCAGCCCCAACCCCTTCTGACTGGGCCTCAAGGCGGAGGCCCTTCAGCCTGTGGCTCCCTCACGCTGGTGCAGGGCAGACCTGGCCACCTTCAAAGCAAAGACTACCCAACACACCCCCAGCAAGCAGGATAAATGTGAACCGAAGGAGCCATAGCCCCGAAGGCAATTCCAGGCCTGGGCTCTGGCTCTCATGACCCCCAGAGCCCAGCGAGGCCCCAGGGAAGCCAGGGGGGCAGATTCCAGGGGCGGAGGGCCAGGTGTGGACGCAGGAGGCTCCCTGCAGGCCAGCCGGCCTCGGCTTCCGCGAAGGCCTCACTGCGCCAAGCCAGATCCCGGCAGAGCAGGACGCAGCTCAGGGGCCAGCCCAGCCTCACTGAAGCAGACCTTGAGCGCTAACAAGATGCACGGGGCTTCTAGGGAGAAGCCAAGGGTGAGGCCTGTGTGGAAACAGTCTCCGCAGGGGCCTCGTCCCCGGCTGTTCTCAGCCTTTGGGGGGCTCCACCAGGCTCTGAAGCCTTTAGCGGCTCACGAGGGAACTGCACTGCCTCTGGCCACTTCCTCATCCACTGCCTGCCCCCAGCAAGGTGCACAGCGCCTTCCCCCACCGAGGGAGCCTCCTGCCCGGCAGGGACGCTGGCGTTGTAACCCCTTCTCGGTTCCACACCTGCCATACAGGGGCAACAACCAGAAAACATGTGGTTCCCATCCAGGAAGGGTCACTTGCCCGTCCCTCCAGCACATGAGCAAACGCCTCGATTTCCAGGGAGCACAGAGGCCGGTCCAGGTCACACATGAACGTCCTGCTCCGGAAAGGAGCTCTGCTCCTCTGCCTCCCGAGCCTGGGGACTCTGGGGTAGGAGGCTGAAGGAGGCACGCTCCAAGCCACACGTCAAGTGTGGCTTTCACGGCAGGATCACCTATTTTCCTCAATGCTAAGCGTGTAAGCTCCAGGATTCGAGGCTGCTGCTCCGGGCCACAGGGGCTGTGGTGGGAGGTAAGGAGGCAGCACCAGTGGAGGCCTGTCCTCTGCCTCCGGGGGACTTTGGTGGCAGCACCTGGGGAGCTGCCAGTCTGAAGGCCGTGGTGGGTGGCCTGGCCTCCACTGTGCCCCGAGTACCCGAGGCCATGTGATGCTGACGGTGATGCCGGGACAGGTCTCGAGGCTGCAACCAGGCTCTTGGGAACAAACAAGAGGCCACTTAAAACACATTAGATCCCCAGGACAGAAACCAGAACACTATAAATTTCTTCTGAGGTTCATTTTCCCAAAAAAATCCTAAGCACAGCTGCCAAGCAGTCTGGGAGGGCTCGAGGAGAGATATAGTCAGCCGTGCAGGGGCCAGTGCTATGGCGTAGTGGGATAAAGCCCTGGCCTGAGGTGCCAGCATCCCATATGGGCGCTGGTTCTAGTCCCGGCTGCTCCGATTCCGATCCAGCTCTCTGCTATGGCCTGGGAAAGCAGTAGACGATGGCCCAAGTCCTTGGGCCCCTGCACCCACGTGGGAGACCCAGAAGAAGTTCCTGGCTCCTGGCTTCTGATCAGCTTAGCTCTGGCTGTTGCAGCCATCTGGGGAGTGAACCAGCAGATGGAAGACCTTTCTCTTTTCTCTATCTCTCTCTGTAACTCAGTCTTTCAAATAAATAAAATAAATCTTTAAAAAACATTAAAAGAATTTTTTAAAAAGTCAGCAGTGCAGGAAAAAAGCTAGAAAAATGTAAAAGCCACGTTTTCCTGCCATACTGCCCACAAGACACCCCCGGTGAGGCCCACACAATCCAGACTAACGCCACAGCCACAGAGGCTGGGGAACGCGGAACGGACACGTTGGATATACAGTGACGAGAGAAGAGGGGTGTGAGTCAGCAAAGTCATGGTCACGAACGAAACTGCAGCCTAGGACGAGCCAAAACACACGGCTCTTCCTGGGGCTTTACCTGGTGCTGGGCGGCCGACGGGTGGTGGTGATGGTGGGGGTGACTGGCTATATTTTCTTAGACTGAGGTGAGCAAGGAGCCATACAAGGACCATGAGCCCCGAACTGCACGCCCAGTCCCAGGGATGGCTGGTGGGAATGAGACGTGAGAAGTGGATTCAGGCAGTCTGGAGCCTGGGTCACGACAGCAAACTCTAGTGCTGGGATGGAACCCAGGTCCACGCTAGGCCACCTCCCACTCCCTCCCCTGACCTCACCTGGCTCACCACACAGGACGCAGGACCGGCTGAGCCGGCTGCCCCTGCTGTGCCCAGAAGCCCACTCCACCGCCCAGGGTTGTGCCTGGAGCTACGCTTTGGGCAGAACAGTCCACAGAATCACTCTGCTCTCTTCCGTCTGTTCTCCCCAGGCTGAGGAGCCGGCGAGCAGGAAGCAGAGGCAGCAAAGGGCTGGGTAAGCCCAGTGGCGGGCAGCTGGTGAGGGCTGTGGCAGCGGCTCCCAGCCACTCAGACTCAGAAGCCAGAGGCACGCAGCTCAGGACCTGTGGAGGAGCCTTCTGGGTCACACCCTCAAAGGAAAGCACGTCAAACAATGGGGGCCAGAGCCTGGGGAACAAGCTGGAGGCCAAAGATCATGCGACAGTCGTTAGGAATCAGCCAGGGGTCAGCCCTGTGCTGGGTCCCAGCAGGGGCAGTGACCCAGGTGCGGTGCCCATCCTGGAGGAGCTTGTGGTTAAGATGCCAATATCCTACTTGGGAACTGGGGTTCAGCTGGGGTCAGCTCCCAGCTCTGGCTCCAGACTCCACCCTCCTCACAATGCAGACCCTGGAGGCAGGGTCGAGTAACCAGGTGTGAGACCTGGGTTGGGCTTCCAGCTCCCAGCTTCCATGTGGCCCCATCCCAACCACTGCAGATACCTTGGGCATGTACCAGTGGGTAGGGGAGCTGGCTCTCACTCTCTCACATAAATAAACCAAAGTTTTATCAAGACCACAGCACACAGGACATACACCACAGTAGACTGATGACTCTCATCGCCCTGATTCTTACTCCTTCCCAATATCCTGGCTCTTCACATGGAACTCTCTAGAACCTCCCACCACCCATCTCCGGGCTCCTGCAACCATGTGACCTGCTTCAGCCAATGGAACGTTAACTAGCAGTGAGCAGTGTCTGAACAGGTGCTTCTGCCCTCTGCCATTGCCATGAGCAGGAAACGCGTGGCCAGCTCGTGCCCCAAGAAGGCAGAGATGAGTCACTTCAGGGCCCCCAGGTGGGTCAGGTTAGCACAGCTGAACCCCAGACACCTCATGGAGCCAGGCCATTGTCAGCAGAACTGACTGGGCAACAAATGCCAGTGGGGCCGGGGGCTGTTTGCTACAGAGCACTACTGGGGCAACAGGTGATCAGTACAACACAGCACCCCCCATGTGTCCAACGAACACATTCCGATTTCACCTCAAAACTGTTTTAACACATCGCCAACTGGGCAAACTACATACCTTCTGTACAGGTTTTCTACAAAAATGTATTTTGCACTGTGAATGGACCTCTCCATCAACCGTACAGGTGCCGTCTAAAGGAAAAGAAGCAGCGATTCACTAACCGGCAAAGAGGAGCAGGGTCAGCAAGCCTGGAAAAACACCTGTCTCACACACACACACACACACACACACACACACACACACACCCGCCGCCAGGGTCTGCTGAATGCAAGAATAAGCATCTGACATTAGGGGCGGGCCGTGTGCCTCCCACACCCTGCCCCGCCCCACGCTCTGAGCCTCTGTCCTGGGAGAGGTGCAGGGAAACCTGCCTCTGCTGTCCCCGCGGGGCACGGTGTGGTGACATCACAGCACTGCATGGGTGGATCTGCCCAAGCGGAGCATCTGTGTGCCCGAGGGGGAGCCCCGAGTGCCGCGGGGCTTCACCTACAGACCACGCACGTGACCTCATACTGCCATGGGACCCGCAAATCAGGGGCAGGCTCCAGGCTGTAACCCAGGAATTACTCGTCTTCCTGTCACTCTATCCTCTACGCACCTGAATTCCTTTCCCTGTCTACTCCGTACACAGGATCCTGAAGCCCACCTCTGCCCAGCTCCGCCATTCAGCCGCCTCTCCCTCCCTGCCCCTTGCCTCGTCTGTCCATCTCTTTCCACCTCTGCCTCCTCGGTGGCAGGTTTCCACTCGTGACCCCGACATTCAGACATTATCAGCTACAGGCTGGGTTCACAGGTGAGCACCCAATCAGGAAAAGACACGACTTCAGATTACTGAGAGGCATCTGGTGAGACAAATTCAATTCACCAAAAAGGTTCTCGCACCTTTCAATCCTAAAAGACACAGATTTGCAGGTACCCACAAGGAATGGCCCAGCTCAGCGGCTGTGCCAGTGTACAGAGATCCTGGCCCCTTCACGGAGGGCCCCTACTGCAGTGTCTTTGCTGTACTTATGGCTTAAACGCACAGGTGCCCAGCTGGAGCTCCCCAGCCACCCTTTCCTCTAAGAGACTCTGTCCCCAGTCACAGCCCTGCTGATGGAAGGGGTCCATGAAGTCACATCTGTGCCCTGGGCTCCTGCCCCCAACACCAGGTGGAACCAGGGCTGGACACCTGACTCAGGCTGAACCTACCAGATTCTCTCTCTCAAGAAAATGAACTGGGGCTGGTGCTGTGGTGTAGTAGGCTAAGCCTCTGCCTGTGGCACTGGCATCCCACATGGGTGCTGGCCTATGTCCTTGTTGCTCTTGTTCTGATCCAGCTCTCTGCTTATGGCCTGGGAAAGCAGTGGAAGACAGCCCAAGTGCTTGGGCCTCTGAACCCGCATGGCAGACCTGAAAGAAGCTCCTGGCTCCTGGCTTTGGATCGGCCCTGCTCTGGCTATCACAGCCATTTGGGGAGTGAACCAATGGATGGAAGATCTTTCTGTCTCTCCCTTTGTCTGTAACTCTACCTCTCAGAAAGAAAAAAATATATATATATGAACTAAGAGCCAGACCCCGTGAAGACTAGATGGGCAGTCCTCGGACAGGCACAGAGTTGCACTCGCGTGCCCTGGAGGCTGTGATGTAACACAGACTGCTGGGCCCATCCACGAGCTCCTGACTTAGCAGGTGTGGGATGAAGCCAGGAAGGGAGCAATCCTAACAAGCTCCCAAGTGATGGTGCTGTTGGTCCAGGGACCACACATGCAGAACAGAACTGAAGGATGTTCAGTCCAGCAGCAGCAACTGTGTCACGATGACACGGGCACAGAGTGGCTGAGGGCGGGGCGGGGGAGGGGCAGGGCTGGAAGCCGGTCCTCGGAGAGCTGCAGCACAGGGGACCCCGGGCCGCACGGACAAGGCTGTGCGGCGCTGACAGCCCTGTGGGGCTTCCTGGTGAGTTTCCCTTCCTGGCAACCACGTTCCCCGAGTTCGAGGATTTGAGGAAGGCTGCAGCCCAGCACCTGACACACACCTGTGGGCGCGTGTGCTGCTCCAGCATGGTGAGCTGCACGTACGTCTGCAGCGTGAGGCCCCATCGCCAGGCGTCGCGGTACATCAGGCCCTGCAACAGAAGGCAGCTGTGTGATGCTGGCCTCACCAACCTCGCAGTCATCTCAAGGAACCTTACACGAGGGCTGGGCTGGGGCCCGAGATGGCCGCAGCATGGTCCCAGGGCCCTCGGTAGAAGGCAGGTAAACTAGAACAATGTACAACCTCCCAGGAACAGCTGTACTCACACTGGGAACTTACAGTTCGCAGGGAACATGCATCCGGTCATTGAGTAAACATTCCCCGAGCCCCCATGGCCTGTTCTCTGTCCAGCAGCCCAGGCGAGCCAGCTGGACCTATATTCAGTTCTGGTCATGCCCCTGCCAGCGCCATCCAGGGCCTCCACACTGAAGCCTGGAGGAGAGCCAGACGTTATGGCGTGCAGGGCCCCGCAGAGCTGCTTCTGTCCTCCCGCATCTCCCACCGTTCTCTGCGGCAGCCCAGTTGGCTTCCATCCGTGTGGGCTTCCTCGGTGTTCCCCAAACACGCTGAGTGTGGTCCCCCTCAGTGCCTTCCCATCTTCCTCGTGTTCGGCCTCTGTTCAAGCGTCACCCTGTCAGAGACGCATTCCCTTGCTAGCCTGTTGGAACAGAAGCCCACCCACACCCCACCCACTCTCGACGGCCAAGCTCCAAAGCCCATCACTAACACTTATTCTGCGCCTGCTCCTCTCCACACGTGCTCTCCGTTCTCCTCTTGTTGCAAACTAACGGAACCCCGGTGCTCTCACTGCACACACACCTCAGCAAGGCTAGGCAAACGCTGCCTCCTGCCTAGCAGTGACAGCCAGAGCCCTCCCTGCACCAGAACACCAGTCGGAGGAAGGGAAGAACGAGGACTTCCCCCAAAAGCTTCCATGCTGTTCTTCTGTCGGGAGTGCACACCTGTGCAAACAACAACCCGTTCTGGTGTATTCTGTTAGAAAAGCGCCAAGCACGCTCGGGCTTCCAAGACAGGGTTCTGTCCTGTGCCATGGTCAGCAACACCAGCCGCTGGAAAAACACAGACGGCCCCGAGCTTTCCTCAGCCTGGAGGTGGCGGTCACTCTGGCCGCTCCCATGTGCACAGGGTTCTTCTCATCACCACGGGATTCTTCACGCAAAGACTCTGCGAGCTTCCGCCTTATTTTCGCTTCCAACCTCCCATCACCACCCACTCTATCGTCTTCTGTCTCCCCACACTGGACTTTCAGGGCCAGGAGTACAGCAGCTTTCAACTGATCACTGCCCCCAGGCTCAGAACAGCCAAACGAATGAATGAAGGAGCGAGCATCTGCGGGGGTTGGGGGGTGGGGGGCAGGGCGTGTGCCTGCCCTCTGTTCTAGCAGACAGGGGTCAATCGAATGCCCCAACCAAACCACACACGGAGGTGCCAACTGTGTTGCTAAAAATAAGGGGGCAACTCCCGCTTCCAAGTCCCAAGTCCACACCTAGATCCATCATTTACCTGCTGTGTGACCCTGGGCAACGTGAAAAATGAGACCGACTGTCCCCAGGCCATGGGAGCCCACAGCCAACATGGGTTTCTCAAGCTGTCTCCAGCCGGGCCCAGAGTCTACCCATCCCTTTCAAGCAGCCAGAGCAGAGCCCTCCAGATGGGGAAGGAGGAAGGGCCGTGTGCACATCAGCGCCCCGGCTTGAGCAAGCAGGCAGGTAGCACCTGGTACTGAACAGTGCCAAGTGCAGACCCCACTCAGGGCTGCACCAGAGACCCTGGTGGCTTCGTCAGGTCCCAGGGGGCTGATCCTGATGGGTGTCTTCAAGAACGGCACGGGGGTGCGATGAGCAGCAGGAGACGGACACCCTGGCAGCCAGGGGCAGCCACCTTGGAGAGCATCTGCAGAGGGCCCCGGGCTCTGTGCACGCCCACCCAGGCCTTGGAGATCCTGGACCTCAGGACACCAACATACTGCGGTTTTCTGCCCGTGCCTCTGCCGAGAGTGAGGAAGAAGAAGGCCCAGCACCACATTCCCCAGAGCTGAAGGGGAAGCTGGGGCTTCGTGCCAGGAACAACCCACTCACCAGAGGATTGTGGCCACGCACATTTCTCCACTTGGACACGGGCTCCATTAACACCTGCAAGGCAAGAAGACATGAGTGCTGCTGTCCCTCCATTCTGAGCCCTGTGACATTGTGCAAGCATTGACAAGAGGGAGAAAGAGAGAAGACAGAGAAAGGGACTAGCAGCATTCAGCTGCCTTAGGCGGGCCAAAGGAGCCATGAGGCCACAACTCCACCCAGATGTGGTCTCTTTCTGTAACTGCCAGAAATGACCTTAGAAACACCACCCATCCCTAGGGCTGGCATTGTGGCGCAGCAGGTAAAGCCACTGCCTGTGATGCTGGCATCCCATATGGGCCCCAGTTCGTGGCCCGGCTGCTCCACTTCCAATCCAGCTCCCTGCTAATGTGCCTGGGAAAGTAGCAGACGATGGCCCAAATGCCTGGGTCCTTGCATCTATATGGGAGACCCAGATGAAGTGTCTGGCTCCTGGCTTTAGCCCTGGCCCAGGCCATCTGGGGAGTGAATCAGTGGAAGGGGATATCGCTCTCTTTCTCTCTCTCTAACTCTGCCTTTCAAGTAGATAAATAAATCTTTAAAAAAAAAAAAAAAAGGGAAAGGAAACACTATCCATCCCTGTCTCCAAGAGCAGACACATCCCACCTCTCTGGCTACGCTGCCCCTCCAAGGTCAAGGCTGGCTCTCCCCATTCCTCCTCCACTGTTCTGTCTGAGCCCTCCCTGCCCCCACAGGTGGGGCAGGCAGGAAGGAGGAGCCAGGAGGGGAAGCCAGATAGGCCCAGGTCTACCGTCTCACTTCCCCAGCTGGCAGCTCACTGTGACGGCGGCAGACTGCTTGCCTCTGTCTCCTCCCCGCCATCTCCACTGGGGTTTCTCTGGTACACTCCCTGTCTTGGGGGATGTCTTCCCTGGGGTCCCGTCTGTGCCTCTCAGACGACTGTGTCCTGAGACACACAGCGGGTTTTAGCTGGGCATTCCTCCGCTTGTGCTCTAGAAACAGGGCTGGGCCAATCCCAGACCACGGAGGAGCCTTTCTGGGTGCGCAGCTGTGTTCCAGGGAAGATTTAAACGGTGCTCCTGGGACCAAGATTTTGAGAATGCCTAGATCCACCTGGGGACTTTCAGAGTGCCTATGAGCAGGAGCCAGAGGCGACGGGAGACCAAAGGAAGCTAAGACATAGGACACTGAGGACTAACCCCCACCCTTCACACTCTGTGCCGTTGCTCACTGTCCTCCCCTTTTTTAAGAAAATGTGTGTGTGTATATATATATATATTTCAAAGATTTATTTATTTATTTATTTGAAAATCAGAGGTACACAGAGAGAGGAGAGGCAGAGAGAGAGAAAGAGGTCTTCCATCTGATGGTTCACTCCCCAGTTGGCTGCAATGGCTGGAGCTGCACCGATCTGAAGCCAGGAGTGAAGGACCCTTATGGGGGGAGAGGGACAAGAAACTAGGCCTGGGCAGATATCAGGGGCTTCTTAAGAGGTTAGATGTTCCCCAGGGTCCAGCGGGCACGTTCTCTGGGAAGGAAAAGTCTATCCCCTTTAGAGAACCTCTAGGCATGCCCAGAGCAGAGCTGCCACTCCCCTTCGGAGAGTCTCAGTACTCTCCTCAGCATTCTCCTCAGCTGGTTCCCTCAGCACTCTCCTCAGCATTCTCTTCAGCTGGTTCCCTCAGCACTCTCCTCAGCATTCTCCTCAGCTGGTTCCCTCAGCACTCTCCTCAGCACTTTCCGGTATGCTAATTGTCCCTCCAAACCGGCCAATCCCATATGCTAATTTGTTGACTATATAACCTGTGTGAAACTGCCGCTCAGGGCTCCTCACCGCCTTAGGTGGGGGCCCGTTTGCGCAAACGTACAATAAATACCTCATGCTTTTTGCATCAACTGGTCTGGAGTCTGGATTTTTGGGCATCCTCTCGAGCAAGTGGGCATCTCTACAACTGAGAGGTCCAACATTTTGGCGCCCAACATGGGGCTCGAGGTCGCCCTCAGACCCATTCTCTGCAGGACCAGTTGGAGGTATAATTAAGTGTTTTCTGTTTGTTGTTCTTCGTCTTGAGTATTCTGATTCTGACTGGAGTATTCTGACTGGCCAGTATCTGACCTGACTCTGTGGGACCAGTGGGGGAGGCAGGCGTGCCCAGCAACCCCTGGTCCGTTCCCCGGAGGACGCTCCGGGTTATGAGGGGAAACCCTCGGTCCGTTCCCCCGGAAGACGCACCCGGGGTGGTCTGGGTGGTCTGGAGGTGGGTCGGAGACCAAGTCTCCCTCCTTCCCGGGGAGGGCTGGTCAGGCAGCCGCTCCCAAAACTAGTGCAATAGCGTTTGATTTGTCTTAGCCATGTGGTTTGTCTTGCTTATTGTATATGTCTGTGCATTGGCTGTTCTTTTTGTTTGGGTTGAAATCCTTGCACACATGGGTCAACAAATAACCACCCCTTTAAGTCTCACTCTAGATCACTGGAAGGACGTTCGAGAACGCACGCGCCACCTCTCAGTGGAGATTAAAAGGAAACAATGGGCAAAATTCTGTTCCTCAGAGTGGCCGGCCTTCGAGGTCGGCTGGCCAAGGAACGGCACTTTTAACCTCGATATTATTTTACAGATTAAGGCGCGGGTCTTTCAGCCAGGATCCAATGGACACCCTGATCAGGTGCCCTACATTACTACGTGGGAGGATCTTTCACGTAATCCCCCTCCCTGGGTAGAACCCTTCTCCTTCCCGACGGAGCCCATACGGACCCCGTTACCCCCTCCTCCTATCCCGGTTGTGCCAACCTCCTCCTTATACCCTCTGAAGGAGATTCGAGATCCAAAACCTGACAAGCCACCGGTTCTTCCGGCTGATCAGGACTTTCTGCTCTTTGACTCTCCCCCGCAGGAACTCCCACAACAACCAGAGCGGGATGTGCAACCTTCTGCACCATCCCCTGATTCCACGAGGGCAGGGGAAGAAGTCTTAGCGCCTTCCCCGCCCTCCAGCCGCCTGCGCCTCCGTCGGGGGCAGGCAGGGGGCTCGGGAAGCGTCTGGAATTCGCAGGCTTTTCCTCTTCGCTCGGTGGCTGGCCAGATGCAGTACTGGCCATTTTCTGCTTCCGATCTTTACAATTGGAAAACCCATAACCCCTCTTTCTCTCAGGACCCCCAGGCTCTGACTGGGCTGATCGAGTCAATTTTATTGACTCATCAGCCCACCTGGGATGATTGTCAGCAGCTTCTGCAGACCCTCCTCACTACTGAGGAAAAGCAGCGTGTCTACCTTGAGGCACAGAAAAACGTCCCTGGAGCAGATGGCCAACCGACCCTACTGCTAAACGAAATCGAGGAGGCGTTTCCCTCAACTCGTCCTGATTGGGACTACACCACCGTTGCTGGTAGGGAGCGACTTCGTCTTTATCGCCAGATTCTCCTTGCGGGTCTCAGAGGGGCTGGAAAGCGCCCCACCAATTTGGCCAAGGTACGTGCAGTAGTACAGGGGGCTGAGGAAACGCCGGCAGGCTTCCTAGAAAGATTAATGGAAGCCTACCGTATGTACACCCCGTTTGACCCCCTGGCAGAGGACCGGCAGGGAGATGTAATCATGTCCTTTATAGGACAGTCAGCGCCGGACATCCGCAATAAATTGCAGCGGCTAGAGGGGCTTCAGGGGTATACTATACAAGATTTAATAAAGGAGGCAGAAAAGATTTACAACAAAAGGGAGACCCGAGAGGAGAAGGAGGAAAGGATCCGCAAGGAGCAGGAGGAAAGGGAAGACAGAAGAGACAAAAGACGTAATCGAGAGCTTAGTAGAATTTTGGCCACCGTAGTGCAGGATATAGAAAGGAGTAGACCAGGACAGAATAGGGACTTGGGAGACAAACGAAAGCCTCGGGTGGAAAGAGATCAATGTGCCTATTGTAAAGGAAGAGGACACTGGGTCAAAGACTGCCCGAAGAAAACACAGGGACCAAAGAGGAGACCAGTTCCAATCCTGTCCCTGGAAGAAGACGACTAGGTGAGTCAGGGCCAGGAGCCCCCCCCTGAGCCCAGGATAACCCTTGAAGTGGGGGGCAGACCGGTAACCTTCCTGATTGACACGGGAGCCCAGCACTCGGTACTGACTTCAGAAAAAGGGCCTTTAAGCTCCAAGACTTCCTGGGTTCAGGGGGCAACTGGAGGGAAGTTATATCGCTGGACAACCAATCAAGAGGTCCAGTTAAGTACAGGACTTGTGACACACTCGTTCTTACTAGTGCCAGACTGCCCCTACCCCCTCCTGGGCAGGGACCTACTCTCGAAGGTAGGAGCCCAAATTCACTTCCATGAGAAAGGAGCTACCATCACAGACTCAGGAGGGCGGCCCCTCCAGGTATTAACACTACGCTTGGATGACGAACACCGATTATTCGAGAGGCCCTCGTCCACCATGGCTCCCCTGGACCCCAAGTGGCTCACAGATTTTCCTCAGGCCTGGGCAGAGACTGCGGGAATAGGGCTGGCCGTCAACCGGCCTCCCTTGATCATAGATCTGAAGCCCACGGCCATTCCCGTATCAGTTCGTCAATATCCGATGGGCAAGGAAGCTAAGGAAGGTATCCGGCCACATATCCAGAGACTGTTACACCTAGGCATTTTAAAACCTTGTCGTTCACCTTGGAACACCCCCCTACTACTAGTAAAGAAGCCTGGTACGGGTGACTACCGCCCGGTACAGGACTTGCGGGAGGTTAACAGGAGAACGGAGGATATGCATCCCACAGTGCCCAACCCCTACAATCTGCTAAGTACCTTGCCTCCGACCCACGTATGGTACACTGTGTTAGATTTAAAAGATGCATTCTTTTGTTTAAGACTGAGCCCTCAGAGCCAATCCATCTTTGCTTTTGAGTGGAAAGACCCAGAGACCGGGTTTTCAGGACAACTCACCTGGACAAGGTTGCCCCAAGGATTTAAAAACTCGCCTACCTTGTTTGACGAAGCTCTGCACCTAGATTTGGCCGACTTCCGAGTCAACCATCCGGACCTGGTCCTCCTGCAATATGTGGACGACCTCCTCCTTGCCGCTGAAACTGAGCAGAGCTGCCACTCTCCTCAGCATTCTCCTCAGCAATTCATTGCCCCGGGCACCAACGAGGAGACGACCCCGTAGCAAGGGGAAACAGGATGGCAGACGAGGCCGCTAGGGCGGCAGCCCTGAGCCAACAGGTGCTCCCGTTAAAGACAATTGAGCCCACCCAAGTATCGAGGGAACCACCTTTCCTCTATCCGGACCAAGACTTAGATACGATTCAGCGGCTCGGTGCAGAGTATGATGAACAAATAAGGGTTTGGAGGCTCGGAGAGAAAATAGTCCTGCCACATCAATTGGCTAAAGAAATAATTACCAGCCTCCATCAATGGACTCATTTGGGACACAAAAAGCTAAAAGCAGCCTTACAGGAAGATAGGCAGTCTTACTACATCCCCGGACTTGACTCTTTAGCCCAGCAGGTGACTGAATCCTGTGTTCCGTGTGCCAAGGTAAATGCCAGACACCTCAAGCTCCCGGAGGGAGCTAGGGTAAGAGGAGACCGACCAGGAATCAACTGGGAGGTCGATTTCACTGAGATAAGGCCGGGCAGTTATGGGAATAAGTATCTTCTAGTTTTTGTAGACACCTTCTCCGGATGGACTGAGGCATTCCCCACAAAACGGGAAACCGCCCAGGTGGTCGTCAAGAAGATCATAGAGGAGATCTTCCCCCGGTTCGGCTTGCCTAAGGTAATTGGGTCCGACAATGGCCCAGCGTTTGTCTCCCAGGTAAGTCAGTTGGTGGCCAAAGCATTAGGCATAAATTGGAAATTGCACTGTGCCTATAGACCCCAAAGTTCAGGACAGGTAGAAAAAATGAACAGAACAATTAAAGAGACCTTGACCAAATTAGCGTTGGAGACTGGCGTTAAAGACTGGGTCCAACTCCTCCCTATGGTGTTGTTCCGGGTCCGAAACACGCCCTCTCATTGCGGGCTGACACCATACGAAATCCTTTATGGAGGGCCCCCACCAGTAGCAGGCTTGCTTGACCTTGCCAGTGACTCCGTTGCCGATGCCCCTAAGTTACAGGCCCGGTTGAGAGCACTCCAGATCATCCAGAACCAGGTCTGGAAACCTCTTGCAGCAGCCTACCAACCCGAGACGACAACCATCCCACATCCTTTCCAAATCGGTGATGCTGTGTATGTCCGAAGGCACCAATCTAAGACTCTAGAGCCCCGGTGGAAAGGCCCCTTCACTGTGCTGTTGACAACTCCCACCGCTCTCAAGGTCGACGGAATCGCTGCTTGGGTCCACGCCTCACACGTGAAGCGAGCACCACCTCCCCAGGGCCCCGAGGATCCGGATAGACCAGCCAAATGGAAGCTCCAGTGCACTCAGAACCCACTCAAGCTAAGACTTTTAAAAACTGTTTAATATTTATGATGTTCCTGGCCTTTCCCCATTGTTTTTCCAATCCCCATGCTCCGCAATTGTTAACGTGGAACCTAACCCAGTCCAGCAAGAACAGAGTTTTCTCCCTCCAGTGAGGCAGGTTCTCCCCAGGCTGGTCCAATAGATTTTAGGATTAAAATCTTTGCAAAAAGAAAAGGAGGGAATGAAGGACCCTTATGGGGGGAGAGGGACAAGAAACTAGGCCTGGGCAGATATCAGGGGCTTCTTAAGAGGTTAGATGTTCCCCAGGGTCCAGCGGGCACGTTCTCTGGGAAGGAAAAGTCTATCCCCTTTAGAGAACCTCTAGGCATGCCCAGAGCAGAGCTGCCACTCCCCTTCGGAGAGTCTCAGTACTCTCCTCAGCATTCTCCTCAGCTGGTTCCCTCAGCACTCTCCTCAGCACTTTCCGGTATGCTAATTGTCCCTCCAAACCGGCCAATCCCATATGCTAATTTGTTGACTATATAACCTGTGTGAAACTGCCGCTCAGGGCTCCTCACCGCCTTAGGTGGGGGCCCGTTTGCGCAAACGTACAATAAATACCTCATGCTTTTTGCATCAACTGGTCTGGAGTCTGGATTTTTGGGCGTCCTCTCGAGCAAGTGGGCATCTCTACAACTGAGAGGTCCAACAGGAGCTAGGAGCTTCCTCCGGGTCTCCCACATGGGTGCAGGGGCCCAAAGACTTGGGCCATCCTCCACTGCTTTCCCAGGCCATAGCAGAGAACTGGATCAGAAGTGGAGCAGCTGGGACCAAAACCAGAGCCCATATGGGATGCTGGCGCCTCAAGCCAGGGCGTTAACCCACTGTGCCACAGCGCCAGCCCCAAATATATATATTTTTTAAAAAACAGTTATGGAGAGGGATAGACAGGAACAGAGAGATCTTCTATCAGCTGGTTCACTCTCCAGAAGGCTGCAACAGCCAGGGCTGAGCAAGGCCTGAGACAGCCCAAAGCCAGGAGCCAGGAGCTTCATCCGGGTCTCCTACATGGGTACAGGGGCACAAGTACTTGGGCCATCCTCTATCGCTTTCCCAGGCCACTAGCAGAGCTGGACAAAAAGTAAAACAGCCAGGCATGAACCAGTGCCCAGGTGGGACACAGGTGTTCCAGGCAGCAGCTTTACCCACTATGCCACAACACTGACCCCTACTCACCACTCCTCCTGCCTAACGCAAGCATTCCACCCCACTTCATGTCATTACATCACTTCACTTCCCATATATGGACCACTCCCAGATATCCTTCAAAATCCAGTTCCAAAGCCCTTCCTCTGTGACTCATTCCCCGCCCCCCAAACCTCCCATCCTTCTTCAGGGTCCGCAGCACTCTCTCTCCAGCCCCTGTGTAGCATATAGTGTACCACCATGCCTGCCAGAGGCCATGCTCGCTGGCCCCAGCTCAGGGCTGGGTCCCTAGCATGTGCTCTACCTGTAGCACTGTCACTAGAGAGATACTTACTGAGCCATGCTGGACACTTGGGTCGCACGAGAGCCAATGGCTCCCAAGCCCCTCCTCCATGGAACTTTAAGCCCACTAAGGGAGGCAGACACTAACTGGATGTTCACAGAAATCAACAGCTAACTTCACACCCCGAGAGGTGCAGAAGGACCAGAAGAATCTCCACCAGGGAGGAGACCCTCGCTGGGGAGGTCAGAGAACACCGAGCTGAGGCCTGACAGGTGAGTGGTCCTCCTACAGCTGACATAGCTCCTCATGCCACAGAGGAATCACGCAAGGGCACAGCTCCCAGAGCCAGACAGCCTGCGTGGGGCCGGGCTTCACTGCGCACTCCCCCTGAGTGTTAGGGTTCTCCAGAGGACAGAACCAACAGCATAGAGGGCTAAGTGAGAGGGGACTGATTAGGGAACTGACTCATGCAATCAGAGAGGCTGAGAAGGCCTGCAGCAGCTGGAGACCCTGGGCTGCTGGTGGTGTGGCTTGGCCCAAGTGCAGAAGCCTCAGAACCACGGATACCAATGGTACAGTGTTCAGCACAGGGTCAGAGTCCTGAGAACCCAGGTGGCTGCTAAGTCCTCTAGTCCCGAGGTCAGAACTTGGAGTTTTGACATCAAAAGCAGGAGGAGGAGAGGGTCCCCGTCCCAGGAGAGAGAGGGGGGAAATCTTTCTCTCCTCTTTGGTTCTATCTGGGCCTCCAGCCAAGGCATGGTACCAGCTCACACCAAGGACAGGTCCTCCCCACTCAATCCACCGACTCACATGATGCCAACCTCCCTGGAAACACCCTCACAGACGTGCCCACAAGGGATGCTCTGCCAGTTCCCTGGGCAAACTAGTGCCCTTCCCAGGGCAAGCTGATCTCGTTCCCTGCTCAGAACTGCAGGCACATGAACTGCTCATTTATGAGATTTTTCCATTAGTACTTTGGGCCACAAAACCACAGATGGGGAAGACTACTGCATCTTTAATTCAGTCCATCTGACACCTAAAATTAACCAGAATCCCTTGTGAGCCTGGGTAAGCCATTGAACCCATTGAGCCTTGGTTTCCCCACCTGCAACTGAGCTGGGAACAGCACCTACCTCAAAGGGCTACTCTTCCAGGATGGGGTCCACGAGACGACTTGGTAAGCCCCATACCTGGCAAACAGTATCATACTCAGGAGATGTTCCCTGTCGTCTTATTATCACTGCTATTGTCGTTGGTGGGCTCCCAGGTCTTCAATGAAAAGATAGGCCCTTCCAAAGAGCCACCGAGAGTCCCACCTCGCGGGACAGGTTTGATGCTCCACAAGGAGGACTCGCACAACACCACACAGTTGTGCTCACAGCTACGATTTATTATGGTGACAAAATCGGCAATGGGACAAACGCAAGGGGCAGTCTGGAGGGAACCAGGCACAAGCTTCCAAAGGCCTCTCCCAGTGCAGTCACACAGGACACACTCAGTTCTCCCAGCAAGCTGTGCGATATGATTGAGATGCAGCCTCCCGGGGAAGCTGGCCTGAGCCTGGAGATTCAGGGTTCTCACGGGTGCTCGGTCACATGAGGGGAGCCACCACCTCATGCGTATCCAAATTCCGAACTCCCAGGAAGAACACAAGTGCTCGGCCCCTACTGTTTGCACCCTCAGGGGAAGCACAGAGTTCCTCTGATCAGTCAGGAATGGTGGGATCCTCGCAGCCAAGGGCCCGCCTTGCAAGCAGGCCTTTCCTAGGGCAGCCTGCTCAGGCCTCTGGGCTGCCTCTTTTCTACAGGCAGCGCACAAAGACGACAAGACGATTCCTCTCCTACCAAGCCCGTGTGTGCTTAACAGAAGTGCAAACAAGAAAAGAAGGAAAGATGGGAAGACAATGACTTTAGAGTATGGAAATTATAGGATCTGTAGTCAACAACAAAAAGCCACACATAGCAAAGACTACATCTCTGAAATCGAGAGCAGGGAGGACAGGTCTGGCTCCCAGTGCCGCGAACACTGTACAAGTCTGTGGGGTTGGCCGGCGCCGTGGCTTAACAGGCTAATCCTCCACCTGCGGTGCCGGCACACCGGGTTCTAGTCCCGGTCGGGGCGCCGGATTCTGTCCCGGTTGCCCCTCTTCCAGGCCAGCTCTCTGCTATGGCCCGGGAGTGCAGTGGAGGATGGCCCAAGTCCTTGGGCCCTGCACCTGCATGGGAGACCAGGAGAAGCACCTGGCTCCTGGCTTTGGATCAGCGTGATGCGCCGGCCGCAGAGGCCATTGGAGGATGAACCAATGGCAAAAAGGAAGACCTTTCTCTCTGTGTCTCTCTCTCTCACTATCCACTCTGCCTATCAAAAAAAAAAAAAAAAAAAAAGTCTGTGGGGTTATTTTAGTGACAGAGCTTGAAGTGGACTGTCCCTTGCTGGGCCACTGACATCTCAGAAGCCAGCAGTAAGAGTCCAGCCTTGCTCCGTAGCCCGACTTCTCTTCTTTCACACACAGACCCCTTCCTGACCAGACAACAGGGGAGGTCTGACCTCCACTGCCCAACACAGTGGTCCTGAGTCACAGAGGGCTATTAAGACCTTGAAATGTGACCAGTCCAAATCAGGATATGCTCTGAGTGTAAAATACATTCAATTCAGAGAGTGAGAATGAAAAAGAGAATGCAAAATAGCCCACTGCTGGTTTCTCTTATTTATTTATTTCAGAGAGAGAGGGACAGAGACAGAAACAGGCAGACGTGCCTACAATGGTCTGGGCTGAGCCAGGAAGAAGCCAGGAATCTAATCGAGATCGTCCCCATGGTGGCAGGGACCCAACTACATGAGCCATGGCCTGCTGCCTCCAGGGTGCCCACTGGCAAAAGCTAGAACTGGAAGTAGAGCCAGGACCTGAACCCAGGCACAACGACATGGGATGGTGGCTTTTCAATGCTAGTATGAACAGCTTCCCCCACTGATGACTTCCGCACTGAGTACATGTCGACGTGATAATATCAGGGCATGCTGTGTTCAATAAAATATTCTTTTTGGTTTTTTTCATGAGGCTATTAGAAATGCTAAATTACATATGTGCTTGCACTTGTGCCTCGCATAAAACTTCTGTATCATCTAGGGCTGGTCTCCATCCTCTGTAAATTATTCCACCGTGCTTGCTCAGGTCCCTCTGCACCCAGTGTGGAGGCCATACCTCGACGTCGGTCGTGCTGGAGAAGAATTCCAGGCAAGTCGTCTTCCCGCTGGCAATGTTGCCCTCCACACAGACCTGCCAAAGACAAATGTGCGTTTAGAGCCAGAAACCAGGCGCCTAGGGGACAGCAAGGAACGGCTTCCAAGGGAGGGCTCAGGTGAATAGCACAATGGGCTCAGTGTAAAAAACAAACAAACAAACAAACAAACAACAGACTGATCCATGAACTGATCCAGGATCCATGGTCCCACTGTTGGCAACACCAGACCAATTGACCCCCCCCTCCTTGGCTCAGCGGTCCCTGCAGACCTCACCCTCCATCCCAACTCCTAGACCACCCACAGCTCCATCCTCCCAAGCGCAGCCCCTCCCACTCTCCGATTTCAGGCCTAAGTGTCCTAAGTGTGCGGCCTCCTTAACCAGAGCCCAGTGAACAGCTCTGAGGCCAAGAGGCATGGCACAGTACCTAGACTCTAACTTGCTGCTTTGTACAGAAAACAAAGCACTCAGGCCCAGTGAAAACTGTCGGAATCCAAACAGAGTGGCTGTGACAACCCCACTAAAGATAAAGAAAGAAAGGGGCAAGCGCATCAAAGGAAGAGGTAACTTTCTCTGAAGGGAGGAGAGAACTTCCACTTGATTATGGCCTTGTCTAAATAAGGTCGGAGTTGGTGAACTCAAGAGGCTTCCATAGCCTTGGAAGCTCATGACAACAGCCTCGGGTGATTACTGACACCATAAATAAGAGTGTCAGTTGTTAAATCAACAACAGGAGTCACTGTGCACTTGCTCCCCATGTAGGATCTCTGTCCTTAACATGTTGTACTATGCAAATTAACAGTAAAACTAGTCTTCAAACAGTACTTTATACTTTGTGTGTGGGGGGGGTGCAAACTGTTGAAATCTTTACTTAGTATAGAGTTGATCTTCTGTATATAAAGATAATTAAAGATGAATCTTAATGAAGAATGGGATGGTTTGCGGGTGGGAGGGTAGCTATGGCGGCAGCGGGGGGGATCACTATAATCTAGAAGTTCTACTTTTGAAATTTATATTTATTAAATAAAAGTTAAAAAAAGAAAAAGAAAGAAAGGGGCAGGCACAGTGCACAGCAGGTTAAGCTGCCACTTCAGATGCTCAGATCCCACGTCAGACTGCCTGGTCTGAGCGCCGTCTGCTCCACACTTGTCACCCCACTTCCTGGTAACATGCCTGGAGGCAGCTGGTGGTGACCAAGTCCTTAGGTTCTTGCCATCCATGTGGGAAATCCAGATGGGGCTCCCGGCTCCTAGTTTCAGCCTGGCCTAGCCCCTGAAATTGCAGGCATTTGGGGAGTGAACCAGTGGATGTAAGACCTAGCTCTCTCCCTATCATTCTGCCTCTCAAATAGACAGAAGCTAGTGTTGTGGCACAGCAGGTTAAGCCGCTGCCTGCAACACCGGCACCCCACATGAGTGCCAGTTTGAGCCTCGGCTGCTCCACTTCCCATCCGGCTCCCTGCTAATGCACCTGGGGAAGCAGCAGCAGATGGCCAGAGTGCTTGGGCCCTGCACCACATGGGAGAACCAGATGAAACTCCTGGCTCCTGGTTTCAACCTGGGCCAGTCCTAGCTGTTGCAGCCATTTGGGGAGTGAACCAGTGGATGGGAAGGTATCTCTCTGCCTCTCCCTCTGTGTAACTCTGACTTTCAAATAAATAAATCTTTAAAAATAAGCAATCTTAAAAAGTAAGTAAATAAAGTCAGGAGGTCAGGAGGTTATAAAGCAAAGGAAGGTCCTCATCTACAGCTGTTTGAGGTGCCAATCACGAAGACCCTGCAGAACCACAAGCTTGTGCCAAGGCCAGCAAACACTGACAGAAAACCCTTCCACAGGCCACCCCTGTGATACAATCCTCCTCCTGTCCACCTCAGCCTCTTGGCATGGCTCGCAGTGGACGGCATGTGTGTTCTCGTGGCAAATGCTCCGCACTTCCCAAAGGAGTCTCATGGTTCTTCGGAGACTCTCTCCCTGACTGCTGCTGAGGTTGACAGGCACTGACTGGGAAGTATTAGGAAAAGAGGAGCAGTGACTTCACCGAGACCCGGCCACCGGCCGGGCGCCGATGCAGGTTACGTGCACCATCACCGCTGTTCGCCTCCCAGAAGCTCAGAGGGAGGTCCCAGCGGTTTTCACAAAGTGAAAAATGAGGCTTGTGGGAGGGACTCCAGCAAGGACAACTTGAACTGGTGACCGCCCTGGGGGGAACAGGGGCAGGAGGGGCCCCGGCAGCCCTCTGGGGTCCGCCTAGACCAAAGACCTCCTCCTCCAAGCAGCTCACCCCAGGGAAAGGCGGCGTCTGAGGCTGCGGTTCTCTACCTTGGGAACTTTCACAAACCTCTGCAAGGAAGCCACAACTCAGACCAATTGTGCCACAGCCTCTGCACGTGAGACTCGGGCCTAGTCGTTGTCAGAGCTCAGCCGCCAGCAGGGCTGGGCACACTGGTCTGCAGCAGGCTTTCGCACTTGTAGTCCACAGGCACCTGCCGCCAGAAGCACAGGATGCAGCAGCGGGTAGCGGCCAGACCCCCTGAGAACCCTCAAACCTGGTGCCCGGCAATACTGACAGGGCTCTGCACAGCCAGGCACTGCTGGTGGCTCTGGATCCAACACATCAAAGGAGGGAGTGGGCAGTCCTGCCTAAGGAAGAAGAGAAAGCAGCCCCCGGGAACACCTAGTAGACATCCTCCAGCGCGCACACAGAAGGACCTATCTAGAGTTACTTGGGTGACTGCAGGCATGGCAGAGGGAAGAAGGGGAATTCACACCCAGGCCTGCAGGCCTCTTCTCATGACTCCCACAGGGGCTTCAGGCACACCCTACCTAGGACCCCAGGCACACCCTACCTAGAACTCCAGGCACACCCTACCTAGGACCCTAGGCACACCCTACCTAGGACCCCAGGCACACCCTACCTAGGACCCCAGGCACACCCTACCTAGGACCCCAGGCACACCCTACCTAGGACCCCAGGCACACCCTACCTAGAACTCCAGGCACACCCTACCTAGGACCCCAGGCACACCCTACCTAGAACTCCAGGCACACCCTACCTAGGACCCCAGGCACACCCTACCTAGAACTCCAGGCACACCCTACCTAGGACCCCAGGCACACCCTACCTAGAACTCCAGGCACACCCTACCTAGGACCCCAGGCACACCCTACCTAGGACCCCAGGCACACCCTACCTAGGACCCCAGGTACACCCTACCTAGAACCCCAGGCACACCCTACCTAGAACTCCAGGCACACCCTACCTAGGACCCCAGGCACACCCTACCTAGGACCCCAGGCAGGTCCTACCTAGAACCCCAGGCACACCCTACCTAGCACCCCAGGCAGGTCCTACCTAGAACTCCAGGCAGGTCCTACCTAGAACTCCAGGCACACCCTACCTAGAACCCCAGGCAGGTCCTACCTAGAACCCCAGGCACACCCTACCTAGGACCCCAGGCACACCCTACCTAGGACCCCAGGCACACCCTACCTAGGACCCCAGGCAACAACTGTCTCACCTCCGCGTCCACTGGCCGAGACTTCCCACAGCAAGGCTTCCTCTTGCCCTGATCCTATCAGGTGTCCAAGGGAGATGGACAAACACTTCCAACACATGCCAACCCACGCTCCAATCCCAAGTCCCTGCCCAAGTCCCTGCCAGCTCACTCCTCTAGAACCCCAAACTCCGAAATCAACCCAAGGGAGTATGCAAAAGGGCACAACGGGACCCTATTAAGGACACTAATGAATGGGACCTTTTTGTTGTTGCTCTTTGAAAAAAATCACTTTTCCAGGAGCTGGCATCACGGCACAGCAGGTGAAGTTGCCACCTGCAACACCGGCATCCCACATGGGAACTGGTTTGAGTCCCAGCTGCTCCATTTCCAACCCAGCTCCCAGCTAAGGCACCTGGGAAAGCAGCAGCCAATGGCCTGAGTGCTTAGGCTTCTGCTACCCAGAGGGGCAACTTAGATGGAGTTCTAGGCTTCTAGCTTTGGCCATTTGGGGAATAAACCAGCCCCAGCCACTGTGGCCATCTGGGGAGTAAACCAGCAGATGGAAGTTCTCTCTCCCTCTCTCTCTGCAATTCTTTCAAATAAACAAATATCAAAAAAAAAAAAAAATTACTTTTTGGGTGCTGGTTCTAGTCCCGGCTGCTCCTCTTCCGATCCAGCTCTCTGCAATGGCCTGGGAAAGCAGTAGAAGATGGCCCAAGTCCTTGGGCCCCTGCACCCATGTGGGAGACCTGGAAGCTCCTGGTTCCTGGCTTCGGATCGGCACAGCTCCGGCCGTTCCAGCCATCTGGGGAGTGAACCATCGGATGGAAGACCTCTCTCTCTCTCTGCCTCTCCTCTCTCTGTGTAACTCTTTCAAATAAATAAATAAATCTTTAAAAAAAAAAGTTTCTTTAAAAAAATTACTTTTGCTAGCTTTTAAAAAAGAGTTCCATGTAGATATCACTCTACATAGACTTCACTTTCCTGTTCATTGCAAAGAGTTTAACACACTGTTCACGTGAGACCTTTTCCCAAAAACACCGTTCCTCCTCCTACCCCGAAATCCTGAAGTGGCTCACTGTGAGGCCTTGAGTGAGCTCAGCCCAACTGCTCCCTGACTCAAAGCAGATAAAACAGGAAGAATCCACAGAGCACCCTGTAATGAAGGGGAAAGAGAAGGCAGGCAAAGCACACTTCTTTTTAAAGTGATGTCTAAAAAATATGATAAGGAGTGGAAGGAAACAGAGAAAATCATAAATATTACCCCAAACTATTAAGAAATGAGCTTCCTTACATCTTAACATATTTCATACATGTGTTATTTTCTATACACACTTCTCATCTTCCAGTCTTTCCACTGCATACAAGGCCTCTGTGTACCAGGCTCTGCGGCCTCAGGTACCCAGAGACACACACAGGAGATTACGAGGGGAGGAGATGTGATGACACAGTGGGAGCAGGTGGGTGTGCCGTGATTCACCTCCACCATCCTCGGCTCTGAGGCTGGGAGTCCAGTTCCCATGATCACTGCCGACACCACGACGAGCCACCCAGCCTTACCAAAAACATTCCATCTTTCCTAAAAAATGGAAGTTAAGCACCCTCACCATAGGATGTACAGAGAACCAAAAGGAGAAACCAAAAATCACTCATACTCCCTGAGAGAATGGCCATCTGAACGCAATCAAGACCACGGGTTCCAAGGTAAACAGGCTTGGATCCAAAACCCTCACCGGAAGAGGCGAATGCTGTCCTGTTAAAAACCCTGCAAAATCTGCAGTAAATAGGAAAGCTGCTCAAATTTCTAACAACCACACACTGAACGCATCAGCAAAGCATGGTTCAGGTTCAGCATCCTTGATCTCAAACATCTGGGACCAGATGTGTTTCGAGTTTCAGATTTTTTTCAGACTTGGTCTACATGCATTACATAATGAGCCCTCTCGGGGAAAGGACTCAAGTCTAAACACAAAACTCACTCATGTTTTGTATATACCTTACATGCAAGGCCCGAAGGTAACCGTCTACACTGTTTCTAACAATTTTGTGTATGAAAGTGAAGTCTCAAGGTGTAGAATTCTCCAACTGGGACGTGAGGTCAGGGTTCTGAGGGTTCCTATTTTTGAAGTACTGCAGGTGTTGGTCGGGATCAGTGATGGGGCCCTGTACCTCTGCACAAGGAGCTACTATGGGATCCAGGGAACAGAGCCCTTCCCACGCAGGGTGGGCATTTGTGACGGCCTTTTACCGTGGCGCAAGCCTACCTGAAGGTCATGAGGACCCCTCCCTGCTGGTGTGTGTAGACTCTTCGGAGGAGGACAACCAGGAACCTGGCCTCTGGGGGGATGGGGACAGACTTGCTCTAGAATCTGTGGGCACGGGTGCCTGCACTCTCCTCTTTGAAAGATAAAACCAGAATCACCCCACAGGGGAGAGTGTGCGTAAGAGACTTACCACGGACTTTTTCTCTTTTTCATTTTCTCTACCTTTAGCTACAGAAAAAAAAAAAAAGAAAGAAAGAAAGAAAGAAAGAAAGAAAGAAAGAAAAGAAAAAGAAATCAATTTTTAAACCCAGTGTTCCAAACTCACTCTCCCCCCCCCCCCCCAGCTTGCTACACGACCGGAAAAGTCAATGCTATGCTGGCGCCCCAGGCCTAAAAGCGGTGTCCGTTTGTGGGGTCCCCTGGAGGATGGCTGGACACCTGTGGGCCACACTGCAGGGGCCACGGGTCACGTGAGCACATCCGGGCCCTACGTGTGCTCAGGTCCTCGCCCTGGAGCTGACAGCACTTTGCCTTCTCCATACACGCCCTGTTCGGGAGCGCTGGGAGCGCTGCAGCTGGGCGGCCCGCAGGAGCCCAGAGCGGGCGGCGGACACGGGTCCGGGTCCGGGTTCGGGTTCGGGTCCGGCTTCTGACAGCGCAGGCGCTCTCAGGCCACCCAGCGCCAGAACCCAGGGCGCGGGGCCTGCTCTCCCCCAGATTCTCTGGCGGAGTCCTCTCCCCCCAACCCCGCCAAGGCCCAAAAATCCAATCAGACGAGGCAATGGGTCAGCGCCTCCCCACGCCCCACCGGGCAGGGGTCCTGCGGCTCCCGGCGCCCCTCTCCTCAGCCCAGGGCCTCTCCCCCCGGGGAGGAAACCCCGAGCCTCCGGACAGGAGCTGCGGGGTCCGGAGGGTCTGCGAGCCGAGAGGCGGGGGCCGAGGGGGACAGAGACCTGAGTTGTCCGGCGGCTCGGCCCGGCGCTGCGCCCCTCGCGGCCCGGGGCTCCCCGGCCTGACGCGGTGCAACGCCCGGGCGGCCCAGCCCCGCAGCGGCCGCAGCAGCATGGCCCGGCGGCCCGGCCGGCCGGACTTCCCCGCCGCGCCGGCGAGACCCGCGGCACGTCCAGCCCCGGCGCTCCGCCCCAGCCCGGCACGCCCTCGCCCGGCGTCCGCGGGACCCGGCCCTTAAAGGGACCGCGTCGCTTTGGTGCCTCCCAGCGAGAGGGGAAATGGATCCGAGACAGGCTCGCTGACTCGGAGCAGGGACGGTTCATCATTCCGATCAACCCCGCAAGGAGATACCGTCGCTCGCCGTCTCCGAGCGCATCCTCAGAGAGTTGAGCCACTTGTTCAGAATGATCAGAAGTCTTCATTAAGGGATGGAGCTGGAATTCCAGCCCACGTCTTGCTGGGAAGCCACTGGTGTTTACACGTTGCCATTTCCAGGGAGTGGACTCTGATCTGGATTGCTTGCGAATGCACAACTAATTTTCCAACTAGGCAGATAAATAGGGAGTGGGGAGGAAGACTGTAAGTCCGACATCTACTCAGATAGCAAAAATCCAACCTCGGGGTTGGCGTTGGGCAACCACATCCGGGCCAGCTCCCTGCTAACAGGCCTGGGAAAGCAGCAGAGGATGGCCGGAGTGCTTGGTCCCTTGCACCCACATGGGAGACCTGGAGGAAGCTCCTGGCTTAAACCATTTGGGGAGTGAACCAGATAATGGAAGATCTCTGTTTCCCTCTCTCTGCCATTCTGTCTTTCAAATAAATAAATCTTTTCTTAATGAAAAAAAAAAAAAGCCCATGCTAGTGTTGGGGTACCTCACAGGCCCAGACCCAGTACCAGAACTACTGCCACCCAGGGCTGGGACAGGTCCAGTGCCTCTGTGCAGGGGTTCCCCCTCCCTCAGGAGCATCAGTCACCTCTTTGCCTGGGAGAAAGAACTCATTTGCCAAAGAGTTCACTTGACCTGTAGGTGTGTTACAGGAAAACCACTACCTGCACATTGGCCACACACCTGGCCTGGGCAAGTGTGCTCCCCAGTTAGCAAGCTGGAGAACTGAAGTCCAGGTTTCCTAACTGGATGAGGGTCTACAGCTGACTGCTGCTCAGATCTGACCGGAAGAATCCACAGGTTCCAGGGACTGGGACCGTGGCCAAATCACCCCAGGTGGAATCTCAACCACTTAAAAGAGGCAATATATACTTCACACACACCCCCACCCCCAAAAATAGTCCCCCAGCTGGTGGAGCGCTGATTTCACTGCGGTATTTGTGGAAACTCGAATTAAATCCAAGAGGCAAAAGAGCAAGTCCGCTGAAGGGGCTTGTGATGCCCTGGGAGCAGGGATAGGGCCTGAGGCCCAGCTCATCAGTTCAGGATACACAAAGTTAACACCTACTGTGTACCAGACCCTGGAGACCCTCCCCAGACAGATGCAGCCAGGGCTCGGCTTTTGTGGAATGTATGTTCTTAGGGCATATTATCAACTAGCGATCAACGCTGTGGAGAGAGAGGGTAGCTCTTCTAGACGAAGGGGGATCACCAGGACCTGGCTTTTGAGATGACCAAGGTCTGGGGAGGCCGGCCAGACATTCCCAGCCCCTTCCTCCTGCTGCCCCGCTCTCCCGCCTCACCCCCAGCCCGGGGAAGCGCCTCCCAACAGGAACGCCCCACCCCCAGCCCCCTAGAGAGCAAGAGCGCTGTGGCCCTCAGTGCTAGGCAGGACCGGGCAGGCGGGCCAAGCGGGAGCCGACCCCGGCGGCTCCCGGCATTAGGTTTCCGCGTGCACCGCGGGAGAACGCGACAGGGGGCGTGGCGGGAGCGGCTAGCGGTCCGCGCCGTAGAACGCATGCGCAAAGGTGGCTCCGCGGCGCGGTACGCATGCGCGCGAGAGGGCGGGAAGCCGAGAGGGGCGGCGGTTGTGGTCGCGGCGCGCGAGGCTTGGCAGTGCGCTGAGAGGGCTGAAGAGGAAGTGCGACTGTTCTGTCTGCTGGCGCTATGGCGAAACCAAAGCATCGTCCCTTCTGCTTGAGCGTGAAAGGCCACGTGAAGATGCTGCGGCTGGTGAGGGCCGGGCGGCGGGTCGAGGGGCTCAGGGGTAGTGAGTGTCCGTGTGCTCTTTCAGCCCCAACCCCGCTGTGACGAGGCCTCCCCCGGGCAAGGCCTTCCACGCTGCGCCCTGGAGGAAAGGCAGAACTAAGGCAGGCACTGGCCACACCCTTCCGCAAAACCGATTGAGCCTCCTGAGTCACCTGCTCTTGGGCCCACAGGCCAGACCCCCGGGTGATGCGTCGCGGCCGCTCAAAAGCCAACAGGATTGAAAAGAAATTGTTTTCAATCCCGGCGGGGCTAGATGCTCTGTGTATTCCTGAAGTCGGACGTTGGATGTGCGTGTGCCTGAGCTCGGTGCCGGCAGGGTCCGAGCCAGGTCCAGAGCTGCCCGGGACCAGGAGGCTGGCCGGTAGCTCTGATCGGAGACGTGCAGAAGGGAATCCCCACTTCTGCAAAAGTGACGGGGCAAGTTAGATCGCGGGAAACTCCTAGTTGAAGGAATTCGAGAAGAGACAATGAATTGTCTTAAATCATGAAGAGCTGACCCGCGGAACAGGGGAGGAGATGGTTAAAAGTTACAGGGACCTCTTCCTCTTAACGGGAGGAAGCACTGTGTGTTGGGAAAGGTCTTGAAAATCATATGGCCACTTGGAAGGCAGAGCGCTCCCAGAGAGCAGAGTTTGACAGGCAGAGTGGAGTTGTGAGGGCGCTGCGGACCCCAGGGCAGTGAGGGGACCCTCTTGCGTCCCTGCCACACTCTGATCCTGAGAAACAGCTGTGACATAAAAACAAGGCATAACCTTCGCAAGAGCGGTTCAGAAAACTGTTCTAGAGGAAGAAGGTATTACATCTGGTTAAGCAAGAGTAAATAACCAGGGAGAGGCCGGTGCCGCGGCTCACTAGGCTAATCCTCCACCTGCGGCGCCGGCACCCCAGGTTCTAGTCCCGGTTGGGGCGCCGGTTCTGTCCCGGTTGCTCCTCTTCCAGTCCAGCTCTCTGCTGTGGCCCAGGAAGGCAGTGGAGGATGGCCCAAGTCCTTGGGCCCTGCACCTGCATGGGAGACCAGGAGGAAGCACCTGGCTCCTGGCTTTTCGGATTGGCACAGCGCCGGCTGTAGAGACCATTTGGGGGGTGAACCAACGGAAGGAAGACCTTTCTCTCTCTCTCTCTCTCTCACTAAGTCTGCCTGTCAAAAAAACAAATAAATAAATAACCAGGGAGAAAGCGAGCTGAAGGCCTGAGGGCTTTGTGCCAGGTACTAAAAGCTCTAGAACCCTGGAGGAAGAACAGGTTCATGAGGAAGGTTTCGGTTTTTTTGTTTGTTTGTTTGTTTGTTTTTGACAGGCAGAGTGGATAGTGAGAGAGAGAGACAGAGAGAAAGGTCTTCCTTTTTGCCATTGGTTCACCCTCCAATGGCTGCTGTGGCCGGCTCATCGCGCTGATCCGAAGCCAGGAGCCAGGTGCTTCTCCTGGTCTCCCATGCAGGTGCAGGGCCCAAGCACTTGGGCCATCCTCCACTGCCTTCTCGGGCCATAGCAGAGAGCTGGCCTGGAAGAGGGGCAACCAGGACAGAATCCGGCGCCCCAACCAGGACTAGAACCCTGTGTGCCGGCACCGCAAGGCGGAGGATTAGCCTGTTAAGCCACTGCGCCGGCCTAGGTTTCGTTTTTGACCTATTAATTCCATTAACAAGCAATCCAATTAACTTGTTCCAAGCTCTAGAGCAGAACTTGGAACCACCAAGATGAACAAAGAAGTCGCTGACCCATGGTGTTCTTCGGTCCAGTCATCAGCATATAGCTATAATACATAACAGGGTGGAGACAGGGCACAGAAGTAGATGTCTAACCAGGAAAATAAATGGAAGTGTCAAAACTTCCTGGAAACCCAAGGTGGGGTCTGAGAGCCACCTGAACAAAGGCATGAAAGCAAAATAGCAAACTAAAAGAAGCTGAATGTTACCTTATTGATTCACTTAACAAGTATTTTTGAGTACCTGTGGTGTGCCAGGAATTATCCCAGGCTCTTGAGAGAGATCAGTGAACAAAAGAAAGATTCCTGCCCTCATAAGACTTTACTTACTAGATGGGAGGGCATAGGAGACAAACATGGTATGTAGTATTCTAGAAGGCCGTAAGTGCTATGGAATAAGAAAAAACTAAAGCCAGGTTAAAGGAGGAAGGGGTTTGTAGTAAAAGGCTCTAGACTGTAGTAATAAGTGGAAGGATTATTATACAGTCAGGTTGACATCTGATGAAACAGATGACTGAGGTTAGCTTTAAGAATATCTGGAGGAAGCGTGAAGCAGAGGAAAGTCCACTGGGTTGACCCAGTGGCAGGCATGTGTCTGAAGGAGTCAAGAACCAGTGTGGCTCAAGTAGAATACAGTGGCAATAAGGAAAGTTTTGAATCGGACTTACAAAAAGGCCGCCACTGTGGCGTAGTAGGTCAAGCATCTGCCTGCAGCGCCAGCATCTTATACAGGTGCTGGTTTGAGTCCCAGCTGCTCCACTTCTGATCCAGCTCACTGCTGATAGCCTGGGTAAGCAGAAGATGGCCCAACAGCTTGGGCCCCTGCACCCTCATGGGAGACATGGAAGAAGCTCCTGGTTCCTGGCTCCTGGCTCGTGGCTTCAAATCAGCCCAGCTCTGGATGTTGCGGCCATCTGGGTAGTGAACAGTGGATGAAAGACCTCTCTTTCTCTCCCTCTCTCTGTAACTCTGACTCTCAAATAAATAAAATCTTAAACAAATTTTTTTTTAATTACACTAGCTTCTATGTTAATGGTAGATTGGTAGGAAGGAACAGGAAAGGACTACAGCAAGGTCAAGGGTAGACCAGTTAAAGATGTTGCAATGATCTGGCAAGAGGTGATGGCAGCTCAGACCAGCTGGTGTCTGGTGGTAGCAGAGTAGGTAATAGAAGTGCTCAGGGCCTTCAAAGAGTTCATGGAAAATTAAATTGGAATTTAATTTTGTTTTGGTACAAAAATTTGAAATGCACTTATTTTTTTCCTAATATGCATTTTTCCTGAATTTGTTGAAGAATCATTATATGCATGGATTTCAATTCCTTTTGGCACCAAGATAAACTTTTAATTCTATTTTTCATAAACTTTTTGAAGTATGTTTATCGAGTTTGAATATCCTTTATCCAAAATGTCCAGAACCAGAAGCATTTTGGATTTCAGGTTTTGGAATATTTGTGTAAACAGAGTAAGATATCTCAGGGATGGGACCCAAGTCTCAACATGAAGCTTACTTATGTTTTATATACACCTTATACATACAGCCTGAAGGTAATTATATGCAACCTTTTTTTATAATTTTGTGCATAAAACAAAGTATGTACATTCAACCCTGAGAAATCAGCTATGAACTTTTCCATTCAAGAAGTTTTAGATGTTGGAGCATTTGGGGTTTTGGATTTTCAAATTATAAATGTTAAACCTGTATTTTGAAAGTAGTTACCAAAACAAAATTGCTGATGAACCAAGAGAAAGAAGACTCGAGATAACGCCCAAGTTTTTGGCCTAAGCAACAGGAAGGGTAGAGTCACCATCCGTGGAGATTGGAAAGTTTACAGCGAAGCAAATGTGGCAAAAGGATCAGAAGTTCAATTTTGGATCTCATTGTGAGAGTAGAGATATCTGTTAGACATCTAAATGGTAAAATTGGATAAGGAGTTGAAATAAGAATGGATTTTTGTAAAGGTCAGGTTTTAGGTATATAAAATATTTAAAGCCACAAAGCTGATGAAGTCATCAAGATAACATAAAAAATATAAATAAGGAAGTATGGAATGTACCACAGAACATTTCAACATCAAGATGTTCGGGAAAAGAGGGGGAACCAGCAAAGAAGACTATGAGAGAGCATTTGCGGAGTCGGAGAAACCAAGAATATGATGCCCTGGAAGCCACGAGGAGAAGCTCTTGAAGGAGTCACCAACTTTGTCAGATACATCAGTTCAAGTAAGATAAGGACCAAGAATAAACATTAAAATGATAATGTGGATAAATGTGAGGCAGCTCTTTGCTCTCGGGGCAGACAAGAGCTGAGTCAGGGAAGACCCTGGCCATGCATTCAGAGGGAGGCTCTATTTGGAAGACCAAGAGGAGCCATTGAAGGATTCTAGATAGATAGATGAAGAAATATATAAACCAATTTGCATTTTAGAAATTTTACTGTAGTGTATTTGTCATGACAGTTCAAGGGAAAGATGCTGAAGGACAGTAGTTGTAGGGATGAAGAGGAGGGAAGGCCAGAAATGGGCATCAGGTCATCAGAACTTGATAACTGATCATGTGGTTACAGAGAATGGGGAGGTGCAGTGGTCCTAGGTACCTAGCATAGGAGTCAGTTCAGTTGTGGACATGGTGAATTTCAGATGCTGACAGGCTATCCAGATGGGGATTTTAAATGGTGATGTTTGTGTGTGAAACGTGGAAGGTAGACCTAGAATAGAGACCTAGGTTTATTGAGTGGGATGGGAACAGAATACAGGGAAAGGTCAGCATTTTAAAGGAGTGGATAAAGGGAGAGGACATCACCAAGAGGACTTGCAGAAGGAATGAGAACCAGGAAAGATGACATGGGACCCAAAGAAGCAGAGGAAGAAGAGAAGGACAGCCAATGGCAAGTAAGTCAGCAGGGTCCCTAGGGATTAAGACTGGGCAATTACTCAGCTTGTACTTCTGAAATCAGTGGTGATGTTAGCAAAAGCAGTTTCCTTAGAGTTGTGAAGAAATGTGGGAGATGTTAATGGGACATTTAAAGACAACTGGGGGGGGGGGGAGTCAGTAGCTCAGGGAAGATATAAGAACCGACTGTAGCAGAAATCACAAGAAATTTTAAGAAAATAGAGAAATCACCAATGCTAATTACTGTAGAACAAAGAGTTTACAGAGCAGGAACTGAAAAAATGATTGCGTAATCTGTGAACTCAGGTTCTTGGTGCAGTAGACTGACAAGCAGTTGCAGTGACATGCCGCTACAGGGTACTTTGAGAGTTTGTGGGAAATGCATGTGCATGTTAAGAGAAGATAACTTAGAAATGTTTATAAGATGGGGCCGGCACCGTGGCGCAGTGGGTTAACACCCTGGCCTGAAGTGTTGGCATTCCATATGGGCGCCAGTTCAAGACCCGGCTGCTCCACTTTTGATCCAGCTCTCTGCTATGGCCTGGGAAAGCAGTAGAAGACGGCCCAAGTCCTTGGGCCTCTGCACCGCATGGGAGACCGGGAAGAAGCTCCTGGCTCCTGGCTTCGGATCAGCGCAGCTCTGGCCATTCCAGCCATCTGCGGAGTGAACCATTGGATGGAAGACACCTCTCTCTCTCTCCCTCTCTCTCTCTCTCTCTCTCTGCCTCTGCTCTCTCTGTGTAACACTTTCAAATAAATAAATAAAATCTTTGAAGAAAAAAAAAGAAATGTTTATAAGATGATGAAGAAAGGAATTATCAAAGGAGGACAATTAGAGGTCTGAGAGAGGAAGGAGATGTTTGATGGGAAAAGATCAAGAGAACGGATTTGGGAAATGAAATATCAGAAGTACAAATAGTAGGGCTGGCGCTATGGCACAGTGGGTAAAGCCACCGTCTGCAGTGCCAGCATCCCATGTGGGTACCATTTTGAGTCCACTTCTGATCCAGCTCCCTGCTAATGTGTCTGGGAAATTAGGGCAGGATGGCTCAAGTCCTTGGGCCCCTGCACCCATGTAGAAGACCCAGAAGAAGCTCCTAGTTCCTAGCTTTGGCTTGGCCCAGCCCAGCCCCAGCCATTGGGGCCATTTGAGGAGTGAAATAGTGGATAGAAAGTCTCCCTCTCCCTCATTCTCTCTTTGTAGCTCTGCCTTTCAAATAAATAAAAATAAAATCTTTTAAAAAATACAGGTAGTGAATTAGACTTAAAACAGGGGGTACTTAGTTATCCAATGCACAAAGAGAAACCAGTATCTATACATTTTTTGTTTTTAAGATTTATTTATTTACTTGAAAGACAATTACAGAGAGGAGAGGGAGAGACACAGAGAGAGGTCTTCTATCTGCTGGTTCACTCCCTAAATGGTTGCAGTGGCTGGAGTTGGGCCAGACCAAAGCCAGGAGCCAGAAGCTTCTTCAAGGTCTCCCACATTGGGTGCAAGGGCCCAAACACTTGGGCCATTCTCCACTACTTTCTCAGGCGCATTAGCAGGGAGCCTGATCAGAAATGGAGCAGCCAGGAATCGAACCGGCACCTGTATGGGATGCCAGCATTGCAGGTGGTGGCTCAACCCACAGTGCCATAACGCAAGACCCTATCTATACATTATAAGCATGCCTCTTTTGTGTGTGTGTGTGTTTGTGTGGCAGGAATACATTTAATTATTTCTTAAGTATTTTACAGCTTGATTTGTATTCAATAATCATTGAGTAAAGCATTTTTTTTTCTTTCTTCTAGGCACTATCTGTGACATCTATGACCTTTTTTATCCTCGCACAAGCCCCTGAACCATACATTGTTATCACAGGATTTGAAGTCACTATTATTTTATTTTTCATTATTTTATATATACTCAGACTTGATCGATTAATGAAATGTCTGTTTTGGCCTTTGCTTGTAAGTATTCAATTTCATCCTTAAACTTTGCATGTTCCTACCATAGTGAGACATTTAATAAACTGTTCTTTGATTCTCTTGAGCCTTTAAGGTAATCTCTGATAGGCTGAAGGAAGATGAATTCTACCCATTGCTAATATACTTTTTTTTAAAAGATTTATTTATTTATTTGGAAGTCAGAGTTACACAGAGTGAGAAGGAAAGGCAGAGACAGAGAGAGAGAGAGAGAGAGAGAGAGGTCTTCCATCTGCTGGTTCACTCCCCAGTTGGCCGCAATGGCCAGAGCTGTGCTGAGCCAAAGCCAGGAGCCAGGAGCTTCTTCCAGGTCTCCCACATGGGTGCAGGGGCCCAAGGACTTTGGCCATCTTCCACTGCTTTCCCAGGCCACAGCAGAGAGCTGGATGGGAAGTGGAGCAGCTGGGACTTGAACCAGTGCCTGTATGGGATGCTGGCATTGCGGGCAGCAGTTTTACTTGCTACACCACAGCGCCAGCCCCCCAATATACTTTTTACTGTCCTTTGGAGAGGTTTTCAGGAATCTAAGACAGCCACAGAAGATAAATTCTCCTGTAAGTGCCATCTATCAGTAGATGTGGATGACCATTCTGTAGGAGAATTCATTGAAGTATAGAATCTTCTAAAAGAATTTTTATTTAGTATCACATTAATATAGCATTCTTAATCTTTACTTCTCTTTCAAATGCATGTTGATATGGCCTCTCAGTTGGGGAAGAGAGATAGAGGCAGGTACTAAGTTTCTGTTTTTGCATATCCTTGATCCCTAAATAGAAAATCTAAGTAGGGAGGCTGGATAGAGCATAATGTATCTTACTTGAAATCAATAACCATTAATGCCAAGTAATTCTAACTGACCTTAGAGAATCTACTTTGTAGTGTACAGATGTCAACTTGACATTCTTAGAGCAGTAGAGTGCCCAGATTATTCTGAAAATTCACTGGCAAAAAAGGCAGATTGATAAATAAATCTTTAAAAAAAAAAGGGGGGGGGGGGCAGATTGAAGATACTAGTTAAGGTGCACATGGTCCTTCCGTCTGGACTAGTAGCTGGTTCCAGTAAACCGAGTGAGCTCACTCCAGCCTCCTGTCTCCATAGGTCACCCTCCTGCACCCCACTCTGCCCTTCCCTTCTTTAGCTAGACCGGTAACTGCTGTAGCATCAAGAAAGCTATCACATTTGGGCTGTTCCTTTCCTTTAAACTATAATTCTCTGGAGCTACTTACATACGCTAATAATAAACTTGGAGCTCCACGTTTAACAGAATACACAGAGCAGCCTGTGTGTAGCAAACTGAAAGTAGTCTCCAAATCTCTGAGGATCAAACTTGGCTGATATTGCAATCCCTTAGAAATGGTGCTATGTGGGCAACTCAGTTAGCACTCTATTATGAAACCCAGCTTGCTGTCTGATCTGGAGCGAATGAAATTACTTTCTAAATGCTAAGCATCTGCTAATCCCAGATTCTGTAATTGATTTTTTCTATTGCCTTGAAGTTGAACTAAACACCTAGCACAGAAGAAAGTTAACCTGGGAAAGCTAGTCTCAATATTTCCTGCAAATGGGAATTGTTTTCTTCCTAAGTGTATCTAATCTTCCCTGGCCCCATTGAACTTCTTCCTCTAATAACTTTTCTAAGTCATCAGGATTTTGAATTTTGGCATTTCTGTGTTAATTCTTCCCTGCCTATAGTTATCTGCAAACATAAGTAAGGTATTCCAGAATAAAGATGATTTATCATTCCCACACTGTACCCATTAAAATATCAACTGGGGCTGGTGGTGTGGCATAGCGACACAAACTGCTGCTTCTGACGTGAACATCTGATTATCAGAGTGGCAGCTCAAGTCCTGGCTGCTCCATTTCTGGTCTAGCTCCCTGCCAATGCTCCTTGGAAGGCAGCAGAAGATGGCCAAGTAGTCATGTAGGAGACCAAGATGGAGTTCCTTGCTCCAGGCTTCAGCCTGAATCAAACCTGGCTGCTGTGGCCATCTTTAATAAATAGACCTTCCTAAAGCCACAGTTAGGAATTAAAATGCTTCATTTGGGGAAATTCTTGAAAGAGCTGCATCAGAAATAGTAACACTGGGGCAGGTGTTTGATGCAAGTATAAAGATGTTACTTGGGATGCCTGCATCCCATGTCAGAGTGCTTGAGTCCCGGCTCCATTCTGATTGCAGCTTGCTGCTGCTGCACACTCTGGGAGGCAGCAGGTGATGGTCCAAGTGGCTGGGCTGCTACCACCCACATGCGGCACCCAAACTGAGTTCCCAGATCCTGGCTTCAGTCTGACCCAGCCCTAGCTGTTGGCATTTGGGTACTAAACCAGTAGATGGGAGATCCCTCTCTTTCTGTGTCTCTGTCTTTCAAATAAGATGAGAATAAATAAAACATTTTTAAAAAGAAGCAACATATTCAGTTTGGGTTAAAAAAAAATTACCATGCCTGTAAAAATTCTCTATCAGGGTTATAAAAATGTGAGCTCAGAGAGTTATGCTGTCCAAAATAGAAACATCTTAAGTGTTAATTCAGGATAGCCATATAGATACTGCACTAAAAATGAGTAATCTCATACATGATGTTCATTTGTATGGAAAATTAATTTTCTTTTTTATGAAATACTACAAATAAATTTAATGTTAACCTAATTACAATTACACTTGAAAATATAAAGGCACAGATAGAAAAAAGAATACTATACCCCAATTTTCCACTGTGAAAATAAAAAACTTGAAAAAAACTAAGATCTAAAATACTGATACTTATTTTTAGATTTTATAATCTACCTTAAGTGGCTAATAAATGAGTATTAAAAAGTTAACACTGGGAAATCCAGTCTTCTCCAAATAATTTAGAAAAGTGGTTTGTTCACATATGAGGTATGTGCATTGTCCCACAGATAAATTCCTACTACATTTCCATTCACTGGAAACATCTACCTGCAGTATAAATAATCAAGACAGTGAACAAAAATATATATCTTGTTCCAATAACTTAGAATGCACAGAAAAATGCCTATTAGTCAGATATTACATAAAATGTGTGTGGGGTTTCTCCTGAAAATTACCACTTTCTCTTAAGTACATGCTATTTTAAAATTTATTAATTTTCATTTTAATAACAGAGTTGTTTGACATTCAGTGTAGACTTCTCAACATTTTCTCTTATTAAAATTGAGCTTTGGGGGCCAGTGCTGTGGCTCAGCAGGTTAAAGCATAAGCCTGCAGCACCAGCATCCCATATGGGCACTGGTTCGAGTCCCAGCTGCTCCACTTCCAATTCAGCTCCCTACTAATGCACCTGGGAAAGCAGTGGAAGATGGCCCAAGCATTGGGCCCCTGCACCCACATGGGAGACCCGGAAGAAGCTCCTAGCCCTGCACTTTGGGTCAGCTCAGCTCTGGCTGTTGCTGCCATTTGGGGAATAAACCAGCGGATGGAAGATCTCTCTCTCTACCTCTATCTGTACCTCTGTCTTTCAAATAGATTTTAAAAATATATATTTAAAAAAAGTTGAGCTTCTACCTAACAGATGATCTGCTTTCTTTCCTAACTAGATGATTTCTCACATCAACTATATGTTAAATGAAAAAGAAATAAAAGCTTAAATAGTTAAATGATTGATATTTTATAGGTAAAGAGAAGCACTAGGCATTGTCAGTATACACCAAATAATACTATAAAGGTATCATTTTGGTTTCCTGAAAGATACATGCCAAATAAATTTGTTTAAATGGAATTTTCAAAATCTTTGTAAAGTCAAGCCATTTTTTTTAAGTGTTACTTGGTGGTTTCATGTAAGACTTACCTTCCTACTCTTGTGTTTTTAGGATATTATCAATTCGATCGTAACAACATTATTCTTGGTCATTTTATCTGTTTTGGCACTGATACCAGAAACCACAACATTTACGATCCTTGGAGGGGTAAGTGAGATCTTTCTGGTTTCTTTCTTGAGGTTTGATCAGAATACAAATTTATGTGAAAAACAGATACAAGAATAGAAAGCTACACTGTGTTCATCCTTGAGGCTCCCGGGCCAGGATGTAGTATCTAGTGGCTTAATATTTTGTGTGTATGAATGCTTGCCTTGTGATGGAGTATGATTTTGTAATAGAACTGGAGTTAGCCAAATAAAGAGGCTCCTACATATTTCTTATAGGTATATAGGGTTAGACCAGACTGAGAGAAGCTACTAGAATCAGTTACAACACTTAGCTCTGAGAAACGTGATGGATGAGCTTCAAAGCTCTCCCTTTTCAAGAAAAGCATGTAGGTTACATATCACTCATTAAGACAGACTGGGGCCAGCACCACGGCATGCAGAGCCGTCACCCCATATGGGCACCAGATCCAGTCCCAGCTGCTCTGCTTCCAAACCAGCTCCCTGCTAATGCACCTGGGAAAGCAGCAGACAATGGCCTGAGTACGTGGGCCCCTACCACCTCTATGGGAGACACAAATGGAGTTCCAGCCTCCTGGCTTCAGCCTGGCCCAGGCCCAGCTGGTGAGGCCATCTAGGGAGTAAATCAAGGGATGGAAAATCTCTTGTCTCTCCCCCTCTCTCTGTAACTCTGCCTTTCAAGGAAATAAATATTTTTTTTAAAAACGATGAGATAGACTATTCTAAGCCCAGTTGTTTCTTGTTCACATGAAATATGATGCAAAGTGTCTATGATGAGGGAATGTTGTTAGGAAGGATTATTTTGAACTTTTACGGATGGCAAAGCAACTTCATCAGAATTTATCCTGGAAGGCAAGCCAAAATCAAAGAGGTAAGTAATTTAGGTATGAATCCATCTGAAATACTTCTGTATTCCTTATAGAAGACTCAAAATCATTTGGCTTTTCTAGGCTCTGAGTGAGAGGCTTGAGTTAGAAAATTCTCCTTCCTGTTTCCTTGTTTTCTGAAAGTATAGGTCAGTTAGAACTGATTCAGAACCACGGTTTTGGGGCCAGTATTTTATCAGAGGGTTAAGCCACCACCTGTGACGTGGAACCCTATACTGGTGCACTGATTCAAGACCCTGCTACTCCATTTCCCATCCAGCTCCCTGCTAATGTGCTTGGGCAAGCAGCAGAAGGTGGCTCAGTGCTTGGGCCCCTGCACCCAATGTGGAGAGCCAGATGGAGTTCTAGACTGCTGTCTTCTGCTTGGCCCAGACCCAGTCATTGCAGCAATTCAGGGAGTGAACCAGTAGATGGGAGATCTCTCTCACTCTCCCTCTCTCCTTTTTCCTGTCTGTAACTGCCTTTCAAATAAATCTAAAAACATTTTTTCAAAAAAGAACAAAACATGGTTTTCATCTCCCTTAGGCCCCAAGCAACTATGAGTGATGGAATTTTTCTAAAAATGACTATAACAACTTCCCCCAGTTGTTTTTAAAGATAATCTTACTCTTCTAGTCCGAAGAAAGAGGGAACAGGTTAAGATTGACTTTCATTCACTTAATTACTCATTCATTCATTTATGCATTCCATAAGTTACTTTGCAGCCATTTACAAAGTGGTCTCCAATACAGTAGCCACGAGGCACACTGTGTACTGGAAATGTGACTAGTCTAAATTGAGATAAACTACAAGTATAAAATCAACACTGAATTTCAAAGATTTATGATCTGAAAAAAGAACGTAGAATATTTCATTACTAACATTGCTAGATTGATAATATTTTGGATATATTGGACTAAATAAAATATTAAAGTCTATTTCACTTTTTCTTTACTTTAAAATTTTATTTTCATTTTATTCAAAGGGCAGAGAGAAAGAGATTTCCATCTGCTGGTTCACTTAGAAGTGCCCACAACAGTCAGGGTGGCTAGGTCAGGCCGAAGCCAGGAGCCGAGACCTCAATTTGGGTCTTGCGCATGTGTGGCAGCAGCCCAAGAACGTGAGCCATCATCTGCTGCTTCCCAGCAGAAAGCTGGATTGGAAGTGGAGGAGCCAGGACTCGAACCGAGGCACGCCAGGATGGGATGTGGGTATCCCAAGCAGAGTCTTAGTTGCTGTGTCAAAGGCCACCCCTTTTCTTTTTCATGTGGCTCCGAGACAACCTTAAATTAATTAGGTGGCTTACATGGTGACACACATTATGTTTCTTTTGGACAGCACTGGACTAGAACGTGAGCCCAATCTTCTGGTTGCTTAGAGCCTAGCACAGGAGACAGAAGCGCAGACAGCTGTGTAGAAGCTGTTGACAGAGGGACAGGGGACACAGGAAAAAGGAAGCAGCTACCTCTCTCTGATAGCAAAATTGCAATTTGGCAAGAAGAAAGGGAGAAGAAAGAACCATGGGAGGAAACAGCAGCACGGAGAAATGCCAGAATCCCAGAAGGACTGATAGAGGGAAGTATCAACCCTGCTCAGAAGCTAGGAGGTGGGGGGAAAGGAGGTTGTAGGAATCCAGGAAGCCGACCACGTGGCGCGCAAGTTCTGGTCCCCTCCAAGCCCGCTGTGTTCAGTCTGTTGTCTTTCATTCAGTTTTCTTTTCCCAAGGCTTGTTTAGAATCCCACTTCTAAAGCAGATGCAGCCCAGCCTTGGAGAGTTCACGCTGGCTAATCTTGTCACCCTGTAACCCAGAGCACACCACACATGTGGTACGCTCCAGATGCCCAGTGTGTCTCCAGAGCCTTGATCATGGCAACCATGCCTGTGATCGCATCCTGAGCGGCTGTTAACCTTGATCTTCTCTCCAGTACAGCCCTGCAACAGGGAAATCAAACAGTGGACACAGGGGGTAGAAATGATGGTTGGTAACTGAGTCTCCTCAGTAGCGCTTAAAAGAGCACATGCAGCAGTGGGTGAAGAGGTAAGAGAGGGCCCAGGGCCCGGCGCTGTGGTGCTGTGGTGCTGCAGGTAAAGCCACCGCCTGCAGCATTGGCATCCCATGTGGGCGCCCGCCGGTCCATGTCCTGGCTGCTGCACTTCTGATCCAGCTCATGCTAATGGCCAGGGAAAAGCATTGAAAGACGGCCCAAGTGCTTGGGTCCCTACTACCTTTGTGGAAGACCCGGATGAAACTCCAGGCTCCTGGCTTCGGCCTTGCCCAGCCTTAGTCATTGGAGCCACCTGGGGGGTAAACCAGCAGATGGAAGATACCCCCCCCCCGTGTGTGTGTGTGTGTGTGTGTGTGTTTCTGCCTCTCCACAACACTCTCAGACAAATAAATAAATCTTAAAAAAGAAGTAAAGACATATGGACCAGGAGTCCACTATCAGCTCTGCTCACTTCAGCTTCCTGTTCTTGGTCCATAGGCAGGTGTTGGGGAACTTTGCAGAGGATCAGAGGAGCTGGTGGGCAGACCATTGACAATTTGTGTTCATCACAGCGGTGGGTGACACTGTGTCTTCTGTCTCCAGGTGTTTGCGCTCATAACGGCAGTGTTCTGTATTGCTGATGGTGCCCTCATTTACCGGAAGCTTCTGTTTAATCCAAGTGGTCCTTATCAGAAAAAGCCTGCTCACGACAAAGAAGAAGAAGATTTGTAATTTTTTACTTTTTTTTTAGTTAATAACAAGAATTAAACCTATTTCCTTATGTTTCCACAACATTTTCCACAGTTGTTCTCATTCTAATCTCAGTATGGAACCTGGAGAAAGATTTCCAAATTTTGCACCTGGCGTCTGTAACTTTCACGGGAGTACTGGCAGCAGTGGGCTGGGATCGAGTTTTGTAGCTCCCGGGCCTCGATGGCAGGGCAGAACGCCCCAGATGGTCCGCAGAGACCCTTGCTTGCTGGCTAGTTTCAGCTCGGAGGCGGAGGCGTGGATAAACCTGGGGTCGCCGGGCGGCGAGGGGGGCAGCTGCTGGGCTGCGCTTGCCCGCGGGTCAGCAAGAGCGGGATGCGCGCGAGGGCCAGGCGGCCAGGCAGCCGTTGGCGTGCAGCGCTGGTTTCCAGGGCACAGCTGGCCACCACGGCTGGGGCCGGCCTGACACGACCAGGTCCAGCAGCCCACCATGGATCCTGAAAATACCAAACCCGGGCTGTCTAGTTCGTCTTCTGTGGCCTTGAATCACCCACCGTCAGCACGCCGGGCGCAGCCCACGCCGTTGGTGGGTGCGGCTCGTCCTGCGAAAGAGGCAGTCTCTGGTATGCCCAGGCGCTCATTCTCCGTGCACCACAAAGCCTCTGAGCATACTCCACATTCGGTGCCCTCCGCCTCCGTGCATCCGGTCCCATCAGCTTCTTCCGCGACCTCTGTGCGTCCCGGACGTTGGGCTCCTGCCGCGCCCTCAGCGCCTGCACGACCCGGTAAGGGCCCTGCAAAGTCAAGGACGCCCAGGGACAGCATGTACTTGCTGCTCGCTGGGCCCCCGGGACCCAAGAAGGCAGAGGTGAAGAAGGCTATCCAGAAGCGTGCGAAGGGCCGAGCCAAAGTGCCGCACAAATTCAGGGACAGCTTCAAGAACTTCTTCTTCTCGCCCACTGGAATGCTGAAGATCCTGAGAATGGTGAGCAGAACGGGCGACCTGGCTGGGCGGACGCAGGCCGGCGCTGGCTGGTGGCCTCTGGGAACGCCGTGCGAACCTTTGCCAGGCTCCTCCCCCCAAAACCGCACTGCTAGATTTGGCCTCCTCTTCCTTTAATATTTCTCAGATTTAGTCTCACAAGGAGAAACGACAGCAATGACGATAGCAGAATTTTGTAAATTAGCAAACAAAAAAAAATTGGTCATTACAAGAGATGTCGTTTGAAACCCTGTTAAATTGGTAAATCACTGGTTAATGTAATCAGGAGAAGGAAAGGGGAGAAAGAGAGGACACAGACGAGTATTTAAAGTTGGAAAACAATCACAAATATTGAAGAAACAGAAAGGAACTACAAGAACACTTTGCAAAACAAAGAGATGTGATTCATTGGATGCAATATTTTCTTTTCCAGGAAAATATGTAACCAAAACTAATCCCAGAATAAAGAAAAATCAAAGCAGTCCATGTAAACACAGGAGATGACAGTGTTATCAAATGAGCCTCTTTCAAAAATGTACCAGGGCAGGCATCATGGCATAGTGGGTTAAGCTGTACTTGGGACAGAGGGAATGGCTTAGAGTCCTGGCTGCTCCACTTCAGATGCAGCTTCCTGCTGATGCACCCTGGGGGCAGAGGATGATGGCTCAAGTGCTTGGACCCCCGCTTCCCCTGTGGGAGATCTCGGTGGAGTTCCTGGCTCCTGACGTCAGCCTGGCCCAGCCCTTGCTGTTACAGATATTGGGAAAGTGAATGAGCCAGTGAGTAGAAGATCTCGCTCTCTGTGTCACTATGCCTTTCAAGTAGATGAAAATAAACAAACATGTAAAAACAAAAAATGTATTAGGCCCAGACTTTTTCACAGGTTACCTGTTTCAATCCTTTTAGGGGATGTAACTTTTATTTTAAGATTTATTTATTTATTTATTTGCGAGACCAAGTTATGAACAGAGAGAAAGAGAGACAGAGATCTTCTATCCACCAATTCACTCCCCAAATGGCCACAATGACTGGAGCTGAGCCAATCAGAGCCAGGAGGTTCTTCTGGGTCTCCGACATGGGTGCAGGGGCCCAAACACTTGAGCCATCTTCTGCTGCTTTCCCAGGCCATTAGCAGGGAGCTGGATAGGAAGTAGAGCAGCCGGGACTCGAGCAGCACCACAGGCAGAGGCTTAACCTATATGCCATGTTGCCAGCCCTGGATGCAACTCTCACATTACTCAAACTTTGTCACAGAATAGAGAAAGCACTATTTTACAAAGTCAGTGTAACACTGATATCAAAATCTAACCAAGTTCAGAAAAAGAAAATGCAATACAGATCTCATTTCTACCAAAGCAAAATATTAGTACATTAGCAGAAAATACTCATCAGTACTTTTAACGTATATACTGCAAGGTAGAAAGATAAAGATTCAATATTAAGACTCTGAAAATAATCTGCTATAAAGAGAAAAAAATCATGAGATTATATCACACAAGGTAAATGTGACAAAATTCAACATTCATTTCTTATTGCCAAAAAGGAGAAGGAGAAAGAAAGGGAATACGAGTAAAATAGAATACATAGACATTTTCATTGACATTATGAAAATAAACATTTCAGGGGACCGGCCTTGTGGTGTAGTAGATAAAGCCACCGCCTGCAATGCCAGCATCCCATACGGGTGCAGTTCATGTTTCAGCTCCTGCACTTCCCATCCAGCTCCCTGCCAATGCCCTGGGGAAAGCAGCGGGATATGGACACAAGTGCTTGGGCCCCTGCACCCGTATGGGAGACCCAGAAGAAGCTCCTGGCTCCCGGCTTCGGCCTGGCCATTGGGCCATTATGAGAGTGAACCAGCAGATGGAAGCTTGCGCGCGCTCTCGCTCTCTCTCCCTCTCTCTCTCTCTCTCTCTCTCTCTGTATTTCCCTCTCTCTGTAACTCTGACTTACAAACAAATAAATCTTTAAAATAAATAAGAAAAAATAAACAGTTCAAACCAAAGGTCAGCATGATATTTCGTTAAACATCAGAAGTACTCCCACTTGAATGAAGGGGAAAGTGCTGCCCATCAGCCAAAATGCTACCCAGTATTTTTCTGAAGCCACTCGTTATCACAGTTAGGAAAAGGAAGTAAGTACATTTGAAAAGATGCACTGTACATCATTTATTGGAGCTGAAATGACTGTATGTGTAAGAAACCCCCAAATAACTGGGAGACAATTTATAACAAGATAATGTAGGTAGGGGACTCATTATTGAGTTAACAAATAATCTAAAAGCTTTCCTATAGAGAAATAACCACTTACAATATAAGAAAACATTTCTCTTTACAACAGCAATCAAAATGATCAGATATCTGAGAGTCACTGAAATAAAATACTATATGAAGATGTTTACTAAAAATTACAATAACTAGAAGACATACTTCATTCTCAAGTAGCAAGACTACATTTCATGATCTTTACAAATTGTAAGTTGAGTAAGGTCCCAATTAAAACACCATCAGGTCAAGTTTGGGGAAATTGACCAGGACAGCCATGGGAGATGAGGAAGATCAGGCCAAACAACACCACAATATAAAGCAAATTGGCAATAATTTGTAGTAAAGTACTGGAGAAGAAATTGGCAACTAGTCTCCTCAAATACATCTGAGGACTGACTATGCAACAGAGGATGGGTTTCAGACCAATGGAGAAAATCCTGTCATTTCCCAAGAAATGTTGAGATAATCATCAGTGGTTTAGAGAGAAAGAGAATAGGCTCTCCCTCTCTCTTCCTAAGTTAATTTGCATTTATGTTTATATATGTACATATACACATATATTTCCAGTGTAAAATATAAACTTCTAATAGCTGTTATTTTTAAGAGAGAACAGGGTTGGATTAGGAGAGAAGAAAGAAGTTAACAAATTTCTGTCCTTATATGTATTTTTGCATGTTTTATTTTTTGCAAATATTATTATTTTTGCATGTATTATTTCTTAAAAATAGAAGACATTATTCACAATAAAATGTGTGTGAAAAGCAATACCGGCAGTTGCAATATATTCAGGTTTGCATGCTGACGAGTGTATGTTTCCTGTGAAGTCACCACGTGCGTTCAACCAAATCCTGTCTCTTTTGTTGCAGAGCCTTATCGTGGCGGCAGCAGTTTGTTTTCTCAGCGCCAGTGCCCCTGAGTCTTATATCGCAGTCACCATTCTGGAAGCCTGCCTCGTCATTTTCTTTATTCTAATATATCTGCTAGCCCTTCAACACTTGCTGACTTACATACATTGGCCCTTACTTGTAAGTGATCATTTTCATAATTCACATATAAGCTTTGCCCTCAGCCCCAGAGTAAGGATTCACCTCCACAGGAAACGGCAGGGCTATCTCTCTAGACAGAGGACGTAGCTGAGCTGTGACTGTGTTGCCCTGGTCCCAGGAGAGAAACTGACCCGGTACCAGAAAGATGCCTGGGACCCTTCTGGCTGTATACAGCCAACAGCACAACGCACATGCCTGCTTCCTGCCCAGACTATGAAACCCATCTCATATTGCTCTGAATACGTGGTACTTTTCAGCTTGGCCTAACAAAACTTTTAATTAGTATACTCAGTATACTCAGTGGATTAGCATATTCCTTACCCATTGCTTGTTAAAAAAAAAAAAAAAAAAAAGGCTTTGACTTTCCAAGCAGCATGTTCTCTCAAACACATTACCAATGTCCCCACTTGCCCCAAATGTAGGTGTCGCCCTGACGGCCACAGACCTCTGCGTATACCCTGAAAGACGGTAGGAGTCAACTCTTTGTGGGGAGTCAGAGTCCGTACTCAAGGGGGTGCCATGTGATGGACGATCGAGGAGAGGCCATTGCATGAGCCCCTTTCGGGAGCTCTTTCCAAACTTGGACATTCTTTCCCAGCTGAGAAATTCCTGAAGCTGGTGCGTTAGCTCTCAGGCAAGAGAACAGTCCAGTTTTACCAGAGGCAGGCGTGGGCCCAGTGCCCGGCCCTGCCACCTTACGGGCTATGTGGCCTGTGGATGCAGTTACCCTACCTGGGAAATGTACAGGAGGGAAAGTGTGATGCTGACTGCTTAGTGGGTTTTCCATAACATTTAAACGTGTAAGATGCCGATGGCACAATGTAAATGGCCAATGCAAGGTGTCCAAAATGCAAAGCAACCCTCAGGCCTAAGAAGGTCATTGGGTGCTTTTGCCATCTGTCTTGTGCAGTCACAGAGTTCAGGCGTCTTCCACAGCCCCTTGTTAATGTACATTTGTCTAAGCGTAAAGTAGGCTTGGTTGCTATTGAGCTAAACCTCAAATTTATGTTCTTCAAATGCACAAGGGATTTTTCTGAGAAGGCTGCTGAGCTCTCTCTGCCCCACAGAGTGCCAAGCCACCGGAGACAGACAAAGCACGGTATGAGCAGCTTTATCGGACATAAGGAAGACCCTGTTAGTTATGGAGAGCTATGACCATGGAGAGATTTCTAAAGGGAAACTCAGATCTCCATGGCAGTGTTCAAGAAGGGAAGTAGCCATCCGTGAGCACATAGCACTGCCGGGCAGTTACTCTGAGTCCTCACAGCCACCAGTGAGCAGGCGTCGTCCCGCCCCTCAGGAAACAGGAATACAGGATGAAGAGATCGGTGGCCATGGTTGTGTGTGGGTGCATTAAGACTCGGGTTGGAGTCCAGGTCTGTCTTGATTCCAAAGTCCAGCGCCTTTCCAGACTTCATACACAATTGCTTGTGATGGTTTCCCTATCCCCATTCTCTAGACCTCCCTTAAGGTAGGAATTCAGTGAGCCTATACCTTTATGTCCTCATAAATGTTCTCTCTCTGTCTTCTCCTACTTCCTCATGGCTTTCTTAAACTGAGGTAAAGTGGGAATCCTGACAGGGTGGGGACTCCACAACACTGAGCTGTGGGCAGGTGCACCAGAGCCCTCTGAGTAAAGGCCTCCCCTGCCATAATGCTGGAGATGTGGGCAGGACTGCAAGGCACCAGACTTTGCTGTAGGGACCAGGGGCGATGTCCAAGAACTATCCCAGGAAGAGGCAAGAGCTAGGGCCTCCTGAGCATGACCCATGAGCCTCCAGGCCCAGCTGTAGAGTTAGAAGCCTTTGAACAACCCCACTGAGGCCACCCCTCCTGGCTCTGACTGTCGTGAGTGAGAGCACCCTCCTTTCTTTGCATGGTCCTGGGAGCCTAGAGTGTGATTCAGGCCCCTGCCTTTTTCTTGCTACTGTCCTCCAGGACATTGGCCAGGGGCCAGCACAACACATGGATGGATAATGCCTAGAGAGCACCCAGGAGAAATTTTGTCTTACCAAGAAGGCTGCCCAGTTACTTGGATGTTCAACTGACTAGAAGTATGTATGCTGAGCAACCAGAGTTAGATGGTGGATTATCTAGTTAACATGGAAGTTTTTGAAAAAAAACAAAACATCAAATCGGGACCCAAATCCCACCCTCTTTTCCTGTCCAGCCCCTTCCTTCTAACCTGGCATTCTGGATTCCATGAGATGAAGGCCATGCATGTATCTGACTGTCAGAGGGGCAAGTAGCTACCCCCAGGGTGGTAAGAGGGATGGCTTGTCCAGGAGGAAATGTGTTGGCCTAGTGACAACATCAGTGCCAGGAGGCGATGATGACTTGGCACTTTAGGTGGTGGGTGGCCTTGAAGTCATACAATCAACAGAGGGCAGGAGTCACTTAGGACCTGGTCACAGGGTGAGTGCAGGAGGCCACGGAACACATGGCCTGTTCCAACTGGAACTGCTTTCGGGATCCCCCAAGCTTGAAATCCTGCCCACAGGCTAGAGATATCCAATGTTCCTAGCTGCCACTTCCTTTCAGCTGGGAAAGATGGTTTGATTCCCAGGAGGTAAAGGATTAAGATGGGGTTGGTCATCTTACTAGTTAAAGTGATCAGTTTAAGTTCATAATTGATTATAAAGATAGGATTAAGTGTCAAAGGGATCACATAAATAAGACCAGTGGCTGCTAATAATAATTGATATAATTAAAAAGGAGAGATCGATCCAACATGGGAAGCGGAATACACAGCAGACTCATAGAATGGCAAATGCCCTAAACAGAACTCTGGCCTCAGAATCAGTCCTTAAGGCATTTGGATTCAGCTAAAAAGCCCATGAGAGTATTTTAGGCATGGAAAGCCAAGACACTGTGGCAAAAAATAAATAAATAAAATGACCTAAATGATAGATCTATGTGAGTGTGATCCCCGTGGAAAGAACAGGCCAACAAAGAAAGAGGTACTTTTTTTCTGAATGGAGGAGAGAACTTCCACTTTGATTTTGACCTTGTCTAAATAAGGTCTGAGTTTGTGAATTCAAGAGGCTTCCGCAGCCTTGGCAGCTCATGACAAGAGCCTCGGGTGACTACTGATGTCATAAATAAGAGTGGAAATTGTTAAATCAACAACAGGAGTCACTGTGCACTCCCCATGTAGGATCTCTGTCCTTAATGTGTTGTACTATGACAATTAACAGTAAAACTAGTCTTCAAACAGTACTTTATACTTTGTGTGTCTGTGTGGGTGCAAACTGTTGAAATTTTTACTTAGTATATACTAAGTTGATCTTCTGTATATAAAGATAATTAAAAATGAATCTTGATGAAGAATGGGATGGGAGAGGGAGTAGGAGATGGGATGGTTTGCAGGTGAGATGGTGGCTATGGGTGGAAAAACCACTATAATCCAGAAGTTATACTTTCGAAATTTATATTCATTAAATAAAAGTTTCCTTAAAAAAAAATAATAATAATAGGGGCCAGTGCTGTGGTTTAGCAGGTTAAGCATCAGCCTCAGTGCCAGCATCTCACATGGCACTTGTTTGAGTCCCAGCTGCTCCATTTCCAATCCAGCTCCCTGCCTGGATAGGCACTAGAGGATGGCCCACGTACTTGGGTCCCTGCACCCGCAAGGGAGACCAGAGGAAGCTCCTGGCTCCTGGCTTCAGATCAGCCCAGCTCCAGGCATTGCTGCCATTTGGGGAGTGAACCAGTAGATGGAAGACCTCCCTCTCTGTCTCTCTGTAACTCTGCCTCTCAAGTAAATAATTAAATCTTTTTAAAAAAAAAAAAAAGGATTAGGATAAGGAGTACTGATTTTTAATGTTGATTTCTAACTTAAAGGCTCATACAAGGATAGAGTTCCTTATTTCCCTGTCCCCACACTGGTTTGGCAAACAGCTGAGGGTGACGGGTGGCACCAAGGAGGGAGAAAGTCACACCCATCAGGGCTCTGCCCTCAGCAGGCAGCTTCGAGTACTGACTGCAGACACAGGGGCCCAGTGAGGTCTGTGGGCGCTGGGACCGTGTTTTGTCAGGGCCTCCTGGGCGCCAGGCACCCTGACACGGGGCAGGGCGGGGAGCCCTTCTTTTCAGCATGAGTCTGCAGCTTCCCTCAGCCCACCCGCGGGGGTCACTGTCTGCACCCCCAGGGCTGGCTTGACTCCCTCACTCCAGTGTCGGCGGTGTGCCCAAGAAAAGTGGGAACTACAGTTCTTGCCTTCTGAGCAGCCCACATTTTAAATAAACACTTCTCCATTGTAAAAAGGATCTTCATGATCAGAGAAATTCTTTGTCAATACAAAGCAGTTTTTAAAAATAAAATTTTAGGCCGGTGCCGCGGCTCACTAGGCTAATCCTCCACCTGCGGCGCCGGCAACACGGGTTCTAGTCCCAGTTACTCCTCTGCTGTGGCCCGGGAGTGCAGTGGAGGATGGCCCAAGTGCTTGGGCCCTGCACCTGCATGGGAGACCAGGAGAAGCACCTGGCTCCTGGCTTTGGATCGGTGTAGCTCTGGCCATAGTGGCCATTTGGGGGTTGGACCAATGGAAAGAAGACGTTTCTCTCTCTCTCTCTCTCTCTCTAACTCTGCCTGTCAAATAAATAAATAAATAAAATTTTAAACTAAAACTGTATAACAGTGATGATTCTGAAACGATCAACAATGTCTTTACATTTTTTAAAGACTTATTTATGGGCCAGCCTTGAGGCACAGCAGGTAAAGCTGCTGCCTGCAGTGCTGGCATTCCATATGGGCACCTGTTCAAGTCCTGGCTGCTCTACTTCTGATCCAGCTCTCTGCTTTGGCCTGGGAAAGCAGGAGAAGACAGTCCAAGCCCTTGGGCCCCTGCACCTGCTTTTGAGACCTGAGAAAGGCTCCTGGATCCTGGCTTCGGATTGGCCCAGCTCTGGCCATTGCTGCCATTTGGGAAGTGAACCTGCGGTTGGAAGACCTCTCTCTGCCTCTGTGCCTCTGCATCTCTGTAACTCTGCCTTTCAAACAAATAAATCAATCTTTAAAATCTTAAAAAAAAAAGGGGGGGGAGGGGAACCTTTCCAACAAAGTATTGGAACAATTAGATATCCATAGGCAAATAAATACAACTTGATCTGTAACTCAAAATGGATCATAAACTTAAGTATATTATGTAAAGATACAAAACCTCTGGAAGAAATCATAGAAGAAAATCTTTGTGAACCTTTGGGTTAGGCAAAGATTTCTTGGATATGACCCAGAAATTAAAAAAAAAAAGATTTATTTGAAAGAGTTACAAAGAGAGGAAGAGACAGAGGGAGGAAGAAAGGGAGGGAGGGTGGGTGGGTGAGAGAGAGGGAGTGCTTCCATCTGCTGGTTCATTCCCCAAATGGCTACAATGACTAGGGCTGGGGTGTGCAGAAACCAGGAGTCTAGAACTTCATCTGGGTCTCCCACATGGATGGCAGGGCCCAAGCACTCTGGCCATCTTCCACTGCCTTCCCAGGCAAATGGGAGCTGGATTGGACTCAAATCTGTGCTCATGTGGGGTGCTGGCTTTGCAGGCAACTTAACCCTATGTGCCACAACTCCAGCCCCCAGTGACTCTGTGTTTAGTAGCAGATATCACTTGTTAGAATGTCCCTTTCAAATAAGATTAATGAAAGACAACCATTTCGGTGATTTCTCAGCAGGCTGTGCCATGTATGTGGAAAATACTAGACATAAATGAAACCAATGAGACATTGCAGTTAGTTGAATACCGGCTAAGTTTTTTCGTTTGTGAATTCATACAATAAATATCATCTTTTGTGAAACAAATTTTAAGTTTAATTGGTATAATATTCAGTTATTTAATGGCACTCACCATTAAAGCATTGGAGGTATAATTCTATAAATCTCGTATACCTCAGAGAATGGTTTGGGAGTTTTTGGAAAAATGATCATGAAATAAAAATCTCTTTTTCAGTTCAGTCCGAGGAGGCCACTTGCGTAAATAAGGTGTTTAGTTTCATGGGAAAGAAAAAGATGATGAGTGAGCACGGTATTGATGGCGAAAGCAGAAGTCCTGTAGCACGTGGCCAGGCGCAGCCGCAGTCCCACCCAGCCATCAAGAAGACAGCTCTCTCTCCAGAAAAGGCAGCAAGAGAGGCTTCGTCCTAGGCAAAAGGGAGGGAGCTAGGAGGAAGGCCCTTGGTCTCGCAAGTCAGACTGCCCAGGGCCATGGCCTCTAACTGGCCAAGCAATTGTGCGCAAATTAATTACCCACCTGTGAATGGGGCTAAGGAGAGTTTGTTGTGAGGATCAGATGAGATCACATATTAACAGCTTTGCACAGTGCAGGACACACAGCTCAATAAATGTGAGCAACAATGGAAGTGTTAGGGACAAGGCAAACCTTAGCTCCGGGGGAAAGATTAGGAGAGCACTGCTTTGTAAGGACCAGAATCAACTAGAACATCCAGCAGTCTAACAAGGAGTCCAAGATTAGCAGGGCCTTGTCTGTGGTCACTCCGTTGTCATTACTGGATCATTAGTAATGTGCTTTCATCCGAAATCATCTAGGACCACAGCTAGCTACGTTCACTGTGATTTATTTATTTGAAAGAGTGACAGGGAAAGACGGAGAAAGATATCTTCCATCCACTGGTTCATTCCCCAAATGGCTGCAACAGCCTGGACTGGGTCAGGCTGAAGCCAGGAGCCAGGAGCTTCTTCCAGGTCTTCCACGTGGGTGCAGGAGCCCAAGTGCTCAGGTTATCGTCAACTGTCTTCTCAGGCACATTAGCAGGGAGCTGGATCAGAAGTGGAACAACCAGGACTCGAACCAGAGCCCCAGTGTAGAATGCAGCAATCAGCAGCTTAACCCACTGCACCGCAGCGCTGGCCCCACAGCTTGTTCATTTTGAATTTTAAAAGTTTACGCTCCACTTCTTAGCTTCTTTGAGTCCTCCGGCACGAAGTTTCCTGCAAAGCCTGCCCACTGTGGGCCTACAGAACTCTGCAGGGACCGACTTCCAGCTCTCACCAGCCCTGCTCTGAGCCTCCACCCACAGTCCGCTGTCACCTACAGTAGACATTGGTGCTTTTCCAAGAGGCGAGTCACATGCCATGCCAAGGCCCCCTGCCCACCTCATCAGGAAGGATCCGGTTTAGCCTGCAGAAAGCACATCTAACTATGTAGACATGAGTGTACGTTTTGTGCCCTCCCACTGTCCTCTGAGGCACGGTATCAGACATGCCATTCAATCCTCTGGTCAGTCCAGTGAGGACCAGTCATTAGCCTCGTAGTGAAAGTTAGCAAGTCGGCAGAGGGTGATAAAACATGCCCAGGTCACGCCTCCAGCAAGGGCCGTGCCAAAGAGTTCAGCAGCAAAGACAGCCTCAGCGGACTTGCTCTACAGCATCACAGCCCCCAGCCCCATCCCACAGAAAACTCCCAAGCTACACTGGGTGCTGCATCTCCTCCTAGTCTGGTGTCCTGGATGGGAGTCGACGTGAGCTGAATTCTGCCTTTATTCCTTAGCAGTTACTCAGTCTTAAGCAACTAACTAAGCCCAAGTCTCTATGATGTCTTCTGAAAAGGGGGTTAGAGCAATACTGATTCGGAGGCCTGCTTGGGAGAGTTCGGTGAGATGCTAACGGGAAAACGCTGGACATGATGACGCTCCGTTCCGCCCGTGCACCCTGGGTGATAGTGCTCCTCGCCTTGTTTGGGCTAGTGTGCCAGACAGGCTGCCGCTACCAAGTCAGGCCATTGGGAATGAAAGTTTTCAAATTAGGTGCCTGAGCCGTGATGTGGTTACATCATCCTAGGCGTGGGCCCCTCCCCTCACACTGGTCACTGAAGCCGAGGAGTCATTCTTGCCCTGCTATGGAAGCTCAGCTTTGCTCCCTCGGGCTGTGCCCCACCACTCATCCTCATCCTTTATCACAGCACACAAAGAAGCAGGTTGGGCTAGCCGGTAAAGAGCCTGGCCCTGAGAGCCGACTGAATGAAGGACGCCAAGAATCTAAATGTCCGGGCAGACACGAGTCTGGCCATGTCTGAGAAAACAGACATCGGTGGGGCCCCATTCACTCCCGCTCCGCTGGGCCCAATGCTTCTTGGGACACGTGAACGCACAGAATAAAGACAACCCAACCTCCAGAGCACTGGTTTTACTTACAGATCTGGAAGTAGAATTAAGTCAGTAACATGCTCCTCTAAAATTTCACTTTTACATTAAAACAAATGTGTTACAGAATAGAATGCATAATTTACACTAATTTAATACAGGACTTCAAGAAAATCCTGTTTATGGAGGACCATTTTGGGCAAGGCCTCTAGACCACTGTTTCGTTTTGTTTGTTTTTTGGCTTTTGATTTTTTCTTTTCTTTTTTTTTTTTTTTATTATTTATTTGACAGAGTTAGATAGTGAGAGAGACAGACAGAAAGGTCTTCCTTCTGCCGGTTCACCCCCCAAATGGCCACAACGGCAAGAGCTGCGCCAATCCGAAGCCAGGAGCAGGGTGCTTCCTCCCGGTCTCCCACGCGGGTGCAGGGCCCAAGCACTTGGGCCATCCTCCACTGCCTTCCTAGGCCACAGCAGAGAGCTGGACTGGAAGAGGAGCAACCGGGACAGAATCTGGCGCCCCAACCGGGACTAGAACCCGGCGCCCATATGGGATGCCAGCGCCGCAGGCGGAGCATTAACCAAGTGAGCCACGGCGCCGGCCCCAATTTTTTTTTTTTTTTTCATGCTCACTTCCTTGTGCCTTTTAAGGAACATTTACTGGAAAATTTAGCAACTTTTTTAAAAAATGACATTCTTTAAACCTATTTCTGCAGACAAACTCAAGTGTCTGGAAGATATAAGAATTATGCTACTGAGGGTTCCTCTTACTCAAAGGGAAAATTTTTTAAAGGCACCCATCCTTACCTGGTAACTGACTAAATATTTTATGAAATTACATGTTCTTGTGAAGTTGACAGTTTTCATTTCTACATTACAGGATCTTATCAACAGTATCATTTCGGCTCTGTTCCTTTTAATAGTTGGCCTCTTGGTGATGGAAGAAAAGGACAGAAGGAACTTATTATTTATTGGAGGGGTAAGTAGAGGCCTCTAGGACTCTCTCCAAGCTCAGGATTCCAAGACTTTGGAAACTGGCAAACCATCATCTGTCATTAACAGAACAAACTCCTTGCAGCGGGGTGGGCGGAGGGGGGAGAGGAACACACACCTTAGCTGGGGCAAGCCCTCCACAGGATAAGTTCATTCAGCAGCCAGGATTAAGTGACCATAAACTGAAGCACCCAAAGCTGGCAAAAGCTGTAGACTGCTGGGGAGCACCGGGCCTCACAGGCCCCTGGCCCCTCCCTGGGTTCCTCACCTTGGTCTCCATCAATTCTTACCTGGTGGGCAGCAGCACCGCCAGCGCTCCCCCCCCACTTACATTTCTCTGCTCCCACACACACATTCCTCTCCTACCCCCCACCCCTCCCCTACCCCTGCTGCTCACCCCCTACACACACACCCCGGGTCTCCCCACCCTCCAAGTCCGGAGACTTGGGTTTCCTTTCACGCCTCTGCAAGTGGGTTCTTGGATCCCGGCGCCTGACCCCTCCCCTTGACAGAGTCCGACATCTTGAACCTCTAGGGCTTCAGCTCTGCCCCCTCTCCCAGCAACGGCAGAGGTCTCGGCCACAACGAGGGCCCCCCAAGATCCCAGGCAGCGCTGAGGTCTTCTCGTCCTAGCCCATGAGGACGCCCTCCTGCCCTCGTAAATGTAACCCAAGACTTCTCTCCCCCTGAGAGCCCCTCTCAGGTCCCTACCTCCACCTCGGGCCTCCAGGGGCCAGGACCCCTCCCTCCAATGCTTGGGGCGTCCTATGAGGCCGCTGCTGGCCGCACACCCGTATCCCCAGCCCTTTTCTCCGGGCAAGGCCGAATGCGCTCGCGCAGCTACCTGGGCAAACACCAAAGGGGAGTGGAAGGTCAGAAGGAACCTGGGGCCCCTCGCAGGGCCCAGGGGGAATGGGGACAGGGCCGAGACTCGACGTGGGGCTGCGGAGTAACCGCGCCTTCCCTTCCTGCGCGCGGCCCTGTGTCCTGCAGACCCTGTGTCTCGTGGCGGCAGCCCTGTGTTTAATTGATGCGGTGCTGGTCACCAAGAAGACGAGGGACAACATAAAAAGGCTCCTGGCGGACAACGAGGAGTCCAAGCACACGGTCAGGGCGCCTCTGCCCAGGCACGGGCGCGAGACGGCGCGGCGGGCGGCCCGGCAGAGCTAGCGGGCCCGGCGCGTCTGCGGCCGCCTGCCTGAGACCATAAAGGCCCGGATGCTCGGTCAGGAACACTGCTGTCTCCTCGTGTTGCCTTGGGTAGAGTCGACTTCCATTCCCCGACGCCACCTACGGTTCCAGCCGACCGTACTGCGCGGCAGGAGGCCGCTTCCGAGGCCTCGCCAGGCCCGCGAGGGAGCTCAGCATCGGGCTGGGAGCCGCGTGTTGGACGCGGAGGCCGGGCCCCTGCGCGGTGGGTGGGCGGCTGGACCCGCGCTGCCCCGCGCGGCAAGGTGGCCACGCGCGTGGCGGGCGCAGGCGTTGGCATTCGCGGCCCCTGGCGGTTAGCAGAGCGCGGCCTCGGAGCAGGTCGGTAGGCACCAGGCTCTCTCCTGGGCGGGGCCTGTCGGAGGACAGCAACAGAGGTTGGGCAGGCCGTGAGGAAGTAAGGAGTCCCACGCCCCGGGATGGCTGACAAAGCTAAGTCCAAGACTGGAGGGGGCCCTCCGCCCGGGGGGGGCCCCCCGCCCGCAGGAGGTGATGCACAACCCAAACCTGGGGAGGAAAAACCAAAGGACGCCCCGAAGCCAATGGCGGTGCAGCCCAAGGATGAAGTGGGCACGAGGAAAGGATGTCGCCGCTACCGGTGGGAACTCAAGGACAGCAACAAAGAGTTCTGGGTCTACGGGCACGCTTTCGTCAAGCTCGTCAGCCTGGTGAGCTGGACTGGTGTCTCTGGGTCGGGGCCCAACACCAGGGGCCGGGGAGAGGCACAGCGGACTCCAGAGGTCTCCGGGGCGCTTGGGCGGGGCCCAGAACCCTTGGCTGCTGCTCAGATGTGTTTCTCCGCAGGGCTGCCTGATCGCCGCGCTCATACTCTTGCATGGGCTCGCGGTACACCCCATCGTGCTACTCATCATCACCATGGAACTGTCCATCTTCATCTTCTTCATTATCCTCTACAGCTTTGCCATCCAAAGATACATGGCCTTCATCCTGTGGCCCATCACTGTGAGTGAGGGCCGGCGGGGAGGGCTCGCTGCTGGGGCGCTCCTCCGGGTGTGACTGTCAGTGCCCGGGACGTAACTACCAGCAGAACAGCCGCAAGGCCCCACGTTGTGCCCAAGGCAAGGCGCTTTGGGTGGGGCTTGCGGGGACAGCTGGGTCGAGGAGGGCGTGGGTGGGCAGGAAAGGCCCCCCAAACGCCTAGCAGTCTGCTGGTGTGGAGCTGAGGGCACCTTACCTACCTAATGGTCAAATGACCAAAGTCCGAGGCTTCCCTCCTGGGGAGGAAGGGGGTATGGCAGCCAGCCCTTCCCCCTCACCCCGGTGCCAGCACACGTCTGACTAGGGAGATCAGGGAGATTGACAGAGGCATCACATCTCCAGAAACTCCAGGAGGAAAATCAGTCTCCCCACAACTCAGTAAGTTAAAAATGAGCAGAACGTCCCTGCTACAGCAGCCTTCGGCCTCCAATGACTGTCCCTAGAAAGAATGTTTGCTTCAGAGCCTCGTTCCGCCCTCAGCAGTCATGCAGCGGAGTGAGGCAGAGCTGGGCAGGTCCCTGAGCCCGGCCCCGCCTCTGTCCTCCTTGGGAGCGCGGGGGCAGTCACAGCCCCATGTGGGATGGTTCACACTGCAGGACTGAGTGTGAGGAGTGCGTGCTGCCTCTCTGCCCGTGCCCTGTGTCGTCACAGGTGCACACACCGAGCTCCGGAGTCCCAGGTCCCCTGATTCACGGCACACTCACCCCCACCTCCAGAGCCCTCTACTGTCGGTTTTACTCACTTTGCACAGGAACCAACAGGTCCACAGTGGCCGCCTGGTTCACCCTAGCTTTTCCTGTGAGTGGCAGGAAGACACTTCGCCTCTAGCTTCGTCAGGAGGCCCTGAGTCTCTAACTAACTGTGCTCTGCCACACCTCCCTGTTTAAAGTTATTCAGGTCCAGGGCAGGTGAGGACCAAGAAGAGGGGCAGGCAGGTGACAAGGTGACAAGGCAGGCAGAGGACAAGTTCCCTAGCAAGGACTCCAAGATGAAAAGCCAATGAACCCTGAAAACCTTGCTCCTGTACTCGCCTAAAAATTGCTGGGGAAATGTTACCAATATTGCTTTAATGGGCTTGGGAAAACAAAGAGAAACACACAGGTGCCAGAAATAGAAAACAGGTGCAGCAATGGACTTGGCCATGAAGTGTGGCTGAGAATGGCCCCTGAGCGATGGGCTGAGTGAGGTGGAGGCGTAGGCTGTGACCCGCTTATACAGCCAGCACCCTTGGGAGGAAGGTGGAAAGAGAAGACACATACCCTTCCCCAACCCCGGAAAGCGTGCTCCACTCTGGCCGAGCTTCTGGGGAGGGGGCGGTGCTGACTGGGAACTGGGGTTTTTGCCACCTTTCACCAGGAAGCCATTAGGCAGCCTAGAAACCTTCATTCCCGGGACTTAGCACAAGAGCTGACACCTGTTGACGTTCTGATGCCACTGCTGGGGCTTCTAACAATTGTAAAGTCACGGTCAAAGCAGGAGGAGCTTCTCTGGGCAGAGAGGGGTGGGGTCATGGGTGAAGGAAACCTTGTCAAAAATGGACTCAAAATTCAAAACCATGAAACACCTGATCATTTTTTAAAGATTTATTTAGTTAGTTGAAAGGCAGAGTTAGAGAGAGAGAGAGATTTTCCTTCTGCTGGTTCACTCCCCATATGGCCACAATGGCCAAGGTTAGGCCAGGCCAAAGCCAGGAGCCAGGAACTCCATCAGGTCTGCCGTGTGGGCTGCTTTCCCAGGTGCATTAGCAGGAAGCTAGGTTGGAAGTGGAGCCTCCAGGAATCGGTCCAGCACTGCTATGGCATGCTGGCATCATAGGCAGTGAGCGTAACCTGTGTGCTCCAACACCCACCCTGAAACACCTGATTAAAACAACAAATCCCAGGGCCGGCGCTGTGGCTCACTTGGTTAATCCTCTGCCTGCGGCACCGGCATCTCACATAGGCACCGGGTTCTGGTCCCAGTTGCTCCTCTTCCAGTCCAGCTCTCTGCTGTGGCCTGGGAGAGCAGTGGAGGATGGCCCGAGTGCTTGGGCACCTGCACCCGTGTGGAAGACCAGAAGGAAGCTCCTGGCTTCGGATTGGCACAGCGCCAGCCGTAGCAGCCATTTGGTTGGTGAACCAACGGAAGAAAGATCTTTCTCACTATCTAACTGTCAAATACATTATCTGTCAAACACATTAAAAAAAATTTAAAAATTCCCATGAGTAAGACTTTAGCCAGTATGACAGGTGGGAGGATTAGAAACCTGAAAGTAGGAGATAACAGAACAGCTGCTGAAAATCTTAGTAAGTTTAAGTGATTACAGGCATAAATAAGGGTCCTAAGAAAAGAACAAAACACTATGAGCACAGAATAGGCAACGTGTTGTGTTCATCTGAGATGCAGAGGGAGCTCTCATCTGCTGATTTGTTTCCCAAGTGCCCGCAATGGCCAAGATGGAGCTAGACCTAAGCCAGGATCCAGGAACTCCACCCAGGTCATCCACAGGGGTGCCAGAGACCCGGTGATCCTACCTGGCTGCCTGCCTCTTTATCCCAGTCACCGCCTCGCAGGCTGTGTAGGAGCCATCATGCTGAGGTGCATACGGGGCGGGGGGGGGGGGGGTGATTGTACTTCCAGGCTCTTGCCTCCCAGCCGGAGAGGCACTGGAAGTGTCAGGCACCTGTCAGGTGCACGCGGTGATAAGCAAACACAGAAGTGAGCCTGTGTTGCCCCACAGAGAAATCTCTGTCACGAGGGGGGCCCCGGGGGAAGGCGGGAAGGCAGACCCTCAGCTGTGGTCTGCGGTGGAAGAGACCCTGGTTGGTGGCCTCTTTTATGAGGCAGGGGTGGGGCCTCCACAGGTGTGAAGCCATCTGGGAATTTTATGGCATCTTCATAAATTCCACCTGGGGCTCAATGTCCGAATTTTGATGGCATCTCCCCACCCCCCAGCCCAGGTCCCAGATGACGTAGATGCGTTCCAGGAAAGGGGGTGTTTTGTTTGACAAGTAGGAGGGTAGAATTACATGTGGGGGTGGGGGTGGGAGGATGGCTTGCAGGTATCCCCAGCTCAGTGATCCTAGCTCAGTGATCCCTGCCTGCCTATTTATCCCGCATCTCCGCCTCCCAGGGTGTGTAGGAAGCTGGAGCCGGGAGCCAAAGCTAGGTATCAAACCCAAGACTCTGTGAAAAGCTTTTTTAAACAGTTGTTAATAGGGGCAAGTGTTAGCCTAGCAGTTAACCCACATCCCATATCAGAGTGCCTGTGTTCAATGCACAGCTCCTAACTCCAGCTTGGGCCTAAGGCGAGACGACCCTGGGACACAGTGATTAGGACGCCCACAGGGGAGACGGGGCCTGAACTTCCAGCTCCCTGGCTCCAGCCCCAGTCCTTTTCTCAGCTTAGTGACAATTGTGACCACTGGGGAACTGAACCAGCAGATGTGACATATCCTTCTCTCCTCTCCTCTCTCTCTCTCTCTCTCTCATTCTCAAGTAAATAAATTTGTTTAAAGTTGTTACGAGAACGGAGGAGAGAAAGCATTCAATGAGACTGATGGAGACTTGCTTCTAGATTCAGTGAGAGGAAACCCCACCAGTCTGCCCTCCCAGTCAGCAGCGGTGGAGCTGGGGAACACAGTCGGAAGCGGCCTTTTCTCAAGCTTGGAACCCAACCAATACCTACAGCACGCATGGCGCACTTAATGAGAAAAAGAATACTGTGCATTTTAGCTTCTGCACCTGCCGTCCCTCACCCCCCGGCCCGGCTCGGCGCAGGCCGTGAAAGCGGCAGCCCACATGTCTGGGAGAGCTTGGTGGTGGCAGAAGGAAAAATGGCCTTTGTTAGTGGACCTTGGAGATAAACCTAAATAAGTAGAGCTACCCCACTCCCAGGTGGGAGGAGTCACCACTAGAGAAATGGCAATTCACTTCCAAATGAATCTAGAAATTAAATGATATCTCAACCTGATAGATACTGCTCACGGAACTTCCCAAGGGGGTTCCAAAATGCTTATGGAAGAATGAGAAGAATCCCAAGTACAGACTTGTGCAAGCAGATACCAGATTTACTATAAAGCTTCGGTACTAGGCCAATGGAATTGTCACCCACTGAATGGTTGCGTCCCCTTCAAATTCATATCCCGGGTCCCTAACCCCCATGTGGCTGTCCTTGGAGACGGGGCCTCTAAGGAAATAGTTAAGAGTGAATGAGAGCCAGCGCCCTGGCTTAACAGGCTAATCCTCCGCCTTGCGGCGCCGGCACACTGGGTTCTAGTCCCGGTTGGGGCGCCGGATTCTGTCCCGGTTGCCCCTCTTCCAGACCAGCTCTCTGCTGTGGCCCGGGAAGGCAGTGGAGGATGGCCCAAGTCCTTGGGCCCTGCACCCAATGGGAGACCAGGAGAAGCACCTGGCTCCTGGCTTCGGATCAGCGTGATGCGCCAGCCGCAGCGGCCATTGGAGGGTGAACCAACAGCAAAAAGGAAGACCTTTCTGTCTCTCTCTCACTATCCACTCTGCCTGTCAAAAAAAAAAAAAGTGAACGAGGCGCTAGCTCGTGTCCCTGACCTGACAGGATCAGTATTCCTCCAAGAAGAGTCACCAGGCATGGCACTGTGCAGAGGGCCGTTCAGCATCTGGTTAGCATTTCTCTGTTAATGAGCCTGAGAGAGCAGCAGAGCCTGGCCCTCAGTGCTTGGGCCCTCAACCCACCTGGGAGACCCCGATGGAGCTCTTGGCTCTTAGCTCCTGGCTCTGGCCTGGTCCACACCTGCTGTTGTGGCCATTTGGAGAGTGAACCAATGTCTAGAACTCTCTCTCTCTCTCTCTCTCCTCTCTCTCTCTTCTCTCTCTCCCTCCCCCCGCCCCGTCTCTCCCTCCCTCTCTCTGCTGCTCTGCCTTTCAAATAAATAACAAATCTTAGACTGAAGAACATGACATCAGACTTCTCCCTCTCCCCCCACCCCCTTCTCTTTCCCTCAGTCTCCATACGCACACACACGCGCACACGCACACACACACAGGCACACACACACAGAGGGGAGACCACATGAGAACACAATGAGCAGACGCCAGCCCTCACCAGAAACCAAATTTGTTAGCACTTTGATCTTGAACTTCTAGCCCCTAGACCTGTGAGAAAAGAAATGCTGAAGCCAGTCCAGTCTCTAGCATTAAATCTTGGCAGCCAGAGAAGACCGATATAGGACTAGAAAGAACTCTGAAACAGAGCCATGTATATATTCAACACAGTTGAGTATTCAGTAAATATGCCCAGGACTATTGGAGGAAGAGAGAGGCTATATGGCTCCCATCAGAATTAAGACTGCACAACCTTAAACATCATAAACATTTTAAAAAAACAAACCAAGGAGGCTGGCGTCGGAGAGATCTTCCACTTGTTGGTTCACTCCCCAGATGGCTGCAATAGCCGGGTCTGGCCTAGGCCAAAGCCAGGAGCCAGGAACTGCAGCTGGGTCTCCCATGTGGGTGGCAGGGGTCCAACTGCCACTGCCCTCCTAGGCTAGCAGGAAGCTGGATTGGAAGCACAGCGGCTGGGACGCAAACCGGCGCTCAAAGCAGGGACTCAAAGTAGCAGCACAACCAGCAGAGCCACAACTCCAGCCCCCGCAGAACGTGCTATTGAAAAGGCAGAAACGGGGTGGTGCTGTGGGGCAGCAGGTTAAAGCTCCGGCCGTGGCGCTGGTTGGCATCCCATAGGGGCGCTGCTTGAGGTCTCAGCTGCTCCACATTCTGATCCAGCTCCCTGCTAATGCCCTGGGAAAGCAACGGAGGATGGCCCAAGTCCTGGAGGCCCTGCACCCACATGGGAGACCTGGAAGAGGCTCCTGGCTCCTGGCTTTGGATTAGCGCAGCTCCAGCTGTTGCGGCCATTTGAGGAGTGAACCCGAGGATGGAAGACCTCTCTGTCTCTGTCTCTACCTCTTTCTGTAATTCTTTCAAATGAATAAAATAAAAATAGGCAAGTCCCTGAAACCTGATTTTTGAAAAGCAAGTGTTAGAAGGTTTGATGCCTTGTATGTAAGTTGCTGAAACACACGAAATAGCGAATGTTCTCTATTTATCTTTGCATATATTTATATAGAGAAATGTATCAAGTCAGGCAGACGTTTGAAAACGCGCCGCTGGGGAGGCCGCGCGGCCCAGCTGCAGCCAAGCCCTCTCTGCACTTGCAGGACCTCCTCAACGACCTGTTCGCCTGCGGCTTCCTCGTGGGCGGGGCCGTCTACGCCGTGCAGAGCCGGAAGACCATGCCGCTGCACTATTTTATCGCCGTGGTGCGTCCTGCCCCCCTGGGCTCTGGCTTGGCTTCGGCTCGGCTCCCTTTGGAGAACCGGGGCGGGGGCTGAGGGCTGGGGGCGCCTCTTCTTAACGGAAGAGCAGCTTCTCACCAAAAACTCGTGGTCGCAGGTAAGTCGCCACGTGCGGCTGGGCGACACTGCCAGCGAGGCAGCCACTGGGGTCCCGGGCACCGCCGGCCTGGAAGCAGGAGATGGAAGGGAGGAGGCCGCGGCCGACCCGGCGCCCCGTGGGCTCGCGGCTGCTGCAGAGCTGGGGGCCGGCGGAGAGGCGGGGAGCAGCAGAAGTAACCCCAGGCTTTGCTTCGCAGATCCTGATGGGCGTGGCTGCACTTTTTGCTTTTATCGACATCTGTCTCCAGAGAAAACACTTCAAAGGCAAGAAAGTCAAAAAGAACGTGCTGGTTCCTCCCCCGCCAAAGGGTCAAGAACCACCCCCAGCAGAGAAAACAGAGCCAGGGAAAGAGCCCGAGAAGGAGAAACCCAAGGAACCCGAGAAGGACAAAGGCAAGGACACGGAGAAGGACAAAGGGAAAGACAAGGATAAAGGGAAGGACAAAGGGAAGGGAAAGAAGTAGCCGGGAGGAGACCCCCGCTGTCCGGACGGCAGCCCGTGCAGTGGCCAGCCCTGTCTCCGCCCTCACTGTCCATCACTGCCGTCTTCTTCCAAGACTGCTCTTCTTTTCCGTCTTCATAACCACCTGTGCCTGGAAAAGAGACGTCCCTTTAAACGGATCTGAAACCTGAAGCTGGTGTAAACCTTATTTTGTTCAACAAAAGCTCCCGGAAGTTCAGGTGCAGAAGGGGAGACGGGGCCAGGGCTACAGGGGACCAGGATGAGGGTCCCCCCCTCGCTGACCGCACTGGGTGGCCAGAGGCGCTGGAGGGAGAGGAAAGGGAGGCGTCCACTGTGCGCACGCCCACTGTGCGCATGCCCACTGCCCACGTCCACCTTTGTGTCGGAGCTTCTTTAAGGCTTCCAAGCATCCAGGAGAGAAGTTTCTTTATTTGTTTGTTTGTTTTTGTTTTGTGTTTTTTGTTTGTTTTTTGTTTTGTTTTGTTTTGTTTTTGCCTTCCTTGCTTTGACCTTGCGGCTTCATGTTGAGCCTCATTCGAAGGTCCCTAGGGGAGCGCACCTTGCAGGGCTCAGGGCCTCCAGGGACCTGACCCAGGCTGACAGGCATGGGTGCCAGGCAGAGCAGGCAAGGCAAAGTCCCTCGGAGTCGGCCTGCCAGCCCCTGGGGCCTGAAGTCTGAGCCCAGCTCCACATGCAGCCGCACCGGCCCTGCCCCAGCACCCCACCTTCCACACACAGTCCAGCCATCGCGGCCAGGTGCAGGTCATCCTTAGGAAAGGGAGACCGCCAAACAGGCAGGGGCAGCTGGAAGGGGGGCTACGGGCCTCAGCCTGGAGGCCTGAGCCCAGCAGGAGGGCCAGCTAGGGCCGCCACATGACTGGGGCCTTTGTCCCAAGCACCTCGGGGATCCCGGAAGTGAGGCTTTCCCCTGGGAGAAGGGCACACGCGCTGGAGGGGGGCTGCTGCGTGCCCTCTGGGGAGGGGAGAGTAAAGGCCTAGAACCTGGGGTGACTCCAGCCCTGGCTCCTTCTGCCCCTCCCCAAACATCCGCCATGGGCCAGGTGACCCAGGCAACCGTACTGTCAGGGGCGAGAGCAACTAGAGCCTTCAAATGGTCGAGAGAGGCCAGCGCTGTGGCACAGTAGGCTAAGCTGCCGCTGACGCCAGCATCCCATATGCACGCTGGTTCGAGTCCCGGCTGCTCCACTTCTGATCCATCTCCCTGCTAATGCACCTGGGAAGGCAGCAGATGATCCAAGTGCTTGGGCCACTGCATCCACGTGGGAGACTTGGATGGAATTCCAGGCTCCTGGCTTCAGCCTGGCCCAGGCCCTGGCCATTGTGGCCATTTGGGGAGTGAACCAGCAGATGGAGGGTTCTCTGTCTCTCCCTCTCTGTCTGTAACTCTGACTTTCAAATAAATAAATATTTAACAAATAAATAACAGAAAAAGATAATAATTCCTATTTCAGAAAAAGAATATGTTTCCTAAATATACATGTTCTTACGCAGAGACTTTTAGAGACCCACACAGTCAACAACAAAAAAATCCTCCAGGCTCGTGCTGAGCTTTCCAAAGAGGAGACGCACGCGGGTCTCACACATGTGAGAAACACACCTGGGTCCCCGCCTTCGAGAGAACTGCACACTCCTGTATGCAGATGGCCAGGAGGGAGACGGGGCATCTCCAGTCAGGGGAGAGGACTTTCTCAGGGGAGCTGATGGAAGCTGAGGTGCCCCCGAGTGCCAGGGATAGGGAGTGGGGGAGGGCACGGGGCAGGGGAAGCACTCAGGAGCCACCTGTGCACCTGATGGAGGCAGAGCGACTCGCACAGCACAGGTAAGTCTGGAAGTCTTTCATCATAACCCAGGGAGGCTAACAGATCTGTGGAGGGGCGGGAAGACACCCACCAGCAACTGAGGACCCGCCCTTAGCTCAGCAGCGAGCAGAGCCGGATGTCACCCTGGGAGGACCGCCCCCAGCCTGTGGTGGGATGGGCAGTGGCAGCCAGGGACCCAGCTGCCTCAAGCAGAGGCCCCCACCCGGCTTTCCTCTCTCAGCCCCTCCAGCCCAGTCACCACATTTTTCTTTTTAAAGATTTGTTTATTTGAAAGGCAGAGTAACAGAGAGAGAGAGAGTTCCTGTCGGCTGGGTCACTCCACACCAAAGGGCCAGAATAGCCGGGGCTGGGCCAGGCTGAAGCCAAGAGCCTAGAGCTCCCTCCCAGTCTCCCACGTGGACGCAGGGGCCCGAGCACGTGGGTCATCTTCCACTGCTTTCCCAGGTGCGTGCAGGGAACTGGCTGGGAAGTGGAGCAGCCGGGACTTGACCCAGCGTCTGATACGGGATGCTGGCGTCACGGGCAGTGGCTTAGCCCACAACGCCGGCTCCCACATTTTGCTTTGGTCTCAGCACCTTTTCTGTAAATTGGAGTCTACCTTACATGAAATAAAATACATCCATGTTGGGGATCCCACATGGGCACCGGTTGGAGTTCCACTGCTCCACACAGGACCAATTTGGGGTCGGCGGTGCAGAGCAGCGGGAACGCTCGGCAGCTGTGAGGAGAGGTGTGAGTTGCCCCCTCCTCCGGGGCCGACCTTCGCAGTTTGTTGGAAAGTTAAACAAGCGTAGGCCCACCACGGACCCAGGCGTTTCCCTGGCAGACAGCTGGCCGCTGGAGCCGGAAGCACAGGTCGAGACAGAGATAAGTGCGTTAGTGCTCCAAGCAGCCTGACTGGTGACAGCCCGACAGGAAATCCAGTGCCCGGGCACAGGGGAGGCTGTGCAGCAAGGGTGGGTTCTGCAGATACCAAGCTGAGGGGAAGAAGCCAAGCGCTAAAGGGTACACACTGTGCAAGTCCACTTTTAGGAAAGTCCTAGCAGCAGTCCTCAGCTCCGGGGACAACAGATCAGAGGGTGACTGGGTCGCGGCAGAAAACTTCCTGGGTGCTGGGAATGTTCTTTGGGAGAGTGACCCAGGAACATAGGAGGGGTCTTTAGAAAAGTCCACGGGAAACGGGCGTTATGGAAAGAGCCAGACATGGGTTCAAACAAATTTTGCACCACAATACACTTTCAGTGGCATTTCCTACAAACTTTTTGAAGTACCTAGGTATGTTTGTCAAAGCACATCATATGGTACACTTAAAATTGATTTTTTTTGAAGATTTATTTACACCACAACGCCAGCCTGGTCACCTAGCTCCTTTTAGACATCATCTTAGGGGCCGGCACTGTGCCATTGTAGGCTAAGCCTCTGCCTGCAGCACCAGCATCCCACATGAGCACAGGTTTGAGTCCAGGCTGCTCCTCTTCTGATCCAGCTCCCTGCTATGGCTTGGGAAAGCAGTAGAGGATGGTCCAAGCCCTTGGGCCCCTGCACATATGTGGGAGACCCGGACGAAGCTCCTGGCTCCCGACTCTGAGTTGGCTCAGCTCCAGCCATTGTGGCCATTTAGGGAGTGAACCAGCAGATGGAAGACCTTTTTGTCTCTCCCTCTCTCCATCACCCTGCCTTTCAAATAAAGAATAAGTCTTTTATCTAGAAAGTCACTTTAGATTTGTGTAGTAGTAGCTCGTTGTGGTTTTATTTATTTTTTCATGCTGTGTTATCTTAAGCACAAAGCCCTCTCCTAGAGACTGGCCCACCCACTGCTCCGTGCAGCCTCCAGGTGAGGTGATTCCTCTGCCTCAGGGAAAAGAAATCCATGGCTTGATGCCTTTGGAAACTCGGGCGGCAAAGTGGTTGCCCCAGCATCTTTCGCTTGAGCCACATCAAAAGACCTAGCCCGTCTCTGTCCGATGGTGGTCACGTAGGGCCCGGGCAGCACCCCCACTCCATGCCCAGGTCGCCAGTGCTGAACCTGATGAGCTCTGTCTTCTCATCGACCTGAACAGCGTCCTGCACCTGGATAAGAGGGTCGGGGTAGCCTCTGTCACGAGGCTCACCCGTGCGGCCCCTATGAGGGACACGTTTCCTTCCCACAAGATCGTCCTCACTCTGCACCATCGGGACGGCGGGCTCTGCAGGTGTAACGCGACAAACAGCCGAGCCACCCTGGGTGTCCCAGACTGGGGGACCACGTGGATGACAGCCAGGAAGCCAGCAGGGTAGCTCTCAGGCACCATGCGGGACACAAGGTTTCCTTACTTCCTCTCAAGTCCGCGCCTCGGGACCAGCGGATGGACTGCGCAGGCGCCTGGCCCACGGTCCAGCACCCAGGCTGCTGTGTCTTGGGGCTGTCAGCCAGGGCAGGGCTGGTACTGGGGAGAGCTCGTTGTGCTGTTAATTCGCCTTCCCAGACGTGTAAGGATGCGCTCTCTGGACACCCATGTCTCCTTCGGTCAGCTCCGATCTTCGGTCCATCTTAAACATTGAGTTTGCTTCCTGACTTACAATTCAGCGCCAAGTTTTTACTAACACAGACCGTGGCCCGCCCCTATGCCCGGCCTTCTGTGGTGCAGCCCACCTGGCTGCCCTCTGACCCAGACACCTGGCAGCAGGCACGGCCGGCCGTACTCCTGGCTCCGTGGACACACTTAGCGTTCTGTAGCCCTCCCCAGCCCCCAGCTGCAGCCTCCCTGTGCGCTGGGTTTTAGGAAAGGCTTCTCTGGCGAATGCCAGCCCGCGGGACCCCTGCAGAACAGGACCCACTCCGGGAAGCAGGGTGAAGAAGCAGCGTCTCGGGGGCAGGGGCAGCATGTACAAAGGCCCTGTGGGCACTGATGGGTGGACCGGCAGGAAGGGAAGGACCCAGGGGTTATACTTTGTCTCTGGGCCAAGACCCTGGGCAAGCTAGGAAACTCCCAAGGTTTGTTTACTGTTTGCTTCTCCTTTGTGGGGATGGGGGGTGGGGACGGAAGTGACCGGATTGGTGATTTAAGCATCTCCCTAGCTGCCAAGAGGCCTCTTAAAGAGGCCGCTGAGGGAGGGGTTCTGGGGGCCGCCTGGCGCTCCAGCCTGCCTCGCGGTTGGGGGAGGAGGGATGGGCACGCCCTGAGAAAGTCACGCTGAACTCCAGGTGCCCTGCAGGCCCGCGCGCGCGCGTGTGTGTGTGTGGGTGTGGGTGTGGGTGTCAAGCACGCGCGTGCACACATACACACACACACACACACTCCGGGGGTGGGCAGAGCTGGAGTTCGGAGCTCACCTCCTCCGATGCGTGGGGGCTGGGGTGCAGCACCCAGGCCTGCAGCGGCAGCTTTGAACAAGAGGGCTGGGAAGTGGGTGGGCGGCCAGAAAAACTCTGAGCACGGAAAAGAGGCAGGAGGAGGCGGAGGCCCGGGGCCGGGGCTGACAATACAATCGGCGCTGGTGCGGACTTGCAAACAGGCGGGTGGCTTTGCTCTTTAGACGTCGGGGCCCCGGGGACGCGGACGCGTGCACGGGCAGGAAGTTAGATAGCAGACGAGGGGGTGCACAACTCCTCTGGGCAGGGGCTGGGGGGTGGGCGCCGCGGGGGGGGGGGGTGAGTAGGAAGTGGGTCTCTGTGGCCGGGACGGGGAGCAGGGAGCAGGGAGCAGGGAGCAGGCGGAGGGTCCGAGGAAACCCCAGGCCAGCAACGCGTCGAGGGGTCGCAGCCGGGATCCGCAGGGGGAGGGGACGCAGGGGAGGGGGCGGGGCTGCGCGGAGAGGGGAGGGGAGGGGAGGGGAGAGGAAGGAGGAGAGGGGCGGGGCAGGGGGATGCGCCCCGTGCCGGGCTCGGCTCGCCTTTTTCTCCTTCCGCAGAGTCCGGGTTTCCGCTTCCCCCGCAGGCGCTGGGTGAGAGGGAGCTAGGCTGAGCCTCGGTGCCGCCGCTGCAGCCATGTGGCCCCCGGACCCGGACCCCGACCCCGACCCGGACCCCCAGGCCGAGAGCGGCTCCCGGGCTGGGGCGGCGCTGCCCGCACTGCGCGCCCTGCTGCCGCCGCGCGCCTTCCTCTGCTCGCGCAAAGGCCGCCTCCTGCTGGCGGAGTCGGTGAGTGCGGCGGGCGCGGGGGGCTGCGGGGGTCCCGCCGAGAAGTGGGCCTGCAGGTGGGGACGGGATCGGCTCCCAGCCCCCTGTCCGACGGCTCCTCGCGAGAGCCCGGCGAAGTTGTGCCAACGCCCCCAAGTTTCGGACCGGCGCCCCGAACTCGGAGCGCGACTCCGAGGAGAGGCGGGCCCGAACCCAGGCCCTCGGCCGCAGGAAGCTGGGGTAGGCTCTCTGGGTCCGCCCAACAGCTCCGTCCCGGCGCTGCCCAGCCCTTCCACCGGCCCGGGAGGGCCCCAGGAGCGATCGGCCCGCGCCCACCCTTAAGAACCCCGCGCGGGCCGGGGCCTTGAGCTGCGGGGCGGAGACCGCAGCGCCTCTGGGGCTGCTGGGAGGGGTCGGGGTGGAGTGGGAAGGAGCCCCCCGGGATGGGGTGAGGCCCAGGCCGCGCAGTAGGGGGCGGGGGCCCGCGGGGTGACTTCATCCCCCCGCCCCCACCGCGCACATCCCGCCGCCTGGCTCCCGCCCAGCGCCCTCCTCCTCCGGCTCGCCCCTGTCCCCTGCCGGGCGGGCCTCTTTGTCCTCCCGACCCGGGGAGGCGGCCGCGCTGTCATCCGCAGGCTCGCGTGTGGGGTGGGGGCGGGCGCTGAGTCTACGGATGGGGAGGAAGAGACCGGGCTGGCGGCAGGCGGACCGAGGGGCAGCGCTCGGCGGCGGCCACTTGTTGCAGGGCCCCGCAGCCTGACGGTACCGGCCCCTATTCCCACTTCGCAGACGGGAGCCGAGGCGCCTGGCCCGGCGTCCAGGGGCCTGGGGTCGGAGGGAGGAGGATGCTTCCTGGGGGCCGCTGGGGCATACCGCCCTGGGCGGGTAGCAGAAGGTTGTCCTACCTGTTCTGCCTCTGAGGTCACCAGCCCAGCACCTGCCAGACTCCCAGGGCGGTGGGCGCCCCACGGCTGGCCGCCCTTCCCCACCCTAGAGATCTTTGGGAGCCACTTGGGGTGGGGGAGCAAGGTTAAATTCACCATCTGCCGAGCCGGCTGTGCCCAGAGCCCCCTGGTGGAGGGGGAATCCAGGCCCAGGAGGATCAGAAGTGGGGGAGGGGGGGTGGCTGCAGAGACCCCCCCCCCTTCCTGGTCCTTCGGGCCCCAGGTCCAAGCAGGTGGGGAGGCTGCCCCAGCCAGGGAATACTGTGGTGAGACCAGGAATGGGGAAACAGGCATCTAAGGGGGATCCCCCGGACCAGGCGAGGGGGGTGGGGGAAGGAAGTACAGGTCCTTTGCCCCGCCTCCCTGAGAAGCCCTGGCGGCCTCAGCCCCTTTCTGTGCCCAAGAGGGGCTCAGCCCCTGCCCCCCGGGGGTGCCCTGGGATCCAGGCAGCTCACTTGCCTGAAGCAGCCACAGTGCTTCCTGTGGGTTAGCCTGGGGGGGACCCATGGGACCACCACGCCCCACTCCAAGCTGCTCAGCCGTGGACGTGCTCAAACCCAGCCCCCCGGGGACAAATACCAGCTTTTCCCTGGTACCCACAGGTCAGCCCAGGCCTGGGTTCAAATTCTAGTGCCCTCTTGGTAGAGACACTGAGTGGGGTGGCCCTGAGGGTCGCAGGCGGTACCCACAAGCCTCAGCGGGCGCCAGGTGCCGGGGAGCCACGCCTGCCGTGTGCCGGCCGGGCTGCAGTAGACGTTGTTTTCACAAATCTGCTTTATTTATTTTATTGGAGAGGAGAGAGAGAAATCTGCCATCACCTGGCTCACTCCCAGATGCCCCTAACATCCAGGGCTGGGCCAGGCTGAAGCCAGGAACTTGGAATTCATTCCCGGTCTCACACGTGGGTGACGGAGCCAGCCGCTGGCGCCATCACCTTCTTCCTCCCTGGGTGTACAGTAGCAGGAAGCTAGAGGTGGAAGCGGCACTGGGGCTGGAACCCAGGCGCGCTGATGGGGGGTGCGGGGGGGTCCCAAGGAGGTTCTTAACCATTGCACCCAATGCCTGCCCCGGCCCTAAAGGGCCGTGTGGAAGAGGCAGCCGGGCCTGCCTTCCCAGCACCCGTGCGCCCTCCACTGGCTGCTCTAGGAACCTTGCAAGTACAGGAAGGCACTGGTCCATCTCCCACCTGCACAATAATGGACGCTTTGGGGTGGGCGTTGGGTTAGCACTTGTGACCCCTCACTCCATATCAGAGCTCTGAGTCCCATCGGCTCCCTGCTGACGCACCTGGGAAGGCCGCAGACGATGGCCCAAGTGCTTGGGTCCCTGTGCCACCCCATGGGAGACCCAGAGTGACTTCTGGGCTCCTGGCTTTGGCCTGGCCCATCCCTGGATGGTTTTTTTTGTTTTTGTTTTTGTTTTTTTAAAGATTTATTTATTTATTTGAGAGGCAGAGTTTACAGACAGAGAGAGAAAAAGAGAGAGAGAGAGCGGTCTTCCATCCACTGGTTCACTCCCCAAATGGCTGCAACAGCCCGAGCTGGGCCGATCTAAAGCCAGGAACCAGGAGCTTCTTCCAGGTTTCCCACATGGGTACAGGGGCCCAAGCACTTGGACCATCTTCTGTTGATTTCCCAGGTCATAGCAGAGAGCTGGATTGGAAGAGGAGCAGCCGGGACTCGAACAGGCACCCATATGGGATGCTGGCACTGCAGGTGGAGGTTTTACCTGCTATGCCACAGCACTGGGCCCAGGCCTGGCTGTTGCAGCTATTTGGAGAGCACACCAGCGATGTCTCTCCCTCTGTCTGCCTTTTAACACCTTCCTGTATTTGCTTTGTCACTCGTCGATCTGTGTGTCCGTCAGTTCACTCTACATGGTGATTTTCCAAGGAAGTTGGAGACCTCGGTATGCGTCGAGTCTAAGCACTTGGACATGCACTTCCCCGAGGTTCAGGGTTTTTTGTTTCTCGGGTAAAATTTACGTTCGGTGAGCAGCACAAACCCTTCGCTGGGGTGTGACTTAGGAGACCGGTTGCCGTTTGCTGTGGGTTCGCCCCGCAGTTAACCCCATCTGAATGGAGCGGATTCTGCCATAGAACCACTGTGGGACGGGGGTGGGGGTGGCCTCCTGGGAGGCTGGGGCCTGGGCGGGGAGCTGGTGTGGAGCAGGACTGGGGACAGCACGCACGTGGGCCTGGGTCCCCAGCTGCAGGGCACTAGGCAGGTGGCTTCCCTGTGCTATGGGGCCTGGCTGGGAGGGGCTCTGACCTCTGCCCTCAACCCCTCCCCCACAGGGCCTCTCCTTCATCACCTTAATCTGCTACGTGGCGTCCTCGGCGTCCGCCTTCTTCACAGCGCCACTGCTGGAGTTCCTGCTGGCCCTCTACTTCCTCTTTGCCGATGCCATGCAGCTGAAAGACAAGTGGCAGGGCCTGTGCTGGCCCATGATGGTGAGGGCGGGGCTGGCCGTCCATCGCAGAGGGGCAGATGAGGAGTCCAGCCTTGTGCCTCTCGGGCCGGACCCTCCGATGCGCCGGAGGGCCGCTTGCTGTTGGAGGCAGCCGGATAGACTCAAGATCAGGCCCCTCGGGCTCAGCAGCGATGTGCCTGGAGCAGGTTCCAAGCCGGGCGCTGGAGACAGCCTTTGGCCACCAGGTGGCGCTGGTGCTCCCAGCGCGCGGCCTTGGAGAAATGAGCCTCAGCCGCAGGAATCCGGGCCACGCGGGTTAGCTGAGGACTTGCAGCGCTTCCCAGACCTTGTTGTCACCTGCAAGGGCCCAGACCCCCGCCAGTGGGCTTTGCTGGATGACGAGCGCCACAGAGGAGCAGCAGCAAGGGCTGCACGGGAACTCTGGCCTCCTGGCCTCACCCCGGCCTCTCTGCACCCTCTGTGTCTCCGGTTCAGCCACGGCAGGCCCAGGGTCAGGTTCCCTAGGAGGGGCGGGTGACATGTTTCCAGTCTCTGCCTGGACAGCAGCCCCAGTACAGCAGGCAGCGCCTGGTGGGCGGGACCCTGGGGGACCCGGCGGCGGGTGACCCCTGCCCCGCGCCACGCCCCTCTCTCCCCAGGATTTCCTGCGCTGCGTCACGGCGGCCCTCATCTACTTCGCCATCTCCATCACGGCCGTCGCCAAATACTCAGATGGGGCATCCAAAGCAGCGGGGGTGAGCGGCTGCCCCGCCCCGGGGACGGGGTGCCCCGCGGTGTCCCCTGGAGTTCCTGCCTCCCCGCCTGAAGCTGCGGGTGCCCCCTCAGGGTGCTGGGGGGGGGCTGGGCACGCCCTCCCCTGCTCTGGCCCCTGGGCGCTCCGTGGGGCCCATTTCTTCTGCCCTGAGGCATGATCAGCTGTTTGTGCGACCGGTTCGCAGCGTTTTCCCCTTCCCCGTCCTCGGCTTGGAGGCCCCTGTGTCTGCCCTTCCGTGGCGCCTCCGCGCGGTTCTCCCGGGGGCGGGGACGCGGCCGACACCCTGCCTGCCATTCCCACAGGTGTTTGGTTTCTTTGCCACCATCGTGTTTGCCATCGACTTCTACCTGATCTTCAACGACGTGGCCAAATTCCTCAAGCAAGGGGACTCTGCGGACGAGACCACAGCCCACAAGGCGGAAGGTGGGTGGCCGGCGTCCGTTTCTGGCTGGGGACCCCAGCTGCCCGCCCCAGGCACGCTTGGCTGGGTAGAGGCAGGGCTGCGAGTCCTTTCAGCAGCCTGGGTCTCATGTCCCTTCCTGCGGCACCGATCACGAAGCCAGGCCCCTCGGGGCCTCTGCCTTTCCGGCGAGGGCAAGCCCAGAGCCTGCGTGAGCCCCGGTGCCACACCGCGCTCCCCCTGGACAAGTCCCCAGAGTGGCTGCCTCACCTGCCCAGGGACCCCAGCTGGCATCCCAGACGGAGCCCACAGGCCCCGGCTTCTGTGGGTTTCGCTTCTCAGGAGAGCGTAGCAGCCCTGCAGGCTTCCCCCGCTCCGGCTCCGTGAGGCCAGTGAAAAACGCCAAGACAGCCGGAGGCCGCCCCACAGAGCTGCATGGACCGGCACATCCTCTGCGCGCTTGTGTCCGGCCAGCACAGGGCCTGCGGGGTGGCCTCGAGGAGGGCCAGGGCATGCTCAGTCACAGCCTTGAGGCACAGCGCAGCATCAAATGCCAGGAAGCCCAGGAGCTAACCTGGGATGGGCTAACCTGCCCCGCCCCCTCCACAGCCCCGGGGCACCTGCAACACGTGTGGGCCGGCAGCCCCAGTGGCTCCATGCAGCTGAATCCATGGGCTGTCCTGCTCAGCCCTGAACTCTCCCAGCCTGAGTGGCCCCCAGTCTGTGGCCTGCTTCTTCCTGGGCCCTGTGTCAGATCCACTGCGGGTGCTGGGTGCTGGGTGCTGGGCACGAGGGACAGGCGGTGGACAGGGCCTGTCAGCCTGCCCATGGGGAGCCCACAGCCCAGACAGGAGCCAGCAGGAAAGGCCTCCAGACAGGGGGACAGAGACAACAGGGAAAGAGGTAGGGGTGCGGCAGCTGAGGAAGGACCCACTCCCTCTACCTGCCGGGCCCAGGGCTTGTGGTGCGGCCCCCAAAGCTGGGTCTTGATGGGTGCATAGGAGCCTGCCGGCAGAAGAAACGGGGCAGGGGAGGGAAGAGGTCGGGAGTGCAAAGGGCAGGACTTCCGCCAAGGTGAGGTGCGGGCCAGCGTGTCCATGGCCGCGCAGACCGACGGGGGGTGGGGGGCTTTGTCCTGTTTAGGACTTTAGCATCTTCACAGCTGTGCTGCTGTGGCCCTGGGCTCCGGGAACCCTGGGTCACGTCTGCTGACAGCACGCGGCCGGCTGGGGCCTGGGTGGCTGTGTCCGCGGGGCGGCACTACATGCTCACGGCCAGCCCGGAGCTCGGGGGGCCACGTCGGCCGAGATGCCTGGTTTGTTCTTTTTAAGTATCTGGAGAACTTCAGGTCCACGGGGACTTCAGGAAAGTCGAAGTAAAAATGGGACTCGAAGATGAGCCTTTTGCTGCGGAGAACTGAGACGCTCGCATATGGGTTTCTCAGAATATGCATTTCCCGTGAACCTTTTATTTATTTTTTGCTGACTATTCCTGGCCCGTGTGTTAGACCTGAATATAGCACAGTCTGCACAGATCTTACCAGCGCAGCCCCGGCAGGAGGTTGAAAGGAAGTCGGGGTTTAGGGACATTTCTCCAGACAGCTGGGGGCCGCAGGTGGCCTCGCTGGCCCCGAGGCCAGGGAGGGTTTGTGACTGGGTGCTTTTCCTTCCCGGGGTGTGCGGCTCCCGAAGGCTCTACTGGGGAACCCCGAGTCACCCCTCATAGCCCCTTATATCAAATTATTTCTGATCACAAATAGACCAAGGATGGGGGGGCGGACTATAAAATGGCCAGAAAGAGGCCACTGTGCTGTAGCCTTGGGGACAAGAGGGCTGCCCTCGCCTTTCCCTGAAGCTGGGATGCCAGTGTACCCGACACCCCCCGGGGGAAGAGCCTGGGGGCAGGGGGCACCTGCGCTTGCGGGGGTGGAGTGGGTGCCCACTTGCTGCCTGAAGGGAAGGGGCTCCCTGTGGAGGGGCCTGGGCCCAGGGCTCCCCAGGGTCCGGTGCCGGCACTGCTGCCTCCCGCCAGCACCTTCTCTGCCTTCCTTTCAGAAGAGAATTCCGACTCGGACTCCGACTGAGGCCTTCACGCCTGCGCCCTGCTGCTGGGAGTGTGGCCGGCGGGGGACACGGCGTGGGGGGGAGGCTGCGGCCACTGCAGGTACAGCTGGAGCAGGCCTCCTGCAGCCTCGACGTTCTGCCCTGAGCCCAGCACCCAAGACTGCTCCCCTCGGCTCAGCACTGCTGAACCACTGTGTGCACAGGGCTGGGGGGGGTCTCCCCGTGTGTCTCGTGGGCCTGACACCCTCCACCCTCTCCGCCAAAATTAAGCATGGCAGCACTGCCCTCGAGGGGGCTCTGTGTGCCACTGACAGAGACCCCCACAGGCACGTGGTGCTCCTGCTCGAGCCGGGCGCTTTGTCGGCCCTGCCCAGGGCCTTGTGTTCCAGGAGCACCGTGTATCTTCTTTGTCCTTGAAGCAGGGACAAAACTGACCTTTGCCTTGGCATCCGGGGCCCTGGCCCCCACAACTGACACCTCCCACCTCCCTCGGTGACATGGCCTCTCTGGGGCTGACTTCCCAAGGAAAGCCCATAGGCCAGCTTGCCATGGCCAAAGCTCAGAGACGACCAAGGACGTAGCAGCGACAATGTCACGAGGGGTAGCTGGGCAGGCCCAGCTACATTCTCTCTCTTCCTGGGGACTGGCTAGCAGGCAAGAGGTTCTTGGGACCCTCAGAATGTCTGGACACCCGAGCAGGTCTGCGGACCGCCTCACCCGAGAGGAGACACGCCTTCTTGTGTTTGTAAGGACTTAACCATGTATGCACCTTCGATGGGATTTTGTAACCTTTTATAATTTTTTATACATATACACAAAAGCAGCTTCTTAACCAAAAGGCTTCACACATGAGCCAGAGTCGTGGGCATTTGTACCCTTGATCTTTGCGTGTGGATCTCCCACCCTGAAGAGTCATGATGAATTAAACCAGGCTGCCCACGCTGGGAATGTGTGTGTCTGCAATGCCACCCCCAGCCAGAGCAGGCTGCCGGGGATCATGCCACACCCCACCCCCGGGCTCAGGGGCAGCGCACCGGGTGGGCGGCCATGCACAAGCCATCAATGCGCCTCTCACCCAGGGAACCCAGCCCCGGGCCCTCTCGCACATCCAGGCCGTGGCCCCGGCAGCTTGCAGCTCTTGTGGTTCGGAAGCTGGTGGCACGAGAGACCTCGGTGTCAAAGGCCCTGGTGGGTGAACTGGCCCGAGCTGATGGAAGGGCTCGGGCTTCCACACACAACACCCAAGAGGAGGTGTGAAGAACGTGCCGGGCACGAGGGGCACACAGGCCCCATGGCCCGTCAGCAGGAAGGGAGAGACCGGCGTGCTTTTGCATGTCCATTTATTAACCAGGAACTCCTTCATGACAATTTAGTACAATATTAATGATTAGTGTTGAGAAAATTATTTCCCTCTACATACAAAAATACAGATTTGCACACTATGAAAACAAGACAAGTACCATGAAAAACGGGTCCTTCAAAGGAAGCTACGGGGGCCACATGGGCTGGGGGCCCCTCCTGCTCCCTGCGCCCCACAGAGTCGGGGGCCCCTGGACGTCCCTGTCCCCATGAGAAGCCAGGATGGCAGCTGTGCCCTGTGCAGGCCGAACCTAATCCAAAGCTGGCCGAGCGGGCACCACCTCAGAACGCCCAGATCTGTGTCCAAGCTGTGGAAAAGACACAGACCTTGGAGAAGCAAGTGAATGGCCACTGGATGCCACCCCCCTCCCGCCCCCGCCGGAAGTGCTGCCAAGGAGGTGCCCCAGGGTGATCAAGTACCAAAGTGATTACTTAGCTGTCTGACTTCCTGGGTGAGCAGATCATTGAGGGTGGGGGCAGAGGGCTATGCACACACACACCCCTCCCCCATCTGCAGGGGCTCAGCAGGTGTCCCGGGATATGACTCAGCCCCAGAGATGGACAGGGCCCTGCTGGCTCGGCCGCAGGTCGGGGCACAGGCAGGGAGCCAGACGCAGGCTCTCCAGGGGGGAGCGAGAGCCCTGGTGAATTTTTTTCCCCCTTCAAGATAGGGCAACCCCTTCCTCCTCCTGTTCTGAGGTGAGCAGTGGCCCTCCACACTGATCGAGTGGGTAACAAATGCCAAATGCAACCCCACCAGTTCATAATGATTTCATGGAAATTTACTCTCAGACGACTTAAATCGGCAGAAATGCGGTGCTGGGGGGGGAAGCGGCAGAGGAGCCTTGAGCCACGGGGGGAGGGGGGCGTTTGATTTTTTTTTTTCTTTTAAAAAATACATATGAAGTTTAAAGGGAAAATGGTCCAAACCAGCGCTGTGGAGAGCAATAGTAAAAGGACACAATCTAAACTCATGCTACAAAAATAGTGTTATCTGGTTTAACTAAATGTACATCTTTTTTTCCAACTCCATGATTGACAAGAGTGCTTAAGTGATGCATGGAAGGCACCAAAGGTGAAGTGAGTATTATTGGTCTTAAAATATACAAAGGATGACCTACTTCGAAAAAGAAAATGGTACCGTCACACTTGTAATAAATAGCTTAGTGTTCCTGCCTCGGGTTCCTGAACCCTTGCGTGTTCAACATATACAGATCGTCTCCCTGGGCGGCGTTCTCTCAGAGGGAGCCACGTGGAGCAACGTTAAGTTATGAAAGCACTGATTTGGTCCGGACAGGCCCGTCTGACCACAAGGCAAGGTTGAGAAACTCATTTCTCTGTGGGTTGCTGCGTGGGAGGGTTGGGAGCAGGCGGCCCCCTCTGGGGGCCAGGCCCAGGCCACTCCCGCAGGGAGCTGTCTTCCTGCCAGGGTCCCCGTGTCTCTTGGCAGTTTCGGACAATGCCTGACTCCCACACACACCGTCCTCACCCTCTTGGTGTGCAGTCCCTCTCCTTTGCAGGCGCAACTGTGAGAAACAGCTGGCCCTAGACCCCAGCACGAGGCTGATACAGGAGGCGCGACACCTCCCACGTGTCGATCAGAGCCATACAAGTCTCGCCGGCTCACCAGGCGCACTCAGCGCCATAACCTAAGGCCTTTGTGTGTTCTGTGCTGGAGCCACCCTGCCACCCGAGGGTGCAGGAGAGCAAGCCGCCCGGGGACAGCAAACTAACCCTGCAAGGGCTCACGGTCCAAACTCTGCCCTAGACAGGTCGCCAGTGACTCTGGCTCAGCGGGTCTGTGGGTCACTTGCTTTTCTTTACTGTTTGTGGAATAAGGAAAACCAGAAATGAAAAGAATTTTAAAAATCCCAAAGGTTGGGAAATCGTACCCACAAGGACAAGAACATATTCCAGACAAGGAAGGGAGACCAGGCCAGGACCCGCCCATTTCAGGGCCACATGCACACGTGTACAGACGACGTGTGCTATGAGAAAAGGCCAAGGAAACCTCTCTTCCAGAACCTTCCTCAAGAGCTAACAGACGCTGAAGGCGTTTTCCTTGAGAAGTGTTTAAATGGAACAAAAGGTCAAACATGGCGAATGACTCCCGACCAGACCTGACTTCACGGCACCTTCTACAGACAGGGGAACTGGCAGAGTCGACCGCTGACGAAGCACAAGGGTGGCAGGGGCTGGCCTGCGTCCTGCCTGGGAGGACACCTGAGCCCAGACCATGGGTTCCCAAACCAGGTGCCGGGAGCCCGCCTCCCCCTGGCAAACCAGTCCCATGGCTCGTGCCCCACGCTGACTGGGACACGCGGTCTCACTTTTGCAGAGAGAGGAAGGGGATTAACCTGCACACTTCACCGAGGCGGCCTAGGACGCTTGGTGTGTGTGGTGAGACCCAGGCTGGGCGTGCTGGGGGATCCCTCCCTTCCCCCCTACCTCCCACGGCCCCCTGCACAGCCCAGGGAGCCAGTGCCGATGCAGTCACAGCCCAGGGAGGAGAGGAACCTGGACGGAGTCTGAAGACCCCACAGGCTAAGAGCAGACCCCAGCGGCACCAGCCACTTGTTTGCTCAGAACCAGCCAGCACCCCTGGCTAGAGTGTGTTCCCTGTGATTTCTGTGAACGCCATATGGAGAGAATGCCAGTCGCGTCGTGGCTGCTCTGGTTGGAGCGTGGCTGGCACAACAGGAACCACCGACCTCATCACAGCCTTTCGGGATCACTACGTCGGCCCCGTGTCTCTCCAGCTGGTTGGGACAGGTTCTGAGACAACCCACAGGAGGTCTCGTGCAGACAGGGCCCGGGCTGTGGCCCGCCTCGGAGCGCACACACAGGTGAGGAGCTCCCTCTGAGAAGCACATGCAAATCCACGAGAAGACACGAGCTCGGGCCACGCACAGGCAGGGGGGACACACACCACGGTTTCTCGAGGCTCATTCGTGGCAAGCAAGACTTCACAGAACAGAGAACTCGCGTGGGTGTACAGAATCCTTGCTGCTCTCTCAGAGCCCCCTGTGGCTTGCCCAAGTCTGAATCGAGGGAAGACTTCAAAGAAGGGCGGACGAGAGTGCCAACTCCAAGAGGCTGGGGTCTTCAGCGGAGTCCCAGCTCTCGCCAGAGGGACCCGCAGAGTGCAGGTAGGACGCGCTGCGCCTGTGTAGCGGTGTGCGCCTCCTGCTGGGGGACGGGCGCGGGCATCGAGGACCAGACCCGCACAGCCGGCCCTGCCCATGCTCGGGCTGCCGCGACCTTGCTTTCTTTTTCATAATCGACAGAGGTCACCTCCCTTGGATGGCTGTGTTCTTTAGCTCAGCCTTCCGGATGAGACTTGAAGCTGGGACTGCCTTCGCCCTCTCCCAGCTGTGCGTGGGGCCACCCGTCCTCAGGCCTTCATGGTTGCAGGCCCTACAGCAGGGGCGGTGGGGGGAGGGGTGCAGCGGTTCCCACGGGGCCTCCTGGCAGGGAAAACCCAGCCTCCCCAGCTCACTGCCCAGGTGGCCTTTCTCCAGAGGCAGCAGCGCCGGCTTCCAGCACGTGTTCCTGAGGGCTAACTGCACAGGCTCCCTGCAGGCCCATTGGAAGGGACGCGACAGCGGCAGTCCTTGAGTTTTGTGCAAGCCACGGAAGCCAATACCCGCCCGCTCAGAGGCCCGGAAAAACCAGTCAGGCTGCTTCAGTGCCCCCAGCCTGACGCTGGCCCACAGAACCATTCATTGCAAATCTATGCTTCCTTCCATCTGCAGAGGTCGTTGTAAGGCCCCGATCTGGATGGTCTTCTGTGTGAGGCGCCCTCGGGTTCCCCAGGGCCGGCCACAACCCCCTCCCGACGGCCCTGTAGGTGGAGATGGGCCACGGTGCCGCCTGCCGCAGAAGAAGTGTGCCCGGCCACCTCTGCCCCAGCGGGAGCAGGATAACCGTGCGGGGACTCAGAAGCCACGGGGGAGGGAAGGATGTTAGCAGTTCCAGGGGCAAAAATTGCCGCACGGATTGCATCACCGGGATGCACACCTGCTCCCAGGTCCCACAAGGCTCGTGGGCTCCTCCTCGCCATCTGGCGTCGGCTTCGGAGCTACTCCTTGGACAATCAGCTGTCTCCTTTACCCCAGACCTGAAACCGGCTTTCCGGAGGTGATTCGGGAAACCTGACTTCAAAAGGCACAGCCTTTCCTTACCCAGGGCCGAGCGACGGGGCCCCCAGGAGGAGATTCCTGAGAATGCTCAGGGTGGCCCCTCCTCGTGGGCGCGAGGGGTGAAGGCCCTGGGACTCCCGGAGGGAAGCCAGCCCCATCCTCACTGAGCAGACACACTCGACAGATACAGAATAAATACAGAAAATGAGCAGAGAAAATCCCCACACCATACTCTCCACCCCAAATCACAACATAAAGTAAGTTCCAAGTTTGTGAAGCTTGACTTGTATCAATGCCCGACACCCAAGGGCTGGGCGCAGGCCTCTGGGGGAGGGGGTTGGGGAGGAAGGTACCTCCAGTCCAGCTGCGCCAGTCCGAGGTGGACGTGGTGCTTGGACACACGCCCTGGGCCGCTGCCCCGGCCAGGAGCTGCGGCAGAACTCGGACTGTGCGGGATGCTGGGTGTAGTGGGCTCATCCCTGACCCTGACCCTTCAGAGACAGCTTTGTACCATTTCCTGGAGAAGTCCCAGCCCAGCGGTGCCGCCCGATAAACCCCACACCCGCCCTCCCTGCTCTGAGGCTGTCATGTAAACATTCGTCAGGCTGGGGGCCTGGGGCCTCTCCCCAGGGCTGCAGAATCCTCCCGGCCATAAGGCTCGCTGCTTGGGGAGGCGAGACCCGAGACCTGAGGGAGGTTTGTAAACATTGAAAGTGGCTCCAGGAGTGAACACCGGACAGACAAAAACCATTTTTCCATCAAAGATAAAATTACTCGAATTAAAAAAAAAAAAAAAAACCTAAGATGTGAGAGAGGCTCATGGAACTCACGCATCTCAAAAAATATCTTCACTTGATTGTGAATCAATCAAAGCCTTAAGGAACCAGGATGCTTCCCGGCCTGGGGTCCACAGTGTGACACCAAGGCGCCCACAGTGGTGACGGGTGACGACTGTGCCTCCTGAACGCCGCTGGGAAGATGCGCCCCATGCGTCCAGATCCTGGACCGGTCTACGCAGGCAGAGGGCAGGGGTGCAGGCGGACACCTCCTACAGACACACCCCTCTTCCCTGTGGTCCCAAAGCCGACAACAGGGCAAGCACCTTGGCCGCTGCAGTGGACCACGAAGGTAAAATTACAGCAATCTGCAGTGCAGCCTCAAAGGATTTAGGGGCAGGAAGGAAACTGGAAAACAAGCTGGCCCCCGTGCTCCCGGAGAAGAACCTGGGGCTCAGGGGCGTCACTGGAGCGAGAGTCGGGAGACTGCTCAACGGGGTGGGCGACAGGAGTCAGCTGTCCCGGCTGCACATGGCCTGCCCCACCCCCACGGAGCCCAGGCCCAGTCAAGAGCTCCACCAGCACTCCCCTGCCAAGACCCTGACGGTCGTCTGTGGCCTTGGCCGTGCTGGCCACCTGAGTGTCCTGGCTGTGGATGACAAGCAGTAGGGCCACCCTGGCAGACAGGCTCATGTGACCCCAAGCAGGACCAGGGTCTCACACAGGGGCTGCTGCTGGCCTCCCAACCCCACGGCTCGGCCCTTGGTGCCCACCCCCTCTTGGGAGTAGCCAGGTCGAATCCGAAGTCTTGACTCTTCACAGGCACAGGGGACAGCGCGGCTCAGGCTCGGAGGGGCACCTGTGCTCTGAGACGGTGCGCACGGAAGGTGGACCAGGGCAGTCGGCCACCCCGCAGGACGTGGGCCTCCGCAGCCTGCCACGGGCCCACCGCTGTGCCATCCTGGAAACCCTTCCCCAAGCTGCACTTCTACCCAGGAGGCCAACATTCCACCGAATCACACGACAATCGGATGTGCCGAGGGAGAGGGGCTGGGAAGGATGGGCCGAGGGCCGGCGGGGGGCGGCCTGGCGCTCCTCACGTGTCCAGGCGCTGGATCTCTGGGCGGCTGTCCACGTCCCGGGACTCGGTGCGGGCGCGGATGTAGTCGTTGGCGCTCTGCTGGCGGACACTCTGCCTCCATTTCTGCACAGCCAGGAACGTGTTCGCCGCATACGCCGCCGTGGCCAAGAAGCCAAATATCTGCAACGCACAGGCACGGTTGGTCCCGGGCCCCAGACCCGAGCCGCGGGCAGCCCTTCCCGCTGGACCCCGGCACGTGCCTGCCCTGTGCAAGGCCGTGGGTGTCGGTGGAAGAAAATCCCGCCTGACCGACAGATGGCCTAGGGTCCTAATGCAGTATTCTGGACCTTTTAAAGGTCACAAAGGACCTCTTTCCCAGCACCTTCGTGGCCTCTGGACACAGATGAGAAAACACACTGAAGGTGAGTGAGGGACGCATGTGTGAGCCTCGCACTGGGCCGTGGGGCTGGCCTCTGCTGGCCAGCGGCCTCACCTGGCAGCTCCAAGGTGACAACACAGGGCTTTGATTCTTTGATTAAGTGGTACCTGGGAGAGTCCCATGTTTACATTTTTTAATAAACTTTTTAATCCCCACCCCAACTATGAGCGTGAAACATGTTCCTGTGAACCCAGAACAACACGGAACCGCAGGGCCGAGGGAGTGAAAGCTCCCTGCCCCCACCCCAGCATTCCACCCGCAAGAGAGAAGTGCCTGGCATTGCGGAGCGGCACACGACTGGGTCCCATCGCTGTCAGCCAAGCAGCAGCTGAGGGCGGCGGCTGGGCAGGACACACGCCGGGGACAGAGGCCAGAAAGCCACAGGAGGGGCCCCTGTCGGCTGTGGCTCACCCACACCCCTGGCCCTGAGTTCGCTTACCACGGCGGCAATTTCTGCTCCAGTTTTGTGGTTTAGAGCGGCCAGGGCAATGGAGGCAATGAAGAAAAAGAAAGTGCTGAGTCCAGTGTTGACCAGATCCTAAAGGAGAAAAGACCAGACCTCTGGAGAAGGGCTGTCCCACCATCTTGCTCCAAGAACAGCTGAACCTTGGACACACAAGATCTAACCTCTCGGGCACAGCGGGTAAAGCCGCTGCCAGTGAAGTTGGCATCCCACACAGGCACTGGTTCAAGTCCCGCTGCCCCACTTCCAATCCAGTTCCTCGCTAATCCACCCCGGAGAGCAGCAGAGGATGGCCCAAGTGCTTAAGCCCCTGCACTGACATGGGAGCCCTGGAAGATGCCCCTGGCTTCAGCATGGGCCAGCCCTGGCTGTTGCAGCCATCTGAGGAGTGAACCAGCAGATGGAAGATCTCTCTTTTTCTGTTTCTCCCTCTATCTCTGCCATTCAATTAAATAAACAAACAGATCTTTAAAAAAAAAAAAAAAAAAAGAGGGGCCAGCACTGTGGCGTAGTAGGCTGGGCCTCCAGCTGCAGCACTGGCATCCCATGTGGGCACCAGTTTGCATCCTGGCTGCTCCTCTTCCGATCCAGCTCTCCGCTGTGGCCTGGGAAGGCAGTGTAAGATGGCCCAAGTGCTTGGCCCCTGCACCCACATGGGAGACCTAGAAGAAGATCCTAGCTCCTGGCTTCAAATTGGCCCAGCTCTGGCCGTTGCAGCCACTTAGGGATTGAACCAGCAGACAGAAGACCTCTCCATCTCTCCCTCTCTCTGTCTATAACTCTACCTCCCAAATAAATAAATAAATAAATAAAATCTAAAAGAAAGGGAGAAAGAAAGAAAGAAAGTGTGTATCCCACACCAGAGTCCTGGGTTTGATTCCCGGCTCCACCTGATTCCAGCTCCCCGCCAGTACAGGCCAAGGCACCATGTACCTGGGTTCCTGCCACCCATATGGAGACCTGGATTGAGTTCCCAGCTCCCAGCTTCAGCCCTGGCTATTGCAGGTGCCAAGGGAGTGAACTGGTGGATAGGAGTCCTCCTTCTCTCTCTTCTCTGCCTCCCAAGTAAATATATAGAAATTTCAAGATAAAGATGCAAAGAGACAACAATGGAATCACAACACTACAGAGCCTATGCAATGGAAACCCTAGCTGCTCCTGCGTGGGCACCTGGGGCACAGAAATGCTCTCTGCAGAAGCGCTGCAGGCAGGGGACGGGCAGGGTGAACCCCTCCTTCACAAACGCAAACCAAGTGTTCAGTTACGTGGAGGTCTGGGTTAGGCGCTGTATGGGGTAAAAAGGAATTAAAAAACCTACTTAACCTGCTTGCTAAAGCAAAGAGCATTTGGAAATGGAGGAAAATATTTGGTGATATAATGCTGAAGTCAAACAAGTCAAACAGTAGACACAACAGTTCTAACAGTGACTGTGGAAATACCAGTATTTGTGGATTTTTTAAAAATCTGCACCAGAATAACCTTACCTTTTAAGTCCATTTTCCACAAACTTTTTGAAGGTGCCGGTATAGATGTGATAAAGGGTTGGGAAATAAACAGGCAAAACTTTAGCAGTTGTTGAAGTATTGGTGGTTTTCCGCTTAGGTTTATTTCTTTGAAAGGCAGAGTTAGAGAGAGGGAGGGAGGGAGGGAGAAAGGGGGAGAGGAAGGGAGAGATAACGAGACCTTCCATCTGCTGGTGTACTCCCCAAGTGACCGCACGGGCCAGGGCTGAAGCCAGGAGCCCAGAACGTCATCCTGGTCTCCAGTGTGGGTGACAGACGCCGAGGTTCTTGGGCCATTCTCTGCTGCTTTCCCAGGCGCATCAGTAGGGAGCTGGAGCAGCCGTAGAACAGCTGGGACTCCCACCAACCTGCGAGCAGCAGCCCCCCCTTGTTTTAGTAATAAAGTTACCAATGGGAAATGGAGAGTGAAATGTTACATGTTATCACAGCGCGCAGCAACAACAACAAAATGCAAAAAGGCTATTATAAAAAGACAGGCTACTCTCCCACCGGGACCCGAGGTTATTTCAGAGATGAGATTGAACTGGGCAGGGAAACACCAGCAACTGCTAACAGAGGTGTGGCGTGTCTGCTTCCTTGTGTCCCACATGCTGAAGCTCCTGCCTAAAACATGAACCTGAAGACCACCGGCTGCCAGAGCTGTGCTGTGGCTACTGAACTTAGCAGCGGGCATCTGCCCAAGCAAGATGCCGGTGAAGGCGCCTGCATCCCGTAGGAGAGAGCCTGGGTTACAGTCCTGGTCCCCGCTGCCTGCTAATGTGGACCCTTGGAGGCAACAGGGATGGCTCAGATGGTTGGGCTCCCGCCACCTACACGGGAGAAGTGGATTAGGTTCCTGTCTCCTGGTTTGGGCCTGGCACAGTTGAAGCCATTGTGGGCATCTGGGGAGTGAACCTGTAGATGAGAACTCTCTTTGTGTATCTGCCTCTCAAATAAATAAAAACGTAAAAAGTAAGCAAAGTTAAATAAATCACAGAGATAAACAGTTGCTTCTATCACATCAGTCACATTTTCATCTGGTGGGCGTTTTGGCTATTTCCACTTTGGTTAGTATCAGTGTGCAGCTAGGAACTTGTGTTTGTCTGGACATATATTCTCATTCCTCTTGGGTTATCACATGATTTTATTTTTTATTATCTATACATTGCCTACTTTTTCTACAACATTTTTTATATGCACTGTCTTTTTAAAAAATATTTTTTATTTATTTGAAAGGCAGAGAGAAAGAAACAGGGGTCTCCCATCCAGTGGTTCACTCCTCAAATAGGGACAGACCAGGCTGCCACCCAACAACTTGAACCATCACCTGCTGCTTCCCAGGATGCCCATCAGCGGGAAGCTGGACGTGGGAGGGCAGCCAGGGCTTAAACCCAGGACTCCGCTAGGGGACGTGCGCCCTCGGGCAGCGTCTTAACCGCTGTGCCAAACACCATCCCCTATTTCCACGATTTAGATGGGACACTGCAGAAGTTGGTCAGCATCAATCCCTTGAGCACCTGGGCCAGGAAACAAAAGCGAGGGCTGCAGATTCATCCTTCTCATCAGGGGCACACGCGGCCGTGTGGTTTTGTTTCTGTTCCAGTCCACCCTGGTGTGTAAGGGTTTTCAGAGCTTGTCCTGGGATGGTTGCTCTACCCACCACAGCTCCCTCTCCAGTCCGCCACAGCCCCCCCACCCCCCACCCCCAGCTGCTAGGCTATGCTCCAAACCCCCGAAGCCACAGCCCTCCTCGTGCTCGGGACGAACAGGAAGGTCAAGGACCAGGAGCTGTGTCAGCCCGCAGCCCTGAGACCCCTCCCAGGGACGCAGGCCCCAGGTCTCGTTCGGCAAACCCCAGAGTGCAGCTGCACCACGCTGCCCAGAGCATGCCGGACAGAGGCCCACAGACCACTGTGCCCCAGCAACAGGCTCCACCTGTGCAGGGTGCAGGGCAAACCTGAACAAACAAGCCAGTACTGGACGGCTCCATACAGAAAAGCCCCCTCTGAAAACTGAAGCCCAACTTCCCGCTGCTCTTGAAACCCTGGGCCGGAGGCCGGCGCTGTGGCGTAGCGGGTTAAGCTGCCATCTGCAGTGCCGGCATCCCATATGGGCGCCAGTTCGCATCCCAGCTGCTCTACTTCCAATCCAGCTCTTTGCTGTGGCCTAGGAAAGCGGTAGAGGATAACCCAAGTCCTTGGGCCCCTGCATCCATGTGGGAGACCCAGAAGAAGCTCCTGGCTCCTGGCTTCAGATAGGCTCAATTGGTCACTGTTGTGACCAACTGGGGAGTGAACCAGTGGATGGAAGACCCCTCTCTCTCTCTGCCTCTCCTTCTCTCTCTGTGCAACTCTTTCAAATAAACAAATAAATCTTAAAAAATAAAATTAAAAAATAAAAAGCCCTGGACCAGGAGTCCCACAAAGCAAATGCCACAGGTGACTACTCATCCTTCAAGCCCCCTGGCATCTGGCATTTCCTCTGAGCGCCCCTGACTGACCGCTCCAGGCCTCCTGCCCGAGGCACCACACAAAACCAGACCCTAGAGAGCACCCAGCCCTGCACTTCCTGTGCCCAAAACCTGCACGCAGCAGGTGGGCAGTGTTTGCTCCGCCCACTGTGGCTGCGTCTCTGTGAAACGGGTTCAGCCCAGGGCTGTCACTGCACTCCTGCTGGGCTCCCAAACCCAGACTCCACGTCTGGCCCCAGCCTCTGTCCTACACGTCCATAGTTCTCGGTCCAACCACGCAACGACTTGTGCTTAAATGGCCCCAGGATCAACAGGACAATGACAACACTGATGGCAGTGGCAGCTCCCAGCAATGGGGCCTGACTGTGACAATCAGGCAGTTGTCAGGGTCTGAGTCCTGACCCCGTTACGACACAGAATACCCAAGAGGCTGCGCGAGGCAGTTCTTGCTATTTCGTCTACTTTCATGGATGAAGAAATCAAGTCTCAGAGAGGGTGAGTGTGGGATTGTGAAAAATAACTCCTCGTCAAATCTTCAGTCTCCTGAGCAACAGGAGCATCTTTTGCTATTCCACCATGTCTGAGTCTGTGCGAATGAGGTCAACCCTGGGTAGAAGTGGGTCTTGGGGCCAGCGCTGTGGCACAGCAGGTTAACACCCTGGCCTGAAGCATCGACATCCCATATGGGTGCCAGTTCTAGTCCTGGCTGCTCCTCTTCCTATCCAGCTCTCTGCTATGGCCTGGGAAAGCAGTAGAAGATGGCCCAAGTCCTTAGGCCCCTGCACCCACGTGGGAGACCCGGAAGAAGCTCCTGGCTCCTGCCTTCGGGTCAGCACAGCTCCGGCCGTTTTGGCCAATGGGGAGTGAACCAGTGGATGGAAGACCTCTCTCTCTCTCTGCCTCTCTTCTCTCTCTGTAACTCTTTCAAATAAATAAAAAAAATCTTTAAAAAAAAAAAGAAGAAGAAGAAGAAGTGGGTCTTAGCAGAGTTTCTGGATGGGCCCTGTCACCAGAAAAACCTTCAGCCCCACCCTAGACTCTAGGGAAGGGAACCGGACTGGACACAGCGTCTAGTTGGTCATCCATCACGCCTATCCATGGACATATCCACTGAATAAGCCTTGCTGGGAGCTTCTGGGTTGATGAACTCATCCACGAGGGTGGCTGGCTCTGATTCCAAGGTGGATCCACAAACTCCTCCGCAGCTCGGGCGGAGGCTCCTGCACTTGGGACCCTGTAGACCCAGCCGGACATCTCTCTTCGATTTGGCTGCTCCTGAGTTTTATCCTTCATAAGAAACCAGCGATCACACGGAAAGCACGTTCCTGGGTCCTTTGGGCTGTTCTGGGGAATTCTTTTCTTTAATTAGTTTTCATCTTACTTGAAAGTCCAATAGAAATAGATACACACACACATACACACACACAGACAGAGAGAGAGACAGGCAGACAGACAGACAGACAGACAGACAAAATACATCCAATTTGCTGGTTAATTCCCAAATGCCCATAATGGCCAGGGCTGGACCAGGCCAAACCCAGAAGGCTGGAAATCCATCGGGTCTCCCACGTGGGTGCAGAGATCCCAATACTTGAGCCATCGCCAGCTGCCTCCAAAAGGTGTGAGTTAGCAGAAGTTGGAATCAGGAGCAGAGCCAGGACTCGAAGCAAAGTACTCCCGTACGGGATGTGGGCATCCCACATGGCATCTTAACTGCTGTGCCAAATGCCCGCCCCAAGGATAAGTGAACTGCAGAGGGGGTTGTGGAAGTCGCTAGTGCCTGGCCATGATGTCCGAAGCAGGGCGAGTCTTGTAGCTGAACCCCTAACCTGTGAGACTGCGCTATCTCTGGGAACTGGCATCAGATTTAAGTGGAATTGTTGGGCACATGTAGATGCTTGTGTAGTATCAGGAACAAAACAACACACACACACACACACATACACACACACGAGTCATGGCCAAGGGCTCAGGGCTCAGCAAAGGCCCCTCTGGGTGACCCCACACTGTTCTCAACCCGGCACAACAGCCGGCTTGGGGCCCTGGGCAGAAGGAAGCCTGGGAGAGGAGCTGGGGCCACCGAGGGGGCACGCAGGAAGCCAGGAGAGCACGGAGTCCCAGGAGGCGAGGCCGAGAGCATGGCAAGGACAGGGCGTTCCAGGCAGATAGGGCAAGGCGGTGAGCAGGGCAAGTGCTCAGGGTCACCAGGGGACCCAGGGCCATGCCGCCTCCGAGGTCCTCAGTGGAGGGCTTCTGGTGTCGCAGTGGGACCCACAGCCACACTGGAATGAGTGGAAGGTGCCCAGGGGACTGGGGGCGGTGGCTCCTTGTGTCTGAGCGGGACACACGGGAGCTTCAGGGCTGCTGGCAGGAACCTCGTGCTTGGCCCACGTGGCAGCTACACAATCTTAACTCTTGGCTAAACTATGTATTTACTTTCCCAAAGTGTTTTGAATGTGATCATAACAGGTTAGGACAGAGAGATTAGGGGAGAGGGAACAGAAAAGGCAGGTGCCAGTCTCCTGCCAGCAAGTCTAGCCAAGTGGCCTTGGGTTACGGCGCCAGCAGAGAAGCGGGGGAGCCAGTGGCAGCTTTCAGGGTACACTGGGGATCAGACATGCCCTTTCAACAGCCCAGCTCCAGCATGGGGCGAAGGAGGCGGCATAGCACTCATCCAGGTGAAGTGCCGCTGGACCAACAGGTGTGCGAGCCCCCAGTCCACGGATAGACACAGTATCACAGAACAAGGCCCACACACTCAGCAAAAAAATAAAACCAAACCAACCAACCCCCAAACTTGACAAACAGCATCATTCAGATTGCATCAACTCACGCTTGTACAAAAACTGCCTTGTGACCTTGGTCCCTGGACACAAAGCTGGCGTCAGATGGGAGGAGGAAGTCTGGGTGCCCCACTGCACAGGGTGTGACTGTCGCCAAGACCAACGTGATGCTGGGTTCAGAGTAGCTACGAGAGGACTTCTCACGTTCCCACCAGCAAGAAATGCTAAATATTTCGGTGATGGAGACGCTCAGTGGCTGGTTTGACCATTCTCAAGAGATACAGGTATCAAAACATCATTGTGTACCCCACAGAAATAGTTATTTCTAACTTAAAAACAGAACTTGAAGAAAAAAATATGTCCTCCCTATCTGCCATTGCTCCTCCACATTTGTCGGCCTGGGCTCCCAGACGACCTGTTTTCCTGCACCTGCGCCCATCACATCCATTCGCCTCAGCAGGATGGCTCTGCGTTGTCAGAGCCACAACAGGCCAGGGCTGGCCCTGCAGCGACTCACACAGCGGTACCACTTTTCTCAGACAACAGATGCCACGGATGCCACCCACGGTACCACCTCCTCAGGCTCACTCACCGCAAAGTGTGGACCCCAGGGACAGGAAGGGCACAGGAAGGTGGTCTCAGCTGATCACGTGACCACCAAGCCAACCTCTCATCCAGGAAAAAACCAGATACCAACTTTCCAGTGAAAAAGATACAGCTGAACGTGACCATGAACACGGTGTTGAACCAGTAGAAGGGCTTTCATGATTGAAATGGGAAAGTCGGAATTTCAGAACGCTCACTGACTGGGCATCTCTGGAGGGAAGGGCCACATGAATGGGCGAGAATCCAAAGCATTACAGATGAACGGCTGTCAAAGAGGCAGACAAAAAGACAGGAGGAAAGGCAACCCTGGTAGAAGCCTGTGGGAGGATGGTGTGGTTGCACCGGCAGTAGCACCCACTGGTGTGAGGGTTTACCAGATGCCTGTCTACCCATGATTCCACTTTATGTCTAAAACAACCCTGTGAGAAAAACATCATCATCTCCACTTTGCCAACAGCACTGTCTCACCAATGCGGGGCTCCAAGTGACCCACTTTTATTTATTTATTTATTTATTTATTTGAGGGGCAGAGTTACAGACAGTGAGAGGGAAAGACAGAGAGAGAGGTCTTCCATCTGCTGGTTCACTCCCCAGATGGCTGCAATGGCTGGAGCTGTGCTGATCTGAAGCCAGGAGCTTCTTCTGGGTCTCCCACGCAGGTGCAGGGGCCCAAGCACTTGGGCCATCTACTGCTTTCCCAGACCATAGCAGAGAGCTGGATCAGAAGGGGAGCAGCCGGGACTTGAACCGGCGCCCGTATGGGGGCCAAGGATGAACCTACTGCACCACAGCACCGGCTACAAGTGACCCACTTTTCAAAGACTGTGATCTTGACCTTCCCGGCAGCTGCTGCTTTGTCAAATAGGTCCTCCTGCAGGGTTTCACAGGCTCCTCCCTTTAAGTACTTATCTTGAGGGCCTTAGGATCACCAAGTAACTGGAGAACGAGGAACAAGACAGCAACCTTGGCCTTGCCCCTGTAAGGCTCTCTCAATCTGTTCATCTGCGGCACTATCAGTTCAGGCCAGAACTCGAAGCATTTTTTTAGGGACAACACAGACTTTACCTCCAAAATAGCTGAGACATTAAAACTTGTCACAAAATCTTGGACAAGATGCTTCTAGTTATATTGAGGTTTCAAACTGAATTTAAAATACAGTTCCATTTCCTCCAGCTTTCAGTGCTAACAAAAAACCAGCCCGGCGTTCGGCTGACATCGACTTTTCTAGATCAGCAGTTTTCCTTTGATTTTCTTCCTCCTAAGAAGAGCTTGTGCCCATTAGGACAACACAAAGACTACTCCGTCAGAAGACTTTCCGTGTCCGTGCCCCAGGGCACACCACGGCAGAGGCCCTGCCTGGGCCGCCTCCCGCCTCCAGCCGGAGAGACAGAGTCCACGGCCCTGGACAACTGAAGGCCCCGTGGCCCTGGCCGACGGAAGGGGGCCCGCGGCTGTCTCCTCCACCCCCATGGGTGCAGCTGCAGTGCCCGCGGGCACAGAGGGTGAGGCTGCTGCTGAGCTATTCTCTGTCTCCCTGACTGATACGTCTGAGCTCTTGCACATGCTTATTTGCAAAGAAATGTCAAGAAAACCAAGTGACGTTAAAATTCCTTTCTCGTGCCACAAGACTGGAACAAGCAGCACAGGCAGGCAAGGCGGCTGGGGCCTGGCCAGCCCTGGCTGTCCCAGCAGGGCTGAGAACTCAACCTTGAGAGAAAAGCACACATTTCCTCTCGAGATTCTTGGTCAAACCACTCAAAGGCCCAGGTCCCCCCCATCTCTATGTACTTAGTTACATTTCTAGGCTTTGCACATTATTGGCATTTCATTCATATTTTCAATTCTTACAGAATCAATGTTTTTGTTAACTGCTTTGGTGTCCCGTCTGAAAAATATACAAATGTACTAATCCATTTTCTTTCTTGTCCCGTGTGAACATGAACCTTACTGGTTGGTCATGGCAGATGACTTAAAACTGAAATGAGGGGCCTGGTGCTGTGAATAGCGAGTAAAGCCACCACCTGCAGTGCTGGCACCCCATATGGGCACCAGTTCAAATCCTGGTGGCTCCACTTCTGGATACAGCTCTCTGCTATGGCCTGGGAAAGCAATGGAAGATGACCTTGGGCTCCTGCACCTGCATGGGAGACCTGGAAGAAGCTCCTGGCTTCGGATTGGCGCATCTCCAGCCATTGCAGCCAATTGGGGAGTGAACCAGTGGATGGAGGACCTCTCTCTCTCTCTCTGCCTCTGCCTCTGCCTCTCTGTAATTCTGCCTTTCAAATAAAATAAATAAATCTTAAAAAAAAAACCCAAAACCTGAAATGACATCTCTAACATCATTGTTAGAACCATTCAGTTCATTCAACCAGCAAAGACATTTTAAACGTCACCATTGAGTTATGGACTAGTTAAGGATCCAACTGCACTAGAAGCAAACACGACATGGAGGGAGGCCAGCCCTGGAGCCCAGCGGCGTCACAGCCTCTCACCGTCGGGGAGCGGGGGCTTGTACTCACGGTCAGGTTCCAGTTGATCTGGGGGATCCTCATGTGGAGGTTGAGACTGAACATGATCAGCAAGACTGCAGTCACCACAAACGCACTGCAGCTCACAAACTCAAAAAAGTAGAGGCCTTCGCAGGGCGAGCACTCCATGATGGTCTCAATGCAGATGAAGGCGATCAGGGACAAGACCTAGGGAGGAAATGGGAAACACACATAAGCCTGTGTATGGCACACACCTGCGCTCAGCCGTGCCAGCCGGCTTCAGACAACACTGGGTGACGATGCACAGCCACAGAGCTTCTCCCACAGGGACCTCAGGGTAACTGTCTGAACTGGGCTGAACGGGAGGGTCTGACTCCTGATGTGAACAGCCAAGCCCCACCGCACCCCCCACCCTGGCTGCACACTGACACGGCTCTGCTGCCGCGTGGCCCTCGGCACGAGCTGCTGGCCCTTGGGAAGACGAAGACGCAACCCTGCAGTGATTCTGGTTCCTCCGCCACCAGACGTGGATACCGCCTGGGCATGTTTCTGATTTTAGCCTCTGCTACAAGTATGAGCACGGAAAGGCAGAATCAATACATATCAGTACATAATCAATACATTTCAGTACATATCAATACAGTCAGTCCATAGCTACCTTGGTGGTTCATGCTCGGGTCACACAGGTTAACTACAGCCCTGATGGCTTCCACGACAGCAGGTGCCTAAAACAAGAGGCCCGTCTCTTCTGTCCGCGTGCCTTCCCCAAAGGGCATCACCAGGTGTGATTACAGGGGGCGGACTGGTGGCTCGTAGGAATACAATTAAAATCGACCAATAATAGAACCACTTTCTTTCTGAAGGACCCAGATAGCGTCCTAGCCAACATGTCACAGCATTCAGAGATCACAAAGTCAAACAGTAAGCCATAAAAATTACCAAGTGGGCTTTTACTTATTTATTGTGGAGGGGCAGAGAGGCAGGCAGAGCTCCCATCTGCTGGGTCACTCTCCAGATGCCTGCGGTGGCTGGTACCGAGCAGGAGCCGACAACTCACCCAGGTCTCCCACATGGGTGACAGGAGCCAAGTCACTGCTGCCTCAAAAGGGTCTGAAGTGGCAGGAAGCTGGAGTCGGGATCTGCAGCCAGAGCCACAGCCAATCTGGGGGCTTGGACGCAGGCATTCCAATGTGGGATGCAGGAATCCTAGCTGCTAGCCTGCTCCCCAGGCAAACTTTTTTTTTTTTTTTAAATATTTATTTGAAAGGCAAAGGGAAAGGAGAGACAGAGAGAGAGACATCTTTCAGTTGCTAGTTCACTCCCCCAAATGGCTGTAGTGGCTAGGGCTGGGCCAGGCTGACGCCAGGATCCTGGAACTCCATCTGGGTCTCCCACATGGGTGCAGGCGTCCAAGCACCTGGGCCATCTTCTGCTGCTTTCCTAGGTACATCAGCAGGGAACTGGATTGGAAGTGGAGCAACCAGGGCTCAAACGAGAGCCCATATGGGATACTGGTGTCTCAGGTGGTGGCTTAACCCACTGTGCCACAACACTGGCCTCCCAAGTGAACTTTGAAAGGCAGATCTGCAGATGTCAGGAAAGGGAGGCAGCCCAATGACTAAGCCAATGGCTCTGTGATCAAGGAAAAGTCAGAGACTGTAGCACCAAAGGCCAGATTCGTCTCGGGCACTGGCCTCTGCGCCAGCGGCACCAGCACCCCAGGGAGGGTATGTGATGTACCGGCCTGTTTCCTCTCCTTCACCGGCAGAAACAGAATCTGCTTTTTGACAAGATTCCCAAAGTGTGAGAAGCATCCGTGGCTTGGGGCGTGCTGAGGCCCCCGCTCCCAGGCCTTCCCTGGGTGTGTTTCTCCCAGACTTGGGTTTTGTTCGAGTCCACCTACTCCCATAAGGCCTGCTCTCTCTGGCTGTGTTCTACGTGCACCATGAGGCACCTCCGTCTCCACCTCTCTCCATTCCTGGGACAGCACACACAGAAATAGGCACACAGTCAGCAGGCGGGGGCTCAGTGACTCACAAACCCCACACCTGCAACTCCTCTCACTCCTGTCGATTGCCAGGCATGAAGGTAGAGCAGCTCTGCCCTTCTCACTGGCTGTGTCTCCACAGTCCCCCTTCCCTAACGGTTCGTGGTTTTTTTTGTTTGTTTGTTTGTTTTTTGTTTTGTTTTGTTTTGTTTTGTTTTTTTAATATCTATTGGGGCCAGTGCTGTGGTGTGGCAGGTAAACCTGCCGCCTGCAGTGCCAGCATCCCATATGGGTGCCAGTTCAAGTCCTGGATGCTCCACTTCCCATCCAGCTCTCTGCTATGGCCTGGGAAAGCAGAAGATGGCCCAAATCCTTGAGCTCCTGTACCCGTGTGGGAGACCCGGCAGAAGCTCCTGGCTCCTGGCTTCGGATCAGCGCAGCTCCAGCCATTGAGGGCCATCTGAGGAGTGAACCAGTGGTTGGAAGACCCTCTCTCTGCCTCTGCCTCTGCCTTTCAAATAAATATTCATTTGAAATATTTTTGTTTATTTATTTGAAAGGCAGAGTTAGAGGGAGAGACAGAGAGAGAGGTGTTCCATCTGCTGGTTCACTCCCCAGATGGCTGCAACAGCTGGAGCTGAGCTGATCAAAACCAGGAGCCAGAGCCAGGAGCTTCTTCTGGGTCTCGCATGTGTGTACAGGGGCCAAGGACCTGGGCCATCTTCCACTGCTTGCCCAGGCCATTAGCAGGGAGGTGGATCAGAAGAGAAACACCTATATGGGATGCTGGCACTGCAGGCAGAGGCTAAGCTACTAAGCCACAGCGCGGGCCCCAAGGGCTTTTCCCATTTCTTTAATAACACATTGAAGAAATGGGTCTTACAGATCAAAACTGCAGCTAGAAAGGATGTGTTCAGCAGATCTGCTGTACACATGGTGACTACAGTTAATGTGCTGTGTTTGGAAAATGGCTACGAGAGATTTTTAAGTCTTCTCACCACAAGAAAAAAAAAGAGAAAAAGAAAAAGTATGTGTATGTGAGGTAATGCATGCGCTGATCAGCTCGGATGAGCCACTCCAGTTGGGTACACATTCAGAGCATCCTGGTGCACACGGTTTTATTTGTCCATCAGAAGCAAGAGAGAGGTCTCACAGCACACACTTTGTGTCTCTCCTTACAATTTGCTACAGAAGCAGAGACTTTCTAACTCTTCGCGTGAATTTCATGCCTAACTTGTGATCAATTCGCAAAAGAAATAGTTCATATAAGGAAAAGTCCCAAACTTCCCTCTTTTCTCACCCCTGTAATCGGATCTCGTAATCTTGGGCAAGAAATCACACACTGCACTGATGAGTTGCAAATGTCTCTGGAATGCTAACCTCAACCAGATTCTTGCGGAAAGGTAACTCCTGGTCTTCGACATTAAAATAAGAATGGCTTCAAGGATATGCAGGTCTTAGGGACCACTCCTGAATCCCTGCTGACTCAGAGTTGAATGGAAAGAAAATTTTTAAAAGTTAAATTAAAAAAATACAGTAAGTCAGGCAGTGATGAGAACAGAGGGATAAACCTGAGGGCAGGCAAGAGGAATGAAGCCTAGCGGGGCAAGGGTGCTTGCCCCGTGAGACCAAGTGGCCCAGAAGGCCTCCAGGGCCCGGGGGTGCCGCCAGGGGCCCTGGGGCATAGCCTGCGGCTGTCATTCGGGAAGCTCTGGAGGGTGACACCGCTAGGTTCAGGTCTTAGAAGGGCCGCAGCTACTGTGCAGAGATCACACTGGAGCGAGGACGGGGCAGAAGCTGCAAGAGTCAGGAGGCCTTTGCAATACCCTGGGGAGGGGTCACGGCAGCACAGATGGCGAGTGCTGACTTAGTGCTGCTGACAGGTGACCGGACGGGGAGGAAGCGGGGGCCGGCGCCACTTGAAGGTTTGGGCTCTGGCAGGTGGAAGAGCTGCGTTGGGTACCTAAGACGGGGAAGCCTGCGGGGGAGCAGGTCTGGGACGGGGGCATCGGGAGCTCAGCTTGGGACAGGCTAAGGCCGGAACGCAACCCAGACGGAGACCTGCCTGGGGATGTGGAACAGGATACAACGACCCCCCTGGCTGGGCTGAGTTCAGACAGCAAAGAGGGCACCTGAAGCTGGGCAGGGGGCACTTCCACGCGCCCACCACGGCGAGAGGCAGACAGCTGGGGTTTAAATTCCTGTCTGCTGGCTGCCTGGCCTCCAAGACAGCCCCAAAGACCACACCTCCCTGGTGCGCTACTCCTTTTGACACACACAGAACGGGGCTGCCCTGTCATCTTGCAGAAGTGATGTCACCGAGGTGTGGCTGCCTGGACCAGGTCAGCAAAGTCCCTGTGGCAACCAGAAGGTCAGCAGCCATTCAACTGACAACAACTTTGCAGTGGGCAAATCTCGCGTGTGAGAACCGTACAGACGCTCGAGATGGCGTGAACAGGAAAAGGCTGTGGCGTTTGCTAATCCGGGGATCGCAGGGTGTCCTTGGAGAGCCCTTTGCTGGTGTTGCCCACCAGCTGACTTGGAGCGAATATTTGCACAGCTGATAAGTCAATCCATATTGAAAGGCTACGGGACTTCCATAACTGTGGCCGATTACGATCACCGACACCAAAAGGCAGAAAGGAAAGAAAAGGGGAGGAGTTAGTATAACAAATTTGTTTCATTCATTTATGTATTTTTAAATTTATTTTCAAAGATGAAAGACAGAGTTACAGAGAAAGAGAGCTCTTCCATCCACTGGTTCACTCTCCAAATGGCTGCAATGGCTGGAGCTGGGCCGATTCAAAGCCAGGAGCCCAGACTTCTTCCAGGTCTCCCACATAGATGCAGGGGCCCAAGCTCTTGAGCCATCTTCTGCAGCTTCTCAAGTGTATTCGCAGGGAGTTGGATTGGAAGTAGAGCAGCCAGGACTCGAACTGGCACCCATATGAGATGCTGGCACTGAAGACAAAGGGTTTACCTGCTACACCATGGCACCGGCCCCTGAAATTTTTTCATAGAGCCTCAAGTTACCAAGGGTTGGACCGTAAGCCATTCAGATCTTTCTGGAGACTGAAAGAGACCAACACATTCCAATCTTGTCTTCACAGGCACACGGCGGGGCTGGAGCCTTGGCCGTGAGATTTCCAGAGGTACATTGATTCTAAAACACGCAGCCAGCGCTTCAGAGCCCTCACTTGCACCAGCTCCTTGCAAGACCCTGGAGGGGACCCCAGCAAGGGGACAACATGCTCCTGCTTTTGTAAAACCTGCCACAGCTCCATGCGCCAGCTGCTGACGGAGTAACAGCTACTTGGAAGTCGAGGGAGGGGCAGCTGTCACTCCCGCTGCCCTGCCAGGGTGGAATGCTTCCAGAGAGCCTCTGGCCCCCAAATTAACAAGACAAATGTGTCCTCCAAGGCCCAACTAGAAGCAACAAGGAGAATGGAGGAGAAAAGGGTGTGAAACAGGGAGCCAGGCACTGCTCTGGGAAATCCTGAGGATCACTGGATGCAGAAGACTGCAAGTGGAGAAGTCTACGGCCATCAGCACCCGAACGCAGGCTGTGCCTGTCAGGAATCCCTTCCGATGCATGTGTGCAACTATCAGTGCTCTACCACACGCTCTGCCCTTGTGCTGGGAACCACATGAGGAGCATTGATGGGAATGCCAGGGTTTTCGGGCACAAGGAGGCGGCACTAATGTACGAGTATGTGTGGGTGGGAGGCTGTGGTTTTGGACATCCGGACATCCCCATGAGTCAGATAACATCTTGTGCATCTGACAAGGTTTGACGTCCCCAACAAAAAGTACGTACCAGATGCCTCCGACTCACTGAAACAGACTGAAGAAACAAGTGTTCCGCTGACAAACTCCCACACGTGTTTGTCGGCACGTCAACGCGAGCCGTGTAAGAACACATCGCTTGTATAATGATGTTACAATCTAAGATCTGAATTATTCTTGCACACTTCTAAGATTCAGACTGATTTTGCATACTTTCTCAGAGTATGAGAAGGCTCTGTTTCAGTGGAGGCCAAGAGAAAAACACAGAGAAAATGCTTTCTGAATTTGTAAATTAGCATGCTTCTTATTCCAAATACATATTCATTCTCATGCCAGGCCTTTTGTATTTTTAATTGTATATCTTTCCCTTAAAGTAAGCATCCAAAATCACTGAATCTTAACTCTTCAAAACCTGCATCTGCTTCCAACTTTGGGACTCGCACACTCAGATGTGCGTGGGTGAGACACTCGTTGCTTCTGGTGCAAGCCTGCAGGAACCATGAACAATGATGTCACCAAGCCCCCCCGCCCCCCAGCTACAGCTGCCAGACATGTTCCAGATCCAGGAGATGGGGGAACAAATGACCAACAACACAGATGGATGCCCAACTTCACACTCAACTAGAGAAATGATACCTCGGATTCTGTGCTCACCTCCCGGATTCATAAGTATACACTGATATCTTGTACTAGAGGAAGGGCAAACAGGCACCTCCCACCAGGATGGCTGTGGCACGGAGAACAGCCTTGCAGCCCTTTCAAAGCTGTGAACTTGGGGCTGGCGTGGTGGCAGCAGGTGAAGCCGCCGTTTGCACTGCCAGCGTCCCCACAGCAAAGTGCTGCTCTGCCGATCCTGCAGCAGAAGATGCCCCACATGGGAGCAACATGGGTAGTGGACCCTTGCCCCTCACATGGGAGACCAGGATGGAGTTTCTGGCTCCTGGCTTTGGCCTGACCCTGACCCGGCCATTGTGGCCATTTGGAGAATCAACAGATGAAAGAGCTCTCTCTCTGTCACTCTGCCTTCCAAATATAGAAATCTCTTTTTAAAAAAAAAACACTGTGAACTCACACACCTGCAGTTGTTCCAGAAAGCCTGGGAATGTGCCCACTGGAACAGCTACAGTCATGTTCACGCTGGGAAAATCACAAGGGAAATTGGGAGATTTCCCCTTTTTTGGGAGAGGACTTTAAATACTACTACAGACTTTGATTTTATAAGAAACACATATACATCTAATATATGTGTGCAAACTTACATGTATGTATCACAGAACATGTATATATTGGAAACGCAGCCATGCATGTATGCAAATATAACACAAGTTTATAAGTCCAGGAAGAATCTACAGCAAAATGTGAACAGTGAATTCATTTATACAGTAGAAATGTAGTTAGGTGGTTTTTTTTTTCCAGAAGTTCTACAATGAGTCTATGTTTTTAAACCGAAAAAATTTGTCATGTGTAAGAACACTCTCTTAAAACATTCCAGTTTATTAGGAGTTAAATGTTGGTGACCTCTATGAGCCACTATTGTTTTAAAGCCTCTCATGAATATTTCAAAATGAAATGAAAAACTTTAATGGAAAATGAAAAGCACTCTACAAGTTGCTATTGGTTCCACTGCTTTATCAGAGGAGCTTGTCATCTGCGAAGTATTTCCTGACCATCACTGCACTCCGGCTGAGTGGGGATAAAGTAAAAGGCAGCCTTGCTCTTAACCTGTCAGCAAGGACCCCACAGAAGAACAGCATCTCTAACATCCTCAAGGATGTCTTTGAAGATAGACAAAATTCATTTTTTTAAATTTTTGACAAAATTTATTTTTTTAAAAAGTATTTATTTGGAAGGCAAAGCAACAGAGAGAGTGGGAGAGACGTGGAAGAGAAATCTTCCATCCTTTGGTTCACTTCCCAAAATGCCCAGGGCTGGCTAGGAGAAAGCCAGAAGCCAAAAGCTCCATCTGGGTCTCTCAGGGGATGGCTGGGACCCTGGGATGTGGGCCACCTTCTGCTGCCTTCCCAGGAGCATGAGCAGGGAGCTGGATCAGAAGCAGAGCAGCCAGGACTCAAACTGACACTCCAACATGGGATGCCGGCGAAGCTGTAGATTTACCCTCAGTGCCACAACACACACCCAATTAGATAAAATTCTAATTCTTCTTGACCACCAGTTTATTAAGACCTAATAAAGCCCAATGCAAAATTAGAATACATGCAAAAAGCACAGCATTTTATGAATTTATGAACTATATGAGGGGGCCTAGAAGCCACCAGATGCTATGATGACTTCCCAACTCAGGGTGTCCACAAGGCAAGGCTGGAGGGTCTTATGTGGTGTGAGCAACGCCCTGGAACCCAACACCACCATCTAGATCACACGGTACCAGAACCTCCTTTTAATGCTGTTCCATACAGCATCACCAATGTGCAGAATAATTTAATCAAAGCCAAGCCCATAAGATGAATTCCAGGACTTCTCAAAATGGTTAACAGGCAGCACAATTGGTCTGAAAAACTGGCTTCCCAAGAGGGAGTTCTCTTTTCAGCCCAGATTTAATCCTGCTTGTCATCTGAGAAGTCAGAACGACACGTCCCCATGTTCTCTCATCTCAAGGTGCACTCTGGGGGCCGCTGTGGCTTAGCAGATGAAGCCACTGCCTGCAGCCCCAGCATCCCGTCTGGGCGCCAATTTGAGTCCTGGCTGCTCCACTTCTGACCCAGCTCCCTGCTAATGCACCTGGGAAAGCAGCGAAAGATGGCCCGAGTTCTTGGGCCCCTGCACCCACGTGAGACACTCTGATGAAGCTTCTGGCTCCTGGCTTTAGCCTGACCCAGCACTGACCATTGTGGCCATCTGGGGAGAAGGAAGATCTCTCTCTCTCCTCTCTTCTCCCCTCCTCCTCTCTATAACTCTGTTTTTCAAATAAATAAACTTGGTGTTTTTTTTGTTTTTTTTTTTTTTAGTTTTTTTGGACAGGCAGAGTTAGACAGTGAGAGAGAGAGAGACAGAAAGGTCTTCCTTTTGCTGTAGGTTCACCCCCCCAAGTGGCTGTTGCAGCCGGCGCACTGTGCCGATCCGAAGCCAGGAGCCAGGTGCTTCCTCCTGGTCTCCCATGCAGGTGCAGGGCCCAAGCACTTGGGCCATCCTCCACTGCACTCCCAGGCCACAGCAGAGAGCTGGACTGGGAGAGGAGCAACCGGGACAGAATCTAGCGCCCCAACCAGGACTAGAACCCAGGGGCCTGGTGCCGCACGCAGAGGATTAGCCCAGTGAGCCGCAGCACCAGCCAAAAAGTCTAGTTTTCAAAAAGCAATACACTTATGCAACTATCATCCCTTTATGTAGCTAACACTAGCCAAGCACCTGCTCTGTTCCTCAGGGAATTAGTATGTCCCCTTGTTCCAGGTTCCTCCTCCTGAGTTTTCTCTCCCTGATACATTTATGTTTCTGTGAGAATGGACTTTGAAAGTCTGCTGGTGGAACCCCACAGCGTATACCCAAATTTAATCATCACCTGCATCACATGGTGTCCCACAGATACCCCTGGTGGAGGGGGTATGGTCTGTCCCCAGCTGCTCTCCTCCCGCCCACACCTGGGCTCAAGACCACAGCCTCTGTCCAGTCTACAGCCTCCCACTGACACTGGGTCAGGCCCCACGTGGGGCAGGGGCAAGCACGCTGGCTGGCTGCCACCTGCTCCCCTCCTCTTCCCGCAGCACAGCTTCTCTGGGGCCCCAGTCCCGGGACACAGTGGAACTGCAGCAGAGAGGGGCCGGGCCCGTCAAATCAGGACAGAGCAGGACACCTTCTCCAGCACGCTGACAGTCTCGGTTCCCACCCAGCCAACACCACGTCAGACCAGCTCAGGTCCAGGCAGGCATCCGGACAAAGCGCTGCTGGGGTTTGCAAGGAGAGGGTCACCTAGGGCTCAGGCACAGCAAAAGGCCAGAGAAGGTTTCCCCACAACAGCAGACGTGGGCGGCCCTTGTGGGGTGTCTGCCAGAGCAGTGACTCACTTAGCTACCGTGTTTCTTGACTGGGGGCAAGAGCAAGGCTGGGCCAGAACCTCGCCCCTCACCAAGGGACCTGTTTTTATGCTTCCATTCCCAGTAGTGGTTCCCAAACTATTTGAACCATAGAACCCAACACCTGTTAACAGTCTCCTGAAAGAAAGTTCCAGATAGAGTACTTTGCAAGCATTGTGCTGGTTTATGCACTGGGATAGTATTCCTGTTGTTCTTTAGAAACATTTTTTAAGGCCAGTGCCGCAGCTCAATAGGCTAATCCTCTGCCTGCGGCGCCGGCACCCTGGGTTCTGGTCCGGTTGGGGCGCCGGATTCTGTCCCGGTTGCTCCTCTTCCAATCCAGCTCTCTGCTGTGGCCTGAGAGGGCAGTGGAGAATGGCTCAGGTCCTTGGGCCCTGCACCCGCATGGGAGACCAGGAGGAAGCACCTGGCTCCTGGCTTCAGATCAGCGCAGCGTGCCGGCTGTAGCAGCCACTTGGGGGGTGAACCAACGGAAAAAGGAAGACCTTTCTCTCTGTCTCTCTCTCTCTCTCACGGTCTAACTCTGCCTGTCAAAAAAAAAAAAAGAAAAGAAAAGAAAAGAAAAGAAAGAAACATTTTTTAGGGGCTGGTGCTGTGGCATACTAGGCTAAGCCTCCACCTGCAGTGCCAGCATCCCATATGGATTGCTGCTTCATGTCCTGGCTATTCCACTTCCTCTCCAGCTCTCTGCTATCACCTGGGAAAGCAGCAGAAGATGGCCCAAGTGCTTGTACCCCTGCACCCACATGGGAGACCCAGAAGAAGCTCCCGGCTCCTAGCTTCAGACTGGCCCAGCACAGGCCATTGCAGCCATTTGGGGAGTGAATCACAGATGGAAGTTCTTTATCTTTCCTTCTGTCTGTAACTCTGCCTCACAAATAGATAAATAGATCTTTGGGGCTGGCGCTGTGGTACAGTGAGTTAAAGCCCTGGCTTGAAGTGCCAGCATTCCATATGGGCATCAGTTCAAGCCCTGGCTGTTCCACTTCCAATCCAGCTCTCTGCTATGGCCTGGGAAAGCAGTGGAAGATGACCCAAGTCCTTGGGCCCCTGCACCCACGTGGGAGACCCGGAAGAAGCTCCTGGCTTTGGGTCAGCTCAGTTCCAGCCATTGTGGCCATTTGGGGAGTGAACCAGCAGATAGAAGACCTCTCTCTCTCTTTCTCTCTCTCTCTCTTTGTAACTCTTTCAAATAAACAAAAATCTTAAAAAAAAAAAAAAAAAAAGATAAATAGATTTTTTAAAAACATCTTTTATAAAATTTTGAAACTGCGGATGCATTCGGGTCCTTTGGGTTACGGAGGAGCAGCCCAAAAGCCACACAATGTCACGGCTGTGGTTTTCTCATGCTGAGCCCAAGCTGTTTCCTCCTTAACTATATCCCTGGCCTGGGGTACTCAGAGCAAGCAGGCATATTAGCAGCTCTCAAAGCTCACAGTCAATCTGTTAGTCTTAATTTGCTACCTGGATTACGTTTCCTGAGCACAATTCCGCCCCCCTCCTCAGCACACCCATTAACACCCTGCGAGGTCGTGGCTGGAGGGAAACCGGGTCAACCCTCAGAGTGAGAACGGACGTGGCCATCACTGAGGGACCAACGCGCACACAGCAGGGTCCCAGTGCCTTTGGAGGCAGGCCGAGCCCTGATCAACTCCAGCATGCTCAAAATCAAATGCTGCTCTTCTCACCAGGGCTCAGAAAATATTTGGAAGAGGAGACGCAGCTTGTATTTAGCTCTAAAGGCCCACTAGGCAAAGGTGAGAATGGGACTTCTGGGGGGAGGCATTTGCCCAAACGCTAACACGCTGCTTAGGACCCCTGTATCCTGCCTCGGGGTGCTGGTTCACGCCCCAGCTCCTCTGCTTCCGATTCAGCTTCCTCCTATCATGCACCCTGGAAGGCAGCAGGTGATGGATGGCTCAAGTGCTTGGATTCCTGCCACCCACATGGGAGACCAGGATTGAGTTTTGAGCTTTTGGCTTTGGCCTGGCCTGGTCCTGGCTGTTGTGGGCCTTTGGGGACTGAACCTACACATGGAAAATCTTTGCCTCTCTGCCTTTCAATAAAAAGACATACAGACAGACAGGTATAGATAAAGCACAACTTCTAGAAGACCTCATGACAGACAGAACAGAGAACCTAACAGTGCAGCAGAGGGGCAGGTAGCAAGCAACTGCTCTTCAGAAACCAGCTCTATTCTCAGTGCCTTACTGCCCACGTTAAGATGGATCCTACAGCCAACTATGCAAGAGACATGAGTCCATTCCCCATGCTCCTGAGTCTTGAGACAAGGGTTTTTAAGCTGCTCTGTATACATCCATGTTGGTTAAATGACAGATCACCATAATATGTTAGCTCCCAGGCCAGGAGCCACGTTACAGGTGCACTGCCAGCCCCTTGGGCTAGCAACGGCCTGCACTTAGGGGGCATCCACAGGCAAGGATGCGGCCCCTGCTGTGTGGGTGTGGACTATGCACAATCGCTGATCCTCACACCCACTCAGGAAGCAAACAGCACCTCCATCGTGTGGCCCAGGTTTGTTCAAGGCCCCAAGGCTCGTTCCTCCGCATCCCACGTTCTCCCACACCAGATGCCAACCGCGGCTTATCCTCCGGCCACCAGAAAAACCATCCCTGCCTGAAATCTCCTGGAGGGACACACAGCACGAGGCCTGGGGCAGCGGTGCCGGGGTCCTGACATAGCACACCCCTGACTACCTGTCCTCAAAGGGCCCTCACCACCACAACCTCAACTTCTCACATATTCATTTGCTTTGTTTGGAAGGCAGAGTGACAGAGAGAGAGAGAGAGAGATCTTCCATCTGCTGATCCACTCCTCAAATGACCGCAAAAGCCAGGGCAGGAGCCCGGGTATCTGGACCATGTTCTGCTGCCTTCCCAGGTGTATCAGCAGGAAGATGGACCAGAAACAGAGCAGCTGGGATTGAACGGGCGCTCCACCATGGGGCACTGGTGTCATACATGGTGGTTAACCCGCTGTACCACAACACTGGTCTCTGGAACCTCTTAATTTTTCTAAAAAAAAAAAAAAAAAAAAAAAAAAAATTTTAAAAATCCATGCTTTCTTCCTTCTTGAGGAAGAAATCCCATGAGGAAGGTGGATTTAAAACTATACTGCGCTTGAAACAATAGAGCCACAAACTAATTAATTTTTTTTGGTTCCACAAAGGAGCTAATTGCAGAGGTAAATTACTAAACCTGTAACCAGCATCACTGGTGATCCTTCGGTTTCATCGCTTTTCTGTGGCTAAACGGTGTCCACACTGTGGATTTGAGAGCATTAAAAGAAAACCACCTGCCCTAGAGGGGCAGAGGCAGCTCTCAGGGCCAAAGCCACCCAGACCGGCCGGGAGGACTTCTCAGTTGGGAGCACTTGGGTGAGAAAGGAGCCAAGTGCAGGAGGCAAATAAGTTCCTCCTTGTACAGAAAGGGAGCGATGAGGACAAAAGGAGAGGCTGCCATGGCAGGGCATGGGGCCAGCGCTGTGGCACAGTGGGTTAAAGCCCTGGCCTGAGGTGCCAGCATCCCACATGGGCGCTAGTTCTAGTCCCAGCTGCTCCTATTCCAATCCAGCTCTCTGCTATGGCCTGGGGAAGGCAGTGGAAGATGGCCCAGGTTCTTGGGCCCCTGCACCCACATGGGAGACCCGGAAGAAGCTCCTGGCTCCTGGCTCCTGGCTTCGAATCAGTGCAGCTCCTGCCAATTGGGGAGTGAACCAGCGGATGGAGGACCTCTCTCTCTGTCTCTACCTCTCTCTGTAACTCTTTCAAATAAATAAAATAAATCTTTAAAAAAAAAAAAAAAAGAGTGCAGGGCAGGGGAGCCATCAGAGTGCCCAGCGGGCAGCCCCAGCCGGGCAGTGCTCACCCCAGGCCCCTGGATGCCTTCTCTGCCCCTGATGAGACCGAGGGCCAAGCTGCTAACACCCCAGGAAGCTGTCAGCTTGGGTGGTCGGAGCTTGGCCAGCTCAACAGGTGCTCCTGACGCAGCCTTCACGCTGGGTCCTCCTGCGAATTCTGGAGTCCTTGAGGAAGTTAAGAAAGGAACTCTGGAAGCTGCATCCGACTGATTCTCTGACAACTCTCTCCTGTTTAGCACGCATTTCTGTGCGGGCCACTGCACCGCAGACCCAGACAGACACAAATAGGGGTATTCTGGGATATCCAGCCTCCCCGAGCACACAGGCAGTGTTACCTGATAAGGCGAAACACTCTTACTTTTTGTTTTAGTGTAGTTTTACACTTTGAATCATTTGACAGGAAGAGAGAGTGAGAGTGACAGAGATCCTATCCCCAAACACCTATAACAGCCAGCATGGTGGGGGCATGAGGGATGGGGAACAGGGAGGGGCAAAGACAGGAGCCAGGAGCTCAGCCCAGGCCTCCCAGCTGAGTGGCAGGAGCCCATCTGCCTGAGCCGTCACTGCTGCCTCCCAGGACCTACACTGGAAGTGGGAGTCAGGAGCCAGGGCCAAGGCTCCAACCCGGGCACTCCAACGTGGGGCGCAGGCATCCTAACTGCCCCCATTTTCTTGTTTCTAAAAGAAACCCTTACGTGGTTTATGACAGAATTGCACATGACTTCAGAAAACCACAGGATGGTCAGCATCTTTCCTGCCAAGAGACTGCCCACAGAATCCTGCCGCTGAGGCCTCCCTGCCCTAAAGTCTGCATTTCCCAGCCCGCTCGGATGGGTAAGGGGCAGAAACAGCGTGCGCACAGGGCACAGGGGGCAGTCGGCCTTCAAGCCACATGCCGGGAAGACACCGCACCACTGCTGGCCTTGGGCTTCTCCCGCCTTCCTTTCTCTCGGTCCCAGTTTCAGAGGTGAGGCTGAAAACCCAGGGGCAGCATCATGTCCCCACAGGACTCCAAAGCTAACCCTTTCCCTCTCCTGCTCCTCCTTGCCTCAATTCCCAGGCGCCTCCCCACCCCAACTCTGGCAAACCACTGCCTCACTGGACAGGAACGAGGGCCTGCTTTTCCCACTGAATGGAAACCAGCAGGCCGGGACCAGCGCCTTGCTAACAGCCGATCTGGTCCAATACAGGAGGCCGCACATCCCGGAGGCCAGGAGCAAGTCTGGTGGGACAACCCAGCTCAGGCAGAGTCCTGTGCCCGACAGCACCTGCACTGGCCAACTGGGGACAGTTCCCGATCAGGTTCTGTGGGAGGCGGGAGTGGTGGGGGCAAGAGGGCAGCCTCCTAAGTGTCCCCACCCAGGGTCACCACGGCCTCCATCTTTCCCTCACCGACTCAGAGATGACCACTCAGCACGGTGTCAGTGGTGACCCCAGCCCCAGAGACAATGAGAACTGTGGCTCCTAGAATATGTGACACGTGACCCTCCTAAGAAAAGTCCACACAGGGGCCGGCTTTGCGGTACACACTGCTTGCGAGGCGGACACTCCGTTCGGATCCAGGCCGTTCCACTTCTGATCCGGCTCCCTGTGATGCACCTAGAAAGGCGGCAGCAGATGGTCCCAGCGCTTGTGCTCCTGCCACCGCCACCCACGTGGGAGACCTGGATGGAGATGGAATTCCCACGCCGTGAGATCCACCCTGTAAAGTATGCAACGCAGTGGCTCCCCGGGTACCTGGGTAACCCCAGGACAGCTTCATCACCCCAAGAGGGGCGCGGCTTTTAGTCTCCATCTCACCCATAATGACACACAGTGGTCCAGCGAGCCACTCGCAGTCACAAGGTCTCCCTCACAGCAGAGCTGGGTTTCAAAGACTGCAGCACACGGCACTGGGGATCGCCGTCCTCCCCTGCCTCCGCTGCTCCCTCCCTGTCCTGCCTCCCCTCCAGGGGCGGCGATGCCCCTGCTGCACTCTCACCACACACGGGCACATCCCTGGCGGATCCCTGTCCCCGGCTGGGAACACACTAATGCTCGGAACTTCCAAGTCCCCGGCGCCAGGCCGCGATGCTGCCCAAGTCCCCAGGGACCCACAACGGGAGGACAAAAGTCCCCTCCTGACTCAGCCTGCGGCATCACTTGATACAGCGGAAGCTCTGACCTCAGCTCAGTCACGTGTGAGCTCTGTGATCCTGGGCTCCTTTACTTCTCGTCTAAATCACAGAGTGGGTCATCTTTCTACTTACTCATCTGTCGGATGGATTAAGGAATAATTCTGTTCTCATAGGGTCACTATGAGGATTAAATGTCTGGCACATGATGAGTGGTAAACAAATGGTCACTACTACAGGAAAGTCCAAGGGGGGCCCCCTCAGGGTCCCCATCTTTACCAAGCTCCAATCTGATGGGGGAAGCTGTTTACCTAGCAGCCATCAGAACTGCCTTCCTTGTGAAGGCTGAGTAGTATTCCACTCACAGTATTATAAATCACATTGTTCTCACACATTCATCTGTCCATGGACACCTGGGTTCCGTCCACATTGAATCCATTGTGAATGCTGCCGCTACGAACACAGGTGTGCAAGTATCTGTTCCAGTCCCTGCTTTCATTTCGGGGGGTATCTGACCAGAAGTGGGATCGTCAGATCACATGGCAGTTCTATTTTGAGTTTTCAGAGATGAAAATCTTAGCCCAAGAAAACAAAGAAAAGTACTAAAATCAAAGTAATTATATAAACTTACTCCTGCTTCTTAAAAAATGAGCTATGTGGCATAGCAGGAAAAGCCGCTGGCTGCAGTGCCAGGATCCCATATGGGTGCCAGTTTGAGTCCCGGCTGCTCCTCTTCCGGTCCAGCCTTCTGCTACAGTCTGGGAAAGCAGTAGAAGATGGCCCAAGTCCTTTGGGCCCCTGCATCATGTGGGAGACCCAGAAGAAGCTCCTGGCTCCTGGCTTTGGATCGGCCCAGTTTTGGCCATTGTGGCCATCTGGGGAGTGAACCAGCAGATGGAAGACCTCTGTCTCTTTGCCTCTGCTTCTCTTTAACTCTGCCTTTCAAATGAATAAATAATTTCTTTAAAATTAGCTATATCCAGGGCCAGCACTGTAGCATAATAATAGATTAAGCCTCTGACTGGAGCGCCAGCATCCCATGTGGGCGCTGGTTCGTGTCACGGCTGCTCTACTTTTGCTCCAGCTCTCTGCTATGGCCTGGAAAGCAGTAGGAAATGGCCCAAGTGCTTGGGCCCCTGAAACCATGTGGGAAACCCGAAAGAAGCTCCTGGCTCCTGGCTTCAGTCTGGCTCAGCTCCAGCCATTGCGGCCATTTGGGGAGTCATCTGGCAAATGGAAGATCTCCCTTTCTGTCTCTCCCTCTGTCTGTAACTCTATCCTCAAATAAATAAATAAATAAAATTTAAAAAAAAATTTAACTCAGTAACAATGAGCACCCCCAGTGCTAGTGAGGAACCTAATCTATTTCCTACTGAAAGGACAAGGGTTTCTTGATGAAATAGCTTCGTCATATCTGGGCTGTTTATACACAGAGCACCACTCATGGGGCTGGCATTGTGGTGCAGCAGGTTAAACTGCCACCTGCGACACTGGCATCCCATATGGGTGCCGGTTCAAGTCCCGGCTGCTCCACTTCCAATCCAGCTCCCTGCTAATGGGCCTGGGAAAGCAGTGGAAGATGGCCCAAGTGCTTGAGCCCCTGCACCCACGTGAGAGATCCAAATGGAGTTCCTGGCTCCTGGCCTCAGCCTGGCCCAGTCCCAGCTGTTGCAGCCATTTGGAAACTAATCCAGCGGATAGAGGATGTCTCTCTCTCTCTCACTAGTGAATAGAGGATCTCTATCTTTCTCTCTAAGTCTGCCTTTCAAATAAACAAATACATCAAAAAAAAAAAAAAAAAGCCCAAATCTTGGTTTCTAAATACTACTGAGAGGAACCAGAGCTCCTTGGGGAATTCTGGGACTAGAGTAGGAGAGTCAAAGGTGAGCCTGGGACACCTGTGCTCAGAGAACGTAGGGAACGTATCTAGTGGACATCAGAGCCAATTTTCAAAATAAATCACAATAACTATTAAAATCCATGAATAAAATCCAAATCTCTGAAATTTTATGGATATAACTAAAGAGGGAGAGGGGGGAAACTTTCCCTTACTTTTACAGTCAAAAACCCAACTAATAAATACTGACGAAATGACGGATTTGTAAAGCTGTCATTTGGCAACCATTGGAATACTTGATTCAGGCGAGAATCATCAATGGACATTAAAGCTAATGGATGAAAGTTGGAGAAGTTACAAGGTACTTACACAATCTGAAAGTGTCTTAAAGCAAAACAAAACAACAAACGTACTGTGGGTTGAGTAATTATCCAGAATGCTAGGGACCAGAAGTGTTTCAGATTTCAGAGTTTTTTCAGATTTTGGAAAAGTCACATAGACTTTACCAGTTGAGCATTTCAAGCTCAAAAATCTAAAATCTGAAATGTTCGCAAATCGGTGCAACAAGCTTCGGGTGTCAGAGCATCTCAGATTGTCGGGTTAGGGATGTCCAGCCTGCAATCAAGCAAGACAACACGGCAACCTGACAGCGGAGACGCCTGGCAGCCGTGGCCGGGACCAAAGGAACATGCCCGATCGATTGCCTCTGATAGGATGCACTGAAAAGAACTCATCATTGCCCCTGTAGTGTTCTGGACAACGCCACAAAACAACCAGAAACAGGAGAAAATGTCGGACAAACCCAAACCGAAGACATTCTGCAAAATAACTGGCCTGTGCCCTTCCAAAGCGCTGATGGCATGAAACACAGGGGCGGAAGAACTGCGCCAGGTCCAAGGAGATTAAAGAGACCCATGACTCAGCACATTCTTCTACTTTTCAAAAGTTTTGAGACAATGAGGAAAACATAAATAAGGTTGACACATTAGCTAACAGTATTCAGTCAACCCATTTAAAACCAGAAGACATGAACTTTGCTGGATTCACCAAAAAATACTCTTTCTGTTCACAGATCAAAGTCATTGCTCCTGCACTACAGGCCTGACTCTGATTTCCCACAGCCTTGGCCTTCCTCAGCAGTGCACACACTTGGTTCATCCCGGGCTCTTTTCAAAGTCCTGACACCCACACTGCACTCCAGAACGAGGCAGCCCAAGCTGCCACCCACTGACGTTTGGGTGCGATAACTCTGGCTCCACCCACTGGACGCCAGTGTCCACCCTGCCCTCCAGTGGTGACAACCAAAAATGTCTCCAGATACTGTCACATGACCCACGGGGGATAAAAATCTTCTATTTCCGGTGAGAAGCAGCTAATCTAGGCTGATCTGCTAAAGATAAAAGGCTGACGAGGAATTTTCAATCAATGGGTCAGGTACTCACCAATCTTTTTTTTTTTTTTTTTTTAAAGATTTACTTTATTTATTTGAAAGGCAGAGAGAAGGAGAGGGAGAGGGAGGGAGAGAGATTGAGATCTTTCATTGCTTGTGTCACTCCCTAAATGGCCTCAACAGCTGGGGCTGGGCCACACTGAAACCAGGAGCCAGAGCTTCATCTGGGTCTCCCACGTGGGTGCAGGGCCCAAGCACTTGGGCCATCCTCCACTGATTTCCCAGGCGCACCAGCAGAGAACTGGAGTGGAAATGGAGCAACTGGAACTCAAACTGGAGCCCACATGGGATGCTGGCATTTCAGGCTGTGGCTTAACCTGCTACGCCACAGCGCCAGCCCCCACCAGTCAATGTTAACTTCACCAATGGTGAGACCCCTGGCCAAGACCGCCTACTGTGGAGGAGGCAGTGGGACGGGCAGCAGGACTCACACAGCCCTTCTTGTCGCTCCCCACCTCAAGTGGAGGCTCCAAAGCTAACCAGTGCCAGGAAAGTGAAGACTCGGATGAGCGTGTTAAAATTACACTGCAAGGCCACCAGTCAAATCCAAAATGTGGGAGATACATGAGAAAATGATTACCTCATTTCATCCAAAAGTGAATCAGATTAAAGGAGACAAGGCTGCTATAGATTAAGACATAAGAGATGTTATCAAGCAAATGCAATGGGTCGATTTTGTTTAGATCCTAATTCAAATACACCAGAAAGGCATTTTTGAGATCACTGGGGCAAAGTGAGCATATGTTGAATATTAAGAAATAATTACAAGTTATTTAGACATGTTGTCCCTGATGTTACAGATGTGTCACTTGAGAAAAGCTCTTAACTGGTAGAGATCCAACCTTAGCCTTTACAGTTGAAAGGTTATGATATCTGAGGCTTGCTTTAAAGAACTACAATGAAAACTGAAGGGTAAAATTAATGAAATAAAAATGCAAAATGGTGGTAACCATTAAAGCTGGGTGAAGGGTACAGGGGGGGTCCACTATACTATTATCTTTACTAGTATATGTTTGAAATTTCCCAAATCAAAAAGCTGAATTTTTTTAAATGTCAAAGAATATATCTAGGATATACAGAAAACTCAAATCTCTATAATAAGAAAACAACCCGAAAAGCAGCTAAAAAGAAGAGCACTTCACGGAAAGTGACAGAGAGAAAGGCCGGCACTGTGGCTCAACAGGCTAATCCTCCGCCCAGCGGCACCGGCACACCGGGTTCTAGTCCCGGTTGGGGCGATGGATTCTGTCCCGGTTGCCCCTCTTCCAGGCCAGCTCTCTGCTGTGGCCAGGGAGTGCAGTGGAGGATGGCCCAAGTGCTTGGGCCCTGCACCCCATGGGAGACCAGGAGAAGCACCTGGCTCCTGCCATCGGATCGGAGCGGTGCGCCAGCCACAGCGACCATTGGAGGGTGAACCAATGGCAAAGGAAGACCTTTCTCTCTGTCTCTCTCTCTCACTGTCCACTCTGCCTGTCAAAAAGGAAAAAAAAAAAAAAAAAAGGAACAGAGAGAAGGCAATAAGCACATGGAAGTTTTCAACACCATCAGCGGATTACAATCAGGAGTCACCATTTCACACTCATTGCAACGACTGTAACCTGGAAGCTGACAGACAGCACCAATGCAGTCACCGAGCTCACACACCTGCGCTGAGAATGCAGGGTGGTATGGCCACTCTGGAGGGGGCATGGCGGCAGCTTTTAGTCAAACACACACTTACCATGTGGTCTGGAGATCCCATTCTTTGATATTTGCCCTAAAGAAATGAAAATTTGATCATACAAATACCTGTACCAAATATTCACAACAGCTTCCACTCATAATCATCAGAGACTGGAAACAAATCAAATGTCCTTCAGCAGGTGCACGGGCGAGCAAGCAAGGGACGTCACAAAACGGAACAGTACTCAGCAAGGAAAAGGAACAAATTATTGACCCATGTAACAAGGATGAATCTCAAATGTAGCACGTAAGTAGAAAAAAAAGACTTAAAAGGTAACACACAGTATGATCCTATTTCTGTGACAGTATGGGAAAGCTATGTGGACAAAACCACGGGTTGCCAGGGGTCAGCCAGAGGAGGGACAGGCTGAAACAAAAGGCAGCGTGAGACAATTTTGGGAAGTGATACTTTCAGTACCTTGGTGGACAAGTGTTGTCCACACCCAGAGCACTAACATCATGAAAAATGAAATCTAGTGTATGCAAATTAAAAAGAAAACATCAAAACTGCTATGAAGCCTATTGATAGAGAGGCATACAGAAAACAGTCATGTTATAAAGCAATTTGTGTTTGTGTGCACTGTATATACACACATATATACACACATACACATATATATACACACACATAATCATACATACACAGATTCACACACATATACATGTGTGAATGAACACACAGACCAAAAAGTGAATAGTGCTCAGGAAAATTTTCCTTTTTTTAAAAAAAAATTATTGGCCGGCGCCGGGGCTCACTAGGCTAATCCTCCGCCTTGCGGCGCTGGCACACCGGGTTCTATCTAGTCCCGGTCGGGGCACCGATCCTGTCCCGGTTGCCCCTCTTCCAGGCCAGCTCTCTGCTATGGCCAGGGAGTGCAGTGGAGGATGGCCCAAGTGCTTGGGCCCTGCACCCCATGGGAGACCAGGAGAAGCACCTGGCTCCTGCCATCGGATCTGCGCGGTGCGCCGGCCGCAGTGCGCTACCGCGGCGGCCATTGGAGGGTGAACCAACGGCAAAAGGAAGACCTTTCTCTCTGTCTCTCTCTCACTGTCCACTCTGCCTGTCAAAAAAAAAAAAAAATTATTTATCTGAAAGGCAGAGAAACCAAGACAAGAGAGAGATCTCCCTTTCATTGGTTGACTCCTCTGAGCTCAGGACCCAGCCGGGTCTCCCACACAGGTGGCAGGGGCCCAAGGATCTAAGCTATCACCTGCCTCTCAGGTGTGAGTGAGAGAAAGCTGGCATTGGCAGCAGCGCTGAGACTCAAGCTCAGGCACTGTGACGTGGAATGCAGGCATCCCAGTGGCATCTTAAACACGACACCAAACCCCTGAACCTTCTTTTAACTTATCAGTATTTTCCGACTTTTCTCTTAAAATTAATCAGCATTACTTGAGTGATTTCTTTTAAAAAAATAAAATAATGTAGGCAAGCAGCGCTGTGGCACAACAGGTTAAGCCGCCACATACAGTGCCAGCATCCCATACAGGTCCCTGTTCAAGTCCCGCTGCTCTACTTCCCATCCAGCTCCCTGCTACTGCGCATGGGAAAGCAACAGAAGATGGCCCAAGTGCTTAGGCCCCTGCACCCACTTGGAAGACCCAAATGAAGCTCCTGGCTTCAGATTGGCCCAGCCCTGGCCGTTGTGGCTGTTTAGGGAGTAAAACAGTATATGGAAGGCTTCTCTCTCTCTGCCTCTATCTGTAACTCTGCCTTTCAAATAAATAAATCTTTAGAAAAAAAACACAAAGATACCAATCCTACTGGATTAGGGCCCTGACTTTACTAATAAAAAAAAATCTTTCAAAAAAAATAATAATGTAAGGGGCTGGCTTCATGGCGTAGCAGGTAAAGCCACCACCTGCAGCACAAGCATCCCATGAGAGCTGGTTTGCGTCCCAGCCACTCCACTTCCAGTCCAGCTCCCAGTTAGTACGCCTGGGAAAGCATGGAGGAAGGCCCAAGTGCTTGAGCTCCTGTACACCCATGGGAGATCGAGAAGAAGCTCCTGGCTCCCGTCTGGCCCAGCCCCAGCTGTTGCAGCCATTTGGGGAGTAATCCAGCAGACGGAAGTACGCACTCTCTCTCTTCCTCTCTAACTCTGCCTTTCAAATAAATAAAATAAATCTTTTAAAAAAATAATGTAGAGGCAGGTTTTTGGGCAACAGCTTAAGTTGCTACTTGGAATGCCTGCAATCCCACGTGGTAGCACCTGGGTCAATTCCTGACTTCTCCAATTCCAAACGAGCTTCCTGCTGCTGTGCACCCTCGGCGGCAGCAGGTGATGGATCAAGTACTTGGGCTACTGCAACCCACACGGGAGACCCGGATCGAGTTCCAGGCTCCTGGCTTTGACCTGTCCCAGCCCTGGCTGTGGCAGGCACTTGGGGGTGAACCAACAAGTGGGAACACACACTCAATCTCTCAAATATTGTTTAAAATTTTAAAGTTTATTCTGCTCCAAAAAAACTTTGAAATACTTGCATAGTTTTTTTCATAATGTACATTTTCCATGAACTTTTTGAAGAATGACATGTCCTGGTATACAATTCTAAGTTCTTTAAAATTTATGATGGTTACAAGAAAACTTTATAATACTGTCTGGTGGGGTTTTAATGTATTTGACAACTAAAACAAGGGACCAATGTAACGGCAGGTCTTCTATATTTTATCTGAAGTAATAAAATATTAGAAATAGGCTGTAAAATGTTAATGCTAATTATTTATAATGTTAACTCCTAGAACATTTTTTTTAAACTATATAAAATTAGTCAAACTGAATAGTTGTTACAATGGAATAGTAGCAGATATTCAAAGAATCAAAAAACAAAAAAAGCAGAAAGGGGAAACAGAAATAAAACAGAGTGAACAAACAGGAAATAAATAATAAAATGGTAGGCCTAAATCCAAATATATTAATTAGATTAAATGTAAATGGTCTAAAAACAGACCCATTAAAAATGGAAATCGTGAGAAGAGATTAAAAAGAGACCCACGGTGGATGTCTGACCAAGAAGCTAAGCCACAAATTAGAACTGCCACATTCTACAGTTGAGGCCCTGGGTTCAATTCCAGCCCCAGCTCTGAAGTCCAGCTTCCTGGAGATGCAGACCACGTGAGGCAGCAGAGATGGCTCGGGTAGCTGGGCTCCTGACACCCACCTGTGAGGCCTGGCTTGAGTCCTGCCTGGCCCAGCCCCAGTGCTTGTGGGCACTTGGCGGAGCAAACCAGCAGATGAGCTGTAGCTCCCTAGCAGTCTCCGTCTATCTCTGCGTGTGTCTTTCTGCCTCTCAAATTTTTAAAAAATAATAAAAATAAAATTCCAGTTCCAGATGGTTTCATTGGCAAATTCTACCAATCTTCAAAAAAAGAAATGTTAATTCTACAAAATCTCTTCCAGAGAACAGAAGAGGAACGAAAACCTCCCACCTCATTTTAGGAGGCCAGCACTCCCTTGATAACAAAATCAGACAAAGGCAATTCAAGAAAAGAACACTACAGACAATATTCCCCATGATCGCAGACATAAAACCCTCAACAAAGTAACTAGGAAACCAAATCCAGCAATGTGTAAAAGGAATAGAACAGCACAGCCAATTGTGTTCTATCCCAGGAGCAAGAGGCCAGTGCAGTTTTCAAAAGGCAATAGATGTACCCCATCATGCGAACAGCTCGAAGAAGAAAAAGCACACGGCTCTGCCAGCTGATGCGGAAAAACATCTGACAAAACTGAGCACTCACGCACGATCACCGCTGTCAGTGAGAACTTCCTCAGCTGGAGAAAGGACACGTACGAAAGTCTACAGCTGACGTCCCACTCGGCGTCCACTCTCACCACTCACTCAGCAGCACACTGAAATCCTAGCTGGTACAAATAACAGTAATGAATTAACGGCATCTGGATTGGAAAGGAAATATAAATCGTCTTTATTTGCAGATGGCATGAATGTCTATGTAGATAATCCCATAGGAATCCATTAAAAAAAAAAAAAAACACTCCTACCTATAAATGAGATGGCTAGATTGCAGGGTATGACATCAACACCCAAAAATCAGTCCTGTTTCTACCCTCTAACAATAAATGATCAGAAACCAAAGCTAAGAAAGTTGCAATACTGCTGAAAGGAATGAAATACTTAGATATAAAGCTCCCAAAACATGCACAGGATCCGCACACTCAAGACTACAAAACACTGAAGAAAGAAATCAAAGATAAGCTGGCCGGCGCCGTGGCTTAACAGGCTAATCCTCCCCCTTGCGGCGCCGGCACACCGGGTTCTAGTCCCGGTTGGGGCGCTGGATTCTATCCTGGTTGCCCCTCTTCCAGGCCAGCTCTCTGCTATGGCCCAGGAAGGCAGTGGAGGATGGCCCAAGTCCTTGGGCCCTGCACCCCATGGGAGACCAGGAGAAGCACCTGGCTCCTGGCTTCAGATCAGCACGATGCGCCGGCCGCAGTGGCCATTGGAGGGTGAACCAACGGCAAAAAGGAAGACCTTTCCCTCTGTCTCTCTCTCTCACTATCCACTCTGCCTGTCAAAAAAAAAAGAAAAAAAAAGAAATCAAAGATGAGCTAAACAAGTGGACATACTATGTTCATGGATTGGAAAATTCAACACAGTGAAAATGTCAATTCTCTCCATATTAAACCTATAGGTTTAACACAATCCCAAAATCCTGGTAGTATTCCTTACAGAGACAAGCTGATTCTAAAATTTATATATATATATACATACATACATACATATATATGTATATATATATATATATATATATATAAATTTTGATATATATATCAAAAGGAACTAAAATGGCTATGGTCTGAATGCTTTGGTCCACTCCACAATTCACGTGTTGGAAACTTAGTCCCCAGAGCAGCAGTCCTGGGAGGTGGGGCCTCGTGGGAGTCTGCTCACAGGAGTGGGTTGGTTCTCTCCTGGGTTTTTTGGCCTCATGGGGATGCACACAGCCCATCTTCCATGTGAGGATGCATCAGGAAAACCCTCACAGATGTGGGCACCTCAATCTTAGATTTCCAGGCCCCAGAACTGTGAGAGAATCTATTTCTACTCTTTATAAATTAGTCTGAGGCATCATTAAAATAACACAAAATGTAATAAGACATGGCCCAGACAATTCTGAAAACTGGGTTGGAAGATTCATACTCCATGATTTTAAGAATTACTACAGGGATGGGTGTTTGGCCCAGCAGTTACCCTGCTGGTTGAGACTCCTGCATCCCGTATTAAAGTTCCTAGGTTCAGCACCTGGCTCCAGCGCCTGGCTCCAGCGCCCTGCTGAGGCAGAGCCTGGAAGGCAGCAGTGACAGCTCAGGTAACTGGGTTCCTGCCTCCCACGTGGGAACCCCGGATTGAGTTCCCGGCCTCCAGCTTTGGCCTTGGCCCAATACCCACTGTTGTGAGCATTTGGAGAGTGACTCAGGGGGTGGGAGCTCTATGTCTCTCTGCCTCTCGAGTAAATCTTTTAAATCACTGTACGACCACAGTAATCGAGACAGTGTGGTACTAACGCAAGAATGGACACAGATTAATGAAACAAAAGGGAGAGCCCAGAAGCAGACTCAGGCAGACCCGGCCAGTTGCTGCCAGTGGAAAGGCCGCGCAGGGAAGAGGCATGGTCTGAAACACAAAATGTGTGGGAGCTGCTCACCAACCTGAATTTTTCACCTTGAATAAAAACCAGCTTCAAAGGAAGCATAGATCTAACTGTAAAACATAAAACTCTTTGAAGAAGGGCCCAGCATTGTGGCATAGTGGGTAAAGCCGCTGCCTAAGACACTGGCATCACCTACGGGCGACAGTTCAGGTCCCGGCTGCTCCAATTCCAATCCAGCTTCCTGTTAATGTCCTGGAAAAGCAGTAGAAGATGGCCCAAGTGCTTGGGCCCCTGCACCCACATGGGAGACCCAGAAGCTCCTGGCTCCTGGCTTCAGATTGGCACAGCTCCAGATCAGCGCAGCACCAGCCCTTGCAGCCATCTGGGGAGTGAACCAGCAGATGGAAGACCTCTCTCTCTCTCTCTCTCTCTCTCTGCCTCTCCTTCTGTGTGTAATTCTTTCAAATAAATAAATCTAAAAAAAAAAAAAAAAAAAAAGAAAAAGAAAGAAAAGAAAAAAACCAGTTCTACAAGGCAATGAAAAGTCACAAGATGTGCAAGTCATGTATCTGTCAGAGATCTAAAATTCAGAGCATATAAAGCATTCTCAAACTTCAACAGTAAGTAAACAAACTGTCCAATAAAGAAATGACTTGGGCTGGCGCTGTGGCATAGAGGGTAAAGCCACCACCTGCAGTGCCGGCATCCCATATGGGCACCCAGCTGCTCCACTTCCGATCCAGCTCTCTGCTGTGGCCTGGGAAAGCAGTAGAAGATGGCCCAAGTCCTTGGGCCCCTGCACCCACATGGGAGGCCCGGAAGAAGCTCCTGGCTCCTGGCTTTGTGGCCGACTGGGGAGTGAACCAGCAGATGGAAGACCCCCCCCCCACCTCCGTCTCTCCTTCTCTCTGTGTGTAACTCTGACTTTCAAATAAGTCTTTTTTTTTTTTTTTTTTTTTTTTTTTATTTTTGACAGGCAGAGTGGACAGTGAGAGAGAGAGACAGAGAGAAAGGTCTTCCTTTGCCATTGGTTCACCCTCCAATGGCCGCCGCGGTTGGCGCGGTGGGGCCGGCGCACCGCGCTGATCTGATGGCAGGAGCCAGGTGCTTCTCCTGGTCTCCAATGGGGTGCAGGGCCCAAGCACTTGGGCCATCCTCCACTGCCTTCCCGGGCCACAGCAGAGAGCTGGCCTGGAAGAGGGGCAGAATCTGGTGCCCCGACCGGGACTAGAACCCAGTGTGCCGGCGCCGCAAGGCGGAGGATTAGTCTAGTGAGCTGCGGCGCCGGCCTCAAATAAGTCTTTAAAAAAAATAAAAAAGAAAGAAATGACTTGAACTGAGACTTCATCTAAGAGAATACTATGTGGCAAATAAAATAAGCATAAGATGCTCGTATCATTAGCAATTTAGGGAAGTGCAAGTTAAAACCAGCTCGAGCTGCCACTACAGACAACACCACACCCCAGCCAGGGGGCCAGGTGGCAAGAACTTCATGCCTGAACACTGCTGGTGAGCGTGTAAAATGGTACAACCACTCCGGAACACAGGGCAGCTGTTTCTTACACTGCTAAATGTACACTTACCCTAGGACCCAGCAATTCCACTCCTAGTGAAATGAAAACCTGTGTCCACACAAAGCAGTGCACAAATGTCCACAGCAGCCCCATTCCTCATCGCCAACAACCTGCCAACGAAGCAAATGCCCCTCAGCAGGTGAATGACTGAAGAAGCTGTGCTACGTAGCTGCGAGGTGGAAGACGACTCGGCAATGAGCAGGAGCGAGCTAGCGACACAGCACAGCAACGTGCCTGCATCTCACAGTCTGCTGAGTGGAGACGGTCTCAGCAGCACATACCCTCTGACTCCATCCTGAGACGAAGTGGCTGCCAAGGGCTGGGTGCAGCCACTGAAGACAACAGGGAAGCTTTGTAGGCTGGTGGAACCACTCTGCACCGTGACTGTGCTGCTGCTCCAGCGGTGCGTCCTCATGTGTGTTACGGCGCGTGGAGCAGCGCAGCAAAGCCAGTCAGCCAGGGCATGCTGCCTTACAGAGCGCGTGGAGACCACCAACACGCTGCGCAGGTGCTCAGACCTCTGGAGCGCAATCTTCTGCCAGCTCTGTATGCTCTCGGAAAGAAAGCGGTGTGCATTCCCCACTTAGATCCTTTTTAATTTATTTTTTGCCTATTTAATTTCAAACCATGATATGACAGATTCTAAATTAGCTTTAGTTACTTCTTCCAGATTCAAAGTAGAGAAGAAAGCCTGCAATTGTGCCACTCAATCATGAAACAAAACAAAAATAATATAAAAATAATGTAAAGAGAGAGACCTATTTCTAAAAGCAAAGAGTGTGTGCACGTGTTCCCATTCGCCAGGAATGGAACCCCAAGTGCCCACAGGGGCTCCAGGTTGAAGTCAGGAGCCAGGAACTCAATCCAAGACTTCCACATGGGTACCAGGAACCCAATTACTTGAGCCATCACCATTGCCTCCAAGGGTCCACCTTAGCAGGAAGCCAGAGTCAGGAACCAGAGCCAAGTATCAAACCCAGGGACCCCACTGTGGAACACAGGCATCTCGACCAGCATATTAACCACTGCCTGCTCCCACAACACCCCGCTTTCAGGAGAGTACGCGTGCAGGAACAAAGGTTGGAAGGACATACACACGATCATCAGCTGGCAGTTCTAAAGACGAGAATGCTGGTGGTTTTCACTTTTTCCTTGTTTTCTAAAACAACTGACACAAATACTTTGGGTTTTGTTTTTTTTTTTTTAAGACTTATTTATTTATTGGAAAGTCAGAGTACACAATGAGAGGTAGATAGAGGTCTTCCATCCGCTGGTTCACTCCCCAGTCAGCTGCAACAACCGGAGCTGTGACAATCCAAAGCCAGGAGCTTCCTTCAGGTCTCCCAATCAGGTGCAGGGGCCCAAGGACTTGGGCCATCTTCTAATGCTGTCCTAGGACATAGCAGAGAGCTGGATCGGAAGTGGGCAAGCCAGATCTCAAACCAGTGTCCATATGGGATGCCGGCACTTCAGGCTAGGGCGTTAACCTGCTGTGCCACAGCACCAGCCCCCCATACAAATACTTTGATAATGAGAAAATAGCTTATCTCCATTTTGGAAGAAGGATTCAAGTTTAAAACGAGACATTTCAGCCGGCGCCGTGGCTTAACAGGCTAATCCTCCACCTTGTGGCGCCGGCACACCGGGTTCTAGTCCCGATTGGGGCGCCGGATTCTATCCCGGTTGCCCCTCTTCCAGGCCAGCTCTCTGTTATGGCCCCGGAAGGCAGTGGAGGATGGCCCAAGTGCTTGGGCCCTGCACCCGCATGGGAGACCAGGAGAAGCACCTGGCTCCTGGCTTCGGATCAGCGTGATGCGCCGGCCGCAGCGGCCATTGGAGGGTGAATCAACGGCAAAAAGGAAGACCTTTCTCTCTGTCTCTCTCTCTCTCACTATCCACTCTGCCTGTCAAAAAAAAACAAGACATTTCTATCATGGACAGTTTACGAATGACTTGAACTGTGAGCTCGGAAGCCTCCTGCGGGACCCGGTTCCCAGCAGACGCTTCACCAGACGCGTGCCCAGAGAAGTTGGAATGGAAGTGCCACAGGGCAAAGGTGGTCAGAGGGAAGGAGGTGGAGAGCGGTGGTGAAGAGGATGCTCTTGAGACGGACGAAGGCAGGGAGACCCAGAGGTGTAAAGAGAGGGGCAGCCCTGAAGCAAAGGCTGGTGATGGAGACCGATCCCTTCTAGAGCTGAGACTGCACCCTCCACCCCCTTCCCGTGTCTTCTCTTCCCGCTCCACCCTATCCCCACACCAAGGGAAGTGGCTCCAGGCTGTTCTCTGCACACAGTGTTATGTTCTGGACCCTGAGTATGCAGGAGTGAGCACCTGACACACGGGCTCCAACCCACAGTCTGTGCTGGGAAAGTACCCCACCTCCGCCCACAAACAGGGAGAGACAGGTGCTCTCTGGGTTTCAACTGCAGCCAGCCAATTAGCACCTGTCTGCTTTCCGTTGCTGTAACAAAATACTCGAGACAGGATAATGAATAAGAAGGTTATCTGGCTCGTGGTTCTGGAGGCCGGGAGGTCTGAGAACTTGGCATTGGCATTGGCTCAGCATCTGGTGAGGGTCTCCTTGCTACATGACAGGGCGGAGGATGTCACACAGGGAGAGTCAGCAGCTAGCCCAGGTCTCTCCTCCTCTTATAAAGCCACTAATGACACAGACGGGGCATGGGAGGGTGGCACCTTATGGCCTTATCTAATCCTAATTAACCCCCAAAGGGTCCACCTTGGCCAGCGTTGTGATACAGAGAGTTAAGTCACCACTACGGCACAAGCATCCAATATGAGCAGTGGGTCAAGTTCTGGCTGCCCCACTTCTGATCCAGCTCCCGGTTAATACGCACGGGAAGGCAGCTAAAGACTGCTCAAATCCTGGGGCGCCTGCACCCACGTGGGAGACCCAGGTGAAATTCCCGGCTCCTGGCTTTGTCCTGACCCAGCCCCAGCTGTTGCAGCCATTTGAGGAGTGAATCAGCGGATGGAAGCTCTCTCTTTCTCTGTGTTTGTAACCCTATCTTTCAAATGAATAAATAAATAAATCTTTTTTTTAAAGGCTCCTCCTCAAAACATCATTAACACATGAGTTTGGGATTAATTTCCAATAAATCAACTACTGCGGGGACAGATTCAACACAGCAACAGCAGACACAGCAAACAGATCAATGACATTTTAAATATTTTAAACACAGACGTCATCAACACACACTTGCAAAGTTATATAGACACATACATACACGAGGGCACTTCATAGAAAATGCACTTAAAAGCTTATTTTGGTGAAAAAAAAAAAACCACCTTTGAAATCCATGCATACAAGGCCTCTTCAAACAGTTGTCACAAACAGAATTGCAGAAAAACAATGCAGAGATTTCAGAAGGCTGCGACTTGGTTCAAGCATTATTTTTTGATTCCTCTGCGAGTCTGCTGCCAGAAAACACCTTAGCACACGTGCTGCCGCTTCCCGGCCAGACGCTGCTGTCTTGTGCAGCTGCTGACAGTGACACGTGGCCTCTTGGTAAGGCGTTCCTTAAAGCAAAAGACTGGGTTTCCCGCAGCTAACAAGGGATGCAGCGAACCCTGTAGCTTGCCCTGCCTTGCAGTCCACACACCTGAAAACAAATGCAACCAATCAAGGCCCATGGGTTCCTGAGAACACGCCCATCCCTGCTCTGGTCTGCAGCTTCCACTGGGGCCCTAGCCTCGGCTACCCCGGGTCACCCCGGCCTTCTTTCTGGGCAAAGGTGGCTGGTCCTTGGCTGATACAGACCCGGGGTCACCTGCTGCCTTCCATGGTGGGGCCATGGCCCGTGAGCACCACCGGCAGTTTTTATCCCATGTCCTCGGGAAGTAGGCGGGCAGTGCTCACGCTGTCTGGCCGGACAGGCCTGCAAGGCAGAAGCTGGCCCAGCCTCAGGGTAGAGCCGAGGAGGCCAAGCCCTCTGTCAGTGAGATGGGGTCAGGATCTGGTCTGCACTGGAGGACAAGGGCTGCCCTTGACATGGCAGCTAGAGGACAAAGCCAGTCCTGACGCATGAGGCCCAGAGGCTGGACCCTTCCAGGGACTCCCAAACACCTGGTTTACCTGTAATAAGCCCAGAGGAACCCATTCAGAAGGGACCAAGCATGGGCAGGGTCCGGGAGCAGCCGGCGGTCCCAGGGGCCCGTCCTGCGCACACCCAGACAGGAGCCACAAAGCACCTGGCTATCTGTGCCCAGCTCCACCATCACGCTCAGCCACACTGGGCTTCTGTTCTGACGCTCACCTGGGCTGTGAGTTTCCACAAATGGGAGCTCTCGCTGAAGGGGGGCAGCAAGTTACCTGACACCGCCTATTCATTTGGTCATTCAGTATACATCATCGTTTACAAGAGGTCTTCAACAAGTGCATGGAAAATACATGTATATGAAAAAAAAAATAGCCTGGATTACAGATTTTGTGCACCAAAATAATCTTTTTAAAAAATTTTTTTATTTATTTGAAAGGCAGAGAGACAGAGAACTCTTTCATCTACTGATTCACTTCCCAAATATCCCTAACAGCCAGGGCTAAACCAAGCAGAAGCCAAGAGCCAGGAACTCAGTCCAGATCACCCATGTGGGTGACAGGGACCCAATCAAATACTTGAGCCATCACCTGCTGCCTCCCGGGGCGCACATGATCAGGAAGCTGGAAGCAGAATGGCGACTTCGACCTAGGAGTTCACTGTTGTGGGCATCCCAAGTGACAACTGCTGCACCAAATACCCACCTCTACACTTATCTTTTAATTCCATTTCCTGAAAACTTTTTAAAATTTTATTATTTAAAAAATTTTCATTTTATTTGAAAGGCAGAGAGAGCTTTTTCATTCACTGGCTCAATCCCCAAATGCCCACAACAGCCAGGGCTGGGCCAGACCAAAGCCAGGAGCCCAGAACTCAATCTAGTTCTCCCACACTTGAGCCATCACCTGAGCGTTTCCGGGGCACACACACCAGCTAGAATCAGATGCCGAGGCTGGACTCAACCCAGGCATCCCAAGTGGCATCTTAATTTCTGGAACAAACACCTGCTCCCTCCACAAGCTCTCTGAAGTGCTGTTGTATATACATTACGTAAGAACATACACAACGCTGGAAGGCTCTACATGTGCTGATTGATCCAAAATAATCTGCTTAAAATACTATATATGGAAAATATTTATAGTTTACATGTTTATTTCTAAGTCATGTCTCTAAAGCAAGTCTCCCAATTAAATAATCAAGACCTTTGTGTCAATCAAAAACAGATCTCACTCTGGGTGGGAACTTAGCTTCTTCTGAGGTTAGCATATTTAAATTGGCACCCTGCCTGGGCTGATAAATTGGGAATAGGCAACCCTTCCTCCCAGTGGACACTGCCCAGTGCCAGGGCACACAGGTTGGCAAGCAGAGCAGGCAAGCTGGGGCTCAGCCTCCACCGCTCTCTAAGCTGAGCCCGCTGTGCAGTGCACAGTCTGCCCAACTGTACCAGGTGGACCTGAATAATAAGAGATTTATTTATACCAGGATGTTGGGGGCTTTCTTTGTATTCCTGAACCAATCTGGCTAAATCCTGTATTTGACAGGTCTTGATGATCTATGTGTTAAGTATTAAGGAGTTTCCAGCTGCAAACAGCTAGAATTTTTAATATACTTTTTTCTTGTTTATTTTCTTTGTTAGAAAGGCAGAGAGAAAGAGTGGGAGAGGCCAGCGCCATAGCTTAACAGGCTAATCCTCCACCTTGCAGCGCCGGCACACAGGGTTCTAGTCCCGGTTGGGGTGCCGGATTCTATCCCGGCTGCCCCTCTTCCAGGCCAGCTCTCTGCTATGGCCCGGGAAGGCAGTGGAGGATGGCCCAGGTCCTTGGGCCCTGCATCCGCATGGGAGACCAGGAGAAGCACTTGGCTCCTGGCTTCGGATCAGCGCGAAGCGCAGGCCGCAGCGGCCATTGGAGGGTGAACCAACGGCAAAAAGGAAGACCTTTCTCTGTCTCTCACTATCACTCTGCCTGTCAAAAAAAAAAAGAGTGGGAGAGTGGAGGAGGGAGAGAGAGAGATCTCTCCTCACCAGCGTGAACTTGGATGAGCTGGCAAGGGCTTAGCAAGTGGTCTAGGGTTCACCACCACGGACACGACACTGAGCAGGAGAAAACTGGGTCTTAGCCATGCCGATGTTTAAAAATTTATTAAAGTAGAACCTGAGCATTGCTCATTACCCAAATCTGTCTGGACAGCCAGCGCAGAGTGAGGGGCACACGTAATGCAAAGTGCTTCACCCGAGCACATCACATCAGTCAGAGCAAGGCGGGACCCCTGAGACTGGTCGGGGCAGGACCAGGAGGGAGTGGACACAGGTCCCCGGCCCCCTCACTCCCAGGACCCCCCCAGCTGAGCGAGGGCTGGGGTGGCCATGTAGCAGCCATCCTACATGGATATCCTGGTGTGGGGGCACCCGACCAGGCCGCGGCAGCAGAGAGGTATACAGACAGAAGTGCAACAGAGCGAAGAGGGCACCAGAACTTGACCCAGTGAGGTGACACACCAGCAGCTAACATCGACCAAGGCTTCCCACGGCCAGGCTGCACGCTGGGCACGTTCCACTCCACCTCGTCTTGTGCTACGGCGACAGGCGGTCCCCTCCCCTGCACTCCAGATCATTCGCACCTGATTCCCGCCCTCAGAAGCCAGGCTGAGGCCTAAAGGACCAGGTCCTGAGCACAAGGGACCAAGATCTACTTTTCTGCAGAGAAGTGACCAAAGAGGGGAAAAACAACAGGGAAATCTAGAATGTGGGGCGGGGGTGCTAAAGGACCCTGCTCCCCGCAGCCCTGACACACACCATTCAGGCTGCAGGAGCAGAGGGGAGAGAAAGGAGGGGACAAATGAAATTGGGAAGGTCTGGCATGCAAGGCTTGGGTGTGACCCAGGCAGCCAGCCCCCTCCCCATAGAGTCCCCATCTCAGGATACATTGTGAAAATCTCATGAAATGGGCCATAAAGATCACCCAGTATCTCCAACAGCAAGGCAGGCCCGGTTACAAAATAACTTTCCAAGTCACCTGATCCCATGGAATGTGGGCCTTTCCTTATCTTTGAGCCACTCTGCAGCCCTGGAAGTCCTCCGTAACTAACAGCAAAGCAAACGACCCTTGTCTGAGGTGCGAGGATCTGAAACTCCTTTTATAGAGTGCGCCTGCGGATCCGCTCTTTGCACAGTCCCTTGATTAGGTGTAACATCTCACCGGTTCCCTCATTAGTTAATAAAGATCTTTTATATTTGTCTGAGAGTTCATTCATAAACCTTTCTTTACAAAAATGATCCTTTGGCCAGCGCCAGGGTTCACTAGGCTAATCCTCCACCTGCGGTGCCGGTACTCCGGGTTCTAGTCCCAGTTGGGGTGCCGGTTCTGTCCCGGTTGCTTCTCTTCCAGTATAGCTCTGTGCTGTGGCCCGGGAAGGCAGTGGAGGATGGCCCAAGTCCTTGGGCCCTGCACCCGCATGGGAGACCAGGAGAAGCACCTGGCTCCTGGCTTTGGATTGGCACAGTGCACCAGCTGTAGCAGCCATTTGTGGGGTGAACCAACGGAAGGAAGACCTTTCTGTCTCTAACTCTGCCTGTCAAAAAAAAAAGATCCTTTAATACCCACAAACTCAAGTCCAAAAGGTTGCTAATGCTGCGTGTCAGTTGCTCTCAGAAGGGAAAACCAGATTCCTGGGTCAACAATTCTCCCACCCCCAGACGCTCTGAACTAGCTGGTGGACAGGAGGATGACCAGGTCTGCCCTCCACCAGCCAGCCTGGTCTCCAGCTTCCCCATGACTTGCAATGGCTCTGATTTCAGCAGTTCTTAAATTATACAGATAATCCAAAGAGCTAGGAGAAGAGGACCTGCAGGGGCCTCCCTTTTTTAAATGAAACAATCTGACAGGCGAGACCCAGAAATCGTGCAAGGATAGGGCACCAGAAGTGCTCTCTTCAGGCAGTGGACCCCTGGGGAGCGGGGCCAGCAGGAGGTGGACACAGACCTGTGGTGTCGACCAGGTGTGCTCTCTGCCCTGTGGGTGCTGAAAGCAGCTTGCACTGAGCCCAGCTGTGTCTTGGAAGGGGGTGGCAGAGCTGCCCATTTTCACTAGCCAGCTATTGATCTCCACACGCCTGTTTGTCCGTCTGTAAAATGAGCACATTTACAGTATCTGCCTCGCACGTTTGCCAAGGGCATTAAATGAGGCAACCGAGCACACAACTGCATGTAATCAGTGTTAGCGTCATCATCATTTTAAACATTTATTTATTTATTTTCATTTTATTTGAAAGGCACACAGACAGTTGCAGACAGATCTTCCATCTACTACTCCCAAAATGCCTGCGACAGACAGGGCTGGGTCAGGTCAAAGCCAGGAGCCTGGAATTCCATCCAGGTCTCCCATGTGGCTGTCAGGGACCCAAGCACTGGGTCATCACTCACTGCCTCCCAGGATATGTATTAGTAGGAAGCTGGACTGGAGGTGGAGTAGCCAGGACTTGGTCCAGGCACTCCAATACAGGATATGGGTGTCTCAAGCAGTGACTTTACCCACTGTGCCAAATGCTCACCCTGACTTTACCAGCATTTTTATTTTTAAGATTTATTTATTTACTTGAAAGAGTTACAGAGAGAGAGAGAGAGAGAGAGAGAGAGATCTTCCATCAGCTGGCTCAATCCCAGATGGCTGCAACGGCCAGGGCTGAAGCCAAGAGTTTCATCCGGGTCTCCCACATGGGTGGCAGGGGCCTAACCACTTGGGCCATCTTCCGCTACTTTTCCCAGGCCATTAGTAGGGAGCTGGATTGGAAGTGGAGCAGCCAGGACATGAACTGGCTTCCACGTGGAATGCCAGCAGCACAGGCGGTGGTCTTACCTGCTATGCCAAAGCACCAGCCCCACTAGCATTTTTTAAAATTGAAATGTGAATTTAATGAATTGCTAAATAAAAACATAAAACATAACTGCCACCCTGAACGCTCTCCCATTTGCCACGTCCTTCCCATCCCCTCTTCCTCCTCCTGACTCATTCAAAGTCCCTTACCAGGTCCTGCCGCCACAGTCTGCCCCTTCTCAAAGCCATTCCTCTGGCCACCTAACCCAGAACACGTGAGCCACATACAATTACAAATTTTCCAATAGCCATATTTTAAAAAGAACAGAGAAATAAGTAGAATTAGTTTTATAGGATACTTAATTTAACCCAAAGTACCCAAAGCATTATGAACTATTTCAATGTACAATATGAAATATTGAGAAGTTTTACAGTTTTTCCCATTAAATCCAGCATGCATTTTACACTACGCACATCGCAGTTCATACTAGCCACATCTCAGTGCTCAGCAGCCACAGCTCCTTAGCCTCACAAACCAGGCCCTCCTAGCCTGAGTGCTCCTCAGTCCGTCCAGTGCATCGAACCACCAGCCCTGCCCACCTTCCCACACTGTGCCTGGTGGGCCACCCCTGACTCGCCTCCCTCCCACCGGATCCTGGGCCTGCCCTGACTCCCTGCACTGGGGGGGATCTCCAGCCACAGGACACAGCACTCCTTATTCCAGGCACTCAACCTCTCACGTCAACGTGCCACCTCCCACAAGGCCACAGGTGCTCCCCTGCCCACTGTCTCCAGGCCTCTACGAGGGTACTTCAGAAAGTTTATGGAAAATGTGAATTAAAAAAAAAAAATCTTGAAATCCATGCATAGTTCTTTTTCATAATACTCATGTTTCATTAACTTTGTTAAGATCCCTTGCATTTATGGGTCTCATTTTTTTTTTTATCCAAATAAACTTACCTTTTAATTCCATTTTCCACAAGCTTTTCAGAGTACACGCATAGGACACACATAGGAGTACACCTAAGCCACCTGGCTTAGGTGGTCGGAACAGTGCGTGTGTACATTTGTCCACCCCAAACCCTCGACCCTAGGAGGACTGTGGGCTCCTTGGAGGCAGGGATATTTGTCCTACTTATATTTGCCTCACAGCAGCTGGCCCAGTCTCTGCACTCAAGAAAGGTGTGGATTTGTTAAAGAGAGGCAGTGATGTTAGCTCTGCAGTTGCTCCGCCAACTGGCGAGGGCAGCTCGTACACGCTCAGGGTGTGGCCAGAACGTGCGAGAAGACGAGCGGGGGTAGCAACAGCACGGCAAGGCCCACTGCTCCTGCTCTTGTTTTGTTTTTCTTCCCTTTTTTTTCCACTGGCACAGAAATCTTTTAGCCTTAAACTGTTTTTCATAGCTGGGCTGGAATAAATGGGAAACCACAAAAATGAAGGCTTCCACTGCGCCCGTCATCGAATGGCAGGGGTGATACAGCGACCGTCCAGGACCAGCACGACTCCACCAAACGCTGAGCATCTGAAGTGTTCACAACTCGCTCGATTCCCAAGCTTAACCAGCCCTGTGAGACTCGCAGAGACGCAGCTCCGGATCCCAGGGCCACCACTGCGAGCTGCTCCAGCCTCCACCCCTCTGCAGGCCTCACGGGACTGCTGTCTAACTGTAATCCACGCGTCCCAGCCAGGGCTTTCTTCAAGCGGGCAGCATCTCTCCTCCTCAAAACACATGGTGGGAGCGGAGCAGGGGAACAGCGCTGTGGCGCAGCAGGTTAATCCTCCGCCTGCAGTGCTGGCATCCCCTGTGGGTGCCAGTTCTAGTCCCAACTGCTCTTCTTCCCACCCAGCTCTCTGCTGTGGCCTGGGAAAGCAGCAGAAGATGGCCCAAGTGCTTGGGCCTCTGCGCTCACGTGGAAGACCCGGAAGAAGCTCCTGGCTCCTGGCCTCGGATCAACGCAGCTCCAGCCATTGCAGCCATTTGGGGAGTGAATCAAAGGAAGGAAGACCTCTCTCTCTGACTCTCCCTCTCACTATCTGTAACTCTACCTCTCAAATAAATAATAAACAAAACCTTTAAAAAAAAAAAAAAAGACATCGGGATGGCTGACCCGAGCCATGCGGCCCTGACCCGTTCAGCCGACAGTTTCGGTAATCATTACAGAAGCCCTGGTTTTCATTTTACACGTTTCTAAGCAAAAAGCTTGGCAAAGCCTCTTACGGTTTCCCCCCCTTGTACAAAAATCTGTCTCCTAAGCAAAAGCTCCTGTATCCTAGTAGCAGTACTCTTTTAAAAACTTAAAGTTAAAAAAAGAAAAAAGTAATTATAGTGGCATTTTATTTCCATTCTTTCTCCCCAGTACTTTCCACTAAGAACAGAGGCTGGTGCTTTATTTATTTATACATATGTTAGTTCCCCTTTAAGGACTCCATGCTTTCAAACTACTTGGACTTACAAATTCTGTTAAGTAATAATCCAGTATTTCTTCCTATCTCTCACTAAACCAACATCTATAATCCACTATTCATCCTTGTGAGCACTGGCTTAGACGCTGCCAATGCAGCCGCAGACTTCGGCCAGGTGTAAATGCTAAGGGGAGTATTTACACAGGGGAGGGGTCAGGGTCCTACTGCAGACCTGGTGGCCAGCGAGGGGCTCCTGTGAGCAGGAACTGGAACAGAGCCAGCAGAGCATTCTAGGGGAAGGGCTGAGGGATGATGGGAGAACCAACCCCGAGTGCAAAGACCGAGGCGGGGGCAAGTTAGTCAAGATGTTCAGTGAGGCTTCTGAACGTCACGAGACAACCAGGACTGTAACATTGCAGCCAAAGGTGAGAAATGCGCCCTGTTCGGCGCACTGTGGCTTCTGCTGGACGTTCTGACATACCATTAGTCCCCAGCCCCTCATTCTGACTCCGAATCCCCGACTGCCACCTTAGATCTCTCTAGGGAACCCCACTCTGAAAGCCAGCGAAAGGCCCCCCGAAATCTTACACAAAGGCAACCAGGCCACGCCAGAGGCTGAGCCAGCCTTCAAGGGAGATTGCTTTCATGCAAGATCCCCCTCTATCAGGAAGTGAAACTGCCTAAAAACAGAGTAATTTACCAGTACTGAAAGGAGCAGAGCCTTCTCCCCGAGGAGGCGTCCCCTTCTGAGACCTGTGCCCTTCTTTCTTCTCTTCCGTCCCCTCTAGCCAGTGCTGCCCCGCCCTGCACCCCGGACCACCTTGCACCGAGTCCACTCTGTCACCCACACCACTGAGGCTGTCCCCCAGCAGGGGTGTGCTCTTACCTACTTCTAGCAGCCTCAAGTCCCATTTTGCTAAGGAACCCAAATCCCGCCTCCTCGCACCCTTTTTACTTCCCCCGTCTTCCAAATAAAACCATGAGGACACACTGTGAATGGATGGGTACTTATGAATCACTATCGTGTCAAGTGCTTGGAATACTTCATATTTTTTTAAATTTATTTGACAGGTAGAGTTAGACAGTGAGAGACAGAGACAAAGGTCTTCCCTCGTTAGTTCACTCCTCAAATAGCTGCCACGGCCGGCGCTGCGCTGATCCGAGGCCAGGAGCCAGGTGCTTCCTCCTGGTCTCCCAGGCGGGTGCAGGGGCCCAAGCACTTGGGCCATTCTCCTCTGCACTCCCGGGCCACAGCAGAGAGCTGAACTGGAAGAGGAGTAACGGGGACTAGAACCCGGCGCCCATATGGGATGCTGGCACCGCAGGCAGAGGATTAACCTAGTGAGCCACAGCGCCGTCCCTGGAATACTTCATATTTCAAAGGGCACTTTTTTTTTTTTTTTTAATTGATTTGTTTGACAGGCAGAGTTACACAGAGAGAAGGACAGGCGGCTGGGGGGTGAGGGGTGGGGTCTTCTATCCACTGGTTCACTCCCCAAATGGCCACAACGGCTGGAGTTGTGCTGATCTGAAGCCAGGAGCTTCTTCCAGGTCTCCCACATGGGTGCAGGAGCCCAAGGACTTGGGCCATCTTCTACTGCTTTCCCAGGCCATAGCAGAGAGTTGGATTGGAAGTAGAGCAGGCGGGTCTCAAACTGGCACCCATATGGGATGCCGGCACAGCAGGCAGCGGCTTTACCCACTACGCCACAGCGCCAGCCCCAACTTTTTTTTTTTTTAAACTGAGGACACAGTCTGATGAGGCAGCACAGACAATAGGGACTGTCCAGGACAATTTATTACCTACGGTCACAGCCCTTCGGACTTACTATGCTACTCCCTAACAAATAGTCCTGTTTTCCAAAGAACTCTGACCCTACGAAAGGTATCGGGGCTAGTCCCAGGAACAAGGACAGAGGCAGCCATGGCATTGAAGGTCAACAAGCCGGCGTTTCCAGTTGTTTATTCCAACCACTCCGGGAGGACCCCTGGGGGAAGGGGAAGGGGGACTCAGCCCAGGCTGCACAGTGCTTACAGGGGTGGCCCCCACATGTGGGGCAGCTGAGGCATATCCAGCAGTGCTTCAGACACGCAGCGGACATCTGTCTTAGTGTGCTCACTGCTGCTGTGTCACAACACCTGAAGCTGGGTGATTCACAAAGAAAAGGAGTTTTCTTTGGACTCAGGGTTCTGGATGCTGACAAGCCCAAGATCAGTTTCTGGTGAGGGCCTCCTGCTGCTTCAACCCACGGGTGCACTGAAGACAAAGCACAGGCGCCACAAGGGGCAGCCCTGCTGCAATAAGCGATCCAGCCCTGCTAGCGCTGGTGGGAAGAAGGTGCTCATCTGTGCACCAGGGCTCTGCCCCCGTGACGCAAACACCCCCGCCAGGCCGCACCTCCCAGCGCTGCCGCACCGAGGGACTCAGCAGCACCCATTCAGCTCCTCCGAGACGAACAGGGCACACAGAACCCTGTCACTGCCTCAGCGTCCTCTGGATCCCCATGGCCTGGGAAAGGCTCGCATCAATCTCCAGGTAAGAAAAAGTTTCTCCAGAACTATCACAAAGGAATTAGTCTGGGCCTGCAGTCCAGGAAGAGCCACAGGACTTGCAGAGGTCACTGTTTCCCAGGTGACTGCCCCTGCGGGTCAGCACCTGTTCGAGCCCCGGCTGCTCCACTTCTGACCCAGCTCTCTGCTATGGCCTGGGAAAGCAGAAGATGGCCCAAGTCCTTGAGCCCCTGCACCCACGTGGGAGACCTGGAAGAAGCTCCTGGCTCCTGGCTCCTGGCTTCAGATCAGTGCCACTCCAGCTGTTTCAGCCATTTGGGGAGTGAACCAGCAGATGGAAGACCTTTCTCTCTCTCTGCCTCTCCTTCTCTCTCTGTGTAACTCTTTCAAGTAAATAAGTAAATCTTTTAAAAATGTTTAACCAAAAAATAATTCAAAAGAAGAACCGGGCTTTTTTTTTTTTTTTTTTTTTTTTTTTTGACAGGCAGAGTGGACAGCGAGAAAGAGAGACAGAGAGAAAGGTCTTCCTTTGCTGTTGGTTCACCCTCCAATGGCTGCCACGGCCAGCACACCGCACTGATCCGAAGCCAGGAGCCAGGTGCTTCTCCTGGTCTCCCATGCAGGTGCAGGGCCCAAGGACTTGGGCCATCCTCCACTGCACTCCCGGGCCACAGCAGAGAGCTGGACTGGAAGAGGAGCAACTGGGAGAGAACTGGCACCCCAACTGGGACTAGAACCAGGTGTGCCGGCGCCGCAGGTGGAGGATTAGCCTATTGAGCCGGCAAAGGTTCTCAGGCTTATTCTTGAAGACACTTATCTGATGGTCTCCCCAACAGCAAAAAGTTGGAAACCATGATCTTGGGACTTTGCCCCTAGGGCATCTCACACGCCTTTGGAAAGAAAAAAATTCCCAGTTCTTCCTGAGTCTCACACTAGATGATTTTCCCCCTCATTTCCTTCAGTGTTGCAACATTTAAATCAATAAATAAAATAGAAGTATATTTCTTTCAAGTGGAAGATGTTTTCCACCAGCATCAAGAAATTTATTAAGCACCTGCTAGCGTGCAGAATGTTTGCCATTTTTTTAAACAGGAAAATGTACTGAAAATAATTTTATCCTTCAAGTTTGCTCAAGAGGTCTGTAGTATCTAAGTCATCCTCCCCAGGGTCCTCCCAGTTATAAAGTAAGGGAAGCAGTAAAAGTTTAAATAAAGATGATGGTCAGTATATTAGCTTGAAGGCTAATCTATACGAAGGTAGGACTGGTAACAGCATTTTAGTAAGTTTTAAATAGGAGGTCCTTGCACGTAGTATAAAATTCAAAAGGTGTGAAGAGTTTCACAGTGACAAATGTCTCCCTGTCCCCTGGCCTCCCCTTCTCCAACTTGTACCATTCCAGGGACATTCTAGGCCTGTGAGGGGCTATAACATACTACCTTAGACCAGGCAATTTCTAAACAACACATCTATTGCTCAGGGTGTCGGAAACTAAGAGGCCCAAGTTCAAGGTGTCAGCAAATTCTGCAAAGGGCCTGCTCTGTGCAGATGGCACTTCCAGGTGACCTCACGCGGCAAAGGGGCAAGGCTGCTCCCCCCCACCCCGTGAGGGCCCTGATCCCATGCCTGCTCACCAGGACCCATCTCTTACCACGTTCACATTGAGCGTTAGTTCCCAACCTATGAATCTGGTGGGGATGGTGGCAACAGCGTTCACACCGCAGCCACCACCAAACTCACAGGTGTGAGGATTTGGTGAGAAAAACCGAGCTGAGGGCTTTACTGCAGGCTCATTGGGATAGGCAAGGCAGTACCATCATCATCCTCGGCTTACAGGAGATGAGATGTGCTTGGAGCCTTTGGTGAACAACCATCTTGCCTAAAGTCTCATGGCCGAGACACCTGCCTTGACCGACTGACTGACCCCGCACACACACACACACACACAGCTCTGCCCTAAACAAGGGCCAGTCCCTGTCCTGTTGTTCCCTCTGCTGGGAGCACTCTTCCCAAAACCATCCTTTCACCTGGCTAACTTGGCTTTTTCTACACAAATTTTGGAATCACTTTACACAAAATCTTGTGAGGAGTCTGGGATGGCGTTCAACCTATAAAGATCATTTGGGGAGAATGGATATTTTATTTTTAAAGATTTATTTTATTTATTTGAAAGATAGAGTTACAGAGAGAGGTAGAACCAGAGAGAGAGAGGTCTTCCATCCGCTGGATCACTCCCCAAATGACCACAACGGCCAGAGCTGAGCTGATCAGAAGCCAGGAGCCAGGAACTTCTTCTGGGTCTCCCACATGGGTGCAAGGGCCCAAGGACTTGGGCCATCTTCTACTGCCTTCCCAGGCCATAGCAGAGAGCTGGATCAGAAGTAGATCAGAAGTGGAGAAGTGGTAAGCGAACCAGTGCCCATATGGGATGCCGGCGCTGCAGGCCACAGCTTTAACCCACTGTACCACAGCGCCAGCCCCGAGAATGGATATTTTAACTACACTGAGTTTTCCAATCCAGGAACACCGTATATCTGCCCATTTACTTAGATTGTGTTTGATTTCTTTCCTTAGTAGTTTCAGTGTGCAGACCCTGTACATGTTCTGTGGACATATATCCAAGAGTTTCTTTTTTTTCCTTTTTTTCTTTTTGACAGGCAGAGTGGATAGTGAGAGAGAGAGACAAAGGTCTTCCTTTTTGTCGTTGGTTCACCCTCCAATGGCCGCTGCAGCCGGCGCATCGCGCTGATCCAAAGCCAGGAGCCAGGTGCTTCTCCTGGTCTCCCATGCAGGTGCAGGGCCCAAGGACTTGGGCCATCCTCCACTGCCTTCCCAGGCCATAGCAGAGAGCTGGCCTGGAAGAGGGGCAACCGGGACAGAATCTGGCACCCCGACCGGGACTAGAACCCGGTGTGCCGGCACCGCAAGGAGGAGGATTAGCCTGTTGAGCCACGGCGCCAGCCCAAGAGTTTCATTATTTTCAAAACGATTCCAAATAATATTATGTTTTTTACTTTAATTTCCAATGATTTGATGCTATAGAAATACATCTGATTTTCATGTGCTGACCTTGCATCCTGTAAACTTGCTAACTTATTAGTTCTATTTTATAAATTCCTATGGGATTATCTACATAGACAATCATACCATCTGCTAAGAGACATTGTATTTCTTCATTTTGAATATCTTTGATTATTTTATTTGCACTCGCTGGGACTAGCACATTGCATGAGTGGTGACAGCAAACAGCCTTGCCTGTCCCTGTGTCAGGGGAAAGCACTCACTCTATCCCGCGACGTGGACCTCAGCTGCCGATGTTCTGTAGACGTCCTTTCTCGGTTGAGGATGTCCTCTGCCAGTTTGCTGACAACATTTATCATGAGTGCTGAATTTTGTCAAATGTCTTCTCTGCATCAATTGACTTAACTGTGTTTTCTTCCTTCTTCAAGCTATTGATAGGATGTACTACATATACTCATTTTTGAAAACTGCACCAGCCTCTTTCTTGTTCCAGGGACAAATCACAATTGGCTGCGGTGTGTTACTCTTTGCTAATGCTGGATTTGATTTCCTAGTTACTTTGTTGAGGATTTTGTGTCTGCCTTCATGGGTAACATTGTCTGTGGTGTTCTCTTTCCCAACTATTCGTCTGGTTTTGTAAAACAGCACATGGGGCCAGCATCGTGGCACAGAGGGTTAAGCTGCAGCCAGCAACACCAGCATCCCATATGAGAGCACCAGTTCGAGTCCCAGCTGCTCCACTTCCATCCAGCCTGCTGATGTGCCTGGGAAAACAGAAGATAGACCAAGGACTTGGGTCTCTGCCACCCACATGGGAGACTGGTTGGTGGTCCAGGCCCCTGGCCCAGCCCTGGCCACTGTGGCCATTTGGGGAGTAAACCAGCAGATGTAGAGAACTCTCTAACTCCGCCTTTCAAATAAAATAAATCAATCTTTAAAACAACAACAACAACCCAACACTCATGTGGTTTTTGGAGGACATGGATAACCGTACTATTTTTAATCATCATAAAAACGTAAGACTAGTTTTAACTTTGCTTTCCTGCTAGAATTTGATTCCAAGTCCTTGATCAGGAAGGCAACTCCTAAAGATAGCGATCTAAAGCAGGGGTGGGGAACACTGCCAAAGGTCGTCTGGACATTTAATTATCAACCTAAACATCAGCTGGCTACAGATTATTGACTTTGAAGTCCCACCTGCCTCAGGCGAAGGAATCTTCTGTTCTTAGCAGGGCGCAGTGCCCTGCAGGGTCGGGCAAGGTGCAGTCTGCATTCGCCGGGCCGGGCCCTGACTGCTCTTTTGGCCAGGTCTTCAGAAGCAGGAAACCAGGTCTGTCCTAACCGAACTTCGGATGAACCCGCCCCTCCTACCCAGCTGGGGGGTGTGGGCCTGATGCACTGAGGGCTGTGACGAGGCGTTATCAGGGCTGCTGCTTCGTAAATGTGACTGACTCCTAGGTCGTGTCTACTTTCTATCTATCATTTATTTCCCGACTGGACTTTAGTAAAAATCCAGTTGTCTACGGCCCCAGAGCGCAGGAACCAGTCGGAGTTGTGTAGGCTGCCTTGAGATGAAAAGCTGTCAAATAAAAGATATGCCATCACCCAACCCCGAAATGCAAATACTCAGATTTGCCTTTGACACACCTAAGAAAGCACCTATCAAACATTAGTTCATATAATTCCTGAAATGCTCAATTAGCCACCACGCCCACCTTCTCTACTGAGGAAGCCACCGCCGGGGTTGGGGTGTTTGTAGCCTACCCCTGCCTATGAAGGGTTCTAGACAAACCACTGCAAAAGGTCAGCTGGGCATGGGAGAGGATTGAAAACAGGATCTGAAGCCACGAGGCGCCCATGCAGGGTCTCGGGACTGAAATGCCTTTGAGAGGGCCCACGCCCTCACTCCTGGGAGGGGGCGAGCTGTCAGGTGGGCGGGCAAGCTCGGCACTAAACAGGACCTCCCACCTCCAAACAGCACCCCTTGGGAAACCACAGCCCTCGTCTCCCTCTCTCTCCAGCATTGACAAATTCACGCCCGAGACACTGGGCTGCTTCCGGATCCCAGAAAAATCTCTGGCCTGCAAGTCCCCGGCACTGCTCCACAGAACTTAAATCCACGTGTTCAGGAGGCGGGGAAGGGCTGAGCTGAAACCAGACTGCAGGGGTGCAAAGCCCAGCTCCTCCACGCCTGGCCCTGGGACCGCGAATGACTCAGCACTCTGGGCCTCAATTTCCCCACCTGTAAAACACAGACGACTACGGTGGAGAGCTAGCCTGCACTACACCGCCTGCTATTACCGGTCAGCCGTGTCCACTCCAGAGCCTGGTCCCCCATCCTCCACCCTAAGAACAAAACTCTGCTTTCCATCAGTTGATTTAAAAACAACAACAAGGCCGGCGCCGCGGCTCACTAGGCTAATCCTCTGCCTGTGGCATCGGCACCCCAGGTTCTAGTCCCAGTTGGGGTGCCGGATTCTGTCCCGGTTGCCCCTCTTCCAGGCCAGCTCTCTGCTGTGGCCAAGGAGTGCAGTGGAGGATGGCCCAAGTGCTTGGGCTCTGCACCCCATGGGAGACCAGGATAAGCACCTGGCTCCTGCCATCGGATCAGCGCGGTGCGCCGGCCGCAGTGCACTACCGCGGTGGCCATTGGAGGGTGAACCAACGGCAAAAGGAAGACCTTTCTCTCTGTCTCTCTCTCACTGTCCACTCTGCCTGTCAAAAAAAAAAAAAAAAAGAAAGAAAACAACAACAAGCTAATGGCCTACAGTAGCTATTTCATTAACTGGTGTCTGACAGCTGAAAACCAGTTTTCACAAAATTTACACTCATGGGACCCACGCTGTGGCATGGTAAGCTAAGCCTCCTCCTGTGGCACCAGCATCCCATATGGGCACCAGTTTTTGTCCCAGTTACTCCTCTTCCAATCCAGCTCTCTGCTGTGGCCTGGGAAAGCAGTGGAAGATGGCCCAAGTCCCTAAGACCCTGCACCCACACGGGAGACCTGGAAGAAGCTCCTGGCTTTGGATCGGCTCAGCTCCAGCCTTTGCGGCCATTTGGAAAGTGAACCTGAAGATGGAAGATCTGTCTCTCCCTCTCTCTGTAACTCCACCTCTCAAATAAATAATAATAAAAAACCCCTCACACTCATAAAAAGAATGCAGGTAGTTTAAATCAGTTGGTCAAGCCAACTCTTTTTTATACAAAAAGCAAACTTCATTGTTTAATGTAGCCATAGTACATTGTCCCCTCACTCAGAGGTAGGCCCAGGTAGCATTTTGAAAGGATATAACCTAAGCAACTGCACTAATCAGTTTTCATAACATTTCACATTAGTTTTACCCTCAAACAACATTCCAAGAAAAAACTTTAAATCAAAAATTAAGCTATATTTATTCAAATATGTAATTAGGATTTTCAGGTGACATTACTGCCAAGTTTCTCTAGAGACAGGAAATATTAATTAGCAACAATGATAGCTTACAGTTATTACACCAATTAAACACCTAATGAGCTAGGTGCTAATTCTTACATAATAGCTCATTCTCTTAACCTTTGGAGGGAGGGACTGGCTCCTCTTACATAGAAAACTCAGCCTTCAGTCTGACTACTAATGGTTCTGATAGAGAGCTGGTTGCTGGCACCAGTGTAAGGTTAAATCTCAAACTTCAGGGTCATGCAGATCACCTAAGGGAATGCTGTTATAATGCAAATTATGATTCAGAAGGTCCAGAGCGAGGTGCTGCTCCTACATTTCTGAATTTTTTTTATTCATTAATTTTATTTATTTGAAATCCAGAGAAACTGCGTGTGCGTGTGTGTGTGAGAGAGAGAAATCTTCCATCTGCTGATTCACTGCCCAAATGCCTACACCAGCTGGGACAGGGCCAGGCCGAAGCCAGGAGCCTGAAACTCCATGTGGGTCTCCCATGTGGGTGGCAGGGGCCCAAGTACTTGAGCCATCACCTGCTGTGTCCCCAGGACACATGAACAGGACTGGAAGCAGAGTGGGAGAATGAACCCAGGCGCTCCAATGTGGGATGCAAGGGTCTCAAGCAGCAACTTGACCGCCGTGCCAGGGCCCGCCCCTGCTTCCAGCACTAACTTGCTCTCACGTGAGGACAGTGCCGTTGGCCTATGGGCCACATCTGAAGTCGCCAGGATCTGCAATTGCAACAGGTCACAGACCACCAAAATGTCTACGAAAACCAAAATTTTGAAGTCATTTTCTTCTTGAAAACCACAAAGTTAGAACTGCCTCTTGATGGGACTCTGAGTTTTGGAATATCTTAGGACAATCTTCCTAACTTTTCTTCTCCAGCTTAGACTGTATCTTTTGGAGTCTTCCAGGGGTTTCCCCCGCTAACATCCCTGACCTGTATAAGGGCTGAGAAGCTAAGGACACAGAAGACAGTTTCTTTTCTTTTTTTTTTTTTTTTTTTTGACAGAGTGGACAGTGAGAGAGAGAGACAGAGAGAAAGGTCTTCCTTTGCCGTTGGTTCGCCCTCCAATGACCACCGTGGCCGGCGCACCGCACCAATCCGAAGCAAAGAGCCAGGTGCTTCTCCTGGTCTCCCATGGGGTGCGGGGCCCAAGCACTTGGGCCATCCTCCACTGCCTTCCAGGGCCACAGCAGAGAGCTGGCCTGGAAGAGGGGCAACCAGGACAGACTCCGGCACCCCGACTGGGACTAGAACCCGGTGTGCTGGCGCCGCAGGTGGAGGATTAGCCTATTGAGCCGCGGCGCCGGCCTACAGAAGACAGTTTCAAGCTGCCATGGCCGACAGGTGGATCCCTTTCCTCCACTCACTTCCTCCATAACTTCTCACTGTTTAAGTTCCAGTGAGTAGACAAATGGCAGAGTTGGGCAAGATTTTAGGGGCTGGGTCCCAAAATTCTTCCAGATTAAGAGCAAGGTTCTACAACAAACTAGTACCTTCCCAAAAGGTAAATACATTCCAACAGCCTCCATCCCAGGCCATAGGTGACAAAGTCCCAACAATGAGGTGTATCAGCTACTGATTTCAATTCGTTTACCAGTCTTTGAGTGACAAGTGAATTCACCATGGCAAGCTCCATTTACCTTCAAAACCCCAGGGAGTAAACACAGCAAGGCCCCTGATGAGACCCTGTACCCCACCTGGTCCAAGTTCAGCCCCACTTACTTAAAACCCTGGCAAAGCCCCACCCCTGCCCCTCCTCCATTCTCTTTGCTAACAGCAACACCTAACTACAGAACCAATCACCTTTGAGAACATTCCAGCTTCCCGGGAAAAGGTCAGCTGAAAATTCTAGAGACAAATAACCTGCTCCATTTACCTGTCCTGACGCCCTTCAAAAATACCCCACCACACACACACACACACACACACACTCCACACACACAGGCACACTCCCGGCAATCAGCAGTGAGCCTTTTACCTGGCAGAGACAAAACACGTAATCGACAGAGACCTTGATTGAAAAGGGTGTCCACACAGGATTCCCGAGGACCGGTTGCTTATGCTCTCCAGTAAGCACAAGGAACAAAATGCACACACGCTGTGGCTCTCTGTAAATGGCTTCCCCGGCGGAGAAGTCTAAAAACTTGGGCGGCAGGAGCGCCTACCTGTGGCAGGGAACATGGAAGCCGCCGAGGGTTTTCCAGAGCAAGCCCTGTCCACCACAGAGCTAAGCAACCACCCGCACAGGCCTGTTCAACAAAACCACAAGCCAGGCACGGAGCCGAGAGGCCGGTGTCTGGAACACCCTGGAAGCTAAAAACAAGGACCCTGAGGAATGAGCTCCACTCCGGGCGAGTCCAACAGAAAGTTCTCTGTTTCTGTTACCTCCGAAACTGGCTGCCCTCCCAGAGTGATTTAACTCTGGGTACCAACTGGGCAGTGCCAGCCACCATGCCGGCGCGGAGGGCTCCGGGCGGCCGGTTCTGTTCTGTCTTCTCGGCTAATCAGGGGGCTCAGACCCCTGCGGCATAAGCGGGAGGCTGATCTGGGCGTTCCCACCCTACCTGGGCTACCTGCCTCCCAGCAACAGTTCCTGCTGGCTGCCATATGCCAGGCACCCCGCTAGGCAACCAAGCCACAGCTGCACATCTCCAGGGGGCAGAGTCAGACACGGACCGTCCGGAGGCTGTGTGGGCCCTGACAACCTGCCACAAGTTGCTCCCATCAGAAATACCCGGGGGACGAGACAGCCCTGCGCGCAGGGCGCCGCGCACCGCCAAGCCCGGCAGCAAAGACCAGCTCCCAAGGGGGGAGGCGCGAGTGGACAGGCAGGCCCGGGGGCAGGTGCTCAGGTAGAAGGCGCACACCTGAGGCAGCCAGGATGCACAGGGCAGGTTCCCCAGAGGGTGCGGCGAGGGCACGGTCCCCCAGGGGAGGCGAGAGGCGGAGGCCCGGAGACCCAGCGCGGGAGCCAGGGTTCCGGGGAGGCGGGGACGCGGCGGAGGCCGGCCGGGCCTGCGCCCCCGCAGCGCGAGCCCGGGAGGGAGAAGGCGCACGGCTAGGCCGCCCGCCCGGCACCTGGGGCCCCGCCCGGCACCTACCACTTGGGCGACCTTGAGGCGGCCGAGCGCGCCGCGCAGGTAGTCGGGGTCGCAGCGCAGGCCGGCCAGCCCGCGGCGCTGGCTCACCGGCTCGGTGGTGGGCTGGTACGGGCTGCTGGCGCCCGAGATCATGGAGGTGCTCGAGGCCTCGCCCTCGAAGCCGTCCAGCTCCTCGCCGCTCCGCATGCTGCCGCCTGGCCCGGGCCGCCTCCCGCGGCCGGCCCCCGGGCGCCAGGAGCGCGGGCGGGCTCAGCGGAGCCGCCGCATCGCCGCCGCCGCCCGCCCCGCCGCTGCCGCTGCCGCTGCGCCCGCCGCCCGGCTGCGGCCGTGGCTCGGTGCGCTCGGGCTCGGCTCCCGCCGCCTGGGCAGCGGAAAGGGAGGGAGGCGGGAGCGGGCGGAGAGGGAAGGAGGCGGGAGCCGGCGCGCCGGGCCCGGAGGGGGCGGAGCGAGCGCCCGCCCGCCCGCCGTTCGGCGAGGTGGAGGTGGCGGGGCGGCGCCGCGGGCTCGGGGCGGGCGGGGCGCCGGCTCCGCAGGCCCCGCCCCGCCCCGCCCTCACCTGCGCCGCGCGCCGGCGGGACCGGGCGCAGCGGGGGCCGCGGGGAGCGTGGAGGTGGGCAGGGGGGGCGTGAGGGTGTTTTCTCAGGGCACCGCCTCAGTTTCTTCTTTGGAGAAAGTGGGGGCTCCTACCGGTGAAGACCAGGATGGGCCGTGCCGCCCCCCGTGTGCAGGGCAGCGTGTGGCCAAGACTGACCGACAGGAGCGCCCCCCCCCCCCACGCACCGATCCGGAGGCCGGAGCGCGGCGGGCCGGGGTCCGCACCCACTCAGCGCCGGGAGGTGCGGGGGCCCGGGATGGGGTCCGCGCCCCGAGCGCCCAGGGGGCGGCGCCGGCGCGTAGTAGGGCCCCCCGTGACTACCGTTAGTGCCCGCTGTCTGCCGGAAAGGTTTTGCCATCTTGAAATACCAAGTCGAGTTAAACAGATTTTGCCCTGAAGGGCGTTAATTAGGGACCAATTTGCAATTCAAGTGTGAAGGCTAATTTTAAGCTTAAGTAAAACACTGACTTTCTAAGAACTGTCGCTTTGATACTGAACCCTTGCACGCCACAGAGACGCTTCCTGGCTCGGGCACGGAGCGAGGCACCTGAGATGGTGGTGGTGATGGTGGTGGTGGCGACTGCTACCCCGAGGGGAGGGCTGGGGGTCCAGCGTGGAAGAGGCTTGGCTGGGGCAGAGCCCCGGTTTCAACATTTTTTCAAAAATGGAAGGACAATGATTCTAGGACTATGGTGCTAATTAACACTTTATTTGACCAAAAGATACTTACTGGGCACTATGTGTTAAGCAATATGTTAAAATTCCTACCACCACCACCACCACCACCCTGCGTCCCCAGAGGTTAAATGGTTGGGTGTAGGCTCTGGCCTCTACTCTCTCCCCAAATCCCAGTGAAATGACAGTTACAGGCATTTGCTTTTATTAAGGGCATAAAACCACACGTTCTTTATGAACGAATGGCAACGGGCCGGCGCCGCGGCTCACTTGGCTAATCCTCCACCTGCAGCGCCGGCACCCTGGGTTCTAGTCCCGGTTGGGGCGCTGGATTCTGTCCCAGTTGCTCCTCTTCCAGTCCAGCTCTCTGCTGTGGCCCGGGAGTGCAGTGGAGGATGGCCCAAGTGCTTGGGCCCTGCACCTGCATGGGAGACCAGGAGGAAGCACCTGGCTCCTGGCTTTGGATCAGCACAGTGTGCCGGCCGTAGTGGCCACTTGGGGGTTGAACCAACGGAAAAAGGAAGAACTTTCTCTCTGTCTCTTTCTCTCTCACTGTCTAACTTTGCTTGTCCCAAAAAAAAAAAAAAAAAAAAAAAAAAGGCAACAAAATATTGGAAGTGGAAAAGCAAATGGGTAAGTGGTAACTGACTAGCATATCCAAGAAAGCTAAACCCTCAGCTGAAATGCAACCTAGGCTGTATCAGAACAAAAGGTTCAGGCATGGCAGCACCAAGTATATCTGGAGGGTGAATACAGAAATAACCAAAAACAACTGAAAGTCTTTCTAAGCAGCAGCTGGACCCCTGGCTCCTCTCTGCGCTCATGCCCTAGGACCAGAGAAGGTGTGAAGCAGGATCTCCTGGTTAGAGACTGCCAGACACAGGTGAAGGTGAGGCAGGGGCACCGTACTGCAAACAGGAGTGTAGTAAGCACAAGTTTGTTTACTGAATATTGGGGGCCCTTCCCCCCACCGACTTCTTTCCCTCGACTGAGGTACCAAGACCTCTGTATCATCCTTGGAGAACATGAGCAGCCCAAGAAGAAAGACCTAAAGATGGTGACATTGGAAGTTCCTCCAGGTACAGCGCAGCCAGATCACCTGACTGAACCCCAGAGTCGGGGAATGTCACTCACAGGCACAGACTTCCAATGAGCTTTTTAGGGCCTGGCTTTGAAATACAAATGATAGCTGGAAGTCCCCCGATGCTTGAGGAAAGCTACAATAAAGGTCGAAACAAAGAAGAAAAAGCAAGAAAAATTGAAAAAATTGAAGTCTGTGCATAGATTTTTTTTTATAATATGAATTTTCTGTGAACTTTTTGAAAACACAAGGGGAGCATTAGTAACAGGTATTCAAACAAAAATTGGTGCACAGATGTTCATGACAACATTATCCACAGTAGTCAAAAGGTAGGCACAGCTCAAATGTCCATTAACTGAGAAGTGGATAAACAAAATATGATATACCTCATACAATGGAATACTATTCCGCCACAAAAAAGGAAGTACTAATACACTCTACAACATGGATGACCCTTGAAAATATGCTAAGTGGGGTATTGTGTCATAGTGGATTAAGCCATGGCTTTCAATGCCAGCATCCCTTGTGGGTGCTCCACTTCCAATCCATCTCTCTGCTTATGTGCATGGGAAAGGAGCAGAAGATGGCCCACGTGGGAGCCCCGGAAGAAAACTCCTGGCTTTGGACGGGCCCCAGCTCCAGCCGTTGTGGCCATTTAGAGAATGAACCAGTGGATGAAGATCTCTTTCTGTCTCCCTCCCTACCCCAACTCTGCTTTTCAAATAAATAATAAATATTTAAAGAAAGAGAGAAAGAAAATATGCTAAGTGAAAGAAGACAAGACCCAAAGGATCCCACACTGCATTCCGTTTACATGAAATGTCCACAACAACCAAATCGTTAGAAAGGAAAAGCAGCTTCGCGCTTGCCCGTGGCTGGGGGAGGGACGATGGGGAGTGACTGCTTAAGAAGTATGGGATTGGCCGGCGCCGTGGCTTAACAGGCTAATCCTCTGCCTTGCGGCGCCGGCACACCGGGTTCTAGTCCCGGTCGGGGCACCGATCCTGTCCCGGTTGCCCCTCTTCCAGGCCAGCTCTCTGCTGTGGCCAGGGAGTGCAGTGGAGGATGGCCCAAGTGCTTGGGCCCTGCACCCCATGGGAGACCAGGAGAAGCACCTGGCTCCTGCCATCGGATCAGCATGGTGCGCCGGCCTTAGCGCGCCTACCGCGGCGGCCATTGGAGGGTGCACCAACGGCAAAAAGGAAGACCTTTCTCTCTGTCTCCCTCTACTGTCCACTCTGCCTGTCAAAAATTAAAAAAAAAAAAAAAAGAAGTATGGGATTTCCATTTGGGTGATAAAGTTCTGGGATGGCAGCGATGGTTGCACAACATGTGGACGCATGTCATTGAATTGTATACTTCAACACGGGTAAAAGTGGTACATTTTATATATATATATATATATATATATATATATATATATATATATTTGACAGAGTTAGTGAGAGAGAGAGACAGAGAGAAAGGTCTTCCTTCCGTTGGTTCACCCCCTAAATGGCCACTACAGCAGAAACTACGCCAATCCGAAGCCAGGAGCCAGGTGCTTCCTCCTGGTCTCCCATGCGGGTGCAGGGCCCCAAACACGTGGGCCATCCTCCACTGCCCTCCCCGGCCACAGCAGAGAGCTGGACTGGAAGAGGAGCAGTTGAGACTAGAACCCGGTGCCCATATCGGATGCCGGTACCACAGGCAGAGGATTAGCCAAATGAGCCACGGCCCGCAAAAGTGGTACATTTTAAGTATACTGCACACATACCCTTAGCTATTTAAGAATATAAAAGAAAAAAATTAAAAGTTCAATAGAAGAGTTAAAGAAAATCTCACAGGAAATATAACCAAAGGACAAAGAAGTGGAAAATGAAAGAAAAGATGAGAAAATTACAGGAATAATCCAAGAGAAAGACACTTCCATAATGTTAGAAGGAAAAAAAAAGCATGGAAGAAAATATAGAATAACTCAATAGCATTTTCCAGAACCCAAAGGACATGAGCTTTTTATTTAAAGGACCCACTGGTGCTCAACAGAATGAATGAAACTGAACCTTCACCCAAGCCCTTAGACCACTGGAGTAGAGAGGATCCTCAAAGTCCCAGAGAGGAACAAAGCAGGTTCCTTGTAAGGGATCAGGGAACAGAGAGGCATCAGCTGCTCCACAGAAACTTTGGGAGTAATGAGGGAGTGGACCACACTTTTCCATATCTTCAAAGGAAAAGGATCCCACCTAGAGGGCGAGTTCCCACAGAGCCTGTCTCAGAGAGGAGCATGGATGAAAGTCGCTTTGGGACATGCAGAGACACCCTCTGTCTCCCGGGAAGCTGCTGGAGGGAGACTCCAACATAATGAGCACGTCACAGGGGTGGGGACCCTTTTTTCTGCCAAGGGCCATTTGGATATTTATGACATCATTCACAGGCCACACAAAACTATCAACTTAAAAATTAGCCTATGGGGTTGGCACTGTGGCGTAGCGGGTTAAGCCGCCACCTGCAGTGCAGTCATCCCATGTGGTGCTGGTTCGAGTCCCAGCTGCTCCACTTCCGATCCAGCTCTCTGCTGTGGCCTGGGAAAGCAGTAGAAGATGGCCCAAGTCCTTGGGCCCCTGCACCCACTTGGGAGACCCGGAAGAAGCTCTTGGCTTTGGATCAGCACAGCTCCATTTGCTGCCAAGTGGGGAATGAACTAGCGGATGGAAGACCCCCCCCCCACCCCGCCTCTGCTTCTCTCTGTTTAACTCTGACTTTCAAATAAATAAAATAAATCTTAAAAAAAATAGAAATGAGATCCATTTATTTTTTTTTTTTTTTAATTTTTGACAGGCAGAGTGGACAGTGAGAGAGAGAGAGACAGAGAGAAAGGTCTTCCTTTGCCGTTGGCTCACCCCCCAGTGGCTGCTGCGGCCCGCGCACTGCGCTGATCTGAAGCCAGAAGCCAGGTGCTTCCTCCTGGTCTCCCATGCAGGTGCAGGGCCCAAGGACTTGGGCCATCCTCCACTGCCTTCCCGGGCCACAGCAGAGAGCTGGACTGGAAGAGGAGCAACTGGGACAGAACTGGCGCCCCAACCGGGACTAGAACCCGGGGTGCCGGCGCCACAGGTGGAGGACCAGCTTATTGAGCCGCGGGGCTCGCTCAAAATATATATATTTTTTTAAATTAGCCTGCTATAGATTTATTGAATTTTGAGTCCCACCTGCAGTTGACTTGGCAGGGCCAGACCAAATGATGTCTTGGGCCTTAAAGTAGCCCTCGGGCCAGATGTTCCCACCCCTGATTCTAAACCAAGGAAACAGAGGATCTGGGATCTAGGAAGGACAGCTGCAGCATGAGAGAGGCACTGAGGGTCCCGGAGATGACGGGGACACAGGCCTAGGGTCTCCCAGCCAGAACCTCACAGTCAGAGGCTTGGAGGGAGACTTCTCCAAGATGAAATCAAGTATGTGATTGAGGGGCAGGTGTTTGGCACAGTGGTTAAGTGACCGCTGCATCCAGTGTCAAAATATCTTTTTTTTTTATTTGACAGGTAGAGTTATAGACAGCGAGAGAGACAGAGAGAAAGGTCTTCCTTCCATTGGTTCACTCCCCAAATGGCTGCTACGGCCGGCGCTGCACGCAATCGAAGCCAGGAGCCAGGTGCCTCTTCCTGGTCTCCCAGGTGGGTGCAGGGGTCCAAGCACCTGGGCCATCCTCCATTGCCCTCCTGGGCCACAGCAGAGAGCTGAACTGGAAGAGGAGCAACTGGGACTAGAACCCGGCGCCCATATGGGATGCCAGCGCCACAGGCAGAGGATTAACCTAGTGAGCCACAACGCCAGCCCAGAGTATCTGAGTTCAAGTCAGAGCTTAGCTCCCCATTCCAGCTTTCTACCAGTGTGCACCTGGGGAGGCAGCAGGTGAGGACTGAGTAGCTGAGGCCCTGCCACCCTTGTGGGAGACCTGGATTGAGCTCCGGGCTCCTGACTGCAACCTGCTGCAGCCCCAGCTGTCGTGGGCATTTAGGGAGTGAATCAGCAGATGGAAGCCCTCTCTCTGCCTCTCTCTAACTCTGCCTTTCAAATAAATAAATAAATCTTTAAAAAAAGGAAGGAAGGAAGAAAAGGAGAAATAGGGAGCCAGCATGTGGCACATCAGTATCCCATATGGGTGCTGGTTCAAGTCCTGGCTGCTCCACTTCCAATCCAGCTCCCTGCTAATGTCTCTGAGAGAAAGCAGACGATGGTCCAAACATTTGAGTTCCTAACACCCATGTGAGAAACCCAGCTGGAGTTCTAGCTTCTGCTTTGGCCTGGCCCAGCCCCAGCCGTGGAGGCCACTTGGAGAGTGAACCGGTAGGTGGAAGGTCTTTCTCTGTCTCTCCCTCTCCCCATAACTCTGCTTTTCAAATCAAAAAGGAGAAATAAGCAAGGTAAATCCCATGGCTCAGCTGGGAGGAGCATTTGTATAGTCATAACAATGGAAACAGCGAATGCTGATCTAACCAAAAGTACACAACCATATTAGGAGAGGAGAGGAACAAGAAGGATGTGTGACAGGGAGAAGGGGAGTGTGGGAAGAGATCTAAACACACAGCATCCAGGCAGGTGCGGTGGTGTAGTGGGTAAAGCCACCACCTGCAACAACGGCATCCCATAGGCCAGTTCCAATTTGGGCTATTCGAATTCCAATCCAGCTCCCCGCTAATGGCCTAGGAAAAGCTATGGAAGATGGCTCAAATGCTTGGGCCTCTGCACCCACGTGGGAGACCCAGATGAAGCTTCTGGCCCAGCCCTGGCTGTTGCAGCCATCTGGGGAGTGAATCAGCAGATAGAAGGTCTGTCTCCCCCTCTCTCTCGCTGTAGCTGACTTTCAGATAAGTAAATAGGTCTTTAATAAATAAATAAACATATAGCATTCATCATGGGAGACCAATAGGTGTTTAAAACTGAAAAATCAAGAGGCACCAATATATGCATGTAATTAGAAATTTAAATATAAAATAATCAGTTAAAAGAGCTAAATAGTGTTGCCTTTGGGGAGCAGAAAATGGAATGGGAGTTTTGGACCTCGTAGATCTATTTGATTCTCTGAAATATGTGCTCATAACTTTGGTAAAAGTAAAAGCTAGGGGCAGGTGTTGTGGTGCAATGGGTTAAGCCACTGCTTGGGATGTAAGAGCACCTAGTTTGACTCAGTTTCCAATCCAGCTTCCCGCAAATGCGCCTGAGAGGAAGCAGATGATGGCCCAAGTGTCTGAGTTTCTGCTACCCATGTGGGAGACGCAGCTGGAGGTCCTGCCGCCGGCTTTGGGAAGCCTGTGGTAGACAAGGCTGGCTCAGTCCCGCCACTTGGAGAGCAAGTGTTGAAACCACTAAATACCACGGAGGGTGTGCTGCGTGTTGCTGGGGGCACGGGGTGTTCATGGTGGTGTGGGAATTTCCAGCACAAGGATGCAATTGCATCTGTGGGTCAGAATCTCAGATCTGAAATATGCACACCAGTCAGCCAGGCAAATGGACAGGGAGGAAGGGTGGAAGAGAACTGCAGGGAGAGGCGACATGTGCAAAGGCCCGGAGACAAGAAAAACAAAGCACACTGAAAAGGATCAAGTGTAGAATTCAAGGGGAGGAGGACTGGCAGGCAAGATCTGAAACCAAAATGTGGCTTTGAGGCAGACTTTGTGAGGCCTCTTGGGCCATGTTAGAGGGTGGGCTCTACACGGAACAGTGTTGAAAAAGAGAGCGGCCCCGCGAGGCCTGCCTCTTGGATGCTCTCGCTGGCTTCCGTGCAGGGGGATGGTGGAGCAGAAGCAAGACTGGAGGCTCCCCTCCAGCACTTATTCACTGTTCCTTGTTCCTGGACCTCAGCCTAAGTTTATTTTTAGTTCCAGGGACAGATTCAAGATTTTCTCTTCTGGTTTTTAACAGAAGTTCACAGACTTCCAAAGCGTGTTGTTGGGAATCCCACGTGGATCCTTAAATAGTAGGCAAAACTTGGGGTTACAGTGCCTTCCTCAGTGTGCCGCTGTAACACATCATCAATTCCTGGCTGAGGCTGGACTTCTGGGTGTCTGAGAGTGCTAAAGACACAAGGACTAGAGAAGCACACACCCCCTGGACAGGTCCCCAGGTTCCAGGATCTGCTTGCTAAACCACCAGGGCTGACTCAGGGCGTCCACACTCGGAAGAGACTGCTGCATAAGCCAGATGCTACCTCATTCATTGCTGCAGGAGGAAAGACTGCCAGCGTGCCGACTCGTGCCTCAGACCCCAAGCATATCCTGTGACAAGCTGAACAGGGCAACCAGACAATGAGGAGGAACACTCCATGCCTGCAGACATGCCCCGGCCACGGGAGGCTGGGGTGCCTGCCCAGGGTCTCCTACCACAGGGTCTTTTGTAGCCTGGGCACTGCTTTGGTGTTGACAGATTCCTTCCCATTGACATACCCACCCACCCACCCACCCTTTTTTTTTTTTTTAAGATTTATTAATTTATCTGAGAGAGAGAGATCTTCCATCCATTGGTCCACTCTCAAATGCCTGCAACAGCAAGGGTTGAGCCAGGCCGAAGCCTGGACGTCCATCTAGGTCTCCCACATGGCAGGAAGCCCAGTACTTAGGCTAGCTTCCACCGCTTTCCCAGGCATCATCAGGCACGTTATCAGGACGCTGGATGGGAAGTGGAGCGGCCTGGACTCAACCCGGCACTCTGATAAGGGCTGCTGGCATCGCACGTGCCGGCTCAGCCCACTCCGCCACAACAGCAGCCCCGTCATCGGCCCTCTCCCCCACACTCCTCACCGGCTGGTCCGTCTCTGCAGGGCGTGCCCACACAGCATCCTCAGGTATGGGCTATTCCCTAGGAAACTTCAGCTCACTTGGATCATTTGGATTCTCATGTAGCCTGGGCTTAGCTCTTTTTTTTTTTTTTTTAAAGATTTATTTTAATTTGAAAGTCAGAGTTACAAAGAGAGAGAAGTAGAGGCAGAGAGAGAGGTCTTCCATCCGCTGGTTCATTCCCCAAATGGCTGCAATGGCTGGAGCTGCGCTGATCTGAAGCCAGGAGCCAGGAGCTTCTTCCCGGTCTCCTACACGGGTGCAGGGGCCCAAGGATCTGGGCCATCTTCTACTGCTTTCCCAGGCCACAGCAGAGAGCTGGATCGGAAGTGGAGTAGCCGGGACTAGAACCGGCGCCCATATGGGATGCCCGCGCCGCAGGCAGCGGCTTTACCCACTACGCCACAGCACCGGCCCCTGGGGTTAGCTCTTTTGAAAGGCATCCACCTCCAAGCCCCGGAAGCCCTCGCTGTGCCTCCTCTCCACACATTCTGACTCCCCGGACATCAGGACTCTTGGGGAGCCCTAACTTTAAAAGCATTGCTCCTGCCAGGGGGTTAGGTTCTTCGTTAGTCCTCTTTCTGCTGCTGTAAGGGAACAGCTGGGGTTGGGTACTTCGTAAAGAAAAGTTTGATTTAGCTCACAAGGTCTGTAAGTGGAAGGGCATGAGCCTGAGCTGACTTGGCTCTGGTGAGGGCCTCGTGGTGGATGCAAGCACCTGTGGGAGACAGGAAGCCAGAGAGAGCCCAGGGTCCCACAAGAACCACGATCCCGCAACACCCCCTGCTAGGCCCCACCTCTTAGAGCTTCCACACTGGGGACCAAGTGCATGAACCCTTGGGGAATAAACCACAGGCAAGCCATAGCCCATTCCAAATTCCAGGAAGGGCTGGGAGTAAATGCCTTTCCCAGTGCAATTCCTGCAGGCAGCGCCTGACCGTGGAGAGGAGAGAGGGGTTCGTACTTCATTTTGCTCCTCACCCAAGGCCCCTCCCAGTGCCTTCCTGCCAGGGGGTAGCTCCTCCTGTAAATTCAGTTAAGCAACAGTTCTAACCTACTTTAAATTAACCCAGGCGCTAGGAGAAGCCCTAAGAGACTTCCAAAAAATATGGTAACGAGGGGTGGCAATCACACTATTATTATTGATGATCAATAAGGAAAACTGCCAGTATACAGTCCTGCTAGCCGAGGGACTGGACTCCAAGACGCAGAAATAAACGAAGTGAGCTCCACTCTTGACAGGCCCTGTCCTCTTCCCTGTGGCAGGACTGGTCTCCCTCGGCAATGTCCCCCAGGCCTGGTGGGGGGAAGAGCCCGGGCGGGGGCCAGCCCCAGGCACCAGTAGTGCATGGTTAGAGTTGCCGGTTGCTCTCGAAAGAACCGTCCCTGCAGCCGGAAAGCAGCTCTCCCAAGAAGCCTCTAAAAATAGTGCTTGCTGGGATTTTCCAGCTCAACATTCCTTCAGTTCCTATGACTGAGGACAGCCCGAGCCAGCCCGTTCTGCGCCCCTAACGGAGCCTTCTGTGGAATCCCACGTTTGGGGGTGCCTGCCACCTACGAACCCTGCTGGAACTAGGGAGACTCAGGGGCAGGCTCATGTGCACAGCAGCTGTGTCGCTCATCTCTGGCTGCCCTCCACCTTCTCGTCTACACCAGAGGTTTGCTGGGGAAGAAGGCCCAAGTGCAGCTGCCGGAAGTGTGGGAACTGCCTTCAGTTACTCCCAGTACTGGTGTCTGGTGCCAGGCCAGGTGTCGGCTGTACAGGCCATGTGTACCCATGGAACTGCAGAGGCAACCAGAAGGCAACACAGGCAAGCAAGCCTTGCTGGTGCCCTGCCACCTCGTGCCAGGCTCTGGGTCACACCCTGGGGCCCCAGGCTCCCACAAAGCACTGGGGTGGAGGGGGCACTGTGAAGCCACGACGGTCAGCCCAGCACCCATTACCCTGCTTCTTATGAGATGGCTGCCTAACTCCAACACCCACCTCCCTGGGCAGGAAGAGAAGCAGCTGAACCAGAAAACACCAATTGTGGTTCCCTTCTACCCTCAGGATTGGCTCAGAGTATGCATGAGACTGTTTTTTTAAAAAAGAAAGTTATTTATTTGAAAGGCAGACGGTGAGAGACAGAGAAAATCTTCCATCTGCTGGTTCACTCCTCAAATAGCCACAGCAGCCTGGGACTCCATTCTGGTCTCCCCCAGGGTAGCGGGGGCCTAAGTACTTGGTTCATCCGCTGCTGCCTTCTTGGGTACATTAGCAGAGAGCTGGATTGGAAGAAGTGCCAGGATTTAAACTGGCACTCATAGGAGGTGCTGGCGTCGCAAGCTACAGCTTAACATGCCATGCCACAACGCCGGCTCCGGCACGAGATCTTGAGTTGAGCCAATGAGAATCCTACTGTGGGAGTCTTCTCTCTAGAAGGTAGGGATTCACAGATCATACTGTGCACAGGAATCACTAAGGGGGCAATTTTCAGGATTTGGAGAATCTGCTGCTTAGGCCTAAGGCAGGGGTAGGAAGCTGCTGCTGCAAGGTACAGGACCTCAGGCCTTGGGGGATAGACAAGGAAAGCTCCCCGGAGCCCGCCTGGCTCTTGGTGGTCACTCGCTAGCATGTGGCATGCCAACTGTTCCTGCTCTCGTGGAACAGCCTCCTTGCTTGGCATTTATGGCCCTGGGCTCTCCTGATTTCCCACCCACCTCTTTTGCAGTCGCTTGTATGGGCTCAGTGCCTCAAGGTCAGTGCTTCTCAGGATTCTGCCTTCGCCCCTTTCCCCAAACTCCAGACCTTTCTCCTGGGCTCCAGCCATTTAGATCCAGCTTCTCACTGGACATAATCCTCAGGGGTCTCAAATTCCACAAGGCCCTAACATCACTCCTCGTCTCACTTGCTCTTCCCCTACCATTACACACCTGCCCACTTAAGAGGAGGCACAGGAGGTGGAAACAGTTGTGTAGTGCATTCTGGAAACCAGTACTTAGTCTTCATACAATAACTCACTTAAACAACAAAACAACCCATTATCCTGGCTCCTGGCTTCGGCCCAGCCCAGCCCTGACCATTGTGGTCATTTGGGGAGTGAAACCAGTCAATGGAAAATCGCTTTCTCTCTGTCTCTGCCACTGCCTTTCAAGTAAGGCAGAATGAGAGAGAAGAGACAGATCCTCCGTCTACCAGCTCACTCAGCAAATGGCCACACGGCCAGGACAGGCCCGGGCTGAAGCCAGGAGCTTCCTCCTGGTCTCCCATGTGGGTGCAGGGCCCAAGCACTTGGGCCACCCTCCATGCTTTCCCAGGCACATTAGCAGGGAGCTGGATTGGAACATAACCAGATAACCAGTGTGCATAGGGGATGCCAGCGTCACAGGCAGCTGCTTAACCCACTACATCACAACACCAGCTCCCAAATAAATGTTAGCAGGTTTTTTTTTTTTTTTTTTGCTTTTGCTCTTTTTTTCCTTCAAAGTCCAGTAAGGAAGGCTGTCTTCTGGATACCCTGTAGGGTTCAAGCTAAACGTCACTCACCGGGAACACGTTCCCAAGGCCCAGGCTGGGTCAGACGCTCCTGTCCTGGCTCCCACAGCCCCTTGCATCACAGGTTGACCACACTGTATTATGACTCCCTGTTTACACACCCGGACACTGCCCTTCCAGACCGTGAGCTCCAAGAAGGCAATAGCCCCATTTATCCGGAGCTTGGCTTAGGGCCAGGCATGTGGTAGGAACAAAAGGAACTGTTCACAGGGCATGAGATTCTACTCACTAGCTCTGCAACCAGAGACAAGATGTGACCCTCCAGGAGGCAGTCTCATCGTAAATTGCAAAGGGTTTAGAATTATGTCTCTTACAAAGCAAACACTCAGCACCACACACACTCTTCACTGGGGTCGCGATTCTGAAGGCACAAGGCAGGGCAAGGCATTCTGGAAAGAGGAGCCAGCGCGGGATAAGGCATGATGGAAAAAGGTTCAGAAAGGGGTGTGTGCTCTGGGTTCTCACCCAGACATGGGAGGGCCGAAGGTGTGCAAAGACAGATGGGCAGGACAGTAGGTTGGGAACAGATTGTGAAGGGACCCGCAGGAGGGAGCCATCGGAGCTACTGCACTTTGCTCTTATTCAGGCACCGACATGATCCTATTTGGGCCAAAACCAAAGCACAAATGGGCTATTCAAAGTCTTGTCTGCAAATGGGCAGCAGGGACACTGTGAGTAACGTGGAGAGCCCTGGTGAAAGGAAAAAGGTCTCCGGGACCCCGTGTCCATGTGTGGATGCCTAGGGTCTCCAGACCCATCGCAGGGAGCCCTGGGGCAGGCAGCAATGCTCCCAGAGGTCAGGTGAGCACCTGAGCTAAGCCTCAAAGGAAGGCAGCCTTAGGGAAGCAGAGCGGACAGGTAGGCAGGCACAGTGGGATGGCAAAGGCGGGGGCCAGGGGCCGGGGGACGCGCTGGAGCAGTGGGGTCAGACAGGTTCCAGGGCTGCTGTCAAAGTCCGGCCCACGCTCTTCAGCAGCAAACATGGGTGGACTTGAAGGTTGGCTGCTTGTTTTAATTGATGTCTTTATTTGGAATCAATATGAAAATTATCCCCCAGTGGAGGTAAGAACAGTACAAATAACTTCTCCCCTGAATTATTTGAGAGTGTAAGTTGTCAACCTACTGTCCTGTCACCCTCAGATACTTACGTGTGCATTTCCTACCGACAAAAATATTCTCCTTTACCAGGGCACACACAATTTCCTAACCAGGAATTTATTCATGCGTTACCACAATCCAACCCTCAGGTTCCACTCAAATCTTGCCAAATGTCCTTGTCATATCTCTCTAGCAAAATGTGCTGCCCTTTGTTGTCACTTTTTCACATTTTTAAAATTTATATTTCAAAGGCAGAGAGACAGAGTGATCTTCCATCTACTGGTTCACTCCCTAAATGGCCCCAACAGCCAGGGCTGGGTCAGGCCAAAGCCAAGAGCCTGGAGCTCAATCTGGGTCTCTCATGTGGGTGCCAGGTTCCCAACTGAACCATCACTTGGCGTCTGCCTGGGTGTGCATTAGTAAAAAAGTAAAATCAGCTGGCGCCGTGGCTTAACAGGCTAATCCTCCACCTTGCGGTGCCGGCACACCGGGTTCTAGTCCCGGTCAGGGTGCCGGATTCTATCCCGGTTGCCCCTCTTCCAGGCCAGCTCTCTGCTGTGGCCCAGGAAGGCAGTGGAGGATGGCCCAAGTCCTTGGGCCCTGCACCCGCATGGGAGACCAGGAGAAGCACCTGGCTCCTGGCTTCGGATCGGCACGATGCGCCGGCCGCAGCGGCCATTGGAGGGTGAACCAACGGCAAAAAGGAAGACCTTTCTCTCTGTCTCTCTCTCTCTCACTATCCACTCTGCCTGTCAAAAAAAAAAGTAAAATCAAAGTGGAACCAAGACTAGAACCCAGGCATTCCAACAGGGGATGTGGGGGTCCCAAGCAGCACCTTAACTAGCTCGGCCAGTTATCCACTGTTACCTTTGGATGCTCAAACTGTCCCACGTGGCCACTGGGCCATCTTTTCCACAGATCTCCACTGTTCTGAGGCCTTTCTTGCTTCTTGTACAGATATTCCAGGCTCATCTTATGCTTTTCCCGCCCCAGTTCTGGATCCTGTCACTCCTCCAAGGAGCCCTGATTTGTTTTATTGGAGAATGGTATTTGACAGGCAGAATGTCAGAGAAAGAAGATGTGGGTGGTGGAGGTGCGGGTGCCGGGAGTGGGAGAGAGACACAGAGAGAGGTCCATCTTTGATCCACTCACTCTCCAAATGGCTGCCAACAGCCAAAGCTGCACCAGAGTGAGACCAAGAGCCAGGAACTCCATGTGGGTGCAGGGGCCCAAGTACTTGAGCCATCTTCTGTTGGTTTCTTGGGCACATTAGGAGCTGGAGTGTCACGCACAGCAGTTTACCTAGCTGTGCCACACCAACAGCCTCAAGAGAAAAGGGTTTATAAATCAAGACCTTGGCACAGGGGGGCTCATTGCTACTGAACTGCTGCTGCTCTCAGGCCCTCAGGGTGGAGAGCCAAGAAATGGAGGCTGGAGTGTGTATGCATGCTGTGACCCACACACACCTGCAATCCTTGACATGTCTATTTTTATATGTTTGTGTGCATTGAAAACCCTGAGTTTGGGGCCAGTGCTGTGTTGCAGCAGGTAGAGCCGCAGCCTGCAGTACCAGCATCCCATATGGGCACCAGTTCAAGACCCGCTGCCCCACTTTCAATCCAGCTCTCTGCTATGGCCTGGGAAAGCAGGAAAGCAGTAGATGGCCCAAATCCTTGGGCCCCTGCAACCACGTGGGAGACCCAGAAGAAGCTCCTGGCTCCTGATCGGCTGTGGCCATTTGAGGAGTGAACCAGTGAATGGAAGGCATCTCTCTCTCTGCCTCTCTGTAACTCTTTCAAAGAAATAAATTAAAACAAAAACAACCGAGTTTGCGCTGACCTCATCCCAACCCAACACATGGGCTTCATTCTAGTTTGTTTCATTATTCGTACCTCTCTCTGGCAGGAGGAAGCCTGGCCCAATATCCTCAATCATTAATGTGCTGGACCAATGCCCTGGTATGCAGACACCCTCCCCTGCCCGCCAGCACCCCGATCGCTGCACAGATGCCCTCCTACCTAATGACTGCACACTGGGTCACCCCACTCAGGTTCTGACACTCTAAGCCGGCTGCTCTACTCCACCCACAGGATGCCCTCTTCACCCTTTTTTTTTTTTAAATAACATTTTTAATTTTTTTTTGACAGGCAGAGTGGATAGTGAGAGAGAGAGACAGAGAGAAAGGTCTTCCTTTTTGCCGTTGGTTCACCCTCCAATGGCTGCCGCGGCCAGCGCATTGTGCTGATCCGAAGCCAGGAGCCAGGTGCTTCTCCTGGTCTCCCATGCGGGTGCAGGGCCCAAGGACTTGGGCCATCCTCCACTGCCTTCCCAGGCCATAGCAGAGAGCTGGCCTGGAAGAGGGGCAACCGGGATAGAATCCAGCACCCCAACCGGGACTAGAACCCGGTGTGCCGGCGCCGCAAGGTGGAGGATTAGCCTGTTAAGGATTAAGGATTAACCTGCCCCAGGTCTGCAGACTCCTACTGCACTCTGCCCACCTACCGGCTTTAGGCAGGAGAAGCAAAGCCGCACACAGCTTCTGGTTGTTGTGTGGAGAGCAGCCGGCTTGTCTGTTGCCCCTAGACCACCAGCCCTGCAGGGGCACAGCCCACCTCGCTCACCTCCCTATCATGCTGCATCGCCAGTGTCACCCACCCACACTCTTGGAAGACAGCTCCAGTTGCCAGAGAGGCAGGAGGGAGCCCCTAGATGCCACACACTTCCACCATTTTTCGGATGCCCACGCAAGCAGATGGCGAAGAGCTGCTTGCCCGAGAAATCAGGCGGTTGCCCAGGTGACAGGATTTATGGCATGTTGAAAGCCTGTTCTAAAACAGGGCTCCTTCTCAGTCTATAAACTGGCAGTTTCATTCTTCAGACTAAGACCTGGTGTTTAGCACTGCCCAGCCCAGGGAAGTTGTGCCGATGGGGTGGAGAAGGCAGGGAGGCAGCAGTGACACCTGGATGCCTCACTACCAACTCTGTTTTAAGGTTTGTTCAGACTTCAGAGGCAGTTGAGAGAGATCGTCTATCTGCTGGTTCACCCCTCAAATGGCCACAATGGTGGGGCTGGGACAAGTGGAAGCCAGGAGCCACAGCTCCATCCACATGGTGCAGGGGCCCACGTACTTGAACCATCTTCTGCTGCTTTTCCCCGGCGCATCAGCAGGGAGGTGGATCAGAAGTGGAACAGGTAGGACTCCAGCCAGTGCCTGCATGGGATGCTGGCACTGTAGGTGGTGGCTTAACCCCCTGTGCCACAACATCGGCCACGTTTCAAATGCCCTTTCAGACCACTGTGTATCTCACAGAGCTCAGACTGATCCTGTCTGGGACACCACTTGTACACTAGACACACCGTGATAAGTGTACACCTCCAACAACGCATCCAGCCCCAGGGCGGCAGGCAAGGCTTCTCACCACCCTAGAGAGGACATGATGACCTTGAGCGGGCTGCTGACTGCTCCATCACTACACACTGTTAAGTCCTGGGCCAGGACTCACAGCCAGGTCTACTGTGTTCCCAGCTAAAGCAGCTCCAGTCGGGGCTGGGGTAGGGTTTTCCTGGTTCAGCTCAATACCAAAGACACTTAGGGTTCCAAGTTCGGAGAGAATCATCTGGCAGGGTGCTTGGTTTGAGGCTGTGTTTGGTGGTGTTTCCCACAAGGACTCGGCACCAGCAGCAGGCGAGTGTGTGCTAAGCTCCTTTTACGCCTTGAGCTGTGCTACTCATGAGCACCACAGGAGAAACCTGCCCGCGCGGGGGTGGGGGGCAACTCTCCCGGGATGACCTGGTGTGGGCATACCCACCAACAGGCAGATGCTACTGAGGGAGGGGAGAAGGGGAGGGGGAGCGGAAGGTACTATGACCAAAACCCAAATTCCAGGTCACAAAAACCTGGACCCACCCTGCCAGCCCCTCAGAAAGCCTGCATGGGAATGGTCTCACAGGGCACTCTGCAGCACCCGGAGCACGTAGTCAGGCGTCGGTCACAAGGACATCTCAGTGTGGCCCCTTGGAGTTGCCTGATGCAAACTCGCACGAGGGAACACAAAGGTAAAGGTCCCTGTTTAATGGTTTAACATAGTCTAACCTTGAGTCTTCTCAGTCTACCTGACCAACAACTAGAGGCTGCGCTCCCGAACAAGCTTTGGGAAACCTGGATTTTCGACTTTCACAGCTGGGAAGACAGCTGTCAAGGGCGAGGCAGGTGGAGCTGGCACAAGAACCACGGGGGTTAAAGCTTTGCCCTCTGCTCGTCTCTCAGGGGCATACTCTCAGAACACAGCCTTCTGGGGCAAAAACCACCAAACGTCAGCTGGAGCCTCTGAAACACCCTCTCAACACGGCCAGATTGTCTGCAGGCAGAGTTTAAACAACTGCGTGGTTTTGTTTCCTATGTAATTCCCAGGCTAGTACTCGTGAGATGGTCTGAATAGGTCGAAAATGGATTCACAGTGAAGCAGTGCCGAATATTTTAAATATCAAGGCCAGATGTAACATGACACAGGCCGCTGACAGATGCAGCAAAGCACCCCATCTTTAAAATAAATTACGGCCTGAAAAAGGAACGGTTTTAAATTGTTGAATTCTTCCCAAACAAAAACTTCAGTGTTTCATATTGTGCTTTTCTAGAGAACTTTAAAGCATTCTTTAAAGACGCTGGTTGGGTAGGTGGGTCTGGAGGGAGGCGGGGGAGGCAGCCAGTGATCACTCAGGAATGTTAATTCCGTGCCATGAAAGAAACAGGGTCAAGGGGCTGTTAGAGCAAAACACGACACAGGACAATACTGCCACTGTCATTTATCTGTAGTCACTCCATGAGAACCACCAAGACAGAACACCACTGCTTAGAAAGGTTACAGACCCTTGATGGGCCAGGCCCCTCCTGGCCAAACACTGCCCGAGCCTGAGGAAGGGACTCTTGTCCCGCAGGATCCTCTCCTCCCGGGCTGTGGGATTCCCTCTCCTCAGAGCCCAGGGCAGACCTCCCCGGCCCATGTCTCAGCTGGGGCGTGGCTCACCGCGAGGCAGCAGAGTGCACTGTGCGTCCTGGACGGCACTCGTAGCTTCCTCCTGCCTCCACATCACTGCTGCTGCTCCGCACCCCTCACTGAGAGCACACCGCGTACACCCCAACAGTCACAAGCAGCACCAAGACTGCACTTCACGGCCTCTGGCCACCTGCAGGTCTTACAAGGGGGGGAAGGCGATGCTGCTCCCAGAAGCCAGGGCTTAGATGTGCGTCCTATGGGAACGGCCCCTCCCTCTGACCTGTTTTCCTCAGGGATGAGATGGTAAATGACAGATAGTAATGCGACAAACAAAAGGAACAGGGGCTAAGGACAGGGTTGCTGGAACAATGTTAATTAGGGTCAATAACCGCACAAAGACCTGCTGAGCGCCAAGTGCACATGTGCCTCCTTCAATGTTCACGACTGGAAAGAAATTTTATCCCCACTTTACAAAGACGGGGAAAGGAAGTCTAGCAGGGATGAATCCTGTGCTTGATCAGTTTCTCATCCGATAAACTACATGTACCTAATTCAACATCTAACAGAATGCTCCAAACCGGAACCTATTCCAGCTGCTTCCCTCGGTGTGGGGCTCGCAATCCAGAGTGGGCAGAGGGTGGGGGGCTGGCTACAGCGGGCCAGCAGACAGGGCAGTCTTCCAGCCTCACACACAGACACCTGCACTGGGGAATTGTCTTGGGTCTGCCATCGGTGGCCCTACAGCTCTTCAGGCCTTACGAAGACCCACCCAAGACAGAAGGGGATAGCACTCAACCTGCCTTTCCCAGCAGGGGACTGCAGCTGCAGCCCTACCCCATTTGGTTCTGGATCCGGTCACTGCCATTTTTGCTCACCTGACAAGAATGGCTCAGCAGCACACGGCAGCTCAGGACCAGAGACAAAACTACTTTCAATTGATGCATTTTCCCCATCTGCTTCCAAGGAGCACGAGGAATACCAGCACAGCACCACAAAATTAGCTCAGATTCAGAAGCTGTGTTGCATGGGTTCAAATTCTGGCCACGACCTTTGTAGCTACCTAGCCTATCTGTGCCTCAGTTTCCTCATCTGGAAACCAAGATGGAGACGACAACAGTGCTCGCCTCATGCATGGAAGAGCGACTGGGAGCTAGCAATGTGCAACAAGTATTTGCTATTAGAATGGTACTGCTAGTATCAAGTAAAGTAACTCCCCAAACCATCCTGCAGCTACTTGAGAGATCTGAAGGACACCACCTTAACCAAAGACTCCAACCCAGCACCACCAATATGTGGAAGAGCACGACGTACCCCAGTAGAACAGGTGCAACCCCACACAGAGTGCAGCATTCTCCTAGTAATGTCTAAACTGAATCACATCAAAAGTAAACAGTGACAAACTCAGAATACAGAACTTCCTATAGACAACGGGTCTGGACCCGTGGGCTAGAGTGTCTGTGCACACACATGCCAACAAGTTTGTACTGAGAGAGGGAGCAGGAGGAGAAGGAAAGAGAAAGCAAGCACACATGGTAATGAGGTCAAAAGCGGTGACTGTGTAAGGGAATCTGGTGCCAGTGTATAATTTTACAAAATAAAAATTTGGGGAGGTAATCTGTATGATAAATCAGCTTTAAAAGACAAACAAAAAAAACTCAACATACTACTTAAAGTGAGTGCAGTCATCATAAATATAATTCAAATGGGGCCAGCGCTATGGCGCAGTAGGTTAAAGCCTTGGCTTGAAGCGCCAGCATCCCATATGGGTGCTGGTTCTAGTCTGGGCTGCTCCTCTTCCGATCCAGCTCTCTGCTATGACCTGGGAAAGCAGTAGAAGTCGGCACAAGTCCTTGGGCCTCTGCGCTCACGTGGAAGACCCGGAAGAAGCTCCTGGCTCCTGGCTTCGGATCGGCGCAGCTCCAGCCATTGCAGACATCTGGGGAGTGAACCAGAGGATGGAAGACCTCTCTGTCTCTACCTCTCTCTGTAACTCTTTCAAATAAATACAAAATAAATCTTAAAAAAAAAAAAAAAGAAATATAATTTAAGGACTAATATAAAGATATAAAGAATTAGGGCTGGCATTGTGGCATAGTAGGTTAGGCTGCTGCCTGCAACGCTGGCATCCCAGATGAGCTCCAGTCCGAGTACCAGCTAATTCCCTTCTGACCCAGCTCCCTGCTAACTTTACCTGGAAAAGCAACAGAAGATGGTTCAAGTCCTTGGGTCCCTGCCACCCGTGTGGGAGCCCTGGATGGAGGAGTTCCAGATTCCTGGCTCTGGCCTGGCCCAGCTCCAGTGCTGCAGCCATCTGGGGAGTGAATCAGCAGATGGAAGACCTCTCTGTCTCCCTCTTTTCTATAACTCTTTTTTTTTTTGACAGGCAGAGAGAGAGAGAGAGACAGAAAGAAAGGTCTTCCTTTGCTGTTGGTTCATCCTCCAGTGGCTGCCGTGGCTGGCGCGCTGCGGCCGGCGCACCGCACTGATCCGAAGGCAGGAGCCAGGTGCTATTCATGATTTCCCATGGGGTGCAGGGCCCAAGCACTTGAGCCATCCTCCACTGCACTCCCTGGCCACAGCAGAGAGCTGGCCTGGAAGAGGGGCAACCGGGACAGAATCCGGCACCCCGACCGGGACTAGAACCCGGTGTGCCGGCGCCACAAGGCGGAGGATTAGCCTGTTGAGCCACAGCGCCGGCCTCTTTCAAACAAATAAATCTTTAGAGGAAAAAAAAAAAGAATCTAATCTTCTTGAAAAAATGTCATGGATGGCCGGCGCCGTGGCTCAACAGGCTAATCCTCCGCCTTGCGGCGCCGGCACACCGGGTTCTAGTCCCGGTCGGGGCACCGATCCTGTCCCGGTTGCCCCTCTTCCAGGCCAGCTCTCTGCTGTGGCCAGGGAGTGCAGTGGAGGATGGCCCAAGTGTTTGGGCTCTGCACCCCATGGGAGACCAGGATAAGCACCTGGCTCCTGCCATCGGAACAGCGCGGTGCGCCGGCCGCAGCGCGCTACCGCGGCGGCCATTGGAGGGTGAACCAACGGCAAAAGGAAGACCTTTCTCTCTGTCTCTCTCTCACTGTCCACTCTGCCTGTCAAAAAAAAAAAAAAAAAAAAAAAGTCATGGACGGGGCCGGTGCTGTGGCGTGCACAGTGGGTAAAGCCATCACCTGCAGCACTGGCATCCCATATGGGTGCCAGTTCGAGTCCCAGCTCCTCCACTTCCGATCCAGCTCTCTGCTATGGCCTGGGAAAGCAGTAGAAGATGGCCCAAGTCCTTGGGCCCCTGCACCCAAGTGGGAGACCCAGAAGAAGCTCCTAGCTCCTGGCTTTGGATCTGCGAAGCTCTGGCCGTTGCGGCCAATTGGGGAGTGAACCAGTGGATGGAAGACCTCTCTCTCTCTCTTTCTGTCTCTGCTTCTCCTTCCCTCTCTGTGTTATGGTGCCCCACTTAAATTAGTGAAAAAGCTTCATGGTACAGCTGCTCTGAAATTGCTCTACAGATTCTCAGTGCTGCCAAATGAGCTGGGGTAAAAATCACCCAGCCCAATTCAGACAAAGAAACAGTTACCCAAGAAGAAAGAAAACACAGGGACGACTCACACACCGACCACTGTATTCTACTCACAGCATGGAACTCCACTACCTTCAATATACAGCTTTAAAGTGTTTCTTTATCAGAATTTCTGGTAATTTCAAGTGAGAGGCATAGGTTTTTAACTACATGATCAGACGTCTCATATGATTAGCAATTAATGGCTCTCCAGGAGAACGATTTATCGTAAAGAAAGTCACCAAAAATTGTAAGCAGTCTGGATTCATGTTTATTGAAGCCAGTTATTAGACACATCTTTTTTTCCCCAAGCACTAGAAAGCAAGGTTCCACATGACTGCATACTGCACCCAGAGTCACACCCCTCGGCTGAAGCTGGTGGGGGAAAACCTGCAGTCCTAATTTTAAGTTAAAAACACCAATAAACTTAGTATATAGATGACAGTGAACGCTCACTTACAGCATCAACATTGTTAAGATGTACAGAGCAGTCACTTTCAACTGTTAAATTAATAAAACACAACATCTTTAGTTTAAATACTGGTTTTAAAAAGGCCAATCAAAAAAAAAGTGCAAACAAAATAAAACAATCTAGCAGCATACCTGTTGCATTTTTAGAAAAGACCAATCCATAGGTCTTTATCTTGGCCATGTCTTCAAGGTTGGGCTTATTTTTGATTTTTTTTCCATATTAAAGACAAATAGCAGATGTAATCACTATAATGTGTATAAATAGTCATAAAATTTTCTTTAACAGTCTACCATACAAGTATATTCTGCAAATAAAATGAATTTTACTTTAAAAAGTAAAGGCTGTCTATTATTTGGCCTTTGGTTCCAATGCTTGAAAACCCCAAAGTAACAAAATCATCTCCCCTCCTCCCACCCCCTAAAAAGAACCCTGCAGCTCCCCAAAGTTGGTAGACTTTGGCAACCACTGCGCATGTGACACTATGTGTCAGTTTCTTCTGATCCAAGGAGCACCCACTTGTGAGAAACAGTTAAGTGGTCTCCAAGAAGCCTTCCTGCCCAAGCCCGGTGTCGCAACCTTTTCATCAGCTGTCGTACATTTTACACTGACACACAAAGTGCTTATCAGTTCAAAGGATAAAAAATAAACAGAAATTAAAATTCTGTATTAAAATTTAAAACCATACTGTATTTCTCTTAGGCATGTGCCTTTCCCAGAATGCCTTCCTGTTTCTGAGGTCACTCATTTTTGCCCCCAGCTGCTATGGAAGGATTAAGTGACCCCCACCTTTAGCATGGCCACGAGCTGTTTGGCATCTGTTGGTCACTTCACCACTACCATCATTCGACAATTCAGCATCATCACCTAGACAACATGGTAATTGGAAGCCACAATATTTTTTTAAAAAAGCAATTAAAAAGAAAAAAATAGTATATTTCAACAATAAAACTGGCACAAGAAACACGTTTTTGTTTGTCAGAAAGGCAAGTAAATACTCAACTCTCTCCTTAACAGTGTTCAGACCTTTACAAAAGCAAATCAAGACAGTTTTAAGTCTTGTTATGTAACACAGGCTATTCAGTTATGCCCAGCACTACATCAGTGGTCAGTCAAACTGGGTGTGTAAAAGTAATGACGTTAGGGAAGTTATGCTCAGACACAGTACAACATTCATATAAAAAAAGTAAACTCCACATAAGTGAACTGTGGTTTTCTCCCTTAGTTTGACAACAAAATATTTCATACATTAAATTCATGGTAGTGTTTGCATTCAAATGTTGTATCATACATAAAATTAAAAGTGCCATTTCTAATCCACAGAAAATCCATCACAGAATGGTGGCGTGACATGACAATGTGCATGAATTTACCCTAAACAGGGAGACACCTAAAAGTATCACTTCCATAAGAAAAAAATGCTACGTTATGAAAAATACAAAAAAAAATCAGTAACTTTCATTTTCAGTATAAAACACTCACACTTATTTATCCACCTGATAGCATTGATCAGACCAGGGAGCTAGAACAAGACCGTTTTCCATCCGTGGAACTCCCTGAAGGTTCCTATGGACTGTAAGGCAGGGACTGGTGCGAGCCGATTACCCGGAGTGTGGTCACAAGCGAAACCTCCCCTGACTTTCTGCAGCACACTGCGTTGACAAAAGGAGAGGGTGACACCCATTCTCTATTATAGGCCAGCCTGTGGCAGCTTAAAACAAACAACGGCAACAAAAAACAAAAACGCAAGAGCTATTTAGAAAACGCAAGTTAAAATTAATTCTTAAACTGCTGACTTTGCACACACCCCGCAGTGACTGTCTGCCCCACGATGCACATGCGTGGAGCCCAGCACCTCCCACGAGGACGTGGCCTGGGCCATGCACGTGGGTCCCGGGCAGCTGCCATCTCCCCCAGCCGTGTCAGCTCCACCTGACTCAGGTGCCCCCACGCTTATCACATCCTTCTTAAGTTAAAGATGCTTCCAGAGCAAGCCTAATTGCCATTTGCTTAGTGTTTAGTTTGGAAATGCTTCTAATTTTAAGTCTTAAACAATGATTATTTGACTTCTACTGAACACACAGTATTTGCTAACACTGCTCACCTCCTGCTTCCCCCACCGGCCTCACGTTCGGCTTCCCCGTCATCACTTCTCTCCTTCCTTCTTCAGTCATTCTCTATCTTGCACCTTCTGCTACTTAATCTGCCTCCCAAGAACAAGTGACTTTGCTAACACACAACTGGTCAGACTCCCCACCCTCGGATCAATGATTGCCTGGGCTCATCTGCCCCACCATGACAGGAAATGGGCCCTCCCTCTCTCGCTTCACGTTCCCTCCACAAGAAACCCAGCTGCGTTCACTGACCACAAGAGAGCCACACACCCAAGAGTCCAAGGGTTTTCCTTAATAAAGGGTCTGACATACAACTTTCCTCAATGTGCATTTCACATCTGGACAAGCCAATCAAGTTTTTGTTTGTTTGTTTAGAGTCCATCTCCCCTGCCCCAAAAAACTGATAGCATGTGCCGTATCAGAAAAATCCTGGTCTTAGCAGATCAATATACAGAGTTATTTGGTCATTTGACAGATGCACTTTTTAAGGAGGATCAGGCTTCATTTTCTGTTGAAGAGTTTGTTACCATGGAGTCTGGTTTTCGAGTCATTCTATCCAGTTCTTCCTGAACATTTGACAACACAGTCTTTTGTCCTAAAAAAGAAAGGAAAAAAAAGGGCAATGATGCGAGAAAATAATCTTTAAAAAGGGACATTTAAGGACCAGCACTGTGGCACAGTGAGTTAAGCCATGGCCTGCTTTGCCAGCATCCCATATAGGCACTGATTTGAGTCCCAGCTGCTCTACTTCCAACCCAGCTTCCTACCGATGTGCTTGGGAAAGCAGTGGAAAATGACCCAACTCCTTGGGCCCCTGCACCCACATGGGAGATACAGAAAAAGCTCTGGACTCCTGGCTTCAGCCTGGCCCAGCTGCAGTTGTTGCGGCCATTTGGGAAGTAAACCAGCAGATGGAAGCTCTCTGTCTCTCCCTCTCTCTCTGCAACTCTTTCAAATAAATCAATCTTCTAAAAAATAAATAAATAAAAACAAAGGGACATTTAAAACAATGCAGAGTAAAATAAAAAAACAAAACAAAAAAACTCTTTCAAGTAAATAAAATTAAAAAACTCTCAAATAAATAAAATAAAACTCTTTCAAATAAAAAAAAATGCAGAGGGCCGGCGCTGTGGCATGGCAGGTAGAGCTGCCACCTGCAGTGCAGGCCTCCCATATGGGTGCCGGTTCCAGTCCCAGCTGTTCCACTTCCAATCCAGCTCTCTGCTATGGCCCGGGAAAGCAGTGGAGGATGGCCCATGTCCTTAGGATCCTGCACTCATGTGGAAGATCTAGAAGAACCTCCTGGATCTTGCCTTCAGGTTAGCCCAGCTCCGACCGTTGCAGCCAGTTAGGGAATGAACCAATCTCTGTCTCTCCGTAACTCTGCCTTTCAAATGAATAAATAAATCTTTAAAAATAAATAAATAAAATGATGCAGACTTCTGTAATTATGTGTAGTGACAATGTTGAGGTTCTGATGTGGTTTATCTCCCAAAGGTCCACATGTTGGAGGCTCCTCAGGGCAAGCTGGGAGGGTGCCTAGTGGGAAGTCCTTAGGTCAAATGGAGAGTCCCCAGGGAAGGAACTGTGCAAGCTGAATCCCTGGCTTCCAGTTTTGAGACATGATCCTTCCTCCTGCCACACATACCATGTGACCTAAGCTACACCCTGCACCACACTGTCTGGACTTTCAGCCCTCAAAACTATGAGCTACATAAAACTCTGCCTCACATTTAATAAGCAGTAGCAGAAAATGGACAAATACAGAGAGTAACCTTAGTAAGAATAAGGACAGCTTGTTCATTGGAAAGACTTTGAGAGATAATCTCATTCAGACTTCCTTAATTCTTTTTTTTTTTTTTTTTTTTTTTTGACAGGCAGAGTGGACAGTGAGAGAGAGAGACAGAGAGAAAGGTCTTCCTTTTGCCGTTGGTTCACCCTCCAATGGCCACCACAGCCAGTGCGCTGCGGCTGGCGCACTGCGCTGATCCAAAGGCAGGAGCCAGGTGCTTCTCCTGGTCTCCCATGGGGTGCAGGGCCCAAGGACTTGGGCCATCCTCCACTGCACTCCCTGGCCATAGCAGAGGGCTGGCCTGGAAGAGGGGCAACCGGGACAGAATCCGGCGCCCCGACCGGGACTAAAACCCAGTGTGCCGACGCCGCAGGTGGAGGATTAGCCTGTTGGCTCTCTCAGACCTTGGAGCTGCTGGAGGCCCAGGCTGCCCTGAGGATGGACTGGGGTCTCCGGAGGACCTCCTCTGTCCTAGACAAACCAGTCATGGCAAACACTATAGTAACACCCTTACAGTTAATGGAGAATTAAAGCGAAGAACCTTTGACAATATCCTCCAGCTCCCCAGGAAAATGTGCTGTTTCCCAAGGGACTTGGTTCTTTCGCTTCAAAGTCCTCCATGGCATCCAACTGTCCTACCAGCTCACAGGGAAGGACAGATGGGGGGCCACCAGAGGGGCATCCATGAGACAAGGAGGGGGCTTCATGGAGAAGACAAGGACCCTCCAGCGAGACGGTGAGGATTCACAGGCTCCAGCAGACATGAACAGAAAGCTTCATAAAGCATCACAGAAAATGAAACAATAAAATGCCCATGGTCCACCCCAGATCATGTTAAATCAACCTTTGGGAGACCATGGATTTGGATTGAGCACCAGTTCTGAACTCAACAGACCAAACCATTATAGTTTAATCACAGCAACCAAGCGCTAGTTAGTGGCAGGAAGCCCTATAGCCAACAGGGACCAACCAACTGATTGGTTGATAGACCGAACAGGATTCAGCTAGGTTGTTTTCTGTATCTCAGCTGTCTTTTCTATAAATGCTGTAAAGATCACATGATTAGCCCAGAATAAGCTCTGGTTCTTGGAGCTACCTGAATTGCAAATTGTTTGCTTTACTCTGCTGAAATCAATTTTACTGCTTTTAATTGCGCCAAGTTACTTACCCTTTCAGTAACCATGACCTCTAATAGGAATGTTATATATGTAGCAGAGCTACACATAAAATTTGCTCACTCACCCAGAAGCTAGTTCCCAAAAATATGAATGTATGTAAACCCCACTCAAAACGCGCCAAGAAAACCCACATGTCTCAAGTGCTCCCACTGCTCAGTGCCAAGTGAGGATCTGTTTCCTTGCTTGCCACTCAGGAGGCCGGGGGTCTGCAGGTCAGGTGAAGGCAGACACTCCAGGCTGCTCCCCATCCTTCCAGCCCTGCTCAACCACCAGGCTCCCCATCTCAGGGGGCCCTGCTGTACCTGACTTCTTGGCTGTGCTCTGTGCCCCACCAGCACCAGGACTCCCAGGAGAACCGGTTTTTTTACTCAGAAGACTGTTGAAGAAGCTGGCCAGCACTCCTTCACTTGCTGCATTATCTAGGGAAATCACAGGAAAAACAAAACAAAACAAAACACAGCATCACACAAACTGGATGACTTAATTAAACAAAAGCCCAGTTCTCACTGGAATCAGCCGTGGTGGCTATCATCTTCCCAGAACACCGGTTTCTACACTGTGAGTCCTTACCTAGCACTGCTGCTGAGGCTAACGAGGTCAACAGAAGCGTGTTACACCTCCCACCTGTCTGGGGGCCGTACAGATAACCTATGCTCCGCCTCATCTCCCTGTCTGCAAGGCAGTGTTTTTTAAAGGTTTCTGGGCCCTAATGCTCCAAACCTGCTGAAAACAGTACATCTCCTGAATGAACGCCATCAAATATATAAGAATTTAGCAGTAACAGTACAAACATAATGAGAAACACAAGGAAAGAATTCAGGGAGAGCATTGTGGTGCACAGAATTAGGCCTCCATCTGGGATGCTCACAGCCCATATTGGTCCATTCAAGTCCTACTACTCCATTTCAGATCCAGTTTCTTGCTAATGCATACTGGGAGGAGCAGATGATGGCTCAGACACTTGTGAACCTGCCCGTCACATGGGAAACCTGGAGGAAGCTGCAAACTCCTGACGTTGGCCTGGCCCAGCCCTAGCTGTTGCAGATATTTAGGAAGTGAACCAGTGGACAAAGGTTTCTCCCTCTCTCCTCTCTCTGCCTTCTGGAGTAGATGGGGATAAAAAAAAAAAAAAGCTAATAATCTAAAATATACATTTTAATGTGAGTTCATATTTTGGAATCCTCTATGAGGCAATCTGGGAGGCCTAACTGCAGTTTGTTCTTTCCTTCTTTTTCTTTCTTTTATTTTTTTATGCAAAGCTAAGTACATGGGCCTCCAATACCAACAAAGTAAATAGGCCCTGGTCTCTGCCAAGCACGAACCCCTCCCCCTGGGCAAAGAGAAATGGAAAGCAGCCCTTCCTGGGGAAGCGAACGCCCAGCTGTCAGGGGGCTCCTCAGACCCAGCCTCCAAGCCACTGTAGGGCACAGGCCTAGGACTAAAACACTCTCCATGGACACACAGGATACATACTTTTGATGTTTGGGTCTGGCTTCTTCACTGACGTGCCAGGGGAAGCACTTGGCACACTGGCTGGCCCTCCCCGGCCTTGAGTCCTTGGAGAGCCAGAGGGTCCTCTTGCAGGGGATTCCTAAGTCCAAAACCAGCCCAGGTCACATAGAGGCATAAAAATAACAGCAGACACATACTCCAAAAGTGAAGGCCTGATTCCACAGGATCCTTCCCAGTCCAGGGTGAGACAAGAGTGACACAGACAACAACGTCAGTTCACTCCAGTTCCCAACTGAAGTCCTTCATCAGACTCCTCGAGACATCACATGATGCTCCTAGCTGTGGGGCTGCAGGGAAAGCGGACTCCCTTTAGAATATGAAAGCCCACCCAAGCAATGGCACAGAGTCTGAAGCACCCATGACACTGGGCCTTGACCCTCTGTGTAGTGGAAGGTACTCACGGAGGCTCTCGTGGGCGTGACTGGCTGCTTGGCAAGGAGTGACTGCAAAGAGAGGGACAAACTGGCCGTTAACCAAGGCCTGCAGAGTGCAATGAAGCTCTGGAGAAAAACATACTCCAATATTCCACTAGAGGGCACCAGTAACAACAACAAAGTCCTAAGTTCTACAATATAAATGCAAAAACACTTAAAAAAAATTATTCCAAGTAATCAGTTGTGAAGCTAGGAAAGCAAGCTCTGGCTGATGTCTCCATCCTCCTGCTAATGGCATCCTGGGAGGCAGCAGTGATGGCTCAAGTAGTCGGGTCCATCCCCACACCCAGGTAGGAGACCTGGATTGAATTCTGGCTCCGGCCTAGTCCAGCCCTGGGGAGTGAACCAGCAGATAGGCACGCACTGTCTCTCAGATAGATAAATAAATAAAAATGTTTAAAGACCAACTGATCTACCTGTACCATCAGGCACACCCCAGACATGTCTAACAATTGTCCAGGTAAAAGGGAAACGTGAGATAGGGTTTATGTTCTAACCTGTCAGCTTGGGGAAACTACTATCATCACTACGGCAACGGGCATCACCGGCCTTTCTGCATGGGGCTGTGCAAGGCTCCATGAAATAACAGAAGTGAGGCGGGTGATCTGGTAGACTGTCCGCACAGGAAGTAAGCCAGAAAACCTTCCCTGTTTCTAGAGAAAGAGCACCTAAAACAATCTGCAAGGCAAGCAGGTAGGCAGTCCAACCCTACTAATCCCGGAGAGACGGGAGACAGATGGGAAGGAGGAGGAGACCTGGTAAGCTCTGTGACTCCCCATGTGTGGACACCCCAAGCCCTGCCCTGGAGATCTGACATCTCATGCACGCGGCAGCCTCTGTTCCAAACCTCACTGGTCTTCTTACCTGTTGCTTCATCAGGAACACCTGCTCATCCTCTGCTGCCAACTCTTTGTCATGGACCAGCTGTGAAGCGATACACAGGTTTATGGCCACAGACCAAGAATATTCGTAACTACCATCATGCTTCATGCTGCGAGGAGAAGCTTGGGCTTGGGCCTCCACATGGGGCTGAGGGATTCCTGCTCAGACGGCAGAATTAACATTTTTCTGGCCTGGCACAGACCCACTCCCCAAACCATACACAGTAGGTGGCCAATTAACATCTGAGTCTGGCAGGTTCGAAACAACACATCCCAGAAGAGAATCTACAGGGAGTTCGGAGCAGCAATCCAGAGGTGGCCACAGCAGTGCCTGGACTTTATGAGCCACCACCCCGCTCCAGTGGGCATACCATCACTCCTGGCCTGCTATCCAGGCCATTTACCCAACACTGGACCTCATTAAAGACTAACAAAAAGGACTTTGCATTTTTTTTCCCCAAAGTGGCACAGTGTGCGAGATCTCTTTCTTTTCCCATTTGAAACACCTAAACTCTGCAAGTGACTGACTTAAGTACCTTTCTCACAGGGGGTTTCACGATAAAGTCCTCATATGCATCTTCTGGCTTCACAGTCGTGAAGTTTTCATGTAAAATAGCTATTTTCTTTTCATTATCCCAGCCTGCAGGTCTAAAGGCAAAGAGACAGGGATTGACTTGCTTTTCCCCGGACTGCCTGATGGCATCTGCAAAGCACACTCCTGGCTCAGACTGTTTCCCACAAGATCTGGTGACTGCAGGGGGTGGCTTGCAGCTTCTGAGAGAGAAGCCAGAATCCACTTCAGGAATAACAAAGCAGGTAACACTGCACATCCTGCTCCACCCATACCAACTCAGGGGTGCCAGGCCTAAGGGAGCCAGTGTGGAATGACTAGGCTCACTGTCCCACTGAAGTGTACACAGTCACCAACTCCACCTCAAGGAGCCAGGACACAATGGGGCCTGTTCTGGCAGAGGACCACGCAGAGAGCAGCAGAGAGCAGAGCTCAGGATGTGACTGTTTCTCCTGGACCATGGCATGGAGGCTTCCCTCCTACACAGTCACTGTGAACTCTTGGCAACATCATCTTCTGAACTCATTCATTAATTTTCCTGGCATGGAAAGATATGTCCTGAAGCCACAAAGTGACTAGAGCCTATGTCTAACCTTGGCCCCAAGGTGTCCCTGACACTCCCCCACGGAGGCTGCCCTGCTGGACACCACAGGACAACATGTCACCTAGGTTCCTGCCTGATTCTCTTATAGGTAGCAATTATAAAATGGCCCACACAATACCCATTTGAACTCAGGAAGCTCAGAAAGATGGCAAACGATCATTCTCCACCCAACTCCTATTCCACAGCTCCATAACCAAGAGGGTGCTTATCCAGGGCACTCCATTCACCAAAATGGTCTTGCTGACTACACCAATCTCTAGATAAGAAACAGAGCTAAAAGCGCAAAGGAACAAGGCATGCTCCAGACACTGCCATGACCTCTGCAGCCTTCAAAAGCTATGAGATGCTTCTCCATTCCCAGCACCCCCAAACCAGTCTCTCTGCTCCCCTTTCACCTCAGGATCACATGTGATTTGGCTATGAGCAATTCCAATTCCAAAAACCTACTAAATCTGTGCCTTTGATGCTTGCCTGACTGCTCTGGATGACTGTCTAAAACCAGGTATGCTAGGTGAGCATTTGGTACAGCACTTAAGATGTTACATGGGAAGCCTGCATCCCATATCAGAGTCCCTGGGTTTGCGTCCTGGCTCTGCTGCCAATTCAACTTCCTGCTAATGTGCATCCCAGAAGGCAGCAAGTGATACCTCAAGTACTTGGGTCCTTGCCACTCACATGGGAGACCCAGACTGAGTTCCAGGCTCCTGGCTTTAGCCTGGCCCAGCCCCAGCTATTGCAGACATTTGGGGGAGTGAATCAACAGATGGAAGATTCTCTCTCTCTGGCTTTTAAATAAATTAATAAATAAGACAAAATCAGGTATGCTGTCCGTGAGTGGCCTGAGTGAGTGCAGAACAGAACCTATGTGGTTCTCTGAGAGCCCCTTTCACACCTCCAACCTCTCACTGACCGCCCGTCCCTTCCTCCTGCACTGCCTGTCCTCCAGCAGCCCCTCTGCTTTCCCTGCCACACTTCTCCACTACTCCAGCACTATTCTTTCCTCTTCAGCTATGCGTGTGACCCCTGCAGTGCCATGTGCAGGGACCAGAGTGCATGCATTTCTGGGTCCCCAGTGGAGAATCCAGGTACACGGTGGTGGTGGTGGGGGGGGGGGGCTGAGTAAGCTCTGCAGAGCAAGCAAATGTAACTGCTAAGTCATGAGAATATCTAAGCCTAAACATCAATCTGATGATACAAGTCCTCTCAGAGCACAGGATCACCATTTATTTAGTAACATCTAGGGTTCTCCAGTAAGCACATAGGCCTCCACGCATCTTCAAGACCAGTTGGGGTCGGTGCTGTGGCACAATGGGTTAGTGCCCTGCCCTGAAGTGCTGGCATCCCATATGGGCGCTGGTTCGAGATCTGGTTGCTACACTTCCAATCCGGCTCTCTGCTATGGCCTGGAAAAGCAGTAAAGATGGCCCAAGTCCTGGGGCCCCTGCACCTGCGTGGGAGACCCCGAAGAAGCTCCTGGCTTCAGATCAGCGCAGCTCCAGCTGTTGAGGCCAACTGGGGAGCGAACCAGCGGATGAAGACCTTTCTCTCTCTCTGCCTCTCCTCTGTTTAACTCTTTCAAATAAACAAAATAAATCTTAAAAAAACAAAACAAAAACAAAAACAAACAAACAACAACAACAAAAAACAAAAATCCCAGGCAACTCCAGTGGCTCCCAAAGTTGAAAAGTCGGAAACACTGAGCACAAACCCGTCTGACTGGGATGCATGCAGAATGCAAGCAGCCATCCCTGCCAATGAGCACAGGAACTACTGCCTACTCAGGATCCCCAAAGAGAAAACTCCTTTAGACCTCAACTCCCTCTTCCCACAACTGTACCAGACGACAGCAAGTGTCCCACACAGCTGGTGAAGTTCTGGCAACTTGCTCTCCCTGAAGAAGGCTACACCCCTCAGTGCACCCCGCTTCCCTCAGGCAGAGCGCCTTCTAGTCTGGAAGGGAGCAGAGAAAGGTGGGTCTCCGCCTCCAGGCAGCAGACAGAGGCACCTTACTTGAAACATGTGAAAAGCAAGTGAATGACAAAGACTCTGAAAGCGTTACAGCTGAAGAACTCACATAAACACTGCATCCTTTTCCACAACTAGGGCAGGTGTGGTGAAGTGGAACCCGTATGTTCTGTGCACAATGTACTTATACAAGAGGTCGAGATTCTTCTCTTCCTTCACTGATGTGTAAATCAAGGCAGCGCCATCTAATCGATCTTCTTAAGGAAAACAGACTCACCAGGGGAGACAGAACCACACACACAGCATAAGCCTCCAAGTGGCACTCAGGGCCTCGTCAATTTTTGATCACTACAGGAGCAACAGAAAGCTACAACTTACAAACGAAAAAAGGCAGAGGCCGGTGCTGTCACAGCAGGTTAAGCCTGCAACCCTGGTATTCCATGAGCACCAGTTTCAGTCCTAACTGTTCCACCTCCCATCCAACTCCCTACTACTGAGCCTGGGAAAGCAGATGATGACCCAAGTGGTTGGGCCCCTGCACTCATATGGGAGACCCAGATAACACTCCTGGCTATGGCCTGGTTCAGCACCAGCCCCAGCCATTGTAGCCATTCGAGGAGTGAACCAGCAGATGGAAAATCTCTCTCTCTCTCTCTTTAACTCTTTAAATGAATAAATACATCTTTAAAAAGAAGAAAAAAAGATGGGGCTGGTGTTGTGGTGCAGTGGGTGCTTGTTGACACCAGCATCCCACATGGGCACCAGGTCTAGCTGGGCTGCTCTGCTTCCTATCCAGCTCCCTGTTAATGTGCCCGGGAAAGCAGCAGAGCATGGCTCAAGTAGTTGGGCCCCGGCACCCACATGTGAGATCCAGATGAAATTTCTGGCTCCTGGCTTCAGTCTGGCACAGCCCTGGTCATTATGGCCTTTTAGGGAGTGAACCAGCAGATGGAACACAACTCTAATTCTACCTTTTAAACAAATAAAATAAACCTTTTTATTTTATTTTTATTATATATTTACTTCTATTTTAATAAATCTTTTCATAGAGAGAGAAAGGTTTTTCAAATGGCCTTAACAGCTGAGGCTCAGCCAGGCCAAAGCCGGGAACCAGGAACATCTTCCAGGTCTTCCATGTGGGTGCAGGGGCCCGAGCACTTAAGCAGGGAGCTGGATTAGAAGTAGAGCAGCCAGGATTTGAACCAGCGCCCATATGGGATGCTGGCATTGCAGACAGCAGGTTAATCCATTACACCACAACACCAGCCTCTAAATATATCTTCTAAAAAAAATGAAAAAAGTAAACAGTAGCATATGAAACAAATCAAAAGCATGAAGCCTATTACCATCAGCAGGCCATGTAGTTCACCGTCTTGACCCCCTCAACATCAAGGTTGCTTCCCAAGAGGTTAAGTTAATGGCTCTATGATGTCCACTCTCTCAGAATTCCAAGGTACACAGTCCCTTCCCAAGCAGGAACTCACACACGGTAAAGCTTTTTTGAGGTTTGAGTGCCAATGAGCTCAAAGGCAAAGGTAGGAACCCACCCCAAGGTCTGGGACTACTGACATTACAGAAGTAAGGTTCCAAAGACAGACTGCCAACACAGCACCCCTCATGGACAGCACAAAACCAATTCAGGGGAAGCACCTGTTGCATCTGAAGCACTATGTAGTTCAGTAATCTCTTTTGAATAAAAGCAAACTTTTATAAGATTTCTAAGACAGAATAATGAAAAATAATGTGGTCAATGACTACATAATCAGCTTCCTTGTAATGAAATCCTATCAAATACACTGCATTAAAAAGTAATCAAAGGGGCTGGCACTGTGGCATAGTGGGTAAAGCTGACGCCTGCAGTGCCAGCATCCCATATGGGCACCAGTTCAAGTCCCAGCTGCTCCACTTCTGACCCAGCTCTCTGCTATAGCCTGGGAAAGCAATAGAAGACGGTCCAAGTCCTCGGGCCCCTGCACCCACGTGGGAGACCTGAGAGAAGCTCCTGGCTCCTGGCTTTGGATCAGCACAGCTCCAGTCGTTGTGGCCATCTGGGGAGTGAACTATAGGATGGAAGACCTCTCTCTCTCTGCCTCTGCCTCTCTATAACTCTGCCTTTCAAATAAATAAATAAGTCTTTAAAAAAAAGTGATCCAAGATAGGCCAAAATCAGTAAGCCTCAAATTCCAATGAGGTAAAAGATACAATTTCCCCCAACAGAAGACTATTCTGGGTTCCTAAGGAGCTTCACCCAAAGGGTGAAGGGAGGGAAGTCTATGCCCCTGGGCCCGACACAGCACCCCAAGGATACACTGGAGGCAGAACCTCCGCAGGTGCGACTGGATGAAGTCCAAGTGCTCGTCCCTGTAATCGTGCTCCTTCTCCAGGACGCTCACTGCATCACACTGCAGGGGAGACAGCAAGACAAAGAGTCACCTTCTGCCTCTGCCTGCTGAGGAGGGAACAGAGCCTTCTGCAAACGAACTACAGGACAGCACGGGTGACAGCCAGCCAAGGATCCCAGCAGGAATTGGAGAAGAGCCAGAAATCACCGGGGAGCTGTCCCTCTCATTCTGGGCCTGCTGCTCCACGTACAAGCTGGATATAACAGGCCTGTTCAGGTCACAGTTGTTCTAACTCGGAACCAGCTCTCGTGAGCCACACTGGGCAAAGCTGTGGCCGCTGTCCACAGAGCTCCATGCTCCAGAACAGGGTGAAACTGGCACACCCCATACTTGGTAACACGGTGAATAACTGGCAGTAAAGTATTCTGGAAGCCAAAAGTTTTTAAGGCAACATTTTTTTCTTATGTAAGAAACATAAGTTTACTCCTGCATAACTGAACTTAACTCCTATTCCCAGCTAATCATTCTCATCATCAGTTTGGGTGAGATGAACCAGTTCACACAGCTGCAGGAAAACTGCTTTTTGGGGCAGGTATTTGGCATGGAGGATAAAAAGCTGCTTGGGACTTTGACATCGCATACAGGAGTGCCTGGTTTCAGGCCCGGCTCCTCCCGATTCCAGCTTCCTGCTCATGTGCACCCTGGGAAGCAGGAGGTGATGGCTCAAGCAGCAGGGTCCCTGGCTTTAGCGTGGCCCAGCCATGGCTGCTGCAGGCATTTAAGGATTGAACCAGCAGACAGATCTCTCTCTCTCTCTCTGCCTTTCAAATAAATTAAATAAATAAGGCAAACAAGCTAATCTCTTAAAAAAGAAAATTGCTTTTAGTTCTGAGTTTGCCTAAAAAGTCAACAGTGCTTCATAGACTAACCCAGGCAGAAGCAACCTGAGTGATGTCCTGTCTCCAGTGACAACATTAAATGACAGTGTTTTTTCCTAGCCTGACAGATTCAGTACCTTAATGAATCCTGAGCAAGTCGAATGCTCCCTTGTGAACTAACTTTATCCAAAGTTTGCTCTTCTCAAACTCTCCTCCCAGTGGTGCTGGTCGCATGCCTGCACGCCCCTAGCACACACCTTTGTGCACACCACCAACACAGGGATCCCCAGGTTGTGAGTCAGCACGTTGTCACCCAGGGGCAAGGCAACACTCTCTTCATCCGAGCCTGCAGTCAGAGGGCCTCTTCTCTGCGGGGAACCTTGACAACCTTCCTCAGGCTCGATATAGTCTTGGAAATCTTTCACAACTATAGTGGATGAAAGAAAAAAATATATATACAACAATAAAAAACACATTAGCTTTAGCAAACTGAAAAAGGCAGCAACTAGCACAGAAAATAAGCAGTCACATGTGACAGAACTTCCTAGTTGCATCTGACTGCAATCTTAGGGATCTGGCCATGGTGATGCAAAGTGCCAATGCAGACACATCTGAGGGGCCTTGTCACCCCAGAGCAGCCAGGACATCCCCCTAAACCTTTTTAATTCTGTCTAACTCCTAAACAGACCTGTAAGAAATTCTAAGGCTTCCATACCTTTTACAATGAAAAAAGCCAATTCTGTACATATATTCAATTTTAAATATTAGAAAAGTTGAACTGTGCTATTTTAAGACAGGCAACTATTTTTTTTAATTTTTTTTTTTACAGGCAGAGTGGACAATGAGAGAGAGAGACAGAGAGAAAGGTCTTCCTTTTGCCGTTGGTTCACCCTCCAATGGCCACCGCGGCTGGCATGCTGCGGCCGGCGCACCGCGCTGATCCGATGGCAGGAGCCAGGTGCTTCTCCTGGTCTCCCATGGGGTGCAGGGCCCAAGCACTTGGGCCATCCTCCACTGCACTCCCTGGCCACAGCAGAGAGCTGGCCTGGAAGAGAGGCAACCGGGACAGAATCCGGCGCCCCGACCGAGACTAGAACCCGGTGTACCGGTACCGCTAGGTGGAGGATTAGCCTACTGAGCTGCGGCACCGGCCCAAGACAGGCAACTATTAGAAACAGCTATATCATACAAAACCCATCAGGGTCCTCACTAGAGATACCCGGTAAAACATCTGAACTCCACAAAGATACACCATGCTAGCTACAAAGCACTGAGGTCCTTCAGCACTAGGTGATGAGGCCAGACCCGCCCAGCACCACAGCATCGCCACATTACCCTCACCTGGTAGATCTGGTATCCTCAGCAGAGCCTAAGTCACATGTGCAGGGTTCGTCACTGTTCCTGCCTAAAGGGCCAGCAGTACAGCATCACTTCTTACTACACACGTCCACTGCTCCGGCTAACGAGGGCCTCCAAGTTGACAGTAGTACACTGGCTCATTTAAGCCAAGAACCACACAGCCCACACACCTGCCCCTTGTGTGGACACAGCAAAGCTGTCTTGTTGAGCCATGGCACACAAACACTGTGGTTAAAGCTACCAAGAGTCAGAGGAGCAAACAGGTGGCTCTACCGTTCTACGCCCAATCAGACTGAGGGACCGGCAGGCCTTTTATCTCATCAACAACACACACAGCAAGTAAATGCAAATACCAGAAATAAAAAGAACCTGAGGGAGACGGTCTGGCACAGCCTTTAAGACACCACTTGAGGGGCCAGCACTGTGGTGCAGCAAGTTAAAGCCCTGGCCTGAAGCGCTGGCATCCCATATGGGCACTGGTTCTAGTCCCGGCTGCTCCTCTTCCAATCCAGCTCTCTGCTGTGGCCTGGGAAGGCAGTAGAAGATGGCCCAAGTCCTTGTGCCCCTGTACCCATGTGGGAGACCCGGAAAAAGCTCCTGGCTCCTGGCTTCGGATCAGCTCAGCTCCAGCTGTTGCAGCCATCTGGGGAGTGAACAAGTGATGGGAGACCTCTCTCTCTGTCGCTACCTAACTCTTTCAAATAAATAAAAATAAATTTATATATATATATGTAAAATGATTCCCACCATAAAGGAATGACTTAATTGCAGTGTCTAATGGCAGGGGGAAATTCACAGGTTTTTAAGTAACTTGCCATTTTACCAAATAGGTTGGAAGGTAGAGCTAACGTGCATAACATATATGTAAATGAGAAGGGAGGATCATAAAAAGAGCGAGGACTGTGCAACTTGGATGTGCGTTTTCCTTAGGTCTACACAATCCACCGTGCTAACAATCTCTATCTAGCTGGGGATGGCTGGTGTTTCACAGCAGGGAGCCTGAGGCTCCCCTTTCACATCAGAAGGGAGCAGGGGCACGAACGAGATCACAGAGACAGCGCCCTTCCTGGCTGCTGCTTCCTATCTTATCCCTCCTACCTCACTGGCCACTCGTGGGTTCCACAGTCCAAGACCCCACAGACTTTCGTATGCAAGAGAAGCCTCAGACAGCAAGCAGGAAAGGTAACAATCAGAGAGGAACAAGCACCACTTTCTGGTGGCTCTGGGGAACACCTTCCCTCTCAGATGGTTCTTAGTCAGCTGCCACAGACCCAGGGCTACTGGGGAACATAACCCTGAAACACAGTGGTCCAACCACGGAGCAGCTTCCAAAATCAGCAAACTGGAGATGGGTGCTGGATCAGAAACTATTTGGATAACAGCCTTCACACACTCAATGTGAAACCTAGAGTCCTATTCATCTGGGAAGTGGGGTCCTCTGAACACAAGGATGGCCAACGTAACCTAAAATCAGCCCATCAAAGGCACTCCTATATGCGGCAAACAGAGCTCCCTACCAGGCCAAACATCTCGGAGGGGCGGGGACAGCAGGGAGGCCCTTCACAGGTTACCCAGACCTGCGATCCAACAGGGGTCCAGTGATCACTAGTTCCTCTCCAGTGTCCTCTCCTCCTTCCCTTCAAAACCAAACCCAACCCTGACACTTGGGACACAGAACTGAGACTGAATTTCCCGGCCTCCGTAACAAGACAGCACGTGCCCTTCGGCCCTTCCTTCAACTCCTCCTTCCTGCTGCCTGGACGTGGATGTGAAGGCTGGAGCTCCAGGTGTCAGGAGGGAGAGAACCTCACCCAAAAATAACAGAACAACAAGGACAAAGGAATCAACGGTCCTGACCCGTCTTCCCAGGCTGCTTCCAATCCTGAACCGCCTCACTGAACTCACAACTCACTGATAAAAATCCCAGTCTTGCATGAACCAGCATTATCTCAGGTTTTCCAGCACATGCAGCTGAACCAAATCCTCCGTGACACAGCCACCAACAACTGAGATCACAAAATGAATGCAGGGGCTCATGGAAACCTCAGATCCCCAGGAACAGGCATCTTGCCAGCTGCATCCCCAGTAACTGGTACAGAGCAGATACTTTCCCTGCCTCGGAAGGAACAACATCCTTGGCTCAATCCTTCCCCTTTTTTCTGTTGTAACAAATCCTTACAAGGTTATCAGCGCAAGAAAACAGGTTCAAAGGACCACAGTCTCCAGGACACGAGCCCCCTCATCCGGGAGGAAAGCTCCAACTGCAGGGACACAGACAGCTCGTCAGCCTCACAGTTACTCTGAGAAGCTGTCTTTATTTCAGGGGAAAAGAGGCTTTATCTAGAAAGGTCAGTGGCTGGAGACAGACAAGCTGAGCTGCATAATAATCACTGCGGCGCACATGTGGGTGACCCAGGAAACACACATGCATACAAACACACTGAGAGGAAGATGTTGAACGCTCCACTTTAGCTAACGTGGGACAGGAACAACATTAAGGTGAGGGACAGGAAAACGCATCAAAATTCCTGACCCTTCTGCCTGTAAGAATGAAGAAAGCATGTGCCATGCCCTAGGAGCCGCCCTCAGTAATTCACTAGAGGGAGTGATGTCATCCTGTGGAAATAGGCCAGGCGAGGCCAAGCCTACCCTGGCTAAGACAGCACTGCCACGGCTCCAGCACCTGCCCCTCCCATCTCCCTGGCAAGTGGACAGAAGCTGATGTAACTGCACAGAAGCAAGGAAAAAGAAAAACAAGCTCCTGAACCACATTAAGGGGGAAAAAACAACTTCCTTTTATTTGCAAGTTCTTTGTTCTCATAAGGACTTGGACATCCTTCGTCTTAAAATAGCCTTTCATCTCAAGGAACCAAAAAATGACCTTTCTGTCTTAACTAAAATCTTATGTACTGGGTTGTAAAATCAATTGGTAGGAGCTGACGGGTTTGTCTTGCTAGGGCTTCCTCTAAACCTGCCCACAACAGGGGCCTTAATGGAACTCTAGGGCAGGAGATCACCACAAATCCCCACACCTCTACTGCTAACTTAGCAGGTACTGAGACTCACTGCACTGACCTCATTTCAGTGAGCAAGGGAAGAATTCTCATTTTAAAACAGAACCAATAAAGGTAACAAGAAACAGTGACTCATTCTTCAGCTGTAACACTTGAGATAAGGATTGAATCCTTCTGACCACTGAGCAACTGAAACACATGGTGAAAACAAAACAAACACTACGCAAAGGAAGCCTCTTGGCTTTGAAAAGGACGGTGGTTAGAACTTTTCACAGGGGCAGTGCTGTGGTGTAGTGGGTAAAGCCACCACCTGCAGTGCTGGCATCCCCTATGAGTGCCAGTTCGAGTCCTGGCTGCTCTACTTCTGATCCAGCTCTCTGCTATGGCCTGGGAAAGCAGTGGAAGATGGCCCAGGTCCTTGGGCCCCTGCACCCGTGGGGGAGACCCAGAAGAAACTCCTGGCTCCTGGCTTCACATTGGCATAGCTCTGGCTGTTGCAGCCATCTGGGGAGTGAACCAGCAGGTGGAAGACCTTTCTCTCTCTCTCTCTCTACCTCTCTGTAACTCAAATAAAATAATCTAAAAAAAAAAAGAAAAGAAAAGAAAAGAAAAGAACCTTTCAAAGAGACTGTAAATTCTATTATACTTACACTTCCGTTCCAGCTCCCTCATTTCTTCTGGCGGAATTTTCATCTTATCAATGTGCTCACGTAAAACACTAGCCCATTTCTGTAAAGATTCCATCACAGTCCAAGGCCTAGACATGTCTGCAACAAGAATGACCAAGGTCTCCGGCAAGGATTCTGCAGACACTGCAAATTTCAGCAGGCCTTTGTGGTACAGGTCTCCATCGAGGATCCACACGTTGCAGCGTGTGTGATCTGAGGGAAAAACGAACCCGAGTTATTTCCTGACAACCAGCCACATCAAGATCTCAAAGGTGACCATCAAGAATGTCACCCTAACTCACAAGAGCCCCAATACTCAGCAATCCTTGGTCCTCGTGCCTGATGAGCTGAGTGGTCCTAAACTTAAACTAGCACAACGTATGAAGAGTCCACACGTAAAAAGACTTGAACAATGCTTAAGGAATAGAGTAAGGTATTTTACTTTCTTTTTTAAAGATTTATTTTATCTGAAAGGCAGAGAGAGAGAGGAGCATCTATCCACTGGTTCCCTCCCCAAATGGCCGCAACAGCCTGGGCTGGGCCAGGCCAAAGCCAGGAACTCCATCCTCGTCTCCCACACAGGTGGCAGAGGCTCAAGTATGTGAGCCATCTTCCACTGCTTTCCCAGGCACAGCAGCAGGGAACTGGATTGGAAGCAAAGCAGCAGGAAGCTAAACCAGTGCTCAGATATAGCATGTTGGTGTCAGACGCAGCAGCCTAATCTGCTTTGCCCCAGTGCCAGCCCAAAGACATTTAACTATCAGTAAGAACCAAAAGATACTAACGTTCACTCTGCCACAGTTTAAATAACCCATTGTTGTAAGCGATCTGTGAGCGGTCACTGTGCCCAAGCGCCTGTGGTTAAACACACCCTTCTTGTGTCGGTCCCAACATGCAATGTATTCATTGACAGCATCTTTGTATTTTAATGCTAAGATAAAATCAATACTGACATAAATTTAGATATGAAACACTGGATGCCTGATAAGAGGACTAGTTATTTCTGTTATGATAATAATGTGGTTATGCTTTTTTAAAACCCTCATCTTTTAAACCTAGAGGTATTCACAGATGAAATGATACAATGCCTAAAATCTGCTTCAAAATATCCAGTGTGGACTGAAGGGAGAAAGGGAGATTATAGCTGAAATAAAATTGACCAGAAATGCAAGTCAAGTGATAGGCACACTGTGGTTCATGCTACTGGACTCTCTACTTTTATGTGGGTGTGCCTGTACATATGTATATTTGTCATAATCTGTTGAAACATACACACACACATTTGCAAATACTGAAATTTAATGAAGCGGTTCCAAAATCATACCTGGATGACCAAACTGAACAACATAATTCTCCAAAATGATAATATATTTTAAAAAAATTTTAGATATTTTTCACCATTTTTTTTTAAAGATTTATTTATTTATTTGAAAGTCAGAGTTACAAAGAAAGAGGAGAGGCAGAGAGAGAGAGAGAGAGAGAGAGAGGTCTTCCATCTGAAGGTTCACTCCCCAGATGGCCGCAACAGCCGGAGCTGTGCTGATCTGAAGCCAGGAGCCAGGAGCTCCTTCCGGGTCTCCCAAGTGGGTGCAGGGGCCCAAGCACTGCTTTCCCAGGCCATAGCAGAGAGCCAGAAAGGAAGTGGAGCAGCCGGGTCTCAAACTGGCGCCCATATGGGATGCTGGCACTTCAGGCCAGGGCATTAATCCGCTGCGCCACAGCGCCGGCCCCCCAGTATTATTCTTTATAAAAGAACCTGAGGGGGGCTGGCGCCATGGAGTAGCATGTAAAGCCACCACCTGCAGTGCCAGCATCCCATATGGGTGCCGGTTTGAGTTCCAGCCACTCTATTTCTGATCCAGCTTTCTGCTAATGGCCTGGAAAAGCAGTAGAAGATGGCCCAGTTGCTTGGGCCCCTGCACTCACATGGAAACCCAGAAGAAACTCCTGGCTCCTGGCTTAGGATCAGCCCAGCTCTGGCCACTATAGCCTTTGGGAAGTTAACCAATGGATGGAGACCTTTCTCTCTGTCTCTCTCTGTAACTCTACTTTCAAATAAATAAATACATCTTTAGAAAAAAGAAAGAAGCTGAAGCAAATTCCTGCCATTAAAACTATCACTTTGGGGGCAGCGCTGTGGCAAAGCAGGTAAAACCACCGCCTGCAGTGCTGTCATCCCATTTGGGTCTAGTTGGAGTCCTGGCTGCTCTACTTCCAATCCAGCTCTCTGCTGTGGCCTGGGAAAGCAGTGGAAGATGGCCCAAGTGCTTGGGCCCCTGCACCCACATGGGAGACCCGGAAGAAGCTCCTGGCTCCTTGCTTCGAATCAGTGCAGCTCTGGCTGTTGCAGCCATTTGGGGAGTGAACCAGCGGATGGAAGACCCCTCTCTCTCTCTCTCTCTCTGCCTCTCCTTCTCTCTCTGAGTAATCTGACTTTCAAATAAATAAATAAACCTTAAAAATATATCACTTCATTAACTTTTTTCCAATAAATTCCAACATATACGTTAAAAATCTATTTTTTCTATAATCATCAAAATGCTATAAAAAACTTTATATTCATGAATTTAGTTTAAAAGTATAAGGTATCTAAATCTAGGTATACTTTCAAATCTAACATCTGAGTATTTTACAGAGGTTTTAGTTTGGGCTCTGTGAATGCAGTCTAAAAAGTACTACTCCCCATTACCCACTACACATAACTTGCACATGCTCTTGGATGCACACACATGATGTCCTTAACCCAGCAGGCTACATTTTGTGACATGTCATATCCCACCACTAAAAAGGTACAAGCCAGAAACCATGTTTCCCTACCTTTGTGACTTCCTGCAATGTGTGTTATTTATAACTGAGTCACACCACACAGTAAAAAGGCTAGGCTGAAAAATGTGTAATTAACAACAAATAAGGACAGCTCTTTCATCAAGCAGAAACTCACAAGTAGGTGGCCTTAAAAAAAAAACAAACAAAAAAAAACACAAAAAAACAAACCCTATAAATGCAAAGCCCCAGAAGTTTCTGAGATAATCTTAAAGCAATCTAAAATAGAAGTTAACATGTACTTCAACTCAAAGGCACGCCATACATATGGTTAACATGAAGCTTTGGCATGCAATATGTTTTCACCATCTGGAAACAGAAGAGGCTAGAACCTCACAGAATATCCACACCACACGCTGTATTTTCCAGAGAAACAGAACAGGGCACCGGAGCTGTCATCAGGTTTCAAAGCTCTCCTTTACCCAGGACACACAGCATCTCATTCTACCCACCTGCAAAGCAGGCAGCACCACAGCATTCCGCACATGAGGAGACTGCAGCGCAAAGGGGCGAAGTCAGCGACCCAAGGATGCACAACTATTAACCACAAGAGTGGCACTCGAACCTGTCCTGCCTGGCTCCAAAGCCCAAGCTCTTGTCACAATGACCATGCAGCCCAACAAAAACAGGAAGCCAGAGGCAAATGTATGAGGTCCTCCAGGCCTGGCTCAGAGGCCCAAGTCTCAGTCCTGTTTGGAGACTTAAATGGGCCTAGATGGACCCCTGAATGCTTCTGTCATTTTTATAGAAGACAGAGCCCTTGGCACCTGGTCTACTTCCTGCCTCGTGCCTTCCTTGCATGGCCTTCAGGGAACGTGTGGCATGACAAAAGCAGCCCGGGCAGGGGAGTAAATATAAAATCCCTGGAGTTCTCAGATGACCACTGAATGAACAGCAGTACAGTGCAGTTTTCCAAGGTTTCACAAGGGACCCTGACCCATGCCCTCCACTAAAAAGCTCTTGAAGAGGGAAGAATCACAGGCTGGAAGCAAACCAGGTTCTTCCTTTTAGCAGTAATAAACTGGGGGACCAGAGGATTAGCTCTCACTCACATAACCACTCTTCAGTCATGGTCCCTGCTGCTTACATGTGTAAAAGCAAATTAAGAGAAATCAATTTTTAGGTCCAGCGCTGTGGCTTAGAGGGTAAGGCCACCGCCTGCAACGCCAGCATCCCACATGGACGCCAGTTTAGGTCCTGGCTGCTCCACTTCCGATCCAGCTCCCTGCTATGGCTTGGGAAAGCAGTCGAAGATGGCCCAAGTGCCTGGGCCCCTGCACCCATGTGGGAGACCTGAAAGAAGCTCCTGGCTTCAGGTTGGCACAGCTCTTGCTGTTGTGGCCAATTAGGGAGTGAACCAGCGGATGGAAGACCTCTCTCTCTCTCTCCCTCTCCTTCTGTGTAACTCTGACTTCCAAATAAATAAATAAATCTTTAAAAAAAAAAAAGCAATTTTTTTTGAAAGTCAGGGTTAAATAGAGAAGAGATAGAGAAAGAGCAATCTGCTGGTTCACTCTCCAAATGACTGCGACAGCCAGAGCCGGGCCAGGCCGAAGCCAAGAGCCAGGAGCTTCTTCTGGGTCTCCCACATGGGTGCAGGGGCCCAAGGACTTGGGTCATCTTCCACTGTTTTTCCCAAGCCATTGTCAGGGAGCTGCATTGGAAGTGGAGCAGCTGGGACTCAAACCTATGTGGGATGCTGGCATCACACGCGGCAGATTAACCTGCTACACCAGAAAAGAAAATTTCGTTCCCAAAAGAAAGCAATTTAACCAATATACTTCCTCTTCAGGCTGTACCAATAACTTTCCTACCAAAAAAACCCACCTAGGTACCAACAATTACTTATTCTAGAATAATTAAAAAAACTAACATAAAACCTAAAACGTGGGATTGGTATTGTGGCATAGGGGGTAACACTGCTACCTGCGACACACCAGCATCACGTTTTAGTGCCACTTCATGTCCCAGTTGCTCCACTTCCAATCCAGCTCCCTGCTGATGGCCTGGGAACAGCAGCAGAGGATGGTCCAAGTACTTGGTCCCTGCCACCCATGTGACAGATCCAGATGAAGCTCCCAGCTCCTGGCTTCAGTCTGGCCCAGCCCTGGCTGTTATGGCCATTTGGGGAGTGAACCAGCAGATGGATGATCTCTCTCTGCCTCTGGAACTCTGACTTTCAAATAAATAAATAAATAAATCTCTTAAAAATAGAATGATTTTTTACTACCTTTCTGCATATGTAAAACTCTATCTTCAGCCTCTCCTCTAAAGCAGGGGCTGGCCAGAGCAGCAGGCGCCAGTCCCACTCCCTGTGATTGCTAATACACTCTAGAAGGGAGAGGGAGTGAAGTACTGTCAAAGACACATACTTCACTCATTATTGCCTTCGATGAATTCTCTCAGACTCAAAGAGAAAATCCAGAGTACCATGGTCTAGTCACTGCAAGCGAGAAGTCGACCTGCCCAGAGCCCCGTCCCAGGGACCACGCTCCACTCACCATCTCGGTCCTCATCATGGACGCTGAGGTAGAGATACTCCAGGCCTCTTCCTTTTTTACCATGTTCAGCTCCTTGCAGTTTAGTCATGAGGGTTGTTTTACCAGAACCATCTTCACCTACAGTTGACGTTTGAAGACAAAGCTGTACTGTTAACTCCAGGCAAGGACAGGGAGTCATGGCGTGCACACACACACACGAAACAACTAAGAAGCCTCCTGCAAAGGATGCACCTGCTTTCGGAAACAGGGCCAACTTTGCTATTAAGAGTGTTTGGGGATAGGGTGGCAAAGGTGGCCAATCCCAAATCTAACGCGACTTTCCACCAGAGCTACCCTCACTTCGCGAGGGAGGAAAGAAGCCAGGTCCACAGGGCCTACCCACGGCTGACAGGATGTGCGTCTGGAGAAGCCAAGTAAAAGGTGGGGGCCAGCTCCTCACAAAGCAAACTATGATCACAAGAAAAACAAGCAACCTTGAAAAACGTAACCTCAACACCCAAGAACTCTGAACTCAAAGAGGTCTGATCCTGCCCCACCATCCTGAAGAACAGAGTTGTTATTCATGTCTGATCTCAGCACATCTCCTTTATAACCACTCTGAAGGCTGGGAAACTGGTAATAATTACACACCTAAGCAAAACTCTCAGGTATAATCTTCATAATTACCAAGGACTTCCTCATCTCCCTCTGCCCACCTACAGACCCCGGCCCCCACCCTCCCCTAAAAACTCCAAACCAACAACCACCAGGAGGCACCCCTGGGAGCTGACACCCGGCACTTTAGAGCTAGGGAACTGAAAGGCAGGCCACAGACCCGAGCCCCTCTTCCCCGCAGCGCCATGCCGCACGGACACCCTCCACCTGCCAGGCGGAGCTCGGTGAGCACTTGGCAGCCTCACTTTGGTACCTGCTCCTTCTGAGCTCCCCGTCTCTCCACACCCAGCCCCTGAAGATCTCCAGGGGTCCTCCCACTGCCCACCACAGTGGTCAGCACCTAGGGAAGACCGTAGGCCCCTCTCAGAAACAGAAGGAAAACCAACCAGGCTGTGGTTGCCATGAGGCCTGGGGTGGAGATGAGATACGAGGCCTCAGAAGACAGCGCCGACGCTTCAGCCTTTCACAGTCTGCGCCTGGCTTACCTTAGCAAGCACCTGCCACAGAAGCTTCTAACAGTTTCCACGCCGCGTACCCTCTTGTCACCTCCGGGCCGCTGCAGGCTGACTTTGGCACCTGCTTCCTTACTCCCCATACCACTCTCTTTCGACAGCTCAAAGTAATGTGATGCTAACACCCTCAGCTGCCCAAGCCCGGCAGGGCGCAGCAGCCACCAAAACGTCACCTGCGGGGCGTCCAAGGGCTGTGTGCGCTGTCCCAGGCCCACGAATGGGCTCCTTCCGTGAATGCCCCCAAACTCCCTCACTCGTACGAGGAAACTGAGGCCAGAGAGCGTAAGGGACCGGCACCAGGCAGCCCCGCAGTGAGGGCTGCAATGATACAGGGAAGCCCTGAAGCCTCCGACCGCGCGCTGCCCACGATGGAGAAAGGCTGGTGTGGCATCTTCCCACGGCTCCGAGCGCAGGGCACCGCCTTCCCCGCCCTCTCCAGCTAGCCGCCGCATCGCCTCACTCCCCTCTCTCCATGCCCTCACTTTGGTGAACAGGAGGCCGCGGGAGCAGGGTCAGGGACAACCAAGGCGAAGTCAAAGGCCGAGGTTGTGACCAAGTGACTTTAGCAATGTGCCGACAGCCCCACGCAGCCACACCGGGCTCTCCCCCGCGAGCGCTGGCTCAGCCAGGGTCCACAGAGCCCTCCCGTGCAGGACACGCCGCGGGCAGGCGGCAGGTGAAGCGGGGCTGCTGGCACCTGCGGGACAGACGCCCGCCTCGCCCACCCGGGCGCCCCTGGGCAACGCCCCGCCGCCGGCGCTCACCGAAAACCAGGATGTTCTTGCCAGACGGCAGTTTGGACCTGGCGCGGGTAGACACTTCGCTCAAGATCGAAGACCTGCGGCGACAATGGCGACAGCGGTCAGCCCCGGGGCCGACCTGGCCCTCCCGGCGCGCGCTGGGCCGTCGGGACCGCTCGGACGGGCGGGCCCGGCCCAGGCGGCTCCCGCCCGGCCACGCCCTCCCCGGCCGGCCCGGCCCGGCCGCCCGCGGCCTCACCACAGACTCTGGCCCTCTTCCTCCTCGCTAGTCAGGTCGCCGGCGGCCGCCACCGCGGGCCCGTTGGGGCCCAACAGCAGCTTCTTTTCCACCCCCACCGGCGCCATCTTGCCAACAGCAGCCACAAAGAGGGCCCTCCCCCGGGCCCGCCGAGGACCCGCGAGGACCCCGGCCCAGCCGCCCGGCGCCCGCCGCTCCGCCGGCAGCGCCCCCGCCGCTCGTCGCCCGCGCCGCAGGGGCCGCGCCGCTCAACGCGCCCTGGCGTGCCGGCGGCGGCTGCAGCCTCCCACGCTCGCGCGGCTGCGGCAGTGGCGGGTGGCGGTCAGGCGGCCGCCGGGGCAGCCAAGCGCGGGAGGCGGCGGCGGCGGCGGGCACCGCCCGGCCCGAGGTGGCGCGGGCGGCCTCTGGCGGCCGAGGGGCGCAGCGCAGCGCCCCGCCCTGAGCCTGGCGCGGCTCAGCGCCGCGGGCCCCGCCGGACAGCCCGGCCTTCAGGAGACTGGCGTGGCAGCACCGTGTTCCCAGCGCGGGCTGTGTCGGAGCTCACAGCCCGCTGAGTCTTAGCCAACTCCTCGGTCCGCGAAGAAGCTGCAGCTCAGGAAGTTCAGGAGACTCGTGCGAGGTCCGGTATCAGAAGTCAGCCTCTCTGGACTCCGGTCTTCACCCGGTTCTGGAAAGATCTCGGCCTAGCCTAACCCGGGTTGTGCGAGCAGCCCTACACGGGACCCCCGGCCCCCACACAGCTTTACACGCCCCTCCACAGACGTTTAACCGGTCCGTGAGCTTTGGTACACTCAGAGGACCCACCACAGTGATACAGCTTCCGAACATCGCTGTCCCCCGAACGGCTCGGTGGGCCGCGTCCAGTGCACCCCTCTCCCCAGCACCACAGGCAACCAGCCGCCCGCCTCTCCCGGACAGCGACCGCTGCCGCTCTGCGTGTTTCGGAGCTGCGGCCGCGTCACTCCGGGCGCCTTTGGTTCCTTTTTTGACGAATCATACCTCCGCGCATGGGTGGACCGCGTGCCGGCTGCTCGCGCCCCGGTCCGACGTTCCCGCTGTTTGTCCCTGGACATCTGCGCACCAAGTCTTTGTGTGGAAACATGTCTTCTTTCTTAACTTCTTAATGGCAAAGGCAGGTGTACTGTTAATAGATTTTGACATCGGACACTAAAATCAGCAGCTTTAGTTCCCTTTCAGAAGGGGGAAAAGACGGGTGGAAAAAAGAAAAGGGGAAGTGAAAGGGAAGGTGAGGCCGCGCCACGGCTCACTAGGTTAATCCTCCGCCTGCAGCGCCAGCACCCCGGGTTCTAGACCCGGTCGGGGCGCCGGTTCCGCGCCGGCCATAGCGGCCATTTGGGGGGTGAACCAACGGAAGGAAGACCTTTCTCTCTCTCACTGTCTAACTCTGCCTGTCAAAAAAAAAGGGGGGGGAGGTGAAGGGCGGGAAGGGAAACAGAGGGAAAAAATACATTCCACTTTAGGTACGGCGATTCTAGTCCCAGCTGCTCCTCTTCCAATCCAGCTGTCTGCTATGGCCTGGGATAGCAGTAGAAGATGGCCCAAGTGCTTGGGCCCCTGCGCACATGTAGGGGACCAGGAAGAAGCTCCTGGCTCCTGGCTTCCGTTCGGATTGGCACAGCTCCAGCCGTTGCGGCCATTTAGAGAGTAAACCATCAAATGGAAGACCTCTCTCTCTGTGTGTGTAACTCTTTCAAATAAATAAATAAATCTTAAAAAAAAAAAAAAAGTAAGAAACTACAGGCCAGTGAGCTTCATCCGCATTTGGTGAATTCTCTACTGTAATCAGTTGAAAAACATAACACCAGATTTACAATCGCTTCTCGGCCTTTCGGCTAAGATCAAGTGCAGATGTACACAGTATCCTTCCTTTCTGAAGGAATACCAGGTATGATAGCAAACACAGATTTTAACAGAGCAGTTGACAATTCAGACATTAACAAAAAGCGAGAGGGGCCTTTCACATAGTAGTTAAGACACTGCTTGGAATGCCCACACCCCACAGTGGAGTGCCTGGCTGTGCGTCCTGGTTCCACTCCCAGTCCGAGCTCCCTGCTGATGCAGATGCAGACCCTGGGAGGCCGTAAGTCATGGCTCAAACAGCTAAGCCACATAGAAGACCTGACTTTGGCCTGACCTAACCCCAGCTATTGTGAACATTAGGGGAACCATTGGATGGAAGATCCCTGTCTGCCTTTAAAAAAAATGGGGGGGGGGGCAGGGCGGTGCTGTGGTGTGGTGGGTGACGATACCGTGTGCAGTGCTGGCATCCCATGTTGGCACCAGTTCAAATCCCGGCTGCTCCATTTCCAATCCGTCTCTCTGCTATGGTCTGGGAAGGCAGTGGGGGATGGCCCAAGCCCTTGGACTCCTGCCCCCACATGGGAGACCTGGAAGAGGCTCCTGACTCCTGGCTTTGCATTGGCACTGGCCATTGCTGCCAATTGGGATGTGAACCAGCGGATGGAAGACCTCTCTCTCTACCTCTCTCTGTAATTCTTTCAAATAAAATTAAATAAATCTTTAAAAAAAGATTAATTTATTTCTTTGAAAGAGTTACACAGAGAGAGAAGGAGAGGCAGAGAGAGGTCTTCCATCCACTGGTTCACTCCTCAATTGGCCACAACGGCCAGAGCTGTGCCAATCCGAAGTCAGGAGCCATGAGCTTCCTGCGGGTCTCCCACGCGGGTGCAGGGGCCCAAGGACTTGAACCATCTTCCACTGCTTTCCCAGGCTATAGCAGAGAGCTGGATCAGAAGTGGAGCAGCTGGGTCTCGAACTGGTGCCCATATGGGATGCCGGCACTGCAGGCAGCGGCTTAACCCGCTACGCCACAGCACCAGCCCCCAACACAAAGAAATTTAACAGAAACTAAAGCCCTTCAGTTAAGTAACAAAAAAGTATAACAGTACAGGAATTATTTGGAAATAATTAAAATTATAATCTAAGACTCATAACTGTATTAACTGTACTCTCAGAGTTGGTCATGTAGAATGCCAAAAAGCATCTTAAGATCCACAAAACCTCACTCAATCCAGCAAAGAAGCTGTTTCCCTACTTAGCCAACCAGGCCACATTTCTGTTTGGACACGTTTTACGAAGAAATGTCTAGTGGCCAGCATCAGGGGATATGACACTGTTTGGCTGCAGCAAGAAATAGCCAGTGTTCCCACCATGAAGGATAAAAAATGGAAAGAGAGAAGAGGGGAAAGAAATAATCACTTATGTCGACCTAAAGCACATAAACACATGCCAAAATAAAGCAAACCAAACCACAGAATATGGACATATTCAAAGCAACTGCAAAATCAGCCTTTAAGAGAGAAGCATGTTAATTAACAAAAGGTCAAACACTGATTTGGTGTGTGGTAACCTCCACTGAACAGCTTGGGAAAATATCCTATTTTTCTGAATTATGAGGAGGGTCTTGGGCAGTAGGTAAAAATACTAACATCCCAATGTCTCACACAGTATTCACTGCAAAATTACATCACATAATGTTTAAAGGCTGATTGTCTTCTTCTCTGAATTATATTCTTTGAGCTTAAGGAAAAACAAAAGCATATTCCCAAATGTTTGACCTTATGAAGGAATTTTATCTTATTGATCTTCACATTGAAAATGTATTTGCCTTATACATTGTTATAATAATTTGAAGCATTCCAGCATTACAGACTTTTTAATAACATCAATCTCTGTTTGTACATTTTCTGCCTTGTGAAAGTTCCGAAGAATACTTAAATTTTTGTGTCTTTCAAGGCAGTATATTTTAAGAGACCAAACTAAACTATGACAATGTCTTCTGCCAATCAAGGAGTTGCACACTTGGGGCCTTTTGTCAGCTTATGATATTTGTGAGCAAGGTCCACAGCTGTTCGACCTTTCTGAAAGGGGAAAGACCACAAAATTAAATTCCAGTGATTTCCCATTTTCTTAACTCCATTGAAAAGGTAATTTATTTCTTCTTCAGTAAAGTTTTTACGAATTCTTCTTTTTTCTGCAATTAATGAGAATTGTAAAATATATTAGTACTTGCTAAAAAAAAAAGAGGTCTTCTTGAGACCAAACTAAGTGCTTAACTTATTCCAAGGATATGAACTATAGAGTGAGAAAATTTCATGTCCATGCTACTCCTCATTTGGAAATCCAATTTTAATAACTTGAGTACCTACTATTAAATTATATCACTGTAACTTCAATAATTATAACAATCTTTTGTAATAATATTCACACCTCTCAAAAATTTATAAACATTTATTAATTTCACATTCTTGTGAGGACACTTAGCAAACTGGTTACCTATCTTACAGATTAGGATTTTTCCAAAGCGCTCTGTAACTTTTTTTTTAAAGATTTATTTATTTGAAAGTCACAGTTACACAGAGAGGAGAGGCAGAGAGAGAGAGAGAGAGAGAGAGAGAGAGAGGTCTTCCATCCGCTGGTTCACTCCCCAGATGGCCACAACTGCTGGAGCTGTGCCGATCCAAAGCCAGGAGCCAGGAGCTTCTTCTGGGTATCCCATGTGGGTGCAGGGGCCCAAAGACTTGGGCCATCTTCTACTGCTTTCCCAGACCATAGCAGAGAACTGGATCGGAAGAGGAGCAGCCGGGTCTTGAACTGCCACCCCTTGGGATGCCGTCACTTCAGGCCAGGGCATTAACCCGCTGCCCCACAGCGCTGGCTCCTATAACTTTTTTTTTTTTTATAACTTCTTATAACAGAAAAGAATATCCACACTTGTTACTTTAAACATTTAATTAATATTTTTAAGAATAAAGGTCTTTTGAAATTTGTTTTTAAAAACATGTTCATGGGGCCATGTTGTGGCACAGCAGGCAACGCTGCCACCTGCAATGCTGGTATCCCATACAGGTGTTGGTTCATGTCCCAGCTGTTCCACTTCTGATCCAGCTCCTTGCTAATGGCCTGGGAAAAGTCTCGGAAGATGGCCCAAGTGCTTGGGCCCCTGCTACCCACGTGGAGCTCCGGATGAAGCTCCTGGCTCCTGGCTTTGGCCTGCCTAGGCCTGGCCATTGTAGCCATTTAGGGGGTGAACAGCAGATGAAGATCCCTTTCTCTGTCTATCCTTCTGTAACTCTGACTTTCAAAACATCTTAAAGACAAAAACATATTCATCTTAAAACATCTTAAAAAAAAAACAAAAAAAAATCTCAAAAAACAAAACATAATCACTTCTTGTATGAATGCTCAGCTTGAGCAAAACTCAGAATGCCCTATGGGGTAGGAAGATTTTAACTAGGTTTTTGGTTTTTTTTTTTTTTTTTTTTTTTTAGAGCTACTTCTACACAGAAAGAATACACAGTTTGTATCTGTAAACATATTTTTGGTGATGTTTAATAGTTTAAGCTTTTGAATGATTGTTAATTCATGTTACTGTTGGTAGATGGTGGTGAGGAGAACTAATCTGTATTGCCACTTGAGGTTGCTAGTGAGGTTAGAAGGAGCGGGTATAGTTGTGCTGGGTCATCCTTAGAAAATCTTGCCCTTGCAAGCCAAAACCATTAGCTATTTGTTCACTTTTATTTTTAATAAAGATGTATTTTATTTATTTGAAAGAGTTACAAAGAGAGGTAGAGACAGAGAGAGAGGTCTTCCATCCGCTTGTTCACTCCCCAAATGACTGCAACAGCCGGAGCTGAGGCGATCCGAAGCCAGGAGTCAGGAGCTTTTTCCGGGTCTCCCACGTGGGTGCAGGGGCCCAAGGACTTGGGCCATCTTCTACTGCTATCCCAGACCATAGCAGAGAGCTGGATCAGAAGAGGAGCAGCTGGGAATAGAACCGGCACCCATATGGGGTGCCAGCACTTCAGGCCAGGGTTTTAACCTGCTGCGCCATAGCACCGGCCCCCGTCCACTTTTCTTAAGAGCCACAGTGCAGACCTTTTAAAGCAGAAGAGAAAAGTCTGAGAAATCAAGGTGATGTTTCTTAATAATGTTATTTAGAATACAAGCTCCATGAAGGCAGGAATTTTTGTCTATTTTGTTCACCACTATATCCCCAGTACCTAGAATATTTGACAAATAGTAGTTATAAATAATTACTGAAGAAAAGGTATTATTGATAAAACGATCTCAAAATTCATCAATAAAAGTATCCTTATTTTTAAGTCTACTGGAAAACTGTGGTTATCCAGAAACAGGTTTCAGTTTCATTTGCTCAATTAATTGAACTCACTTGAATCAGGAATAGATAGGTTATTCTAATTTGGGAATACTGAGGCACTGGAGTTTAGGGAAAGCCCAGCTTTCCACTGTGCCTACCATTTCCCTAACTCCTACACTTAACATCTGTGTCCAAATCCACAAATGTTCCTGCAAAGTCTGGGCAGCCTGGAAAGAGGAAGCAGCTCCCTGTTCCAACCATCTCCTCTGCTGCTTCTTAACATCAGCCAAGCCTTAGGCAACAGCAGGGGAAACTGGACAAAAGGACTTGATTCTAGAAACTCTTATTTTCAAACATTCTCTAGATACCTATGGATCCTGAAGGAGAGCCTTGGGGAAATCCTTAAATGCATACTGCAGTAGTCCCTTTGAAAAATAATGGATGCAAATTTAAATGTAAGCAAATCTTTGTGGCTAACAGGTTAAGCCAACGCCGGCAATGCCAGCATCCCACGAGTGCCCACTGGAGACCCTGGCTGCTCCACTTCTGATCCAGCTTCCTGCTAATGCACCTGGGACAGCAGTGGAAGATGACCAAAGTGCTTGGGCCCTTGCCATCCACTTGGGAGACCACTAAGAAACTCTGGGCTCCTGGCTTCAGCTTGGTACAGCCCCAGCTGTTGTGGCCATTTTGGGGAACAAACCAGCGGCTGGAGAATTTTCTGTCTCTCCCTTTCTCTCTGTAACTCTGCCTTTTAAATACATAAAAATAAAGTTAAAAAAAATTAGTGATAAATTCCCCAATATGAAAGGGAAATTTATCGAGGGACAGAAAAAATGGCAACATACCAAGTATTACTGGTCTGCTTGTGAAAAAGACTTTAGACAAACGGATTAACTTTTTTTTTTTTTTGACAGGCAGAGTTAGACGAGAGAGAGAGAGAGAGAGAGAGAGAGAGAGGTCTTCCTTTCGTTGGTTTACCCCCCAAATGGCCGCTATAGCCTGCGCACTGCGCCCATCCAAAGGCAGGAGCCAGGTGCTTCCTCCTGGTCTCCCATGCGGGTGCAGGGCCCAAGCACTTGGGCCATCCTCCACTGCACTCCCAGGCCACAGCAGAGAGCTGGACTGGAAGAGGAGCAACCGGAACAGAACCAGTGCCCCAACCGGGACTAGAACCTGGGGTGCCGGCGCCGCAGGTGGAGGATTAGCCTAGTGAGCCGCAGCACTGGCCCAGAAACATTAACTTTCTGACAATTCCTTTCTATATTCTAAAAAAGCAAGCCAAGTTATTAGCTATTTGGTCAAAAATATGTGTGGTATTTATGAGCTAAATACCACTTACCAGTTCTTAGGGTCCTTCTGTATAATCAATGAGTGACCATCATTATGACCATTTCATGAGGCTCTGCAGGTGATTTTATGTAACCAGATTACAGAATATGTTTAATTGCTACATATCTGTTTTTATGACACGTTGTCAAAAAATCTATTACTAATTCAATGCCAAGTCTTTGACAAAAACAAGATTTCCAAGCGCAACATGTTTCTATGGAAAAAATACCCATTTTCTAACAATTTCTACTGAAAATATTACTTCAAAAAGTGGGTTTTTCCATAGTGGTACTTAGTATTGATTTGTAAGCAGAACATTTGACTTAGAAAAAGACCTAGATATAAAGAGTAAATTTGAAATCTCTTTCAAAGTTTTGCAAGTAAAAAAATAGCCAGGGGCCAATTCTGTGGCATAGCAAGTTAATTCCCTGACCTGAAGTGCCAGCATCCCATAGGGGCACCCGTTCTAGTCCTGGCTGCTCCTCTTCCAGTCCAGCTCTCTGTTGTGGCCTGGGATAGCAGTAGAAGATGGCCCAAGTCCTTGGGCCTCTGCACTCATGTGGGAGACCCAGAAGAAGCTCCTGGCTCCTGGCTTTGGATAGGCACAGCTCTGGCCGTTGCAGCCATCTGGGGAGTGAACCAGTGGATGGAAGACCTCTCTTTCTCTGTCTCTACCTCTCACTGTAACTCTGTCTTTCAAGTAAATAAAATAAATCTTTAAAAAAATAGCCAAATAAATATATGTAGGAAAATGCTTCCTGGATATACCAAGTCCAAATGTCTCTGTAATAAATAATGGTGGATCTATACATGTTATTAATTTCTAGATTATTTTGACAAGTAAGGAACTAAATGACTTATTCTTACTATGCACATTAACTTCAAAGGAATAGAATAAAATGATCTTTAAGCATCTGTGATAAATTTTGAACGTTGATAAAACTGAAATGTTAACCCTGCAGTCAAATAAAATTGCCCATAAGTCAAGTAAGATGCATTTTTTTAAGCAGACTTTAAGATTTATATACTATTTGCCTCTTCAATTTTGATTGTCTGAAGCATGAGAATTATGAATAAAACCTTCTGCAAAGTCTCTCTGAAGCACTTGTGCAAGGAAAATATTTGTGTTCTTAAAATAGAAATGTGGTCTGGAGGATAGAACAAGGGCTTCTGGAAGAGGGCTGCATTTAAATCTTAATTCTACTATTTACCAACTCATTGTGCCTTAAAATGGTAATAAAAGAATACCTACCTTACGGTATTATAAAAATTAAAGGAAGTAATGTCTACAAAATACCTAACACATAGCAGGTACTTAATGAATATTAATTTCCTTCTGTTCCTTCCCCAGCTGGCAGGCAGTGGGTGAGCAAGCAACAAGAGAAGAGGAAAGTCTCTTTGTCCCTCATCAGATTCAAGAACTGTCATTTAAGAGTCATTAATGATGTAACTTAAAGCAACCATTCAGCTGTCCTCTTCATTCTTAGGAACATATAAAATGTAAGTTTATTTAAAAATTAAATATATTCACTTATTCCCCCAGGAGCAGTAGATTCAATACTGAGCTGTCGTCTTCTACGTGGGGTCAGCAGAATTTCTGCAAAATATGGAAAACATTTATCATACTTAGTGTATGAATCAGAGTAATAGCATATCAATTCCAATAGTATATTTCTTTTCTCCCCTTCCTAATGGGAATCCTTACAGGATTAGGAAGAATTTTAAAAATAGCAGAGACTAAGGCTATTCCCTGGGTACATCTTCAGATCACTGGTTACTTAGAGACAGCTTTTCTTTTCCACGTGTTTTATCCTCTAGTTTTTAATATACTTGATGCTTTACATGATAGTTCAGAAAGTATAGTCATAATTATAGTTTTAAAGGTGCTTAATTAATTACTTTTGTTACAGATAAGTGATTTCCTTAGTTCACTTTTATATCTGTCTTCAACTTCCACAATGACTTTGTGACGATCACATTGGTATGGGCAAGAGTGCAAGAGGTTGCTAAAATTTCGGCTATTCAGAGATTGTCCTACTGCTATGCAACCTAAAAGAAAACAAATTAAATTGATGTATAGATTTTATAAAATATAACAAACTTATGAAAGCATATATCTATGATGATGACTGAAGGAAAACAAGAAACTCAAATATCTCAAGAAATTCAAAGTCCTGGGGCCGGCGCTGTGGCACGGCAGGTTAAAGCCTTGGCCTGAAGCACCGGCATCCCATATGGGCACCGGTTCCAGTCCTGTCTGCTCCACTTCCGATCCAGCTCTCTGTTATGGCCTGGGAAAGCAGTAGAAGGTGGCCCAAGTCCTTGGGTCCCTGCACCCGCGTGGGAGACCTGGAAGAAGCTCCTGGCTCCTGCCTTCGGATCGGCGCAGCTCTGGCCATTGCGGCCAAATGGGGAGTGAACCAGTGGATGGAAGACCTCTCTCTCTCTCTCTCTCTCTCTCTCTCTCTCTCTGCCTCTCCTCTCTCCATGTAACTGTGACTTTCAAATACATTTTAAAAAATCTTAAAAAGGAAAAAAAAAAAGAAATTCAAAGTCCTACAAACACAATACAATTAAACAAATGCTGGAACAGAAGGATGAACCCAGTTATGGTGACATAGAAAAACAGCATCTGGCTTGGTCTTTTTCTGAGCAGGAGTCACTATTAAGAGCAGATATTCAAAAGAGGTGAGAGGTGATTCTTAGACCTGGTCAATGTGAGGTGTTTTTGTTTGTTTGCTTAACAGTTTATTATGGAAATTTCAAATACAACATTCAAGGAAAGAATATGATGAACCCACATGTATCTACCACCCACCTGCAATAATAATAATTACTTTTTAAAAAAGATTTATTTGAAAGTCAGAGTTACACAGAGAGAAGGAGAGGTGTTGGGGGGGTCTTCCATCCGCTGGTTCACTGACCAACTGATTGCAATGGCTGGAGCTGCACTGATCTGAAGCCAGGAGCCAGGAGCCACCCCTAGTCTCCCATGCAGGTACAGGGGCCCAAGGACTTGGGCCATCTTCCACTGCTTTCCCAAGCCATAGCAGAGAGCTGGATCAGAAGTGGAGCAGCCGGGACTCAAACTGGCGCCTATATGGGATGCCAGCACTGCAGGCAGCAGCTTTACAGACTATGTCACAGCGCCAGTCCCAGTAATAACTACTTGTATCTTATCTACACTCCCATCTACTCTGTTCTGTCCCCATCAATATGGGATTAAATTATAATGCCTAAAATTTAAAGTATCATTTCATCTGTAAATACTTCATATATTAGGACTGAAAAAGAAATATCACTCAAAACCATTATTACAGCTAAAAAAGCCACACTTAATATACCTAATGTCTAGCTTTAAAATTTCCCTTTAATTTCAAAAACTTCTTATTCTTGGTTGCTTGAATCATGCTTCAAACAAGGTCCATTGTTAAATTTGGTGCATATGCCTCCTGAGTTGCTTTTAATTTATCACCTTTCTTCTATTACCTCCTTGCTATTTATTTTTTGAAGACATTAGGCCATTTTAATTACAATTTCCCAAATTCTGGGTTTTGCTGACTGTATCATTTAAAATGTTCTTGGGTACCCTAGTAATTAGATCTACTTGTAGATTACTGATCAGATTCAGGTTGAAGCATATTTGCTAGAACTCCTCATATGTATTATTATGTGCTTCAAACTGTAGTATATTCAAAGAAACAAAATCTCTCTATACATTTTAAGACAGACAATAGGCTCGGATAATGTCAATAGTACCATTCATTATAAATTTCCCCTTCAGGGAAAGACATAGTGGCACAGCAGGGGAAGGTGCCACTCCTGATCTCCTCATCTCATGTGGAAGTGCTAGTCTGAGTCCTGGCTACCCTGCTTCCCATCCAGCTCCTTGCTAATTAATCATGGGAGATAGCAGATGATGGTTCATGTGCTTGGACCCCTGCCATCACATGGGAGTTTTAGGGTCTTAGCTTCTGTCTGGCCCAGCCTTGGCTGTTTTAGGCATTTGAAGAATGAGTGAACCAGATCAATCACTCTCAATCTCTCACACTCTCTCCCCAACCCCCACCTTTCAAGTATATGGGAGAAAAAGTGCTATGTCAGCATCTTACCCAATTATATTAGTGACTCATTCCTAAAGGACCAGGAGAATTTAGTCAGGCAAGTAGTTGATGAGGGTGAAGATATTTGGGGTACAATAAACATGCGCAAAAGCATAAAATGTGAAAAAAACATAGTGTGATCATCAAATCAAAAGTACTCTGGTATTGGCCATTGTACAAGGCATAAAGAGGAGTGTGGGAGAAAAGTTAAGGCTGGGAAGGGTTGCAATGAGACATACCAAGAAGCCATGTTAAGGAATTTTTAACTCCTTTCAAGACAATAGAGAACTACTAACATGATTTCATTTGTCTTTCTAGAAAGACCAGTGGAAGGCAAAAGATCAGTTCAGAGGTTGGCTTCAATAATCCAAAAAAACAAGTGATATTCTAAAATAAAGTATTTTAAGGGAGAATGGAGAGATTTCTGAGGTAAAATTGGCAAGATTTAATAATAATGAGCTAGTGAGCTAACAGAAAACTTTAGGCTGATTCTCAAGTAATTTGGTAACCAAATGGCAAAGTTTGGAATGAGCATACCACATTTCTGACAGACTTAAAGAGAGCAGATGTGCAGTAAATCCAATTAGTAAAAGCAAAACAAAATTTCATAAGGTTTTGAAAGTTAGGCAGAAAGTTTGTTTCTGTGACTTAGAGAGAGACATTTAGCATTCCTTAGCATGGTAACAGGATAAAAAGCATACATTAAGAAAAGAAGTCAATACAGGCATCTAGCCTAGTGGCTCTGGCTCCTGGCTCCAGCTTCCTGCTAATGCACATCCTGGAAGACAACTATGATGGCTCAGATAACTGGGTTCCTATCACCCAAGTGGAATACCTCGATTGAGTTCCCAGCAACTGGCTTTAGCCTAGACCCTCCCTGGACACTGTGGACATTTGGGTTGTGAATCAGCAGATGGGGGGGGGGTGTCTTTGTCTTTCTCCTTATCTCTCATATAAATAAATTTTTTAGAAATTTTAGGGGCTGGCACTGTTGCATAATAGACTAAGCCTCTACCTGGAGCACCAGTATCCCATATGGGCACTGGTTCATGTCTTGGCTGCTCATCTTCTCTTCTGATCCATCTCTCTGCTTGTGGCCTGGAAAACAGTGGAGGATGGCCCAAGTGCTAGGACTCCTGCACCCACATTGGAGATCTGGAGGAAGCTCCTAGCTTCAGACTGGCTCACCCCTGGCTGCTGAGGCCATTTGGGGAGTGAACCAGTGGATGGAAGACCTTTCTCTCTCTCTCTCTTTTTTTTTTTTAAGAAATTTTTAAAAAGTTGGCCGGCGCCTTGGCTTACTAGGCTAATCCTCAGCCTGCGGCGCAGGCACACCGGGTTCTAGTCCCGGTCGGGGCGCCAGATTCTGTCCCAGTTGCCCCTCTTCCAGGCCAGCTCTCTGCTATGGCCTGGGAAGGCAGTGGAGGATGGCCCAAGTGCTTGGGCCCTGCACCCCATGGGATACCAGGAGAAGCACCTGGCTCCTGCCTTCGGATCATGTGGTGCGCCGGCCGCAGCACACCAGCCGCGGCGGCTATTGGAGGGTGAACCAACGGCAAAAGGAAGATCTTTCTCTCTGTCTCTCTCTCTCACTGTCCACTCTGCCTGTCAAAAAAAAAAAAAGAAAAAAAAAGAAATTTAAAAGAAGTTAACAGCAATATGCATACTATGGTTGGGGGTAGGAGAGACTTGAACCTGAAAGGCTGCTAGAAAGCGGGTGCACTAATTTAGGTATGAAGCAAAAAGGGACTATCTGAGAAAGAAAGAAAAATCATATTTGATAGGAAATGTAATGAGATAGTATAGTCATGGATGACTTAAAGTCTAAAACTTGAGAGATCAGAAGCATAATGGCAACACTGATAGAAGACAGCAATTTAAGAGGAAGAAGGATGTTGTGTTTAGGATACATTAAGCTTAAAGTAACATGAAGACATTTTCAGTGAGCATGTTCTGCAAGTAGAACAATAAAGCTACATAGCCCAAAGTAGAAGCCAAATATTTGAGACACAGATTTGAAAATCATCAGTAAAATGGCAAATAACACTGTAAAAGTTAATTAAGTGATAGAATTGAATAAATGCTGGAGACTATGTCTCAGGGAGAATACCTGTGGAAATGTGGTAGGAAGAGAAAAACAAAGCAAAGAAAGTAAGGGCTGAGTTCTATTCATCTTTGACCGCAGTGCCTGCCACAGAATAAATACTCCATAATGTTTGTGAAATGAATGGGTGATCTCTAGGAAAGAAAGAAACTAGGAAAGAACCATCTCAAACCAACTAAGAAGTGACCAGGCGTTAACAATTACAGAACATTCACTCTGCCAACTGGAATACTTTTGACTAAAGGCTCCTGGAGTTTCTTGGTACACAGTACACCAGGCCAAAACAAATGCCTAATCATTCTGTTAGGTCGAAAGCAACTTAGTAAGTATTTATTTATTTATTAAAGCTTTTTTTTTTTTTTTAAGATTTTCATGTATTTATTTGAAAGAGTTACAGAGAGAGGTAGAGACAGAGAGAGAGTTGTCTTCCATCCATTAGTTCACTCCCCAAAGTGCCACAATGACCGGAGCTGAGCCAATCTGAAGCCAAAATCCAGGAGCTTTTTCCAGGCTTCCCATGTGGGTGCAGGGGCCCAAGGACTTGGGCTATCTTCCACTGCTTTCCCAGGCGCATTAGTAGGGAGCTGGACTGGAAGTGGAGTAGCTGGGATTCAAACTGGATCCCATATGAGATGCCAGTGCTGCAGACTGGGCTTTAACCTGCTGCACCATGGTGTCAGCCCCTAGTAAGCATTTATGTTCTAACAACTCATTAGTCATTTGAAAAAGATATATAATTAAATTGGAAGAAAATAATGAAATACAATTATATTTATATTTACTTCCTAATGGAATATATGCACTATAGACAGAACAACTTCTCAAACTTCAGAATCAAACTGGACACTGTCATCTTCATTTTCTGTTCCACATTAATTTTCACATAGTGCTGGCATTTTATCACAACCACTGAAAACTTAGCCTTACAAAGATATGACATCAAAATCAAAAGGAATACAGTACAATCTAGTACTGAAACATGAGTTAGTGGTTCATTTAGTATGCAACAGATATTAGTGGTTCATTTAGTATGCAACAGATATTATTATTGTATTTCCTATACAGATTTTTTTTTTTGACAGGCAGAGTGGACAGTAGAGGGAGACAGAGAGAAAGGTCTTCCTTTGCCGTTGGTTCACCCTCCAATGGCCGCCGCGGTAGGCGCCGCGCTGTTCCGATGGCAGGAGCCAGGTGCTTCTCCTGGTCTCCCATGGGGTGCAGGGCCCAAGGACTTGGGCCATCCTCCACTGCACTCCCTGGCCACAGCAGAGAGCTGGCCTGGAAGAGGGGCAACCGGGATAGGATCGGTGCCCCGACCAGGACTAGAACCCGGTGTGCCAACGCCGCAAGGCGGAGGATTAGCCTACTGAGCCACGGCGCTGGCTTTCCTATACAGATTTTAAAATACTATGTAGTACCCTTGTGAGTTGATTGCAAAACCCCCCGGGAACCTGGGTGGGCAGTTTGGGAACTATGGATTTACACTTTTTTTTGTTTAAAGATTTATTTTATTTATTTGAAAGAGTTACAGAGAGAGGTAGAGACAGAGAGAGAGGGAGAGAGGTCTTCCATACATTGGTTCACTCCCCAAATGGCTGCAACAGCTGAAGCTGAGCCGATCCAGAGCCAGGAGCTTCTTCTGGATCTCCAACATGGGTGCAGGGGCCAAAGAACTTGGGCCACCTTTTTCTGCTTTTCCAGGCACATTAGCTGGGAGCTGGATCAGAAGTGGAGCAGCTAGGACTTGAACTGGCACCCGTATGGGATGCCAGTGCTGCAGGCTGGGGCTTTAACGTGCTGCTCCTGGATTTACACTCTTCTGAGCAAAGAATCTCAAGGAATGATAGTCAACATTGCAGAGATGTGAAAGTGGGTAAGACAGGTGGGTCTTTGGTACAGTGGTTAATACACCATTTGGGGGGCCGGAACTGTGGCATAGTGGGTAGGGCCACTGCCTTCAGTGCCGGCATCACACATAGGCACCGGTTCAAGTCCTGGCTGCTCCACTTCCCATCCAGCTCTCTGCTATGGCCTGGGAAAGCAGAGGTAGATGTTCCAAAGCACCCATGGAGCTCCTGGCTCCTGGCTTCGGATTGGCGCAGTTCTGCCCATTGCGGCCATCTGGGGACTGAACCAGCAGATGGAAGACCTCTCTCTCTCTGCCTCTCCTTTCTCTGTGTAACTCTGACTTTCAAATAAATAAATAAATCTTTTTTAAAAAAAAAGGAAAGAAAAGAAAATGAAGGGAGCAAGAGAGGTATCTGGCAATACAAGAGTGTATGAATACTTAAAGGGTTAGTAAATCATACAATGTATTGGGATTTTTTTAAGATGAGGAATAATGAGCATAGTTTAAGGTGAGATAAAAGAATAGCTAGAAAGGGACTGAAAAGATTTTGCAATTATCAAAATTGGGGCGGGGGGGGGGAGATGGTATTCATATTATATATAGCCAGACATCAGCTTTAGAATAACAAAATAATATCTTCATCCAAAAGAGAACAGTAACATTTTGAGCTAAACATAGAGTAACTTCAGTTTTCTCCATGGAGCAAGACTGAACAAGGAGGAAATACCAGGGTGTGAAAGAGGAGGAAAAGAGATGGAATAGTTACTGTGGAATGTTTAGAAGAGCCTTGGAGAAAAAATAATGAGCACAGAACACTAAAAACACTTACATATTATAAATATTAAAAATAGTAGGTATGAATACTTAATGCTTATGTTTAGAGAGTAATGCAGAACACATGCCTATTGAGTTGCCCTTTGAAAACATAAAGTTAAATTTATGGGTGGTATTGTGACAATAAGGGAATAAAATGACAAAAAGAGAATAAAGTAATAAAGGTATTTGCTGATTCAGATAAATATTGGGAGCTCAGCCTGATGCAAAAGGTATTAATTTTAATATTTGAAGTCCCAGATTGTTGCCTCTCCAAAGGAAATGAAGTTTAAATCACACTGGCATAACTATTATAAATTCAAGTTAACTAATATCAGAAAAAGTTTTAATTATAAAATAATAGCAGTTAAAAAATGTTTACCTGAGCACCTATATTTCAATGTTTTAGAAGAACTGTCAGTTTCTAGAAAACTGATGACTTCTTTATTTATTATATCTGAACATAATGTAAATGGATCTGTAAAAAAATCACAAAATTCAAGATTTCTTGGATTAATGAAAAAGATCTGACATTTATAAGATTTATTAAGTATCAAGATTTTCATAAATTTTAGCGCATTATTTCACATCCAGTTGTCCTGGTAATTAAACGAGAAAGATTCTGAATATCAATAAAAACTGAGACATTTACACCAGAAAAAGGGCCAACATGTGACTTATACCTTGGAGGAAAGATATACCAATGTATACATTTTTTGTTGTGTTAATCACCTAAATCTGTTTTTTTGAAAATCAAAAAGAAACATTTTAAATCATACCTGTAACTGGTAACGGCTGCTTCCTATTTTTGATAATGTGAGTTGGATGCTTAAAAACTTGGTCACTAAAAGAAAATAGACACTAGGTTACTAAAAGTAAATATAATGGTTTGCATGTGGACAAATGTTTCTGAAAGAGTAGAATGGCAGGGCGAGCGTTGGGTGCAGCCTGGGATACCCGCATCCCATTGGAGTGCCAATTGAGTCCCGGCTGTTCCACTTGTGCTCCAGCTTCCTGCTAATGCTCCTGGGAAAGCAGCAGAAGATGACCCAAGTGCGTGGGCCCCTGCATAAACATGGGAAACCTGGAAGAAGCTCCTGGCTCCTGGCTTTTTAAAAAATCCTTCTGGAAACTAAACACATACATGTGCCAGAACCCTATGTTTTGTTTTGTTTTGTTTTGTTTTGTTTTGTTTTTGACAGGCAGAGTGGACAGTGAGAGAGAGAGAGAAAGGTCCTCCTCTTGCCGTTGGTTCACCTTCCAATGGCCGCCGCGGTAGGCGCGCTGCGGCCGGCGCACCGCGCGGATCCGATGGCAGGAGCCAGGTGCTTATCCTGGTCTCCCATGGGGTGCAGGGCCCAAGCACTTGGGCCATCCTCCACTGCACTCCCTGGCCACAGCAGAGAGCTGGCCTGGAAGAGGGGCAACCGGGACAGGATTGGTGCCCTGACCGGGACTAGAACCCGGTGTGCCGGCGCCGCAAGGTGGAGGATTAGCCTAGTGAGCCGCGGCGCCGGCCGGTTTTTTTTTTTTTTTAACCTAAGATTCATTTTATTTATTTGAAAGGCAGAGTTACAGAAAAAGAGAAGAAACAGGGAAACCTTCCATTCTCTGGTTCACTCCCCAAATGCTGCAATGGCTGGGGCTGGCCCAGGCTGAAACCAGGACCCTGAAACTCCAACCAGGTCTCCTACTCGGTGGCAGGGGTCCAGTGTTTTGGCCATCTTCTGCTGCTTTCCCAGGCACATTAGCAGAGAGCTGGACTGGAAGCAGAGCAGCTGGGACTCAAACCACCAACCATATGGATGCTGCATCACAGGCAGCAGCTTAATCTGCTGTGCCACAATGTTGGCCCCCACCCTGTGGTCCTTGATGAATTAATGTGTTTTTATTATACTGTCAAAATGGTAACATATAGTGCAGAAAAAGGCAAAAGCTATAGACCAGAAAACAGACAGCAATAACAATAGCCATAGCCATCTGTCCATGTACATATATTTGGGAGGTACTGTATAGGAGAAAAAAGGCATTTAAAAGAAATGTAGGGGCTGCTGCTGTGGCATAGCAGGTAAAGCCATAGCAGTGCTGGCATCCCATATGGGCGCTGGTTGAGTCCCAGCTGCCTTCCCTCTTCCAATCCAGCCCTCTGCTATGGCCTGGGAAAGCAGTAGGAGGATGGCCCAAGTCCTTTGGGCCCCTGTACCCATGTAGGAGACCTGGAAGAAGCTCCTGGCTCCTGGCTTCAGACTGGCCATTTGCGGAGTGAACCAATAGATGGAAGACCTCTCTCTCTGTCTCTTCCCCTCCCTAACTTTGTCTTTCAAATAAATAAAATAAATCTTTTAAAAAATAAAAAAATAAAACACAACACAGAAAAGAGTTCAAGAAAAGCTACAGCAGCAGGGTCAGTCCCACAAGCTACACGAGAGAGAAAGGATGTGTACCAGACTAAGAACAGAGAACAAACAAAAAGGCAAGTCCAAACCAGACTGACCTCATATCCTATTCCCTTTATCAGGGTAAACTTACACCTCAGGTCTTTGCTAAATTGCTGATGGATTATCAACAGATGTATTGTCACATCAGGTAGAGGTTTCAGTTTAGGTTTTCTTTCCTGAGTATCCTTTCTAAAATTCAAATTTTATTATGTCAGTCAACTTAAAAATCCTGATTGGCTGCCTATATTCTGTGAGTTCAAAGCAATAATCCTGAGTATGACATGCAGGCCCTATATGAACTGGTCCTTACCTCCCTATCCAAACTCCTTTTCCAATATTCCTATTTTAGGCTCCTCCCAAGACCTTGTTTTAGCATTTCTGTATCTCCTGAACCTAACAGTGTGGCACACAGATACTGCACACGAAATGCTTGCTAAAATAAACAAAAGTTAGAATTATTAAACTATACCTTGATTGAGAAACAAAACTCTTTTTTTGAAAGCTGTTCTTCAGGTAAGGTTTGATTGCAGCATGAACTGGCTTTACGTAAAGTCTGATTTTGCCCACTCTCCCTATAACAAGCATTAACTGGATTTGTACTCGTTACCAGGGTATTCATTTGATCATCATTTCTATCTGCTTTAGAGATGACTCCATGGGGCATGTAACTCTGAAGTTCTCTGGACTGACGTTTATTCTTATCTTCTACTTTGGTTCTTCCACCATACTATCCACATGGAGATGTTTCAATGGATTCTGAACATTTATGTTCATATTATCCGTATATTTTTCTCTTTGTATTTTTTCCTGTGATGTAAAAATGACAATCAATATAATCCATTTGTTTATAATTCACTTTACACTTTCTTTAAATCATGCAGGAGTTCATGATTGTCAGTAGAAGATATAAAAAGGACAGTTCATATTAAGAAAGAAAAGTGAGTTTATTCAATAAATAATATTAGAACAATCGGGTAGCCATCTAAGGAAAAAATGGTTGAATATCTCACAATTTACACAAAGGTGAAGTCAAAATGAATCAAATATTTAAGTATAAAAATTGAATTACATACATCCTAAAAGAAACCATGGTATTTTAATATTCTCAAGGAGTAGAAGACCTTTCCAAGTATTATGCAAAAACAATAAATTAGAAAATTAGAAAACAAATATTCTTAACCACATACAAATTTTTTTCAAATTCTGGTAGAGACCAAGATCGCTGAAGTAAAAGGAACTCAGAAAAAAGGGTCTAGAAGTAAAACTAAATGACAAACAAAACATCTGAAAGTTATATATATATGCATATCTAGGGAACAGGATAATTTTTAAAATGACATTCATAAAAAGTTACTACAATCAAATATAAAAAAAGACAAATAGTATTGTAAAAAGTAGACAAATGAGATAAACAGAGAATTCATTGGAGAGGAAATACATATAGCTCCTAAACACAAAAAAAGGTTTCATCCCTCTGGTAATAAGATAAATTTATATTAAAGCTACATTGAAATACTTTTTCTCAACACACTGGCAAAGATCAGAAGGAAACAAACTATCAAACATTACTGGTGGGAGTGTAAATGGAAAATAATCTGACAATATCTTTCATAATAAAAACTGCATATCTGTATAAAAATCTATAATTACTTTTACATGTGTACAATGTTAATGTTACCTGAAACATTATTTGTAACACTAAAAGTTGGAAATAACCTTAACATTTATCAGAAAAGGAGCTAAGATATACAATCAGTGGAAGACTTTGCAACTATAAAAACGAACAGGGGGCAGAGGTTCAATCCAGCAATTAAGATGCCTGGGTCCTACATGGGCTTAATACCCCACTTCAGCTCCTGACTGCAGCTTCCTGCTAGCGCAGACTCTGGGAGGCACCAGTGATGGTTTAGGTGACTGGGTACCTGTCACCCATGTGGAAAACCTAGATTGAGTTCCTGGCTCCCAGCTTTAGCCCCGGGGTCATTGCAGGCACGCAGGTGCACACACAAACACACACACATACATTCACACAACTCACTCTCTCCCCCTCACCCCCATCTCTCAAATAAAGTAAAAGGAAAGAAAAAAATAAGGATAATTTCCAGGTAAATATAGTGAATTATACACCCATACTTATTTTTGGTACTTCCAAAAAACTGACTAAAACAACAGTTTTTAGAACGGCATAAACCCACAAGTACAAGGGGAAATGGAAGAAGAAACAAAGGCAACAAAATTTTCAAAACTAAAAAGATAGGTGAATGATGACAACCTACTTAACAGACTTGGGAAAGCACAATCCAAAGCTGGCACTGGGAAAATCCAAGTACTTAAGAGGTACTGCCAATCTCTCTTTTTCTCTGCCTTTCAAATAAATAAATCTTCACCAAAAAAAAAAAAAAAAAAAAAAAAAAAAAAGACATATTGCCAAATCTTCAAAAGGCTTAGGAATGGGAGTTATCAAGAAACTCTAGGGGTGGGTGTTTGGCCTTGCAGATAAAATGCTAGTTAAGATGCCCATGTTTAGGGGCCAGTGATGTGGCAAAGTGGGTTAATCATCTGCCTCAGGTGCTGGTATCCCATATGGGCACCGGTTCTAGTCCTGGCTGCTCCTCTTCCAATCCAGCTCTCTGCTATGGCCTGGGAAATCAGCAGAAGATGGGAAAGCAGCAGAATATGGGAAAGCAGTAGAAGATGGCCCAAGTGCTTGGGCCCCTGCACCTACGTGGGAGACCTGGAAGAAGCTCCTGGCTCCCGGCTTTGGATTGGAGCAGCCCCGGCTGCTCCAAATGGCCGTTGCAGCCATTTGGAGAGTGAACCAGTGGAAGGAAGACCTTTCTCTCTGTCTTCCATCTCACTGTCTGTAACTCTACCTCTCAAATAAATAAAATAAAATCTTTAAAAAAAAATAAAGATGCCATGTTCCATATCAGAGTACCTGGGTTCAATATATGCCTTTCTCTCCTTATTCGGGCTAATGCTGACCCTTGCAGGGAGCACTGTTGACCCATGTAATTGTGTTCCTGCCACCTAGGAAACCTGGATTGAGCTCCAAGCTCCCATCCTCAGTTTGGCCCAGCCCTAGGCATTTTGGGCATCTGGGAAGTGAAAGCAGTTGGGAGAGCTCACATGCATGCTATTTCTCTGTTTCTAGGCTTCTCAAATAATAAATAAATAAAATAAAGAAACTTAAAAAAAAAAAAAAACTTGGGGCAGACCTTTGGTACAGCAAAGACACTGCCTAAGATAGTCACACCCCTCATTAGACTGTGTGGTTCAATCCCCGCTTCTCTGCTTCTGATCCAGCTTCCTATTCATGCACACCCTGAGAGGTAGGAGATGGCTCAAGTACCTGGAAACCTGCCATCCACCTGCATGCTGGATGGAGAAATGGGTTGGATGCTGCATACCTGGATGAAGAAATGGACTCCTGGCTTCTGCCTGGCCCCGCCCCAACCATTGCAGCCATTTGGAGAGTGAACCAGAAGATGGAAGACTCCTGTCTGTCTGTCTCTGTGTGTGTGTGTGTGTGTGTGTGTATCTCTTTGCTTTTCAAATAAATATTTTTTAAATTTAAAAAGTAAGTGAATAAATTAAAAAAGAAAATAGAAACTCTAGAATGTGAGGTTAAAGTAGCGTTAAAAACAGGAAGGGGGCGGTCAGCCTTGTGACACAGCAGTTTAAGCTGCCACTTGTGATGCCAGAATTCCATATGGGAGTGCCAGTTGGAATCCTAGATGCTCTGCTTCTAATCCAGCTCCCTGCTAACAAGCCTGAGAAAGCAGCAGAAGATGGCCCAAGTACTTGGGCCCCTATCACCATATGGGAGACCCAGATGGAATTCTCAGCTGCTGACTTCCATCTAGCCCAGGTCTCACCCCAGCCATTGCAGCCATTTGGGGAGTGAATCAGCAAATAGAAGATACTTGTCTCTTCCTCCTTCCCTGTCAAAACTGCCTTTCAAATAAATAAATAAATCTTTTTTAAAAAGAAAGAGCAGCTTCTACTTAAAAGATAATTAGGCCGGCGCCGTGGCTCACTAGACTAATCCTCCGCCTTGCGGCGCTGGCACACTGGGTTCTAGTCCCGGTCGGGGCACCAGATTCTGTCCCGGTTGCCCCTCTTCCAGGCCAGCTCTCTGCTGTGGCCAGGGAGTGCAGTGGAGGATGGCCCAAGTGCTTGGGCCCTGCACCCCATGGGAGACCAGGAGAAGTACCTGGCTCCTGCCATCGGATCAGCGCGGTGCGCAGCGGCCATTGGAGGGTGAACCAACGGCAAAGGAAGACCTTTCTCTCTGTCTCTCTCTCTCACTGTCCACTCGCCATGAACAGGAGTGTCAAATTGTTAAGTCAGCAACAGAAGTCACTGTGTACTTACATCCCATGTGGGATCTGTCCTTAATGTGTTGTCTAATGTGCAGTGATGCTATAACTAGTACTGAAACAGTATTTTTACACTTTGTGTTTCTGCGTGGGTACAAACTGATGAGATCTTTACTAATTATATACTGAATCGATCTTCTGTATATAAAGAGAATTGGAAATGAAAAAAAAAAAACCTGGTGTTAAATTGGAAATGGCATAGAAAATTAATTAATTTTTTAAAAAAAATATTATGTAGGATCTCTGTCTTTAATGTGCTGTACACTCTTATTTAATGCTATAACTAGTACTCCAACAGTATTTTTTTTTTCACTTTGTGTTGCTATATGGGGGCAAACTGTTGAAATCGTTACCTAATATATACTAAACTGATCTTCTGTATATAAAGAGAATTGAAAATGAATCATGATGTGATTGGAAGGGGAGAGGGAGCGGGAAAGGGGAAGGTTGTGGGTGGGAGGGAAGTTTTGGGAGGGGGAAGCCACTGTAACCCATAAGCTGTACTTTGGAAATTTATATTCATTAAATAAAAGTTTAATTTAAAAAAATAATTAAATTATTAGTAAAATTTCTTAAAAGATTTATTAATTTACTGAAAGAGAGAGAGAGAGAAGAGACAGAGAGAGAGGAGCAAGATCTTGCATCTGTTGGCTCATTCCCAAATGGTCACAACAACCAGTGCTAGGCCAGGCCAAAGCCAGGAACCAAGAGCTTCACCCCGGTCTCCCATGTGGGTGTAGAGGCCCAAGCACTTGAGCCTCCGTCTGCTGCTTTCCCAGGCACATTAGGAGGAGCTGGATTGGAAATGGAGCAGCCAGGACACAAATTGGCACCCATGTGGGTTCCTGGCACTGCTTAACCCATTGCACCTCAGTACCAGCCCCTAGTACAAACTGTTAGTATGAAGAACAAAGTGAAATGTAAGCATATTATTTTAAGAGTCTTATACATGAAATCGAATAGTATTATTTGAATATATGAGATATCTTTTTAAAAAGTCATAGAAAACGTGCATTATGAAAAAATTTTGCATGAATTTTAAACAAATTTTGTACCAAAACTAATTTATCCACTTTTCCACAAATGTTTTGAAGTACTCTCCATAGACCATGATAAATTTATGTAGCATATTGTAAACCCTAAACAACCACTAAAAATATAAAAATTCTAGCTAATAAGCCAAGATGTGATACAATGGAATATTTAAAAACAAAAAAGGTGACATACATAGGCAAATACAGGAACATAAAACAAATGAGGCAGTAGAAAAGAAATTGCAATATGATAGACTTGAACTCAAACACACTAGTAATTATATTAAATTTAATGGAGTGACCATATCAATTAAATTCTCAGGATAAAAGCCTCAAACTAGGGGTAGATGTTTTGGCATAGCAGTTAAAATGCCACCTGGGACACTTGCATCCCATGTCAGAGTGCCTGTGTTTAGGACCTGGCTCTGCTCCCAATTCCAGCTTTCTGCCGGTGTGAACCCTGGGAGGCAACCAGTGGTGGCTCGAGTAGTCGGTTCCCTGCGACACACATGAGAGACTCAGACTGAGTGCCTAGATCCGAACTTTGGCCTGGCCCAGCTCCAGCTGTTAAGGGCATTTGGAGAGGGTACCAGCAGATGGGAAATTTCTCTAAATAAATAAAAATTAAAATACAATTGTAAATATTTAAACTATTAATTTTTTAAATAACATTAGAAAACACTTTTTAAATGTATTTTATTTATCTGAAAGGCAGAAAGTCAGAGGGAGGGAGGGAGAACGAGAGAGAAAGATTGAGATTGAGATTGGTCTTCCATCTACTGGTTCACTCCCTAAATGCCCACAACAGCCAGGGCTGGGCCAGGGTAAAGCTAGGAGCCTGGAACTCAATCTGGGTCTCCCATATGGGTGGCAGGGACCTAATTACTTGAGCCACCATCTGATGACTCCCAGGGTGCACATTAATAGGAAGCTCGAATTAAAAGGTGAGCCAGTACTCTAACCTGGCACTCTAATGTGGGTGCAGGCATCTGTCCCAAGCAGTATATTAACTGCTGCAGTAGACACCCTTCCCAGAAAAATTATTTTATACTCCAACCTCTACTGTTAAAAAGTATCTGGAAGGCAGCACTGTGGAATAATAGGTAAAGCCACTGCCTTCAATGTCGGCATCCCACATGGGTACCCATTTGTGCCCCAGCTGTTCCAATTCCAATCCAGCTCCCTGCTAGTGGCCTGGGGAAAGCAGTGCAAGATGTCCAAAGTGCTTGAACCCATGCACCCACATGGAAGACCCAGGTGAAGCTCTTGGCTCCTGACTTCAGCCCTCTCAGTCCCGGAAGTTGCAGCCACCTGGGGAGTAAATCAGCGGATGGAAGAGCTCTCTCCATCTGTGTCTCTAATGCTGACTTTCAAAATAAATAAATAAATAAATAAATCTTAACTGAAAAAAGTAATAGAAAAAAGCTCTATTTTTTTTTTTAAACAAAAAAGCCAACCTCATTGTTTCTTTTTTCAAGGTGTTCTAGTTTATGTAGAATTTCCTTTGCTCTCTTCCAGTAGGGTTCAAGATTCTTCTCTTTCACATCTGGTTTCTTTAATTGTTCTGCTTCACTTTCATCAAAAGAATAGTCTCCTAAACTTAGAGATAATCTCTCAGCTTTGTAATGTGGGAAAAAAGGTGAGTTTATCCATTACCATAAATGTTATTTTAACACTTTAAATACTCTACCCTAACTAACCCTTCTCTAAATTTTGTCCTTCTAAACTACCTTACCTGCTTAACTAGTACTGAAAATACGTGGGAAGAGTGCTTGGCAGAGCCCCAGGACCCAATCATTCCTAACTTAGGCTTTACTCTCAGAACAAAAGAATAACATGAAGGTGTTATGCCAAGTACATAAACACCTTCAGTTACATGGACACTACTTTTAGAGGAGTTACTTTTTTTAAACAGTGTTCATAAAATAGTTCCTTCTTATAATCTTTTATATCTTTTTTTCTATATTATGCTGCAATTTTTCTTTCTTTTTCTTTTTTCTTTTTTTTTTTTTTTTTGACAGGAAGAGTGGACAGTGAGAGAGAGAGAGACAGAGAGAAAGGTCTTCCTTTGCCGTTGGTTCACCCTCCAATGGCTGCCGTGGCTGGCGCACTGCGCTGATCCAAAGGCAGGAGCCAGGTGCTTCTCCTGGTCTCCCATGCGGGTGCAGGGCCCAAGGACTTGGACCATCCTCCACTGCACTCCCAGACCACAGCAGAGAGCTGGCCTGGAAGAGGGGCAACCGGGACAGAATCTGGCGCCCCGACCGGGACTTGAACCCGGTGTGCCAGTGCCACAAGCGGAGGATTAGCCTATTGAGCCATGGCGCCGGCCAACTGCAATTTTTCTTTTACAAAGACCAAAACCTTTACCACAGCCACTGTTCTCTATGCTCCAGCCACATTTGCCATCAGTTCTTCAACATACCAAGTTCCTTCTTACCACAGGGCCTTTGTGCCTCACTGTTGCTTATGCCGGAGACGCTGGCCCACAACAAATCCCTTCTCTCATCTAGTTAACTTTAGGCATTCAGATCTCAGCTCAAAAATCACTTTCTCAGGGCTGGCACTGTGGCGTAGCAGGTAAAGCCCCACCTGCAGTGCTGGCATCCAATATGGGTGCCCGTTTGAGTCCCAGCTGTGCCACTTCCAATCTAGCTCTCTGCTATGGCCTGGGAAAGCAGTAGAAGATGGCCCAAGTGTTTGGGATCCTGCACCCACGTGGGAGACTAGGAGGGGGCTCCTGGCTCCTGGCTTCGGATAGGCACAGCTCTGGCCATTGTGGCCATCTGGGGAGTGAACCAGCAGATGGAAGCCCCTCTCTCTCTCTCTCTCTCTCTCTCTCTCTCTCTCTGTGTAGCTCTGCCTTTCAAGTAAATAAATAAATAAAATATTTTTAAAAATTACAACAACACATGATCTTAAAGAGCATTCCATGACTATCTCTAGTTAAACTAAGCTCTGTGAATACACAGACTGTTTTTTCTCATCACTGTATTCCCAATGTCTAGGACAGTGCTTAGCACACAGAAGAAACTCAAATCTTTTTAAAATAAACAAATGAATTTATATTATAGTTTAATAATAAATTACCTCTGGTCCTCAAATTTAAGTTCTAAAATTTAAGTACAAACTAAATTTTCAAACATGGCATAAAACATGTGACTTATCTCTACTGCTTTTTTTTATATGCTCTCCTCCACAGGTTTGTATTACTGAAAATACCCTAGCTGTCATGTTCAAACTACACAAGGGCACTTCAAAAAGTTCACAGAGAGATGGAACTAAAAGATAAGTTTATCTTGGCGCAAAATATTTTTAAATCCATGCAAGGTTTTTAATAATATGCATTTTCCGTGCACTTTTTGAAGACCCTCATATGTTCTGCCTTTCAAATGTGGGAAGAATGTAGGAACTTAAAAGACTTGGCTCTTTAAGACAATATAAGTTCCCCTGTACAAACTTGGGTTGGTACTTTCTTAAAGTAACAGTAAACTTACTAAGTTTTTTGCAGTTATAAAGCACAAAAGTAGCAGCTCTGTTTAGTTCCTCATTTTGAGATTCATTTAAGGCTTGCATTATGAGTGGAAGCCCATTGTTTTTTAAAAGGTCATACTGATTTTCCTCTGGAAAAGATAAAAAATTAAAGTGGATGATATTTATCTTATCATAAATTATATGAATTAGGCCATAGTTCTTCCTTGTCATAATTATAAACACAGGTAAATTTTTTAAATAAAGAAAAACATAATTTTTAAAGTCTTTTCAATATAGAAAACCACTTGTGCAAAATACTTAAGTCTCAAAAATGATGATCTCTGAAATGCTGCCAAATAGTGTCATAATAGCAGACAGACTGCCCTTACTTGGTTTAAAAAAAGAGAAAGTCAATCCTAAATTGCACAGAGAGCAACAATAGAGAAACTGATATAGAGAACAGAAAATGAAGGAAGGAAAAGTACCTGGAAGAAGCAAGAAAACAAAGGGAGAGGAATAGAAAAGCAGAAGAAGTAAGGAGAGGAGGAGACTGGAAAGAGAGAGGAGAGAGGAAAGTGGAGGTGGCAAGAATGAGCAGGCTGGACAGAGGAAGAGTGGGAGGAAAGTAAAGAAGAACATGGAGCAGGGAGGAGAAAGAGAAAAAGAGGGGAGGGAGTACCAGGTAGAGGGAGAGCCTTTGAAAGTTTTTAGCAAGGGAGAAAAGAATCAGATGTGTACAGCAATGTGAAGTATGAACTGGAAAATGGACACAGAAGGAAGGACCCTAGGGAGGAAGCTCCTGCAATAGTATTGGTGAAAAATATTGAGGGGTAGAGGGCCAAAACTGAGAACTGGGGAGAAAGGAATAAGCAGGGGTAAACAGAAGCAGAGCCACAGATCTCAGTGACTGAATAAAATGTGTGGAAAAGGATGAGGAGAAGATGATTGCTTTGGGGCCTAAATGACTGGGGCCGTGTGGTGGGGGGCAAATGTATATTTATACTCCACTGTCTTAATAAGCGCAGCAAATAAATCCAATGCTTATTTACCACAATCCTCTGTGCAATAACCAAGAGTAAGTATGATGCTAAATTTTTCTTCTGAATCCAGACTTTCATGAAGCAGTAATGCCAGAAGTTTCGAAACAATGTGGTACTTGGATAGTACTATCCCAAAAGTAGCTATTAGTATAAAATAGAGGGAAAAAGAGAGTAAGTACAAATTTAAAGCATAAATATACATTTACTCTATTTTTAAGTCTATCCAAGGAGCTTATATATCTATATAATATCTAATATACATGTATCACATAACATCTAATATACATGTGTGACTACAAAAGCAATTGTAATAAGTTGATGGCTTATTACAGTAACCTCATTAATCCCTCTTAATTATTCTGCATAATTTTGTGAATATGAAATACTACTACCTTTCTACCTTTCTAAAAGTTGAATGTGGTTACACTACCCTCCTTATGTTCCTTTTCTTGCCTAGATTTTACAGTAAATGCTTTCCTATATGATCAGTATCTGCCTAACACTAAAATATATTAACTGACCAAGGACCTACTAATGTTAATGATGCAATAAAACATATCTGAATCTATGCTATGTGACAAAACTCAAGAAGTCCATCATTTTAAGCTAAACTTCTCCAAAGTTCACCCAGAGTCCAAGATTGAAGTCAACAATAAAGTTGTAAATTCCTCAAGGGACAATATCTTAATCATTTTTGTATTTCTAGAGCTTAGCACATAGCAAGTCTTCTTTAACTGTTTTTCAAAAATCATCTGCTTTTGCTCCAATTATTTTTATGAATACCAATAGAGTTTCGTATTCCAGAGATTTATAGATTATCATTCCTCAGCATTTGTACGTGTGAGAAGCAGTCACGGGTTCAAGTATGGTTCTGCTGCTCATTTATTATAGTGCACTGGGTAATTCAGACCCTTACTTACCAGAAAGAGGCATACTTTAATTCTTTAAATAATTCTTTAAAATCTATAAATTAGATTTTCCACTTACGCTCTTAAAATATCTCTTGATTCAAATCCAAAATTTTTCCTTTAATGCTGCTCTTTAAATAACATAAAGGTTTTGAAATTATGTTAAAAATCTTATTTTGATTCTATCATCTGACTTCTAAAGTCGGAAGAGTTAGATTTGAGTGCTTAAGGAAGTCATGATCTCCACGGAAATAAAAAGAGTCAAGCTATGTAACTTCTAAAATTCCTTCCCATTTATGAGAAACTAGAAGTCTAATTCATGTTAGTGTTCAATCTACCATTTCAAGGCCAGTGCTGTGGCACAAAAGGTTAAGCCTCCACTTGCAGTGCTGGCACCCCATATGGGTGCTGGTTCAAATCCGGGCTGCTTGGTTTCTGATCTAGTTCCCTACTAATGCTGGGAGAGCAGAGGAAGATGCCCAAGTACTTGGGCCTCTGAACCCACGTGGGCGACCTGGAAGAAGTTCCTAGCTTTGGCCTGGCCCAGCCCTGGCCACTGTAGCCATTTGGGAAGTGAAACAGAGGATGCAAGATCAATAAATCCATCTCCTTTCTCTTTTTCCTTCCTTCCGTTTCTTTCAAATAAATAAATAAATCTTTTTAAAAAATCTATTATTTCTTCATTCACCATAATTTTAAACAAAATTCAACTGTAGAAAAATTACTAAGCTTTTTCACTCACGATTGTCAGCAATACACGCATCCAGTGTTTTTGTCACCACCACTGCAAGGTTAGCACAGGAAGCAGTCTCATGTGAATCAGATTCCAGTCGCACAAGAACTTGAGACAATACATCCAGTCCACCCACAGATACAAAGTATTTCTGAACATATGCTTAAGGAATAAAGTAGAACTATTAATATCTCAAACAAGTATGTAATTCCATTGAACTAATTTGCACTAAATGTAATATTGACTTTTTTGAAATACTAAGAATCTCAAAATTAAAGAATTAAAAATCTAATCCCTATCTGTGTACATATATATATATATATATATATATCAGTAAGGTAATTTATTTTTGAAAGCACCTCCTTTCAACATACAACTATTTTTCATACCAATTTGTTCAGAGTATTAAAGACATATAATATCATTCATTCAAGTTGGTTTTCAGAGAAAGTAAAGGTATCATGGAAATAGATCCCAGGTTTTGGAATTCTAGATATATTCCTTTGCAAGTGAAACATGAGCATTTACTTTAAAAACCTGAACACATAGACATACATCAGCAATGTGTAAAATTTCTTCTGGTTGCTCCACATCCACACCAATATTTAACATTACCAGTTTTTTTATTTTTAGTTGCAGTAGTGGTTATGTAATGGTATTTCTGTGTGATTTTAGTTGGGATTTCTTTTTTAAAAAAAAATATTTATTTTATTTATTTGAAAGACAGAGTTACAGAGAGAGGTAGAGACAGAGAGAGGTCTTCCACCCACTAGTTCACTCCCCAGATGAGTGCAATGGCCGGAGCTGTGCCAATCCGAAGCCAGGAGCCAGGAGCTTCTTCCAGGTCTCCCACATGGGTGTAGGGGCCCAAGGACTTGGGCCATCACCTACTGCTATCCCAGGCCATAGCAGAGAGCTGGATCAGAAGAGGAGCAGCCAGGACTAGAACCAGCACCCATGTGGGATGCCGGCACTTCAGGCCAGGGCTTTCACCCGCAGTGCCATAGCGCTGGCCCCTTAGTTGGGATTCTATAACTGATGATCTTGACCATCTTTTCAAGTACTTATTTAACAGTCATATCTTCTTTGAAAGCATCTCTTCTCCACTTTTTAAAATCATTCAGTTGTTTTTGTTTTATTATTGACTTTTATAAGAGTTTTTAACATATTCTGAGTACAAGTTCTTTATCAGATGTATATTTCTCAAATATTTTCTCCTGGGGCTGACGTTGTGGCAAGGTAGGTAAAGCCGCCACCTGCAATACCAGCATCCCATATGGGTACTGGTTTGTGTTCCAGCTCCATTTCTGATCCAGCTCCCTGCTAATGGCCTGGGAAAAGCAGCAGAAGCTGGAACAAGTGCTTGGTCCCCTGCTAGCCATGTGGGAGACCTGGAAGAAGCTGCTGGCTCCTGGCTTTGCCCTAGCCTAGTCCCAGCAGTTGTGGTCATCTGAGGACTGAATCAACCAATGGAAAATCTCTATCTCTCCATCTCTAACTCTTTGAAATGAACAAATAAGTCTTTAAAAAAAATATTCCCAGTCTGTGGCTTACTTTGTGTGTATGTTTAATTATAAAAAGACAGAGACAAACAGAAAGTAAGGAGGTGAGGAGAGCAGAACTATCCACAAGTTCACTCCTCAAATGCCAGAAAAGTGGGTAGGAGAAGGGGCAGTACTTAAGCCACCACTTCTTCCCCTGGTCTACATTAGCAGGAGCTGGAGCAGGAAGCCAGAGGTGGGTATCAAACCCAGGCACTGCAACACGGGATGTGGTCATCCTAAGCAGCAAATTAACTGCTGCAACAAACATCTACCATTTTTTAAAGAGTGATTTTTAAGAGTGATTTCCTTACTGACGCCATGAACAGGAGTGTCAAATTGTTAAGTCAGCAACAGGAGTCACTGTGTACTTACACCCCATGTGGGATCTGTCCCTAATGTGTCATCTAAAGCCAAGTGAAGCTATGACTGGTACTGAAACAGTATTTTTATACTTTGCGTTTCTGTGTGGGCACAGACTGATGAGGTCTTTTCTAATTATATACTGAAGTGATCTTCTGTATATAAAGAGAATTGGAAATGAAAAAAAAAAACCAACCTGGTGTTAAAATGGAAATGGCATAGAAAATTAATTAATTTGAAAAAAAAATTATGTAGGATCTCTGTCTTTAATGTGCTGTACATTGCTATTTAATGCTATAATTAGTAATCCAATGGTAGTTTTTTCACTTGATGTTGCTATATGGGCAAAATGTTGAAATCTTTACCTAATATATACTAAACTGATCTTCTGTATACAAAGAGAATTGAAAATGAATCTTTACATGAATGGAAGGGGAAAGGGAGCGGGAAAGGGGAGGGTTGCGGGTGGGAGGGAAGCTATGGGAGGGGGGAAGCCATTGTAACCCATAAGCTATACTTTGGAAATTTATATTCATTAAATAAAAGTTTAATAAAAAAAAAGAGTGATTTCCTGGTTATGCTTTTTTATTTTTTTAAAATTTATTTGAAAGGCAGAGAAAGAGGACAGAGAGTTCCCATCCACTGGTTCATTCCTGAGATAACCACAACAGCCAAGTTTGGGCCAGGCCCAAATCAGAAACCAGAAACTCAATTCAGGTCTCCCATGTGTGTGGCAGGGATGCAAGTACTTGAGCCACCACCTGCTGCTCCTGGGGTGTGCGTTAGCAGGAAGCTGGGATCAGGAGCAGGGCAGGCACTCCACACAGGACTCGAGCATTCTATGTGTCGTCTTGATCACCAGACCAAATGCCTGCACCGTTCATCTTCTTAACAAAGATTTTAATTCTAATGAAATACAGTTTATCATTTCAGTAGCTCATGCTTCTTATATCCTAAAAATTCTTTATCTAGACCTAAGTTATGAGGATTTTCTCCTGTTTTTGTCTAAAAGTTTTCTATTTTTTCACTCTTATGTCTGACAATCATTCAAGTTGATTTGTATATACTGTGTGAAATAAGGGTTAAGATTCACATTTTGCATATAGATATCCACTTTTCGAAAAGACTATCTTTGGGGCTGCTGTTGAGATACAGGAGGTTAATGTGCTGCCTGTAATATCAGCATCCTACATTGGAGAGCTGGTTGGGAGCCCCAGCTACTCTGCTTCTGATTCAGCTTCCTAATGATGCACCTGGCAGGGCCACTCCTGTGAGATCTGGCTCTTAGCTTCGGCCTGGCCCAGACCTGACCAGCAGATGGAAGACATTCTCTTCCTCTCTTTCTCTTTCTCTTTTTATTTCCCTCTCTCCCTCTCTGTGTTGCTCTGCCTTTCAAATAAATACACAAAACCTTAAAAACAAATAATCTCCTTGGGACTGGTTTTACGGCATAGCAGGCTGAGTTACCACCGTGATGCTGACATTCCATGCTAGAGTACCAATTTGAGTCCTGATGGCTCTGCTTCCCATCCAGCTTCCTGTTAATGTGCCTGGGGAGGCAATGGAGGACGTCAAGTACTTGGGCCCTGATATCCTGATGAGATCCAGAGAAGAGATCCAGATGAAGTTTCTGGCTCTGGTCTGCCCCAGGACTGGATGTTCTGGATGTTCTAACTATTTGAGGAGTAGATTTGCTGATAGAAGATTTCTCTCTCTCTCTCTCTCTCTCTCTCTCTCTCTCTCTTTCTCTTTCTCTCCCTCTCTCTGCTGTTCTGCCTTCCAAATGAATAAATATTTAAAAATAATATCCATAATGATTTATACTTTGACTCTTTAAAAAATACTGTTATTTAATCAGCTGAAATTTTAGGCTTTTCTAGATGTTTTATTTTTATTCACTTCTAATTTAATTTAACTGTGGTCAAGAATATACTCCATGGATTTTTAGTTTTTCTATCCAGTTGCTCTATTATTCACAGATATTAAAAACTTATTCTGGGGGCTGGCGCTGTGGTGTAGCAGGTTAAGCCACTTGTTGCAGCACCAGCATCCCATATGGGTACCAGTTCAAGTCCCAGCTGCTCAACTTCTGATCTAGCTCCTCTCTGCTAATGCACCTGGGAAAGCAGCAGATGATGGCCCAAGTGCTTGGGCCCCTGCACCCATGTGAGAGACCCAGAAGAAGTTCCTTTGGCCTGGCCCATTGCAGCCGTTTGATAAATAAACCAGCAGATGGAAGACCTCGCTTTCTCTCCCTTTCTGTAACTCTATCTTTCAAATAAATGTCTTTAAAAAAAAAAAAAACCTTTTCCTGCCATCACCATCTTCCTAAAATACTCTTCATATCTATTTTTAACATTTTCTCATTTAAAAGAATCTAAATGCATCCAATATGACTCAAATCACTATAATATACTAATTCAATTAAATAGTGAATTAAATTACTTGAAGTATGTTTCTTCAAATATGACCTAGAGAATAATGAATACTTAACTGTTATTTGCAAGAGTGAGTCCAATGAATGCACAAATAGGGCGAATTATCTCAGGTTTCATGCAGTTTATTAGCCAATCATTAGCATGTGAAAACAGTGAACAGCAAAACCTTTGATTCTCATCTGAAAAGAGACCAAGACAATCATGTATGACATATGGAGTATATCAGTTTTAGTAACTGTTTTTAATCTTTATTTTTATATTGAAATGTTTGAAATGATTACCATTTTGAGGATTGTTAACACAGACACACAGAGTACTACACACTGAAGCCCACAACTGGTAATTCTGGAAAATATTTTCATCTGACAAATCCAACTCATATTTTGAAAGAATTTTCCTATTGAGATAAAAAGAAAAGGAAAAAAATTAACACAAATGTGTTGAGCTCTTAAGTAGTGAATAATTAACAAGAAATTTGTATTTACTTACTTGAACAATTGTGACAGAACAGTAATACAATCTGTTTCTCTCACGAGAGTTTGTCCAGGTCCTCAAAAAGAAAAGCCATATATTACATAGATATGACTTTAGAAATAATTTCACGGAAATGAAACTTTTATATATTTTTAAAGTTAAATTTTATTACAATAGAAAAAAATTTGTGATCAAGATTATTATGGAAAATATACTACTTATGCTCAGAGTCTGACAGCACTCAAATTTCCTCCAAAACTTATAAAACCTTTACTTTGCATCATAGTTCTATGTTATGATACCAAAATAGTTTCCAAAATAGAAAAAAAAATAAATTTGATCCTTCCTAGTTTTTCAAAATAGAAAAAAAAATTCTGGACACATATTAAATGAATATAAAAGTTCTCACAATTTGAAGAAATAAAGCAATGTAAAAAAAAATAACAAAAAATAACCTTAACCTGCACAATAGATATACAGAAAGACTCTACACTATCTTTGCAACTTTTCTGTAAACCTAAAATTATTCCAAAATAAAGACCACTGCTGGTTAATACATTAAACACTGAAAGTAAATGGTCAATTCACCAGAAAATCTACCAAATGATTTGCTTGCCTCTCTTTTTCCCTTTAAAGTTGTTACTTTTCATTCATTCGTTCAAAAGGCAAAGAGAAAGAGAGATGGATTTTCCATCTGTTGGGTGCAAATGCCTGCAATAGCTGGGGCTGGGCCAGGCCAAAGCCAGGAGCTGGGAACTCAATACGATCTCCCACATAGGTGGCAGGGGCCACCTACATACTTGGGCCATCAGTTCCTGCTTCACAGGGTGTGCATTAGCAGGAAGCTGGAATCAGAAGTGGAGCTGGGTCTCAAACCCGGGCATTCTGATGTGGGATGCAGGCGTCCCAAGCAGTGTCTTAACCATTGCACCAAATGCCCACTCACAAAGGTGTTTTTTTTTTTTTTAAGAAAGCTCATCTTGGGGTATTTTTTAAAAAGACTTTATTTTTATTTATTTGAGAGGCAGAGTTACAGGCAGAGAGAGGGAACGATAGAGAAAGATCTTCCATCCACTGCTTCACTCCCCAAATGGTCGTAACATTTGGAGCTAGGCTGATCTGAAGCCAGGAGCTTCATCCAGGTCTCCCAGATGGGTGCAGGGGCCCAAGCACTTGGGCCACCTTCTACTGCTTCCCCAGGCCATTAGCAGGGATCTGGATCAAAAGAGGAGCAGCTGGGACACAAACCGTTATCCATAAGGGATGCCGGTGCTGCAGGCGGAGGCTTAGCCTGCTATGCCACAGCACTGGCCATTACTTTTTAACATTTGTTAATCACTGTAGTACAAATCACTTTTAAAATTAACAAATATCAAATGATTAAAATGTTATTAATTTCCTTTTCTTTAAAGATAGTATTTCTTGGATGAGATTAAAAAGAAGACACTATGGCCCGGCAGTTGGCATAGCAGTTAAGTTCACATCTCATATCAAAGTACCTGGGTTCAAGTCCCACCACTGCTCCCGATTGCAGTTTCTTGCTAATGTACACTCTAGGAGGCAATAGGTAATGGCTCAAGTAATTGAGTTCCTATCACCCACGTTGCAGACCTGGATTGAGTTCCATGCTCCCAGCTTTGGCCTGACCCAGCCCTGGTTGTGGTTATTTTGGGAGTGAACCAATAGATGGAAACTCTCTGTGTGTCTCTCTGCAACTTAAATATTTTTAAAACAAGACATTTATATAAGAATTAGAATTTTGGGGCCAGCACTGTGGCATAACGGGTAATGCCTCTGCCTGTTGGTTCATATCCTGGCTGCTCCATTTCCGATCCAGCTCTCTGCTAGAGCCTGGGAAAGCAGTACAAGATGGCCCAAGTCCTTTGGTCCCTGCACCCGCATGGGAGACCCAGAGGAGACTCCTGGCTCCTGGCTTCAGATCGGCGCAGCTCTGGCCATTGCAGCCAATTGAGGAGTGAACCAGTGGATGGAAGACCTCTCTCTCTCTCTCTCTCTCTCCCTCTCTCTGCCTCTCCTTCTCTCTGTGTAACTCTGCCTTTCAAATAAATAAATATATAATCAAAAAAAGGACTAGAATTTTAAAACTCATAACTACTTCAGTTTATTTATTAGTTTATTTAATGTAGGCCACTCAGATTATATCCTCTCCCTGTTACTATCCCAAAGGAAGAGAAGAACCACTGTCTATGGCAAATGGCAGTTAAAGCAAAGCAACTCCAACTAGCTTCAGGCTCAGGAGAGAACACTGTGCCTCCTGGTGGGTTCTGGTGTTCTGTATCCTCAGGTAAATCTCTTTTAAGGAATTATGAAAAATGATCACAGGGGTCGGCATTGTGGTTTAATAGGTTAAGTCGACACCTGTGACACCAACATCCCATATGTGTGCTGGTTCAAGTCCCTGCTGCTCTACTTCTGATCCAGTTCCCTGCTAATGTGCTTGGGAAAGCAGCAGAGGATGGCCCAAGTCCTTGGGCCCTGCACCCACATGGGAGGCCCAGAGGAAGCTTTTGGCTCCTGGCTCTCAGTCTGGCTCAGCCATGGCCATTAACGCTATTTGGGGAGTGAACCAGCAGATAGAAGTTCTCTCTCACTCTCTCTCTCTCTCTCTTTCTAACTCTGCTTTTCAAATAAATAAAATAAATCTTTTTTAAAAATCCCAGAAAGTATATCCTTAGAATTTATTATTTAAAACATTTTGTTGGGGGCCAATGTTATGGCATAGCAGGTAAAGCTGCTGCCTGCAGTGCCAGCCTCCCATATGGGCACCGGTTCGAGACCTGGCTGCTTCTCTTCCGATCAGGCTCTCTGCTATGGCTTGGGAAAGCAGCAGAGGATGCCCAGGTCACTGGGCCCTTGCACCCATGTGGGAGACCTGGAAGAAGTTCCTGGCTCCTGGCTTGGATCGGCGCAGCTCTGGCTGCTGCGGCTAATTGGGGAATGAACCAGTAGATGGAAGAACTCTCTCTCTCTCTCTCTGCCTCTCCTTCTCTCTGTGTAACTCTTTCAAATAAATAAATAAACATTTAAAAATAAATAAAAAATATTTTTTAAAATTTCATGAGAATTTACTTACTATTGTTTGAAACCAGAACCAAAATAACATAGACAGACATTCTTTTCAAATTTGTGCTTGAATCATTATTAGATAAGAACCAAGTTAAGTCTTCAAACAATTCTGAAGTACACAAAGTCTGCTGACAGTAAACTGAAATACAAAATATAATTTTAGTTTCACTATATTAACACAAACAAGTTCTAAAATATGTAAAGTTGCTAATATGTTTCTTAACCAGATCTTATTTAATTAACATTTATTAGTTATATAATAAAATCTCTGACAAACTGATATATGCTTAACTCAATCAGTAGACAAAAGAAAAAGTATCTTAATGAAAAGTACTTCATCTAGGCTCCAAAACACATTGAAATCTCCCAGAATTTCCAATAAAAAATAAATATGACAAAAAGTTTCAAGAGGATAAGTAACCAAACATAGCAAATAGGGGCCAGTGTTATGGCATAGCGGTTAAGACATCATGTGTACACCAGCATCCCATATGGGCGCCAGTTTGAGTCCCAGCCACCCTAATTCTGATCCAGCTTCCTGTTAATGCACTGGGAAAACAGAGGAGGATGACCCAAGTGCTTGAGCCCCTGAACACTTGTGGGAGACCCAAAAGACGCTCCTGGCTTCAGCCTGGCCCAGCCTCGGCTACTGTGGCTACTTGGGTAGTAAACAGTAGATGGAAGATCTCTCTCTTTCTCTGTCTCTCCCTATCTCTCTGCAACTTTGTCTTTCAAATGAATAAATAAATCTTAAAAAAATAGCAAGTAAAAGTTGGAGAAAACTCATAATCTGCTATAAAAAACAAAGGGACAAATATGAAATTTGTGATTTTTTTAGACTTTTCCAGAAATAAAAATATTTGCAAATGATACTCACCTGTCAAAAAATAAAAATGATATTCACCTGACCGCAGTTATTTTTTGTAATAATCTTGAGAAAAGCAGAATTTTACAACAATCATTTGAAGACAGTGATATAATCAGCACATATCCCTGCCTAGGACTAGCCATCAGCCCCTGTCTCATGGCAAAGACCATTTTATTTATCCCAGCATCCCGAAGACTAGCACAGAGCTTGGTTCTGAGTAGGTGATGAAGAAATACTTAGTGAACAAAAGTTTAGGAATATAAAGTTGGTTTGACAAACCAGTGGTTTAGATTCAATCTCATTTCAGGTACTCTACAGAAAAATATTGTTGCCAACATGAATTTCTGTACTCAAAGCATATTAACCCACATACAAGAAGGTTTGAAGTAATCTTCATTATTTGAATAAAGTACCTGGATAAAACTATTCAAACAAGCAAAACAAATGAATTTAATTATAAAATTATTTCTTATTAGTTTAATTAAGTATAACACAGCGGGCCTGAGTTGTGGTATAGTAGGTAAAGCTATCGCCTGAGATGTTGGCATCCCTTATTGCTGCTAGTTCAAGTCCCAACTGTTCCACTTCTGATCCAGCTCCCTGTTTCTTAATGGCCTGGGAAAAGCAGTGGAAGATGGCCCAAGTGCCTGTGCCCCTGTCACCCATGTGGGAAACTCTGAAGAAGCTCCTAGATCCTGGCTCCATTGCAGCCATCTGGGGAGTGAAGCAACAGATGGAAGATCTCTCTGTCTCTCCCTCTCTCTCTCTGTAGCTCTTTCAAATAAATAAATAAATATTTTTGTAAAAGTTAAGTATAACACAATGCTTGAAGTATAATGAAATAAAGTTTAAAATATTTTACCATTTTTTTCAGCAATAGCTCCTAATGTATATAAGGCTGCTGCTTTTACTGTACTATGTTCACTTGACTTTGCAAGATTTTTCACAAACACCAAACCACCAATTTCCCGAAAATAAACACCTGCGTTACCTGTAGGGGGTGCAAACAAAACAAAATAGAAACCATGTTTAGATATTCTTTAAAGGATTATTCTTTAAAGGATTAAACAAAATGCATGAACAAAGCAACATAATATGTATAGTAACCAAGTGGAAGTTTAAAAAGTACGCATACATATCACAGTACAAAAGAATCAGAATCACAGATAAAAATTCACGATTGTATCTTACTGTTTTGTTGACAAATTGAATGAATAGAGACCAAGGCTTCCTTTTGTGAAACAGGATTGTCCATTTGATGCTTTATACACTCCAATAATAAATTCAGGTCAGTCTTCATTTCTAAAGGACAAAAATTCTGTTACTTTTTTTTTTTTTTTTTGACAGGCAGAGTGGACAGTGAGAGAGAGACAGAGAGAAAGGTCTTCCTTTTGCCGTTGGTTCACCCTCCAATAGCCGCCGCGGTAGGCGCACTGCGGCCGGCGCACCGCGCTGATCTGATGGCAGGAGCCAGGTGCTTCTCCTGGTCTCCCATGGGGTGCAGGGCCCAAGCACTTGGGCCATCCTCCACTGCACTCCCTGGCCACAGCAGAGAGCTGGCCTGGAAGAGGGGCAACCGGGACAGGATCGGTGCCCCGACCGGGACTAGAACCCGGTGTGCCGGCGCCGCAAGGCGGAGGATTAGCCTAGTGAGCCGCGGCGCCGGCCAAAAATTCTGTTACTTTAAGCAAAAGTTTTCTTTCAAAAATTAACCAATTTTATTTTCTGATTATAAATTTTTAGAATGTTCAACAATGAGCATTATTATTTTATAATCTAACAAATTATAAACATGTATAAAAAGATGTTCTTTAAATAATGTAAAACTTCTTAGAATTTTTTGGTTTAGCATGTAAAGCTTCAGCCTGTAATGGCAGCATCCCATATGCATGCCAGTTCAAAAACCAGCTGCTCCACTTCCAATCCAGCTCCCTGTTAATGCACATGGAAAAGCAGTGGAAAATGTCTCAAGTGCTTGGACTCCTGAACCCATGTGGGAGACAAGAAGACGCTCCTGGCTTCAGTCTGGTCTAGCCCTGGCTGTTGACACTATTTGCAGAATGCATCAGAAGATGGAAGAAAGAGGGAGAGACAGATCTTTCATCTGCAGGTCCGTTCCCCAAATGGTGTCAACAGCCACAGCTGGGCCAGACTGAAGCCAAGAGCCAAGAACCTCTTCTGGGTCTCCCATGTGTGTGTAGGGGTCCAAATATTTGGGTCATCTTCCTCTGCTTTCCCAGGCCCATTAGCAGGGAGCAGCTGGGACTCAAACCAGTGGCCATATGGGATGCCAGCATCATAGGTGGCAGCTTTACCTGCTATGCCACAAAACTGGCCCCTAAAATCTACCTTTTAAAAATATATGTAATATATAGGAATAGAAGATCCAAATATTCTCTTTAAGTGAAGCTACAGTGGCTTAAATAACTGCCATTTAGAAATAAATGAAATGAAAATGAAAATAATAAGACATAACAGAATTTGTGAGATGCTACTAAAGTAGTATTTAGGAGAAAATTTATAGCACTAAATATCTATATTAGAAAAGAAAACAGTCTTAAATCAATGACCTCAGCTTCCATCTTAAGAAACTAAAAAGTAGGGGCCGGCGCTGAGGCACAGTGGGTAAAGCAGCTGCTGCCTGCAGCACCTGTATCCCATATGAGTACCAGCTTGAGTACCGGCTGCTCCACTTCCAATCCAGCTCCCTGCTAATGTGCCTGGGAAAGAAGTAGAAGATGGCCCAAGTGTTTAGGCCCCGTACCCACATGAGAGACCTGGAAGAACCTCCTGGCTCCTGGTTTTGGCCTGGCCCAGCCCTGGCTATTGAAGCTTTTTGGGGAGTGAACTACTGGATAGAAGATCTCTCTCTCTTTCTCTAACTCTGCCTTTCAAATTAGTCTTTTTTAGAAAAACTAGAGAGCAAATTAAACTCTAAGTAGAGGAAAGGAAATTACAAACATCAAAGCTAAAATTAGTGAAACAGAAAACAGAAAAATAGAGCAGGTGCTTTGAGAAGATCACTAAAATTGATAAACCTCTATTCAGACAGATTAGGAAAAAAGATTCAGTTTACCAACATCAGAATCAAGAAAGATAGCAGTGCCCCAGAATCCACATATATTCAAAAATAATAATGAATATTACATACAACTACATACTTATAAATTCAATGACTTAGGTAAATTGGACAAATTGTTTAAAAGATACAAAGCTTCAAAACTCATCCAGAAGAAACAGAAAATCTGAATAGTACTATATCTACAAAAGAAGTTACCATACTTCAGAACTTTTCCACAGAGAAAACTTCAGGTTCAGACAGTTTCATTTGTAAATTCTAACAAACATATAAGGGGGAAAAAAATACCAATTCTACACAAACTTTTCCAGAAGTTTAACAGTAGGGCTACTTCTCAACTTATCCTATCACGTTGGCATTACCTGATACTAAAACCGAAGCCACTAGAAAGAAAACTATAGACCTATCCCTCATAGATAAATGCAAAAAGTCTAAACAATTTTAACAAATTAAATATACATTATATTAAAGTAATAGTACATCACAACCAAGTGGTTTTACCCCCTCAGGCCAGGGTTGATTTTAAAAAAAAAATCAATGTAACAAAATCAAATTAAAAAGTAAACCCTTTGGGTCACCTCAACAAGTACAGAAGCAGCATTTGATAAAATCTGACATCCATCTTTAATTCAGAAAAATAACTCAGCAAGCTTAGAATAGAAAGGAATGTCCTCAACCTGACAAAGTGTATCTACAAAAACAAATAAAAAGTTCTACAGCAAACATCATACCTAAAGGTAAAGACTAAAAATTTTCACTCCAAGATCAGAAAGAAGACAGATACCTGCTCTCACCACTCCTATTTAACATCATGCTGGAGTCTCTCACCAGTGCCATCAGAAGAGAAAAAGATAAAAGACATCCAAATTGAAAAGGAAGTATTAAAATCACCTGAGTTCACATACTACATGATCTTGCATGTAGGTAATTTGATTGATTTAACAAAAAGCCTACTAAAACTAGTAAGTGGACTGTCAATTTTTAGGATATCCATTTATTATGCAAAAAAATCTATTGTACTTCTATATACCAGCAACAAACAAATGGAAATTGATATTTAAAAGCTGGTATCATACAATAGTTTGAAAATATAAAATACTTAGGGATACATCAAACAAAAAAATATTAAAGACATATACACTGAAAACTAAAAAATACTAAGAAAAATTAAAGACCAAAATAAATGGTGTATTACACTTTGTTCATGAGTTAGAAGACTAAATATTATTGTCAGTTCTCCCCAAATTGGTCTGCATATTAAACACAATTCCAACAAGCTTTTGTTCTTATTTTTTCCTTTTTACATTTTTATTTATTTTCATTTTATTTGAAAGGCAGAGAGACAGAAACAGATGCAGAGATCTTCCATCCATAGGTTCACTCTCCAAATGCCTGCCAGGCCCAAGCCAGGAACTCAATCCAGGTCTCCCATGTGGATGGCATTTGGTGCAGCAGTTAAAATGCCATTTAGGATGTTCACATCCGATATCAGAGTACCTGGGTTTGAGTCCCACCTCCACTCTCAATTCCAGCTTCCTGCTAATGCACACCATGAGAGGCAGCAGATGATGGCTCAAGGAGTTGGGTCCCTGCCAGCCATGTGGGAGACCCAGATGGAGTTCCCTGGTTCCTGGCTTTGGCCTGGCTCAGGCCTAAGAATCAGGGGATGGAATATTTCTCTGTCTCTCTGCCTTTCAAAGAAATGAATAAATTTTAACAAATTTTTAAACATTTGAGCTTCAAAAGATACCATCAAGAATATGGTAAGACACAGGGCCAGCATCGTGGTGAAGAGGGTTAAGCTGCCACTTACAACACTGGCATTCCAGGTTCATGTCTCTGCTGCTCTGCTTTTGATCCAGTTCCCTGCTAAAGCATTTAGGGAAGCAGCAGAAGATGGCCCAAGTACTTGGGCCCCTGCTGCCATCCACATGGGGAGTTCCAGAGTCTTAGCTTCCATCTGGCGCAGCCCCTGGCTCTTAAATCAAGAGCCATTTGGGCAATGAACCAGCAGATGGAAGATATCTTTGTCTTTCCCTCCCTCTGTCACTCTGCCTTTCAAATAAATAGATTTTTTAGGTATATAAAATAGCCCAGTCTGGAAGAAAAAGTGTGAAAATCAGATATTCAATAATGGGCTTGTGTTCAGAACAAATAAATCTAAAAAGCATGTAAAGAATCTGTACAGGCATTTCTCAAAAGAAAATAAACTATCAATAAGTATATGAAAAGACATACAAGATATATCACGTTTCTGCCTTTCTGAAATGTTTTTTCTCAGCCTTTTTAAAAAACATTTATTTGAAAGACTGAGTTACAGTGAGATAGAGAGAGAGAGAGATTGCATCTGCTGGTTCACTCCCCAAATGGCTGCAATAGCAGGGGATGGGCCAGACCAAAGCCAGGAGCCAGGAGCTTCCTCTGGGTCTCCCACATGCATACAGGGGCCCAAGAACTTGGACCATCCTCTGTTTCTTCCCCAAGCAATTAGCAGGGAGCTGGATCGGAAGTAGAATAGCCAGGACATGTGGGCCTATATGGGATGTTGGCACTGCAGGTGGCTGATTAACCCACTGTGTCACAGCGCCAGCCCCTATAGTATTCTTTTTATCAGTCTGTCTTTTCACAGGAGAATGTTTCCTGAAGCCAAGAATTATACAACAGGTGCAGAGCAGATATTAAATATTTATGTAAATTGCTCAATGACTCTTCCTGGAGCCTGCAAGATAATATGTAGCACTTTTATCTCCCACAAATATAAAACTAATTGTAGGGACTGGCACTGTGGCGTAGTGGGTAGAGCTGCCACCTACAGTGCTGGCATCCCATATGGGTGCCAGTTCTAGTCAGCTGCTCCACTTCTGACCCAGCTCTCTGCTATGGCCTGGGAAAGCAGAAGATCGCCCAGGTCCTTGGGCCCCCCTACACCCACGTGGGAGACTCGGAAGAAGCTCCTGACTTTGAATTGGCTCAGCTCCAGCCATTGTGGCCATCTGGGGAGTGAACCAGCCAATGGAAGACCAACCTCTCTCTCTCTGCCTCTCTGTGAATCTGCCTTTCAAATAAATAAATAAATAAATATTAAAGAAAAAACTAACTGCAGATATAGGATCCGTTAATCACTCACCTTGTGTTTTATTTGTGTCCTCACTTTCCATACTTGCTTATATTCTTTTTCTTTATATTTCATCTATAAAAAAAAGGTATTTTGTCAATTAAAAGCCATGTCCCAGAATGCCAGAAAATAACTGCAAAGGACTGGTAAAAGAATGGTTTTCCTGAATCCAGAAGAATAGGGGCTGTTTCTGCAATTTATTAGAAATATGATATTGGCCGGCGCCGCGGCTCACTAGGCTAATCCTCCGCCTTGCGGCGCCGGCACACCAGGTTCTAGTCCCGGTCAGGGCACCGGATTCTGTCCCGGTTGCCCCTCTTCCAGACCAGCTCTCTGCTGTGGCCAGGGAGTGCAGTGGAGGATGGCCCAAGTCCTGCACCCCATGGGAGACCAGGATAAGCCCCTGGCTCCTGCCATCGGATCAGCGCGGTGCGCCGGCCGCAGCGCGCCAACCGCGGCGGCCATTGGAGGGTGAACCAATGGCAAAAAGGAAGACCTTTCTCTCTGTCTCTCTCTCTCACTGTCCATTCTGCCTGTCAAAAAAAAAAAAAGAAAGAAATATGATATTGTTTAGTTGGCTTAAGTTCTCTGACAGTTTCCTCTTGCTGTGGCAAGGTGGTGAAGTCGCCACCTGCAGTGCCGGCATCCCATATGGGCAACAGTTCGTATCCTGGCTGCTCTACTTTTTTTTTGACAGGAAGAGTGGACAGTGAGAGAGAGAGAGAGACAGAGAGAAAGGTCTTCCTTTGCCGTTGGTTCACCCTCCAATGGCCACCACGGCCAGCGCGCTGCGGCCGGCACACCATGCTGATCCGAAGCTAAGAGCCAGGTGCTTCTCCTGGTCTCCCATGGGGTGCAGGGCCCAAGCACTTGGGCCATCCTCCACTGCACTCCCTGGCCATAGCAGAGAGCTGGCCTGGAAGAGGGGCAACCGGGACAGAATCTGGCGCCCCGACCGGGACTAGAACCCGGTGTGCCAGTGCTGCAAAGCGGAGGATTAGCCTGTTGAGCCACGGCGCCAGCCCAAATAAATAAATCTTTAAAAAAAAAAAAAAGAAAGATATAGGGTGGGCACTGTGGAATAGCAGGTAAAAGCTGACACCTGAGACACTGGCATCCCATATGGGTGCCGGTTTGAGTCCTGGCTGCTCCACTTAGAATCCAACTCCCTGCTAATGGCTTGAGAAAGCAACGGAAAATGTTCCAAGTGCTTGGGTCTCTGCAACCACGTGGGAGACCAAGAAGAAGCTCCTTGCTCCTAGCTTTGGCTTGGCCCAGCCCCAGCCATTGTGGTCATTTGGGAGTGAACCAGTGGATGATTTCTCTCTCTCTCTCTCTCTGTCTCTTCCTCTGTGTAATTTTGACTTTCAAATAAATACATCTTTTTTAAAAAAATTAATTATATTCCTACTTCATAGCATTGTTAAAAAAATTAAACATCTCACATTTTAAAGACTATATATATTCAACAAATTGTATTAAACAAATGGTTGGGGGCCAGCACAGTGGTTCAGTGGGTTAAAGCCCTGGCCTGCAGCATTCGCATTCCATATGGGCACTAGTTCGAGTCCTGGCTGCTACGCTCCCAATCCAGCTCTCTGCTTTGGCCTGGGAAAGCAGCAGAAGATGGCCCAGGTCCTTGGGCCCCTGCACTCACATAGGAGATGCAGAAGAAACTCCTGGCTCCTAGCTCTGGATTGGCTCAACTCTGGCCATTGCAGCCATTTGGGGAGTGAACCAGCAGATGGAAGACCTCTCTCTCTCTCTCTAATTCTGTCAAATAAAATAAATCTTAAAACACACACACAAATGAATCTAACTGGTTCTCCTCCAGTCCCAGTTTTGTCTTTCCTGTATATCTTCATCCTAATTAGTTTGGTTGGTCTCTCCATGAATCAGAGGTTTTAAAAAACTCTCTCTCTCTCTCTCCACAAGTTTAATACATAGTTTTTTTTCTAACAATCCATAGTTATTTTTGGCATGATGTTCTATTTAGCTTAAATCTTTGCTTATATACTTTTTGTTAGAACTTTTTAAAAAAAAACTGGTAGCTGTTTTTTTTTTTTTTTTTTTTTTTTTTTTTTGACAGGCAGAGTGGATAGTGAGAGAGAGAGAGACAGAAAAGGTCTTCCTTTTTGCCGTTGGTTCACCCTCCAATGGCCGCTGCGGCCGGCGCATCTCGCTGATCCGAAGCCAGGAGCCAGGTGCTTCTCCTGGTCTCCCATGCGGGTGCAGGGCCCAAGGACTTGGGCCATCCTCCACTGCCTTCCCGGGCCATAGCAGAGAGCTGGCCTGGAAGAGGGGCAACCGCGATAGAATCCGGCGCCCAGACCAGGACTAGAACCCGGTGTGCCGGTGCCACAAGGCGGAGGATTAGCCTGTTAAGCCACGGCGCCGGCCAAAACTGGTAGCTCTAATATGGTCTCTTACATGACCTACTTTAAGAGGCTAAACAAATTACTTAGAAAAACATATCAGGGGTTGGCGCTCTGGCGCACTAGGTTAATCCTCTGCTTGCAGCACCAGCATTCCACATGGGCACCAGTTCTAGTCCCGGATGCTCCTCTTCCAGTCCAGCTCTCTGCTGTGGCCCGGAAAGGCAGTGGAGGATGGCCCAAATGTTTGGGACCCTGCACCCGCATGGGAGACCAGGAAGAAACACCTGGCTCCTGGCTTTGGATGGGCGCAGCTCTGGCCGTTGCAGCCATTTGAGGAGTGAACCAACAGAAGGAAGACCTTTCTGTCTCTCTCACTGTCTGTAACTCTACCTGTCAAATAAATAAATAAAAATCTTTAAAAAAAAAAAAAAGAAAAAGAAAAATATATCGGCATTCAATTAACTTCTTCAAGCAACAAATTAGGATTCACAGAACTGAAAAATTCCCATTTGCCCCTACAGCATGTTGTTAAAAGGAGATGGCCAATTATCTTTCATATTTTTCATTCTCATACTCAAAAGGAAGTTTTCAAAGCAAAAAATAAAGCTTAATTAACAAATATGAGATTCTTTTATGAATATATACTAGTTTTGACATTTTTAACCTAAGTATTACATTAAAAAAATAAATTGTTAGGTACACTGTGGTATAGCCACAAGATAATAAACTATTACAAGACAATCACATTTACTAGAAATGCTAAATAGCAAGAAAAATGCTTATATTACAAAGTAAACCAAAAACAGCAACACTGAAAATTTTATGTACAATATGATCCCAATTAGAGGACAAATTTAAAAGACTGAATGGAAAGACAGTAGCATATTAATAGTTATCTTTAGAGGGTCATTGTGTGGGTGTTTTACTCCAGAATTTTCATAAAAATAACAGCTTCTAAAATTATATAAATACATACTATAGGCCAGACTCAGTTTTCTGCACCTTATTAATATTATTTTTCGGTCTCCACAATAACCTTATGGGAGCTACATGTATGAAGACAGATCAGACAGGGAGAGAGAAAATGACCTGGGTAAGTTCAAAAAGCCAGCAAGTATCAGAGTCAGGGCCTATACTATCATCCTCTCTTATACTGTCTCTTGTATATAAATATAAATCACCTTTGAACAAGTGGTTTAAGGTTTAGAAAGACAGACTAGATTTTAAAAAATTCTTACAAAATGGACAGTTGTGTATTTGTAAATGTTTTTTGCCTTGTAGGGGAGCTTAAGAACTATTTCCTTAATTTTAATTAGTCAATCTTTTCTGCTTTTTAATATAATTTTATTTCTAAAGAGGGATGACATAAAATTTTAAATTAAATGGCTTGAAAATGACAACATATTACTTTCCTTTTTTTCTTTTCTTTTCTAATAAATGTTTACTCTGAACAGCAGAATAGATTGTCAAAGGGCGGGCACTGTGGCATAATGGGTTAAGCAGCCACTCGGAGTGCTGGCATCCCATATGGGTGCCAGTTCAAGTCCCAGCTGCTCCACTTCCAATCTAGCTCTCTATTATGGCCTGGGAAAGCAGTGGAAGATCGCCCAAGTCCTTGGGCCCCTGCACCCGCATGGGAGACCTGGAAGAAGCTCCTGGCTCCTGGCTTCAGATTGGTCCAGCTCCAGCCCTTGTGGCCATTTGGGGAGTGAACCAGTGGATGGAAGATCTTTCTCTCTCTGACTCTCCCTTTCTCTAACTCTTTCAAATAAATAAATAAATATTTTTTTAAAAAAAATAGTGTGTCAAGTACCTAGTGGCAGTAACACAAATCACCTATTTTCTAGATAGGTGCTAAAAACATCCACAGTAAAAACTTTAAAGAGGTTGATCATTTTAAAATTATAAAATAGCTTATTACCAAGAACAGCATTATCTGCCAAATACAGATAATGAAGTGTTTTTCAGTAACTTGGTAAATAGGTAAAAATTGTTCCAAACAATGAGGGTTTTAAAATTTTCACAGTATTCTCATAGGAAAGAAGAAACAGACTTTTTTGGATAACAAAAAAGGGCCTATACCACTGAGAGAGATTTCACTCAATTTATTTCCCAAAACAGAACTGCAAGAGCAGGCATTTAGTTGCAGTTAAAACATCCCCGTCGGGGTCAGAGTGCTGTGGTATAGAAGGCTAAGCCTCTGCCTGCAGTGAAACATCCCATGTGGCCACCGGTTCAAGTCCCAGGTGCTGTACTTCTGATCCAGCTCCCGGCTAATGCACCTGGGAAAGCAGATGACGATGACCCAAGGGTTTGGGCCCCTGCATCCTTGTAGGAGATCTGGATGAAGCTCCTGGCTTCAGCCTGGCCCAGCCCCAGCCATTGTGGCCATTTGGGGAGTAAACCAGAGATGGAAGATATCTCTCCTTCTCCCCTTCTTTGTATCTCCGCCTTTCAAATAAAATAAATAAATCTTAAAAAAAAAAAAAAAAAAAAAGACATCCATGTCCCAGATGTACCTGACTTGGACACCCAACTCCAGCTCCTGGCTCATTTCCTCCTAATGCAGACCCTGGGGGCAGCAGTGATGGCCCAAGTAATTGGGTTCCTGCCACCCTCGTGGGACACCTGTTTTAAGTCACAGATTCTGGCTTCCTGCATCTGGGGCGTGAACCAGCACATGGAATCATTAAACATATCTCTTTCTCTTTCACAAATAAAATTTTTTAAAAATTTCAAATTTCTCTAAGAAAACAAACTGAACATTATGTGATATAGAAAATGTTACTATCAAAAGCTTTTTAAAACCAAAGTATTGGCCGGTGCTGTGGCTTAACAGGCTAATCCTCCGCCTTGCAGCGCCGGCACACTGGGTTCTAATCCCAGTCGGGGCGCCGGATTCTATCCCGGTTGCCCCTCTTCTAGGCCATGGCCCAGGAAGGCAGTGGAGGATGGCCCAAGTCCTTGGGCCCTGCACCCGCATGGGAGACCAGGAAAAGCACCTGGCTCCTGGCTTCAGATCAGCGAGATGCGCCGGCCGCAGCGGCCATTGGAGGGTGAACCAATGGCAAAAAGGAAGACCTTTCTCTCTGTCTCTCTCTCTCACTATCCATTCTGCCTGTCAAAAAACAAAAACAAAAAAAGCCAAAAAACAAAGTATTACCCCCAAAATATCAGAAAAGCAAGTGACATGTTTCTGTGGAAGGCTGGCAGGGTTTCAAACCCCACCGCCAGACCACCACTACGTAGCTGACAGTGGCCATCCATCTTAAAGATGTCCTTTAGGAGGAGAAAGGAGAGAGAGGCAACGTGTAGTAGAAATTGTTGTTAGAATCGTTGAGAGGAACAGCAGTCGTTCAGGCCCCGGGAAACGCGTTTAGGGGACCCGGAATCGGTTTGCTCCGCGACGCTGAGCAGACTGCGGAGAAATCCTCCTCTCTCAGCCCAGCTTGCACAGATCACACATCCCCAGGCCACCCCGGGGCTCCGAGAGGCCTTGCAGAGAACCTGGGCCAGACCGACGAGACACGGGTTTGTGCTACTTTGAGGAGTGACGCACGGCCCGGCCCGAGAGCGCAGCGTTAAATACAGGCAGCGGCTGCTTCGTGACCCACCAGCCCGGAGCGACCCCGGAGTGACCCCGGCGCGGCCCCGGAGCCCCCAACTCAAGGGCGCAGACGGTTTCCAGCCGCCGGGTGACGGTGACGGCGCTCGGGCTCACCCACGGAGCTGGGAGAAGCCTTCGTAAGAGCACAGGTGCTTCACCAGGCCCTTCTCAGCGCGGGGCCCTCGCGTCCCTGGGGGTCCCGAGCGCAGGTTAGAGGCGCGGGCCAGCCGCCAGCCCCCCACCCACCCCACATCACCCCCGCAATCCGGCCGGTTCCCGCGATGAGGGGACCCCTGGTCCCGCCCTGGCTCCGAGAAATGCTCTCTCCGGGGGCTCCCATCCCTCCCGGGCATCAGAATCACCGGCAGCCTTCTGGGGGCTGCACGGCGCCATCAGAATAAAAACTGCCAGGGCTCCTGACGAAAAGGCACGCGGCAACCATCTTCTCCCACCTGCGGCTGCGGGCTCCGTTCTGGAAGGCCCTCTGCCGACCTCTCACGTGGCGGGCATACGAAGGGACCCGTGAGGGTGGACCCGGCCAGGGAGGGCGCAAGCAGGATCTGAGGAAAAGCAGAAGGCAGGCCCCAAAAGCTCCTGAACCGAGGAGTAGGCCTTTACCCTCAAGGCGAGGCCCGCTGCCACTTAGCACGACGCCCAACTGGTTTCCCGCCCGTGGGCGAGGCTCACTTCCGTGGGGCGGGACTTCCGGCGGGAGGCGGGCAGGGCGCCATTCACGCTCCCTCACACCCTTCTGCCTGCGTCTCCACCTGTCTCTTAGGCTATGCGTTCTTCCTTGGTAGCGGGCATTCCATCCACTGACATCCATGCCCCACAGGCGCAGCCTGACCCCAATTTTATCAGTGGACCTCAGGAGGGAGCCTCCTCTTTATGAACCTGCCCCTTGCCGCCTCCACAGTAAAAGTCACCCTTAGGAATATTAAAAGGTGTTAAGATACAGGGGCCGTTACCTTCTGTGAGAAAGGTCCACTGACAGCGTGACAATGACCAAGGAAGGTCTGGACCTGTGAAGTACTCTCTTGGGAAATCTGAGATTGCACTTAAGCACAGGCCTCAACGACTGACCAGCTGTGAGTTTAGGGTCCTTGAGTACTGAGAGTCCTGTAACACGTTCCTCATAAAGTCAAACTGGCCACTGCCTCTGCCTTCTGAATTCCGTTTATCTACTTTTGTCTTAGGTTTTAGTGGGTTTTTAAAATTATTATTTTGCCCACTGATATGCTAGTGAATCCTATCAGTTCAGTGTGATTTCTGTTTTTTTTTTAAAGATTTATTTATTTATTTGAAAGTCAGAGTTACATAGAGAGGAGAGGCAGAGAGAGAGGTCTTCCATCCGATGGTTCACTCCTGATGGCCGCAACAGCCGGAGCTGTGCCGATCCAAAGCCAGGAACCAGGAGCTTATTCCTGGTCTCCCACATGGGCGCAGGGGTCCAAGGACTTGGGCCATCTTCTACTGCTTTCCTGGGCCACAGCAGAGCTGGACAGGAAGTGGAGTAGCTGGGTCTCAAACCGGCGCTCATATGGGATGCCGGCGCTTCAGGCCAAGGCGTTAACCCACTGCACCACAGCGCTGGCCCCGTGATTTCTATTTTTATAATTTATTTGAAAAGTGAAGAGGCAGAGACAGAAATCTTCCATCTGTTATGGGCATCAGCATCTTAATTTTTATTCCCAAGTTCTTGCCCCCACAGAGATAAGAATTCAAAACAAAAGCATAAATAAAGTGCACAAGTGAGAGCAGGATTTATTTAAGAGAGTGAATACACATTCATACTGGTGTGGGCAACTCCACATGGGGACTTAGCTGTCGAGGGTGGGCCAGACTAGCCTAGGAAGAGAAAGTGGGAGGAGACCACAGAAGGACCCATTTGCACGGTCCAGAAACCAAAAAAAAAAAAAGGCTGCTTCTACATTATCAGTCTCTTTTATGAGGTAGGTGGTGGGTGCCTGATTGAACATACAAACAAAGTGAAGTTTAGGTAGGGTTTTGTGTGCATGAGGCTTTCTGGGAGTTTCATGGCACCTCCACTTGGAGCTTAACTCTCACATGGCCATTATGGCATCTCCTTCCTGGTCCTGGACGAGACACACATGCGTCATGGGAAAGTGAGTGTGAAGGCCTGACAGGCAAAGGGGTGGAGTTACAATGCAGTGCTACACAGGAATTTGAAAAAAAATCCCTCCAGTTGTATGTATCCCAACCTAACTCCTTGCTTCATTCCGCTGTATCACATCCACTGGTTCACTCCCCAAATGCCCTTAACAATCATGGCTGGGCCTGGCAGAAGCAAAAAGTCTGGAACTCAACATAGGTCTCTCAATGGGTGACGAGGACCCAAAATACTTGAGCCATCACCTGCTTACCCCCAGGGCATGCATTAGCAAGAAGCTAGAATCAGGAGCTAAGGCACAATTTGAACCAAGGCACTCTGATATGAGATGCTGGCATTCCAAGTGGTGTCTTAACTGTTGTGCCAAATGCCTGCCCCCAGTTAAGTGAAATTTGAGCTTTTATGTACTATGGATGGAATGACCGCATAAATTTTAAGGTGTAATCAGCAAAACCCAAGCTTAGATAACACCACATACAGGGATGGCGATATTTTCTGATAAACTCCACAAACGGAAATATTTTTAAAAATTATAGTCACAGGGCCAGTGGGTAAAGCCACTGCCTGCAACACAGGCATCCCATATGGCTGCAGGTTCGAGTCCCTGCTGCTCCACTTCCCATCTAGCTCCCTGCTAATGTGTCTGGGAAAGCAGCAGATGGCCCAAGTCACTGGGCCCCTGCACACACGTGGGAGACCTGGATAAAGCTCCTGGCTTTGGCGTGGCCCAATTCCAACTGTTGCAGCCATCCGAGAAGTAAACCAATGGATGGAAGATTTTGCTCTCTCTAATTCTGCCTTTCAAATAAATAAATAAATCTTAAAAAAAATTTCTAGTCGCTTTAACAAATGTCCTTAAATGTCCATCCATAGCTGCAATCTGCACATGGCTTAAATTCATTAAGATGGTAAGAAAAAAATATTTAAGCTATTTCTGATGAAACACAAAAGATCTATGGTAAGTAGCCTTGACAGAGCAAGCCCATCAGTGTTAATGAACTTCACTGGAAAGGGATAGCTTTTACTCTTTGGGAAAATGATTGCTTCCTTGCCGCTCCCAACAAAGAACAAGCCCACATTATGACAAATGACAAAATGTTTATTAAGGAAACAGTTTGACGGCTTTCCTTTAGCACAATTTTACAGATAAGAGCACAACCTGAAGGCAATTACAGCTTCAATCATTAACACACTACACAAAGTGCTTATTCTACAACTGGAAAGTTGCTGAGGTTTGTGACATGCCACTATAAATATAAGTATTATTAAAAATTACAAATTGTTTGGTGATTATTTTGATAACCTCTTGAGCAGCAGCTCCTGCAAGGAAAAGAGAGAAAAGCAAATCTTTAAAAGAATAATCTTCAAGAATGATATAAACACATTCAATTCTGTATAAAACCTTTCCCAAAGCAAAGTTATTTAAAAGTAATCCAAAACAGGCATAGCTTACTGAGTCATAAAAAAATTTAAAGGATAATTTTTATAACTATGTTGTAAAAGTTTTATTTTGGCTATTTCATACAATGGATATTGCTATTATTTAAAACAATGAAGCATTTTTAATTACAGTAGCTTAAAAAGATTGGCAAGATATAGAAAGTGAACAAAGCAAAGTTTAAACTGTAGTATGATTCCACTGGTTCACTCCCCAATTGGCCACAACAGCCAGAGCTGCACGGATCCGAAGCCAGGAGTGGGAGTTTCTTCTGGGTCTCCTACGTGGGTGCAGGGGCCCAAGGACTTGGGCCATCTTCTACTGCTTTTCCAGGCCATAGCAGAGAGCTGGATCGGAAGTGGAGCAGCCGGGACTTGAACTGGCACTCATATGGGATACCAGCACCGCAGGTGACAGCTTTACTCGCTATGCCACAGTGCCAGCCCCGACAGGACTTTTCAAATGGATTCACAGAGGCAAAAAGATTCTCAAAGGACACCCTTCTGGCTTAAGCATTTGAATTTTACCTTTTGCCCGTTTTAGAATAAAAAAGGGTAAAAGTACATTATGTTCTAAAACATTGGTAATAACTAAAAGGATCTACATGAAATACTGCCAGGCTGCAATAACTACTCAAAACCAACAAAATAGGGCCAGCATCGTGGTGCAGTGGGTTAAGCCACCACCTCCAATGCCAGCATCCCATAATAGCACCAGTTCAAGTCCCAATTGCTCCACTTCTGATCCAGCTCCCTGCGAATGCACCTGAGAAAGCAGCAGAAGATGCCCCAAGTACTTGGGCCCCTGCCACCCATGTGGGAGACCTGGATGAAGCTCCTGACTCCTGGCTGTCATTTAGGGAGCGAGTCAGCAAATGGAAGATCTGTCTGTAACTCCATCTTTAATAAATAAATAAATCTTAAAAAAAATATTCTGGATCTTTTTTATAATCTGAAGCTTCCTCTTTCACAGATATTCATCGACTTGATAAAATTTAAGGATTAGGGCCAGTGCTGTGGCATAGAAGGTAAAGCCTATGTCCCATATAGACACCGATTTGAGTCCTGGGTGCTCCACTTCTGATCCAGCTCGCTGCTAATATTCCTGGGAAATCAGCGGAGGACGGTCCAAGTACTTGGGCCTCTGCACTCATAGAAGTTCCTGGCTTCGAACCAGCCCAGCTCCAGCTGTTGCGGCCATTTGGGGAGTGAACCAGTGGATGGAAGACCTCACTCTGTCTCTCCCTCTCTCTCTGTAACTCTGCCTTTCAAGTAAATCTTTAAAAATTTTTTTTAAAAATTGGGGGCTAGTGTTGTGGTGTAACAGATAAAGCTGCCGCCTGCGATGCTGGCATCCCATAAGGGCATCAGTTTGAGACCCACCTGCTCCACTTGCAAACAAACTCCCTACTAATGACCTGAGAAAGCAGCAGAGGACAGCCCAAGTCCTTGTGCCCCTGCATCCACATGGTAGACCTGGAAGAAGCTCCAGGCTCCTGGCTTTGACACAGCACACCCCCAGTTGAGTTGTTGCAGCCATTTGGGAAGTGAAACAGCAGATGGAAGATCTCTCTCTCTCTCTCTGACCCTCCCTCTCTCTGTAACTCTGCCTTTCAAATAAATAATAAGTAAACCTTTAAAAAAATTTCAGGATCTGTTACACAATGTTCTAGGCAAAAGATAAAAGACTCATTTGCCCATGGATCCCACATTTTGGCAGAGACAGACAGATGATTTCCAAATAAACAGAATGTATACTACATCACAGGACCATGAGTGCTAAGGAGAAAAAGCAAGGAAGAGGGATAGGAGCACAAAGGCAGCAGCCAGTTGTAAAGAAGGGAACTGGGGCCGGCGCCATGGCTCAATTGGCTAATCCTCCACCTGCGGCGCCGGCACACTGGGTTCTAGTCCCGGTCGGGGTGCTGGATTCTATCCTGGTTGGCCCTCTTCCAGGCCAGCTCACTGCTATGGCCCGGGAGTGCAGTGGAGGATGGCCCAAGTGCTTGGGCCCTGCACCCCATGGGATACCAGGAGAAGCACCTGGCTCCTGCCTTCGGATCATGTGGTGCGCCGGCCGCAGCGCACCAGCCGCGGCGGCTATTGGAGGGTGAACCAACGGCAAAAGGAAGACCTTTCTCTCTGTCTCTCTCTCTCACTGTCCACTCTGCCTGTCAAAATAAATAAATAAATAAAAAAGAAGGGAACTGGGGATGGCCTGGAAGAGAGGATCACATTTAAACAAAACCACCAAACCTGAAGGAAGTGAGGTAATAATAGCATATGCAAAATGTTACAGAACATAAAGAAGCCAAAAAAAAAAAAAAACAAACCTTCAGTTTTTACTATAGGCAAGTTCTGGTCACATAAATATGATCTCAACTTGGAACTCACCCCCCAAGAACGCAGCAATGGTGTGTGGCTCAGCAGCTCCATATCGGCAACTACAGGAAAGGATGGACACATGACCTTAGATCAGCCTTAGGACAGGTGGGGGCTTCTGTCTCATATGCCCTGAAGAATACTCACAATTCATGGATATAATCATCTTTCACCATTACAGATAACCCATATTCCTGAAGGAAGCCAGTGAGACAAGACTTCAACTTTCCTACATCTTCTTCAACTTGATAGTTAGACACTCCTAAAAATACATATAAATTAATTATATAAATGAATTTTCATTAAAATAATCATAACTAAAAATTAATGGCTACCTTTTTATTTAATTCAGTTTTGGGTATTCTAGTCAAAACAGTAAGGTACGGAAGTGAAGATAAAACAAAAATAATGGAAAGTATGAGACCGATATTTGCATATATCTATAATTAAAATCTATTAAAATTTTGAGTTCAATAAACTTTTGTCCCCTGTTCGACACCCAATATCTAGAAAAGTATTTGGCACATAATATCTAGTAATTAATTGATAAAAGAACTGAAAGAATAAAAAACTGTTGTCCTAGTTATACCATTTAGGCAAATTATGATCCGTATTATGTATATATAAGAAATTAGATGATCTTGAGGAAATAAAGCTATAATAGGTAATACTTATCAAACATTCATAAATGCTACATACTATCCATATACAGTATGTGTTTATAAATTTAAATTTGTACTCCTTAAACAATAAATTTAAAAATTCTATTTAATCCTCACAACAACTCTATAAAATAGGTACTATTGTCCTCATTTTACAGTTGAGAGAACTGAAGTACAGATTAATTTACTTATCTCATAAACAGTAAAACTAGGAAATAAGTCCAGGCAGTTTTTAATGTTTAAACTAAAATGTCTCCCAAGATAAGCTGCTATTATTACTACTGGAAGGAAAAATACAATCATCATACTAGTCAAGTATTAAAAATTTTTAATTAAAATTATCAAAAGATAAATATATTCTGAGCAACAGTCCATCTTTGAAATTATCCCAATTCTCTAATTACTACACTTGTAGATAACAAAAAATGTAGACTGAACAAAGACATCTCTACATTGTCAAGAGTTCTGAGTTCAGAGGTCAATGGCTTTCCTACTCCACTAAATTAAACTCAGGGTCCTTCTTAGAAGTAAACCTTGGAAACTGACAGAAAAAAAGTTTTCTTTTATATCCATGCTACCAACATTCCTCCTGTAATGGTTTAGAATCAAACACTAAAAAAACAAATGGTAGCTCCTCACTAGGATTCACTGGGATAAACTATAGATGCAATCTGTTTACAATGTGATATTCAAGCAACACTTTTTTTTATTTTTTTATTTTTGACAGGCAGAGTGGATAGTGAGAGAGAGACAGACAGAGAGAAAGGTCTTCCTTTGCTGTTGGTTTACCCTCCATTGGCCGCCGCGGCTGGTGTGCTGCAGCCGGTGCACCGCGCTGATCCAAAGGCAGGAGCCAGGTGCTTCTCCTGGTCTCCCATGGGGTGCAGGGCCCAAGCACTTAGGCCATCCTCCACTGCACTCCCTGGCCATAGCAGAGAGCTGGCCTGGAAGAGGGGCAACCGGGACAGAATCCGGTGCCCCGACCGGGACTAGAACCCGGTGTGCCAGCGCAGCAAGGCAGAGGATTAGCCTATTGAGCCACAGCGCCGGCCCACCATGAAAACACTTAAGGTTCAATTTACATGTCTATTCAAGATTTTGTTGTATTCGGTAATTCACTTGTTATTCTTACCTGGATATCTACCATGTTGTTTATGAAATCTGTCAACAGCCCGTAACATTAAATATAATACTATCTCATTATCTGGACTGTCCATGCTGGAAACTGGGGAAGGGAAAAATTCAGTGTCATTTCAGTAATTCACAACTTACAAACAATGAGGGGGTAAATTCAGTATATAATCAAATTTCAAGATAGAAGACACCTGACTACAATTTTAACAATAAAATAGAAAATGATGAGTAGCAACAAAATAAGAGGAGATACATTAAGGTGTGATCCCACGTTATGAACACTAGCTGTAGTCACACAATCTCTACTGCAGCAGTAACATCCTGATTTAGCTCCTATGCATATCTTACAACAGACTCTGATTCCAATAGGATTTCATGTATAAATTAAGTTTATATAACAGGTATATAAAATCTGTTACCTTTAAAATTAATTAAATCAAGCCAGCATTAAAAGGCTATTAATACTTACTAATTTCATCCTTGTTAACTGTATCCAAACCATATTCTTCAGCTAAGGACCGACATCTTACTACTCGAAGAAACGCAGAATTGCTGCCTGAGCACAGGAAAGACACCGTGGAAACAATGGTTAAGACAGAAGAATATTCCAAATCAAAGGTCACTTTACAAACAGGAAGTGCTGTACATATCCTTCACAGATAGGAGAGTGTGAAGAAACACACTCTAATGGAAGCATTAGGCCCTAAAGGTTAGCAGAGAAGACACCAGAATACAAATTCTCTTAAATGTGTATCCTTGGCCCTACAATAGTTCAGTACTGGTTAAGAAGGTGACAGAACCTCTCTGAGCCTCAGTTTTCATTTGTAAAATGGGAATAATATTGTTTACCTTTGAGAGTTTTCTGTAGATCAAACATGACAAGTGTATAAAGTACAGAGCACAATGCCTGAGATGGCTCGATAATGGTTTCCCGTATTATGGACAAGCAGTCCTAAAACAAAATGTTAATATTGTGCTCTTGGTACCTGAAAATTTTTTAAAAGATTTAATTATCTATTTTAAAGGCAGAGTTAGAGAGAGAGAGACAGAGAGAAGAGAGAATCTTCCATCCACTGGTTCACTCCCCAAATGGCTACAACAGCCAGAGCTGTCAGTCCAAAGCCAGGAGTCAGCAGCTTCTTCGGGGTCTCCCGTGAGGGAACGGGGACCCAAGCACTTGGGCCATATTATGCTGCTTTCCCAGACACATTAACAGAGAGCTGGATCAGAAGTGGAGCAGCCAAGACTCAAACCAGCGCCCATATGGGATGCCAGCGCTGCAAGCAGCAGCTTTACCTGCCATGCCACAGCACCAGTCCCAGCTTTTTTTATTCATAAAGATTTTATATTACGGAAACTTTAAACATACCCTGAAATAGAACAGAATAATAAACTCTCAAATAACCAACATCCAGCTTTTAATCTGCTATTGTCTAATAGAACAAACACTAATTCAGAAACAAGGTACATAACATGTAATAGTACAAAACAATAAAACCGAGCCTAAGTAGGCATTGTGGAAAAGTCATGAAATGGGAAGCTTGAATAAGGCTATATTAAGATGGGAAACATGGGGGCAGGCTTTGGCATAACAGTGAACATATCACTTGGGATGCTGGCATTCCCATATTAGAGTGTCTGGGTTCAAATCTCAGCTCTGCTTCCAATTCCAGTATTCTGCTAATGGTACCCTGGGAGGTAGCCGGCAATGGCTCCAGTTCTTGGGTCCCTACCATCCATTGTGGGAGACTTCTACATTGAGTTCCAGGCTCCTGGCTTCAGCCTGTTTCATCTCCTACACTGCTGTGGCACTGGGGGACTGAACCCAGTAGCTGGAACCTCTCTCTCTCTCTCTCTCTGCCTTCCAAATAAAATGAAAATAAAAAAGTTTTTTAAAAAACAGATAACATGAAGAATAGAAACTTCTATAGGAACTAGGTATAGTAGCTATAGGGAAAAATCTTCACATGGCATGAAAATAGATGTTTTATTATTTTGAAAGGTTTTTTTTTTTTTTTTTTTTTTTGACAGGCAGAGTGGACAGTGAGAGAGAGAGAGACAGACAGAAAGGTCTTCCTTTGCCGTTGGTTTACCCTCCAATGGCCGCCACGGCCGGTGCGCTGCGGCCGGTGCGCTGCGGCCGGCGCACCGCACTGATCCGATGGCAGGAGCCAGGTGCTTCTCCTGGTCTCCCATGGGGTGCAGGGCCCAAGGACTTGGGCCATCCTCCACTGCACTCCCTGGCCACAGCAGAGAGCTGGCCTGGAAGAGGGGCAACTGGGACAGAATCAGTGCCCCGACTGGGACTAGAACCCGGTGTGCCGGCGCCGCAAGACGGAGGATTAGCCTAGTGAGCCGCGGCACCGGCCTTGAAAGTTATTTTTAAAAAAGATTTATTTATTTACTTGAAAGTCAGAGTTACACAGAAAGAGAAGGAGAGGCAGAGAGAGAGAGAGAGAGAGGTCTTCCATCCGCTGGTTCCCTCCCCAGATGGCCACAACTGCTGGAGCTGTCCTGATCTGAAGCCAGGAGCTTCTTCTGGGTCTCCTACATGGGTACAGGGGCCCAAGCACTTGGGCCGTCTTCTACTGCTTTCCCAGGTCATAGCAGAGAGCTAGATAGGAAGTGGAACAACCGGGACTAGAACCAGCACCCATATGGGATGCTGGCACTGCAGGTGGCAGCTTTACCCACTACATCACAGTGCCGGCCCCCAGAAAGTTATTTTTGAATAAAAGAAAATGAGTCAGACAGAAGAGACCCCAGGAGCCTAGCCTCTCTGAAACTAGACAGCAAAATTTTTAATTCCATCAGTCACTCAACACAGGTCAAGGTGAGTTTTTAAATCAATACCGTCGGGGCCAGCACTGTAGTATAGCGGGTAAAGCACCGCCTGCAGCACCAGCATCCCATATGGGTGCCAGTTTGAATCCCGGCTGCTCCACTTCCGTTCCAGCTCTCTGCTATGGCTTAGGAAAGCAGTGGAATATGGCATAAGCCCTTGGGCTCCTGCACTCACGTGGGAAACCTAGAAGAAGCTCCTGGCTCCTGGCTTCCGATCAGTGCAGCTCCAGCCACTGCGGCCATCTGGGGAGTGAACCAGTGGATGGAAGACCTTTCTGTCTTTCTCTCTGCCTCTGCCTCTCTATAACTCTGCCTTCAAATAAATAAATAAATCGTTAAAAAAATCAGTACTGTCAATGTACATGTGACTCAAGACTTCAAAACCAGTCTTCAAATAAAATTTCCCAAATTACTTAAAATTAACAAGCTGAAAATAATTCTACATTAATGACAATTTTCAATTAATTGACCTTCATGTCCTTTTAGCATTGTCATAGATAGATATGTTCTACCTCTGACCCAGTCTTAAAATATCTTCTGTATTATGAAAAATTAAAAAAAAAACTTTACATAATAATTATATATCTATGCCATTAAGACCACAGAAAATTCAAAATTCCAACCATTTAAAACTCCTGGGAATGTTCCCTGTGGCAATTTTTATATAGTAAAATAAGCTAATTTAAGCAGACTTACAGAGCAACTTTAATTCTCTCTCTGAAATGGATTCTGGTGCCTGTAAAGAGATAAATGTAGGTTTTTGCTCTGGTACAGAAAAGATTAACAGAGGGTGCAGCGCAAAGCCAATAGCTGTAGCATGGGGAGGCTTTCTCAGAGCTGGGAGAGCACCTTAAAAACACTGTTTCCCTGTAACTGGCTTTTCCCCTAGGTGGGCAAGGAGAAGCACAGAGCCAGGGCCAAGCCCTCTGTCTCTGAACTCTTTCTCGCTGGAATTACGTGATCAGGCCTCTACAGAGATGTCCATCAGAGACGCAGTGTGCCCAGCAGCGTACCTGGCCAATGGACTGCAGCAGCTTGGCAACATGATTCCCCACAGCAGCAGCATCTTTCTTTGCTTTTTCGCGGTAACTGGGGAAGAACAACAAAAGCAACTATTAGCAAAACTTTTAATTAGCAAAATTTAATTATTACCCTGAAGCAGACAAAAACATTGGTCTGGCAACATATAAAATGCAAAAATGCCAGGAAACACCACCAGCAGCACCTGTCAGTGTTGGGGATTTCCCAGGGTTGGCAATAAGCTCCCTAAAATCCAGGCTCCCTCTTTAGTTTTAATGAACAGTACCCAACTTAAAAACTGCTCCTTGGGCGATCCATGAATCCATGACCCAGGCCTCTGACAGAGGAACTGAGAAAACATGTTACTCAAGAACATGACTTGCTTCCTTCAAGTTAAGTCCAAGGAGTTAAATCAAGTATTTATAAATTCATGGAAAAATTTTGTTTAGGTCTATTTAGAAATAATCAGAGTATAAGCTGACTACCTCTTCACACTTTTTTCTGCTCTCTGTGGGCCCTGCCCAAGTTGAATTCATGGGCCAGGCCAACAAAGGAAGATCTGCTAGACAGTAACTGAAATGAAGAGCACAGTTTGTCTGTGGAAGCAGCATCTGTGTGTGACATTGTCTGGCTCCTGAGGAAACCAAACCTGCAGCCTTGGGTTCATCCGTACAAAGGAAACACCTACGGAGGCCTATCCCTACGACAGTCTACCTGGGTTCAGGCTAGTGATGCCTGTGTAGCAGGTGTCACTCTGGTTACGGACACTTCAAACTACAAAATATTAATGACAGAGAGTCCATCAAAACTAAAGTCTTCAGTTTTAAGTTAGAGGAAATATGCAAGAGATGGCTCTGGAGTTCTGTTTCATGGAGTTCAAATCCTGGTCTGTCATTTATCAGAATAAGTCACCTTTTCTGTGCCTCAGTTTCCTGTTCTGCAAAATGGAGACATTGAGTTTCTCTCATGAGGTTGTTGTAAACCCAATGTACGTATTAGATTAGTTAGTACACAGAACAGTTCACAACCCAGAGTAAGTGATTAAATGTTAGGCTTTATCACGCAATCTAAAAGAAAAAACTATGTTCTGGTAATATATGAGAATTCTTTGTACTTTCCACTCAATTTTGCTTTCAACCTAAAACTTTTTCAAGCAGAAAAACATAGTTTTGGGACCAGTTCAAGTCCCAGCTGCTCCACTTCCAATTCAGCTCTCTGCTATGGCCTGGGAAAGCAGTAGAAGGTGGCCCAAGTCCTTGGGCCCCTGAACCTGCATGGGAGACCCAGAAGAAGCTGCTGGTTCCTGGCTTTGGATCAACACAGCTCCGGCCGTTGCGGCCATTTAGGGAATGAACCAGCAGATGGAGGACCTCTCTCTCTCTCTCCCTCCCCCTCCTCCTCCCTTTTCTTCTCTCTGTAACTCTTTCAAATAAATAAAATAAATCTTAAAAAAAAAAGAAAGTCTTTTAAGAAAAAAAATGCCCCCTAAATTCTTCAGCATATTTCTAAAGCAATGAGGTTATAAGAGACTTTGATTTCTGAGTGCTAAATGTTCAACTCTAATATGAACAAGTTTGTCAGTTACATAGTTTGAAAATAGCAACTTACACATTTTGCAGTTTTATATATTTGCCCGAATCTGCAATCATGTCAGGAATTGTGCCTCGAACTGGTAAATTTCCTTGACCTTCTTTGGCCACAAATTCCTTTAAGGCACGAGCTAGAATCCAAAATGAAGGAGTCTAAAAGAATTAAAAAGAAATTAACATTCAGGGGCTGGCGCTGTGGTGTGGCAGGTTAAAACCCTGGCCTGAAGCACTGGCATCCCATATGGGTGCCGATTCTAGTCCTGGCTGCTCCTCTTCTGAGCCAGCTCTCTGCTATCGCCTGGGAAAGCAGAAAATGGCCCAACTCCTTGGGTCCCTGCACCCATGTGGGAGACCCAGAAGAAGTTCCTGGCTCCTGGCTTCGGATCGGCTCAGCTCCAGCCATTGCAGCCATCTGGGGAGTGAACTAGTGGGTGGAAGACCTCTCTCTGTCTCTACCTCTCTCTGTAACTCTGTCTTTCAAATAAATAAAATAAACCTTTAAAAACCTTATTTTGATCCAAACTTTTAGACAAAATCATTTTTACTTTTTGTTATCATTACCTGTTTGGTGATATTTATGCAGCGATCATCATTAAATATATCTTCAATACTGCTTGGGATCTATCAAAGGAAACAAAACATTTACTTATACTAAGAATTTTCCCACCTGTAATGTCAATGCTACTTCTTCAAATAAGTGCTTTGAATTCTCAAACTGTCTCAAATACAAACTTATGATTTATTTAGTTTATTTAGAATCAGTACCACATGGAGGTTTATTGCATCACACATTAATAATACAAACTACACAAATTATAGGCTTTCATTCTCGTGTTGTATGAGAAGAAATCTGAGTGGCAACCTCCTCCCTGGTCTTTGTGCTTCCACTCCAGACCCCTGACGTTCTGATGCCCCCTCGTCAGTCAGAATGACCTCTTAGAAATGTAAAGTATATTGGTCCCCTTCCTGCTCAACATGCAGTGGCCTGCAAGGCCCTGATGATCTGGCCCTTTCGGTCTCAAATTCTTCCCAACACTCGCTGCCTGCTCCACTTCCCTCCAATCACATCAGCTTTCTTACTGGGCCATGAGCCAATGCTGGACCTCAGCTCCCGTCAGGGCCTGTGCGCAGGTGCTCCTCCACCTGAATAGCTACCAGATTCCTGCACGTCACTTCACCCAGGCTTCAGCATAAAAGAGACTGAGAGTCACCCTGTCCCCCCATTTAAAATTGCCTTCTAATCTTAGACTCCTCCAACCCTATCAGACTTCCCTCTGTTCTGCTCTAATTTTGTTCACAGCAACTAGAACATTTGTATGTGTTTACTTAGTTACTGTTCCTTAATCACTAGAACATTGTATTTTTTTTTATTTGGGTAAATTATATATTCAGTGTGAAATGCACAGATCCTCAATACACAGTTTGATGCATTTTAAGCACACCTACGTATTCTCGTCCATCATCCCAATTAAGACATAAAATTTTCATCCCCCCAGAAAATTAACACACACTTTTATTACTTAGTAACAATGCCTCTTTGCCTAAAAAAGTTTGTAGTGTTAGCATTTTTACTCTTAATTATAAGAAATTTTTAGCTTAAACTACCAGGTGTTATTCCAAAGCTCTCCAAAAACTTCATTGGTCAGACTTCAACAACAAAACCACCATTAAACAAAAGACATCTGAATTACTCTCCAAATAACTTTCAAACCATATACAATGTCATAAAGAATATCTTCCACGATATCCAAATCTCTGCTGTCAGAAGCAAATCCAGGGAAACAAGATTTAACTTTTTAGGCAACACTTTTTTGGGCCAGCAGAACAGCACCTTCATTTTATAACCTCACCTCCAAGTAATTACAATTTGAAATTATGAATTTCAAATAATTCATATAAATTATTGTATCACTCCTATATGCTGAACCACTAACATCCATTTTAACAAGGACAACACAAAATCTTAGTAAAAACAGTGTTCAAACTGTACTAGAAATGCTTATTTCTAACTATATATTTACATGTATTGACTTAAATCATTATAATCAACTGTTTCACATCAGAAAACACCTTATGTGGATCCCTCAGCAACTCTTCTAATACCTGTGTTGTATTAAGTGCAGTGTTCACATTTTTAATAGCTTCTTCAAAATTCTCTTCATCTTCAGGAGTCCCACTTTCATTCTTCAGGATTCCTATTAGAATAGGAACCAGTTAGCAAACCACAGCCCTTTCTTTCTCATGCCCATTCCCTCAACATCACAAAAACCCTTGTCAGATTCTGAAGTGATCAAAATCTTGGAACTTAAGAAATATGGCTTAGCATTAGTTTTTCAAATTATACAAGGAGTGGCTCCTTTATCTCCCCCAGAAAAAAGGGCAAAATGAAAAGTTCATAATGCATAATTTGACAAAGTTATCAATAAAAATCCCATAAATATTTGCTTCAAACAATTTGATTTTCAAACTTTATACAATACTTAATCACATCCCACAATATTACCTTGTCTAATCAAATCTCTGAAGTCCTCTTTTTCTTTATAGGTTTTAGGTATTCGTCCATTAGTCTAAATTGGTTAAAAATTTTAAGAATCTAGTTATAAAACTCAAAATATGAAAATTTCCCCCATTCTCCACATGAGATTTCATCAACTATATACCTCAATGAAATCAGAGGCTCACCTGATAGGAAAAGGAACCTGGGCCATGGTCAGTTTCAGAATGACATTTATTCAAATTTCACTTTGTTAATAAAAGTATCATTACTCAAAGAGGAACTGCTAGAGCTAAATTTTAAAATGTTCATCTGCCCCACAACCTACAAAAAAAATTAATCTCCCATTCCACTTAAGGAAATATTTTATAATAAAGTAAAAATGCAATCACATGGAATTTCTATTTTTAAAAAGGACATACTTCATTATACCACTGAGCTAAATATTTAGCTACGATCACAATCCACGGCGTATGGCTATGGTCCTAAAAATGAGAAACAAATCAAAGAAAACATCAGTATAAGTTAGCATAATTCTTCACTACAATACTCATTTTTAACAAAAACAGTACTTATGATCATCTCCTAATTTACACAGAGTAATAGAAGAGAATGAATTGGCTAAGTAAAAATTATTTCACACATTGTTTTGAGAGGCAGTGTCCAACCAAATCCTGGTATGCAAGGTTTGTACTACCACTGTCCCCATTTTACCACCCCGAAAACAGTCTCAGGGATTACATTGTTCAGATCTCTCAACTTCCCACACCAATCCTAGACTAAGACAAGAGGACCTGCTGTGTTTCCTGGAAGCCAAATAAATATGTGCAATTTAACATGTAGGTGGGGAAAAATATACTATTTATATAGTCTGTTATAAATCACATTATTTTTCTAATGAAGAATACAGTTGCTTTTGTAACTTTCAAACACTAAAAATAAGTTGCCAGAGGAATCAATTACAACAAACACCCAACCCAAATTCAAACTTTTCTAAACTACGTTCAATTGTTGAGGAAAGGGCTATGAAGAGGGTTCCTGGGATACATTCATGCCCGGTTTCTGATCCAAGTGGTACAGATTCAGTTTATATACTTTTCATCAATAAGTATATATATTTTTAATTTTGGGAGAAAATAAAGTTACTGAAGATAAATAGAGTAAAATGTTACTAGGTAATCTGATGACAGGAAAATGGAGGCTTGCAGTAAATTCTCACTTCGGTATCAATTCAAAAACCTTAAGTTAAAGAAACTTTAGGAGCCGGCACTATGGCTCAGCGGGTTAAAACTCCAGTCTGCAGTGCTGGCATCCCATATGGGCGCTGGTTCAAGTCCCGGCTGCTCCACTTCCAATCCCACTCTCTACTATGGCCTGGGAAAGCAGTAGAAAATGATTCAAGTACTTGGGTCCCTGCACCCTCATGGGAGATTAGGAGGTCGTGGGAGATTAGGAGGAAGCTCCACGCTCCTGGCTTTGATCAGCCCAGCTCTGACCGTTGCAGCCATTTGGGGAGTAAACCAGCAGATAGAAGACCTCTCTCCCAACCCCCGCCTCTGCCTCTGCCTCTCTGTAACTCAGCCTTTCAAATAAATAAATAAATCTTAAAAAAAAAAAAAAAATTCAAGTCTATCTATAAAAGTAAGGTCACACACACTACCAACCTTCTTATCCATATGATCCAAATTGTAAGACTGAAAATGTTCTCTCAGTTCAGGAAATGGCTTATCCAGGCGTAGATCCTCTAGTGCGTTATCTGGATGAGACTCTATTACTGTGAGTCAATCCCCCCAAAAAAAAATAAATAAAAAGAAATGTAATTCTCTAGACACTGTTGGCATGACACCACCTTACAAGAACTTGGAAATCTAGAATTTTGCCCTCCACCCAGTGAGACATCCCAGACAGTGAGGAGGGAGGAGAAAACAGAGGGCCCATCTCCCAATACATAAAAACTCCTCTATGAATGCAGGCTACACTCTCAGTTCTTTTCTGAGATGCCCACCTGCTCTACCAAGTGCATTTCTTGCCATTAAACTTTAATATTCCAAAAAAAAAAAAAAAAAAAGAAATCTCTAATTTTTAAATAAGTATGAGGCCTAAAAGATATTTTTGTTATTGAAGTACAATTTACACATAGTAAAATACATTAATCTTAAGGGTTAAATCTTAAGTTTTAATAAAAGTAAAAACAAAGTTCCTTAGAACAGAGTTTATCTACCTGGAAAGTTACAGCTAACAACCTACCCTCCTTCTTCTGGCCTTCAAGAAATAGCCTGACTGCCTGCCTAGACCTCTTCCCTGGCAACCCAGTGGTCATCCTTGACTTCCTGCTTCCTGAGCTCCTACGTCAGTCAGTCCCCACCTCCTGACCTCACTCTGCACACTGCTGTCCACGTGAAAAAGTACAGGAACGCAATTTCAGTGAGTGTTTAGGGCCAGGCCTACTTCTGTCACTTGCTAACCATGTGACCTAGGTAATAACTTAATCTCTCTGTGCCTCAGCATCAGCAGTAAAAAACAGATATAATACTCTACCTTACGGCCGGCGCCGTGGCTTAACAGGCTAATCCTCCGCCTTGCGGCGCCGGCACACCGGGTTCTAGTCCCGGTCGGGGCACCGGATTCTATCCCGGTTGCCCCTCTTCCAGGCCAGCTCTCTGCTATGGCCCGGGAAGGCAGTGGAGGATGGCCCAAGTGCTTGGGCCCTGCACCCGCATGGGAGACCAGGAGAAGCACCTGGCTCCTGGCTTCGGATCAGCACGATATGCTGCCCGCAGCGGCCATTGGAGGGTGAAGCAACAGTAAAGGAAGACCTTTCTCTCTGTCTCTCTGTCACTATACACGCTGCCTTTCAATAATAATAATAATAATAATAATAATAATAATACTCTACCTTACAAAGGTTTCTGAAAGAGTAAATGAAATAATCCACATAAAGGTGGTATGGAGCTAGCAATGCTGACTTTCATCATTATCTACCCCTCTCCCCCATCCTGTAACATCGTCCCTAAGTCAGGGGCTGTCACTCTCTCTTACTTGCCTCCAGTTTTTACCACTTTAAATCCATTCATTCTCTCAACTTCAGAGTGACCCATGTAAAAAAATTTTTTTAAAATTTTTTGTCACTCTCTCACTTACAACTCTTTTATTTTTATTTTTTTTATTTTTGACAGGCAGAGTGGACAGTGAGAGAGAGACAGAGAGAAAGGTCTTCCTTTTGCTGTTGGTTCACCCTCCAATGGCCGCCGCGGTAGCGCGCTGCGGCCGGCGCACCGCGCTGATCCGATGGCAGGAGCCAGGTGCTTATCCTGGTCTCCCATGGGGTGCAGGGCCCAAGGACCTGGGCCATCCTCCACTGCACTCCCTGGCCACAGCAGAGAGCTGGCCTGGAAGAGGGGCAACCGGGACAGGATCGGTGCCCCGACCAGGACTAGAACCCGGTGTGCCGGCGCCGCAAGGCGGAGGATTAGCCTAGTGAGCCGCGGCGCCGGCCATCACTTACAACTCTTAAACGGCCCCCACCCTGTGCCAGAAGTTCCTCCCTATCTTCAGATACCACTCCTCAGTGATGCTACCAATGTCAACAGCTGTCACTGAACTAGCAGAGTGCCTCGCTCATGGTGGCATAGAAAGAAAACACTTTCTTGAGCAGATAAAGGCACTGTATGTATACTGATTAAAAATTTTATGATAACCTAAGATTATAATTTCATAGTTAAGAGGCTAACATCATCTCTGAGTTGATACAAGCCTGCTGATGAATGACTTTGGTCTCTTACAACACTGTCTTGAGGAACAACATTTAGGTAAGTGCCTTGCTTCTTGTGTGGAACTGCACCTGAAATGGGAAACCTAAGACCCCCATGAGACTGGCATGAAAGACTGGGGGGGAAAGGTAGTGTCACTTCTGTGTGTCAGGGCAACCCTGACACCTTGGCTCTCTCCTATGGCAACCTTACAAACCCGACGTTGGTTTGGAGGTAAAAGAAGATGGGTGCTTGTATAGCCACCTAGAGATGAAGGAGTTACACCTATTGTATCTCCTGCTTTGAATCTTTCTTTTTTTTTTTTTTTTTTTTTTTGGACAGGCAGAGTGGACAGTGAGAGAGAGAGACAGAGAGAAAGGTCTTCCTTTTGCCGTTGGTTCACCCTCCAATGGCCGCCGCGGTAGCGCGCTGCGGCCGGCGCACCGCGCTGTTCCGATGGCAGGAGCCAGGTGCTTCTCCTGGTCTCCCATGGGGTGCAGGGCCCAAGGACTTGGGCCATCCTCCACTGCACTCCCTGGCCACAGCAGAGAGCTGGCCTGGAAGAGGGGCAACCGGGACAGGATCGGTGCCCCGACCGGGACTAGAACCCGGTGTGCCGGCGCCGCAAGGCAGAGGATTAGCCTGTTGAGCCACGGCGCCGGCCTTGAATCTTTCTATAATACTATCTAAAGGAAACAGTAAATTAAAAGCATATTGAGTCTGATAATGGGAGAAATGCTGCTAAAAATTGACTTTGTGATTAAAAATTGACTTTCTAAATTGTCAAGTTTCTAAAACTGTAGCTAAAGCAACCAATAACAAGTTCCATATGCTCAACAATTGTACCTGGATGTTCTTTTATTACGATCCTCATGTAACCAACTAGTCCATATGTCCTACAGATCAAAAGAGGGATTTGGGAATTCCAGAGAACATCTGCTAGACGTAGCAATGTACTGTAAGGGAAAGCAAAGTAAATATGAAACACAAGCAAATGGTGTATGTGAAACATGCCAACATGAAAATGCCTTCAACAAAGCAGTTTTCCTACTAATAATAAATGCAGAGATATATTCCTTTCATTTACATAAGCAAGTCAAGAAGACACCAAAAAGCAAGCAATTCCACAAGGAGGTGCAGTCTCAAAGTGTATCTTTTGGACTAAAGAGACATGAAACCCTAGGCTGTTGTATTAGAGTGAATGTTATTGAAATATACTTTCTGAACAAGTCAACGATAGACAAAAATACTTATAAAGCCCTTGCACACACACCCCCAAAATGTCTATAACTAATTCTAACTAGTTTTTTGCTTTTGTTTTTTTATTTATTTGAGGGGCAGAGAGACAGAATTTCCATCTGCTCACTCCTCAAATGCTGGCAATGGCTAAGGCTAAAGCCAAGAACCAGGAACCCAGACCAGGTTTTCTACATGGACGACAGGAACCCTACCACCTGAGCCATCTTCACTACGTTGCAGGGTCCACTGGGGACTAAACCCAAGTACTCATACTGGACAGACATCCAAGCTGGAGTCTCAACCATAGGCCAAACAACAGGACCCTAACTAGTTCCAATCACTAAAAATTATCACTGGGGTTGGCACCGTGGCTTAACAAGCAAAGCTGCTGCCTGCAGTGCTGGCATCCCACATAGGATGCTGCTCCACTTCCGATCCAGCTCCCTGATAATGCGCCTGGGAAAGCAGCAGATGGCCCAAATCCTTGGGCCCCTGCACTCACATGGAAGACCCGAATGAAGCCCCTGGCTCCTGGCTCCTGGCTTCAGATCAACCCAGCTCTGGCCATTGTGACCATTTAGGGAGTGAATCAGCGGATGAAAGATCTCTCTCTGTCTCTCTGCCTCTGCCTCTCTGTAACTCTGCCTTTCAAATAAAGAAATAAATCTTTAAAAATAAAATAAAAATAAAATTTTAAAAATAAAATAAAACAATCACTATCCCATTTAACTGCTGTAAATATACTTCAAATAAGTAAAATAAGTCTTAAAAAAATAAAAACATATTAACATAAAAATTTACCTTTCAGGAAGCTGAGTTGCAACCACAACAGTAAACCTACAGAAAAATGAAGGATCATTGTCTAGTAGGTGTTCTGGACTCTAAATAAGACAAGGGAAAAAAAATCCAATAATTTCACAATCATATTAAACATGGCAGAAATAGTTAAGCTATTTTTTTATTTTTAGAATAAATGAGGCAAAGATTCTAAACATAAATGACAAAGATTCAAAATTCTAAATTTATAAGGCTTTGTATTATTAAAAATTTTCAGAAAAATAATAATGCATTTATGTATTGTACCTCTTCCACAAAATTTCCAGAGACATCGTTATTCAGTTCTTGTAAGAATGCCATGGCAGCTTGAGCTCGATTCTTTTTAAAAACAAAATGTGTGGCTTGAATTAGAAAACACTTAGTCACAACATAACCCCCAAAACTTTCAGATCAGGCAAACATGCTGTAAACTTGTCCAAATTTCCTGCATAGGTATGACAACTCTGCTTGCTATCGTGTTTAAACTAAGAATCAGAATATTACTTAAAACAGAGCTAACACATCATTATTCAAAATTCTTAAGTGATCACATTATTTGCATGCTACTTTTCTGATTAGACAAATGACCAAAAAGTTCTGAGTAGCAAACAGGGATATCCTAGATCAAGTTTGGAGTCACTCTAACCTCCCATGCCTACAACTCAGTCCAAGAACTGTCAGTCATTAACAGTCATTTCCATTCAGGACATTATTCATTTGACCGATACGGTTTTGTAAAATTTCCTATTTGCAGGGCCAGCATTGTGGTGCAGTAGGTTAAGCCTCCACCTGCAGTGCCAGCATCCCACATGGGTGCCAGTTCAAATCCCGGCTGTTCCACTTTCGATCCAGCTCTCTGCTGGATCTCTGGGAAAAGCAGTAAAAGATGGCCCAAGAGCTTGGACCCCTGCACCCACGTGGGAGACCCAGAAAATGCTCCTGACTTTGGGTCAGCCCAGCTGCAGGCATTGCAGACATTTGGGTAGTGAACCAGCAGATGGAAGATCTCTTTCTCTCTCCTTCTCTCTCTGTATCTCTGGTTTTCAAATAAATAAATAAATAGATCTTTTTTTAAAAAAGGATTTCTTATTTTAAATATATATTCTGAAAGGATCTTATGGCTAACTTTAATAAAACTTTTAACAATACCCATCCTCTGAAGGAGTATTACTGAAGATTTAGCTTTAGTATAGGATACAGTGTAAAAACAAACAGTACTTTTAAAAACTTTTAAAAACAGACTGACTTGTTCATTTGAAAGAGTAACAGAGACAGGGAGAGACAAAAAGAACTTCCATTCACTGATTCACTCCCCAAATGACCCCAATGGCTAAGACAGGGCCACGCTGAAGCCAGGAGCCTGGAATTCCGTTCAGGTCTCTCTGGTAGATGGCAGGGATCCAAGTACTTGGGCCAAAATCTGCTGCCTCCAAAGCATATTAGCAGGAAACCATAACAAAAGAGGAACAGCTGGAATACAAACCAACATGTGATAGGAGATTCTGGCGTCACAAACAATGGCAGCTTACCCTGCTGCACCACAACACCTGGCCCCTACTTCTAAATTCTTATACTACCAAACATATAAAGATTTACAAGATTACAAAAATAAGCTAACTTTTTCTTGGAGAAATAATATGTTTTTTTTTTAAGTCAAAGCTTTGCAAAGGATTAAACCACAGTGGCACCATCAGATGCTCACACATCTACATTCTATAATATATTTATTGTTTACCTTGCCAATACTGCTTCTTTGAAGGAAAAAACTAAAATGAAAGAACAAAAAAAATTAAAGGCATATTTTACTATATAAGAAAAGTTATTTGTGATAGCATATGTATTCCATTCATAGTGAAAAATAAACCATATCTTGATTACAGATCTTTTTTTTTTTATTTTTTAAATTTTTTTGACAGGCAGAGTGGACAGTGAGAGAGAGAGAGAGAGAGAGAAAGGTCTTCCTTTTGCCGTTGGTTCACCCTCCAATGGCTGCCGCGGCTGGCGCGCTGCGGCCGGCGCACCGCGCTGATCCGATGGCAGGAGCCAGGTGCTTATCCTGGTCTCCCATGCGGGTGCAGGGCCCAAGCACTTGGACCATCCTCCACTGCACTCCCTGGCCACAGCAGAGAGCTGGCCTGGAAGAGGGGCAACCGGGACAGAATCGGTGCCCTGACCGGGACTAGAACCCGGTGTGCCGGCGCCGCAAGGCGGAGGATTAGCCTGTTGAGCCGCGGCGCCGGCCTTGATTACAGATCTTAATAGTCTTTTTGGAGGAAGAAAATCAGGTGAAACTTATAAACAAAGATAGACTAACAAATCACATTTTCCAAAAATATGTACCACAGAATACAAACTTTACAAGATGCTCTGAGAGAAAAGAACTCCCTTGCTAAAAAAGTTTGAGAAACATCACTTATAATTCCCTCTTGGAAATTCATAACATACATATTAAGGTCTTATAGAAGAGGAATCTTAACCTCATGTGACCCATGTCTCAAACTCATTTCACCATGGAACCCACTGGCCCATTTAACAGCTGTTCACATTCCCTAGAATGAGTGGTCCACTCCTGAGCAATGGTGTACCGAAGCATGTGCAGGGAGCTATGAGATGTATTTGGGTTTCCCCGACACGTTTCCTCCTGATGGCCTGGGGCCCAGGCATGAAGCCGATGGCCTGAGGAAGCGGCACCTTTTTGTGGCACAAGTTCACCAGCTCCATAACAAAAAAAAAAACTAATCTTATCCCACCCTGCCTCAACCAACCAAGTAAGCAAAGGTACCAGATTTTTTCTCTATAGATCCCAATGAATACACTGTGTTATGGATAGAAAAAACTGCACTACTACCCAAGGAAAAAAAAAACGTCAAAGCAAAATATAAATTAAGTCCTAGTTTTCCTTGTGTTTTCTTATTGCTGCTTTTGACAAATACTAAGGCAGTAAATGAAGTCCGATTTTGGGAATGCTCTCAAAGTCTAAATATGATCATTCAAGAATGACATGCAAGCCATTGCTAAAACAGCATTTTTACAGAAAACACAGTTTAGAGAGAGACCTGACCTAGGCTTAGAAGCCACCACAAATAAAAGGTATTGTTTTTATTAATCTTATAATCCAGAAATGTGATTATTGCTCATTACATCCTAATGTCTAGGAATTAATGTGAGGGCTTAGGAAGTATCCAGATTTCATAAACACAGAAATAATGATTACTTCTTCCTATTGATAATAAAGACCATATGCTGGGTACCTGTTATTAACTGCCCATTTGCCAGATGCTGGGCTAGCACTTTACTTGTTCTAACTCACTTCCCCCTCGTCATCCCAAACGTGAGGAATTCCACCAGAAAGTCAAGTCACCCTGACTGACGTGCTGTCTTCCCTAACGTGTGTGTCTGAAAAGAACGGAACATACTTGTTTCCAGCATCTTCTCCGCTGACCTGGTTGCCATCAATAATTGTAAATGAACCGATACCTGGAAGACAGAACCAACACCTGAGAGTCAATCAAGAATATACATTTCTAGGTCAGTATTTTAAAGAAACAAATTTAGAACGGAATCGCTGAACTACATCACCTGGTAGTACCAAGTTTTTAAGAATTTCAGTTCCAGTGGCTGTTGCATTTATCAGGCAAACATGAGCAGATTCTAAAGCCTCTTGCCCGTGATCACCCCACAACCTACAAAACAAGACACAATTCAACATCTTAAAAACGTTTCATAAAAATACAAATTTCTTATTCAAACAGTGATCTTGATCTTTAAGAGTCTCGCACAGTGTAAGTGATGTGAAAACCACACCAAACATGTGAGACTGGAATGCAGGTTTCTACGGGATTACACGGCTCAGTTTGATGACGCCTTGCATAGTTATGGGGCAGAGTCAACTCAGAACTAGAAACCTGGTCTTCCAGCTGGCTCCTTATCCATTACTCTTTGTATCCCACATAATTTACAGAACAGAAAGCCTTTAGATATGCTAACATCAACAAAGTGTCTTGGGCTTAAAACCTCGTCTGTCTGTCTCCTTAAATTACTAGGAACCAGTGCATTTAAGATCTTGACACTATGAGAGTAAGCAAAAACTTTACCAAGAAAACTGAATTATCATCTGAAAAGCCTCACATCAGCTCCTGCAGTAATGCTGTAAAACACAGTGCCTGGGGTCAGAGTTGTGGCACAGCAGGTTGGATCCCCACTTGTATCACCAGCATCCCACATCAGAGCGCCTATTTTAGTCCTGGCCACTCTGCTTAAGATCCAGCTTCCTGCTAATGTGTCTGGGAAGACAACAGAGCATGGCCCATGACACCCACATGGGAGTCCAGGATGGAGTTCTTGGCTCTTGGCTTTGGCCTGGCCCAGATCTGGTTATTACAGCTGTTTGCAGCGTGAATCAATAGATGGAAAGATCTCTCTGTCTCTCCCTCTCTCTTACTCTGCCTTTCAAATAAATATTAAAAAAAAAAAAAAATAGTATCCAATGAACATTCTAAAAGGACTAATAGACACATGCATTCAGAGAGATGTAGTGAGAGTCAGAAATGTATGGTAAGACCTGATTCACACAGGCATATCATTAACAGGACAAGGTACAGGATCACCAAGTATCGTGGCTTCTAGGACAACCTGATTACCTTCACCTAGGAAACCTATTAACTAACTTATCTTTCTTGTGCATATAGAAAGTTCTGTCACTAGCCAGCGTCAGCAGCCCAAAGGACTGGCAGAAAGACTGACAATGTGCCTTCTATCAGCTCATCTACAGTAGGTCCCCCTTACGAAGTCGGTGCACTGTCCACAGCCTTTCTCAACCACAGATCATCCACCTCTCCACTCTTCCCAAGCGCCGTAAGGGCCCAGACCACCCCCAATGTTCACCACTGGAACACAGTGCCTTGCCCAAGATAGCTGAACGGCTGTCAAATGAATGGAAGAATAACCTGGAAGAACCAGATGGACTGGAAACATCTATTTTTTCCCATAAAAGTAGGGCACAGAGAAGACAACTGACATGTGGTTGACGGATGCTCGACTGGCTGGAGTATAATCCAAGAACACTGGGGCGTCTCTAGGTAAAACGTTCCAAACAAGGGCCCAAACAAGGAAGCAATCCTCTCCACTCTTCCTGCCGGCCTGAGGAAGGAGAACCAGGGCCTTGTTGATTGCTGTCTGGCTGCACTTCTCTTTTATTTTATTTTTCATTTATTTGAAAGGCAAAGTTAGAGAGAGAGAGAGAGAGATCTTCCATCCAGAGGTTCACTCCATAAATGGCTCCAACTGCCAGGGCTGGGCCAAGAACTTGGGCCCTCCTCTGTTTCTTTCACAGGTGCCTTGGCAGGAAGCTGGGTCAAAAGTGGAGCAGCCAGGACTCGAACCGGCACCCATGTGGGATGCCAGCAGTGTTGCAGGCAATGGCTTAACCAGTATGCTACAGCACCGCCCCCAGGCCGCTCTGCAGCTAACTACTTCCCTCTGACACTTCGGAACCAGGAACCCATTCTCGCTGTGAAAGCTGAAGTTGGTCCCTTAAATGGTAGGGACTCAGTTAAAAAAACCCTCTTCCGTTACAGTTGTTTAAGAACCTCAAAGGCCTGCTCCGCTCTGTCACCTACGGTGGCAGCTGCAGAACTCCAAGGGTTTACAAGACAACTCAGTCGGTGACAAGAAGCCCTGACAGACACCTTGTTCCTTTCCACGGAAGCCTGGGAGCTTGAGGACGAGGTGACTGAGGAGCAGTTCTGAAAAAGCCGGAGGGCCTCGGTTTACATCCTGGTGAAAAGCCTGGGGAACGCTGGCAAGCCGTTTACTTCTGCAAGACCCAGCGTTCCTATTTGGAAAGCCACGGCCTGCGATGCTGGCAGCCCCTGAGGGGACCAGCTTGAATCCCTGGTGCTCCACTTCCGGTCCTGCTCCCTGCTAACGGCCTGGGAAAAACAATGGAAGATGGCCCAAGTGTTTGGGCCGCTGCCACCCTCATGGGAACCTCGGAAGAAGCTCCTGGCTCCTGGCTTTGGCCTGGCTATTGTGGCCATCTGGGGAGCAAGCCAATGGACAGAAGGTACCTGTCTATCCCTCCAACTCTGACTTTCAAATAAATAAATCCTTAAAAAAAAAAAAAAAAAAAGAACAGAGTGCCGTAACACCCATACACCCCTTGGCCACAAATGCAAATAAAGTTCCAGTCCTTAGGGACCTATTATTCCCATAACTTTGCCTTACTGGGGGGGGCTCCCAGAAGGAGGGGGCCAAAAACTGTTGTTACCGCCACTGCATCAACACATAGAAGATGCCCAGTGAATACCCAAGGGGGAGTGCCAGAAGAAGTGAGGGTGGGGAGCAGCCAGGGACCGCCCCGTGGCTGCCACCTGCACTGTCCCTCAAGGTAGCCACTAGCTACGGTGGCCACTGAGCACCACGAACAAGGGAGTCTGAACAGACCTGCTGTAAGTGGACAACACCTGATGTGCAGCACAACAGTGGAGACAAAAGTAGACTGTGCATATCGACTCCGCATTGACTGGGTTCCAATAAACGATTATTTAAAAAAAAAAAAAAAACCACTTCACCTGTTTCTTTTTACTTTTTAATGTGCATGTTAGAAATTTTACAATATGCACATACGTGGCTCACATGCCAGCATTTTATGTCTGGTATTTCTACTGGACGGCGCTGACCTACAACAATACCTAACGCCGGTGCTGTTCTGGAAGGCCGAGATGGGGTACTCCGGGTCCCCCCACTCTGCAACACCAGGAGGTGGAGCGCAGCGAGGCGGGGTCGGCGTAGCCCTGGAGCCCCGCTGGACGCTGGGGACCGCGCACCTTGAGCCGCACCCCGCGAGGCAGGCGGGCGCGCCCTTCTGGGGAAGGCAGTCCCGGCCCGCACTGAGCTCCCCCGGCCCCCGTCCGAAGCCCAGAGCCCCGGTTCTCGGCGCCCCGCACGGCCCGGCGCGGCCTGGCGGGAGGCCCGGGGGAGGCCCGACAGCGTCGCCCGCGCGCTTAGGCCTGGCCGGGACGCAGGAGAACCAGCTGGCCCACCCGCTCGGCTAGGAGAGGCCCAGCTCACCTCAGCTGCCGATCGTACTTCTGCTCCTTAAGCAGCTTCCCGGGCTCCGCCATGGCTGCGCCTGCCGCGCACAGAACAGCAAAGCTGCGGCCGAGCGCCACCGCCGGCTCCGCGCGCGCGCAGGCGCACTCAGCATCTCTGCGCCGCCGCCGCCTGCGCACGACCCGCAGGGGGCGCCGCCACCGAACTGCGCACGCGTGACAGGTAAGCCCGGGGCTAAGAGGCCGCGGCCCGGAGCCTGGTCGGAACTGGTGGTCTCTGTGTCTGTGTCCGTGCAGTAACTGTGAAGGACTCCGGCTTTGGGCCCAGGCAGACTTGGGTTTTAACCACTTACTTCAGTCCTCAGCTGTGGATAAGTGAAAATTTGGGGGTACATAGGGCTAGACTCAAAAAAAACTTACCTGAATAATAACTTCCATTATTATGATCATCATTGCCCGCCCCTTTCTTCCACCCTTGCTCAATAAGAGCCCACATCGGAGGCCGTTTTCAATGGCAAAGCTGGCTGCGGCCCTGTTCTTGGAAGGTCCCGTCCTGGGAGGGTCTTACCAGAAAAGGTGCCCCCCCCCTCATGGAGGGAAGCTGGGGAGCACCACCCACCCCTTCCCAGGAACGTTTCCTGGGCTGTACGGATGGAAGGGTAGTTTAAGCAGAAGGAACTGCAGATGTTGCCCCAGGGAGGCAGGCTGTTGGTGCTCGAGCCGGTCTGGTCAGATGTAGGAGAGCGAGTGGCCAGGGGAGGCTTGAGAGACAGCATGGGTCAGGTTATGACGACCATGAACATGGAAATAAGGAAGTTAAGCCCCCCCACTTCCTGAAAAGAACCACTTGTTGGGAACGGACAGCTGTTCTGTGGGAGCTACCCCAGAAAGAAAGGAGAGGGGGCCAGCAGGAAGGGCACCCTGCCTCTGTCTCCCGCACCCCGCACGTTAATAATTGCCTGAAATAAGGAGAAAATGAGCACAGATTCCCATGAGCACCCCCAACCCCACTTCCCCCTAGGATGCGGACAGAGGAGGGGCCCCGTTTGACAGCAGTGACAGGACGATGGATGCACTGCTGGGTGAGGGTTGGGGCACACCCTCCTGTGACTTCCCCTACCTCTCCCCAGCGCTGTGGAACACACCGATGGGAAACAGATAAGGAGGCTTTCCCAGCTCATCACGCGTTTCTGCTGTCACGTTTCCTTCCCCTGTTGGACAGGTGAAATATGGGGGACCATAAAACGCACCTAGGGAACGTGGGATGGTCCAGAGGAGACAGGTGAGAGTTCGCTGCGGAGCCTCCTGTGCTCAGTGCAGTCATGCACTGCCTGGGGGAAGTGGGGTGGAATGCGCATTCTCAGGCCCAACCCCAGACCTGCTGAGTCACAAAGTCTGGTGTGAAGCCCAGCAAAGTGTGTTTGTTTGGTTTTAAAGATTTATTTTATTTATTTGAAAGAGTTACAGAAAGAGGTAGAGACAGAGAGAGTGGGGTCTTCCATCCACTGGTTCACTCCCCAGATGGCCGCAACAGCCGGAGCTGCATCGATCTGAAGCCAGGAGCCAGGAGCTTATTCCTGGTCTCCCACATGGGTGCAGGGGTCCAAGGACTTGGGCCATCTTCTACTGCTTTTCCAGGCCATAGCAGAGAGCCGGATTGGAAGAGGAACAGCTGGGACTAGAACCGGCGTCCATATGGGATGCCGACACTTCAGGCCAGACCTTTAACTCGCTGCACAGTGCTGGCCCCAGTCACACCCCATTTTAGACAGCTGAGTCTTGGAGAGAAGTGAAGAAGTACCAACAATCAAAAGGTGGTTGGAGCTTAGAAACAAATACCCCAACAAATCTGGCTGGATCCCAGCCCACATCTGTCATTTCATCCATTCTGTTAGTCTCAGCCAGAGGAGACTGGGTCTTTGGGCTCCCAGGCAGTTTGAGGAAGCATCAGTTAGTGGGAAGACCAGCCAGGAAGAATAGTCACAACCCAGGTCAGCTTCCCAGGCCCTGCCCTGCCTGCCCTGGCCTATGCTAGCCCTTCTCACCCTGGTGCTCAGTGGCCAGTCTCTCTCTCTCTCTCTCTCTCTCTCTCTCTCTCTCTCTCTCTCTCTCTCCCTCTCCTCTCTAAAATGTTTCTTTATTTGAAAGGCAAGTTGCAGAGGGAAAAGGAGAAACAGAGAGAAAGAGAGATCTTCCATCTATGGCTTCTCTCCTTAAACAGCAGCAATGGCCAGGGCTGAGCCAGGCCAAAGGCAAGAGCCTGGGACTCTGCCGAGATCTGCCACGTGGGTGGCAGGGGTCCAAGCACTTGGGGCATCTTCTGTTGCTTTCCCAAGCACCTTAGCAGGGAGCTGGATCAGAAGTGGAGCAACTGGCACTTAGCCGGCGCTGCGGCTCAGTAGGCTAATCCTCCACCTTGCTGCGCTGGCACACCGGGTTCTAGTCCCAGTCGGGGTGCCAGATTCTGTCCCAGTTGCCCCTCTTCCAGGCCAGCTCTCTGCTATGGCCCAGGAGTGCAGTGGAGGATGGCCCAATTCCTTGGGCCCTGCACCCACATGGGAGACCAGGAGGAGCACCTGGCTCCTGGCTTCGGATCAGCGCGGTGCGCCGGCCGCTGCAGCCATTGGAGGGCGAACCAACAGCAAAAAGGAAGACCTTTCTCTCTGTCTCTCTCTCTCTCACTGTCCACTCTGCCTGTCAAAAAAAAGAAAAAAAAAAAAAAAGAAGTGGAGCAACTGGCACTTGAACTTGTTTTCATGTGGGATACTAGCCTTGCAGGTGGCTGCTTAACCCCCGTACCACAATGCTGGCCCTTCGTTGGCCAATCTCTTGCCTCTCTCCCAACCCCAACCCCCACCAAGCTCCCTGAGGCAGTGGGGGTCTATAATGTTCACAATTGTATCACCCATACCTGGCCCAGCACTCAACATGTAATAAGACTTCAACAAATGCTTGTTAAACAAAAGGCTAGGCCGGCGCCGTGGCTCAATAGGCTAATCCTCTGCCTTACGGCGCCGGCACACCGGGTTCTAGTCCCAGTCGGGGTGCCGGATTCTGTCCTGGTTGCCCCTCTTCCAGGCCAGCTCTCTGCTGTGGCCCGGAAACGCAGTGGAGGATGGCCCAAGTGCTTGGGCCCTGTACCCCATGGGAGACCAGGAGAAGCACCTGGCTCCTGCCACCGGATCAGCGCGGTGCGCCGGCCGCAGCGTGCCAGCCGTGGTGGCCATTGGAGGGTGAACCAACGGCAAAAAGGAAGACTTTTCTGTCTGTCTCTCTCTCTCACTGTCCACTCTGCCTATCAAAAATTTAAAAAAAAAAAAAAAAGGCTAAAGTTTTGAAAGTGCTTCCACCAGACTTTCTGCATTTTCTTTTCTTTTATTTTTTATTTATTTATTTTTTTGACAGGCAGAGTGGATAGTGAGAGAGAGAGACAGAGAGAAAGGTCTTCCTTTTTGCTGTTGGTTCACCCTCCAATGGCCGCTGCGGCTGGCGCATCGTTTTGATCCGAAGCCAGGAGCCAGGTGCTTCTCCTGGTCTCCCATGTGGGTGCAGGGCCCAAGGACTTGGACCATCCTCCACTGCCTTCCCCGGGCCATAGCAGAGAGCTGGCCTGGAAGAGGGGCAATCAGGATAGAATCCGGCGCCCCAACCGGGACTAGAACCCGGTGTGCCGGCGCCACAAGGCAGAGGATTAGCCTGTTAAGCTACAGCACCGGCCTAGACTTCTGCATTTTAAAATTCATTACAGGGGCCAGCACTGTGGCGTAGTGGGTAAAGCTGCTGCTTGCAGTGCTGGCATCCCATATGGGTGCCGGTTCAAGTCCCAGCTGCTCTACTTCCAATCCAGCTCTCTGTTAGGCCTGGGAAAGCAGTAAAAGATGGCCCAAGTCCTTGGGCCCCTGCATTTGCGTGAGCGACCCGGAAGAAGCTCCCAGCCTCTGGCTTCAGATTGGCGCAGCTCCAGCTGTTGCAGCCAACTGGGGAATGAACCAGTGGGTGGAAGACCTCTCTCTCTCTCTCTCTCTCTCTCTCTCTCTCTCTCTGCCTCTCCTCCTTTCTCTGTGTAACTCTGACTTTCAAACAAATAAATAAATTTTTTTTAAAAATTCATTACAGTGAGGTAGGTGTGTGTGTGTGTGTAGTGATTTGGCAGTTTATCCCTAGGAAATCATTAGGCACACACAAATAAGTATAAATAATGGTTTACATAGTGAACCCTGGAAATAGCACGTTTGCCAGAGTGATGTGTGAATAGTTAAGTGTCAGGTCCTCCAAGGCTGACGAAGCCAGGACATGCCTTCCATTGAGTATTAGGTGAAAGAGACTGGTCACAAAGCCACGCGTGTGGTCCCAGCTGTGTGTTAAGCACATAAAGGCCTGGAGGTGTGGCCACTGAAACATTCATAGTGGCAATCCTTGGGTACTGGTGCGACCAGTGATTTTGATTTTATTCTATATGTTTTCCTGATTCTTCCAAATTTCCTGCAATGAATAGATGTCGCTATTATAATTGAGAAAGGAGTGTTTGAGGTTTAAAATGTGCCCAACCAGCTAAGGAAAAGGAAAAGAGCAGAGGTCTGAGGGTCTCAGGAGTGCCTCCTTGGTACCAGGAATCAGAGACATCACTACCTGACCATCTCATTAGCCAACTGGATTCTCTATGCCCATCCTACAGTTACAAAAATAGCTCCAACTTGCACAGGTCACACAGCCAATGATGCTGGGAGCCAGGCCCAGATCTATCTAAGTCCACAGCCCAGGCTCATTCCATCCCACTCACATGCACACCTACTCAAGAATACTGCATTGGAAATGTTAAAAATATAAGGAGCAGACATTTGGTGCAGCAATAAAGACGCTGCTTGGGATGCCCACATCCCATATCCAAGTGCCTGGGTTTGAGTCCTGGCTCTGTTTCCAATTCCAGCTTCCTGCTGATGCACACCTGGGAGGCAGCAGATGATGGCTCAGATACTTGGGTCCCTGCTTCCTATGTTGAAACCCAGGTTGAGTTCCAGGCTCTTGGTTTCAGCCTAGCCCATCCCCAGCTCTTGCAGGCATTTGGAGAATGAACCAGATGGAAGATCTCTCTCTCTCTCTCTCTCTCTCTCTCTCTCTCTCTCTCTCTCTCTCCCTCTCTCTCTCTCCCCCTCTTCCAAATAAAATGCAATTTGCAACTTTTAAAAATACAAGGGACAGTGCTTTAGTCTGGCCCACCAGCCCTGCACATAAACCACAGTAAGAAGGAGGCTGTTGGTGCAGCATGATACATCTGTTGTTTCCACTGATGTGCGTGGGAACTCCCGTGAGATGGGCAGGACAGGATCAATCCCCTTATCACTGCGTTGTGGAGCAAAAACACAGAAGGGAAGTGAGACCTGGCCAAGGCTGATGAGTGAGGCGTGGCACCGCACACTGCTTGTGCTCTCTCCTAGCCCTTCAGCATGGGCCCCACCTGCCCCTGCTTCCCTCTCCCACAAACAGCCAAAGCCGGGAGCCACTGACGCCAGCGAGGCCAAAGAGTAAACTCTCAAGCAGAGAAATCAATTCCGCTTGGGAGACACCACATAACTGAGACGGGAGGCGCCTGAATGGGGGCAGAGGCTCCGCCAAGTTGACATGAGTGGGCAGCCAGGGCAATGGAGGCATCAGCAGAGAAGGGCAGACCCCGCGGGCTCCCCTCCCCTGCTTGAGTTCCCAGCACCCAGAGAAAACTACTGACAAAGGGTGCAGGGAAGGGAGACCTGAGTCACTTTGTATTTGGCTGTTAAAGAGGTGACAGAGCAGCTCTCTAGTTCTTTCAGAAGGAACAAAGGCCTGGTCAGTGAGCCTGTCCTTCCCACCCCCAGGCTGTGCGCTCCCACCCTTCCAGTCTCTGCTGTCTTCCCTGGAAGGAATCGGTCTCCCTGGCTTCCCTTGAGTCCTTCCAGAGAGGACTTGCATATGCATATATGCAAATAAGAATCAGATTCAAAACCCACCTCCCCCGCTTCCCATGATTTTAGACAATGTTGCAGGAGGAACCCAGCCATCCTGGATTCTTCTCATCCTTGCTCTGTCACTGTGCACCCTCAAGCCCATCTCTCAACCTCTCTGAGCCTTGCTTTTCTCATCTGTATAATGGGGTGAAAATCTACCCAGAGTTGCTGTGTGGCAGAAGCTGGATGCAAAGCCATGTGAGGAATCCCAATCTATTTTTTAAGTGCGATGAATAGACATGGAGCAGGCCTGGGTGGCTGTGAGGGGGAGTTTGGGAGTTGGTCCCTAAGTGGGGGTGGTTCCTCTTGGAGGCAAAGAGGCTGCAAGCTTCACCCAGAAGCATGCTTTCATTTGATTTCATTTTTTAAATCTGTAGATGACATTCTGACTTGGAGACCTGGGGCCTAGGAAATGTTGGATTCTCCGTCACATGCTCGTCGTGGAAGCCAACCCCTGTGTCTGTCATGGGTTCCCCGTCCCTATCCCTCCCCCAACCCAGATCAGATTTACACGCAGGACGCCTTTCTGCTCCTGTTTCAGAGAGCAGACGGGGCCAGACTGACAATCACTGACATTGGCTCAGCCAACTGGTTGTCAGTCTGCACAGCTATGTCCGGGGAACTGGGGTTCAGGGCCTGGGAGAGAGAAACGGAGACAGACCCTGAGACGTGGGGAAGGCAGGCAGATGGGATGGTAGATTTCTGCACAAGGTCAGCCAAGAGAAGGGACTGAAGCCGTGTCCCCTGGACAAGGCCTGACCGGCAGGCATTCTACTAATGGCTCCTGGGCTCCTGTTGGGTCCAGGCCCTGCTGTCTTTCCATCTACTCATCTGTTTGTCTTCCCCCAACTGCCTGCTGAGGCCTAGCCAGAGACAAGCCCCATCCTTGGCACGAGGCCACATGCTACGATGAATCAGATCGGGCCGGCAGGAGCCAGTGGGTGGAAGACAGAGGACGTACCAGGTGGAGGGCACAGCAAGGACCAGCGCTGGTGGGTGGGAAAATGTTTGGCCAACTCAGGCAGTGAGGTTGCATGAAGGGTAGAAGGCCTGAGCTTGCAGCACGTGTGCTGATGGTCCCGGAGAGGAGGCCACACAGCAGGCTATGCAGGGACAGAGTCCCTGAAGGGCGGAGGAAGCAGCCAGAGAGGAGAGGGAGGGTGGGGGGCAGGGCCTCCGACTTGCTTCCATGGCGAGACCAGCTGGTTCTGTGGCTCTCTCTGTCAATGACGTGCCCATGGTTGATGCTGCTTCTCCCCACCCCCACTCTCGGCTCTGGTTCCACCGATCCAAGGACTTAGATAGCCCCGTCTTGTCCCCTCACTTATCCCAGGGCTCCCACACCCACAGCCCTCACCCTTGCTCCTGGCACCCCTGGGAAGGAGTAAAGGCCACAGGGTCTGGAGGAGACAAGTTGGGGATGGAGCCCACACTTCCTGGCTGGATGGCCCTGTACTTCTCTGGGCCTCTATCCCCTGCCCTGTCAAATGGAGCTACCAGAAGCACTCAACCTCACAGGGCAGTGGAGAGCGCAGACCCCCAGGCAGGACCCCCAGGCTTGGCCCAGCACCTGCCACAGCTCCAGCTCTGCACCCCTGGTGGTCCAGGGCAGTTCCTGGTTTAAAGGGGACTTCCAACTCCGGAGGACTCAGGACCCAGAGCTCGGTCCCCCGTGGTGGCACTGACTCTGGGACGAGCCTGGGAGGGGCATGCGATGTGGGGAAACTGGGAAGCAGGGCAGCCCTCAGCCTGAGTGGGTCCTGGATGGCAGGACCCGCACACGTGCAGAGGGAAAGGAGGGAGAGTCGTCCAGCCCGGGCGGGGCAGGGGGATGCAGGGAGAGGTTTAGCTTCACCAGAGCCCCGGCAACTGGACCTGGGGCTCCACGGGCCTGTAGATGGACGGGGGGCGGGGCAGGGCCGGCCTCTCTCGCCCTGCTGGGGGGCGGGGGGCGGGTTCCCCGGGAACCGCTCCTCCCGCCCGCCGCCGCTTTAAGAGGCTGCTCCGCGGCAGCGAGCGGGGCCTGAGCCGCAGCCCTCGCCAGCGGACCGAGCCGAGCGGACAGGTGCACGGCTGCGGGGACAGCAGCGGTATGACCGGCCACCACGGCTGGGGCTACGGCCAGGACGACGGTAGGCGCAGACCCCGGCCGGCCCCCGCCAAACTGGACCAGCGCCCAGCCAGCTTCCCCGAACCCTCAGCCCTCCACGCTCCCAGCGAGACTGGAACCCCTCTCCCGTCCGGCGCCCGGAACCCGGCCCCCCTGCCTGGCTGCAGTCCTGGTTCCCCTGCGCCCAGTGCAAACTCTGCGCTGCTCCTAGGCGGGCCCCACGGCCAGCGGGGACCCGGCGACGGAGCGTGTCCTGCCGCTTCCTCCGCGCAGCCCTTAACTGCCGGGGTCGCTTGGTCCCGGGTCCGACACTCACTCACCCGAGGCGTGCGCAGCGCGTGGAGGGGGCCCAGGGCAGCAGCGGCGGCCGGTGTTGGGGGGGTTGGTGGAGTCGGGTGCGCGAATGTCTGTGTGGGGAGCGCGCACGGCGTGTGTGCGGGATCTCCGGGCTCCGCGTGGGCAAGGGCGCGGGGTCCCCGGGAGTTCCCCTGCAGAAGTGTCCGAGCTGCTGTGTGCGCTGGGAAGGGAAGAAAGGGGGTGTCTGAGGGCGCACGCACGGGGCTATCTTCAAGGAGCAGGGGGTTTGCGCTCACCCGGGTGTCAGGTGGGGGAGCTGTGACCCTCACCAGCTTCCTGGACCCGCCGAGAAGAGAGCGCCTCCATTCTGCCTCAGTTTCCCGAGGATTCAGGGGAAGCGAGAAGAGGCAGAAGGTGAGAGCCTGATGGCTTGAGTGTGGGTCTGGCGCAGGTCAGACCCCTTGGGGGCCGTTTCTTATCCAGCAGGGCGGGGTGAGCGGTAAGGGCTTCCCCATCTCCCTGAGATGAACAATGGGGACCCAAGATCCAGGCTGTTGGGAGGATCCAGGCTGTTGGCAGGGCAGGTGGGGGTGGGGAGAAGAGGAAATGCTGGTGGGAGGAACAGCCCCCCAGCCCCACTTCTCCAGTGAGAGACTGCAACTTTGTGCTGGGGCAGGGGTCCTGGAGGGCGGTCTAGGGGCTCAGGAAGTTGCAGTGGACCAGAGGGAGTCAGGGAGGTACTGTGGAGTCTCTGGCCTTTCCCCCAAGGACAAAGGAGTTGGGGTGAGGGGGTCCTGGAGCTGGACATGCAGAAGCTGGAAAGAGGCACTCAGGAAAAGGCACCAGGGAAGAACAGAGGCAGAGGAGAGAAGGGGCAGGCTGACAGCACCCATATTTCCATCTTCCCCCCTGCTCCAGCACCCAGCCCACTTTTGGGAGCTTACCCCAGGCTCAGAGTCCCTTTGTCCTGCCCACCAGCTCTGAGCATCCAGTGTCCTGCCTGCTACCCTCCAGCAGCTGCCCCTCCCCCTGCCAGACCTGGGTCACCTAGGCTAGGGGCAATGAGGAAGGGACAGACAGAGGACAGAGGTGGCGGCATGCAGCAGCACTCACAGGACTTCAAAAATAACCCAGTGGGGCCGGACCGCGATTCTGAGTCATCCATTGGGGACACAGCTCTGTCGGCACCTGCTGCTGTTTTCTCGGGAAAACTTAAGAAGCCAAAAAGGGGTAGAAGCACCAGCCGGCAGTGGCTCTAAAAATAGGCAGCATCTCAGGATGTTCCCCGGGGAGATGCTGAGCCTCTCGGCTGCAGATGGAGCCTCTGGGAGGCAGGTGGTGGGCGCCCGTGGGTGTACATGCAGGTGTGTGTGTGTGTGTGTGAGAGAGAGAGAGAGAGAGAGAACGAACATGGGCATGTGTTTTACTGTGGCCCCTTCAAGCAAACTTGGGATTCCAAAGGGGGCCTTTGAGTGTGAGAGGGCATATACCTGTGTCAGATGTAGTCAGCAGGACTGCGTATGTTCGGACACATGCATGTTCTGCACCTGGCCACTGGGGGCCTGGTGAGCCCAGGTCACCATGCACATGTTTGTGCCCACGGGAAGATCTCTGTGCACTTGTACACACATGCCTGAGGATGGCAGCGGGGGTGGGGGGGCAACACAAGCAAATACCATGTGTTTACACCAGTGCAAAGTGTGTGTGTGTGTGTGTTCACTTGCACATGTGCATGGTGTGCCCACAGGTCCTTCATCTGTGAAATGGGCATGGTGCTGGTTTCTAATTGCCAAGGTGCAGGAAGAAGCTACATACACCCTAGGGTCAGGGCAGAGATTTTAGATTCCTGGGAGCCTCCCTGAGTGTGTGTTGGAGGTTGGCACTGAGGAGAGCCTCACTCCCTAAGCCTGGTTGCTGTGTTACGTTCCCTGCCATGCATTGCCTCTCTGGATCTCCTGCCAGCACTGGGAGGTGAGTTTTAGCAAGGCCATTTCACAGACAAGGAAACAGAGGCTGAGAGGGGAAGCGGCAGAGCTGGGGTTGGAACGCCAGGAGGTGCAGCTCCGAAGCGAGGCTGCCCTCTGAGAGGACACCAGGTTGACAACGTCCCAGGGGTCCTCCGCCTGCAGGCCTGAGACTCCGGCTGGCCTGAGTCCCTGCCCCTCCCCATTGCAGGCCCCTCGCATTGGCACAAGCTGTATCCCATTGCCCAGGGAGACCGCCAGTCCCCCATCAACATCGTCTCCAGCCAGGCTGTATACTCGCCCGGCCTGCAGCCACTGGAGCTCTCCTACGAGGCCTGCACATCCCTCAGTATTGCCAACAATGGCCACTCTGTCCAGGTGGACTTCAATGACAGCGACGACCGAACCGGTGAGTGGCCCCCGCCAAAGCCTGGTGCCTGTCCCTGCTAGGGCCTAGTTGGGGAGTTTCAGAAAGGAGCGCATGCCATGATGGGGAAGAAAAGCTCCATCTCTCATCAGCCTTGGTCCCCTTACCCATCAAACGGAGCAAAGGTCTAAGGGGCGCTCATTTACCCCTCTTAAGGACCCACCTCTCAGATAGATAGACTGAGGCCTGATGAGCAGGCAGGGCCAGAAGCAGCCTGGCCCATCTGCAGGGATCTCTCTTTCTAACTCACCCGCGCCCTCAAGGTCCCAGGCGTCTTGTGCCAGAGAGAGGCTGTTGGGAACTCGTGGAAGTGCCTTCCCTGGGGCTAGAGTCCAGGTTCTTTCATCATAAATTTCTGGACAGCGGCTTCAGGGGTGCTCTGTAGTAAGGGATTTTACAGCTGGGCCTTTGCAGGGAGCGGGGTAGAGTGAGACAAGGAGGCAACCTGCTAGTTTCTCAGGTGGGGAAGTGATTGCTTCTTTGCCCCTCCCAGAAAATGCTCAAGAGATTGAAAGTTTCAAAAAGAAAATCGAAAGGCAGAGGAGAGGGAGGAAGATGTACCTTTCAAATAAAGAGTCCTGAGCTCCCTGGCAGGCTAGGAAAAAAGGGGGAAAGGATCAGTTACAATTCCGGCTGCAGGAGGAAGTCTAGCACATTGTCAGGATAGAGAAAACATTTCCTGGCACCGAATTCTAAGAAAAGCCTCTCGTGCAGAGCTTTGAGGAGGGACACAGGGCTCTGATGACCCTCAGCGGCAGCTTAAGAAGTTTTGTGTGTCCCTCCCTTATAACTGCTTCCACAGGGGCTCTGTGGGTTCAGTGAAGGCTGCCGAGTTGGGGGAGGGGGCAGTGCAGGGAGAACTCGGGACAATGCCTGTGGATCACGGATCCAGGTTCCACAGTCAGGCCTGGCTGGGGCTCCATCCCTGGTAAGGGCGCTGGAGGAAGGAGGGGTGAGACAGCCGGACTCTGCCACTCACCCACTGTGGGTTGCTCTGGAGGTCAGATTGATGCCCTCTGAGACCCATGGTGACTGGCAGAGCCTTCCCTGGTCAGGACAGAGGGCAGAGGCAAAGGGACCAAGCTCAAGGGGTTGGGGAAGGGGTTCCCTCTCTGGGAGACCACAGTGTGAGGTCCCAAGTGGTGCATGCTCAGGGGAGCAGACCCGCCCATAGGCCTGCCAGAGAGCTCAGCCTTCAGGCCAGGCTGTCCCTGCCCCCTGGGAATGAGGTAGCCTGGTTGGTGCCCCACCCACAGCCACCACCCTCAGACTCCCTTGTCCGCCTCGCCATTGCCCTGGGGAGGCCCTGCTCTCAGATACAGCAGGACAGCGGGGAGGGCCTCTGGACTGTTCTGTCCTCCCCCTCCTCGAGTGGCCCACAGAGGGCCAAGGCCCTGCCCTGGGCACCCTCGCCAGGGGCCTTGTGGAACTAGAAGCCTGGGCGGCCACCTGATCCAGGGGCTCACTTTCCGTCCCGGCCAGGGCTGCCGCCACTGGCAGATCCCTTTCAGCTGGAAATTCTATCAGTGCTGGGAGGCCTTTGCGTGGCTGCGGCTCAGCGGGTACCAAGGTGAGAAAGTCACAAAACCAGTACAAGAGGCACCCCCCCAAGAGGCCATTTGTAGGGGGCACATGGCACTGGAGGCGCCTGAGCCTGGCCTGAAGGGTGGGGATCCTCAGGAGCTGGCCTCCTCTAGGGTGACCCAGGAGGCAACATGGCCTGCTGATGGGGAGCCTGGGCTCTGGATATAGGAGATGCTGGTCCATACCCTAGCTCAGGGCCTTGCTGTGTGACCTTGGGCAAATGCCTTGCCCTCTCTGTGCTTCAGTTTCCTCCTTTAAAAAATAGAGAGGGAAGCAGGCTCTGTCCCTCATGGGCTACTGTGATAACTAAGCAAAATAATCCTCTCCATGCAGCCCTGGGGCAGCGCTCCGGATGCCGAGGCCTCCGGTTAGAAGGGACAAGGGCTGCAGAGGCAGGAGGGCCCAGCTTCCCTGGGGGGACTGGCAGCCATGGGGGGAGTGGCCAGAGGGAGACCTCTACTCCGTCAGACCCAGACCCCTCGGTCACCCGCAGGTTGTCCCAATGTCTGCCCTGGCCCAGCTTAAGGACCTGGGGGGCTCATGGGGACTGACCCCAGCCCAGGCAGCCCACCCAACTTTCCAAATGGAAAATACATCCCCACCCTGGGCTGCCACACTGGGCCGTGAGAGTCCTTTCACGCCAACTGCTGTGCACCCACTTCTGCCCGCAGTGGTGACGGGGGGCCCCCTGGAAGGGCCCTACCGCCTCAAGCAGTTCCACTTCCACTGGGGCAAGAGGCGCGATGCAGGCTCGGAGCACACCGTGGACGGCAAGTCGTTCCCCAGCGAGGTGAGGGCCCAGGGGCTGGGATGCCTGGTGCGGGGCCCGGGAGAAGAGGGGAACACCCAGGGGCCTTTGGGAGACCCCCCAGTCTGCACAGGGTCTTCCTCCTGGACCCCCCACACCCTGCAGCCGCTTTCAAGAGCTGAGCCTGGCCGCTTCTCCCTGGCGGAAGGCCTCTCCTCCAGGCTCCCATTTGCTAACCCTCTCCTTATTCTTTGAACTCAACTGCAGGTGCACTTCCTTACTTCCTGGGGGGAGAGGGGGAGAAGGTATCACCCTAGACTGCTGTCATCTATAATTCAAAGCCGGTTCACCTGAGGGCAGGGCCTCAGCCAGAGTGCCCTCTGGGTCTCCTGGGACTCCCGGAAGGGTGGGCCCAGAGCTGGGTGGGTGCCTCTGGGCCCCCAGTGTCCCATGCCTTGGATGTTAGAGGTCCTTCCTCCAGGAGAGGGAGTGAAGAAGGCCTGGCTCAGAGCTCCCGCTGCCTCCCGGAGGCGCTGAGCACGGGCTCGGCCTGGCCCCTGTGCCCCTGCAGCTGCACTTGGTGCACTGGAACGCCAGGAAGTACAGCACTTTTGGGGAGGCAGCCTCAGCCCCGGATGGCCTCGCTGTGGTTGGTGTTTTCTTGGAGGTGAGCGGTGGGTCCCCTGGAGCAGGAGGGCCATGGGAGGCCTGGCCCCATCCCCCCAGGTTCTGGGACAAGTGGATGCAGGGCTCACACCACCCTCTCCCTTACAGACGGGGAACGAGCACCCCAGCATGAACCGCCTGACAGATGCGCTCTACATGGTTCGGTTCAAGGTGAGACTTGTGGGGGGGGGGGGGTGTCCCTGCCCTGTGTCCACTGAAGTCTGATGGGATGGAGGGAAGAGGCGGGGTCCCAGAATGGGTCCATCCACTCCTTGGTTCTGGCAGCAAGCCCATGCTTAGGCCATGGGTGAGGGTCAGCTCCTGCGTGAACCTGCACCCGCCTCCTCTTCGTCAGTGTCAGCAGCCCCTTTGGGTGCTCATCGTGCACCCAGTTGGGTCAAGGCTGGATAAGGTGCTTGACATCAATGTGGTGGGACAGGTGGCACCACTGCGGGCAGCTGATGGCCCGAGAGACATCATGGTGGCCAAAGAGCTCCAGGAAGCCACAGCTTTTACACACAAGCAAGTGTGCACAGAGGGCCCAGCCCAGGCAGGGAGATGGCGCCTGGGATCACGGACATTTGCCCGCAATTTGCATCAGTGGGTCAAGGAGACACCAGAGTCCTGCTGACAGAAGCGGGTGGGGAAGCTGCTGCTGAGAGGTCTCTGCTGATTGCTGGTTCCCCCCTGCCCCAGGGCACCAAGGCCCAGTTCAGTTGCTTCAACCCCAAGTGCCTCCTGCCCTCCAGCCGGCACTACTGGACCTACCCGGGCTCCCTGACCACACCCCCACTCAGTGAGAGTGTCACCTGGATCGTGCTCCGGGAGCCCATCAGCATCTCTGAGAGGCAGGTGAGTCCCCCCGGGACCCCCGGAGCAGGGGTACAGTACTCAGGGTCCCTCCCAGCCAGGCAACTCTCCCTGCTCCCAGCAACCCAGCAGCCTGGGGTCCCAGCCGCGAGGCCTCCGTCTCCTGCCGATAAACAGATGGACGTGGCTGGGAGTTAGCTTGATTCCTGGTCCTGAGGACCTAGACACAGGCTGGGAGGAAGATGCCAGGAACTGGGGCAGGTGTCAGAGTGCTGTGTGAGAGAGGCCTCAGCTGCACAGGGTTGGAGCCAGAAGAGGATGGAGCGGGAGGATGGAGGGGTAGAACTAGTCGGACAGAACGTGCCAGAGCGTGAGCCTGGGGTCACGGGGTACCGCAGCACCCCCTTCTTCCCTGAACAACCCCTTCTGCCTTCTCAAGATGGAGAAGTTCCGGAGCCTCCTTTTTACCTCGGAGGACGATGAGAGGGTCCACATGGTGAACAACTTCCGGCCGCCACAGCCACTCAGGGGCCGTGTGGTCAAGGCCTCCTTCCGGGCCTGAGCTGCCCACCCGCCCTGCCGGCCACGAGGCCACCATCTTCCCAAGGGCTTCCACATCAGCAGACACCAAACCACGCGAGTCTCCCTGCTTGGGGAGTGCCGTGGACTCCGTCCGCCAGCCCGGGAGCCTTCCGGGTGGGCCCCTCCAGACGGGGGGAGGGGGGGCCCCTCAGCTGCCCCGGGGACCGGAAGGACAGGAGCTGAACAGGGCCCAAGTCCGGGGCTACCTCTGCTCTCCAAGACCCCAAGGCCCCCGGCAAGCTCCTCTTGTCCTCCGCGCTGGTGGTGGCAGCAGCCCCAGCCCGAGCCCACACTGTGACACACGAGACCGAGCGCCCTGAGGCGGGCAGCGGGCACTGCCAGACTCAAGCAATAACCAGAGGCGGGCAGAGCTGCCCTCTCGCCATTACCTCTTCTGCAGGCCTCCGCCACGCACGCACCTCACTGCCGGGCCATTGTAGTCAGCACCCCGCCTGCCGGAGGCGAGGTGGCCTTCTCTCTCCAGGCACCTGCTGGCACAGGCAGCCCTGGCTACAGCTTATGTACTATCGCCCCTCATCCCCACCCAGCCACCAAAGCCACTGACCTGACCATCCATCCATGAATTCATCAATAAATTCCTAGACCCACGCACCAGTGCTAATGAGCGTCTGTGCTTTATCAAGGAGCCACGAGTGGTGGGTCAAGTGTACCGTGTTCTGGGCAAGTGAGTGTTACGCAAGGGGCAGGGCAGGGGCTATACGAGCAGGGAAAAGGGGGAGCCTGCCGTGTGGTGAAGAAATGAAATTCTGGGGCCTGCATTGTGGCGCAGTGGGTTAAGCCTGCAATGCAGGACATCCCATTTTCAAAATGGAGTCTCAGCTGCTCTGCTTCTGATCCAGCTCCCTGCTAATGGGCCTGGGCAAGCAGCGGAAGATGGCCCAAGTGCTTGGGACCCTGACACCCATATGGGAGACCCGGATAGGGTTCTGGGCTTCTGGCTTTGGTGTGGCCCACCTTCTGCTCTTATAGATGTTTGGGGAGTGAACAGTGGATGAAAGATACCTACCTCGCACTCTCTCTCTGCCAATCTGCCTTTGAAGCAAATGTTAGAAAGTTTTTAAAAAGAAAAAGAAGAAAGCATTGAAATTCTGAGACAGAACAGATGTTTGAGGCGGGGGAAAGCAAGTGTGCAGGCTCAGAGGTGAGAGAGAGCCCAGTGTGGTCACAGAGCTGCAGAGGATGGTGGGGCTGCTGGACCCCGGAGGTGGGGTCTGGTGCTCTCTCCCAGGCTAGCGGGGAGCCATCGAGGGTTTATAGAGAGAGGGGGCAGGGCCAGGTATGTGAATGGGGAAGATCCTTGTGCAGTGTGGGTGGGCAGACGGGAGTGCAAAGAAGAGGAAGTGATGGCCAGTGTCTAGGAGGGGGGGACAGGGAGGAGGAGGGGGGGCAGGGGGCTGGTGAGAGAGATTAAGGAGGTGGGACCCAGGCGATGGCATTTGGTCATCCATGAGACAGGAGTCCAGGGTGTGTACCTGGCCACAAGGACTGAGGACCCTGGGGAAGGGCTGACCACTTGGACACAAAGCATTTGTAGGGCTCTGGAAGCAAAATTTAAGGAGGCACATACCTTTAGGCCCGGACCCTCGGCCTCCTTAAGTGTGCGCCCTATGCATTGTTCTTGCTTCCCTGTAATCACAGCCCAAGTCCAGAGGACTCCCAGAGGCAAGGCCACCTGGTGGCCAGGATGCTGAGGGGGCTGAGGAAGAAGGGGAAGTGGGGAAACTGGGGTGAGAATGTTTGAGACCGGCTGTGAAGGAGGAAGGGGCCCCCAGGTGGGGGTGGGGAGATGGGCAAGGGGCGGAGCTGCAGGGCTGGGAGGGGCTGTGGCACCTGCCGTCTGCTCCCTAGAGCACAGCTCCCGTTGTTGTCTCTGTACCTGGGCACTCCCTGGCCATAGAACTCCAGGGAATCTGTGGGCCTTGGACCCCTGGCTTTGAGCTCAGGGAGGCAGTGAAGGGAGGAATGTTGATTCCCCTCTGTTGAGTCCCCTCTGGCCTCCGTGCTCAGGGCAAACCTTCTGCAGAGTGGGCATGGAGGGAGGCTGGGAGGGACAGGGCCCCTTGGCAAGGGCTGTGCCAACAACCTAGGGCCCAGCACAGCTGTGCTCCTGCAGGTCCCCGGGACCTGGTCTAGGGGCCATCTGATCCCTGGAGCTTCAGGAGCGGTGTCTGGAGGACAGTGTTTGCTCAGCTTGGGGACAGGCGGTGCTGGCAGCAGTGATGTCAGGTGGGAAAGGTGCCCATTGAGACCAAGGGCCTGGGGCAGATGGCCAGCTCTCCAGAGCTGTCATTGCTCCCATTTCACAGATTAGGATGATGAGGCTCGGGGAGGGTGAGCAGGCAAGTGGCAGAACAGGACTCAAACTTGGATCTGTCTGCAAACTCTGACTTTACACCAGAGCAACCAGGCCCAAGGGATGGAGGGATGGCTATGGTGGTGGCCACCGGCATTGGTAAAATGGCTTCAGTGCCCATGGCCACGCTGAAGACCTTGTCCGGCCTCTCCCAGGGATGGTGTCCACAGGCCTGGCACTGCAGAGGACTTGGACAATAGGAGTTGGTTTTGTGATAATGATCCCAAGGCTGTCAAGAAACCTCACTCCTTAAACTCTTTCCCTTAATTCATTTGTTAAATTTAAAACCATTTTAAAACCCAGTGCCTGCTTATGCTACAGTCACAGCCCAGCATTTGACTCCATTACATCCAAACGGGATTTCCCAGCTGGATTCCAAATGCCTCCAGCAAAGTTGGCCTCAAGGGACCCACGACCAGGTCCTGGGTCCTCATCCAGGGCAAAGTCTCCTCCTGGGAAAGATCCCGGCTCCTAGGCTCCCAGAGAGGCCCTCCCTAGGGCAGCATGGGGGGACCTCGAGGGGACACATGTGGGGTTGGGACCCAGGCCAGGAGCTACAGTGCGGAGTCTGTGCCCAGGTGAGGGGCACGGGATCCTCTCCAAAGCACCTCCAGGAGGCGGCAGACCCTGTGCCCCAGCGTGGGTCTTTCGTGTGGTGGGAGCCCAGGAGGTGGGCTGGCTGTGAAGAACCAACCCCCTGGGGCCTCTCTGATCCGGTGGGTGCTACTCCAGGTGCAGCTGCTACAGAGGTCTGGAGGTTTCCTTGGACACCCACAAGCTAGGCTGCTCCTCTCCCTGGGAGGGGCCACAGCCCCCATGTCGCTGGCTCCCAGCACCAATTCCAAGGCCACGGTCAAAGGCAGGACGTAGTGCTAGTTGCTCAAGACTCAGAGGAAGGGTAAGGGTGACTCCGCACATGCGCACATGCGTTTGCTCCTCAGCCAGCAGCAGGGCCAGGGAAAGGTCTCTTTTGGAGTCTTATCTGTCACAAAGCCTGGGGCAGAGCCGCAGGTCACACATGGCTTTGCATTGCATCACCTCCGTAATGGAGATGACATAGTGGGAGTTCCTCTGTCACTCAGTATTTCCTAGCGACTATCAAAAACGGACAGGGGAACAAGTCATTTTAATAATGTGTTTTACTTAACCCAATAGTCTCCAAAACACAAGCAGACCTGTTTTTAAAGTTTATTTATTTATTTGCATGTATTTGAATGGCAAAGCAACAGAGAGAGAGAGAGAGAGAAAGGGAGAGAGAGAGAAAGAGCGCTTCCATTCACTGATTCGCTCCTCAAATGCCTACAACAGCCAGGGCTAGGCCAGGATGGAAGCAGGAGCCAGAACTTAATCCAGGTCTCCTGCGTGGGTGGCAGAGAACGAAGTGCATCACCTGCTGCCTCCCACGTGCATGTCTGCAGGAAGCCGACTGAAAGCAGAGGCGGGACTCCATCCCGGCACTCTAACAGGAAATGCAGACATCCCAAGTGGCAGCTTCACCCACTTTGCCAAAGGACGTCCGTTTTAACATGTCATCAGCACAGACATGTTATTGAGATATTCTATATTCTCTTTCCGGATTGAGACTTGGAAATCCAATGAGAATTTTTATACTGCACGACTCATATTAGCCGCATTTCAAACACTCAAAAGCCATGTGCAGCCAGTGGCTGCCATATCAGACAATGGATGTCACTCTTAGCAGGGCCGTCTGCTAGCGAGGTGCCTGAGAAGCCCTCTGGCTGGGCCTGCAGCCAGGCAAAGAGGTGGCAGGCAGGAGTGAGACGTCTCTGAGCCTCCAGCCTCCACAAGAGCAGCCTCAGAATATTTGATGCCAAGTTGGCTCCCTCAGCCAGGGCCTTCCTCATCCAGGGCACACCACCGATCCCTTTCACTCTGATACAGGCAAGCAGGCAGCTGGCAAGGAGCAGCCAGCGTCATCAGCCCCTCCCTTCCCTCTCGCCTAGCCGCCCGACCCACCCCTCTCTCTGTTCTGGGGCAAACGGCAGTCTCTGTGGAACCACTGCAGCCAGAGACAACCCACGTGGCTGCTGACTGTGTCCTCGGAATGACCTACCGTGAATTAGAATATCATTATCATAAAGTGACCATGACTGTCACTCCTGCTCCGATCGCGCACCAGATGCTCTAACACTTCCAAGATTCCCAAGAATGGCCAGTGCTCGAAGCCCACCCCAAACACTGTCCTCTGTGAGTATTCAATGAAATCCCACCCAGACTCTACCCACAATGCCCCCGGATCATATAAAGGGATGACCCCAGAACTCACTGGGTACAGCCCACTCTCCAACACTCCCACACTCCCTCCTGTGGGTGTACTATCACCTAGCTAACAATAAACGTGTTCCTCTACTAGTACTTACCCACGTCTAATCCTCAAATTCTTTCCTGCATCGAAGACAAGAGCATGGACCCAGCCATCCCACGACAACTCCAGTCTTTGACGGCACTGCCCTTAGCCAGCCTGCAGGACCTTTGCTTTTCAAGGGAGGGGGTGGGGTTCCTGAGAAGGGTCCTGGCTAGGGTGAGGGGACTTGCTCAATCTGGGAGGGCTCCCTGGAGGCGGGGCCCACAGCCAAGTAGTAGGCATCCCAGGAGAACATCCCATGTTCAGGAGGAAGTTTTGGGGATTCAATTCCTTCAGCCAAGGGTCACCATGGCCGGGTCAACAAAGCCACACAGGCAATCCCAGGGCACCCAGGGAGGAGGAAGGCTGGCTCTCGCCCAGCATGCGTTGGCCGAGAGAGAGAGAGAGAGAGAGAGAGAGAGAGAGAGAGAATGTGTGTGTGTGTGTGTGTCAGGGGCACAGCGGTTCCCAGGCTCCAGAAGCTTCCAGTGCCAGGCAGGAGTTTGCATCGGGGCCGTGAGGGCTACTGGGGGTCTAAAGCAGGCGCTGAGGGCCTCCTGGATTGGAGGAAGAGGTCCCTGCCCGAGACTCAGAAAGCACTGGGCATCGCTTGGCCCAACCCACTTTCTCTCTCGGGGCTCAAGCCCACGTTCTGGCAGGTGCAGCTCGTCCCCTCCCCCTGCCGCCCGCCTCGGCCCTGCAGGGTGCACTCAGGCCGCAGCCCCGGCGGTTCCCAGCTGGGCAGTCTGTGTGTCTTGGTTTAATCCTTCCCAGTGTTTGTGTCTTCAAGGGTTTGGGACGGTGAGTGGGTGGCACACTGATTCCCTCTGGGCCATCTGTCCCCGCGGAACGGGCATCGAGGGAGAGGCTGGGGGCATCCGGGCTCCTGGGGAAGCTCAAGTTTTCAGGAAGGAGAATGGGAGCACTTCCTCCTCCTCCTCCCCCTCCTCCTCCTCCCTCTCTCCCTCCTCCTCCTCTCCCAGCTCCTGCTCTGAGTGACATGTGCTTGGTGCTCCAGGCGTAGATGTCTCGAGGGACCCCACTGTCCCATTCCTCTGGTTACTGAGCCCCATCCTCCGGGGACTTTGCTAGGCTGCTCCTGGGTATTCATGACAGGGGTTTGAGGGAGGGTTCAAGTCCTCCAGCCGGACGAAGTGTCAACAAGCCACCCAGGGAGTCCCAGGGCACCCAAGCGGAGCCCACTGTACAGACAGAACAGCTGAGGCCCCAACGGGGACCCGAGCCTGCCCAGGGGGTGTTGGTGGAAAAGCTAGGATCGAGGGCGATTCCCTCCATCAGGAGCGTCTCATGGCTCAGAAACACACCCGCCCCGAGAACTCCTGCTCGCCTGTCTCGGAGCCTGCAATCCTGCCATGGGGGCTGCACTTTCCCAGCAGCCCTGGGAATGCCGCTGCCCTGGGAGGGACACACAGTGACACCTTGGGAAAAGATTTCCTCACCGCCTCTTCAGCCTTCCGTGTGACCGGTGCTCTGTGCCTCAGTTTCCCCGTGTGGAAAATGTCAATGGGAGGCTTGAGGGGCCTCAGGCAGGATTTGAGGGAGGAGAAAGCCAAAGCAGGTTTCCTGGAGGCAGAGGCAGAGCTGGGGCGGAGGCTGGGCAGGGGCGGGAGCTCAGGCTCTAGGTCACCCCCATCACGAACTGAAAGAGGCGGAGCTCCTAACTGGAGGAGCTGCCTGGGCATCCAGACCAGCGCGCATCGCTGGAGTGGGAGAACGCCTGTCTGTGCAGCGGGGGCTCTGAGCCAGGCGGAAGTGACTTACAGGAAGTGCAGGCGAGCCGCAGCGGTGGTGTATCCAAGTCCATGACCCGTGGTCCCTGCGCCGACGAGGTGTGTGCTCTCGGCGTTGATGTGTGTGCATTTCAGGCAGGGGAACGGGGGCTGCAAGAGTGCTGGGGGGGGGCAGCTTAGCCTTTGAAGCCTGGCCCCAGTATTAACCCCAGAAGCCTGTGGTTGTTGGGGGCAGCGGGAAGGCCCCGGAGGGGAGCTCGGATATACAGGGTGCACAGCCACTGGCGTGTGCCCTTTGACCCCAGACTGGGGGCAGAAGACTCCGTGCCAACCCACTGCTTTAGCTGGCGCCAGCAGCGGCTCCGGCAACTCCTGGGGGTCCGGGTCAGGGTATCGGCATCCAGCTCTCTGGAGCCTGGCACCCTGTGAGGTTGGAGGTCTTGCTGTAGGGGTGTGGAGAGGTGCCAGTGAGCAAGACTGAAGTGGAGGGGGCTGGCGCAAGGAGGAAAGCAGGGCAGGTGGCTGGAGCTGGACCTGCCTGGGCCAGCCTGGCTCAGCTCTTGCTGTAAGCGCGGCCTGCGGGAGCCAGAGGGCCTCAGCCCCCAGGGGTACACAGACCCTCCCAGGTCAGGAAACCAGTTCCTGGCTCCGGCTTCACCCTTGCCCGGCCCCAGCTACCACGGGCATTTGGGAAGTGAACCAGAGGATGGGAGTTGTCTGTCTATGTCTCCATCTCTCTCCGTCGCTCTGCCTTGCAAATAAATTTTAAAAGCTTTTTTTTTTTTTAACCTAAGTACATCTGTATGACCTGTACCCAGATCAACAGAAGTTCATAAATCTACCCTAATCCAACCAAGTTACCACCTTCGCAACATCCTGATTTCTAACAGCACGCGTTGCATTTGTCTGGTTCGGAACTTCTACAAAATGAAATAATTCATTTCAGAAACCCCCTTAGTTTCTGGCTTTTTTGCTCACATGAGGGTTGTGAGAATCAGAGCCTACTTTTTATGTTAATAATTGCAATGCTGGGGCTGGCACTGTGGCTCGGTGGGTTAAGCTGCCGTCTGCAGTGCCTGCATCTCTTATGGGCGCCGGTTTGAGCTCTGGCTGCTCCACTTCTGATCCAGCTCCCTGCTGATGTGCCTGGGAAAGCAGCAGAAGATGGCACAAGTGCTTGGGTCCCTGCACCCACATGGGAGAGCGGAAGAAGCTTCTGACTCCTGGCTTTGGCCTGGTGCAGCCCCGGCCATTACGGCCATTTGGGAAGTAAACCAGTGGATAAATGATCTCTCTCTCTATCTCTGTAACTCTGACTTTCAAATAAAGAAATCAATCTTAAAAAAATTATTGCAATGGCTTTCATTATGAGCCTGAAATGAAATTCAAAGAAAATACAACTTATTAATTGCGAAAAAATCAGTTTGATGCCTTAACTGTAAAATAAAGTTCAGTAATGTAAAATATACAATAAAATACACTGACATATACACAATTAAAATCAAAGTTGTGTTTATACACAACTATTGCCATTTTTAACAAAAATGATATGCATGTTGGGATGTAAATGGTGGGGTGCAAGGGCACCAATGGGACGAGGCCTCTGATGTTGGGTTCATATTGAGAAGCTCTGTAACGCGGCGGCTATACAGCCACCCCACGCAGGGGAACACGAGTATCCTCGCTCTTATGGTGTGATTTCCCTAGACAGTAATGACTGCTGGTAAAATTCCATCCCACACTGCCTTTGGTCCATTTTCCACTGCTGTCACAAAATACCGGGGGCTAGTAGCTCATAAAGAAAAGTGAGGCAGCATGTGGCATTGTAAAGACGCTGCCTAGGATGCCCGCATGCGTGGGTGCTCCATGTTGGAGTGCCTGGATCCAAGCCCCTAATCCATTTTGAATCCATTATCCTGATAACATATGCCCTGAGGGCAACAGGTGATGGCTCAACTACATGGGAGCCTTCGTGAAGTTCCAGTCCTGGCGCTGGCCTGCTTCCTGCCCCAGCCCTGTTCTTGTGGGCATTTGGGGAGTGAACCAGTGATGGAAGAGCTCTCTTTCTCTCTCTTTCTCCTTCTGCCTTTCAAATAAATCTATTAAAAATAACAGAAGGGGGAGGGGGAGGAAAACCAGAAGGAAGTGAGGGAGGAAAGGAAGGCAGGAAGGGAGAGAAGTGTGTTTTGCCTGGGAAGTTCAAGACCTTCCGGCAGCACGTGCTCAGCTCTGGAGAGGACCTCGCGCTGTCTCAGCTCAGGGCAGAAAGCAGACGGGAGGCAGATGAGAACACACATTGGCTAATGGGGTGAGAGGTGTGAGGCTCTGTTAATACAACTGGCTCTCGAGATGACTGATGACTCCCCCGAGAGCTGCATCCACCCCTTCCCGGGGCCTAACCATGTCTTGAAGTTCCCGCCTCTTCTCTGCACCCCCCATTGAGGAACAAAGCCTTGCCATGAATTTGGGTGAGGACAAGCCACACAGCAAGCACGAGGTACACTCTTCCCTCCTTGGGCACATTTATTGCATTCTTGAAGAATTCGCTCTCCATTAAAACTGTGCAAAGTTACTTTGTGTTTCCAAAGAAAATTGTAGGCTCTGACTATGGCCAATGGCTTGTTCATCTGTCTGAACATTCAGGTGGGAATTCAGAGATCACACAAGACTCAGACAAGCCTTTGTTGTGTGGAACCACCCTGGAGGGCTCCCAGAACCTCTGAGCACCCCAAATGCCTCATGACAAACCCCTCCACATTCTGCTCTCCAGGATGGAGCCACGAGTCTAACAGATGGGAGAGGAGGTCGTGGCATGGGAAGAGCACAGAGGGAGGAGGGGTAGAAGATTGGACGTGGGCTGAAGGAGGTGGGGACCCAGGTGAGAACCTTGCTGGGGGACTCCCAGGTTGGACCTCCCCAAAGCCGGCTCCTGGGGGTACAGGCTGGGCGCTGGGCGTGCAGGGCTGGAGGATTCTACGTGGTCCTCATCACCTATCAGCAAGGGCAGCCCACAGAGGATCCAGCCTGGACAGCTCCTTTTCAACCATCCAGGGACCCTGCCCCTGGGAACTACATTGCCCCAGAACCTAAGTCATACACCCAAAGGGATTATGGGGCTTTCCTATACATGATTAAGTGTAAAAATAGTACAATCTGACCCTGGTCAGTATAAGGAAGGAAAGCAATTTTTCCCTGTGCTACGTTTGTTTTCATAGAATGTTAAGTACTAAGTTATTTCAAAGTGCCTCCCTTTGGTAGCCCCAAGAACATGCCTGTGGGGTGACCCACCGTAGACCCCCCAGTGACCTGTTTAACCAGACCCCAAGCCCTCTGAAGTAAGTGCCACTCGGGTTCCTGTTTTGCAGGTGAGAGACCGAGTGTCTCGTTGCTTAGGACACTGCTCTAGGGCTCTCAGCCGGGACTGGCTCACCTCAGAGCCAAGGCTCAGCCTGGAGCACACTCTAGGTCCCTAAAGAGGAGTTGATCGGCCTCTCCAGCACTTGTCATTGCAGTTCTGAGGCTAAACCAGGCTGTGTGGGCCCCACCCACTACCACACCTCCGCCACCTGCTCTGAGAAGTGAGATGTTCAGGTGCCTCCTGCAGGCTTTTTACGCCCCCTGGTGGCCATGATTAAAGCCGCAGTTTGGTCTCTGTTCCAGCCTGCCAGCCAGCCATAACTCCAAACCCTGGCTACGCTGGCAAATAACCTTGCCCGAGGGTCACTACCGGTCAAACTACTTAGAACATAATACTTTTGCTGTTATTTGCTCTCCCAGTTCTCAGGACCCCTAAGCTCTGGCTTCAATTCCTGGCCAAGCTCCACAGTCAACTGGACTAGCTGGCTAAGGGCATGCATGGGAGTGCTGAGTCGGGGCTCCCATGTCTCCCAAAGGTACGGGGACACAGGACGTTCCGGTCAGAGGAACAGCAGGCAACAGCCTCGAGGTGGTTATGTGAAAGCGGAGGCGTGAGCCACCTAGATTAAATGTGACCCAGTCTCCCACATAGCCTGGGAAGGGGGGTGCCCTGATTCCAGAGGCAGGCCCTAGTTCTACAGACACAAATAGCTCAGGAGCCAAAAAAAGAGGGCAGCTCCACCCTCACACCCCGCACACTTCCCCCGAACTCATTCCACCGTCAATGTGTTGCTGGGCCCCCGCAAGTGACATGGGAATGGCTGTCCAAACGGAGACACCAAGTGCAGGTCCCTCACCCAAATCACGCGTGCAGTCAGCGACAGTGGTGAGGCTCTCAAGCCTGCCTGTGCCAAAACCCAGCCGCGCCCACGTCACACAGGGACCTGTGCTGGGGGAGGCTCTTGTCTTCTGGAAAAGCAGATGGAAAGAATGGTCAGGGAGGGCGCTGTGGAGCAGCAGGATAAAACCCTGGCCGGCAGTGCCGGCATCCCATTTGGGCACTGGTTCAAGTCCTGGCTGCTCCACTTCCGATCCAGCTCTCTGCTATGGCCTGGGTAAGCAGCAGAAGATGGCCCAAGCCCTTGGGCCCCTGCACCTGTGTGGGAGACCCAGAAGAAGCTCCTGGCTCCTGGCTTTGGGTCAGCTCAGCTCTGGTCACTGTGGTCATTTAAGGAGTGAACCAGCGTAAGGAAGACCTCTCTCTGTAACTCTGTCTTTTAAATAAATAAAATAAATCTCTTTAAAAAAAAAAAGAAGAATGATCAGGGGCTTAGCCTGGGTCCAGGAGCCTCAAGGCCTCAGTGCCATTCTGGTCTTCATCAGGGAAAAAGAGAGAAAAAAAACTCGGTCTGAGTTCTCAGCCTTCTACAGAGAAATAGATGGTTCAAGGGCAAGTTTGCAGGCTTTTAAAAAGATTTTTTTTTGACAGGCAGAGTGGACAGTGAGAGATAGAGACAGAGAGAAAGGTCTTCCTTTGCCGTTGGTTCACCTGCCAATGGCCGCCACGGCCAGCGCGCTGCGACTGGCGCACCGTGCTGATCTGAAGGCAGGAGCCAGGTGCTTCTCCTGGTCTCCCATGGGGTGCAGGGCCCAAGCACTTGGGCCATCCTCCACTGCACTCCCTGGCCACAGCAGAGAGCTGGCCTGGAAGAGGGGCAACTGGGACAGAATCAGGGGCTAGAACCCGGTGTGCCGGAGCGGCAGGCAGAGGATTAGCCTATTGAGCCACGGCGCCGGCCTAAAAAAGATGTTTTATGCAGTGCTGGCCGTAGCAGCCACCTGGGGGGTGAACCAACAGAGGGAAGACCTTTCTCTCTGTCTCTTTCTCACTGTGTAACTCTGCCTGTCAAAAAAAATATATTTTACTTCTTTATTTTTATTTGAAAGACAGAGACAGATGGAGAGCGTGTTAGGCTGCCACAAAACACACTAAACACTGGAGTAAGGGAAAGAGTTTGTTGGGGGAAACCTGACAGGAGGGAAAGGGCAAGGAAGGAAAAGAGGGAGGAGGAGAGCGTGAGAGAGAATGAGAGAGAGAGAGATCAAGAGATGGGGGGGGGGATCAGGAGACAGAGAAAGAGAGCCTTGTGTTTAGGAACAGGTCCTTTTAAAACTTTGCAGGGGGGTGGGCAGGAAAGTAGGAGCATTGAATACCATTAGGATGGGGGTGGGGCTGACACCAGTGGTTGGGCCATGTGGTCACCTAGCTTCCAGCAATGGTGGCAGGGGCACCAACAGAGAGCTCTTCCATCTGCTGGTTCGCTCCCCAGATGCCCATCTGCAGCTTGGGCTAGGCTGGGCAGAAGCCAGGAGCCTGGAACTCACTTGGGTGGCAGGAACCCAAGTGAGTTAACTTAACTCAGGTTTGCATTAGCAGGAAGCTCCACCCGAGATGTGGGCATTCCAAGCGGCATCATAACTGCTGCACTGAGGCACCCACAAGTGGGTAGGCTTTGACTGTGGCTATTGGCTGGGTTTTCCAGGAGCCTGTTGGACACACACTCACCTGGCATCCACACACACACACACACACACCCAGGCAGCAGAGGAAGGATGGAGTTTAGACCACACCCATACTCCTGGTCAGAGGTCCCATATCAATTAGGGTCTTTATCTGACTATGAATATGCAAAAAAGCAACACTGCAGGGGGCAGCAGTTTCCAATCCGGCCTCGGAGACCCTCCGTCTGGCCCCTCCGGAGACTAGGGGGGCAGCCCAGAGGCCAGGGCCCAGGCCCAGCTCAGCCACAGGCTTCTAGCGGAAGTGGGTTCAGGCCTCAGGATTTTATTTTACATCTCAAAGGATGGACATCAGAGTGCAGGGTTTCCCCGGCTATGGCCAGCAAAGAGGAGTTTCCTGCAGAGACGACTGGATTGGCTGTCAAGAAGATCCTTCTCCTGGATAACTTTTCAGAGCCCAAGCTTTGGAGGTGGGGCAGGCAGCCAGGCCAGAAAATCCAAGCTCTCCCTCAGAACTCACCAACTCCGCCCTTAGCCCGCTGCACTTCTCTTTCCCAGCAATGTTCTTTCCCAGATTCCTCCAGCTGGCTCCAGACTTCCTTCAGATCTCTCTCCAAAGCCTGTCTTATCAGAGAAGTCATCCTGACTGCCTGATCTAAACTCCAGCCGCACCCCTGGGGCCAGGGTGAACCCTGCCCTCCTCCCAGCTGCTGCCCCAGGCCCAGGACAATGGGCTGTGCTGTGTCCTCTTCCCTCCCACTCCTGCACTAGCCTGCGAGGCAGGAGGCACGCTGCGTGTAGAAGACTGGGGCTCAGTCCCACTCCTGCACTAGCCTGCAAGGCAGGAGGCACGCTGCGTGTAGAAGACTGGGGCTCAGTCTGCTCCGCCGGCAATTCCATGCACACCCTGGGAGGCAGCAGGTGATGGCTCACTTACTTGGATCCCTGCTGCCTTCGTGGGGGTCTCTTGGCTTGGGCTGAACAGCTGCGACTGTTGCAGGTGTTTATAGGAGTGAACCAGAGGGTGGAGGATCTGTCTGCCTGTGTCCCTCTCTGTCTCTCTGCCTTTCATATGAAGTGAAAATAAATAAAACAGAAAGTAAGGGGATACATGGAAAGGAAAAAAAAAATATGGTAAGAGTGGCCAAGGCCCACAGACAAGCACTGTTAATTGCTGGCTTGAGTCCTGCTAACCTTTTTGCTGCAAGCTACTGGCTGCTCAACCTGCAGAGGCGATGGTCAGGGGCAGTCAGTGTAACTGTCAAGGTGGGGCGGTGGTCGGGGACACGGAAAACTTCAGGACAGGCAGGTAAGCTTCAGAAGCGCACGGCTCTGGCTGCCCTGTCCAGTCAATATTGGAGGTTGGAGACCACATGAGGGGCTTGGATTAGGGTGGGGAGCTGAAGGCAGATGGGCGACTGGAGAGGTCTTTAGAAGCCAGGATTGCATGATTCCACACTTGAAAGGAAGGTGGGGAGGCCAGGGGGGCACCAAGATGACCCCCCCAGGCTTCTGGCTTGGACCTCAAGGCAAACAGCCAGGGGCGTCACCCGCAAAGAGGAGGAAAGGAAGAGAGGGTTGGCGGCAAGAGGCGCTCAGGGCAAGTTAACCACTGAACGCCCACGGGGCCCACGGGAGTTGTCCCAGGGGTTGCAAGTGCGGGTGCGGTGGTTAGGAGGAAGCCGTGGGACGTTACCAACAGGAAGTGACTGGAGTGGCAGCTCGGCTCGGGGGCGTTCAGAGTGACGGTCAGGTAGCTGGGGTGGGCAGCCACGTGACTGCCCGGCCCCAGCAGTCCCGCGCTCTAAGATCCTCAGAATCTGGGTGCAGAGAGGCCGAGAAGGGCGGTGCCGGCCACTCCCGGTTTAGCCTTTCTGCCAGCCTCCTGCCCTCTGCAGCCATTGGGCGATCCCACCGTCCATCAAGGGCCCGCCTCCGCAGATGAACCAATAGGAGATGGTAGGAGGGCGCTTTCTTCCGGAGCTCGGTCCCTCCAGAGGGGCCGCTCTGGGGAGGAGAGACTCGGGTGGCGGCGGCTGCAGCGGCGCTGTGCGAGGACTCGGAGCTGACGGGACCGCCCCGACGGCAGCGGCAGCGGCTGGCGCGAAGAGGACGAGGGTCCGAGGTAGGTAGTGGACCAAGGAGGGGCGTGGGCGCCGCGGCCTGCTCGCCCGGCCTCTCCCCGGTCCGGCGACACTGGCTCAGGCGATGGGGCGGAGAACCGAGGTGAGGTGAAGTGAGGCGAGGGGGCGGGCTCGGGACCCGGACGGACTAGCCTGGCCCGCGATCACCATCACCCTGCCTGCGCGCTGGCGCCACGTGGGTGCGCGGACTCACCGGGCCCGCGCCCATGGCGTTGGCCCTGCGAGCACCCCAGTGCGCTCGACGACCCGTTGGACGCCCGCCGACCCCAAGCTGGGACGCCGAGGCTCGGAGACGCCCGGGACCGGGCCGCGCCAGGGTCTGCGGCTGGGTGACCCCCGAGCCGGGGCGCTAGCCCCAGAGGCGGCGACCGGAGACTTGAGCGGGGTGGGGGGATCTGTGCGTTTTGTTTAGGGGCGCGAAACTGGTCCGGGCAGTTTACCTGGAGGGTGGGGCGCCCTCTGCACCCCGCGACCGACAGCTGCTGCCCCAGGGTGGGCGAGGTGGGCCCCGCGGGGTCTTTGGAATTCCTAAATGAAATCTAAACGCTCGTGGGGAACGCGCCTCGTCTCGCTCACGCGAGAAAAGCTGGTGCTAATAGGGTAGTTGTGTGGGTTTTTTGTTGTCCAGGAGAAATACCACCCGAGGCTGGCGAAGGTCCTAGGAAACCTTTGTGTCCCACGGAGGCAAATTCGAAGCAGTTGGAAATAACCTTGGCAGCGAGCTTCGCCCTTTGGCCTCCTAATTCCTCGCTTGGAAATAAGCAGGATGAGACCTAAGTCGGGAGAGGTCTGTAGGAGACAGTACAGTCGAGTGGCTTATAAACAGCAAGTTCGTGGGGTTGACCTCTACATCCCCAAGATTGAGAATAGCTTAGTAAATTGCGATTGTTCCTGTTGAAACGGTGTAGCTCTTTCAAACAAATTTTAAACAGTAAAATCAATAAAAAGATAAGTCTATGTTGGTGTAAAAGGTTTTCGTACTGCACTTTTAAAAATTAAAGATTTAATTTGGGGCCGGCACTGTGGCAAGGCAGGTCAAGCCACTGCCTGCAGGGCTGGCATCCCATATGGGCACCGGTTCAAGTCCCAGCTGCTCCACTTCAGAAGAGAGACTTCTCTCTCTCTCTGCCTCTGCCTCTCTGTAACTCTCTGCCTTTCAAGTAAACTCTCTGCTTTTTTTTAAATAAATTTTTTAAAATTTATTTAAAAGGCATTGTTAGAGAGGGAGAGACAAAAAGAGGGAAAGCGTCCATCTTTCTGGTTCACTCCTGACATGGCTGCGATGGCCGGGGCTGGGCCAAGCAGAAGCCAGGAGCCTGGAACTCCACCCTGGTCTCCCAACGTGGATCCGGGGGGCCCAAGTACTTGTGCCATCCTCTGCTGCTCTCGCAGGTGCACTAGCAGGGAGCTAGGATGGAAATGGAGCAGCCTCAGCTCCAACCGGCGCCTGTACGGGATGCAGGCATTGCAGGCGGCGGCTTTACCCACTACAACACAACACCGGCCCCCTGTATTCTGCGTGTAGCCAGCTCTTTACATGTGCCGTTTAATGAGATTTCTGTCAACAACAGATCCTGTGTACAGTGGAGGTCCCCTGAGGCAGTGCCTCAGGGTGCGGCAGCTGGCTCTGTGCATGACGTTCCCACCACGTGTCGAAATTGCCTAATACCTTCTCAGGAGCTGTCCTCATTGAGTGCCACGGGACTCTAGCTTGCTTTGGATCAGCTCTGTTTCAGGATATTGGCCAATTAAACGTTTCAGAAGTCAGTCTTTGTAAGAAATCAGATTTGAATTTTTCTTGAACTCTGGTTTTCAGGTGTAAACACGGTCTTGACACGGCTGCGGGCGAGTTTCAGAATGTCGGGTATGGTATCCTCCCGGATCTTAAGTTCCGCCAGGAAGAGCGTCGCCACGTGGCGAGGGGGCAGACGTTCGTACTCAGGATACGTCCTGCAGAGGAGTCTGAGAGGGAGGCTCTTTTCCCAGGCGCCACCCGCCTTACAAAGCAAATTCCTGGGTGGTGGCTTTGCCCTCCAGAAAGCCTGCAGACACACGTCGACGACGGAGGAAGAGGATTTGCACTTGCAGCTCGGCCCCGAGCAGGTAAATGAAGTGCTTCGGGCCAGCGAGTTGGCCCACAAGATTCTCAACCTCAACAGCGGAGCCCCGAATTCAGTGTTGCGATTTGAAAGCAACCAGCTGGCTGCCAATTCCCCCGTGGAGGACCGGCGAGGCGTGGCCTCCTGCCTGCAGACCGACGGACTGATGTTCGGGGTCTTCGATGGACACGGTGGTCCCGCCTGCGCACAAGCCGTGAGCGAGAGGCTCTTCTACTATGTGGCGGTGTCCCTGATGTCCTACCAGACCCTGGAGCAGATGGAGGGGGCCATGGAAAACATGAAGCCCGTGCTGCCCATCCTGCAGTGGCTGAAGCACCCAGGGGACAGCATCTACAAGAATGTCACCTCGGTGCACCTCGACCACCTCCGCGTCTACTGGCAGGAGCTGCTTGACCTGCACATGGAAATGGGACCGAGCATCGAAGAGGCATTGGTACATTCCTTCCAAAGACTGGATTCTGACATCTCGCTGGAAATCCAGGCCCCTCTGGAGGACGAGATGGCCAAGAACTTGTCGCTCCAGGTCGCCTTCTCTGGGGCGACAGCCTGCATGGCCCACGTCAATGGCGTGCACTTGCATGTGGCAAACGCCGGTGACTGCCGGGCCATCCTGGGTGTGCAGGAGGACAACGGCAGGTGGTCTTGTCTGCCCCTTACCCGTGACCACAATGCCTGGAACGAGGCCGAGCTGTCCCGGCTGAAGAGGGAGCACCCCGAGTCAGAGGACAGGACGATCGTCGTAGATGACAGGCTGCTAGGCATCCTGCTGCCCTGCAGGGCCTTCGGGGACGTTCAGCTCAAGTGGAGCCCGGAGCTGCAGCGCAGCGTCCTGGGGAGGGGCTTCGACACAGAGGCCCTCAACATCTACCAGTTCACGCCCCCCCACTACCACACGCCCCCCTACCTGACTGCCAAGCCCGAGGTCACATACCACAAGCTGAGGCCCCAGGACAAGTTCCTCGTGCTGGCCTCCGATGGCCTGTGGGACGTGCTGAGCAACGAGGACGTGGTGAGGCTGGTGGTGGGGCACCTGGCCGATGTGGGTCAGCAGCAGCCAGACCTGGCCCAGGGACGCACCAGCCTGGGGCGCCTGCAGAGCCTGCTGCTGCAGAGGAAAGCCAGCGGGCTCCCCGCGGCCGACCGAAATGCCGCCACGCACCTGATCAGACACGCCCTCGGCAGCAACGAGTACGGGGAGATGGAGCCGGAGCGGCTGACGGCCATGCTGACGCTGCCGGAGGACCTGGCGAGGATGTACCGGGATGACATCACTGTCACTGTGGTCTATTTTAACTCAGACTCCATTGATGCATATTACCGGGGCGGTTAAGAGCCTCCCATCCTACGGCCAAGGCTAATGTAAATGCTCTTGAAAATATTTTCACGTATGCTATAAGCAAGCTGTTCAGACCTTACTGTTCTAAGGGCAGGCAGACGTAGCTTGCTGAATAATTGGCCAACACAAGGAGGTGGAGAAAAGCCTTGATTGAAAACAATAGCAGTGGTTTCCTTTGCGTTCTGCCTAACTACCCTCTGCAGAGGGCAGGCCTTGGAGGCTGTGTCTTTTGCCTCTCATAAAGAGGCCCAATGCTTGGCCGGCACCGTGGCTCAATAGGCTAATCCTCAGCCTGCGGCACCGGCACCCTGGGTTCTAGTCCCGGTCGGGGTGCCGTGATTCTGTCCCGGTTGCCCCTCTTCCAGGCCAGCTCTCTGCTGTGGCCCGGGAAGGCAGTGGAGGATGGCCCAAGTGCTTGGGCTCTGCACCCGCATGGGAGACCAGGAGAAGCTCCTGGCTTCGCATCAGCGTGATGCAGCGGCCATAGTAGCCATTGGAGGATGAACCAACGGCAAAAGGAAGACCTCTGCCTCTCTCACTGTCCACTCTGCCTGTCAAAATTAAAAAAAAAAAAAAAAGAGGCTGAACGCTGTCAGCCCAGGCCTGAGGAGGGGAAATTTAATCATGATTCCAAGAAGAAAAACTGCAGGCTCTTCCTGCAAAAATTGGGCCTCTTCCGAGGCCCAGCTGCAAAAACCGGCAAATTGGATCACTTTCTTGACCATTTCTAGGCAACCAAGTTTTTGTTTTCATTTTTTTTTTAAGTCCTAAAGCTTAAGTCTACAACGCATACTACAGCACACTTGTCTTTGTTGTGACAATCTCTGTTGTGAGTGTGGACACATTTTGTGATACTGCATTCCAGTTCCATCTTCGCTTGATTCCTGCAGCTTGGAGGCAGGCTCACCGCCAGCGTGACTGGGCCTGGCCCCCCCCGGGACCAGCTGAATTCACTTCTACGGCTTTTGGTCCCCTCCACTGAGACACACCCCAGAATCTTTGAGCCATAGGTAACTTGTGTCTAAGCCTTAACTCTGAGCCCTCCCAGCGTTAGCAAATCTCCTCCCTGACTTACTCTAGGGGTTGTGTATGGCACCTAACCTTGCTGATCGTACCTCTCAGACATCCTCCTGTTCGTTCCACCTGTTCGTCCTACCTCTGCTCTGCTTCTGCCGGCACAGTATGGCCTGGAGAGAAGCCTTCGCCTGTCCCCTCTCCAGACAGTTGCGGGCAAGTTGATCAGATGCTCTGGCACGTGGTGGTCCTGACGGGTGTTCGAGGCAGGACAGGTATACGCTGCGGACGGCAGACTTGAGAGTCAGCCCGAATCTGGAAAGGGGAATTCACAAAGGGCCTCGGAACCATCCCCAGCGGAAGCCTCTGTCTGCGTCGTGGGAGGCAGTGGGGAGGAGAGAGGCGTGTGGCTTACCAGATGGGGCGCTTGTCGCTAGCCTGGAGAAATGGGCAGTCCCGTTCCTCAGGTATTACACTGTATTTAGCCTGCCCAGCTGGGACAAAAACACAAGTGGAACTTATCGTGGTTTCCGTGGGCCGCAAAGCCTGTGTTTACTTGAACATTAAGCCATGTGGAGCCTTTCGGGGGTGTGAATCTCATCTTATGAATTGCTGTGGCATTGACACAACAGGAAATGTGTCCCTAAATGGAAACACAGCTATAATCCCACAGAACCGACAGTGTTGTTTTCCCGTAGCGCATCAGGAAAAAGTCTTCAGTGTAGTTCAGCGACATTACTCGATCCCCTCTCACCCCCTCATGCCACCCGCTGGAAAGAAAAGCAAAATCGCTCGGTCTGGCTTCCTCATTTCTGTCTGTGGTGCAGCTGACAGTTCAGGCAAGGGTTGGGATCCTGCTCGCTTGGGGATGTTTTTCTGTGCGTTTTCCAGTGCTATTGTTCAGTGCTGTGGCTTCAGCTAGGAAATCTCAAGTACTTGAGCTTAAGCCTTGGTCCCTTTGTCCAGCAACCATTGTGGATCTTCTAGACCTTAACTGAAAAACAAGACGTGAACCGCTACCATCTGCTGGTGTGACAGTCTGTTGCTAGAACTGAGAACTCCACTTGTCTGGCGTCTTGCTCTTTGTTCTCTGTGCCAGCTAAGTCCCGGAGTGCCCTCGGAGCCTGTACTGGCGTAGAGCGTCTGCCTTCTCCTTTGAAGTCCAAGTCATAAATGTCTCTGATTCAGTAACTCGTGGGGCAGCTGAGAGAACACAGACTTCGCACCTGTGTCTCCGAGCCTATCTGTGTTTCTTCTCCGCCTGATAGGTTTTCCTGCTTGCAAGCGGATGTATAGAGAAGAAAGGCCAAATGATCGCCCATCCTTTTCCACTGTGAACTCTCATTTCTTTCCACGAATGCTCCAGGGAGCACTCCCTCCTCATTAGGCTGCAGCGTATCTGTCTCCTTGACCACGGCTCCGCTGTCGATGGCCTTCAATAAGCACGTGGGCTACTGTTTCCAGACACTGGTATCTGAGAGGAGGCTGGTGGTCCTCGTCACATCTTCCAAAGCACTTTCTCCTTTTACATAGAGATGTCCATATTGAGAGTTGTAAAATGAACTAAAAGCTGAGATTGAATGCTTAATATTTTAGATGCAACTTGAAGGAAGCATGCTTTGGTGCTTAAAATTGCTTATTTATTATGTTAGCTAAGGAGCTTTGATAATATTGGCATCATATATGATCTTATATGTAAATAAGTCTGGGGTCTGGGGATTGGACAAAATGGGTAGAGAAGATGATATTAGTCCTAAATTCAAGTTAGTGTGCCAGATCCAGTGATGTAAATTCTACATGTCGAGATGAGCTCGGTGACATCAGAGTCAGGAGTGCATTAGGCCTGGATCTCTCCGTTGAGACACTATTGAATTGGCAGCTTTCGCACAGAAGTGAAAACTAAGCAGCTCAAACATGAGTTAATTTGTGAAGAGTGTTGTTCTGTGCAACCAAAAATTGTGCTCGGGGTGGGCTTGGCTTGGCTTTTTTGTTCATTAGCCCCTGGTGGGCCCAGCTGCACTTGGGATTTTTGGCTTTTGGGAAGACTTAATTCCCCAGTTTGAACCAGAATATCCTGGAGTGGAGCCACCCCGGCTTCATCCTGAAGTGGTTCATTCGTCTCTGGAGCGGTGACTCTTGAGGCTAAGGGCAGCAGGTGCAGCCTGTGGTGTGAGCTGCCGCCGTGTCACCTGGTGGGACCCTTGGATGCTCATCTCCTGAGCCCACTGAGGTTCTGCCCCTTGCTCCTTGTGCACCTGATGTCTAACTTGTCTCCTGAAAAATATTTCTGGCCAAGCATTTTCTTAGAACATTTATTAATTGTGTCCTTTAGTAATTACTGCCATTTGTATGTCAAGCTGTTTACCCATGTCTGTATCTGCCACTGATTTTCTAACCATTAGAGATATTGAAGCGAAGCATAAATAAAAGGCCATGTGAAATGTGCTTTCTCTCAAGCTGGATACTGGTTGCTTCAGTGTTGGGGTTATTGCGAGATTAGGCCAACCTTTGTCCCACCCCCTTCCTCTCGCCGTGGGAGATTTCAGGCTGCTTGGAAGTCCACCCAAAGGAGAAGCATGAGGCTCTGCACGTTTTTGGCACTGTTGACTGCACAGGAAGTCCTCGTTATGTGTTGACCATGAGAACAAGGAACAGGAAGTGGAGCCTTTGTTGTGGGGGTCTCCACACACACGGGGTCACGGCTGCTGGGATTTCATAGCCAGCTGAGTTCTTCAAACCAACTTGTAGGATCGGGCTGGTGCAGAGCCAGGCAGCCGCCTGGATGGAACGCAATGAGCCCTCTGCATCCCACCGCCTGGCTGATCTGTCCCTCCTGCACCAGGAGGGATGTAGTTCAGTTATAAGGACAGTTCTTGTAGGTTCTTTTTAAAATCTATTTTACAACAAAGGTTTTTAAAAATTTGTATTTGAAGGCAGAGAGACAGAGATCTCCTATACTCTGGTTCATTCCTCAAGTGTCTGTAACGTCTGGAACTGGGCCAGGCTGAAGCCAGGAGCCTGGAACTCTGTGTATCCCACATGGGTGGCGGGGACACAGGTACCTAAGCCAGCACCTGCTGCTTCCCAGGGTGTACATGAGCTGGGATTAGGAGAGAGCTGGGAGTCAGACCCAGGACTATATGGGATGTAGGACAAAGAGCAGACAAGGAGGGGGTCTTAACTGCCCCCAGTAGGTACTTAAAATGCAAATCCAAATGCAAATATTAAGTCATCAACACTCTAGTGTGAACTGGGATGCTCACCAGAAAGGAATGTGTGGAGTCTGGTAATGGTAGGAGCATCATTTCTGTTGCTGCCACAGACTGGGCAGTTTTATTCCGCCCCCAGGTGTGGGGGGCGAGAGCGCCAAGGTCGAGGGGCTGCACCTGGTGAAGTCTTGTTGCTGGGGCCTCTGCGGTATCCCCAGGCACGAAGGCCCAGACAAGAGAAAGAGCCTGGCTGGCTTTGTAACAGATCTACCCATTAGATCTGGAGATTATGCGGTAGTCCACGAGTGGATTCCTCCATGAGGGCAGAAGCCTCACCACCTAACTGTCTCTTTAAGGGACTGCCTCCTAGTACCTTGCAACAGAGAGTCTATGTCCCAGTAAGTTTTGTGGGGACATTCAAGCCCTACCCAGCTACTGCATCTCCCTCATAGAGCTGAGACCCAGAGGTTGCAACATGCCCACAGCACCATGGTAGGACCTGGATTTGAACAAAGTCCAAACAGCATTGTCCCAATACTGGGCTTCCAGGACGGGGTAATGATGCATGGAAAATCTTTTTGTACAGTTTTGGGGGAGGGTGAGTGGGATGGGAGGAGAGAGAAGTGGTGCTGAGAGGAAACAGAAGGCTTTTTGTTTGTTTGTTTGCTGCTGAGAGTAACATAGAGGGTTATTTATTTATTTTTAAATAATTTGAAAGGCAGAGTTTCAGAGAGAGATCTTCCATCTGCTGGATCATTCTCCACATGGTTGCAACCCTCAAGGCTATGCCAGGCCATAGACAGGAACCAGGAGCTCCATCCAGGTCTCCCATGTGGTTTTCAGGGCCCCTTCCCAGGCCATGAGCATGGAGCTGGGTCAGAAATGGGATCGGCACTGTGGTAAAGCCACCGCCTATAGCACAAGAATTTCATATGGGCACTGGTTCAAGTCCACTTCTGATCCAGCTCTCTGCTGTGGCCTGGGAAAGCAGTAGAAGATGGCCTGAGTCTTTGGGCCCCTGCACCCACGTGGGAGACCCAGAGGAGGCTCCAGCCTCCTGGCTTCAGATCAGCGCAGTTCTGGCCTTTGTGGCCATTTAGGTAGTGAACCAGCAGATGGAAGACCTCTTTCTCCCTATGCTTCTTCTGGGAAAAAAAAAAAAAAAGCTGTTTGGGCTCTTTAACCAGAGAGGGATGCAAACATTTAATCTTTACCTCTAGAGTTGTTTCCGTTTTGCCTGACGCTACTAAACACCCTAAATGGTGCACAGCCTGCTGGCCTTCTGAATGATGGTGGCCGGCCCTGCATGTGAGCCAGGGTCTTTGCCCCACTGGCCCCTGACCTCCTCTCCTTATCAGCAGGCCTGTCCCGGGCTGGGGAGTGGCCTGGTGGGAAGGAGCGAGCCGGGAGTGAGGAGGCCAGTGTTCCAGTTCTGACTTCAGCTGGCAAGGGCATTCGCAGGCTGGGGCTCACTCCTCCCCTGCACCCCCGGAAAGTGGTCAGAGGAAGGACTCTCCAAAGGCCCCTCTGTCTCCGGTCTCCGCCCGGCCTGCCCCTCCGCACAGCCCTGGGTGTCCCGAGCAGATGCACAGAAGGAATGCTTGAGCCGCGCACGCCCTGGGGCCAGGCACGCACCCTGCCCAGCTGACAAGCCTAGGACAGAAGGGCCAGCCGGGGAAGTCCAGCAGGTCAGGGGGATGGGCCCTGAGGGCACGGCAGAGATAAGGGCCAGTGAGGCCTATTGTTGTGCCACCACCTGGGATGCCCGCATCCCATATAAGCCCCAGGTGGGGTCCTGGCTGCTCCACTTCCCAACCCACTCCATGCTAATGCATCTGGGAAAGCAGCGGAAAACGGCCCAAGTGCTTGGGGCCCTGCCACCCATGTGGGAGACCCACATGAAGCTCCCGCTTCTTATTTGACCTGGCCCAGCCCGAGTTTTTGCGTTCATTGAGGGAGTGAACCAGCAATTAAAAATGCTCTCTCTCTCTCCCTCCCTTTCTCCCTCCTTTTCTCTCTCTGCAACTCTGCTTTCAAATAAATAAATTTTAAAAGAGAGAGAGTGCGCTTTGCACAAAGGTGTGGCGGAGCCGGCCCCCTGTGGCTGTGTGGACAAGGAGTCATTCCTCACGACCCCTCTGGGGATGGTCAAGTGAGTCGGCAGGTGCGGTGGCTTCAGGAAGGGCTGTGGCCTCGCTGGCTCTTTACCTGCCTGGAGGTGGGACGCAGGCCAGAGCAGGCAGTCCTGCCTCGATGTCCCCACATTCCCTGTGTTGTTGAGCATTTGTGCCTGTTTGTCTCCTGCACTAGGCACGTACAGGCTGATTATGAAACGAGTGCAGGTGGATGAGTGGATGGACGGCAGGACGGTGTGGGGAGAGAGGACAAGCAGGAGGGAAGCAGTGACTGTGTGGAAGTGACAGAAGGGAGAAGAGTGGGTGGAGAGGGGGCCCAGTAGCAGAAAAACACTGTGGGTGTGGTTGGATAGAAATGAACAATTAGGGGCCGGCGCTGTGGCACAGCGGATTAACGCCCTGGCCTGAGGTGCCGGCATCCCATATGGGCACTGGTTCAAGTCCTGGCTGCTCCACTTCTGATCCAGCTCTCTGCTCTGGTCTGGGAAAGCAGTAGAAGATGGCTCAAGTCCTTAGGCCCCTGCACCCACGTGGGAGACCCAGAAGAAGCTCCTGGCTCCTGGCTTTGGCGTAGCTCCGGCCATTGAGGCCATCTGGGGAGTGAACCAGCGGAAGGAAGACCTCTCTCTCCTTCTCTACCTCTCTCTATAACTCTGTCTTTCAAATAAATAAAATAAATATTTTTTAAAGAATAAGAAATGAACAGTTGGCTGTACAAGAATCCGTCCAGGGCTGGGCATTGCGGTGTCCGAGCCAAGCTGCTGCTGGCATGCGGCATGCCCACATCCCGTGCTGGAGTGCCGGTTTGGGTCCCAGCTACTCTGCTTAGCGTCCAGCTTCCTGCTCATGGTCCAGGGAAGGCAGCAGATGATGGCCCAAGAGCTTGGCCCTGCCATCCATGTAGGAGTTCCTGGTTCTTGGCTTCAGCCTGGCCCAGCCCTGGCTGTTGTGGATTTTTGGGGCATGAACTAGTTGATTGAAGATATCTCTTTCTCTCTGTCTTTCAAATACATACCTAAATAAACATAAATACATACAAATGTAAATAAATCTCTTTTTTGAAAGGATCGCTCCAGGGGCAGGTGCTGTAGCTCACCCATATTAGAGGTGGGTCTGAGCTCCGGCTCCACTTCCAACCCACTGCCTGCTAATATGCTCCCTGGGCCCCCTGGATGGCATTCCAGGCTCCTAGCTTCGGCCTGGCCCAGGCATGGCTGCTGCAGGCATTTGAGGGAGTGAGCCAGCAGATGGAAGAGTTCTCTGTCTTCCTGTCTCTCTCTGCCATTCTAGTAACACATACGTACATAAATACATATATTCCACTCTGGGAAAGGCAAAGACCGCTGTACATGCTTGCAGGGTGGACCTGGGTGCTGAGGATGCTGGCTGAGCTGCCGGGACAGCCCTTCCTCTGGAACAAAAGTGCATTGGGTGATAACCTGGGGGAGTTGTTACAAGCCAGCCTGCTCCTGTGGGAGAGAGCGTGTCCAGGGGTCGCTTAGGGTCCCCAGGGCCTTAATGACTCCACACAGGGCTTTGGCCCAGAGCAGCCTGGTGGCCTGGTCACTCAGAGGAGAGGACGGCAGGGCAGGACCGGAACACCAGCAGAGCATGGTGCGCGCTGCAGCTGAGGCGGTGTAGGAGCTGGGGGCTGCCTCTAGATGTCGCTAGCTGGCCGTGCTGGCCTCCACCACAGCCCAGGAGGGAGGCAGTTTCCAGAAAAGATGGCTCCACCCCCAGGCTGAGAAGGGTCTCCCTGGAGTCACAGCCGGAACCGTGGGTACCTGCAACGCACGCACACACACACACATGCACACGCACGTACATGAGCCTCACGGGATTTGGGATGTCTTCGGGGCTGGGGGCAGTGTAGGGTGGGCAAAGGACACTGTCCCGTGGTCACTCAGCCGGTCTTGGGGAGGGGTTGCAGGAGTCCAGGCTGAGCCTGAGCCTGGTGGAGGGCTGTGGGCAGAGGGACAGGGGCTGCCACCTTGAGCAGCACCCTTGTGGGATGCCGGTGCTGCAGGTGGAGGCTTAACCTTCTGCACCACAGCGCCGGCCAGGCTTTTCTTACATCAGCACAATGCTCTGAGCGTGGATGGACATGACAAAGCAAATATAGCCAAGTCGTGATAATCGATGAATCTGGGAATGATGCAAATGGCCTTGCTTACCATTGACTCTACTGTTGTGGGTATTCGAATTTTTTTCTATTAATGAAAAGAGCTTTCAGCAACATCCTCCCATCCCTGCCCCCCCCCCCCCCCGCTTTCAAAGAGTCAGGAAAATGAAAATGTCTCCGTCCCTTTGTGATGTGCCATACCTCCTACCTCTTCCTCTGCGTTTTTTGTTTGTTTGTTTTGTTTTTTTGTTTTTGACAGGCAGAGTGGACAGTGAGAGAGAGACAGAGAGAAAGGTCTTCCTTTTGCCGTTGGTTCACCCTCCAACGGCCGCCGCGGCCGGCGCACCACGCTGTTCCGATGGCAGGAGCCAGGTGCTTCTCCTGGTCTCCCATGGGGTGCAGGACCCAAGCACTTGGGCCATCCTCCACTGCACTCCCGGGCCACAGCAGAGAGCTGGCCTGGAAGAGGGGCAACCGGGACAGAATCCGGCGCCCTGACCGGGACTAGAACCCAGTGTGCTGGCGCTGCAAGGCAGAGGATTAGCCTGTTGAGCCACAGCGCTGGCCGCACTCTGTGTTTTATTATTATTATTTGAGTCAGAGGTCCAGGGCGGGGTGGGGGAGAGCTCTTCCATCTGCTGGTTCACACCCCAGATGTCCACAGCAGCTAGCGCTGGGTCAGGTCTTGAAGCCAAGCGCCTGGAACTCCATCCAGGTCTCCCACGTGGGTGATCGGGGTCCAGGTACTTGGCCTTCTCCTGCTTCTTTCAGCTGGGTTGGAAGTGGAGCAGCCAAGGGGCAAACTGGCGCTCATGTGGGACACAGGCTCACAGGTGGCGGCTTACCACTGCGCCACAACACCGGCCCCTACTCTGATTCTGTCGCCCCGATCACTCTGCTGTCTCCCATTAGCGGGGCACACAGCAGGGCCCAGTGAACGATCATCTGTGATCGGAACGAGACCAGCTTCTTTGAGCATGTACTCTGGCCAGGCGCTGTGCTGAGCATTTTACACGCATATCTCGCTTTATCCTCACATAATCCTATGAGCAAGTATGATGAACCCACTTCACAGAGGAAGCCACTGAGCCTGAGGTGGCGAGACTACAAAACTAGGAAATGCAGAGCTAAATTTCAAACCCCACGGCTGACTTCAAAGTTTCCTCTTAGCCGTCACCCAATTCTGTTGACTGTTCTTTCATTTGATAAAAAGCACATGTCCCACCTGCTCCCCAAAGCCTGGCAGCCACTTAGGAAGGAGTGAGCTGTTGGCCCACGGCAGTGTTCCAGCCAGAGCTGCAGGAGCACTTAGCAGGATGTGCCCTGGATGGCAGGGGGAGGGGGGCCCGCGGCCGGAGCCTCCACCTAGGATGGAGGCTCTGTGTGTGTGCACACAACCGCAGGCAGGAGGCAGGGGACACAGACCCTGATATGGCCTTTGCCTGTGTCCCCTATCAGCCTGGCCTTTGGGGCTAGGAGAGCAAGTGTAACGGAAGCTAAGGGTTCCCTGCCCACCTGGCACAGGTAGGAGAGGCCGCAGGCCACAGCCTGTCCCGCTTTCCTGGTCCTGTGGCTCTGGCCTGGTCTCTTGAGACTCCTTGCTGCCCTGGACCTGGAGAAGGGGCCAGAACTCCCCAGGCACAAAGAGGCTGCCTGCCCGCCCACCCAGCACCTGTCAGAATTTGTCTCAGTATGAGAGAGAGAGCGAGCGAGAGAGTGAGCGAGCGAGCTAGGCGGCTACATAGGGGAGTTGAACAAAAATGGGCATAGACTGGCGTTTGTAAGGAAGGGAAAGTGGACATGCTGACATGTTCTCCTCCGGGATTCTGGTACATCCCTCCCGGCAGTGACTGTGAAGAGAAGACGCGATGGTGGAAGATCTCTCTTTTATTTGACAGGACACTGCCCATTGTAAATATCATAAACCGGGAGAGGATCAGAGCACACGACAGAGTGTACAGTGTGACCCTGAGTCGACATCCCTCCCCAAGTCCCACACACACTCCTCCACGGGCTCCTATTGGCTAGGGCCGGGCGGGTGGGGGAGGGAGCGTGGCCATCTCGGGAAAGGGATGAGATCACCCACAGGCTGGCTGATTTAGGACCGGGTAACTTTTTCCATCCATATGGCTCTCAGAGACTTCTGCACTGGCTCATAAACCCTGGCGCCAGCCTTCAGGGAGGGGGGAGGCAGGTTCTCCCTCCCCAGGGTGGAGATGTCGACCCGAACTGCATAGGAGGCAGGTGCTAGGCTGAAGCTGAGATAAGTGGTAAGGTGAGTCTGAGGGCCAGTAGGCAGGGGTCCCAGGACCAAGCTGGGTTGCTCCCAGCAGATCTGGGTGTCCCATGGCTCCCCAGGGGCTTAGATGAGCAGAAAGAACATCTTGTGGGTGCAGGAACAATCCCGGAGAACGGCCACCCTGTGAGATCCTGAGTTGGGCCCGGCAGTGCCTCCGACACCCTGATAAGTCTTGGGACTGCAATCAGCCAGAATGCGCCCTCTTTCTGGAGGTAGTTGTGGAGGGAAGAAATCTGAGCTGGGAAAGGCAAATAGCTGAGTTCTGTTCAATTCCCACCCCCACCTCCAGCCCCCAGGGCCCAGGCAGGTCCCTCAAACCTGTGTCCCAGCTCCAGACAGCTGTGCAGTGTGTCTTAGTTCCCAGAACTCTGTCCTACTCCCAGCCTCTGCCCAAACAGCTGTCCCCACCCTGCTGCTACCCCCTCTCCTGCCACCTTTGTCAGCGCCCACCCCAGAGCTGGTCAGGTGCCTCTGTCCTCAAGTCAGTGTCCATCCGGCCAGCTTGTCCATGTCCATCTGAGGCCAGGGGCTGGGTCCAGAGAGATTTCTAGGACGTTTTGGATAAAGGGATGGTGGGGGTTCAGAAGAGGACCCTCCGAGTGTTCAGCCCTGCTCTGTGCCAGGGCCTTGAGGGACACCCAGAAGCCCCGAGTCTCTCAGCTGGAGAACCTGGGGCGGAGCAGCCTGGCCTGGGCTTTGCAGGCAAGGAGCAGGAGCTGGACAGAACCGGAATGAGCCGGAGCATCCCCTCCTTAGCGTGGGCCCTGGGCAGCAGGGCCAAGAATGGAATTCTCCAGCTACATGAGTGGTTCCTGGAAAATCCCCACAAGCCCTTCCAGAGCGAGCTTTTGGGCCTGGCTCTGGCTCCTTCAGAATTGGAGGGGACGGGGTCTTTCTACTGCTGGGAGCCTTGGGCCAGGCCCTTGCCCTCTCTGGACCCTTGGGCCTGGAGCCCTGGGGACAGCTGACGTGAGCATTCACCCACATTCTGAGCAGCACTGTCAGCTTCACCAGATTCTCTCAGCCGAAGGGAGCGGACACTCAGAGATGCCAGGGTCCCCTGACTGGGTTAGAACTGGGTCTCCCCAGACGGAGGGCCAGCAGGCAGGGTGTCTGCGTGCAGCTCGGCACCACCTGACCCAGCCCTGGCCTGGCCCCACGCCTGCCACTCTTAGACCAGACCCGGCAGTTCTGGGCATGGATAGCAGGCCATCACCTGGGACCTATTTTTGTCCTTCGGGTAAGGGGGAGGTCTCACCTTGTGCTGTAACCACTGGGGCCAAGGGTGGGACACGTGCCCAGCATGGCCTGCGCTGCCCTGCTGGGAATAACCGGGCCAGGAAGGGGGAGGCTTGGCTCGGCCACACCCCCTTCTCTGCTGCAGCTGCTTCTCAGCATCTGATTTCCTACACCTGTGCCTTCTCGCAGGCCACACCTCCACACACAGCTGCGCCGTGACCAGGAAGCCAAGAGCATCTTCGTCTGTCTCTGTGACCCATTGCCAGACAAGCATGTGGGCAGCCAGAAAATTCTCCCTCCTGTCCCCTGGGGAACAGGCCCATTTCCTGAGGGTCCTCTCAGAGGGTTCTAGAATCCGGACGCAGGGGCTGTCCGGGGAATCCAGCATCTAGACCTTGACTTTCAGAACCTGGGAAGCTGGAGTCCTGAGGGGCAGTGGCTGATGGCGTTTGAGGGGGATGACGGGAACTGTGAGCGCAAGTCTGAAAGGTCAAGTACACTCTCAGGGGTCGGGGACCTGGGGATCAGCACACAGACGCATAAAGGGGGAGCCCAACAGACACAGGGGGTGCTTGTTACTGCTGAAGCCAGGGTGTGTGTGCACGTGCCACAGAGGCTGGAAGGGAATCTGATAAAAGCACGATTGCAACAGGACAACAATGGCAATAATGATAGTAACTGTCCCAGCTTCTCTGCCAGCTCGCCTGCCCGGTCAGGGCTTTGCTCGTATTCTCTCAGTTAATTCCCACAGTGCGCTCTCGGGAGTAGGAGTGGGCAGAAGACCGTGCAGTGAGCTCTGCAGACATGGTTGGGTTTTGCCAGGTCTGCAGCTTCCTGGAGGTGGATGCCTCAGCCCTTGGGCCCCATACGCAGGGGATGCCAGCAGTTCTGGGCATGAGAGGGCATGGCCAGCCCCCCGGGGATGCCTGTGGGGAGCCAGCCAGACCCACTGAGCTGACCCTGGCCCCCACTTGGCCCTACCTCTCCAGGCGTTGGGGCTTGAAATAGCAGCTGCTCGAGAGCTGACAATCAAAGGGCAGCTAAAAAAAGGCCCCTCCGTCTGGGCTCTGTCGCACACGGCTCATAGGGCCTATTTTGGGGGAGAGGGTGCCGACGTGCCAGTGGAAAATCCATGGGGCGGGAGTCTCCAAGGTGGGGACCCAAGTGCCTTTCTCTCCCCAGCCTCGTCCCGCACCCCCGAGTATGAGGGCACACACACATGGGCCCACGGGCAGGCACACGCATGCTCAAGCTGCAGTCCTTAGCCCTCCTTCCAGTCACCCCGCAGTACTCACGAGAGAGAAGAGCACCCTGCAGCTCAGAGGAGGGAAGAACATTTCTCTGGGCCAAGCGGCTAGGCAATGGGCAGGCTGGGCCCCGTGGCCGAAGGCAGCGCCCTGTCCCTGGGGTGTCGAAAGTACAGGGACGGGAACAAAGGGGGCCTGGGGAGGACCTCAGGGTGACTTGTGCTCCGAATGGCCACATGGGCGAAATCCCTCAGAAACGTGCCAGCTCAGCTCTGATGGGACCTTGCCTGGCTATCGGGGAGGCTGTGGCAGTGGGGCCCCATCCACACGGAGCCCAGCCTCCCTCCACCATGCCATCCCTGTGACCACCTCGCCCCCAGCCTGGCCCAGGCTCCTAGGAACTGGCAGCACCCGCCAAGTTTCCGGGGAAAGTGTCAGATAAGGGCTGGGTGCACATGACTCCCTCCCAGGCGGCTGCTATCTCTGACCCCACCGATGCCACCACTCAGGGGGGTGCGAAGAGCGAGAGCCCCAGGGAGGGATACACAGGGCACCAAGCACTCGGGACCACATAGCAACAGCTTCAGGGGGGCAGCTCCAGGTCCCTCTCCCCACCAGTGCCAGCCCTAGTCGGGCTCCTGCCATCCTGGACCCTCACACCTGTTAAAGCTCCCAGCCTCTTTGCCCCTGAGGCCTCAGCACAGGGATTTGGGGGGGAACCATGTGTGGGGCCTGAGTTTTCGTCTCTACTGAGGAGCTGTGTGACCTGGGGCTGCATACCACCCCTCTCTGGGCCCACAAGCAGGACAAGGTAGCAGAGCAGTGCCCTGAACCCCAGGAGACAGCCCGCAGAGTCCCTCCTGGGGCTTGGGCCCCTCGTCGTCCTGAAGCCCGCACCTGGCCTGGGTCTGAACGCCCCGGGGAACGCTGACTGTGGCCCACGCCATGTGCATGGGGTCAGGGCCTGTGTACCACGTGTAGGAGTCCCGGGACTGTGATGGCAGGGTGTGTGTGGGGCGTATTGTGGCTGAGTCCCCTGCGTGACTCTCCTGCAGGGAGCGTGGGAGGGTGGCTGCGTCACTCCAAGGGACGAGCCTGTTGTCATGGAGCCCATGGTGACTGTCGCTGTGACACCGGGAGGAGACCCAGGGTGCTGTGGCACCTGGGTGTCATCCAGGGAGCCGAGCGCCCCTCCCCACATCAGCCACCCTTGTAGCTCTCACAGTGCCAGGTCCCCCAGCCTCCTCACCTGCCCCGCCCCACCCCGCTCCCCTCCCCTCCCCTCCTGCTCTCAGGTGACTCCCGTGTGAGCCCTGCTCGATCTTCCGCACCCCACTCCTCCCCACCCCACCAGGGCATCCATACACCCAAGGGGTCCCCGGTGGAACTTGGAGATGCCAGGTGAGGAAGGGAGGGCTGAGGTGAGCCCACCACACTCACACACGTCCCGGCACCGGCGCCATGGGTGGAAGCACACACACACACCCACGGAGGTGCACACACACACACACGCCCCGTGGGGGACAGGGCTGCCGGAGGGGGGTCTCCACCCCAGCCCCTGCAATCTAGCAGCCCTGCCCTGCCTCTGAGACCCTCTCCTTAGAACCCTGTGGTCTCACGGCAGGATGCTTCTGGGTAGGTGCAGGTAAGTGGTGGTGGGGAGGGGACCTCTCGGGCCCCTGACTGCTGTGTTCATTGGAGAGAGAGGGCCATGCTGACCTCTGGGCCTCTTGCTTTGAGAGCCATAATCGCTGGAGCTGGAAAAAGTTTAAAAATATCCTCCTGTTTACATTCTTTCCAAGCCCGCCTCCAAGCCTCAGTGCTGGGGCGCTTTGATCTGGCCCCCTGCCTCTGGGAGGGGCCTGGGAGAGGAGGAGCATGAGCCCCCCACTGGGGTCCACCCCTCGACCCCGGCCGCTCGTGGCTGACACCTCAGAACTGGACAGAGCCTGGGCACCAGCAGGGCAGGAAGGGCGTCTTGTCCCGGGGCACCCAGCAAGGCCATGTTGGTGTTGGAGCAGGGGCCCAGTCCCGTAGTCCCACCCCAAGGCCTGTGTGAGTGTGGAGCTGTGGGCCTCCATGGCAACTCCCCCAGCAATCCAGGGAGCGGGGAGAGCCCCATTCCTCCAGCTCCCGTGTTGAGCCTGGCCCTGGGATTCTCGCACGTGCTCCTCCCGGCCACCCCAGGAACGGAGGGCCATCTCATCAAAACTAAGCTTCCGGCTGGGCACTCGGCCTGGCAGTCAAGACACTACTTGGGATGCCCTCGTCCCAGATCAGGGTGCCTGGGTTTCCATCTCGGCCCTGCTCCTGCTCCTGCTTCCTGCTGATGCGGACCCCGGGCAGCAGGTGATGGCTCAGACGCCTGAGTCTCTGCCACCCATGTGGAGACCTGGATGGAGTTTCAGGCTCCTGGCTTTGGCCTGGCTCAGCCCCAGCTGTTACAGCCATTTGGGGAATGGAGCAGCAGTTGGGAGAACACATTTCTCTCTCTCTCTCTCTCTCTCTCTCTCTCTCTCTCTCTAAAGATTTATTTTATTTATTTGAAAGGCTTACAGAGAAAGCTAGAGACAGAGGTCTTCCTTCCGTTGGTTCATTCCCCAAGTGGCCACAATAGCCAGAGCTGGGCTGATCCAAAGCAAAAGCTTCTTCCAGGTCTCCCACATGGGTGCAGGGGCCCAAGCACATGGGCCATCTTCTACTGCTTTCCCAGGCACATTAGCAGGGAGCTGGATCAGAAGTGGAGCAGCCGGGACTCAAATCGGTGCCCATATGGGATGCCGGCACTGCAGGTGGCGGCTTTACCCGCTACGCCACAGCACCCTCTCTGTCTCTATCTCTTGCTCACTGTGTGTGTGCCTGCTTATCAAATAAATTTAAAAATTAAAGAAATTTTTAAAGTAAAAACCAAGGCTCAGAGAGGTGAAGAGATTTACCTGGCAACACACAGCAAAGGTGAGACACAGCGTGGAGCACTGAGCCACAGTGACCTCGCACAGCGAGTGCCACTTCACCAGCATGAGCCCTGCAGGCACTCACAGACCCGCAGGGGCCGGGGTCCAGAGCCAGCTCTGTTTCTCTCCCTCTGGGACCCAGGATGAGCCCCGCCCCTCTCTGACTTCCTCCTCCCCTCTGACCTGTCCCTTGAGAATCCCAGAAGAGGTTTATTTGGACCTGTGGAGCCCTTGTCCCGGGGAAGGGGCTTGTGGACTTTGGGGTCTCTCTAGCTTCTATACAGCCAAGGAAGGACCCGGGTTCTGGAGGCCTGGGGGAGAAGCCCTCAGACTGGAGCTGACGCCTTCATCTGTCCCCACATCCTGTCATCCAGCCACGTGCCCACCGACCCCCCCATCCATCTACCCACCCATCCACTGCACATACCCGCTCAGCCACATACCCAGCGATCTGCCTGCCCCCTCCTCCCAGAACACGGAGCCAAAAAGCAGGGTGGTTCCTGCCCTGGTGCTGCATCTCACAGGCCGTGTGAGCCTGGGAAAGTCCCTCCATCTCTCCACAATGCACCTTCCCACCGTTGCAACAAGAAGCTGACCCAGGAGATCTCTAAGGCCCTACGGGGGATCTCACGGGAGCAGAGACCGGCAGAAGGCTGTGGACACTTGCAGAGAGTGAATGCAGACCTCAGCCTGGGAGCTCCGCCCCATGCCCTGGTTCTGACGCTGCCACCTGCAGCCCTTAGCCTCCCAGACCTTGGAGATCCTCACTGAGAAATGGGGCTGATTGATCAGCTGGCTTTGCAGGTTGACGAAGACTGGATGAGAGGCTTCCTGCAAACAGCTTTGCACTCTGAGTGGTGCAGGCCAAGCAGAAGATCCTGGGAAGGGGCAGGGGAGCTCTCCCAGGGCCAGGACGGTCGGCAGAGCCTCCAGCAGGAGGCTCTGGGCCGGCCTCCGGGCTCATCCCCTGGCTGAATCTCCCAGGCTACGCCCGCCCTGTCTCTCGGCCAGCCTTGGCCCCCTGCCCACAGATCTGCTGGCAGTGCAGAGATTATCTCCTAAAAATAGGGCCTGGGCCCCACAGAGGTTGTTTTTCTCTCTTCCCCGTGATTTACCATCATCAACCCAGGGTGCCCAGGATAGCAGGTCCCACCCCAGCTTCCCAGAGACTGCTGGGAAGGGAGTCTGAGGGAACCAGTGTGAGTCTGGGGGCAGTCATGGATCAGCGGGAGATACTGTCAGGGCTCAGCAGGGCACTGGGGACATGGCTTAACCTTGGGCTGGAGCCAGGCGTCCACCTGGGGCAGGCGTAGCTCCAGGGTGAGCTTAGGGCTCCTGGCCCCCCTCCAATGGTGTCCATCAGAGTGACTCCTCTCCCCTGACTTTCTGCAGATGTCCCCATGGGCATGATCACCTGCAAATGTGAAATCTGCAAGTGCCTTGGAGCCTGCACGGGAGCACCGTGGCCTCACCTCTCCTGCTCCAGCCTCCTGGGGCCTGGCTCAAGGTTCCTACCCAGGCCCCTCCAGAGACTGAGGGACCTCTGCCCACCCCCACATGCAGGTGACCTGGGCACAGGGACACGACTGTGCTCACACATGACCGGAAGGCTCAGACTCCCAAGCTTATGCCCTCTCGAAGGAAAACATTGCCAGAAAAACCCAGAAACGACGCCTGAAAGACACCCGTCCTTGACCATCGCCTGCAGGGTCAACCCGTGCAGGGGCTGCGGTCGGTCGGCTCCGGATGCCCGCGGAAGCAACTCACCTTGCTGTGGCCCCACGATCTCACCCCACAGGGTGAGACCATTCTCTGCGGCATGGAGGACACAGCAGTCCTGATGGGCCCAGCCCAGCTCTGAGGCTTTATTACTGGGCAAACAAGCCACTGTCTTGACTTCTCCCAGGCAGCCATGATGTCAGTGCTCAGGCACTGGGGACGTGTCGGGTGACGGTGCCGCCCCCAGGTGGGCCCCAGGTGGAGGACCTCGGGACCAGACCTTTCCCCTGGGTTCAGAGGGGGCTGGAGGCAGGCTTCAGGCGGCGGCTTTCAGGGGCACACTGTCTGCTGGAGCATCCAGGTCCTTCTTCCTTGCCAGCTCCAGGTGGGTAAAGATGAGGATGAGGAAGAAGCCTGAGGGGCCCAAGAGGGAGGAATCAGGTCCTAGCAGGAGCTGAAGGACGTGCCCTTGATGAGGGACTCCCTGCCGTCAGCATTGGGACAGCACTCCCGAGCCTGGGCTGGGTGCGACTCCATGGTCCTGGGCCTGGAGAAGCCTGGCTGCTTTGCCTGCTGGGCCCTCACGCCTCTGAGGCTGCGCCAGCCCCTTGTCTGGGGGACAGTTGGGTGGCGGTCATCTGGACACAGGGGAGCCGCTCCTGTGGGCCTCCCAGGGGAAGGCCCATAAGAGCCAGCGGAGACCCAGCCAGATAGAACGGCAGGGGGTGAAGGCAATGGGAGGGCTGGACAGGGTATACAGGTGGAGTGAAGAAACTGGGCTGGAAAGACCCAGGCTCTCAGGGGCCGGCGCTGTGGCATAGTAGGCTAAGCCTCTGCCTGCAGTGCCCACCTCCATATGCACACCGGTTCATATCCCAGCTGTTCCACTTCCAATCCAGCTCCCTGCTATGGCCTGGGAAAGCAGTGGAGGATGGCCCAAGCCTTTGGGCCCCTGCACCCACATGGGAGACCCGGAAGAAGCTCCTGGCTCCTGGCTTCGGATCCTCCCAGCTCTGGCCGTTGAGGCCATTTGGGGAGTGAACCAAGCTCTGCCACGTTGTGGCACAAGTGCTTCACCTCTCTGAGCCTCGGGGAGCTCCTGTGCAAAGGGTGGGCTCACAGGATCCACCCCACCTCAAATGCCTGGCGTGGAGCCTGACACAGCCAGTGGTGACGTTGGCACAGCCAGGGCTGCTGTCCATGACACCAATGATGGCCGTGATAGCAGGGGCAAGAGTAGAATGACTGGGAGAGAGGGGACTCCTCTCCCACCCCAGGGGCACCCTGGGGACAAGGGACACCATTTGTCTGGTGACTGTGGTCCCAACCACCCCTCGCCCTCCCCCAGCCAGGAGCCCAGTCTCAATTACCTATGGCGGCCAGGGTGCCCACAAGGATGCCCACTGCCGACAGCTTGGTGGGCATGCCCTTCATGCGGCCCACCTTGCGCATGCACTCCCCCTCCATGTTGCAGCGACACACGACCACTGTGGGGGAGGGGGAAGGAGAGGAAAGATGGTGGGGAAGGGCTCCCCGGCTGCTGACACATGTGCAGTGTGCCCACGTATGTAATCACACCTGTTCTCTTCGTGTACCCGGCAGGGCTGTTCATGTGAGCCTCCAAGTACGTACGGGTCCCCAGCCCCTCCCCATTCACCCCAGTGACACCCGCAGGAAATGTATCTGAGCTCAGCCTCACCTCGAACAGGGAGCTGCCACACCCGGGCATCCTGGCTGACAACTACAGGGACAATGTGCTCACGTGGCTCCACCCAATGCAAGGCCAGGGTGAGGAAGGCGTGGGAACCTGTGGGGATGGCAGGAGACAACCAGGGTCACCAGCCTGGGCAGGTCCTCTGAGGGCTGCTCCCACCGCCACACACACCCACTTCTTCCTCCCAGCCTTGGCCACAGCTTCCCTCCCCTTCCCCACCACACACCGTTGAAGGGCTGGAGGCGCCAATCACGCTGCACTGTAGGGTTGGGACCAAGGGCAAAGCTGTAGGGCCTGTGCCCAGTGGCCATGTCGGGGTCCTCGCTGGGGGCAGGGATGAGCACACCATGGTCCTGGCGGGGCGTGCAGAGGTGCCGGCTGGGCACGGGGGCCAGCGGCAGGGCCGGGGCGGGAGGGGCTCTCAGGAAGTGGATCACCAGGGCGGCAGAGGTGCTCAGCCTGGGGGCATCTGCGTGTTGGGGTAGGGAGGTGAGTGCCTGAGTCCCCAGGCTGCTCCCTCCACTCAGCAGGCAGTCACTCTCCCCCTGCTGCACCCACCACTCTCCCCCACTCCACCCCTTCTCTCCATCCCAGCCTCTTGCTCACTGTGAGCCTCCCCAGGCCCACCTGCCCCCATAGCTGTGCCCTCACTGTTGAGGCAGTGCCCAGCAGGGTGGAAGTGCCCGTGCATGCCTGCCTCCCTGCCTCACCCTCCCCCAGGCCAGCTCTTCCCCCCATCAAAGCCTCAGTCTCCACGCCTGGCCTCAGCCTCCCACTCGGCTCACCTCCACGGGGCTGGGCATCACAGCGGTTCCAGCATCCAACTGGGCTGGTGGCCAGAGAAGGGAAGCAGAGGCCAGGCCCGTCCCCTCTCCCACCTGGGGTGCCATAGATGCCAAGGAGCCCCAGGAGGAAGCTCAGTGCCGCCCCTCTGTCTGTCTGTCTGTCTGAGCTTTGCACGCCCTCCCAGAGGCCACCTTTACCTGGCCATACCTGCGTCCTGGGCCTCCACAAGCACTGTGTATGAGTCCCCGGGCCGGGCGCCCTGCAGGGGCCGGGCAGTGTGCACCTCCCCAGAGACCTTCTGGATGCAGAACCAGCCCTCTGAGTCATTGACCAGGGAGAACCTGAGGCCCAGAGAAGGGGGTGGGGGCAGGGGGGCACAGAGACCACATGTGCCAGGGACCCGCAGAGCAGTGGGATCTGCTCCTGTCCCACAGGCTCTCTCTCAGGGGCGGCATCAAGGCCCAGGGTGCCCAGTCTGTGTCCCCAGCTTCGGGATTTGTTGCAACTGTCGGGGCCCAGGGGCCTGAATCAACTGCCTGGTGCCCCCCCCCCCCAGATGGCGAGGGATAAGCTGAGCTCTCCGGGGGTCTAAACACTCCCCCTCCATGCCCTGCCCAGTCCATCCGGTCCTGATCACCACCCTCCAGTCACAGCCTGGGCATTGGCCATAGCTCAAAGAATGTTCCAGGTCGTAGGTAATGTGGGTCATCCCTGGGGAGCATGGGAGGGCCAGTCCAGGTCAGGGCTGGGCTTTTGGCTCACCTGAGGGCTCCGCTCCAGGGCTCTGAGGGCTGAATGGTCAGCAGGAAGGAGCCGGCTGGGGCGTTGACGGGGATGTCGGCCTCATAGCTCTCCTGCTCCAACCTGGGGGGCGGCAACACCTTCTCCACCAGCACAGTCACTGTGGCTGTGGCCCCGGGGCCTGGGCCTGGGCCCACCATCTCCACCACGTTCCTCACCACCACCACCACTGTGTGACTTGGAGCTGCCTCATAGCTGAGGTTCTGGAACAGGTGAGGCCTGGGTCACACTGGGAGCTGGGGTGCAGCACAGGCGTATGTGCCTGTGCACCTGTGCGTGTGTGTGCATGCATGGGTGCTCCTCTTCCATCCACCCAGCCCCCTACCTTGAGGAGGTAGAGTTGGACGTGATCCGAGTCTGGCTCCCAGTCCAGGCCGAAGGTCCCTTCCCCATCCCCTGCCTCAATGGCGAAGTCCATGAGACGGAAGGCAGGCTCGAGGTCGGCATCAGTGGCTGTGAGGGTGGCCACCAGGGTCCCAGGCTCTGTGTCCTCAGGGAGGCTTACAGGCCCAACCTGAAGCGATAGGAAGATGGTGAGCACACCGCACCCGGCACCCTTCCCGAGGTCCCCCCTGCTGCTTCCACTGACCTGGGAGGAGGTGAACTCGGGAGCGTGGTCGTTGACGTCGGTGACGGTGACTGCGACCTCACACGTGCTGCTGAGGCCTGAGGCAGCAGAGGACACGTTGGGGAGGATCAGCAGGAGCAGGGGGCAGGGGCCGCCGGCGGGGCAGGGGCCGGGACACTTACCAGCCTCTGCTCCTGCGAGGTCAACGGCCAGCACCTGCAGCAGGATGTTCTGGCCAGCCCGGAGCGGGGCGGCCCCCAGGCTCACACTGCCGGAAGCTGGGTCCAGCTGGAAGGCTCCTCCCTCGGCCCCCTCCTGGGGCTCGGGGCTCAGCAGCCGATACACAACGTGGGAATTGGGGGACCCAGGGGCATCCGCATCCTCCGCCGCCAGCATAGTGACCGCCGTGCCTGCCAGACAGCACCCACCCCGTGGGCCCACAGCCTGGCCTGGAGGCCCCACCCTCTTCCATGCTGAGTGGAATTGAAGCTTGTGTGGGTGAGTGTGTGTGTGTGTGAGAGAGAGAGAGAGTGTGTGAATGTATGTGTGCGACTGTATGTATGTGTGTGAGAGTGCATGTGTGTGAATGTATGTATTGTGTATATATGTGTGTGTGAGTGTATGTGTGTGAGTGTGTGTGTATGTATGGGTGTATGCGTGTGAAAGTGTATATATGTGTGTGTGAGTGTATGTATGTGTGTGGATATATGTGTGTGAGTATGTGTGAGTGTATGTATTGTGTGAGAATGTATGTATTGTGTGTGAGTGTGTGTATGTATGGGTGTATGCGTGTGAAAGTGTATATATGTGTGTGTGAGTGTATGTATGTGTGTGAGTGTATGTAAGTGTGTGTGAGTGTATGTGTATGTGTGTGAGTGTATCTGTGTGAGTGTATGTGTATGTGTGTGAGTGTATGTTTGTATGTGGATGTATGTGTGTGAGTATGTGTGAGTGTATGTATGTATGTGAGAGTGTATGTATTGTGTGAGAATGTATGTATTGTGTGTGTATGTATGGGTGTGTGTGTGTGTGAGTGTATATATGTGTGTGTGAGTGTATGTGTGTGAGTGTATGTAAGTGTGTGAGTGTATCTGTGTGAGTGTATGTATGTGTGTGGATGTATTGCGTGTGTGTGTGTGTTTTGGGGAAAGGACATTGGCCTGGGAGATCTAAGGCTGGGCCCCAAGCCAGAGAAAGCACGGAGGGTGGTTCACAGGGACTCCACACCTCCGCACCCCTGACAGGGCCCGTAGCCCACCTGGGGGGCTGAGCTCAGGGATGCTGACTGGGGGGCCTCGCGGGGGGCACACAGGCGCATGGTCGTTCTCATCCGTCACCACCACGCGCAGCTCCAGCGGCTCTGCGTAGTCCTCACCACGGGAATTCTGAGCCTGCACCTGGAGCACGTACTGTAGAGGGCAGTAGGGGGCGTTAGGTCAAGGCCAAGGGCAGCTCCAGCCTGGCCCAGCTCTGGGTTCTCTGCTGGTGGTCAGCTCCAGCTCTCCTGGACTCTCTCCACTGTCTCTGCACCTGTGGGGCATGTGGAAACCCCCCAAAGCCAAGCAGGCGGTGACCAAGCACATCCCCGCCTGCTCCCCGGCTCTCCTCACCTGCTCCTGGGCTTCACGGTCCAGCTCCCCGGTCACGTAGAGTTTCCCCTCTGTGTCCACATCAAAGGGCCCAGGGGGCTGGCTCTCCAGGCGGTAGTGCACATTCCCCCCACTCCAGTGGACCTGGGGGGACACGGAACGAAGGCACCCAGGGCCAAGGGTCGGGAATGATCTGGGTCATCCCCTATGCCCCGACGGATTCCTGGGTGAGGAGCCTGGGCCCCTGGCAATGTGCTGCCCTTCCTCAGCCTACAGCCCAGGTGGGGTCCTTCGGTTAGGGGCACTTGTTGGCAGGACCACAGGGCCTTGCCCTGGTCCCCACGTGGACTCTGCCCCAAGAGCTGAATCACCGGGTGATTTTATTTTCTGCCCTCTCAGCCTGGGCCTGATCCCAGGGAGTTCCCGGAGGAGCCCGAGACATTCCTGGCCTGGGTGACAATCCCCACGGCAGCTCGAGGTGGCAGCTGTTCTCTCTAAGGAAATCTTGGGCAGGCGTGGGTGGAGGTCAGAGCAGAGAGTCGTGCCACCAGAGGATAGCTGGGGAGGGCCCGTGGGCTTGGTCCTAGGGCCGTAACCATCTCGCTCATGGTGGGGAGTGATGGGAAGAGTGGAAGGAGGAGCAGGGGTCAAGTTGGGCCCCAGACCCACCTCCCAAACCCCCCCCCCCCCGTAGCACCCGCTTACTCACCTGGGCAAGGTGGTGTGGGTACGGGACTTTGAGGTTCTCTGCCAGGTGGACAGGCTCTAGGCGCGTCCAGGTGCTCTCTACTATGGAGATCTCTACAGTGGCAGTGGCCTGGTGGCCTGAGGCCTGGTCACCCATGTCTTTGACCTGTACCAAAAGCTGGTAGGGCCCTTCCAGGGCATGGTCAAGGCCAGCGCTCCCTAGAGAAGGAGGGGTGGTTAGCTGGGCAGCAGGCCAGCACTAGCGGCCAGGAAGTCCTTCTTAGCAAGTCACCAGCACCCATCAGGCATACAGCAGGTGCTGGGGAGACTCACTTGGACTTTCGGGCACCCTTGTGGGTGCCCAGCCAGGACTTAAGTTTACAAAGTCCCTTCCATAGCTATCAGCACAGTGAATGGTGGGTGGACTGGAGGGGGAGGGGGATGATCAGGGTGGGAAGGGGGAGAGATGGGAAGGTGATGGGTTGGACCCTTGGGCTGCTGACTTGGTGCCTGGAGCAGGGTTCGGATGAGTTAGTGTCAGATACCCCGTGTGGGTGGCTGGGGAGTAGATGTGTGAGAGGCTGGCTGGCCGGGCGGATGAGGGATTCACTTTTCTTCCCAGCCCAGTCCCTGCCTCTGGTCTGAACTCCTGGGCCCAGCTCTCTCCTGAGGGCTCCCGGGAACATCCTAGGCTAAACCCCCTCAGGCCGTTCCCCTGGGGTGTGCAGACTGGCGCCGAGGCAGTCCATTCGCCCCACTGCCTGACCACGTGCATGGTCCTGCCTCCTGCGTGGGCCAGGCACGGCCTCCTGCTCTGGTTGCTCTCTCCACCCAGGGTGCCCAGCGCTCCTCCTCCATCTCAAAAGCTCCTCGCCATCTTCTCTTACAGCTCAGATGCCCCCTCCCCAGGTTTCCCTGGTCCTCCCTCCCCACGGCTCCCAGCTGAGGCTCACCCTCCGGGCTGAGGGCCAGAGCCCCTAGGCGAGGCTCCAGCCGGAACACATCTGGGGAAGGCTGGGCAGGGGTCTGGCTCAGGATGCGGAATCGAAGATCTGAGTTGGCTGTGCCTGGCTCATCCTGGTCCGAAGCCTCAAGGAAGAGGAAGGGGACGCCTGGTGTGTGCGAAGAAGGAAAACTGTAAGGGATGGGGGGTTGGGCTCGGTCTCCTGGGTCGGTCTTTCCATGCCCATCATATCAGGACTCTGGAAGTGAGCCACAGCTTTTCACCCCACTTCACTGATGAGCAAACGGAGACCGAGAGCGGATGGGGCCCTCAGCAGAGATGACAGGGGACAGAAGCAAGAGGGGACAGCTCGGGCCCTCACTGCCCTGGCCCTGTGCCCACTGTCTCTTCGTTCTCTGCCATCCCTTCACCCCGCCGGCACGTGCTGCAGGCTGACTGTCCTGGCCACTCACCGGGCCTGGTGCCCTGGCTCAGCCGGGCGCTGTAGAGGGCCTGGGAGAACTGGGGCACCTGGTCATTGTCGTCCTTCACGCGCACCGTCACAGGCTGTGGACCCCACAGGACATGCCCATCCTCAGCCTCCAGGGTCACCTGGCAGGACAGGGCGGTCAGTGCCCGGCTGTGCCTGGCCTGCTCTCCGCAGCGCCGGGCCCAGCCCTACCTGTATCTGGTACTCTGCCTGTTCCTCTCGGTCCAGGGCCCTGGTCACCAGCAGGAAGCCAGACTCTGCCTCCACAGCGAAGGGGCCCTCGGCTGCCACGCCCGAGTCACCCGACAGCACGAGCCGGCCTCCGGCCTCCTTGTGGGGCCACGGCAGCTGGTGGGAAAGGAAGCGGACGCTGGGCCTGGGGGAGGCCTCCTCCCCCAGGGCCCCCATTTGAGTCTCAGGGAGGGCAGGCCTTCGTCTGGGTTACGCCGCCGGTGAGACACAGGGCTGGGCTGCAAAGCCAGAGCTCTTGGCTCTGCCCCTGGCACTCCCCAGGAAGCTCGCCAACGATCGCGCGCTGTACCGTGAAGCCCCGGGATCAGCTCCTGTCAGTCCCCCTCCCTCTCCCAGGCGCTGTGGAGAAGGCAGCCTGGGCAAGAAGGGGCGAGGGGTCCTGGGGGGCTCACCTTGGTCAGGTACAGAGGGAAATTTCCGCCGTAGTTTTCCGGGACTTCCACGTGCAGCGCGGCAGGCGGCGCCTCGGCCAGGGCCTGGGAGAGGAGCCCCGCTTTGTCACCAGGGCCCGCCTTCCTGTCTGGCCGCCGGGATTTCTGTCCTTGCCCTGGGCCTGGCCCTACTTTGCTCCCTCCACACTCTGACCTTTGACTTTCCGTGCCCACAACGGGCCCATGACGCAGTCTGAACCCCCGCTCCCCTCCTCCATTACTGCAGTGGTCAGGGCAACTGGTCTGGTGGAGCTGGGGGCAGGGGTGCCAAGGCCAGGGTCTGGAGGAAGGGGGCAGGGCTCAGCTCACCTGAGGGACAGAGAAGCAGAGCACCCACAGCCAGGCGGGGACCATGGTCAGGACGGGCCTGAGGGACATGGCGGTGAGGATCCAGTCACTTCCATCCCACTCACACAGCCGGAGGGGCTCGCTGTAGAGTGGCCTCCCCTCCTCCCCACCCCCACTGCCATGAAGGCCCTGGGGCTCCCGGGCACCTGCTGCTGCAGGCCAATTGTCCTGTGCCTCGGCCCTGCCCCTACAAGGCCCCTCCCGGGAGTTTCGCCACCAGAACTTGGTCTTCGTCCCGCCGCAGTCTCAGCAGCGCAGACACCCCAAGCGGTGATTTCCCAGCGGCCCCCCAAGCCTCACAAGTTTGACGCGGAGAAGTGACTCTGAGGGTCACTTCCTGTTACAGGCAAGGCCTGAAGGGCAGGGCCCGGCCAAGGTCATGGAGGACTCGCACACAGGAGGAGTCCTCTTGCTGTAGAGGACTCTTGGCTCGGGGTGCCCGGGGCTGTCCTGCCTCCCACTGCCACCCCCTGGACGTGGAGCCCAGGCCTCCGGAGCGCGGACTCCAGTCCAAGAGGGGTCCCTGGGAGTTCTTCCCAGACCGCGGGAGGACAGGGTGGCGTTTCTCTTCCTGCCCACCAACCCCAGCCTCAGCCCTCCCCGCTTTGCTGCCAGCCCCTCACCCACTCCTGCCACAGGTGGGCTCCCTCGGTCCAGCTGCCAGGGGACAGGGCTCCTTCTCCAGGGAGCTCTGGCCAGGCCAGGCCAGGTGGGGCTCACCAAGGTGGACACTTGAGCAGGTAGGCGGTCCGGCCACGCTAGCTCACGGGTGGCAAAATGCCACTGGGCCCACAGCGGCGGGCCTGGCCCCGCCCAGGCCCCCAGTTACTCATTGACTCTGGAGAGCAAGGCGCTGCTGCCCAGCGTCCGTGACTGCCAGCCCTGGGAGGTGGGCAGATCATTCTCCGGGCACTCCCCAGCCCCTGCCACGGCCCAGTGGGTACTCCTTAGCCCTCTGGGCTTGAACACAACTTCTCTGTGGCTCCAGACTCTGTCCCATGTCTCCCCTGTGCACCGGCACCCACCGCTGCACCTTTGCACACTCTGTTCCTTTGACCTGGAATGCCCTTCCAGCTTCTTCATCTGCTCAGCTCAGATAATCCCATCCCAGGAAGCCCCCCATGGGCGAGCAGTGGTGACCGGGACCAGGTATGAGGGACTCCCGATTATTCGCAGGTGGGACTGCAGGGTTGGGGGGACAGCAGCCTGTGAGCTTTCCAAGGCCTCACCCTGGCCCCTGGCGCCTGCACACTCACAGCGCTGGGATGCTGGGCTGCCTCGTGCCGCTGAGAGGAGTGAGCCAGCTCAGGTGACCTTGAGAGAGCTGCAGGGCCGGCCGGGGCCTCCCCGCAGTGCAGGCAGCCAGGCAGACCTGGGAGAAGCTTCTGGGGCTGGGAGTCCAGGACAAGGGGAGGGGGTGGGATCCTGATCTCCAGTCCCTCTCCGTGCTTGGAGCGTCCCATGGCCTCCCCAGGTCCTTCCCTCTGCTGGTTGGGGGTTGGGGGGTAATGTTCCTGCAAAGGCTCCAGGCCAAGGTTCACGTTCCTTCGTGAGTTCCATTATTCACTCCACAGGCCCCTGCCTCAAAGCCAGCTTGTTCCGGAGCAAGGGGAGCTGTGCGTCTCTCTCAGGCTGGAGGCTGGGCCAGCACCCCTCAGTGGACCCAGCCTGGAGCCGTGCAGCGGCGGGGGTGGCAGGGCTGTTGTGTGCGTTGGGCTCCCGCCGTGCACCAGGCACTGCTCCGAGCACATATCTCCTGTGTTCCACCTCCTCACACCCTGGGGGCACAGAGAGGTTCAGTGGTTTGCTGAGAGTCACACAGCCAATTAAGTGGCAGAGCCAGGAAGGCCCTTGGGGACCTCCCCCTGCTCTGAGAGCGCCGCCCCCTTTAGAGTATGTTGGGGTGGTGGCAGCAGCAACCTCTGGGGGCAGGTGGGTGTCTCAGAGGCGCCTGCCCCGACCCACACACGGAAGAGCAGCCCGCACCCCTCGCATTGGCTGTGGACCGAGCTGCAATCAGGGTTCAGGTTGCAAGGGCTCCTAGGGGGCTGCAGAACGAATAAGTGGAATGAATGAAGGTGTGTCTGGGTCTTGGCCTGAACCCTCTCTGGCCCCGTGCTGCCTCTAGTCTTGGTGGTGGGCAGTCCTCACTCAGCCACCTCCCACCCATCACTAAACGGGGATACTCATGCCCAAAACTGTGCACAGCAGTCCCCCTACCCCATCCTCAGAAGGTATGTTCCAAGAACCCCATTGGGTACAGAGACCACGGAGAGTGCCAGACCCTATAAGTACAGAGTGCGCCTCTGATGTGGTTCACCTTTCCACCGACAGGAAGCCTTCGCTGCCTCTTTGACACATACGAATCGCCAGCCCGAGTCCTCCTGGGCTGTGGGGCCACTACGAAGGGAGACAAGGGCGGCTGGGACACAGGCACTGTGAGACGGAGTCTGCTGATAAGCGAGATGGTTACCGGGTGACTACCAGGAGGGTAGCATGTACAGCGTGGATCCACTGCACACAGGGCTGATTTCCGTTCGGGGAGGGACAGAGCAGGACAGTGCGAGATCTCATCACATGACTCAGAATAGCACTCCACTAACAAGGTACGAATGACTTCTGGAATTTTCCATGTAATATTTTCAGACTGTGGCCAGTCACGGGTAACTGAATGCATGGAAAATGAAATCAGGGATCAGGGAGGATTACTGTGGGTGAGCTCGCTCGCAGGCACCCGTGCTGCTGCCTTTCCTGGGCGTGGCTGGGGAGACAGGCACTCTCACATGGGCCATGGGATGTGGCAGCTCCGCTCTGGATGTCCTGGCCTTGCACTCACAGTGGTAAGAAGTTGAGAGCTCCCTCTGCCCCCTCAGCGGGAAGGTGGAGGAGGCCCCCCCCGGGGTCACACCCACCAGAGAGGGCGCCCTCATCCCTCCCCACCCTCCCCCGTTGACCCGCTGCCTCCTGTCCTGCCTGGAAGTCTCCAAAGCCTCCCCCATCCCCTAGCCTCTGGGGACAGAGCAGGGCAGAGGCACCAGCCCTGGAGCCATGCCCAGGCTATTGACTGGGTGTGAGACCCAAAGCAGGGCGCACTCTGCTGGGCAGCCTCAGTTTCTCTTTATGTAAAGCAAGAGTGAGGAATCTTTTTTCTGTCAAGGGCCATTTGGGTATTTTTAAAAATATATTTATTTATTTGAAAGAGAGAGAGGAGAGACAGAGAGAGAGGGCGAGAGAGAGAGAGGACTTCCATCCGATGGTTCACTCCCCAAATGGCCGCAATGGCTGGAGCTGTGCCGATCTGAAGCCAGGAGCCAGGAGCTTCTTCCCGGTCTCCCACACAGGTGCAGAGGCCCAAGCACTTGGGCCATCTTCCACTGCACTCCCAGGCCACAGCAGAGAGCTGAACAGGGAGTGGAGCAGCTGGGTCTTGAACCGGTGCCCATATGGGATGCCAGCACTGCAGGTGGCAGCCCAACCCGCTACACCACAGCGCCAGCCCCCATTTGGGTATGTATAACATCATCTACAGGCCATACAAAACGACCAACTTCAAGATCAACCTGCTACAGACTGATTGGATTTGAGTCCCTCCTGCAGAGCCAGAGGAAGTGATGTCACCTGCATCCACGTGGCCCACAGGCCGAACTCTACAGCGAAGTGACCGAAGCCTTCATCCACGGGGAGACATCAGGCCCAAGTAAAGAAGGATCTGGATGACAGGGGCTAGGAGGGGCTGGGTCTCCCCATCCAGGCCCCACTCCCCATCCACCCCTGGGTCCGGCCGGCTATATCTGGGCCCAAATACAAGGACGGCCAAAGCCTCATGCTAGGGCGGGGCAGAGAGCCTCCATCCCTCAAGTTCCTGCTCCTGGAGCCCCTGGATTCGAGGTCAACACAGAATTGACAGCTGTGACCTATCAGGAAATAATCTTTATTACAAAAAAAACTCATGTAAACAAATAGCCAGCACACCCAACAGCTCCCGCCACGGTGAGAAAAAGGCAGAGGCCTCTCCCCACACACAGGCCGGCCCTGCAGCTGGGCAGGCTGCGGCTCGGGCTGCACGTGGGCCTGCACGTGCATCTCCGCGGGCCCAGCCCTCGCCGGCCACTGGGAGCCGCCTCCCCGGGGCAGCACTGTCCGTCTGTCTGTCCACTCCATGAAGTGAGGGATGGCCTGCTGGCAGCTCCAAGGGGCCTAGAATCTGAGCCAGTCCTGAGGCACTTCGGGCGGCTGGCTGGGCCAGCCCACCACAACTTGTCCATCCATCCGCCCGCCGCGGTGACAGCCCGTGGGGCCTAGAGAACCGACAGGTCGTGGCAGGACTTGGACTTGGCGCGGAAGGCCATCTTGCGGCTGTTGCGTGCCACGATGCGGCCCAGGAAGCGCTTGGCCTTCTTGCCGAGGCTCTCCCGCCGCCGGGCGCCTGCCTGCCGCCGGGCGTTGGCCTCCTTGCTGTCTCTGCGCAGCCGGATCTGACGCACGATCCCCTCGAACAGTGCCTGGACGTTGTGGTGCAGAGCGGCCGACGTCTCGATGAACTTGCAGTCGAAGACCACGGCGCAGGCCCTGCCCTCTGGTGTGGGTGGGGACAGGTACGTGCCAGTCAGCAGAGTGGGGTGGGGCGGCTTGGGAGCCTGTTTGGACCCCGGCTGCCCTTGGCAGCTGCTACTCAGGAGTCTGCAGGCAAGGGCAGGGGGTGCCGGGGTCTTCCCGAGAGGCACAGAGAACCCAGAGACTCCGGCCGAGGGCCACCCCACAGAGTGTGCCCACGTTTAAGCGGTCCCCAAATCAGGGGTCCCCACGAGGGGATTAATGTGCTGCAGCAACCTGGAGTCTAATATTTAAAGGGAAGTGCAGCAGTAGCAGACACAAGAAAATGAGAACAGTGTTGGAGCGCTAAGCGTTTTACCACTGGACATTGTATCACAATGGTGTTCTTTTTTTTTTTTTTTTTTTTTTTTTTTTTTTTTTTTTTTGACAGGCAGAGTGGACAGTGAGAGATAGAGAGAAAGGTCTTCCTTTTTGCTGTTGGTTCACCCTCCAATGGCCGCCGCGGTAGCACGCTGCGGCCGGCGCACGGCACTGAGCCGATGGCAGGAGCCAGGTGCTTCTCCTGGTCTCCCATGGGGTGCAGGGCCCAAGCACTTGGGCCATCCTCCACTGCACTCCCTGGCCACAGCAGAGAGCTGGCCTGGAAGAGGGGCAACCGGGACAGGATCGGTGCCCCGACCGGGACTAGAACCCGGTGTGCCGGCGCCGCAAGGCGGAGGATTAGCCTAGTGAGCCGCGGCGCCGGCCCTACAATGGTGTTCTACGAAGTGACGGCTCCCTGGACGGGGGCCTGGGGGCAACAGGCCAAGCCGTGGGTGAGGAGGAACCGCTGGGCTCCTCTGAGGGTCTGGGTCCTGGGGGCTACAGGGCCAAGCCTGCTCCAAGACCGCCCCAGGTCTGGCATCCAGGCTCCGACCTGCAGGCCTGGTGCCCTGCACTGCCTTCTACCCATTCACAGCCCACCCGTGAGGCCAGGGCTAAAGGGGCCAGCGAGGAGAGGCCTGAATGGCACCTGCGCCCCCAGCAAGTTGGGCTCTCGCTCTAGTCCTGACCCGCCTCCCGCAGCCCTGTGGGTGGGCAGCAGCTCTCTCCCCTCCCCTGCCCTCCCGCCCCTTCAGGTTTTCTTCCTGGACATTTTTAGTCACTGATGATCCCCGGGGACTCAAGCGGAGCCAAGATGGACCGGGTCACAGCCCAGGACAGCACCTCCCTCCCCTTCCGACCTGCCACCTGCTCACCGTCCACGGAGACCTCGCGAGAGCGCACCAGGTCGCTCTTGTTGCCCACGAGGATGATGGGCACGTCGTCCGTTTGCCGTGCCCGCCGCAGCTGGACCCGCAGCTCTGACGCCTTCTCGAAGCTACCCTTATCGGTCACGGAGTACACGATGACATACGCGTCCCCCATGGCCATGCAGTGGCCAGGCAGCCAGCGGCTCCCATCCTGAAGGACACACACACACTCACTCACACATGGCTTCCAAGTCTCCACGCCCCTGCCACGAGCCCCTTACTCGCAGCAGGCCCCTCCCACCCCACCCTGGGTCTCAGCCTGTATCCTACCTGCTCCCAAATGTCATAGACCATGAGTGACGCCTCTTCTCCGTCCACCATGATGGAGCGATCATACGTGTGCCCTAGGCAGAAGGTCAGCAGCCAGGTTACCACCTGACTCACAAGAGCCCTCCCCACAGTGCGGGGGGGGGGGGTTCCTGCTCAGGCCACACCTTCCAACTCCCCCTAAGGGGCCCCTCAACCCTCCCCCTCCGCTGCTGGGTGACAGGGCTGGGAGCTGGGGGATGGAGGGCACTGACCTCCAGCGACATGCCCTCAGGTAGGCCCTGTCCTGGCTGGGGCGCTCCCTGCCCCACTGCCGCCTCACCCCGCCGGCTCCGACCACAGCAGCTGACTTACAAGAGTGACTGTCACACCCCCTGAGGGCCTTGGCCACCTCCAAACTCCCTCTGGTTTTCTTCCTGGCAGCCTGGCAAGGAGGGATGGCCCAGCCTTTGCCACAGAGCTGCAGCATCTACACCCTGGGACCCTCGCTGCTAGTATTTCGTCCCCTGCCAAAGGTGTTCTCTTCTCCCTTAGTTTCACCTCCTTGAAAAAGGGTGACTAGAGGCGTGATTCTAAAGGTAGAGTTCCGCGGTATTTGCCACCTCCGGTCCAGGTCCCCGGCCCCAGCCCACCCCCACGCGCTGCCTGTGGCGACCCTGGGAACGCCCCCTCGCCTGGGTGACCCCATCCCCTCACCTGCAGCCTCTGCTTCAGGCCCGTCCTCCACTCCGCCGAAGATGCGCGCCAGAGCGCTCTTGCCCACGCCAGGCGCCCCTAGCAAAAGCACCTTGTACACGCTGTCGTCCGAGCTGCTGCCCCCGGAGCTGAGCGAGTCGGAGGAGCCCTCGGGCCAGTCCAGCCTCGGACCCTGGGTCGCCGCCCCGGCCGCAGTGGCCGCCAGCGCGCCAGGAGCCAGCGCCGCCTGCAGGTCGCGCTCGTCCACTGGCATGCTCCGGCGGTGCAGCGGCGGCGCCGGGCCCCAGGGCGTGCTGCCCCGACGGCGCTCGCGCTCTCGGCCCCCGCCGCGGCTCCCGCCCGCGCCGCCGCCGCCGCCGCCGTTCAGGGTCATCGCGTCCGACGCCGTCTGGGAGACCGAGAAGCGGGACGGCAACGTGAGCCGCGCGGGAGACGAGGCCCGACCGCCCCTGCCCAACCTCGAGTCGGGCAAGCGCCCAGGACCCGCCACAGTCCACTCCCCGCCACGAGGATTCTGGAGCCCCAACCCGCGGCCCATCCCAACCCAGACGGGGTGGCCACCCCGCTCTGTCAGGACACTCACCCACGCGCTCACAGACACGGGTAGGACTGAGATCCGGGCTCCGATAGAACCCCCTCGCACACCCGGGCTCGGACACGAGCACTCCACCCGCCCTGCGGCCGCCGCCTTTTCAGCTTGGCTGGCTCGGCAGCCTCTTATTTAAGCCTCTGCCCGCCCCCGCCTCCGGCCCACGCCGCTGCGGGGGCTGACGTGTCCACCCCCGCCCGGGGAATCCCCACCCTCCTCCTGGGACCTCACACTGAGCCCCCCCACCCCCGCCCTCCAGGGGCGGGGCGGAGAGCTGCCGGGGGCTTGGTGTGATTGTGTTTGAGAGGGGGGGCGAGGGGGAGAAGGGAGGAGGGAGAAAGAGAGGGGAGTGTGTTGGGGCACGATGGGAGGGGACGGGCCAGGGGGAACTGGACCAGCTGTGTCCAGTGCGGCAGCTCCCCTCTGGGGAAGATTTAGGTCTGGCCCTTTCAGAGTGAGGTCTCCTTTCCTTATCTCCTGGTCCTGGCTCATGGTCCAAGCAAGTAGAGCAGTTGTGGGGTGCACAATCACTCCCCACGGATCACTCAGATCGGAGCGGAATTGAGGGCTAGCTTAGACACCAAGTCCTTTCCCCTCCTTCCCTGTCCTGGGAGGCGAAAGTTCTCCCTCATGAGCCTGCCTTTCTGGGTGAGGGCTGGGGGGCAGCAGGGCTGGGTGGGGAGCAGGGCACCCTGGGGCCATGTTTTGCAGGTGCGGGCTTTGAATCCTGGGGAGGAAACACTGCGGGAGAAGGGGAAAAGGATGGATTCAGCCTCTGCCCCTCCCCCCTCCCAGCACCCCCCAAGCAGCTGCCAGCAACTCTGCTAAAAATATCTGCCCCTGGACATGACCCTGCTCCTGGTCACTCCGCTCCTGGGCTGGAGGCTGCCCCACGCTGGGGAAACCCAGGCCGATGGGGCTGGGATGCCAGCAGGAGCCAGCCACCACAGTCTTCAAGATCTCCCTCCATCTCGCCAGTCCCCCAGGGAGCCTGCCATGCAGGGCTCAGCCAGGGCCTGGAGGTCCAGACTCCTGCCCAGGAGGGCTGCGAACAGTCAGGAGTGGGCTGCCACTTGGTGCCAGCACTGCCCAGAGTCCCCCTCCCCGTCAGACCGAGGGTGGGCCCCAGGGCACAGAGGGCGGAGGCAGAGGGGAGAGCTTGGTTTCCAGTCCAGGCTCTGCCTCCAGCCTGCTGAGTCTCCCATCCTCAGAGGGCTCAGCTGTAACCTGGGCATCAGGAGCCATCCCTCCCCGCAGGGCGCTCATCTCTAGGGTGAGCACTGGGGACAGACAGGCGGAAGTGTTTTGTGGCAGGAAACTGCCATTGGATTCTGATGTTTGTGATGAGTATGCTGGCAGTGGGAGGGCACCCACTCGGGACTCAGGTGACATCACAGATAGACCCTGGTGAGCTGTCACAGGTTGTCATGGAGACCTGGTCCAGGCTCTCAGGCTGTTGCATCAGTTTCCTTAGCAACACCAACGATGGCCTTGGAATGACAATGGCCTGGTTAGCTAAGGTTAGAGGGCCCTCTCGCGAGGTCCCCAAAATAGATAAGAGCTGGGCCCAAGGGGTGGTCTGCCCAATTGTGCCTTCCCCATGGGGGAGGGAACTTGGAGATCTGGACAGCCCCATGCTGCCGCTGGCTTCCTGGATGAAGTCCCGTGGGAAGAGAGAATGACGGCCCAGCCACCTGTCAGAGGACGGGAGGGAGCCTGAAGAGCCGGCACACAGCGCTTCCCATCAGGAATCCTGGCTGGGCTGTGAATACCGTGCCATCCGCCCCGCCAACACACGCAGCTGTGCCCCTGGAAAGAGCCCTGTGGTGTCCGGCAGAGGGTGGTGTAACAGGGTGCTGTGGCCTTTCCCAGCAGAGGGTCCTGCAGGGAAACAGGGTGGGGTTCCCCTCTGGGAATCTGAGCTCGGCACCACAGTAGTGTTTCTTCATTGCCAAGGGAACTGCATCCACAAAGAGCCACTCAGACCCCAGGCATTCAGCAGCTGCCCCACGAGCCAGAGCCGCTCAGCGTGAGCCTAAGTGTGGCCAGGAACCCTCGGGACCAACACCAGGACACGACCTTGAGACGCCCCCACTCCCACCCCCAGGTCCTCCTAGCTCTGAGCTTCTGAACTTGGATGCCCATGAGGAATAGGCTGCGCTCACCTAGGACAGCCTGAGTGCCACACCCCTGCTCTACCCCCTTGCCAGCTGTTTCAGGATGTCCATTCATCCTGGCTGAGGCTGTGTCCTCCTGTGTAGGACAGGGACATCTTCCTGGGAGTTGTTACAAGGCATAAATACCAAGAAATACAGGGAGAAAAGTAAACCTCCAAGGGAATACTTTTATCATCACCCTTGGCCCATGGGACAGGTGCAGAGATCATGGGAACAAAGCAAATACCTCTCCCCGTCCTTCAGGCAATAAAAGGTGGGCACAGGGAACTTGGCTGGGCTTCAGGGTCCCCACCCTCATCATAACACAGCCCCCATGCCCAGGGCCTCTGCTGTAAGGATCCATTCACTCATTCATTCACCCTGTACTAAAGACCTACTGTGTACCAGCCCTGTGCTGGGAACAGGATGGTGAGTGAAAACAGAGCTGGGCATGTCCCTACTTGTCACCTAATCCCTGGCTTGATCTCACTTAGCCCTGTGCTGTTCCCACTTTGTAGACGTGGTGACCAAGGCCTTAAGGGGTCACAGGCCAGAAACAGCAGTCAGACAACACCTGGTGCACAGTTTCAAGCTTAAACTTCACCACCCCTCTGTACCCTCACACAGTAGCTGGGCTTCCAGAAAGTTCCCTGGGCGCTGGCCCAGTGTGCACAGATGGTGTCCCTACAAAGGGGGCCAGGCACGGATGAGTCAAGCGGACTATGTGATATACAGCTGTGGCATGAGCAGTTTGGTGGCCCTCACTCACCACAGCTTGGCTGCCAGGAGGGCCGGCGGAATGACTCAGCGACACCTGCCTCCCCCATGACCCCTGTCTCACCCCCAGCTCAGCAGAGACAGGGGCTGCGAGGGCAGAAGTGCCCATGTGATGAGGCCTGGCGCTGGGGAAGGCTCCCTGGGCCTGGTCACCCTGGCTGCTCACGCTGCGGAAATGGGGGTACAAGGCCTGGGAGATCACCTTCACCCCCGACATAGCATCCCCAGTGATTGGCGTGACTATGATGAAGAAACTCTGAGCGACACAGGCTGAGGGCTTCGTCTCTCACAGCCTCCTGTTGGTGCTAAGATGAAGCGCTCCCTCCCCACAGCCGGCTGGGTGGCAACAGGAGCTGGGGATGGGCCTAGCCCTTCCACGGCAGCAACAGCGGCCCCTGCCGGCCGAGCCGCACCTGCCCAGCTGCTCGGGCTCCCCTTTGCTCTTCAGCTGTGTGCAGCTGTGCAGTATTTACCCTAGAAGCCCACTTCCTCACCTGCAATTTGGGGCTAAAAAGGAATAGCAGGCTGGGGCAACAGCTGGACACTGACTGGGACGCCCAATTCCCATGAGAGTCTCTGGGCTTGAGTTCCCAGCTCTGCTCACCATGGGAGGCAGCAGGGGATAAGCTGCAGGACCGGAGTCCCTGCCACCCATGTGGGAGACCAGCAATGAGTTCCAGGCTCCTGGCTTCGGCCTGGCCCAACCCTGGCTGCTGTGGGCATTTGTGGAGTGTCCCAGTGGATGGAAGGTCTCTCTGCCTTGATTTTTTTTTTTTTAAGGCAAAAGAATAATAACCATCACACAGGACGGGATGGAAAAGTGACTGGATGGTAGATATAAAGTCCTCGGCCCCGTGCCCACTCTCGGGACAGTGCAGGCGGGATCCTAAGACCAGATCTGCCAAGTGCCCAGCTCCCTCTGAGGCTTCTGGAGGTCTCTGCTCACACCGGCATCTGAGCCTCAGTGGTGAGGGGATGGGGCAGGGGCTCTTGATATCCCCGCTTATCCTTAGAGTGAGGCAGGGACCCGGAGGCAGGAGCCTGGGGAAAGGCCTCCTAACTGGCTGAGCCAAGGGCTAAGCCCACAATGTTCAGGTGAGCAAGCGCAGTCAGCACGGGCCAGGGAGAGGCAGAGCCCCCAGACCGGAGCAACCGCTGCGCTGCACGGTGCTGAGCTTCCCCGGCCACCAGGCAGCTCCAGGAGGGCTGACGGCGAGGGCGATGAACAATACCAAGAGCAGGACAAGCCAGTACCGCACACCTCCTGGAGGGCATGACAGGGTACACGTGGTACCACAGGCAGGGGTCTCATCAAAAACACTCAAACCCAAACTCATACAGGCCTTCAGACCAGCTCCAGGCTTACAGGAAACACACAAAGGAACACACCAGACTGTGGGACTTCTCCGAGACAATTCACCTGGACTGTTCAAAAAGTGTCAAGACAAAGGCGGGGGGGGGGGGGGGGGGAGGGAAAATTCTAGAAGAGGCTAAAGAGAGATAACCAAACGCAGTATTATATAAACCTGGAGCCTGAATTAAAAACCAAAAAACTGTGAATGACATTTGAGGGATATCCACATGACTGGGTCTTTTTTTTTTTTTTTTAAGATTTATTTATTTTACTTGAAAGTTACACAGAGGAGAGGCAGAGAGAGGTCTTCCATCTGATGGTTCACTCCCCAATTGGCTGCAACGGCTGGAGCTGCGCCGATCCGAAGCCAGGAGCTTCTTCTGGGTCTCCCACCTGGGTGCAGGGGCCCAAGGACTTGGGCCATCCTCCACTGCTTTCCCAGGCCACAGCAGAGAGCTGGATCAGAAGTGGAGCAGCGGGGTTTCGAACTGGCACCCATAGGGTGAAGAGCTGAATTTATTGGTCGTGGTAAGTATTCAATTCCTTTCTTCTTTTTCTAAAGATTTATTTATTTATTGGAAAGGAAGAGCGATTTATTTATTTGAACGGTAGACAGATAATCTTCCATCACTGGTTCACTCCTCAAGTAGCCACAAAAGCGTGCGCTGGGCCAGGCTGCAGTGAGGAGCCAGGAACCCCATCTGGCTTCATCTCTGCCACGTGGGTGGCGGGCCAAGCACTTAAGCCATCTTCCTTTGCTTTCCCAGGCAGGGAGCTGGATAGGAGCTGGAGCAGCCGGGGCTCCAACCAGCACTCACATGGGACCCCAGGGTCGCAGGCAGCCCTTTGACCTCTTAATCCACCGTCCCCCACTCCCCCCCCACCCGCCTTGTTTTACACTTGCAGCTCTTCCTCATCAAAGTACTGGGAGCGCTTTTACAGATAAATAAACTGCACCGCGCTGATTCACTCTGCGCTCGCCATCACTGTCCCTTCCCAAAGTCCAAAAGATTCCATCAAAATGAAAGATGCCAAGGCATGTTGGGAAACGAATATAAATTAAGGGTTTATTACAAAATGCAAAACATTAGTTTCTCACTGTCAGTAACTGAAGAGCACAGAGCTGGGGGCAGACGCCGGCGAGGTGGTAAGTCCGGGCGGCAGCCAGGCTCAGGAGCGAGCTGACAGGCACTGATTGACAACCTCCAGCAGGTGCGTGTTCTCCAGCGCGGCCGCCACCCGCTCCTTATCCGCAAGCTGCTTGTTCACTGTGGGAGGGAGGGAGTGGGAAGGCGGGTCAGAGCCAGGCTCTGGCCAGGACCTCAGGCGCGCTCACCTCTGGGGCCAGGTGTAGGCTGTGTCCCCATCAACAAGGCCCTCCTGATGCCTCCTTCCCGGGTCCCCAACCTCCTGAGCTCACATCTACTCTGCCCTCTCCCTCCCACCTGGCTGCCCCTGCTAGCCCAGCGCTGGCCTGGACCAACACTTTCACTGAGGGGTCTCTGGCAACTGCATTCGTGCGGTCTCACCCCCAAAGCCACTGTGGCAAGGGGAAAGCCTCAGGCGGCAGCCCCCACTTACCCGCGTGCTCAGAGGCATGGGTCCCTGGAGTAATGTGCACGTCCATCTGGGAAGGAGATAACCGGAGCCTGAACACCCACGCGGCTGCCCGCCCTTCTGCCCCGCCCCCACGGCCCCCCAGCTGACCCTTCCTCTGGGTCCCGGTCCTTCTGTTAAAGGCAAATCTCACCCACAGCCACTCCGAGGAACTGGTCACCCACTGCTGACTCAGAGGCCTGCCCGCGGGCCAGACCTTTGTACAGCTGTCTACTGCCCTGGCTGCCACACTCCTCACGTCTGTGAGAGCCTTCCAGGCCCCACTCGGAGGTCTTGCCCATGTTCACGCCCTTGTGTGGCCCCCTCCTCCAGTAACGGACCGTGGCGCCCGTCTCACCGCAGGGGCCTTGGATGCCACTGACCTTGAAACGCTGGGGAAGGGACCGCAGAAGCTTGACCTTGATGGACAGGCCAATAAGGGTGGCCATGCTGCAGTGCGGAATAGTGGGGGTGAAGGCCACAGCTACTGTGCTCTCGGGGTCGCTGACCTGTTGTAGAAGGGAGATGTGGAGGGAGGGGGGCAGTCACACCCAGCCCCAGGCCAGAAACGCTCTTTTCAGTTTGTTACTTTGCACACGGCGTCCGAATTCTCGGGGCCTCGGCTTCATCATCCACACAATGGGCACAACTACCCTCTCTCCCGTGTGTCCGTGGCCGCTGGCGCCCGGCTGGGGCTCTCCGGCTCTCTCAAGCCGCCCGAGTGACTCACCTGAACCCGGACTTGCTCTACCACGTTCAACTCCTCCAGGGTCAGCGGATGCTCCGGATCATTGATGGAGCGAATAAGATGTGGTAAGTGAAGGAAAAGGGACCCCGTGCCGCCGCCCGCTCGGAGTCCTCTGCCAGGAACGCCCGGCCCCGACACGGCTCCAGGGGTTGCTGCACATCACTCCCCCATCCCCACCGCCCGCCCCAGGCCCCGGCGACCCCGCCCGCTCCCTGCAGCGGCGGATATCGAAGATCTCGCGTGCGTCAATGCTGTCCGGAACCTGCTCGTCCTCCTCCCCCGCCGTCACCGGCCGCTCCCCTGAGCGCTCGTAGATGAGGGGGTTAGCGTTCTCCAGGAGGCCGCCCCCCATGCCGCCACCCCCCACCATCGCGGGACGACTGCGCCAAGCCCCAGCCGGCGAGCGCTTCCGTTCCTACCGGCGCACTTCCGGGGAACAGGAAGGGGGCGTGGCGCGGCGACGGGGTCGCGCGAGGGACACGCCGCGCTGCCGGCGCCCGACCTGGCGTTTGAGAGAGGCAGCGGTTTCAGAGTGCCCGGTTCTAGGACCCGGGAAAATGCCGATGGCTCCCGCAGTGGCACCTCGAGGGCATCCCGGCGGTGCTGGCCGGCCGAGCCCCTGCAGAGCTGGAATGCAGAGGTCAAAGCCAGTTCTAGGGGAAGCTAACGGCGGTCCGAGGTGGAGCCCGGCGCCACCTTCTCGGGGCTGTCACACTGGGGGCTCGCTCCCAGGCCTTGGCAAGGTTCTTGGTGTTTCCGGAAACCCCCAGGAGACGCTTCTGCCTCCCCGCTGCATGGGAAAACCAGGAGTGCCTGGAGTTCCGTAGAAAGGTTTGCAAAGTGAATAAACGAGGGGAACACGGACAACCCCCGGGGTGGGTCCTTAGGAAGTGCCACGGCCACACGCGCCGCCTTCCAGTGCTTTCCCAGGTGAGTAGCAGTGTTAGGTAGAAAGTCAGAAATGAGCTTATGTGTGTGTGACAAAGGCCTAAGGCATTGACATCCAGGTCCAGCATCCGCATCTCAAAGCCATCCCGATAACCTTTCAGGTGCAGCCCAGTATCCGCACTTCAAACGTCCTGCCCGGATCCTGATGACCTTCCAGGGGGTCCTCCCCCTCCACTCGATAACCAGAGGGGAAGGAGAGGGGGAGGGAAGGCAAGACCCATCCCCTTAAAAGCCCCAGCCTAAATGTACGCTGTGCACTCTCTCCCAGGTCCTGTCTGGAGAGGTGCCCATCCGTGCTTACAGATGTCCCTACCCTAATAAACCTTGCTATGTTGCTTTCCCCTGCTGTCTGTCTCACGCCTGAATTCTTTCTTGCACGAAGACAAGGTCCCTTTTGTTTCTCCAGTAACAGCAGGCAGCTGGATGGAGGCAGGGCAGCCGGGACTCAAACCGCTGCTTCTGTATGGGATGCCAGCATCACCCGACAGCAGCTTAACCTGTCGTGCCTCAACGCTGGCCCCTCTCTGAGCATTTCCAGTCTGCAAGGTTAATTGAATCCATGGTCACTGCACCTCCAGATGAGGAGACTGTAATTGAAAACCACAATTGGGCAAGGGTGTTAGGTCCCAAGGTCTCTTGTCCGGCCATCCCTGGACCTCCACAAGAACCGGCAGGGTTCCCAGGGCCTTGCACACAGAGCCTACTGCACACCACCGTGGATTTTCACCGCATTCACAGAGGTCACCAGGTCAACTCTCCATTCCCCCCAGTGCAACCCCAAGCTCGAGCCGCAGGCAGCTGCCATCTGGTTATGCTCACTGGTGACATTTCATCTCAGTGGACTCGGAAAGAGAGCAGGAGCATGAGGGGCCGCAGCACACGTAGGAAGCCTGTGAAACTGGTGTTTGGAGGTCCCATGGGTGGCTGGGTGTCGAGCCTAACAGGACGGCAGGAAGGAGGCCACAGCAGCAGTGTGGGAGGGCAGCTGGTGGGGAGCCCCTACCTGATGCGCCTCTCTGCCCACAGGCCAGGACTCTGCCAGCCCCATCCGGAACACGCACACGGGGCAGGTGCGCGGGAGCCTGGTCCACGTGGAAGGCACCGATGCGGGCGTCCACACCTTCCTGGGAATTCCCTTTGCCAAGCCACCTCTGGGGCCGCTGCGGTTTGCACCTCCTGAACCTGCTGAAGCTTGGAGTGGAGTGAGGGACGGCACCTCCTACCTGCTGTGTAAGCGCTCCCAGGGACCCAGGGAACTTCCGGCTCTGGGGTGGGAGTCAGGGATCCTCTGAGCCAGGTCCAACTGTCAATTTATCCAGACTCTACAGCCGCCGTCCCTATGCACATCGTGAATTCTCACGTGCGTTTCCAGTGGGCCTGCTGAGGATCAGGGTGGTGCAGTGGCTTTGCCAGGCTCCTGGCTCAGGACTTGACACTTACAAGGCATTAGCAGAAGAGATCCCTCTCCTACATGCAGCTTATGCCACATGTTCTCTGCCACTAGGGCCGCTGTCCCTGGGAGAGGTTCAGGTTGGCTCCGGGAAGCTTGTAGGAGCCTCTGCCTGCATCAGCAGGTCCGCAGAGCCCTGAGGAGGGCAGCAGTGGTAGTCCCCTGGGTACCCAATGATCACAGTCTCTGAGGCAACAGACGGGGCCAGGTACCACTGGCCAAGGGACATGTGAACGCTCCTACAGATGGAAAGTGTAGACGTGATGAGGTTCTCTGGATGAGGGATATCCTGTTGTCCTCCCATGAGACATGGCATCCATTCATTGCTGCAGCACTTGGGACTGACTCTGCTCCTCTTCTTGGCCTGAATGGATCCTGGGATCCAGTAGAGAATGGCGACACCTGTTCCAATGCTTCCCTAAGAGTCAAGACTTCCTGTTCGTGTACCCAAGCCCTCAAAACCCTTGAGGCCTCCCTGGAAATCCAGACCTATCGCAGGTTCCCCAGAGTCTGAGGCCAGTACCATGATGGGGACATCGCTGAAGGTCATGTCTGAGCAGGGTATAAGTAGGACGGGGGGAGGGGGGGTCGAGGGTGGCAGGGAGCAGATCGGGACCCCTGGGCTCACTGTCTGCCCTCAGGTGGTCACAGGTGTCTGCAGGATGTTGCAGTAATGAATCCATGGTTTCTGAAACTGAGCTTCACCCCGCCGTCCATCCCCGTGTCCGAGGACTGCCTGTACCTCGGCATCTACTCACCTGCACATGCCCACCCACCTGGCAATTCCCACCCTCGGTAGAAGCCCAAGGGAAGTGCAAACTTGGGCAGACCCTGGCACAGCAGTAGCAAGGCCGCTGGGATGCTGCCCTCCTAACACAGCGGGCGACTGAGGGTGACCGTGGAGGGAAGATCTCTCTCTCCCTCTGTCTCTCCCTCTTTCCCTGTCTCTCTGCCTTCAAACCAGCAGAAATCAGTCATCCCCAGCCCATGAGCTGACTCCTCCCCGGAGAGGAACCTCCCATGTCACAGTAGGCGATGCCCGGCCACAAGAGTGCTCTGGGCCCTGGGTCAGGGAGAGCAGAGCCTGGCCCCAGCCCAGAGTGGGTGAGTAAACATGGCCTCTGTCCTGAGCTGGTCCCGACCTTGTCCTTGTCGTTCGCCCCAACCATGGAGGACAGAGTGACTGCAGCAGCAGTTCCGGCTGTGAGGCTGACAGTGAGCTGGAGCTCAGCAGAGTCCACGGAGGACAGGGGCGGCTTCCGTGCAGACGCTGCCGCAGTTCCTGCCCCGGACACGCACAGCGACTGCCACGGACCTTGGGAACAACTGCTCCCTCTCTGAGTGGGACCCAACCCCAAATACTATTTTATTGGGAGCCACAAGCCATGAGGGGGAGACGATCTGCCTGGAAGGTTCTGGTCGCCGGGAGAGTCTGTGCATTGCAGGGCAGGCAGGGAGCCCGTGGGTGGGCATGGAGGGGGAGGAGTGGGGACTGTGCTGGGAATTAGATAGGGAAAGGGGGCAGAAGACAGACCTGGCTTTTCGTGGTTTTTTATTTTCTTTAAAGAGTTCCTTATAAGAAAGGTCAAATTAGAGAGAGAGAGAGAGAGAGAGAGAGAGAGAGAACCCATCTGCTGGTTCAGCTTCCAAATGGCCCCAATCCAGGCCTCAGCCAGGAGCCTTGAGCTCCATCAGGGTCTCCCACGTGGGAGCATCAGGGGCCTGGGACAGAGCCATCTTCCACTGCTCTCCCAGGCACATCACCGGAAGCTACACTGGAAGATGAGCAGGCAGAGCTGGAACCAGTGTTCCCACGGGACGCCAGTGTCACGAGTGTTGACTGCTCTGAATGCCAGCTCCAGTCTTGGGCCTTTGGAATGAGGAGATAAAGGATCCACAACACACCCAGGGGTGGTGCCCTCTTGGCCTGAGCTCCCAGAATGCCAGGCCCGGAGGTGTGCTCAGCTTTGCCCTGGAATCCAGCCCAGGAGGACCCCTGCCAGGTGCACAGGGTCAGAGGAGACCCTGGCAGACACACAGCCCAGGGCAGGTTCCTCATTGTCCTGGGGAGGGCACAGTCACCACAGCCTCAAGCAAGGGAGGGAAAGGGCCCCATTTCCCACCCCGCTTCCTGTCCTGGCGGCCAACCCCAACCAGCGCTGCTCAGAGCCTTCGTGCTGGGCTCATTCCTCCGTGCCAGCAGTCTCAGGAGACCATTGTGGTCGCCTTCCAATCCTGGGCTGTCTCCTCCACCAGCTCCAACCTCCAAGGTGCTGCTCTCCTGTGGCCGCAGGCTCTAACTGCAGGATTGGGCAGATCTGACCTTGGTCCCTGTCGCCGCCCAGGAAGCCTCACTGTGGCCCGGGTCGAGGAGCAGCAGGAGCCCACAGATCATGGCACCGAGCTCTGCGCCCCTTCGGTGCAGCCCCATGCTCCAAGGCAGGCGGGCTTGTGAGCTTCTCAGTCCCTGAGGTTGCACCCAGTGCTCCAGGCTGGGATCAGGGCCAAGCCCCAGGGCTGGGCAGGAAGCAGGCGGGGCGCACCGCGGGGGCGGGGCTTGGGTGCCTGTGTTGAGAGAGGAGAGGTCAGGTGGGGAACCTAGCATGGCTGCCTCCCCTCTCTCCAGGCTCCTCTGGGGGTCCAGGCCCCTCACCTTAATCCTGGAGTCACCAGCTTCACTGTCCTGGCACTTGGTCCAGGATAGTGTGGGTGGACAGGAAGCTGCACTGGGCTGTAATTGGACACCTAGGAGGCCTTTTCAGAGGAGAATAAACCATTAAAAAAAGAGATTTATTTATTTGAAGGCAGAGTTAAAGAGCCAAGAGAGACACAGAGAGAGATGTCCCGTCTACAGGTGCAGTACAAACGTCCAGGGCTGGGTCAGCCCAGCACCAGGAGCCAGCGGCTTCTTCTGGGTCTCCCAGTGAGTGCAGGGGCCCAAGCACGGGGGCTTCTGCTGCTCTCCTAGGCGCATTAGCAGAAAGCTGGATCGGAAGTGAAGCCGCCGGGACTGGCTCTGTGCCTACATGGGATGAGGGCACTGCACATGGTGGCTTGACTGCTCTGTGCCACAGCCCCTGCCCCAGGGATCACCTGAGCCAAGGCTGGCAGGTGTCACTGCCCCAGATCTTGGAAGCTCCTCCTTGGTTTCCAGGCTGGTTGCCCACTGGGTCCAGGCCCCTCCTCCATCCTTTCCCAACTCTGCCCATCCCCTTCCTGCTCACTCAGGGTCCAGGTTTTGAGAGGCAGTGACCATGGCACTTTTTTTTTTTTTTTATGTTAGCACCGACTCTTTTTATTTCTGTTCAGACTCTTAAGTTTCCAGAAGCTTAAATATAGAGCCCTTTAAAAAAAAAAAGAAGAAGAAGAAGAAGAAAGAAGAATTTGTCTGGTTAGTCGACCTCTTTCTGAGAAGTGCTTCATCACCCTCCTCCACTTCCCCGTGGTGTCTCTGCAGCTCTCTGTAGGTTAGGTCTGTGCCGGTTGGCAGAATGCTCATGTGGTAGCAGAATAGAGTTCACTGACAGACACAGATCAATTTAGGGTTTCTTTCTTTCCTGTGAATTCCAAAATGCCATCCAAAGAGTCTTGGTCGGGGAGGTGTGTGTGCTGTGTCCCCAGCTTCTTCTGAGACACAGTTCTGTTCTCTCCTTGACAGTGACAACCTGCTGGTCCTGCTATGTGACAACCAGGCAGGAAGAACAACGGGAATAGGGGAGCTGGAACTTTGCCAGCCCTGCATTGTAACTTTATCCCTTTGCTTGTCAATCTTTCACACCACTTTCCCAGGATGCACCTGTGTCTCAGCTAGGACCAGGAAGGAGAAGCCATGATGGAAACCTGGAAGTGACATTGTGGAGGGAGGGGCCATAGCAATCCCTTCAATATTCCCACAGGTGAGATCCCACCCCACGGGGTTATGCATTTAGGGCACCGCCCCCTGGGATGAGAAAGGGGAGGGCGCTCTCTGCCCCTGGCTGTGCTTGGGAATCCTCCCTGAGCTGCCTCTTCCTCTCTTCCCTCCTGGGCAACCCTGGCCCATTCCTGCTGAGTGTCTCTCCGTGTGTGGCGGCCTCAGTAGGCGTGCAGGTGTGGTCACGCTCTCTCTCCTTGAAATAAAAGCTGCTGGTGTGCACTGCCTGTGGCTGCTGCTGCTTGTGTCAGCAGGAAGTCAGAAACTTAGTCTGTGTGTGTGTGAGAAAGGACTGCACCCCAGCACCCACTGTGGGAGCCCCAGAAGCCCAGATCCTGCACTTCACATCCTGCCCAGACCCTGACAACCTCCCAGGTGGTCCCAGCCCTTCCCCCAAGGAAAGCTCCAGGGAGAACTCCCTGCTCAGGACCAGATGGGTTACCTGACCTGCTAACACGGGGCAACAAAACCTCAGATGCCAAAGGGAAGCCCCTCTGCTCTGCACAGTGCCAGCAAATCTGGGGAGGAATTTTCTGATTTTCACCCAAGAAACCCTTCCTGGGGCCCCCCACCCTTTGTCCTGGAGGAGAGCGGGGGTGGGTAAACAGGCTCCCTTAGAAACCTAGGGAGTCTAAACAGACTGTGCTCACCCTCTGCCTCCCTGCTGAGCCCCCGCCTGGCCTGCCCAGGTGTATTCTCTTCACTCATCCCTGTCACCTCGCTCTCCCCCGGTCCCAGTGACTGGCGCTCTCTCTCTGTCCCTTCATTTCTGACAGATGCCCTGTCCCCAAGAAAGCCTTTGCTCTCTGTCTCACGCCTGAATTCTTCCTTGTGTGAAGACGAGAACGCCATGGCTTCCACGGCCTTATCTCCAGTGACATTTCATTTCTCATCTCCGTGAGGACAAGAACCTTGAGTACAATGTAAGACCCAGGGTCCAACCTTCCCCACTGGGCACCCAGCAGGGTAGGTGTGGTCCTGTGATAGCAGTGGGGGGGCCTGGAGTCAGCCTGAGTGTAGGAAACATCAGGCCCCCTGCAGGAAGGAGGAGCAGCCTGGGCCCGGGAGCACCCAGGGGAAGTGGACCCTGGCTCATGAAGGCTGACTTTGTGCCTCCTGAGAACTGGCCTTGACCTCTGCTCAGCCCAGGGCTCTCTCAGCCACTATGACCAGGGCTAGTGCAGGCCAAAGTCCAAAGGGAGAAAATTTTCTGTGTACACCATGTGGGTGGCTGGGCCCAAGCACTTGGGCCCTCCTCTGCTGCTTTCCCAGGTGCCTTAGCAGAGATCTGGATCAGGAGTGGAGCAGCTGGGACCTGTTCTGTCACTCATATGGGATATCTGCAACATGGGCAGAGGCTTAACCCCCTGTGCAAAGCAACAGCCCTATACTCCATGTTTACTACATCAATGATTCATGGTATCCCAGCTGTGGAGGTAAGCAGGTGTCTCTTGAGAGCTGAGGGTCTAAGAAAACGTGGCAGGTTCACTCAGGGGAATGTGACTCAGTTGAAAGGACTGGAACCCTTTATTTGTGCTGCGTGGATGGGATGAGGGCACCGTGCATGACAGCCACCCAAGGATGAAGCCACGGTGACTCCTGGTGTCTGGGTCCTCTGTGGCCATTAAGAGATGTGAGATCACAGGGCATGCTGGGAGGATGACGAGGGGTCTTAAGACACCCAGGGGTGGGCAACAATCCCCAACACAGCTCTCTCTACGTGGGGGAGGGCCTGGGGCTGGGAGGACAAGATAGGGAAGTGGGTAGAGTGGAGTATGTTGGGAGGGACCCAGGCCAGTAGGTGTTGAGGAAGCTGGACTCGCACTGGTGATGTCCAGCACAGCCCCATTGTGGATGTACTGAGTGAGTCTCACACAAGGGGCCCCATAGCAGGTTGGTAATAAACCTCAAGCCATGGGTTCTCCACAACGGTCTTCTGAGTGGACAGAGGCCAGAGGAGTGAGTGGCCACTTGGAGTGCTGAATGCATGGCTCCTCCGGGGATGTGTGTGCGTGCATCGGGGCCCCACCTGAACTGGAGCCACTGTCCCCCACCCCCACACTGGCAGCTACAGCTCTGTGTGCTTCTGCTCAGCGCCCCTGAGCTCCTGGACCCTCTGGGGCAGGGTGTGGGTCCAGAACTGGAGCCTGCGGGCCTTCAGGGCCTGGCCCACTGCAGGCTGCACGTTCAGCTGCAGGTATCGCTCGTCCTGGTCGAACACGGGCCAGTGCGGCAGGCCCTCGCCGTTGGGGTTCCTGCAGACAAGACGTCAGGAAGGGGGCACCACGGTCACTCTGAGCCCTGCCCAGCGCAGCCCTGAGCACCTATCTGGGGTCCGGCCAGGCCACCTTGCAGGCAGGAGGGGTGGGGAATGTGTTTCTAAAAGCAGGAGAACAACAACTTCCCCCTAGGGTCAGCTCCCTGTGGGGACCCTGCATCCTGACCTGGCCTGTCACTCCCCCACAGGGAGCCTCTGGGCAGAGCAGCTCATGGCTCACCCCAGGTCACCGGGAGATGGGAAGAGTGTGCCTGGCCCCCAGGGCCCCTGTGAGTGCCAGTGGGTCCTGCAGCTGGGGAGGGCGCTGTCATGTGACTTAGGATCTTGGATGCTGGTGAGGTCCCCACAGAGGAGGGAGGGCAGAGGGTCCCTGATCCCTGGGGATTTGGGGGGTCATCTCACCTGTTGCGAGCAAAGTTGGCCCAGTACTTCATCACCCTCCTGTTCAGCAGCTCCTCTTCCTCAGTGAGGGGCACTGCAGAGGGGAGGGGCAGGGTCAGCTCGGGCCACCCCAGTGCTGCTGCCCCATCATGCACCATGCCCACCAGCCCAGGTGGAGGTGACCCTCGGCTACTCGCCAACTTTTATGTCTTTCCCTCACCAGTGGGACCTGCTTTGTCACGCTCCACGATCCCAATCATCCTGTAAGTCAGACACTGGCTTCTCCCTTGCCTGGATGGTGTCTTCCCTCTGACCTGGGACATTGTTCACGAAACAGACATGACTTTGAACCCACGTGCTCCCAGGCTGGACACCCAGGCTCGGCGGCAGAGGAGGATATTCCGCTGGACAGGTGGACCTCAGGCTGTGTCCTGCGGGCTCTCGGATTCCACTCCTGACTCTACCCTCTGAGCTCTACGACTTTGGACACTGGATCCCATCTGAGCTTTGTCCTTACATCCTTAGGGTGGGCGCAGTGCCCCATCCTGGAGAGCCTGGACCTCATCCCCATCCTGGCGAGGGAGGAAGAGTCACCTTTGCTGCCAAAGAGAAACGATCTGAAGACAAAGAGCAGCTCATCGCCGTGGTCGGCCCTCACGTGGGGCGGCCTGAGGTCCTTTGTGAAGCTGGGTCGATGCTGGAACTCGTAGAAGTAGACAGGGGCGCGGGAACCTGGGGGCGGACAGGGCGACATGGGTGGCCCTGTCCCCAGATTCTCCTCCAATGCCCATGGGGATGACACATAATTGTTGCACTCGGCTGGGTCCTGGGCAGCTGGGGAGAAGTAGCAGGGGGAACAGGTACAGTGGCCAAGCTTTCGGTTCGATCCTGGCCTTGAACTTCATGCCTTTGAGGTCTGGGTCAGTGAGTGAAGCTCACTCAGCCCAGTCTGCTCCTCTGTACCAGAGTGGAGATGTTGGAGTCTGGAACAAGCCATGGGGGGCTACTGAGAGCAGGGACATCAAGTGCCCGGCACCCTGGGACCCCCTTAGACATGGATCAGGACCTGGACAGGACAGGCGTCACCTCAGGAAAGGGCCCCCAGGCCTGAGCTGCCCCCTAGCGAGTGAGGCCTCAGTCCCAGATGAACTCACGCTGGAAATGTGCTACTCGGAGTGCAGGTATCACGAACATGGCGTCTGCCATCATCTCCTGGAACTGGGCCATGAGGGTCTTGGGGTCCTCATTGCTCCCCATGTACTCGTCCATCAACACGTCCCCCAAAGCGGGAGGCAGCATCTGGCCCAGGGGAAGGGGGAGCAGTGAGGGGAGCAGCTCCTGGGAGGGAGGCAGCAGCCCCAGCCTGGGGGACGGAGGTCCTGTATAGTCAGAACTGGGGGAAGAGCCAGGCTCCGGGAGACCCCACCCAAACACAGAGCTGAGCCTTGGTTCCTGGAGTCCCTGTGCAGGCAGGTGTCTGAGGTGGGTTCTGTTTGGGCAGGAGCCTGGGGACCTCACCAGCTGTTTTGTTGCTTGATGCATTAGTTCCTTCATGGCCTCTCGGTCTCTCTCCTCTTGAGGGTCAGTGGCGAACAGGAGCTGATGGAGAGGGGAGAGTCCCAAGAGTGGCGGGGGGCCTGGATTGGAGCACTGAATCCCAGAGGCCTTGCCCACCACAAGGGTAGGAGGTAACTCAGGAGCCCGGGGTGGGGCTCACCTTGGGGAGGACCCAGCCATACTCATCATTGTTGACACCAATGATGCTGGGGACAGGTTGAAAATCAGCCGAGGCCAGCAGCTGCTCGGGGTGTCTGGGCAGGAAGAACCCGTCCACCACTCCTGCGATGACCTTGAAGGCCTGTGGGGTCACACGGAGTAGGGAGGAAGCTGTGTCCCAGGTGTTCTCTAATGCCCTCTGTGTTCTCCCATCTCTGATTGGCTCAGCCCAGTGTGTTCACCCTCCCACCTAGGGGCCATAGCCTGGCATACAGGACTGGGTCCCCTGTTCCCATCCAGGGCAGGGATGTCAAGAGGCATGGATGGGAGCAGCCCCAGGGACTATGAGGTGCACACAAGCCCATCACCCCTCACCCACGTATACGGGGCCCACCTTGGTGATGGCCAGCATCTCCTCTTCACTCTTGGCCCGCAAGCAGCGCACCAGGGTCTCAGAGTCCACCTGGCCACAGCCAGACAGGTTGGCCACCACCTGTATTGGGACAACAGAAGGGCTGGCACAGCCATGCTGGAGACGTGGGTGTTTCCCAAGGCCGCACTGGAGGCAGGTGCCCCCTAGATCGCTCAGGGTGTGGTGTGTGCCTGGCTGCGGTGGAAGCTGATTGTTGCTCCTTCCCCATGACTCGGCACCGCCCAGCCACAGTGGGCAGCACCTGCTGAGCTGGTTGCCGAAAACCTGGGGCAAAGGGCAGACAGCTTGATGGAGCAAGAACCACCTCCGCCTCTGCTGGGACACAGGTGTGTGGATTTGAACCCTAAAAAAACTCGGATGGCCCAAGTCCTTGGGCCCTGCACCCCATGGGAGACCAGGAGAAGCAACTGGCTCCTGCCATCGGATCAGCATGGTGCGCCGGCCTTAGCGCGCCTACCGCGGCGGCCATTGGAGGGTGAACCAACGGCAAAAGGAAGACCTTTCTCTCTGTTTCTCTCTCACTGTCCACTCTGCCTGTCAAAAATTTAAAAAAAAAAAAACTCTCAGTAATGCGATGGTAGGCAGCAGTGCCTGACAACCCAATGGTCCTCCCTCCCAGTGCCCCTTGATCAGAGGTGAAGAATAGGCAGCAGCAGCAGGCCTGGGCAGTGAGGACACTCACTGTGGAGACCACCTCCGATGAGCTGGTGATGAGGCCGGGCAGCAGGGCCACCCCACTCTCCATGATGGCTCCGTGGAAGAGACCTTGGGACATGGGTGACACCACATGCAAGGACACACTCATGCCACCTGCAGACTCGCCAAAAATGGTGACCCGGCCAGGGTTGCCTCCAAAGTGGGCGATATTCTGCTGGACCCAGCGCAGCGCGGCCACTTGGTCCAGGTAGCCCCAGTTGCCGGTGGCGTGCTGGTCTCCAGTGCTGAGAAGAGGCAGGGACAGGGGTCACAGGGCTGTCCTGGTGCCACTCATCCCACAGTGCCCACCCCAGCCCCGGTCTCACCTGAAGAAGCCCAGGACACCCAGGCGGTACTGAATATTGACCACCACCACGTCCTCAAATGCTGCCAGTGCAGTACTGTCGCACATGGAAGCCATGCCCATAGTCAGCCCACCACCGTGGATCCACACCATCACCTGGGGAAAGTCAAGGGAGTAACTCATGGCTTCCTCCATCTAAAGAATGCTTATCCCCAACCTGGTCTAACCACTACCTGGGGTCTGTGCAGAGCCAAGCACAACTCCGGCCTGAGTGCAGGATCTGGGCCATGAGCCAGGGGCCCAGTGCCAGCAGGAAGGCCAGGCTTCCCATCCTTTGATTCTAACTCAATATACAATCCTGGGTCCATCAATGTCAGAATCCCCTGAGAGTGGACAAATAACGGCTGTCTATCTCATCAATACACACAGAAGCTCATCCAGGTGCCTTCCCTTCTTCAGGCCCCTACACCATCCGTGCTGGGAGCTGTGGTGACCTCTGAGTGTAGCCAGGGGTCACTAGTGTGCCTCCTGGGCATGAGGAGCTGCAGGTGTCCTGCGTCCATTCAAGGCCATCAGTCTGACCTCTGACATCTCAGTCCCTGGGCCCCACGCCCAGGCCTCAGTTGCCTACCGTGGGGGAGCAGCACTTCTTGGCTCCGATAGTGAGAGGCTTCTGGACAGGTGCGCTCACAGGAGGACCCGTGCTCAGTTTCTCCTTTCTCATCTTCTAGCAGAAGGCAATGCCCTCCCGCCCCGGCCGACCCTGCCCCACACTCACAGGCAGGTCAGAGCCCTCACGGGCATGTGCAGGCGAGTAGATGTTGAGGTACAGGCAGTCCTCGGACATGGGGATTGAGAGCTGGCTGAAGTTCAGTTTCAGATCATCTTGACCCATCGTAGCCAAGTTCTGCAGACACCTGGAGCCACCCAAGGCAGCCATTGGTCTAGAGCTTGGGTCTAGTCTGCCTGACCCTGCCCGGGTTCTTCTTACAAACCTGCTCACTCATGAGCATCCATAAGACACTTCCCACCAGGATCCAGGTCCTAGTCTCTGTAAGCTGGGAAGGTCCAACATCCTGGGAACCTCAGGTGTCTGAGAGTCTGGGGACCACTTCTTGACTGACAGGGGACTCTGTGGGAAGTCGTGACTGCAGGAGGGGACATTCAGTGCTGGATGCCCAGACCCAGCCATGCCGGAGCAGGCCAGCCTCCCGCACACGCCGCCTGGATGGACGGATGGCGTTTCCCCAGGAAGGGCAGTGGACGCCCCTCACCTTCACTCTAGACTCTCAGGACCCTCACCGTTCCCACAGTCTTCAGTCCTAAGGGCATACACGGGTCCCTGGCCAATGTGCTTGCCCTGTCGTTGGCTCAGTGACCATGACGACCCCCTCTGGTGCCCATCTCAGGGAGCTGCAGGATCTGCTGAGGGAGTCAGGGCCTCCTACAAGCATGTGGAGCCAGGTGGACCTCACCCAGACACAGCGCCCCCTGCAGGCAGCGAGCCTGTGGCCTCTCCTGGACATGGGGAGAGCATCTCTGCTTTTCTCTCTGTACCTGGATTTAATGTGCTCTGAGTGCCAAGTTCTGGCCCCAAAGCATTTCATTGCCACTGCATCCTCCAAGCCTAAGCAGACTCACTGAATAACGCACGAGGGAGCCATCACCACAGGGAAAGCTGGTAATGGGAGCTCTGTCCCAGGACAGCTGGGCTGGCCCAGAACTCAGAGGATCTTTCCCCTGACCTCCTCCCGGAGTGGGAGCTTCCCTGGGCCCTGGGAGCGCTTACATGGCTGGGTGGGAGGTCCCGTCCCTCACTCCACTCCAAGCTTCAGCAGGTTCAGGAGGTGCAAAGCGCAGTGGCCCCAGAGGTGGCTTGGCAAAGGGAATTCCCAGGAAGGTGTGGACGCCCGCATCGGTGCCTTCCACGTGGACCAGGCTCCCGCGCACCTGCCCCATGTGCGTGTTCCGGATGGGGCTGGCAGAGTCCTGGCCTGTGGGCAGAGAGGCGCATCAGGTGGGGCTCCCCATCAGCTGCCCCCCACACTGCTGCTATGGCCTCTCCGTGGCATCGGCACCTCAGCCTTGCCAAGGCCTCGGACCTACAACACTGACCTCACCAACGTCCTGCATGAGCAACTCTCCCCCATATCCCAGCCAGCAGTGCTGTCCCTGGGCCCAGCCCAGGACATCCCACACTCACGAGGCTCCTGGGGCCCTAGCACCATCCCTGAGCACTAGGAGTTCAGCGGCAGGTGACAGCCCTGGGGGCGAGGAGAGCGTCCTTTCTGCTGACTGCCCTCAGTCACAGGAGGTAGAGCTGTGAGCACCAGACTGACCAGGCTGCCCTGCTAGGAGGCTCATGCTCCAGGGGGCAAGAAGGGAAGAAAGGAAGCGTCCTCTAGGGGGCGGTGTGGTGGCGCTCGGGTGCCCTCACAGCTGCATGGCCAGCATCCCCTATCACAGTTTCATCCTTGCTGCTTCACCCTGGATTCAGCTCCCTGCTCTTGGGTTTGGGACGTAGTAGAATCCCCCAGCGCCTGGGCCCCTGCACCCTCCAGGAGGACCTGGATGGCTCCTGGTGTTGGACTGGCCCAGCCCTGACTGTTATGGGCCTATGTGGAGGGAATCAGAGGATGGGAGATCTGTTTTCCCTTTCTCTCTGGAGCTCAGCATTTCCAATAAATAAGAAATCTTTCAAGAAAAAAAAACATTTTTACATCATTGTCTAATGTATATCATTAAAATAACAGAAGAAAGCATGCTCTATAAAAGAAATGTCATTGATGGTATGAATGCAGGAGGGAGGTGACTGTGCCCAGGACAGGATAAGCACAGCCTGGTCTGGGGACCAGCGAGGGAGGAGGTGAGGAAGACACCGAATGGGGAAGCCATGGATCAGGAAAGAGTTTAACCAATGAGTCAGCACGTGCCAGGCACGCATCAGCAGGAAGCTGTAAGGATGTGCCCACAGACAAGGATCTCACACAATGAAGAGGAAAGACGAGGGACCTGATGCCTCTGTGGCTCTTGTTTGTAATCTGTATTCATTTATTTGAAAGACAGACAGAGGCACACAGAGAGACAGAGATGTCCCGTGTGCTGGTTCCCTCTCCAAATGCCCACCACAGCTGGGACGGGGCCCTGATAGCCAGGAGCCCTGAACTCAATCCGGGTCTCCCGCGTGGGAAGCAGGGATCAGTACCGGAGCCCACCTGCTGCCTCTCAGCCTGCACATCAGCAGGAAGCTGGAGTCAGGAGGTGCCGAGGCGGGGCCCGGGCACAGGGCTCAGGGCTGGGGCGTCCCCAGCGGTGGCTCCACTGCTGCTCCCATGTGGCCCCTCATGACCTCTTTGGTGCCACGAATCAGATATGAAAATGTCAAGATGTTCTATGGTGAGGACTCAGCACCACATGCTGGTCTTCCCAAAACAAGAGAAAAAAAAAAGCAAAACACTAACAGCTGAACCTGATGGCGCCTCTAGGCTAGAATTCCTGTGTACAGAGGGTGAGGGGACAGAGGAACGGCCAGAAGGCCCCACAGGGACGGTGCCACCGTCTCTAGAGAGAGCCGGGGGTAAAACGGTTTCTTCATCACAAGGAATCAGGAGGAAGAGCACAGTGAGGCAGAGGGGGGGCTGAAGGTGATGGAGACTCAGAGACACACGGCCAACCGCACAGGTGTGAGCACCGCTGGCGGGGGTGGGAATGGGGACCTCTGGGCATGGCTGGTGTTAGGGAAATGGGACAACTGCTCTGGGAACCCAACAGGCAGTCCTTCAACACTTAACCTGGAGCTCCACCTGCCCGGGGAAGTCCCACCCTCAGTAGAAGCCCAAGGGAAGTTCAAACTGTGGGCAGACACTGGCACAGCAGTAGCAAGGCCGCTGGGATGCTCCCCTCCTAACACAGCGGGCGACTGAGGTGACCGTGGAGGGGAGATCTCTCTCTCCCTCTGTCTCTCCCTCTTTCCCTGTCTCTCTGCCTTCAAATCAGCAGAAATCAGTCATCCCCAGCCCCATGAAAGCTGACTCCTCCCCGGAGAGGAACCTCCCATGTCACAGTAGGCGATGCCCGGCCACAAGGGTGCTCTGGGCCCTGGGTCCGGGAGAGGAGAGCCTGGCCCCGGAGCGGGTGAGTAAACAGCGCCTCTGTCCTGACCTGGTCCCGACCTTGTCCTTGTCGTTCGCCCCAACCATGGAGGACAGAGTGACTGCAGCAGCAGCTCCGGCTGTGAGGCTGACAGTGAGCTGGAGCTCAGCAGAGTCCACGGAGGACAGGGGCGGCTTCCGTGCAGACGCTGCCACGGTTCCTGCCCCGGACACGCACAGCGACTGCCATGGACCTTGGGAACAACTGCTCCCTCTCTGAGTGGGACCCAACCCCAAATACTATTTTATTGGGAGCCACAAGCCATGAGGGGGAGACGATCTGCCTGGAAGGTTCTTGTCGCCGGGAGAGTCTGTGCATTGCAGGGCAGGCAGGGAGCCCGTGGGTGAGCATGGAGGAGGAGCAGTGGGGACTGTTCTGGGAATTAGATAGGGAAAGGGTACAGTAGACAGACCTGGCTTTTCGTGGTTTTTTATTTTCTTTAAAGAGTTCCTTATTGGAAAAGTCAAATTAGACAGAGATAGAGAGAGAGAGAGAGAGAGAGAGAGAGAACCCATCTGCTGGTTCACTTCCAAATGGCCCCAACCCAGGCCTCAGCCAGGAGCCTTGAGCTCCATCAGGGTCTCCCACGGGGGAGCATCAGGGGCCTGGGACAGCACCATCTTCCACTGCTCTTCCAGGCACATCACTGGAAGCTGCACTGTGTGATGAGCAGGCAGAGCTGGAACCAGTGTTCCCACGGGACGCCAGTGTCACATGTGCTGACTGCTCTGAATGCCAGCTCCAGTCTTGGGCCTTTGGAATGAGGAGATAAAGGCTCCACGACGCACCCAGGGGTGGTGCCCTCTTGGCCTGAGCTCCCAGAATGCCAGGCCCGGAGGTGTGGTCAGCTTTGCCCTGGAATCCAGTCCAGGAGGACCCCTGCCGGGTGCACAGGGTCAGAGGAGACTCTGGCAGACACACAGCCCAGGGCAGGTTCCTCATTGTCCTGGGGAGGGCACAGTCACCACAGCCTCAAGCAAGGGAGGGAAAGGGCCCCATTTCCACGCCCCTTCCTGTCCCGGTTTCCTACCCACCCCAGTGCTGCGCAGAGCCTTCGTGCTGGGCTCACTCCTCAGTGTATGGAGCCTCAGGGGCCCACCTTGGGGTCCCGGGCTTCACCTCCGCCCTCCACAACCTGCCAGTCTTTTTCTCCCGTGGCCACAGTCACTAACTGTGGGATGGGCAGATCTGACCTTGGTCCCTTCCGCCACTCGCGAAGCCTCACCGTGACCCGGGTCGAGGAGCAGCAGGACCCCGCAGACCATGGCGCCGAGCCGCGCGCCCCTTCGGTGCAGCCCCATGCTCTGAGGCAGGAGGGCTTCTGAGCTTCTCTGTCCCTGAGGCTGCACACAGTGCTGCAGGCTGGGATCAGGGCCTCGCCCCTGGCCTGGGCAGGAAGTAGGTGGGGCGCACCGCGGGGGCGGGGCTTGTGAGCCTGGGATGAAAGACAACTGAGAGAGCAAAGGTCTGGTGGGGACCCTGGGCATGACTGCCTCGCCTCTCTCCGGGCTCCTAGGGGTGTCCAGGCCCCTCACCTCAGTCCTGGAGTCATGAACTTCAAGGTCCTTGCCACTTGATCCAGGATAGTGTGGGGTGGACAGGAAGCTGCATAGGGCTGTAACTGGACACCCAGGAGGCCTTTCCAAGGAGATTAAAACATTAAAAAAAAGAGATTTATTATTTTTTATTTATTTGAAAGGCAGAGTTAAAGTGTCAGAGAGACACACAGAGAGATGTCCCGTCTACAGGTGCAGTCACAAACGTCCAGGGCTGGGTCAGCCCAGCACCAGGAGCCAGCGGCTTCTTCTGGGTCTCCCAGTGAGTGCAGGGGCCCAAGCACGGGGGCTTCTGCTGCTCTCCTAGGCGCATTAGCAGAAAGCTGGATCGGAAGTGAAGCCGCCGGGACTGGCTCTGTGCCTACATGGGATGAGGGCGCTGCAGATGGTGGCTTGACTGCTCTGTGCCACAGCCCCTGCCCAGGGATCACCTGAGCCAAGGCTGGCAGGTGTCACTGCCCCGGATCCTGGAAGCTGCTCCTTGGTTTCCAGGCTGGTTGCCCACTGGGTCCAGGCCCCTCCTCCATCCTTTCCTGACTCTGCCCATCCCCTCCCTGCTCACTCAGGGTCCAGGTTTTGAGAGGCAGTGACCATGGCACTAACTAAGGGCTGAACCCAATGTGTGCTGTGTCCCCAGCTTCTTCTGAGACACAGTTCTGTTCTCTCCTTGACAGTGAAAACCTGCTGGTCCACCCTGATATGTGGCAACCAGGCAGGAAGAACAACGGGAATAGGGGAGCTGGAACTTTGCCAGCCCTGCATTGTAACTTTATCCCTTTGCTTGTCAGTCTTTTACAGCACTTTCCCAGGATGCACCTGTGTCTCAGCTAGGACCAGGAAGGAGAAGCCATGATGGAAACATGGAAGTGACATTCTGGAGGGAGGGGCCACAACAATCCCTTCAATATTCCCACAGGTGACATCCCACCCCACGGGGTTATGCATTTAGGGCACCGCCCCCTGAAATGAGAAAGGGGAGGGCGCTCTCTGCCCCTGGCTGTGCTTGGGAATCCTCCCTGAGCTGCCTCTTCCTCTCTTCCTCCTAGGCAACCCTGGCCCATTCCTGCTGAGTGTCTCTCCGTGTGTGGCGGCCTCAGTAGGCGTGCAGGTGTGGTCACGCTCTCTCTCCTTGAAATAAAAGCTGCTGTGTGCACTGCCTGTGGCTGCTGCTGCTCTGAATCCTCTTCTCCATGGGGACAAGAACCTTGAGTAAAATGTAAGACCCGGCCGGCACCGCGGCTCACTAGGCTAATCCTCCGCCTTGCGGCGCCGGCACACAGGGTTCTAGTCCCGGTTGGGGCACCGATCCTGTCCCGGTTGCCCCTCTTCCAGGCCAGCTCTCTGCTGTGGCCAGGGAGTGCAGTGGAGGATGGCCCAAGTGCTTGGGCCCTGCACCCATGAGAGACCAGGAGAAGCACCTGGCTCCTGCCATCGGATCAGCGCGGTGCGTCAGCCGCAGTGCGCTACCGTGGCGGCCATTGGAGGGTGAACCAATAGCAAAGGAAGACCTTTCTCTCTGTCTCTCTCTCACTCTCTCACTGTCCACTCTGCCTGTCAAAAATTAAAAAAAAAAAAAAATGTAAGACCCAGTGCCCACACCAGTCCCACTGGGGACCCAGCAGGGCACTTGTGGTCCTGTGATAGCAGTCGGGGGGCCGGGAGTCAGCCTGAGTGTAGGAAACATCAGGCTCCCTGCCGGAAGGAGGAGCAGCCTGGTCCCTGGAGCACCCAGGGGAAGTGGACCCTGGCTCATGAAGGCTGACTCTGTGCCTCCTGAGAAGTGGCCTTGACCTCTGCTCAGCCCAGGGTGCTCTCAGCCACCATGGCTAGGGCAGGCCAAGGCCGAAGTTCAGAGGGAGAAACATTATCTGTGTACCCGACGTGGGCGACATGGGCCCAAGCACTTGTGCCCTCCTCTGCTACTTTCCCAGGTGCCTTAGCAGAGATCTGGATCAGGAGTGGAACAGCTGAGACCTGAACTGTCACTCATATGAGTTGCCAGTGACATGGGTAGAGGCTTAACCCTCTGTGCAAAGCAACAGCCCTATACTCCAGGTTTACTGCATCAATGACTCATGGTATCCCAGCTGTGGAGGTAAGCAGGTGTCTTAGAGAGCTGAGGGTCTAAGAAAACGTGGCAGGTTCACCTAGGTAAATGTGACTCAGCCGTGAAAGGACTGGAACCCTTTATTTGTGCTGCGTGGATGGGATTGAGGGCGCCACGCATGGCAGCCACCCAAGGATGAAGCCACGGTGACTCCTGGAGTCCCAGTCCTCTGTGGCCACTAAGAGATGTGAGATCACAGGGCATGCTGGGAGGAAGAGGAGGGGTAGGGCTTAAGGCACACAGGGGAGGGCAACAATCCCCAAGGCAGCTCCCTCCATGTGAGGAGGGTCTGGGGCTAGGAGGGGAGGAGTGGGAGGGTGTGGAATAGTTGGAGGGGGCAAGAAGCAGGAGGGGCCCAGGGCCCAGTGGGTGTTGAGGAAGCTGGGCTGGCAATGGTGTTGCCCAACACAGCTCCATAGAGATGTATTGAGTAGGTCTCACACAAGGGGACCCAGGGCAGGCTTGTCAATGAACTTGAAGCCGTGGGTTCTCCACAACGGTCTGCTGAGGGACAGAGGCAGGGAGCACTGAGTGGCTGCATGAGAGTGCTGAATGCACGGCTCCTCCGGGGATGTGTGTGAGTGCATCGGGGCCCCACCTGCACTGGAGCCCCTGACCCCCACCCCTACTCAGGCAGCTACAGCTCTGTGTGCTTCTGCTCAGCGCCCCTTAGCTCCTGGACCCTCTGGGGCAGGGTGTGGGTCCAGAACTGGAGCCTGCGGGCCTTCAGGGCCTGGCCCACTGCAGGCTGCACGTTCAGCTGCAGGTATCGCTCGTCCTGGTCGAACACGGGCCAGTGCGGCAGGCCCTCGCCGTTGGGGTTCCTGCAGACAAGACGTCAGGAAGGGGGCACCACGGTCACTCTGAGCCCTGTCCAGCGCAGCCCTGAGCACCTATCTGGGGCCCAGCCAGGCCACGTTGCAGGCAGGAGGGGTGGCGAATGGGTTTTCAGAATCAGGAGATGAACGACTTCCCCCTAGGGTCAGCCCCACATGGTGACCCAGCATCATGACCTGGCCTGTCCCTCCCCCACAGGGAGACTCTGGGCAGAGCAGCTCATTTCCAACCCCAGGTCACTGGGAGATGGGGAGAGTGTGCCTGGTCCCCAGGACTCCTGTGAGTGCCAGTGGGTCCTGCAGCTAGGTGGGCGCTGTCACGTGACTTAGGATCCTGGATGCCGGTGAGGTCCCCACAGAGAAGGGAGGGCAGAGGGTCCCAGGTCCCTGGGGAAAGGGTGGGGGGTCTTCTCACCTGTTGCGAGCAAAGTTGGCCCAGTACTTCATCACCCTCCTGCTCAGCAGCTCCTCCTCCTCAGTGAGGGGCACTGCAGAGGGGAGGGGCAGGGTCAGCTCGGGCCACCCCAGTGCTGCTGCCCCATCATGCACCACGCTCACCTGCCCCGGCGGAGCTGACCCGCGGCTACTCGCCAACCTCAATGTCTTTCCTTCACCAGTGGGACCTGCTTTGTCATTTACACGTCCCCAGTCATCCCCTAAGTCATCGACACTGGATTTTTTTTGCCTGCATGGTTGCTTCCCTCTGTCCCTGGGACATTGTTCAGGAAACAGACATGACTTTGAACCCATGTGCACCCAGGCTGGACACTCATCCCTGGGTGGGCAGAGGAGGAGGGAGCAGAAGCTGCACCCTGCGGGCTCTCAGACCCAAACCTGGCTCCGCCCTCTGAGCTGTAAGACTTTGGATCCTGGATCCCAAGTGAGCCTCTTCCTTTCAAAACAATGCTGGGTACAGAGCTCCTCAGAGAGAGCCTGGACCTCATCCCCAACCTGGCGAGAGAGGAAGATTCACCTTTTCTGCCTAAGAAATGTGATCTGAACACAAAGAGGAGCTCATCGCCGAGGTCAGCCCTCACGTGGGGCGGCCTGAGGTCCTTTGTGAAGCTGGGTCGATGCTGGAACTCTTAGAAGTAGACAGGGGCGCGGGAACCTGGGGACGGAGAGATAGATGGGTGGCCCCTTCCCCAGAGTTCTCCTCCAATGCCCATGGGGATGACACATAATTGCTGCACCAGGCTGGGTCCTGGGCAGCTGGGGAGAAGTAGCAGGGGGAACAGGTACAGTGGCCAAGCTCTGGGTTAGATCCTGGCCTTGGACTTCATGCCTTTGAGGTCTCGGTCAGTGAGTGAAGCTCACTCAGCCCAGTCTGCTCCTCTGTACCAGAGTGAAGATGTTGGAGTCTGGAACAAGCCATGGGGGGCTACTGAGAGCAGGGACATCAAGTGCCTGGCACCCTGAGCTCCACTTAAGACATGGATCAGGACCTGGACAGGACAGGCGTCACCCTCAGGAAAGGGCCCCCAGCCCTGAGCTGCCCCCTAGCGAGTGAGGCCTCAGTCCCAGATGAACTCACGCTGGAAATGTGCTACTCGGAGTGCAGGTATCACGAACATGGCGTCTGCCATCATCTCCCGGAACTGGGCCATGAGGGTCTTGGGGTCCTCATTGCTCCCCATGTACTCGTCCATCAACAGGTCCCCCAAAGTGGGAGTCAGTATCTGGCCCAGGGGAAGGGGGAGGAGTGAGGGGAGCAGCTCCTGGGAGGGAGGCAGCAGCCCCAGCCTGGGGGACGGAGGTCCTGTATAGTCAGAAACTGGGGGAAGAACCAGGCTCCGGGAGACCCCACCCAAACACACAGCAGAGCCTTGGTTCCTGGAGTCCCTGTGTGGGCAGGTGTCTGGGATGCGCTCTGTTGGTGCTGTAGCCTAGGGACCTCACCAGCTGTTTTGTTGCTTGATGCATTAGTTCCTTCATGGCCCCTCTGTCTCTCTCTTCTTGAGGGTCTGTGGCGAACAGGAGCTGAGTGGAATGAGGAGAGTCCAAAGTTGGGCGTGGTTGGGTCTGGAGCTTTGAAACCCGGAAACCTGCCCACCACATGGGCAATGTGGGCACTCACCTTTGGCAGGACCCAGCTATACTCATCATTGTTGACACCAATGATGCTGGGGACAGGTTGAAAGTCAGTAGAGGTCAGCAGTTCCTCGGGGTGTTTGGGCAGGAAGACTCCATCCACCACCCCTGCGATGAGCATGAGGGCCTGGGGTCACAAGTTCAGGGACAAAGTTTTTGTTGCAGGTATTTTTTGATGCCCTCTGTGTACATCCCCCTTGACGGGCTTAGCCCAGGGTGCTCACTCCCAAAATGGGGTCCGCAGCCCGGCATACAGGACTGGGTCCCCTGTTCCATCCATGACTGGGATGTCAGGAGGTCATGGATGGGAGGTAGCAGCCCCAGGGACTATGAGGTGCACACAAGCCCATCACCCCTCACCCATGTGCACGGGGCCCACCTTGGAGATGGCCAGCATTTCCTCCTCACTCTTGGCCCGCAAGCAGCGCACCAGGGTCTCAGAGTCCACCTGGCCACAGCCAGACAGGTTGGCCACCACCTGTATTGGGACAACAGAAGGGCTGGCACAGCCATGCTGGAGACGTGGGTGTTTCCCAAGGCCCCACTGGAGGCAGGTGCACCTCATGTCGCTCAGGGTGTGGTGTGTGCCTGGCTGCAGTGGAAGCTGATTGTTGCTCCTTCCCCATGACTTGGCACCGCCCAGCCGCAGTGGGCAGCACCTGCAGAGCTGGTTGCCGAAAACCTGGGGCTCAGCGCAGGGAGGTGGATGGAGCTGAGGACCACATCCACCTCTGCTGGGACATAGGCGTGTGGCTTCTAACCCTAGAACTTCTCAGAAATGCAATGGTGGGCAGCAGTGCCTGACAACCCAATGGTCCTCCTTCCTTGTGCCCCTTGATCAGATGTAGTATAGGCAGGAGCAGCAAGCCTGGGCAGTGAGGACACTCACTGTGGAGACCACCTCCGATGAGCTGGTGATGAGGCTGGGCAGCACAGCGACCCCACTCTCCATGATGGCTCCGTGGAAGAGACCTTTGGACATCGGTGACAGCACATGGGATGATACACTCCTGCTACCTGCAGACTCCCCAAAAATGGTGACCTGGCCAGGGTTGCCCCCAAAGTGGGCAATATTCTGCTGGACCCAGCGCAGCGCGGCCACTTGGTCCAGGTAGCCCCAGTTGCCGGTGGCGTGCTGGTCTCCAGTGCTGAGAAGTGGTGGGGACAGGGGTCACAGGGCTGTCCTGGTGCCACTCATCCCACAGTGCCCACCCCAGCCCCGGTCTCACCTGAAGCAGCCCAGGATTCCCAGGCGGTACTGGATGGTGACCACAACCACGTCCTCAAATGCCGCCAGCGCAGAACCATCATACATGGAAGCCATGCCCGTAGTCAGCGCACCACCGTGGATCCACACCATCACCTGGAGAGTCAAGAATGAACCTCGTGATTTCCCCCCTCCTGAAGCCTGCTCATCTCCCACTTGGTCTAACCAGTGCCTGGGGTCTGTGCAGGTTTCTAGTACGTAGAACTCGGGCCACGGGACTCAGGATGTGGGCCATGAGCCAGGCACCCAATGCCAGCAGGAAGGCCAGGCCTCTCATCCTTTGAGTCTAACATATGTTCAAAGCCTGGGTCCATCAATTTCTGAGCCCCCTGAGAAGTGGACAATTAAAGGCTGTCCATCTATCAATCCATACATGCCAAATCAAGTTCCTTCCCTTCTTCAGGCCCCCACACCATCCGTGGCTGGGAGCTGTGGTGACCTCTGAGGGTAGCCAGGGGTCACTGAGTGTGCCTTCTGGGCATGAGGGTGCTGCAGGTGTCCTGCGTCCATCAAGGCCATCAGTCTGACCTCTGACATCTCAGTCCCTGGGACCCCACGCCCAGGCCTCAGCTGCCCACCATGGGGGAGCAGCACTTCTTGGCTCTGATAGTGAGAGGCTTCTGGACAGGTGCACTCACAGGAGGGCCCGTGCTCAGCTTCTCCTTTCTCATCTTCTAGCAGAAGGCAATGCCCTCCAACCCCGGCCGACCCTGCCTCACACTCACAGGCAGGTCAGAGCCCTCATGGGCATGTGCAGGCGAGTAGATGCTGAGGTACAGGCAGTCCTCGGACATGGGGATGGACGGCGGGGTGAGGTTCAGCTGCAGAACAGCTTGATCCATCATAGCCAAGTTCTGCAGACACCTGGAGCCACCCAAGGCAGCCATTAGTCTACCTGGCAGCCACAGCCAAGCCTGGGTCCAGTGTGCCCGACTTCCCCGCGCCTACCCCTACACCCTGCTCACTCGTGAGCCTCCATAAGACACTTCCCTCCAGGATCCAGGTCCTAGACTCTGGGTGAGCTGGGATGGTCCAGCATCCTGGGAACCTCAGGTGTCTGAGAGTCTGGGGACCACTTCTTGACTGACAGGGGACTCTGTGGGAAGTCGTGACTGCAGGAGGGGACATTCAGTGCTGGATGCCCAGACCCAGCCATGCCGGAGCAGGCCAGCCTCCCGCACACGCCGCCTGGATGGACGGATGGCGTTTCCCCAGGAAGGGCAGTGGATGTCCCTCACCTTCTCTCTAGACTCTCAGGAACCTCACCGTTCCCACAGTCTCCAGTGCTATGGGCATACACGGGTTCCTGGCCAATGTCCTTGCCCTGTCTTTGGCTCAGTGACCATGACGACCCCCTCTGGTGCCCATCTCAGGGAGCTGCAGGATCTGCTGAGGGAGTCAGGGCCTCCTACAAGCTGTGGAGCCAGGTGAACCTCACCCAGACACAGCGCCCCCTGCAGGCTACAAGCCTGTGGCCTCTCCTGGATATGGGGAGAGCGTCTCTGCTTTTCTCTCTGTACCTGGATTTAATGTGCTCTGAGTGCCAAGTTCTGCCCCCAAAGCATTTCATTGCCACTGCATCCTATAAGCCTAAGCAGACTCACTGAATGACGCACGAGGGAGCCATCACCACAGGGAAAGCTGGTAATGGGAGCTCTGTCCCAGGACAGCTGGGCTGGCCAGAACTCAGAGGATCTTTCCCCTGACCTCCCCCCATGGCGGTGCTTCCCTGTGCCCCGGGAGCGCTTACATGGCTGGGTGGGAGGTCCCGTCCCTCACTCCACTCCAAGCTTCAGCAGGTTCAGGAGGTGCAAACCGCAGTGGCCCCAGAGGTGGCTTGGCAAAGGGAATTCCCAGGAAGGTGTGGACGCCCGCATCGGTGCCTTCCACGTGGACCAGGCTCCCGTGCACCTGCCCCGTGTGCGTGTTCCGGATGGGGCTGGCAGAGTCCTGGCCTGTGGGCAGAGAGGCGCATCAGGTGGGGCTCCCCATCAGCTGCCCTCTCACACTGCTGCTGTGGCCGTCTCCTTTTCATTGTCACCTTGCCCTTGCCAAGCCCTCGGACCTACAAACACTGACCTGACCAACGTCCTGCATGAGCAACTCTCCCCCATCTCCCCAACCAGCAGTGCTGTCCCTGGGCCCAGCCCAGGACATCCCACACTCACGAGGCTCCTGGGGCCCTAGCACCATCCCTGAGCACTAGGAGTTCAGCGGCAGGTGACAGCCCTGGGGGCGAGGAGAGCGTCCTTTCTGCTGACTGCCCTCAGTCACAGGAGGTAGAGCTGTGAGCACCAGACTGACCAGGCTCCCCTGCTAGGAGGCTCATGCTCCAGGGGCAAGAAGGGAAGAAAGGAAGCGTCCTCTAGGGGGCGGTGTGGTGGCGCTCGGGTGCCTCCACAGCCTGCATGGCCAGCATCCCCTACACAGTTCCATCCTGGCTGCCTCACCCGGATCCGGCTCCTGATCCAGGTTCACTGCTGCTCTCAATGCAACCCCTCATGACCTATGTTGTGCCACGAATCAGATATGAAAAGGTCGAGATGTTCTACGGTGAGGACTCAGCACCACATATTGGTCTTGCCAAAAAAAGCAAAAACAGATGCAGAATCCTAGCCACTGATGTGATGGGGTCGCGAGGCTACAATTCCAAGTGCACACAGGGTTTGGGGACAGAGGAAAGGTCAGAAGGCACCACAGGGACGGTGCCACCCTCTCCAGAGAGAGCCAGGGGTAAACCGGTTTCAGAAGGAAGAGCACAGCGAGACAGAAGGGGAGCTGAAGGTGAGGGAGACTCAGAGACACATGGCCTACTGCACAGGGATGAGGAGCGCTGGCAGGGGGGGTAGGGATGGGAACCTCTGTGCATCGCTGGTGTTAGGGAAATGGGACAACTGCTCTGGGAACCTGTCGGGCAGACATTCAACACTTAACCTGGAGATCCGCCTGCCTGGCAAGTCGCACCCTCGGTAGAAGCCCAAGGGAAGTGCAAACTGTGGGCAGACACTGGTACAGCAGTAGCAAGGCAGCTGGGATGCTCCGCTCCTAACACAGCGGGCAACTGAGGGTGACTGTGGAGGGGAGATCTCTTTCTCCCTCTGTCTCTCCCTCTTTCCCTGTCTCTCTGCCTTCAAATCAGTAGAAATCAGGGGCAGAACTATGGCGCAGCAGGTTAACATCGTGGCCTGAAGCGATCCTTCTCTCTCTCCCTCCTCTCTTTGCATCTCCTCTCTCTGTGTAACTCTGACTTGCAAATAAACAAATAAATGTTTTAAAGTAAATCAACAGAAATAAATCATCCCCATCCCCATGAATGCTGACTCCTCCCCAGAGAGGAACCTCCCATGTCACAGTAGGCGATGCCCGGCCACATGGGTGCTCTGGGCCCTGGGTCCGGGAGAGGAGAGCCTGGCCCCGGAGCGGGTGAGTAAACAGCGCCTCTGTCCTGACCTGGTCCCGACCTTGTCCTTGTCGTTCGCCCCAACCATGGAGGACAGAGTGACTGCAGCAGCAGCTCCGGCTGTGAGGCTGACAGTGAGCTGGAGCTCAGCAGAGTCCACGGAGGACAGGGGCGGCTTCCGTGCAGACGCTGCCGCGGTTCCTGCCCCGGACACACACAGCGACTTCCATGGACCTTGGGGAACAACTGCTTCCTCTCTGAGTGGGGACCCAACCCCAAATATTACTTTATTGGGAGCCACAAGCCATGTGGAGGAGACTTCTGCCTGGAAGGTTCTGGTCGCCGGGAGAGTCTGTGCATTGCAGGGCAGGCAGGGAGCCCGTGGGTGAGCATGGAAGAGGAGGAGTGGGGACTGTGCTGGCGGACTAGAGAGGGAAAGGGGGCGGGGGAGACCTGGGCCTTTTGAATGCAGAGACAAAGGATCAAGGACCCACGCCATGAGTAATACCCACATGGCCTGAGTCTTGATAAAACAAATGCCAGCTTCTAGGGTGGGGTCACCTTTGCCTTGGAACCTTAGCCCTGCAAATGTCCCTGGCAGGTGCATGGGGTCAGAGGAGACCTGGCTTACAGATGGGCCTCTGGAATGGCATCAGGGGCTTTGTATTTTGCAGGTCTAGTTACCATCACTGGGGCCACTTGGTGGGGGCAGGGAGCCGCCCTGCCAAGGGTCATCAGCCCAGGAGACAAATGGGTCCATGGCAGGTTCCTCACTGTCATGGTCACTTGCTGCAGCAGCCTGGACCCAGGGAAGGTCCCCAGTTCCCACGCCGCTGCCTGTCTCCCGGGCTGCCAACCAAGAGCCGTGCTGCTCAGAGCCCTTATGTTGGGCTCAGTCCCCTGCGTCTGGGTCCTCGGGCAGCCCTGACGCTCCCCAGCCTCAGGGGCCAGCGCTGTCACTTCTACCCACTACAGCAGCCCAGGTGTTGTTCTCCAAGGCTGCAGGCTCTAACTGTGGAGTTGGGCAGATCTGACCGGGGTCCCTGTCGCCGCCCGCGGGAGCCTCACCGTGGGCTGGGATGAGAAGGAGCAGCAGGAGCCCGCAGGCCACAGTACCGAGTCCCACGCCCTGTCCATGCGTCCCCATGGTCTGAGGCAGGTCTCGGTGTGAGGTGTTGTGCCCAGAGGCTTCCTGGGGCTCTCCAGGGGGAGACTCCAGCCCAGCCCAGCACCTGCAAGGAACAGGCAGGCCGCGCCCCGGGGGCGGGGGCTTGGGGCCCTTGCAGGAGAGCAGGACTGAGAGGACAGGGCCTGGGGGGATTCCCATGGGGCTGCCTCCCCTGGCTCCTGGCTCCTCCCCTGGCTCCTGGCTCCTCCCCTGGCTCCTGGCTCCTCCCCTGGCTCCTGCCTCCCCTGGCTCCTGGCTCCTCCCCTGGCTCCTGCCTCCCCTGGCTCCTGGCTCCTCCAGGTGTCCAATCCCTCTCCTCAGTCCTGGAGTCACCAAGTTTACTGTCCTCGCCGGCTGACTCAAGGATAGTGTAGGGATGGACAGCAAGCAGCAATGGGCTGTGACTGGACGCCCAGGAGGCCGTCTCTGAGAATATATTAAAAAAAAAAACAAAAGATTTAATTTGAAAATCACAGTTACAGAGAGTCAAGGGGAAATAGGGAGTGATTTTTTTCTGTTTGTTTTAAGATTTGCTTATCTTACTTGAAAGTCACAGATGCACAGAGAGAGAAGGAGAAGTAGAGAGAGAGATGTCTTCCATCCGCTGGTTCACTCCCCAGATGACCGCAACAGCTGGGCTGCACTGATCTGAAGCCAGGAGTCAGAGCTTCCACCTGGGCTTCCATGAGGCTGCAGGGGCCCAAGGACCTGTGCCATCCTCCACTGCATTCCCGGGCCACAGCAGAGAGCAGGATCAGAAGTGGAGAGGTGGGCCGGCGCCGCGGCTCAGTAGGCTAATCCTCCGCCTTGTGGCGCCGGCACACCAGGTTCTAGTTCCGGTCAGGGCATCAATCCTGTCCCGGTTTTCCCTCTTCCAGGCCTGCTCTCTGCTGTGGCCAGGGAGTGCAGTGGAGGATGGCCCAAGTGCTTGGGCCCTGCACCCCATGGGAGACCAGGAGAAGCACCTGGCTCCTGCCATCGGAACACCGCTGTGCGCCGGCTACAGCGCGCCTACCGCGGCGGCCATTGGAGGGTGAACCAACGACAAAAAGGAAGACCTTTTTCTCTGTCTCCCTCTACTGTCCACTCTGCCTGTCAAAAATAAAAAAAAAAAAAAAAAAAAGAAGTGGAGAGGTGGGTATTAAACCCCCACCCATATGGGATGGAGGAACTGCAGGCATTGACCTTACCCACTATGCCACAGGTCTGGCCCCAAGGGAGATTTCTTATATCATCTGGTTCACTCTCCAATCTATGGGCATGGACCAGACCAAAGCCAGGAGCCAGGAGCTTCTTCTGTGTCTCCCAGGTGAGTGCAGGGGCCCAAGCACGTGGGCCTTCTCCTGCTGCTTTCCTAGGCGCATTCCCAGGGAGCTGGATAGGAAGTGAAGCAGCCAGGACTGGCTCTGTGCCTACATGGGATGAGGGCACTGCAGATGGTGGCTTAACGCACTGTGTCACACTGTCGGCCCCATGGAATCCGCTGAGTGAAGGCTGGCAGGTGTCATCGCCCCAGATCCTGGAAGCGTCTCCTTGGTTTCCAGGCTGGTTGCCCACTGAGTCCCAGGCCCCTCCTCCATCCTTTCCCAACTCTGCCCATCCCCTTCCTGCTCACTCAGGGTCCAGGTTTTGAGAGGCAGTGACCATGGCACCAACTAAGGGCTGAACCCAATGTGTGCTGTGTCCCCAGCTTCTTCTGAGACACAGTTCTGTTCTCTCCTTGACAGTGACAACCTGCTGGTCCAACCTGCTATGTGGCAACCAGGCAGGAAGAACAACGGGAATAGGGGAGCTGAACTTTGCCAGCCCTGCATTGCAACTTTATCCCTTTGCTTGTCAATCTTTCACACCACTTTCCCAGGATGCACCTGTGTCTCAGCTAGGACCAGGAAGGAGAAACCATGATGGAAACATGGAAGTGACATTCTGGAGGGAGGGGCCATAGCAATCCCTTCAATATTCCCACAGGTGAGATCCCACCCCACTGGGTTATTCATTTAGGGCACCGCCCCCTGGGATGAGAAAGGGGAGGGCGCTCTCTGCCCCTGGCTGTGCTGGGAATCCTCCTTGGGCTGCCTCTGCCTCTCTTCCCTCCTGGGCAACCCTGGCCCATTCATGCTGAGCATCTCTCTGTGTGGTAGCCTAACCCTCAGTCAGGCGTGCAGGTGTGGTCACGCTCTCTCTCCTTGAAATAAAAGCTGCTTGTGTGCACTGCCTGTGGCTGCTGCTGCTTTGAATCCTCATCTCCATGGAGACAAGAACCTTGAGTAAAATGTAAGACACAGGGTCCAACCTTCCCCACTGGGGACCCAGCAGGGTAGGTGTGGTCCTGTGATAGCAGTGGGGGGGCCGGGAGTCAGCCTGAGTGTAGGAAGCATCAGGCTCCCTGCAGGAAGGAGGAGCAGCCTGGGCCCGGGAGCACCCAGGGGAAGTGGACCCTGGCTCATGAAGGCTGACTTTGTGCCTCCTGAGAAGTGGCCTTGACCTCTGCTCAGCCCAGGGCTCTCTCAGCCACCATGACCAGGGCTAGTGCAGGCCAAAGTCCAAGGGAGAAAATTTTCTGTGTACCCCACGAGGGAGGCAGGGGCCCAAGCACTTGGGCCCTCCTGTGCTGCTTTCCCAGGTGCCTTAGCAGAGATCTGGATCAGGAGTGGAGCAGCTGGGACCTGTTCTGTCACTCATATGAGATGCCAGCAACATGGTAGAGGCTTAATGCCCTGTGCAAAGCAATAGCCCTATACTCCAGGTTTACTGCATCAATGATTCATGGTGTCCCAGCTGTGGAGGTAAGCAGGTGTCTTAGAGAGCTGAGGGTCTAAGCAAATGTGGCAGGTTCACTCAGATGAATGTAACTCAGCCATAAAAGTACTAAAGCCCTTTATTTGTGGCTGCATGGATGGGATTGAGGGCGCCACTCAAGGCAGCCAGCCAGGACGAAGCCACGGTGGCTCCTGGAGTCTGGGTCCTCTGTGGCCACCTAGAGATGTGAGAACACAGGGCATGCTGGATGGAGGAGGAGGGGATAGGGCTTAAGGCACCCAGGGGTGGGCAACAGTCCCCAATGCAGTTCCTTCCTCGTGGAGAGGGACTGTGGCTGGGAGGAGAGGAGAGGGAGGGTTTGGAGTAGTTGGAGGGGGCAAGAAGCAGAAGGGGCCCAAGGCCCAGTGGGTGTTGAGGAAGCTGGGCAGGCACTGGTGTTTCCAACACAGCTCCAAGGAGGGTGTGCTGGGTGTGTCTCAGACGAGGGGACCCAGGGCAGGCTTGGCAATGAACCTCAAGACGTGGGTTCTCCACAACGGTCTGCTGAGGGGCAGAGGCAGGGAGTACTGAGTGGCAACATGAGAGTGCTGAATGCATGGCTCCTCCGGGGATGTGTGTGAATGCATCGGGGCCCCACCTGCACTGGAGCCCCTGTCCCCCACCCACCCACTGGCAGCTACAGCTCTGTGTGCTTCTGCTCAGCGCCCCTTAGCTCCTGGACCCTCTGGGGCAGGGTGTGGGTCCAGAACTGGAGCCTGCGGGCCTTCAGGGCCTGGCCCATTGCAGGCTGCACGTTCAGCTGCAGGTATCGCTCGTCTTGGTCGAACACGGGCCAGTGCGGCAGGCCCTCATCGTTGGGGTTCCTGCAGACAAGACGTCAGAAAGCAGATGTGAGCAGCTCATGGCCAACCCCAGGTCACTGGGAGATGGGAAGAGTGTGCCTGGTTCCCAGGGCCCCTGTGAGTGCCAGTAGATCCTGCAGCTGGGGAGGGCGCTGTCACACGACTTAGGACCCTGATGCTGGTGAGGTTCCTACAGAGAAGGGAGGGCAGAGGGTCCCAGGTTCCTGGGGATTTAGGTGGGGGTCGTCTCACCCGTTGCGAGCAAAGTTGGCCCAGTACTTCATCACCCTCCTGCTCAGCAGCTCCTCCTCCTTAGTGAGGGGCACTGCAGAGGGGAGGGGTAGAGTCAGCTCGGGCCACCCCAGTCCTGCTGCCCCATCATGCACCACGCTCACCAGGCCTGGCGGAGCTGACTCTCGGCTACCCCCCCAACCTCTATGTCTTCCCTTCACCAGTGGGACCTGCTTTGTCATTTGCAAGTCCCCAGTCATCCCCTAAGTCATCGACACTGGATTTTTTTTGCCTGGACGGTTGCTTCCCTCTGTCCCTGGGACATTTGTAAGGAAACAGACATGACTTTGAACCCATGTGCACCCAGGCTGGACACTCATCCCTGGGTGGGCAGAGGAGGAGGGAGCAGAGGCTGCCCCTGCGGGCTCTCAGACCCAAACCTGGCTCTGCCCTCTGAGCTGTAAGACTTTGACCCTGGATCCCATCTGAGTCTCCTGCTTTCCTCCCAATGGGGGTGCAGAGCCCCTCAGAGCCTGGACCTCATCCCATCCTGGTAAAGGAGGAATATTCACCTTTGTTGCCAAAGAAAAGCGATCTGAACACAAAGAGCAGCTCATCGCCGTGGTCGGCCCTCACGTGGGGCGGCCTGAGGTCCTTTGTGAAGCTGGGTCGATGCTGGAACTCGTAGAAGTAGACAGGGGCGCGGGAACCTGGGGACGGACAGGGAGATGGTGACCATGGGGACGACACATCACAGCCACACTAGGCTGGGTCCCGGCAGTATAGCAGAATCCTGCGGGGAGCAGATGCAGTGTGCATGCCTTGGGTTAGATCAGGCTTTGGACTTCATGCTATGAGGTCTGGGTCAGTGAGTGGAGCTCACTCAGCTGTCTCCTCCTCCCTTCCATAGCGTAGATGTCCATCTCCGGGTTAAGACATGGAGGGTTACTGAGAGGAGAGACACCAAGTCCCTGGCACTCTGGGACCCCCTTAGATATGGATCAAGTCCTGGACAGGACAGGTGTCACCTCAGGAAAGGACCCAGCCCTGAGCTGCCCCCTAGCAAGTGTGGCCTCAGTCCCAGATGAACTCACGCTGGAAATGTGCTACTCGGAGTGCAGGCATCACGAACATGGCGTCTGCCATCATCTCCTGGAACTGGGCCATGAGGGTCTTGGGGTCCTCATTGCTCCCCATGTACTCGTCCATCAACAGGTCCCCCAAAGCGGGAGGCAGCATCTGGCCCAGGGGAAGGGGGAGCAGTGAGGGGAGCAGCTCCTGGGAGGGAGGCAGCAGCCCCAGCCTGGGGGACGGAGGTCCTGTATAGTCAGAAACTGGGGGAAGACCCAGGCTCCGGGAGACCCCACCCTAACACACAGCAGAGCCTTGGTTCCTGGCATCCCTGTGTGGGCAGGTGTCTGAGGTGCACTCTGTTGGGCCTGTAGACAGGGGCCTCACCAGCGGTTTTGTTGCTTGATGGATAATCTCCCGCATCGCCTCTCTGTCTCTCTCCTCTTGAGGGTCTGTGGCGAACATGACCTGAGTGGAGAGGGGAGAGTCCCAAGGGGGTCGGGGTCTGGGTTGAAGCATTGAATCCCAGAGGCCTGCTCACCACCTGGGATAAGAGGGAACTCATGAACACGTGGTGGGGCTCACCCAGAAACCTGCCCACCACATGGGCAATGTGGGCACTCACCTTGGGGAGGACCCAGCCATACTCATCATTGTTGACACCAATGATGCTGGGGACGGGATGAAAGTCAGCCGAGGCCAGTAGCTCCTCAGGGTGTCTGGGCAGGAAGACTCCGTCCACCACTCCTGGGATTATCGTGAAGGTCTGTGGGGTCACACGGATCAGGGAGAAAGTTTTTGTTGCAGGTATTTTATTATTCCCTCTGTGTACATCCCCCATGCCTGGCTCAGGCTTGGGTGCTCCCTCCCACCATGGGGTCACCAGCCTGGCATACTGGACTCGGTCCCCTGTGCCACCCAGGGCTGGGAAGTCAGAAGGCATGGATGGGAGGAGCAGCCCTAGGGACTATGAGGTGCACACAAGCCCATCACCCTCTCACCCACGTGCACGGGGCCCACCTTGGTGATGGCCAGCATCTCCACTTCACTCTTGGCCCGCAAGCAGCGCACCAGGGTCTCAGAGTCCACCTGGCCACAGCCAGACAGGTTGGCCACCACCTGTAACGGGACCACACAGGGGCTGGCACAGCTATGCGGGAGACACGGGGTTTCCCAAGGCCCCACTGGAGGGAGGTGCACCCAAGCTCGCACAGGGTGTGGTGTGTGCACGGCTGCAGTGGAAGCTGACTATTTCTCCTTCCCCATGACTTGGCACTGCACAGCCACAGTGGGCAGCACCTGCTGAGCTGGTTGCTGACATCCTGGGGCTCAGGCGGGTGGATTGGCAGAGCCAAGAAGCACCTCTGTCTCCGCTGTGGCTCAGATGGCAAATTCTGACCCTGGAATTCCTCAGCAAATCGCCGATAGGCAGCAATGCCTGTGTACACAATGGTCCTCCTAGTGACCATTTCACCGAGACTAACAGAGGCAGGAGCAGCAGGCCTGGGCTGGGCAGTGGAGGACACTCACTGTGGAGACCACCTCCGATGAGCTGGTGATGAGGCCGGGCAGCACGGCCACTCCACTCTCCATGATGGCTCTGTGGAAGAGACCTTGGGACATGGGCGACACCACATGTGAGGACACACTTATGGCACCCGCAGACTCGCCAAAAATGGTGACCCGGCCAGGGTTGCCTCCAAAGTGGGCGATATTCTGCTGGACCCAGCGCAGCGCGGCCACTTGGTCCAGGTAGCCCCAGTTGCCGGCGGCATGCTGGTCTCCAGTGCTGAGAAGAGGCAGGGACAGGGTCACAGGGCTGTCCTGGTGCCACTCATCCCACAGTGCCCACCCCAGCCCCGGTCTCACCTGAAGAAGCCCAGGACTCCCAGGCGGTACTGGATGGTGACCACCACCACGTCCTCAAATGCTGCCAGCGCAGAACCATCATACATGGAAGCCATGCCCATAGTCAGCCCACCACCGTGGATCCACACCATCACCTGGGGAGTCAAGGGTATACCACGTGGTTCCTTACAACCTAAAGGCTGCTCATTCTCCCCTTGGTCTAACCAGTCTTGGGGTCTGTGTGTTGTCCAGCACATGGAACTATGGCCAGACTGCAGGATCTGGGCCATGAGCCAGGGACCCAGTGCCTTCAGGAAGGCCAGGCCTCCCATCCTTGGAGTTCTAGCCCTTGTTTCAAAGCTTGGCTGCATCAATTCCAGAACCTGCAGTGGGGTGGAAAGCTAAGGGCTGTCTCTTGGTCCTTCCACACGGATGTTATTCAAAGTGCCTTCCCTCGCCATGGGCTGCCCAAGCATCCATGGCTGACATCCTGTGTGACCTCCAATATCAGCCCTCACCACATAGCAGAGTGTGTCTCCTGGGCATGAGGATGATGGCAGTGTCCTGGGTCCATCAGAACCCACTCATTCTGACCTCTGACAGCAGCCAGGCCCCAGGGACCACACCCCAGGCCTCAGCTTCCCACGGTGGGGGAGCAGCACTTCTGGCTCCGATAGTGAGAGGCTTCTGGACAGGTGCGCTCACAGGAGGGCCCGTGCTCAGCTTCTCCTTTCTCATCTTCTAGCAGAAGGCAATGCCCTCCCACCCCGGCCGACCCTGTCCCACACTCACAGGCAGGTCAGAGCCCTCACGGGCATGTGCAGGCGAGTAGATGTTGAGGTACAGGCAGTCCTCGGATATGGGGATTGAAGGTGGGGTGACGTTCACCTGCAGAACATCTTGACCCACCATAGCCAAGCTCTGCAGACACCTGGAACCACCCAAGGCAAGATGTTAGTCCAGGGCTCTGCAGTGGCCCACACCAGATCGTCTCCATCCCGTGCCTCCTGTAACGCTGCGTACTCATGGTCCTACACTAATGCCCTCCCACCATGATACAGATCTTAGACTCTGGGCTAGGTGGGATGGTGCCTACATCATGGAGCCTCAGGTGTCTGAGGGACTTGGGTACCACTTCCTGACTCTCAGGAGACTTGTGAGAGGTCGTGACTGCAGTGACATTCAGTGGTGGTGACATCAGTGCTGGATGGCCAGACCCAGCCATGCCCGGAGCAGGGGAGCCTCCCACACACGCTGCCTGGGTGGCCGGATAGCGTTTCTCCAGGAAGGGCAGTTGGGCTTCTGTGGCCTTAATTCTAGACTCTGGGAACCTCATTGCTCCCACACTCTCAGTCGTAAGGACAGACAAACGTCCCTTGGCCAGTATCCTTTGGTTCAGTGACCATGGCAGCCACCATTGTTCCCTTCTCAGGGACCTGCAGGGTTTGCTGATGGAAGTCAGGGACTCCTACAGATGTCATGGAGCCAGGGTGGACCTCACCCAGAGCCAGCACCCCCTGGTGGCACAGAATCTGTGGCGAAAGTGAACGTGGGGAGGTGGGTGTCTGGTTCTCTCTGCAGCACCTGGAGCTTATGCCCTCTGAGTGTCAAGTCCTGGGCCAGGAGCCTGGCAGGAGCCAGGAGCCTCCTGAGCCTTCACAGGCTCCCTGAACTTGCACCTGGCAATCCTGGCACACAGGAGGATAGTGGCTAAAGGGTGTGAATTCAAGGACAGCAGGGCTTGGCCACTGCCCAAATGATCCTCAACCCCCAACCCCTAGTCCAGAGCTTCCCAGTCACCTAGGAGTGCTTACATGGCTGGGTGGGAGGTCCCGTCCCTCACTCCACTCCAAGATTCAGCAGGTTCAGGAGGTGCAAAGCGCAGTGGCCCCAGAGGTGGCTTGGCAAAGGGAATTCCCAGGAAGGTGTGGACGCCCACATTGGTGCCTTCCACGTGGACCAGGCTCCCGCGCACCTGCCCCGTGTGCGTGTTCCGGATGGGGCTGGCAGAGTCGTGGCCTGTGGGCAGAGAGGCACATCAGGTGGGGCTCCCCATCAGCTGCCCCCCACACTGCTGCTGTGGCCGACTCCGTGGCATCGGCCCATGGCCTCCACAGGGACTCTATCTCCAAACACTCACAGCACAGATTTCCTGCAAGTGCCTTCATGATTCCCTCAAATGAGTGGCCAGAAATAACGTATCCATAGTGATAGGAAGCAGGTCAGTGCGTTTCTGCTGCTGGGGCCTGGATCTCACCGCGTGGAAGAACTGATAGAGTGATCTCTGTGAATGTCATAAAAAGCCATGGAAGTGCACAGTGGACATGGTGCAAGGCCCTGGGACCTTGCTGGCCGCTGAGCAGGAGGCCCTAGGCTGGGTGGACAGAAGCCCATGATACCACTCACCTTTTCCACTCATAGTCTTTAATTACATTCTCCCTATATGTGGGCTCAGTAACCATAGAAGCAACGAACTTTTCAGACCGAAAATATTCAGGCAAATATATTGTGTGTCTGTGCTCAGTATCTACAGACTTCTTTGTCACTCCTCCTGACACTAATATAACAGTTCTTTACCCAGCACTTGCACTGTATGGTAGAACTCATCTGGAGATGATTTAACGTGTGCCAGAGAGCTGTGACACATACACGCAAACACGACGCGACATTCCGTAAAGAACTCGAGCATCCCCAGTTTCGGAATAGGCGCTCTGGAATTTTGGAAGAGACTCCCAGTTTAGGAATAGCCTGCAGCCTGCTGGAGGACCAGCAGAACGAATCCCTCATCTGATGAGCGCTGTGGCCAATCTCAGACACACCCACCTGTGGCAATTCAAAGACTTCATTATTTGTGTGGCTGGGCCAGGCAGTTAAGAGTCTTTGCTTCAAACTCCACTTCCCTCTGGCTCATGGAAGCGGCTTTTATACACACACACAGAGCATAAGCTGGGAAATTTGGGCGGGAGGTGTTATGTATTTCTGTTAGGCCTTCACAAAACACACCAAACACCGGAGTAAGGGAAAGGATTTATTGGGAAAAAGCCAGCAGGCTGGAGGGAAGGGGCGAAGAAGGCAAAAGAGAGAGAAGGAGACAGAGAGGAGAGAGAAGAGAGACGAGAGGAGGAGAGGAGCCAAGAGATAAGAGAGAGGAGCCAAGAGAGCCACATGTGCAGGAAAAGGCCCTTTTAAAATTTTGCAAGAGGCGGGCAGGGAAGCAGGAGCAGCGAATCCCATTAGGATGGGGGTGGAGCTTGGCACAGGTAGCTGGGCCATGTGGCCACCTGACTTTCGCAATGGCGGCGGGAGCCAGGGCTAGGATGTAATCAGGGTGTAGATCGCGCCATGGATACAACTGCGCCAGTTTCCTAAAGGAGGGGAGAGTGTGAGCCTGAGGTAGTGTCCTTAGCATTCGTCTCCCCTGAGCTGTGGCTGTGTATGGGCAGATTTGTACCTGGATTTCAGACACGCACACACACCGTATCCTTTCAGGGTCAGACTTGGGGACTGCTCTGTCCTGACTGATCATCTACTTTTTCCCCCTAAGATTTATTTGTTTGTTTGTGTGAAAGGCAGACTTACAGAGAGAGGGAGGAAGGAAGAGAGAGACAGAGATCTTCCCCCCACTGGTTTACTCCCCAGTGGGCCACAATGGCTGGGGCTGGGCCAGACCAAAGCCAGGAGCCTGCAACTCCATCTAGGTCTCCCAAGCACTTGGACCATGTCCCTCAGCTTTCCCAGGGGCATTAGCAGGGAGCAGGATCAGAAGTGGAACAGTCAGGACTCAAACCTGCGCTCACGTGGGATGCCAGCTCCGCAGGTGGCAGCTTAACCCTCTGGGCTTCCACGCTGCCCCTCGACTGTTTCTTTAAGAAATAAGACTTCTGCAGGAATAAGAAACCACGTGCTCATCATAATACGGCCAGGGGATTGATTTTTGTGTTGTTGGCGGGGGAGTGGACATGGGGCTGCTCCAGGGAGAAACTGGCCTTTTTTATCTTTTGGAGATTCTGTGACGACACCAAGAGACAACTGGATTCCTTCTGAGCATGAAACCCACAGGAAATACTGTTTAGCCACTGGGGCTGGAGTTACTCCCAGCAGCTTAACCTGCCGCCTGTGACACCAGCATCCCGCATCAGAGTGCCTGTTGGATCCCAGCTGTTCTGCTTCTGATCCAGCTCCCTGCTCACGAGCCTGAGAAGGCAGCGGAAGCTGGCCCAGGTCCTGGCCCTGATTCCTGGTCTCCACAGGGCCCATCCCCAACTGTTGCAGCCAGCAGATGGAACCACTGAGCCAGCAGATGGAAGCACACACACTCTCTCTGTCTGTCTCCCTCTCTCTCTGTCAATTTTCAAATAAGTAAATGTTTAAAAATCGATAAGTGAATAAAAGAGGCATCTGCAGGGCCAGGCTGAGCCTCCTGCCAGGCTCAGACATCTGTGATAGTCTGGGCAAAGGGCAGGGAATGGTGGAATTGCAGCCGGGCTGGGCACAGGGGAGGGTGAGTTGGAGCCCCTGGGCAGAGTGCATTGGGACAGGGTGGGGGAGAAGACCTGTCAACCTAGAGCATCCAGGGTCAGACACCCAGGCCCCATACTCACCTGGGAGAGCTCTGGTAAGGACAGGGAGGGCCCGGGCAGGTACAGAGCCCCTGGTCTTTGCCTTCAAACAGAAGCCTCTGGCCCCAGGGCAGCCGCGTGGGCTGAGGGGCCCTGTGGCCTCTGAGATCAGCCCCAGGGCCCCCATGCTCCCTGCTACTAACCTTAGAGGGGACCTGGTGCCTCTGGCCAAGAGCACCCAAGAGAGTCCCTGGCAAGGGGATGATGTTGATAATTGTTCTCAGGACCGTGGGCGGGGGCGCCAACAGCCACACACACAGGAAGGGAACGCCCAGATCCCTCAACCCAAACTGCCCTCTTAGAGCCTCTCCTGTTAGGCTCACTCCTCGGAGTCTGGGGCATCTGGCAGCCCTGACCCTCTCCAAGCCTCAGGGCCCAACCTGGGCGCGCTGGTGGGGCGCTGTCACCTCCACCCGCTCCACCAGCCCAGGTGCTGCCCTCCCGCGGCCGCAGCTCTAACTGCGGGATTGGACAGATCTGACCGGGGTCCCTGAGGCCGCCCCCGGGAGCCTCACCTTGGGCTGGGACAAGGAGGAGCAGCAGGAGCCCGCAGGCCAGGGCGCCGAGGGGAGCGTCCAGTCGGTGGGGCCCCATGGTCCGAAGCAGCCTCGTGTGTGCTCTGCTGCGACTCCGAGGCTGCACCTGGCGCTCCCTGGGCAGATCAGAGCCTCACCCAACCTGCCCAAAGTGGAGTTTGGCCAGGGTGGGGAGCAGGCGGAGTGAGCCCTGGGGGTGGGTTTTTGAAGCCAGGGAGACTGGGACTGAACAGGCAGAGGCCAGGACTCAGGTAAGGACCTGTTCTCCTCCCCTCTCTCCTGGCCCCTGCGCTGTGTGCCCGGGACCCTCCCCTCTATCCTGGAGTTACTATGCTCACTGTTCTGGCAGCTGTGGCCCAGGAGGGTGCAGAGCAGGGAGCCATGGGCTGTGACTGCAAACACCGGGAGAGCTTCTGGAGCAAGATCAGGATCCCTCATAGAGAGAAGCGGATGATCTGTGGGGACGCAGGACTGGCCTGGCGCCGGCGCTGCGCGGTGACTGTCCCCCAGCGCTGCGAGCTCCCCCTGGTTTCAGGACTCAGTTTACCTGTTCAGCTGTCTCCACAGGCCCCTCCCTACTCAGTCATGCATCTTTTGAAAGGCACACATAGCCCTGGCCCTTTTTTTTCATTTGTTTAATCATTTACTTACTAAGTATCTGGGAGGCAGAGATATTCCCCAAAGGCCTGCAGTGGTTGGGCCTGTGCCAGGCCAAATCCAGGAGCCAGGAACTCAATCCCAGTCTCTTGCATGGGTGGCAGGGATCCAAGTAAGTGAGCTATCACCTGCTGCCGCCCTGCGTGTGCGTGCTCGGGAAGGTGGAATCAAGAACAGATCTGGGGGGAGACAACCCTGTGGCGCCAGCATCCCATATGGACGCTGTTCTAGTCCTGGCTGCTCCTCTTCCGATCCAGCTCCCTGTTAATGCAACCTATGGAAGGCAGAAGAAGATGGTTCAAGTCCTTGGGCCCCTGAATTCACATGGGAGACCCAGAAGAGGCTCCTGGCTCCTGGCTCCAGATTGGCCCTGAGCTGGCCGTGGTAGCCATATGAGAAGAGAAGCAGTCAATATAAGTAAGATCTCTCTTTCTAACACTGCTTTTCAAATAAATAAATAAAGCTTAAAAAAGAGCAGATCTGGGACTCAAACCCAGGTACTCCAATGTATCATTGTGGGTGTCCCACGTGGCGTCTTAACAGCTAGACCAAGGCTCCCTCTGTCGGTGGCACTTCTTAAGGGCTATCCCTGATCACTCTGTGACTTCCCATGTCCCCACCTCCCCCCAGAGAGGTGTGTTCTGCACTTTTCATAGGAACCTGTGGATGTGAACCCAGCGAGGCACTCCCAAGCCCCTGGAGAGGCACGCACTTCAGTGGCAGCTTCCAAAGCCTGTGTCCCTTCAGGCTACAGGGAAGGCAGCATGGCACAGGATCCAGCCTCAGCCCCCGGGAGAAATAGTGTCGGGACCAGCCTCGAGTGGCCTTTGGTACCCGCTGAGAATCAGCCATGGCTTCTGAGTGCTGCCCCTGCCCCTGAGGTCACAGGAATCCATCAACAGAGCGAAAACAACAGCAGAAGGGGAGGAAACAGTTTCAAATGATTTATCTGACAAGGGATTAATGTCCAGAATATATAAGGAACTCAAACACACACTTTTTTAAAAAAGCAACCTGAGTTGAGAAATGCAAATGATCTAATGTGTAAGTTCCTAAAGATGCTACACAACATCTAAAAACTCTGAAAGCAGCCAACATCACTGGTTATCAACGAACACAAGTCAAAACCACAACAAGAAACCAGCTCACCCTGCTTAGAATGGCTACCATCAAAAGGACAAAAATTATAAATTTTGGTGATGAGGAGGCGGAGGGGGAACTCCCCTACACAGTTAGCCCATATGAGATGCCGGCATCGCAGGTGGTGGCTTAAGCGGCTGTGCCACAGTACCGGCCCCTGCACTCACTTTTAGAAGCTACACAAGTTGACCCTGTAGCAGTAGAGAGAACTACAGTGGTCACTAGCGGGGAGGAGAGGCAGGAGGAGAAGCCTGTACAGAGGTTGGATAACAGTTACCACAATAGAGCTGGAAGCAATAGGCTGTAGAGCTCTAGATCACGGCAGGGTGACTGAAGTTTACTCCTTATCGTGTGTGTCAACAGAACTAGAAGACAGAGTTCAAAGATCCTTAAACAAAGAGCATTAAGTATCTGTTTTGACCTTTGTAGCTCATATGCACGTTTGCAGCATGAATGGTGAATGGACCGGCCAAGTGGATGGCCGTGGATGGAGGATTCAGCCGGCAGTCCCTGTGGGTGGTGCGGGCACTTTCTCCTGAGCCCTTCCTCCTGCCTAACACAGGCAGCTACAGCTCTTTGTGCTTCTGCCCAGCCCCCATCAGCTCCTGGACCCTCTGGGGCAGATACTTGGTCCAGAATTTGTGCCTGCGGGCCTCAGGGCCTGGCGCACTGCAGGCTGCATGTTCAGCTATAGGTATCGCTCCTCCTGGTCGAACATGGGCCAGTGCGGCAGGCCCTCGCCCTTGGGGTTCCTGCAGACAAGATGTCAGGAAGGGGGCACCACGGTCATCTGAGCCCAGCCCAGAGCACCTATCTGGGGTCCAGTTAGTCCACCTTGCAGGCCAGGATGGGTATGGAATGGGTTTCCAGAAGCAGAAGAGCAACACCTCCCCCTAGCATTAGGCCCATGTGGGGACCCAGCATCCTGACCTGGCCTGTCCCTCCCCCCACAGGGCGCCTCTGGGCTGAACAGTCAAACCCCAAATCACTGGGAGATGGGAAGAGTGTGCCTGGTCCCCAGGGACCCTGTGAGTGCCAGTGGGTCCTGCAGCTGCTGAGGGCACTGTCATGTGACTTAGAATCCTGGATGCTGGTGAGATCCTCACAGAAGAGGGAGAGCAAAGGATCCCAGCTCCCTGGGTATTGGGGGGGGGGTTGCCTCACCTGTTCTGAGCAAAGTTGGCCCAGTACTTCATCACCCTCCTGCTCAGCACCTTCTCCTCCTCAGTGAGGGGCACTGCTGAGGGGAGGGGGCAGGGTCAGCTCGGGCCACCCCAGTCCTACTGCCCCATCATGCACCACGCTCCCAGCCCAGGCGGAGCTTGACTCTGAGCTGTCCCGGGACCGGCATCTGCCTCTTCCTTCATTCCCTGGGGGGCTGGGAATGCCCAGCATTCTCTTCCTCAGCTCAGCCTCTAGGTCACTGGACACCTGCTCATTTCTGGTCCAGAAAATCTTTCTTCTTCTGACTCATGGAAGTCATTTAGGAGACAAATACGCTTTCAAAATACCTGCCCCTGCTTCCCCAGGGTGGAGGAGTCAGGTTGTGGGATGGGAAAGAAAAGGGGGAAAGGGGCATTGTGACCCCGCCCACAAGCCCAGCCTTAGCTCATGGGGTCCTTGCACGGGCAGTATCTTGGGGCTGTGGAGGAGGGAGCCAGGAGCCCCACCATCGGTTTTGAATATCTCTGTACAACAGCTTGCATGGTCCCTCTGTCTATTCCATTCTGTTGGTCGTAGATGCCCATGCTCTGGGGAGTGAGAGGAGAGTCTCAGGTTGGGTTGGGTGGTTCTGGAGCTGAGTAACCCCGCTATCCACGCTGGACACATAGAGGCCTGGAATCGGGCCTCACCGAGGGGATGATCCAGCCATACTCATCGTTGTTTACACCAATGATGCTGGGGACGGGTCGGAAGTCGGCCGAGGACAGCAGCTCCTGGGGGTGCCTGGGCAGGAAGGCCCCGTCCACCACAGCAGGGATGATCTTGAGGGCCTGGGGACCTCAAGTCAGGGGACAGAGTCAGGTCCCAGACCTTCTCTGATGCCTTCCAGCCTCCCTGGCTCTGCCCAGCAGCTCACACCCACCCTCAAGAGGCTGGGATGTCCTCACCTCCACTTCCCATCCAGGACCATGAGGACAGCAAGGCATGGAAATGAGGTGCCTGCCCAGGGAGGATGATGGGCACTTGGGCCCTCTGCCCCACTCCCGCCATCCCCTGTGAATTCAGCCTGACTTGGTGATGGCCTGCATCTCCTCTGCACTCTTGCCCCGCAGGCAGTCCACGAAGGCCTTGGAGTTCTCATGGTCACAGGCAGACAGGTTGGCCACCATCTGTACAGGGACCAAGCAGGGGCTCAATCATCCTTGCAGGGAGGGAGTGGGATTTACCCAAGGCCCTGGAGGGAACAGGTGCACCCCAGATGTCACAGGATATTGTATGCTATTTGTCTGGTTCTTTAAAAACAAACATATCTTTTAATTCATGAATGTTTTTTATAAGGACTTATTCATTTATTTGAAAGGCAGAGTTAGGGAGAGAGGAGACACACACACACACACGAGAGAGAGAGAGAGAGAGAGAGATCCTCCAACCGCTGGTTTATTCCACAAACGGCTGCAATAGCCAGGACTGGGCCAGGAGCTTCTTCTGGGTCTCCTACATGGATGCATGGGCCCAAGGATTGGGCTGTTGCTGCTTTCCCAGGCATATTACCAGGGAGCTGGATAGGAAGCGGAGCAGCCAGGACTCAAACCTGCACCTGTATGGGAGCTGGCCTGCAGGACACAGCTTTAACCCACTGAGCCCCTGCGCTGGCCCTGACTGCAGTTTTGTTGTTGCCCTAAATTCGGAGGTGCCAGTCAGGGTGACCAGCTCAGCTGCTTAGATGGTTGTGCCCTCCCTGGAGGTCCCCAGGGAGACAGCGTGGAGAGCACAAGCAAACTGAATCACTGCAATTGCAGAGCTGTGTGAATGCCGACCCCTCCACCCTTCACAATTCCTGGCCAGGCGCCAGTTCCGAGGCTCCCCGGTGGTCCTTGCTACGCTCATTGGATAGACAGAGTAACAGAGGCGCTAAGAGACAAGAGGTGAGGCAGCGGGTCGGGGCTTCTGCAGTGTAGGCGACTCACTGTGGAGATCACGTCAGACGAGTTCATGATGAAGCAGGGGAGCAGGACCACCCCACTCTGCAGGATGGCTCCGTGGAAGAGTCCTTGGGACATGGGTGACAGCGCATGCGCAGACACACTTATGCCACCCGCAGACTCGCCAAAAATGGTGACCCGGCCAGGGTTGCCTCCAAAGTGGGCGATATTCTGCTGGACCCAGCGCAGCGCGGCCACTTGGTCCAGGTAGCCCCAGTTGCCGGTGGCGTGCTGGTCTCCAGTGCTGAGAAGAGGCAGGGACAGGGGTCACAGGCCTTTCATGGTGCCACTCATCCTGCAGTGCCCACCCCAGCCCCGGTCTCACCTGAAGAAGCCCAGGACTCCCAGGCGGTACTGGATGGTGACCACCACCACGTTCTCAAATGCCGCCAGCACAGAACCATCATACATGGAAGCCATGCCTATAACCAGTGCACCTCCATGAATCCATACCATCACCTGGGGAAAGTCAAGGCCAATACCACAAGGTTCCCATGCAGCCACCTGGACTACCCAGCAGTTGGCTCTGTGCACCTGCTCGTGGAGACAGAGCTCCAGCAGGGGGCAGGACCTGGGCCCTGTTTCAGCAGGAGGAGCTGGCCTTCCATTCTTTTTGCTCCACCTTGTGTATTAAAGCCTGGTTCCATTACTCCCAGAACTCCTTGTGAGGTGTCAAGGAAATGTGTGTCCCCTGGTTGTCCCACACGACATTAATCAAAAGTGTCCTGTGAGTGCATGTGGATTCAATTGCTTTACTGTTATCATTGACCCTCCAGATAGTCCATGGCTGGGTCTTTGATGACCTCCAAGTGCAGGCCTTCGGCTCCTGAGTGGTCTTCCTGTACCTGAGCTGGCTGGGTGGGTCCTAGGTCTGTCCCAGGGCCACAACCTCTGACTTCCAGGAGCCCCGAGGCTCTGCGACTCATTCTCTCAAGGGTCAGGTGCCCACCTGGGTAAGAAGCATTTCTTGGCTGATACTGAGAGGCTCCTCAGCAGATCACAGACCGTGTGGCCCCTACCAATCCTATCCTTTCTCATCTTGTAGCAGAGGAATTTCCCCCACCCCGGCCGACCCTGCCCCACACTCACAGGCAGGTCAGAGCCCTCACGGGCACGTGCAGGCGAGTAGATGTTGAGGTACAGGCAGTCCTCGGACACGGGGATGGACGGCAGGGTCAGATTCACCAGTTTCACAGTCTGTGTATTCATTGCAGCAATGTCTTGCAGACACCTGGTGACCGCCCACATGAGAAAGTCAGTCCAGGGTTAGCCAGGGGCCAAACCAGATCCTGGGTCTGGACTTTCTCCCTGCCAACCTCGGTCCTCCCTCCCCGATGCCCTGCTCACACACAACCTTTCTCCCATGTCTCTTCCCATCAAGTTATAGGCCACAGGCTCTGGGAAGCTGCTGTGGGTTTCTGGGGAGGTCTCAGTGTTGTCGGGGCTCTGGAGCCCACTGCCTCGGAGCTGGGAAACCTTGATTTTAGGGGACTCTGTGAAAACCACTGACGACGTGTGATGACATTCACTGCTGTATCCCGGTACCCATTCAGGCCTGGAACAGGGCACAGCCCACACACAGGGGCTGCAGGAACAGACAGATGGAACTGCTCATGGAAGGGCAGTTCTCATCCTACACACACACTCTCAGGGAGCCTCATCACTCCAACACAGTCTGCAGTTCTAAGGAGAAAAAAAAATCCTGGGGCCAACACTGTGACATGAGCAGATAAAGCCACAATCAATAAATAAATCTTTAAAAAACAAATCCCTTGGCCACTGGCACCTGGCTCAGTGACTTTGGACATTGTCCCCAGGCAGCCACCACTGCTGCCTCCTCAGGGACCTGCAGGATCTGCTGCTGGAGTCAGGGGCTGCTGCCTGCCTCGCGGAGCCACCTGAACCCGTCCTGGGGACAGCGCCCCGACTGAAGAGTCTCTGCTCGTTCTTCAGTCCCTGGAGCTGATGTCCTCTGAATGGCAAGCCAGAGCCAGGATCCTGGCAAAGCCACTGCACCTCTCCCCTCCAGCCATAGATGACTCATCGGAAAATGCTCATGGGAATCTGCTGAACACGGAGGGAAAACAGACTGGAGTGTGGATGAACAGACAACCGTGCCTGGCCCAGAGTGTAGAGGCTGGAGCTTCCCTGTGCCCCTGGGAGCACTTACATGGCTGGGTGGGAGGTCCCATCCCTCACTCCACTCCAAGCTTCAGCAGGTTCAGGAGGTGCAAACCGCAGCGGCCCCAGAGGTGGCTTGGCAAAGGGAATTCCCAGGAAGGTGTGGACGCCCGCATCGGTGCCTTGCACGTGGACCAGGCTCCCGCGCACCTGCCCCGTGTGCGTGTTCCGGATGGGGCTGGCAGAGTCCTGGCCTGTGGGCAGAGAGGCGCATCAGGTGGGGCTCCCCATCAGCTGCCCTCCCACACTGCTGCTGCGGCCTCTCCGTGGCATCGGCACCTTGGCCTTGCCAAGGCCTCGGACCTACAAACACTGACCTGACCAATGTCCTGCATGAGAAACTCTCTGCCATCTCCCAGCCAGCAGTGCTGTCCCTGGGCCCAGCCCAGGACATCCCACACTCACGAGGCTCCTGGGGTCCTAGCACCATCCCTGAGCACTAGGAGTTCAGCGGCAGGTGACAGCCCTGGGGGCGAGGAGAGCGTCCTTTCTGCTGACTGCCCTCAGTCACAGGAGGTAGAGCTGTGAGCACCAGACTGACCAGGCTGCCCTGCTAGGAGGCTCATGCTCCAGGGGCAAGAAGGGAAGAAAGGAAGCGTCCTCTAGGGGGCGGTGTGGAGGGGCTCAGGTGCCTCCACAGCCTGCATGGCCAACATCCCATATCACAGCTCCATCCTGACTGCTTCATCCAGGATCCAGCTCCCTGATCCAGGTTCACTGATGCTCCCAATGCGGCCCCTCATGACCTATGTTGTGCCACGAATCACATATGAAAAGGTCGAGATGTTCTACGGTGAGGACTCAGCACCACATGCTGGTCTTCCCAAAACAAGAAAAAACAGAAGCAGAACCCTAACAGCTGAACCTGGTGGAGCCTCTAGGCTAGAATTCCTGTGTACACAGGGTAAGGGGTTAGAGGAACAGCCAGAAGGCCCCACAGGGACGGTGCCTCCCTCTCCAGAGAGAGCCAGGGGTAAACCGGTTTCTTCATCAGAAGGAATCAGGAGGAAGAGCACAGCAAGGCGGGGGGGGGGGGTTGAAGGTGAGGGAGACTCAGAAACACACGGCCAACCACACAGGTGTGCAGAGCGCTGGGCGGGGGTGGGGATGGGAACCTCTGGGCATGGCTGGAGTTAGGGAATGGGACAACTGCTCTGGGAACCCGACGGGCAGTCCTTCAGCACTTACCCTTGGAGCCACACCCAGCTTGCAAGTCCCACACTAGGCAGAAGCCCAAGGTTAAGTGCAAACACCGGTGAGACCCCTGGCACAGCAGTACCAAGGCAGCCGGGATGCTCCCCTCCTAACACAGCGGGCGACTGAGGGTGACCCATGGAGGGGAGATCTCTTTCTCACTCTGTCTCTCCCTCTTTCCCTGTCTCTCTGCCTTCAGACCAGCAGAAATCAATCATCCCCAGCCCATGAATGCTGACTCCTCCCCGGGGAGGAACCTCCCATGTCACAGTAGGCGATGCCCGGCCACAAGGTGTGCTCTGGGCTCCTGGGTCAGGGAGAGCAAAGCCTGGTCCCAGAGGGGGGTGTGTAAATATCGCCTCTGTTCTGAACTGGTTCTAGCGTGGGGTCACATTTGCCCTGAAACCATAGCCTGCAAACGTCTCTTCCAGGTGCACGGGATCAGAGGAGACCCTGGGTTACAGATGGACTTCTGCACTGGCATTGTTGTACCTGAGCGAGTATGAACAAAGGAGCTCCACACATTGATAAAATGTGATGGTCCTTTATTTGCCAGCGGTGGAGAGTGGGCTCATGCCCTAAAGAACTCTCGACCCTGAAGCCCAAAGCAACAGGGTTTATAAAGGCAAAAACCACAAAATCGGGAGGGGAATACATGGTTGCTAGGATCAGGGGGAATACATGGTTACTGGGGTCAAGCTGACCTAAAACCTATGCGAAACTAGTATCAATTATAATGTTGACAATACCAGTTACAATCTTAACAATTCCAATTATAATCTTGACATTAATCCAGGTATTGGTTTTAATCATATGTAGGACATAGACAAGTTACATTTTTATCATTAACCCAGGTGTAGCCTATCCACTTCCAAGCTTGAGCGATCATGCTGGGGTTTCTATGCTCTGCCAAGTGTGATGTAGTGGACTGCTATTGTTTAACTGTTTTAGATCATAGTTTCAGACCAGAGTCTCACGGTGGGGGGGTGCACCTTCCCAGAATGCAGTCTCAAATGCTCCAAAATGGAGTCCCTACTGTCAAGGTGCTACTTCAGCATCAGGGGCTTTGTATTTTGCAGGTCAGTTACCACGACTGGGGCCTCCTGTTGGGGACAAGGGGCTGCTCTGCCAAGGGTTTGCAGCCCTGGAGACAAATGGTGCCAGGGCAGGTTTCTCACTGTCGTGGTCACTTGCTCTGGCAGCCTCGAGCCCAGGGAACGTCCCAGTTCCCACGCCGCTGCCTATCTCCCAGGCTGCAAACCACAAGCTGCGCTGCTGAGAAACCCTTATGCTGTGCTCAGTCCTCTGTGTCCGGGGACTCGGGCAGCCACGACCCTCCCCAGCCTCAGGGGCCAGCGCTATCACTTCTACAAGCTACAGCCGCCCAGGTGCTGCCCTCCCGCGGCCGCAGTCTCTAATTGCGGGATTGGGCAGATCTGACCCGGGTTCCTGTAGCCGCCCCCGGGATCCTGACCTTGTGCCAGGACCAGGAGGAGCAGCAGGAGCCCGCAGGCCATGGCGCGGAGCCGCGCACCCTGTCAGTGTGTCTCCATCATTGAGGCAGGTCCGCATGTGCAGCTCTGCGCCCAGAGGCTGGCCGTGAGTAGGTGGGGGTGGGGGGGTTAGGGGGGGAAGAGGGGATACAGGGGCGAACCTGGGACCAGCCCAGGATGGGCAGGGAACTGGCGGGGCGCGCCCCGGGGGCGGGGCTTGGGGGCCTTGCAAGAGAGCAGGACTGAGAGGACAGGGCCTAGTGGGGTCCCTGGAGGGGCTGCCTCCCCTGGCTCCTGGCTCCTCCCCTGGCTCCTCCCCTGGCTCCTGCCTCCCCTGGCTCCTGCCTCCCCTGGCTCCTGGCTCCTCCCCTGGCTCCTGCCTCCCCTGGCTCCTGGCTCCTCCCCTGGCTCCTGCCTCCCCTGGCTCCTGGCTCCTCTAGGTGCCCAATCCCTCTCCTCAGTCCTGGAGTCACCAAGTTTACTGTCCTCGCCGGCTGACTCAAGGATAGTGTAGGGATGGACAGCAAGCAGCAATGGGCTGTGACTGGACGCCCAGGAGGCCGTCTCTGAGAATATATTTTTTTTAAAAAACATTTATTTATTTATTTATTTATTTATTTGAAAGGCAGAGTTACAGAGAGTCAAGGAGAGATAAGAAAGTGATTTTTTTTGTTTGTTTTAAGATTTGCTTATTTTACTTGAAAGTCACAGATACACAGAGAGAGAAGGAGAAGTAGAGAGAGAGAGGGAGAAGTAGAGAGAGACAGGTCTTCCATCCACTGGTTCACTCCATAGATGGATGCAACGGCCAGGCTGCGCCGATCTGAAGCCAGTTGCCAGGAGCTTCCTCCAGGTCTCCCATGTGGTAGCAGGGGTCCAAGGCCATCCTCCACTGCTTTCCCAGGCCACAGCAGAGAGCTAGATCAGAAGTGGTGCAGCCAGGTCTTGAACCGGTGCCCATAGGGGATGCCAGCATTGTAGGCAGCGACCTTACCCACTATGCCACAGCTCTGGCCCCAAGGGAGAGATTTTATATCATCTGCTTCACTCCCCAAACTTCTGGGCCTGGACCAGACCAAAGCCAGGAACCAGGAGATTCTTCTGCATCTCCCAGGTGAGTGCAGAGACCCAAGCAATTGGGCCTTCAACTGCTGCTTTCCTATGTGCATTCCCAGGGAGCTGAAGCAGAAGTGAAGCAGCCAGGATTAGGCTTTGTGCCTACATGTGATGAGGGCACTGCAGATGGTGGCTTAACGTGCTGTGTCACACTGCCGGCCCCAGGGAACCCCTGAGCAACTGCTGTCACATTTCCTGGATTCTGGAAGCTCCTCCTTGGTTTCAAGTCTGGTTGTCCACTGGGTCCCAGGCCCCTCCTCCATCCTTTCCTGACTCTGCCCATCCCCTTCCTGCTCACTCAGGGTCCAGGTTTTGAGAGGCAGTGACCATGGCACTAAGGGCTGAACCCAATGTGTGCTGTGTCCCCAGCTTCTTCTGAGACACAGTTCTGTTCTCTCCTTGACAGTGACAACCTGCTGGTCCAACCTGATATGTGGCAACCAGGCAGGAAGAACAACGGGAACTGGGGAGCTGGAACTTTGCCAGCCCTGCATTGTAACTTTATCCCTTTGCTTGTCAGTCTTTTACACCACTTTCCCAGGATGCACCTGTGTCTCAGCTGGGACCAGGTGGGAGAAGCCATGATGGAAACCTGGAAGTGACATTCTGGATGGAGGGCCCATGACAATCCCTTCAATATTCCCACAGGTGAGATCCCACCCCACTGGGTTATTCATTTAGGGCACCGCCCCCTGGGATGAGAAAGGGGAGGGCGCTCTCTGCCCCTGGCTGTGCTTGGGAATCCTCCTTGGGCTGCCTCTTCCTCTCTTCCCTCCTAGGCAACCCTGGCCCATTCCTGCTGAGTGTCTCTCCGTGTGTGGCGGCCTCAGTAGGCGTGCAGGTGTGGTCACGCTCGCTCTCCTTGAAATAAAAGCTGCTTGTGTGCACTGCCTGTGGCTGCTGCTGCTTGTGTCAGTAGGAAGTCAGAAACTTAGTCTGTGTGTGTGTGAGAAAGGACTGCACCCCAGCACCCACTGTGGAAGCCGCAGAAGCCCAGCATCCTGCACTTCACATCCTGCCCAGACCCTGACAACCTCCCAGGTGGTACCAGCCCTTCCCCCAAGGAAAGCTCCAGGGAGAACTCCCTGCTCAGGACCAGATGGGTTACCTGACCTGCTAACACGGGGCAACAAAACCTCAGATGCCAAAGGGAAGCCCCTCTGCTCTGCACAGTGCCAGCAAATCTGGGGAGGAATTTTCTGATTTTCACCCAACAAACCCTTCCTGGGGCCCCCACCCTTTGTCCTGGAGAAGGGGGGGGGGTGGGTAAACAGGTTCCCTTAGAAACCTGTTATTCCAAACAGACTGCACTCAGCCCTCTGCCTCCCTGCTGAGCCCCACCTGGCCTGCCCAGGTGTACTCTCCCCATTCATCCCTGTCACCTCGCTCTCCCCCGGTCCCAGTGACTGGCGCTCTCTCTCTGTCCCTTCATTTCTGACAGATGCCCTGTCCCCAACAAAGCCTTTGCTCTCTGTCTCACGCCTGAATTCTTCCTTGTGTGAAGACGAGAACGCCATGGCTTCCACGGCCTTGTCTCCAGTGACATTTCAATTTCTCATCTCCGTGAGGACAAGAACCTTGAGTACAATGTAAGACCCAGGGCCCACACCTCCCCCACTGGGCTCCCAGCAGGGTAGGTGTGGTCCTGTGATAGCAGGGGGGGGGGGGGGGGGGCTGGGAGTCAGCCTGAGTGTAGGAAACATCAGGCTCCCTGCAGGAAGGAGGAGCAGCCTGGGCCCGGGAGCACCCAGGGGACGTGGACCCTGGCTCATGAAGGCTGACTCTGTGCCTCCTGAGAACTGGCCTTGACCTCTGCTCAGCCCAGGGCTCTCTCAGCCACTATGGCCAGGGTTAGTCCAGGCCAGATCCAGGGGGAAAAACATTATCTTGAGACACCTGAGCCTGGATCAAGGAGCCACTTTTTAAAAGAGGCCTCCATCTTATACCTTGGGCCTGACCAGGCCCTGAACCCTGAGCCAGAAGCTCCTAAAAGTAAATAAATGAACTCCGCTTGCAATAAACTCTCCTAGCACAGCCAATTAGCAGATAACAGAGAAATACCTAGAGTGTCTGGTGTCTTCTCAAATCAATTAAGGTGACTGATAACTTTCCGAGATTCTGCAGTTTGGCACTACACCCCAGCAGCTCAGACCCTATACTTATCCAAGCAATTTAAAAGACATCAACCCCAAAGCCATCCAACCACCTTCACTAGGTCCATTCCCGCCACTGGATGCACTAATTAATTCTAAGAGATGTTTTTTGCATTTCCCGTGGGATGAGATGATTTGCTAAATGGTACCATAATGTATAGAATGTCTCTGAAAACCCCATAAAAACCCCGTTAACTGAAGGGCCGGGGCTCTCAATTCAAATCCGCTGCATCGGTGATAGTTGAGAGCCCAGGCCCGGACCTGTAATAAAACTCATGTGTTTCACAGCAGTATCGGTTCCTGGTGGTCTTTGGGGACAATCGAACTGGGCATAACACCCCCAATCCCCAGGGACCTGGGACCCTCTGCCCTTCCTCCTCTGTGGGGACCTCACCAACATGCATGTGTTCTGTCTCATGTGATAGCCCCCTCAACCCTGGCACACACAGGGGCCCTGGGCATGTGTGACACATGGAGGGTGGTCACACATGATACATTACCCTCAGAGCTTCCCCGTGACAGCGACGAACAAAACAGCCCAGGTTGCCCTGTCCCCACATGGGGCTGACGCTAGGGGGAGGTCATTGAGTCTCCTGCTTCTGGAAACCCGTTTTCCACCCCACCTGGCCTGCAAGGTGGCCTGGCCGGACCCCAGACAGGTGCTCAGGGCTGGGCTGGGCAGGGCTCAGAGTGACTGCGGTGCCCCTTCCTGACATCTTGTCTGCAGGAACCCCAACGGCGAGGGCCTGCTGCACTGGCCCGTGTTCGACCAGGACGAGCGATACCTGCAGCTGAACGTGCAGCCTGCAGTGGGCCAGGCCCTGAAGGCCCGCAGGCTCCAGCTCTGGATAAAGACCCTGCCCCAGAAGATCCAGGAGCTAATAGAGTCTCAGCAGGAGCATGCAGAGCTGTAGTTCCCTGTGTCAGGGTGGCCAGGGGACTCCAGAGCAGGCGGGGGCCTCCCTGATGTGCCCACCCACAGCCACAAAGGAGCCATTCATTCAACAATTCACGTGGCCATGCATTCATGTGCCCTTGTCCATTCAGTGAGCTTTGATTTATCTACCACATGAAGTCCATTCCCAAGCCTGCCCAGAGTCCTCTTGTGAGACCCACTCAGTACACCCCACCCCCCCCAGCACTGTGCTAGGCGACACCAGTGGAAGCCCACCCTCCTCAACACCCACCCTCTCTCTCCCCTCCACTCCTCTCCTCCAAAGGCTTTCCCCACCTGCAGGGAGGTGCTTTAGGGATTGTTGCACACCCCTGGGTGCCGGAAACCCTCCTCCTCCCAGCATGCCCTGTGACCTCACATCTGTAAGTGGCCAGCAGAGGACCCAGACACCAGGAGCCACCGTGGCCTCGTCCCTGCAGCCCGCCATGAGTGATGTCTTCCAATCCCATCCATGCAGCCACAACTGAAAGGTTGAATTCCTTTCTATGGCAAAGTAATATTCCTTTGGGTATATGTAACATATTTTCTTTGTGTAGTCACCTGTCAACAGATACCCAGTAACCTGGTTACTTCCACATCGTGGACACAGTGACTATTTGCTTCAATAAAAATGGAAGTATAGGTGTATCTTTGTTATACTACTTTCAATTCCTTTGGATATACATGCAACCATAGCACTTGTAGAATGGGGAGTAGTTCTGGAAACTCCTACAGTTCTCCACAAGTCTCTTTTTTTAAAGATTTTTATTTATTTATTTATTTGAAAGTCAGAGTTGCACAGAGAGAGAAGAGGCAGAGAGAGAGAGAGAGGTCTTCCATCCAATGGTTCACTCCCCAACTGGCTGCAACGGCTGGAGCTGCACTGATCCGAAGCCAGGAGCCAGGAACTTCTTCCCGGTCTACCATGTGGGTACAGGGGCCCAAGAACTTGGGCCATCTTTTACTGCTTTCCCAGGCCACAGCAGACAGCTGGATCGGAAGAGGAGCAGCAGAGACTGGAACTGCTGCCCATATGGGATGCCGGCGCTTCAGGCCAGGGCATTAACCTGCTGCACCACAGCGCCAGCCCCTCCACGAGTCTCCTAATTCACATTTCCACGAACAGTGCAGAAGAGCTCCCTCACTCCATATCCTTGCCAGCACTTGTAACTTTCTGTCGTTCTCATAATAGTTATTCTGTTACGAGATCTCCTTGTGGCTTCATTTCACACTTTCCAGGTAATCAGTAATGCGGAGCTCTTTTGTCATACGCCTGTTGGCTTTTTTACACCATTTTCGAGTAATATCTTTTCAGAATATTTGTCCATTAAAACACTTTTTTTTTTTTAATTTGCCAAGTATGCCACAGAAAGAGAGCGAGCAAGCTTCCACAGGCTGAGTCACTTCCCAAATGTCTGCAGTTTGCCTGAAAATCAAAGGTGGGAGCCAGGACCATCCAGGTGTCCCATGTGGGAAGCAAGGATCCAATACGTGAAAGTCAATACTGCTGCCTCTGGGGTTTGTATTACCGGGGAGCTGGAGTCAGGAGTTGGAGCTGGGCATCACGTCCAGGCGCTGCCAATGGGATGAGGCTGTCCTACCCGGCACCTTAGCTGCCAGGCCAAATGGCTACCCTGACGCCCATTTCTTGAATCAGTTGAGTCGGCTTTTTGTTGCTGAGGTTCTGGATGTGAATTAATCTCTTCTCAGGTGAACAGTCTGATATATTTTCCCCATTCTGCTGGTTGTTGCTCCTCTCAGTTGATTCTTTGGGATGCAGAAGCTTCCTTGTTTGATAGAATTCCATTTGTCTAGTAATGCTTTTGTTGCCTGTGTTTTTGGAGCCTTACCCAAAAAACCCTTTCCCTAACCAACATCACAAAGGGTTTCCATTCATTATGTTTTCTTTAGTAGTTTCATAGTTTTTGGCCTTACATTACTCAAATCAACTTTTTGAGTTGATTTTAATATATATATGACCAGTTTCATACTTCTGTATCCAGTTTTCTTAATTATTTATTGGAGGCCAGTGCTACGGCTCAGTAGGCTAATCCTCCACTTGTGGCGCCGGCACCCCAGGTTCTAGTCCTGGTCGGGGCGCCAGGTTCTGTCCCGGTTGCCCCTCTTCCAGTCCAGCTCTCTGCTATGGCCCAGGAAGGCAGTGGAGGATGGCCCAAGTGCTTGGGCCCTGCACCTGCATGGGAGACCAGGAAAGGCACCTGGCTCCTGGCTTCAGACCAGCACGATGTGTCGGCCGCAGCGCGCCGGCCACAGCGGCCATTGGAGGGTGAACCAATGGCAAAAAGGAAGACCTTTCTCTCTGTCTCTCTCTCCACTGTCCACTCTGACTGTCAAAAAAAATTATTTATTGGAGAACCTGTCATTTCTCCAATGTCCAGTTCTTCCCCCAAGATAATCTTCTTCTGGACAAAGGGTTTGCTGGATACAAAATAGGTACAATTCCTCCAAGGCTGTGCTGTTGTTGTACCCAGACAAGCTAAAACAGAGGAGTGCCTCACATTGAAAGAATCTGACGGTCCATTATCGCCTGTAGTTGAAAGCAGGCTCATGCCCTAAAAAACTCTCAACCCCGAAGCTCAAAGCTTTGATAAAGGCAAGAACCACAAGGAGGGGAGGGGAATACATGGGTGCTAGGGCCGAGATGACCTAAATCATACATGGGACTTCTACCAGCTACAAGCGTGACATTAGGGTCCAGGTGTTTTGAGCGTGAGCAATCAAGCTAGGGGGATTCTATGTTCTGCCAAGCATAATGTGGTGGACTGCTGTTGTCTCAGATACAGACCATAGTCTCACGGTGGGGGGTGCTTTTCTTTCCTTTCTCATCTGTCAATGAAATGGAGACCCTGCTGTCAGGGTGTCACTTCATTATCAGAGCGGGTGGCCTTCTTGGCGCCAGGCAGAGAGGATTCTCCTGGGGTGCTTTCCTTACGGGGTTGGGGGGAGGCCGAGAGCCCCTATGAAGTCACTGGAGTGTGGGCAGGGCTGTGTAGTGCAGACGCTGGGCTGCTTGCCGGGCATGCTGCCCAGGCTGCTGCAGTCCTCCGGCAGGCGCTCTGTGTGCCCAAGGCCCCTGCCACACACGTAGGCTAATTCCTGTCTTCCTGCCTAGCAGTCGGACTAGCAGGCTTTCATGGTTTGTCAAGTGGAGAAAGGCCCCAGATGTCGGCAGGAGGTAGAACACAGAGAACTGGGGGGGTGTGGGGGGGAGGGAAGGAGGTGTCCTTAAGTGCCCCAGTCACCTGTGAGTTTGAAAAGCAAGGCTGTGACTGAGTAGGGAGGGGGCCCACGGAGACCCTCAGAGCGTGGACTCCAAGGAAAGAGGGACCATGGGACCCAGTAAACTACCAGTCCTAGAGCCAGGGAGGAGGTCCCAGGACTGGGGACAAGTCACACCTCCCAGGCTTTTCTCAAGAGCTGTCCTTCACCCCACTTGAAGGCCACCCCATTTCTCTGTGGGAGCCCGACCTAGCACCACCTACCAGAAGCCCTCCAGGTTGTTCCAATAACAGCTCCTCGGCAGCCCCGCCCCCAACACCTTCTTGGGCCAGTGAACTCCGTGACTCCAAGATTGAAGAGAGGGTTCCAGGTACCGCGCAGTGGCGGGGACTGGGTGGAGGCCACCACGCCGCGACCTGCGGTCCCCGGGGGGCCGCAGGTGACCTCTGCCCACTCAGTCCCGCTCTCCCGAGCCCCGCCCCCGCGGCACGCCCCGCCTGCTCCCCGCCCAGGCCAAACTCCGGCCTGAGCGAAGCCCTGATCCACCCCTGGAGCGCCTGGCGCAGCCCTGGGGGCCACAGCTGCGCACAAGCAGACCTGCCTCGGACCATGGGGCCGCACCGACGGGGCGCACAGCTCGGCGCCATGGCCTGCGGGCTCCTGCTGCTCCTCCTTGTCCTGGCCCATGGTGAGGCTCCCTCGGGCGGCGACAGGGACCAGGGTTGGATCTGCCCAATCCCGCAGTTAGAGCCTGCGGCCGCGGGAGGGCAGCACCTGGGCTGGTGGAGCGGGCGGAGGTGACAGCGCCGGACCCGCGTGCCAGGGGTGAGCCCCTGAGGCTTGGAGAGGGTCGGGGCTGTCCAAGGCCCCAGACACAGAGGAGTGAGCCCAGTACGGCAGCTCTGAGCAGCGCTGGTCTGGGTCAGCAGCCCCGGGACAGGCGGAGGCGTGGGAACCGGGGCCGTTTTCCTCCAGGGCTTGGGTCTGGAGCTGGCAGAAGGAGTCACGACCACAATAAACCTTCCCGCTGCTGCTGGCTCTGAGAGTCAACCCCTTGGCCTGATGTGCCTCCTAGTCCTCTCCAACGAGGGCCCCAGGCAAGGTTACCGCCAGTCTGGGAATTCGGAAGCCCCCAGCTCCCCACAGCAAAGCTGATCCAACGGCCAGCAGGTCCTTCTCAGTCCCTGCACCTGACCTGGGGCTAAGGTTCACCTTGACCTCCAGGGCTATGCAACCATGGTAGCCTTTGGTACAGATTTTATCAGATCCCAGTATCTCTCCCTCATCCTGCAGTTTAGTTGTCCCTCACCTATAACTAACATCTCAGTGCTAGCCTCCTTGCAGCACCCAGATTGCAAAGTGGAGAGTTCATTTTCCCCCTTACAGCTGAAAGAACTGAGGTCCAGGAGTTAGACTTCAGCTGCGATGTTTGTCAGGAAGTCACCAGCCCTGATCAAACACAGAACCCATCTAACCATGGACCTGGATGGACAGGAGCCCACCTTTGCCATTCCAAAGGGAACATGCTCACCACCATCACTGACCAATCAAAGGAAGTGGGCTAGCCAGGGGCCCCTGCGAGCTGAGCTGGCACTGCTCATTGCTGGCTTTTGAACTTGAAGATTGCTGGCCTTGCCACCCTTGGAGAGACCGGGAATTAAGTGCTAGCCCTGTGGCTCCTTGCTCTGCGCTTGGCAGTGAATACCTGTGTGTCTTTCCCACCACCCTGGTGTTAGCGGTTGGCTTACTGTGCACCAGGCAAGGGACCCCAGTGTTGGGGTTCTATGGTGACTCCTCCAAGCAGCTTCAGGACTATTCTACAGCAGCTGTGTGGGCAGAGTCCCCAGCCCTTGATCCTGTCACACAAAACGCACGACTTGTAGGACCTGACTCTCTCCAGCTACCCTTTCCCAATCTCTTCTTCCCAGCAAAGAATCAACCTTTATCTGCCCTTTCCAGGCTCTCTGAGCTGACAAGGATCTTTTAGGAAGAAGGATCTGCATGTTTAAAATAGTGGTTTGGCTTGGATCCATCTCCATAAAGAATCATTGACAAGTCACAGGGAGTCGCTCTTCTTCTGTCCCAGCTGGTCCTGGCTCCTCTGCGGGGACCATTAAGGTCCCAGAACCTTAGACATAATGCCTCAGAGTGTCCTCAGAGGTCGATATGCACTCACAGACGTGAGTGCGGGCAACCTCTCTCCGTGAGGGAAGAAGAGTGGCTGCCCAACCCCCGAAGTTGAGGTCATCCCTCACCGCCACCACCACCACACTGGGGACCATGCCCCCAGCGTGGAGCTCTGGGGACCACACCCATAGCTAACCCGGAGCATTGTGCCCCGACCCCCATGAGTCTTTCTTACAATGGAGAAAGCGTTCATTTCATGCCAATAGTCTGCAAGTGTTTATCTCAGTCCACAATGACTCAGAAGTCCAAGGTCCCAAGTCCCATCGGAGGCCCAAGGCAAACTATGGTAACTGTGAACCGTGAAGCAAACAACTCGTGTGCTTCCAAGCAATAGTGGTACAACAGGCACCATAGGTGATCATTCTTCTGCCAAGGGGGAAACACAGGCAAGAAGAAACGGCTCACAGGTCCCAAGTCCAGAACCCAGCAGAGCAATTGCTTTGAAACTCCAAGGCCAGAACCTCATGTACACTACAGTGGGGGGGGGAGGGTGAGCCCCCAGGGCTTTTGGCTTTGCTGGCCACAGGTATGAAGCTGCTGCTGCTGCAGGGGGGAGGTGAGAGAGAGAGGGAGAGAGAGGTCAGCTCACACTAGACTTGTTCCGGGCTCTTGCTTCCACATGTGAATGAATTCCGGGAGACGCAGATAATGGGGAGCAGGGATATGAGGTTTATTTGAAGACAAAGGGGAAGTACACACTCAGGAACGTGGGCAATCTCAGGAGAAAATGAGTGTTGCAATTTGCAAGACTCAGTGTTGTCCTTCTATAGGATGGGTGGTGCCCAAGGCAGGGCCTAATTGAATATTTAATGAAAGCAGAGGTTTGGGCAGGGCTACAGCGCACGGAGTTCTCTCTAGGAGTTGCACGATGTCTGGTGCACATGTGGCTTCAGGGCATGCATTGGAATCTAGGAAGCATCGTGGGGTCTGGTGCATGATGGGAAGTGAACTCAGGTACATGATGGACAGTGGCTGTGCTGAACCTGCAACCATGACGGATCAGCACGGAAGGGGCTAGGGTCTGGGCGGTATAGCCCTCAGCTCCTTCTTGCTACTCCCCTGCCTACATCACTCTTTCAGGCGGTGTGTTGGTGCCCTCAGCTTCCCCTTCCTGGCACTGCACAGTGTGTGAGGTTCGGAGGAACAGGGCTACACAATTCCATAGCTCCCTGTGCATTCTAGTGGTAAATGTTGGCTGTGGCTTCTCCCCTGGAGGAGGACTCAGCCTGGCTCCCCAACTTTTCTTTGAAATCTCAGTGGAAGCCACCAAGACCCACCCCCACTGCCACCATAAGACGTGAATTGCGCACCTCTGCAAATGTAGCACCCGAGAGATGCCACCAAGGTCTGTGGGTCGCTCCCTTTGGGCACTTGTTAACAGGGCCGGAATAGCCACAGGACACTTCAGTGGAAAGCGAGGCAGTGACCATGGCCATTCTCTGGAGCCATTCTGCCCTGCCAGGCTCCTGTGCCCGTGCTAAGCGGGATGGCCCCGAAGGCTGCAGAATGTCCTGTTGTTCCGACGCGTAGTGCCTGGCTTCCTTCTGCAGGAATCTCTTTAGCAAGTGGTCCCTTGGCCACACCATGGTTGTTCTTTACACACTCCTTTGCTCTTTAGTGAGCAGGCTGTGAACTTCCCAAATTTTTAAACTGATTCCCTTTGTTGAGCCTCACGGTAAATCTCACTGAAAGTAACTACCAATACCCATGCACCTCCTCCTCCTTCTTCTTTTTTTTAAATATACTTTATTCTTTGTGAACCTTTCAAATAGCTGCACTCTTTGTTTTTTGTTTGTTTGTTTGTTTTCGGTTTTAGATTTATTTATTTGCTTGATAGACAGAGATACAGAGAGGCAGAAGCAGAGAGAGAGAGCTCTTCCATCCGCTGGTTCACTCCCCAGATGGCCTCAATGGCTGCAGCTGCGCTAATTCAAAGCCAGGAGCCAGGAGCTTCTTCCTGGTCTCCCATGTGGGTGCAGGGGCCCAAGGACTTAGGCCATTCTCCATTGCTTTCCTAGACCATAGCAGAGAGCTGCATTGGAAGTGGGGCTTCCGGGACTCGAACCAGCGCCCAAATGGAATGCCAGCACTGCAGGCGATGGCTTTACCCGCTATGCCACAGTGCAGGTCCCGCAGCTCCTTCTGTATATTTTGCTTAGAAATTTCTTTCACCAGGTATCCTAAGTCATCACTCTCAAATTCCTCCTTCTTCCATGAATCTCTTAAGACATAGACACAACTATTGGAAACTCCAGTTTCCAAAAAGGTAGCTGTCATTGTCAACATGGCAGGTGGCCTTACTGTCCACGTTTCTATCAGGGTGCTGGGCAGGGCCATCTAACCAGTCTCTGGCATTTTCTAGCCCCTTCCTAGTCTCTTCGTATCTGAGCCCTTGCCTGAAGCAGCCTTAGCCCTCCACATCCAGGGATGCAGGCTTTTCTAGCTTGTTCCTCTTCCAGCCTCTGCCCACTGCCAGTTCCGCAGCTGCACCCTCATTTTCAGGTATCGCTGCTCAGCTACAGTTTCGGGATCGTCGGAGGTTGTCGCATGCAGTCACCTTCCCCCCACAGCCACCGCCAACCTCATTCTTAGAGCCCAGCCACCTGCTTTCTGCCTCGGCCGTTTACTGATTCTGGATATTTCTTATAAATGGGTCATGAGTCAGCAGAGAGGTGGGGGGAGAGCATTTCAGGCAGGAAGCTGGTAAAGCCAGGTTTGTGGGTCTAGGGCCCTTGGCAAGGCCGAGGAACCGATGCCACAGAGACAGCCACAGCAGCAGTGTGGGAGGGCAGCTTCTGGGGAGCCCCACCTGATGTGCCTCTCTGCCCACAGGCCACGACTCTGCCAGCCCCATCCGGAACACGCACACGGGGCAGGTGCGCGGGAGCCTTGTCCACGTGGAAGGCACCGATGCGGGCGTCCATACCTTCCTGGGAATTCCCTTTGCCAAGCCACCTCTGGGGCCGCTGCGGTTTGCACCTCCTGAACCTGCTGAAGCTTGGAGTGGAGTGAGGGACGGGACCTCCCACCCAGCCATGTAAGTGCTCCCAGGGGCACAGGGAAGCTCCAGCCTCTAGACCCTGGGCCAGGTACGGTTGTCTGTTCACCAACACCCCAGTCTGTTTTCCCTCCGTGTTCAGCAGATTCCCATGAGTATTTTTCCGATGAGTCATCTATGGCTGGAGGGGAGAGGTGCAGTGGCTTTGCCAGGATCCTGGCACTGGCTTGCCATTCAGAGGACATCAGCTCCAGGGACTGAAGAACGAGCAGAGACTCTTCAGTCGAGGCGCTGTCCCCAGGACAGGTTCAGGTAGCTCCGTGAGGCAGGCAGCAGCCCCTGACTCCAGCAGCAGATCCTGCAGGTCCCTGAGGAGGCAGCAGTGGTGGATGCCTGGGGACAATGTCCAGAGTCACTGAGCCAGGTGCCAGTGGCCAAGGGATTTGTTTTTTAAAGATTTATTTATGCATTGATTTGAAAGTCAGAGTTACACAGAAAGAGGAGAGGCAGAGAGAGAGGTCTTCCATCTACTGGTTCACTCCCCAGTTGGTCGCACTGGCCAGATATGCATCAATCTAAGCCAGGAGCCAGGAGCTTCTTCAGGGGCTCCCACATGGGCACAGGGGCCCAAGCACTTGGGCCATCTTCTACTGCTTTCCCAGGATAAGCAGAGAGCTAATTGGAAGTGGAGCATCTGGGTCTCGAACCGGCGCCCATATGGGATGCCGGCTCTGCAGGTGGCAACTTTTTCTGCTCATGCCAGAGTGCTGGCCCCAGGATTTGTTTCCTTCTTAGAACTGGAGCCTGTGTTGGAGTGAGGAGGCTCCCTGAGAGTGTGTGTGTAGCATGAGGAACGTCCCACTGCCCTTCCATGAGCAGTTCCATCTGTCCGTTCCTGCAGCCCCTGTGTGTGGGCTGTGCCCTTGTTCCAGGCCTGAATGGGTACCGGGATACAGCAGTGAATGTCATCACACGTCGTCAGTGGTTTCCCCAGAGTCCCCTAAAATCAAGGTTTCCCAGCTCCGAGGCAGTGGGCTCCAGAGCCCCGACAACACTGAGACCTCCCCAGAAACCCACAGCAGCTTCCCAGAGCCTGTGGCCTATAACTTGATGGGAAGAGACATGGGAGAAAGGTTGTGTGTGAGCAGGGCATCGGGGAGGGAGGACCGAGGTTGGCAGGGTGAAAGTCCAGACCCACAATCCAGTTTGGCCCCGGCCAGACCCTGGACTGACTTTCTCATGTGGGCGGTCACCAGGTGTCTGCAAGACATTGCTGCAATGAATACACAGACTGTGAAACTGGTGAATCTGACCCTGCCGTCCATCCCCGTGTCCGAGGACTGCCTGTACCTCAACATCTACTCGCCTGCACGTGCCCGTGAGGGCTCTGACCTGCCTGTGAGTGTGGGGCAGGGTCGGCCGGGGTGGGGGAAATTCCTCTGCTACAAGATGAGAAAGGATAGGATTGGTGGGGCCACACGGTCTGTGATCTGCTGAGGAGCCTCTCAGTATCAGCCAAGAAATGCTTCTTACCCAGGTGGGCACCTGACCCTTGAGAGAATGAGTCGCAGAGCCTCGGGGCTCCTGGAAGTCAGAGGTTGTGGCCCTGGGACAGACCTAGGACCCACCCAGCCAGCTCAGGTACAGGAAGACCACTCAGGAGCCCAAGGCCTGCACTTGGAGGTCATCAAAGACCCAGCCATGGACTATCTGGAGGGTCAATGATAACAGTAAAGTAACTGAATCCACGTGCACTCACAGGACACTTTTGATTAATGTTAGGTGGGACAACCCAGGGGACACACATTTCCTGGACACCTCACAAGGAGTTCTGGGAGTAATGGAACCAGGCTTTAATGCACAAGGTGGAGCAAAAAGAATGGAAGGCCAGCTCCTCCTGCTGAAACAGGGCCCAGGTCCTGCCCCCTGCTGGAGCTCTGTCTCCACGAGCAGGTGCACAGAGCCAACTGCTGGGTAGTCCAGGTGGTGTCCAGGTGGGATTTAGGCTGGATGGGAGCCTCATGGTATTGGCCTTGACTTTCCCCAGGTGATGGTGTGGATCCATGGGGGTGCACTGTTTATAGGCTTGGCTTCCATGTATGACGGTTCTGTGCTGGCAGCATTTGAGGACGTGGTGGTGGTCACCATCCAGTACCGCCTGGGAGTCCTGGGCTTCTTCAGGTGAGACCGGGGCTGTGGTGGGCACTGCAGGATGAGTGGCACCAGGACAGCCCTGTGACCCCTGTCCCTGCCTCTTCTCAGCACTGGAGACCAGCACGCCACCGGCAACTGGGGCTACCTGGACCAAGTGGCCGCGCTGAGCTGGGTCCAGCAGAATATCGCCCACTTTGGGGGCAACCCTGGCCAGGTCACCATTTTTGGCGAGTCTGCAGGTGGCATAAGTGTGTCTGCGCATGTGCTGTCACCCATGTCCCAAGGACTCTTCCATGGAGCCATCATGCAGAGTGGGGTGGTCCTGCTCCCTCGCTTCATAGTGAACTCGTCTGACGTGATCTCCGCAGTGAGTCGCCTACACTGCAGAAGCCCCGACCCGCTGCCTCACCTCTTGTCTCTTAGCGCCTCTGTTACTCTGTCTATCCAATGAGCATAGCAAGGACCACCGGGGAGCCTCGGAACTGGCGCCTGCCCAGGAATTGTGAAGGGTGGAGGGGTCGGCATTCACACAGCTCTGCAATTGCAGTGATTCAGTTTGCTTGTGCTCTCCACGCTGTCTCCCTGGGGACCTCCAGGGAGGGCACAACCATCTAAGCAGCTGAGCTGGTCACCCTGACTGGCACCTCCGAATTTAGGGCAACAACAAAACTGCAGTCAGGGCCAGCGCAGGGGCTCAGTGGGTTAAAGCTGTGTCCTGCAGTCCAGCTCCCATACAGGTGCAGGTTTGAGTCCTGGCTGCTCCGCTTCCTATCCAGCTCCCTGCTAATACGCCTGGGAAAGCAGCAACAGCCAGAGTCCTTGGGCCCATGCATCCATGTAGGAGACCCAGAAGAAGCTCCTGGCCCAGTCCTGGCTATTGCAGCCGTTTGTGGAATAAACCAGCGGTTGGAGGATCTCTCTCTCTCTCTCTTTCTCGCTCTCGCTCTCTCTGCTCTCTCTCTCATGTGTGTATGTCTCCTCTCTCTCTAACTCTGCCTTTCAAATAAATGAATAAGTCTTTATAAAAAACATTCATGGAATTAAAAGATATAAGTTTATTTTTAAAGAACCGGACAAGTAGCATACAATATCCTGTGACATCTGGGGTGCACCTGTTCCCTCCAGGGCCTTGGGTAAATCCCACTCCCTTCCTGCAAGGATGATCGAGCCCCTGCTTGGTTCCTGTACAGATGGTGGCCAACCTGTCTGCCTGTGACCATAAGAACTCCAAGGCCTTCGTGGACTGCCTGCGGGGCAAGAGTGCAGAGGAGATGCTGGCCATCACCAAGGTCAGGCTGAATTCACAGGGGATGGCGGGAGGGGGGCAGAGAGCCCGAGTGCCCATCATCCTCCCTGGCCCAGGGCCTCATTTCCATGCCTTGCTGTCCTCATGGTCCTGGATGGGAAGTGGAGGTGAGGACATCCCAGCCTCTTGAGGGTGGGTGTGAGCCGCTGGGCAGAGCCAGGGAGGCTGGAAGGCATCAGAGAAGGCTGGGACCTGACTCTGTCCCCTGACTTGAATGTCCCCCAGGCCCTCAAGATCATCCCTGCTGTGGTGGACGGGGCCTTCCTGCCCAGGCACCCCCAGGAGCTGCTGTCCTCGGCCGACTTCCGACCCGTCCCCAGCATCATTGGTGTCAACAACGACGAGTATGGCTGGATCATCCCCTCGGTGAGGCCCGATTCCAAGCCACTATGTGTCCAGAATGGATAGCGGGGTTACTCAGCTCCAGAACCACCCAACCCAACCTGAGACTCTCCTCTCACTCCCCAGAGCATGGGCATCTACGACCAACAGAATGGAATAGACAGAGGGACCATGCAAGCTGTTGTACAGAGATATTCAAAACCGATGGTGGGGCTCCTGGCTCCCTCCTCCACAGCCCCAAGATACTGCCCGTGCAAGGACCCCATGAGCTAAGGCTGGGCTTTGTGGGCGGGGTCACAATGCCCCTTTCCCCCTTTTCTTTCCCATCCCACGACCTGATTCCTCCACCCTGAACTTGTCGCCCCCCTGCCCCAGAGTCTAACCCGCATGTTTTCCACCACCTGCGCCAGATGCTGCCTCCTGAGTTTGGCGACCTGTTGATGGAGGAGTACCTGGGGAGCAGTGAGGACCCCCAGACCCTCAAGACCCAGTTCCTGGAGATGATGGGGGACTTGATCTTCACGATGCCTGCCCTTCAAGTGGCACATTTTCAGCGTGAGTTCATTTGTGACTAAGGCCAATATGGCAAGAAAGCAGCTGAGATCTGTGGGTTCCTGGTGAAGTCTGTCCTGTCCGGGTCCCTGTCCATGTCTTTATTGTGCCCCGAGTTCAGCTTCTTGATGGCCCTCATCTCAGTTCATCCTCATGGCTACTCCAGGAGGCAGAAAACCCCCGTTTCACAGATGAGGAAGCTGAGGGGAGGTGAGCAGACTTCAGGGACGTTCCGTGACCACACAGCTAGGAAGTTCAAGGCCATGAATCCACCTAGGCTGGTCCCACTGCTCCTGCTCCACTTTGTGCTGTTCCATCACTTAGTCCACCAGGGACAAGATAGCCCATCATCAAGGGTGAGGCAGGAAAGCTTCAGGTAATTGGTCTCCAGATATGGCTTGTCCACCCTCCCACCCCGATGCCCCAGGTTGCCACGCCCCTGTCTACTTCTATGAGTTCCAGCATCGGCCCAGCTTCTCCAAGGACACCAAGCCGCCACATGTGAAGGCCGACCACGGTGACGAGGTTCTGCTTATCTTCAGATCCTTCTTCGGGGGCACTCGAGGTGAGTCTTCCTCATCCTCTGGAGATGGGGCACAGCCATGGCCTGGTCCCTACAGGGGCATCGCCTGTCCATACAGATGGAGAACAGAGGCTCTGACAGAGGGCGGCTCAGGTGCACAACATCTCATAGCTCAGAAGGCTAACCAGGGTTAGAATCCCAGAGCCCTCTTCGGCAGCCTGGGCCCCTCCTCCTCTGCCCACCCCCGGGGTACGGCGGGGGAGCAGAGGCAGGTGTTTCGAAGGCGCATTTGTCTCCTAAGTGACTTCCCTGAGTCAGAAGAAGAAAGGAATTTTCTGGACCAGAAATGAGCAGGTGTCCAGTGACCTAGAGGCTGAGCTGAGGAAGAGAATGCTGGGCATTCCCAGCCCCCCAGGGAATGAAGGAAGAGGCAGACGCCGGTCCTGGGACAGCTCAGAGTCAAGCTCCGCCTGGGCTGGGAGCGTGGTGCATGATGAGGCAGCAGGACTGGGGTGGCCCGAGCTGACCCTGTCCCCTCCCCTCTGCAGTGCCCCTCTCTGAGGAGGAGGAGGTGCTGAGCAGGAGGGTGATGAAGTACTGGGCTAACTTTGCTCGGAACAGGTAAGACGACCCCCGCCAAATCCCCAGGGACCTGGGACCCTCTTCCCTCCCTCCTGTGTTGGGATCTCACCAGCATCCAGGGTCCTATGTCACATGACAGCGCCCTCCCCAGCTGCAGGACCCACTGGCACTCACAGGGGCCCTGGGGACCAGGCACACTCTTCCCATCTCCCAGTGACCTGGGGTTTGTCTGCTTGGCCCAGAGGCTCTCTGTGATAGGAGGGACAGGCCAGGTCAGGATGCTGGGTCCCCACGTGAGCCTGACACTAGGGGGAGGTGTTGCTCTTCTGCTTCTAGAAACCCATTCCATACCCACCCTGGCCTGCAAGGTGGACTGGCCGGACCCTAATAGGTGCTCAGGGCTGGGCTGGGCTGGGCTGGGCTAGGCAGGGCTCCGAGTGATATTGTGCCTATCTGATGTCTGCAGGAACCCCAATGGCGAGGGCCTGCCACACTGGCCCGTGTTCGACCAGGAGGAGCGATACCTGCAGCTGAACTTGCAGCCTGCAGTGGGCCAGGCCCTAAAGGCCCACAGGCGCAAATTCTGGACCAAGTATCTGCCCCAGAAGGTCCAGGAGCTGATGGGGGCTGAGCAGAAGCACAAAGAGCTGTAGCCGCCTATGTCGAGGCAGGTCGAGGGCTCAGGAAAAAGTGCCCGCACCACCCGTAGGGACTGCCGGCTGAATCCTCCATCCACGGCCATCCACTCAGCCAGTCCATGCAGCATTCATACTGCAAACGTGCATACAAGATAACAAAGGTCAAATCAGATACTTAATGCTCTCTGTTTAAGGATCTTTGAACTCTGTCTTCTAGTTCTGTTGACACACACGATAAGGAGTAAACTTCAGTCACCCTGCCGTGATCTAGAGCTCTACAGCCTATTGCTTCCAGCTCTATTGTGGTAACTGTTATCCAACCTCTGCAGAGGCTTCTCCTCCTGCCTCTCCTCCCCGCTAGTGACCACTGTAGTTCTCTCTGCTGCTATGGGGTCAACTTGTGTAGCTTCTAAAAGTGAGTGCAGGGGCCAGTGCTGTGGCACAGCCGCTTAAGCCACCACCTGCGATGCTGGCATCCCGTATGGGTGCAGATTTGAGTCCTGGCTGCTCCATTTCCAATCGAGTTTCCTGCTAATGGCCTGGGAAAGCAAAGGAGAGATGGCCCAAGTGCTTGGGCCCCTGCACCTGCATGGGAGACCTGGAAGAAGCTCCTGGCTCCTGGCTTTGGATCAACTCAGTTGTGGCTGCTGCAGTCATTTGGGGAGTGAACCAGCGGATGGAAGACCTTTCTCTCACTCGGTCACTACCTCTCTCTGAAACTCTTTCAAATAAATAAAAATAAGTATTAAAAAAGTAAAAGTGAGTGTAAACATGGTGCTTGTCTCTCTGAGGCTGGCTTATTTCATTTCACACGATGCCCTCCGTGCAAACACATAGCCACAAGTGAGAGGATTTCACTCGCCTTTATGGGTGAGTAACACCGCATTGTGTATGTACCACGAGCCTTTTACATCTTCACCTGTCCATCAACACCCAGTGCTTCCACAGCTCGGCTGTTGCCCACAGTACCACCGTGAACACCGGAGCGTAGGTGTCTCCTTGACATGCTGCTTTCATTTCCTTTGGATATTTGCCCAGGATCAGGAATTCACATGCTAGGTGTGTTTCCAGCTTTTTGAAGACCTCCGTAGATTCCAGCTAACTGTGTAGAGGAGTTCCCCCTCCTCCTCATCATCACCAGCATTTCTAATTTTTGTCCTTTTGATGGGAGCCATTCTAAGCAGGGTGAGCTGGTTTCTCGTTCTGGTTTTGACTTGTGTTTCCTTGATAACCAGTGATGTTGGCTGCTTAGAGTTTTTAAACTTTTGTGTAGCATCTTTAGGAAACTTACACATTCAGACAATTTGCCTTTCTAAAATCAGATTGCTTTTTTAAAAAAGTGTGTGTTTGAGTTCCTTATATATTCTGGACGTTAATCCCTTGTCAGATAAATCATTTGAAAATGTTTCCTCCCCTTCTGCTGGTGTTCTTTGCTCTGTGGATGGATTCCTGTGACCGCAGGGGCAGGGGCAGCACTCGGAAGCCATGGCTGATTCTCAGCGGGCACCAAAGGCCACTCGAGGCTGGTCCCGACACTATTTCTCCCAGGGACTGAGGCTGGATCCTGTGCCACGCTGGCTTCCCTATAGCCTGAAGGGACACAGGCTTTGGAAGCTGCCACTGAAGTGCGTGCCTCTCCAGGGGCTCGGGAGTGCCTCGCTGGGTTCACATCCACCGGTTCCTATGAAAAGTGCAGAACACACCTCTCTGGGGGGAGGTGGGGACATGGGAAGTCACAGAGTGATCGGGGGATAGCCCTTAAGAAGTGCCACCGACAGAGGGAACCTTGGCTTAGCCATTAAGACGCCACGTGGGACACCCACAATGATACACTGGAGTACCTGGGTTTGAGTCCCAGAGCTGCTTTTTTTTTTTTTTAAGCTTTATTTATTTATTTGAAAAGCAGAGTTAGAAAGAGAGAGAGATCTTATATCGGCTACCATGGCCAGATCTGGGCTAATCTGAAGCCAGGAACCAAGAGCCTCTTCTGGGTCTCCCATGTGAATTCAGGGGCCCAAGGACTTGAGCCATCTTCTGCTTTCCCAGGTGCATTAGCAGGGAGCTGGATCAGAAGAGGAGCAGCAAGGACTCGAACCAGCGTCCATATGGGATGCTGGCACCACAAGGGGTGCCCCCCACCCCGAAATGCTCCTGATTCCAAATTCCTGAGCACGCACACGCAGGGCTGCAGCAGGTGATAGCTCACCTACTTTTTTCCATGCCACCCATGCAAGAGACTGGGATTGAGTTCCTGGCTCCTGGATTTGGCCTGGCACAGGCCCAACCACCGCGGGCCTTTGGGGAATATCTCTGCCTCCCAGATACTAAGTAAGTAAATGATTAAACAAATGAAAAAAAAAAAAGGGCCAGAGTCATGTGTGCCTTTCAAAAGATGCATGACTGAGTAGGGAGGGGCCTGTGGAGACAGCTGAACAGGTAAACTGAGTCCTGAAACCAGGGGGAGCTCACAGCACTGGGGGACAGTCACCTTGCAGCGCTGGCGCCAGGCCAGTCCTGCGTCCCCACAGATCATCCCACTTCTCTCTATGAGGGATCCTGCCGGCACCATGGCTCAATAAGCTAATACTCCACCTTGTGGCTCTGGTACACTGGGTTCTAGTCTGGGTCGGGGCGCCGGATTCTGTCCCGGTTGCCACTCTTCCAGGCCAGCTCTCTGCTGTGGCCTGGGAGTGCAGTGGAGGATGGCCCAAGTGCTTGGGCCCTGCACCCCATGGGAGACCAGGATAAGCACCTCACTCCTGCCTTCGGATCAGCGTGGTGTGAGGTCTGCAACACACTGGTCGTGGCGGCCATTGGAGGGTGAACCAACTGCAAAGGAAGACCTTTCTCTCTGCCTCTCTCTCTCTCACTGTACACTCTACCTGTTCAAAAGAAAAAAAAAAAAAGGTTAAAAAATATATGAGGGATCCTGATCTTGCTCCAGAAGCTCTCCCGGTGTTTGCAGTCACAGCCCATGGCTCCCTGCTCTCCACCCTCCTGGGCCACAGCTGCCAGAACAGTGAACGTAGTAACTGCAGGATAGAGGGGAGGGTCCCGGGCACACCACACAGGGGCCGGGATACAGCGGAGGAGGCCAGGTCCTTACCTGAGAGCTCAGTCCCGCTCTCCCGCAAGGCCAAGACCCGCCCCCGCGGCACGCCCCGCCTGCTCCCCGCCCAGGCCGAACTCCGGCCTGAGCAAAGCCCTATCCGCACCTGGAGCGCCTGGCGCAGCGTCGGGGACACAGCAGCGCACACGCGGACCTGCCTCGGACCATGGGGCCCCACCGACTGGACGCGCGGATTGGTGCCCTGGCCTGCGGGTTCCTGCTGCTCCTCCTTGTCCCAGCCCATGGTGAGGCTCCCTCGGGCGGCGACAGGGACCCGGGTCGGATCTGCCCAATCCCGCAGTTAGAGCTGCGGCCGCGGGAGGGCAGCGCCTGGGCTGGTGGAGCGGGTGGAGGTGACAGCGCCCCACCAGCGCGCCCAGGTTGGGCCCTGAGGCTTGGAGAGGGTCAGCGCTGCCAGAGGCCCCAGACTCCGAGGAGGGAGCCTAACAGGAGGGGCTCTAAGAGGGCAGCTTAGGTTGAGGGGTCTGGGCGTTCCCTTCCTGTGTGTGTGGCTGTTGGCGCCCCCGCCCACGGTCCTGAGAACAATTAGCGACATTTGGGTGCTCTTGGCCAGAGGCACCAGGTCCCCTCTAAGGTTAGTAGCAGGGAGCATGGGGGCCCTGGGGCTGATCTCAGAGGCCACAGGGCCCCTCAGCCCACGCGGCTGCCCTGGGGCCAGAGGCTTCTGTTTGAAGGCAAAGACCAGAGGCTCTGTACCTGCCCGGGCCCTCCCTGTCCTTACCAGAGCTCTCCCAGGTGAGTATGGGGCCTGGGTGTCTGACCCTGGATGCTCTAGGTTGACAGGTCTTCTCCCCCACCCTGTCCCAATCTACTCTGCCCAGGGGCTCCAACTCACCCTCCCCTGTGCCCAGCCGGGCTGCAATTCCACCATTCCCGGCCCTTTGCCCAGGCTCTCAAGGATGTCTGAGCCTGGCAGGAGGCTCAGCCTGGCCTTGTAGATGCCTCTTTTAGTCATTTATCGATTTTTAAACATTTACTTATTTGAAAATTGACAAAGTCAGGGAGACCAAAGAGAGAGAGTGCGCTTCCATCTGCCGGTTCACTCCCTAGAGGGCTGCAACAATGGGGATGGGCCCTGTGGAGACCAGGAATCAGGGCCAGGACCTGGGCCAGCTTCCACTGCCTTCTCAGGCTCGAGAGCAGGGAGCTGGATCAGAAGCAGAACAGCTGGGATCCAACAGGCACTCTGATGCGGGATGCTGGTGTCACGGGCGGCAGGTTAAGCTGCTGGGCCGTAACTCCACCCCCAGTGGCTAAACAGTATTTCCTGTGGGTTTCATGGTCAGAAAGAATGCAGTTGTTGGCAGGAGCCGTGGCTCAATAGGCTAATCCTCCACCTTGCAGCACTGGCACACCGGGTTCTAGTCCCGGTTGGGGCGCCGGATTCTGTTCCGGTTGCCCCTCTTCCAGGCCAGCTCTCTGCTGTGTCCAAGGAGGGCAGTGGAGGATGGCCCAGGTCCTTGGGCCCTGCACCCCATGGGAGACCAGGATAAGCACCTGGCTCCTGCCTTCGGATCAGCACAGTGCGCTGGCCAAAGCACGCCAGCCGTGGTGGCCATTGGAGGGTGAACCAATGGCAAAAGGAAGACCTTTCTCTGTGTCAATCTCTCTCACTGTCCACTCTGCCTGTCAAAAAATAAATAAATAAATAAATAATAAAAAAAGATGCCATATCACAGTGCCCGCTTCAAGCCCTAGCAACACTGCTTCCCATCCAGCTTCCTGCTAAAGCACCTCTTGGGAGGCTGCAGGTGATGGCTCAAGCGCTAGGGCCCCTGGCACCCATGGGTCTGGATAGAGTTCCAGGCTCCTGGCTCATCGCTGGCTAAGCCCTGGCCGTTGTGACCATTTGAGGATTGAACCAGAGGATGGAAGATAATAAAAAAAAAAAAAAATCCAGTTGTCTCTTGGTGTCGTCACAGAGTCTCCCAAAGATAAAAAAGGCCCAGTTTCTCCCTGGAGCAGCCCCATGTCCACTCCCCCGCCAACAACACAAAAATCAATCCCCTGGCCGTATTATGATGAGCACGTGGTTTCTTATTCCTGCAGAAGTCTTATTCCTTAAAGAGATAGTCGAGGGGCAGCGTGGAAGCCCATAGGGTTAACCTGCCACCTGCGGAGCTGGCATCCCACGTGAGCGCAGGTTTGAGTCCTGACTGTTCCACTTCTGATCCTGCTCCCTGCTAATGCCCCTGGGAAAGCTGAGGGACATGGTCCAAGTGCTTGGGAGACCTAGATGGAGTTGCAGGCTCCTGGCTTTGGTCTGGCCCAGCCCCAGCCATTGTGGCCCACTGGGGAGTAAACCAGTGGGGGGAAGATCTCTGTCTCTCTCTTCCTTCCTCCCTCTCTCTGTAAGTCTGCCTTTCACACAAACAAATAAGTAAATCTTAGGGGAAAAAAGTAGATGATCAGTCAGGACAGAGCAGTCCCCAAGTCTGACCCTGAAAGGATACAGTGTGTGGGCGTGTCTGAAATCCAGGTACAAATCTGCCCATACACAGCCACAGCTCAGGGGAGACGAATGCTAAGGACACTACCTCAGGCTCAGACTCTCCCCTGGCCCCCAAATTTCCCAGCTTATGCTCTGTGTGTGTGTATAAAAGCCGCTTCCATGAGCCAGAGGGAAGGGGAGTTTGAAGCAAAGACTCTTAACACCCTGGCCCAGCCACACAAATAATGAAGTCTTTGAATTGCCACAGGTGGGTGTGTCTGAGATTGGCCACAGCGCACATCAGATGAGGGATTCGTTCTGCTGGTCCTCCAGCAGGCTGCAGGCTATTCCAGAATTGGGAGCCTATTCCTAAACTGGGAGTCTCTTCCAAAATTCCAGAGCGCCTATTCCGAAACTGGGGACGCTCGAGTTCTTTACGGAATGTCGCGTCGTGTTTGCGTGTATGTGTCACAGCTCTCTGGCACACGTTAAATCATCTCCAGATGAGTTCTACCATACAGTGCAAGTGCTGGGTAAAGAACTGTTATATTAGTGTCAGGAGGAGTGACAAAGAAGTCTGTAGATACTGAGCACAGACACACGATATATTTGCCTGAATATTTTCGGTCTGAAAAGTTCGTTGCTTCTATGGTTACTGAGCCCACATATAGGGAGAATGTAATTAAAGACCATGAGTGGGAAAGGTGGGTGGTATCATGGGCTTCTGTCCACCCAGCCTAGGGCCTCCTGCTCAGCGGCCAGCAAGGTCCCAGGGCCTTGCACAATGTCCACTGTGCACTTCCACGGCTTTTTATTGCATTCACAGAGATCACTCTATCAGTTCTTCCACGCGGTGAGATCCAGGCCCCAGCAGCAGAAACGCACTGACCTGCTTCCTATCACTATGGATACGTTATTTCTGGCCACTCATTTGAGGGAATCATGAAGGCACTTGCAGGAAATCTGTGCAGCGAGTCTTTGGAGATCAGAGACCTTGGGGAGGCCATGGGCCTATGCCAAGGAGACGGCCACAGCAGAAGTGGGAGGGCAACATTTGGGAGCCCCACCTGATGTGCCTCTCTGCCCACAGGCCAGGATTCTGCCAGCCCCATCCGGAACACACACACAGGGCAGGTGCATGGGAGCCTGGCCACACCAAGTGGCCAGTCGTGGTAACTGGACCTGCAAAATACAAAGCCCCTCAGGCGAATCCAGAAGCCCATCTGTAACCCAGGGTCTCCTCTGACCCCATGCACCTGGCAGAGATGTATGCAAGGCTAAGGTTCCAGGCTGAACGTGACCCCACCCTAGAACCTGGCATTTGTTTTATCGTGAATCAGGCCATGTGGGTATTACTCATTGGGTGTGTTTTTGATCCTTTGTCTCCTCATTCTAAAGGCCCAGGTCTCTCCCACACCCTTTCCCTCTCTAGTCTGTGCCCTGAAATGCACAGGCTCTCCCGGCGACAAGAACCTTCCAGGCAGATCGTCTGCCCCACATCACTGTGGCTCCCAATAAAGTAATATTTGGGGTTTTCTCCCCACTCAGAGAGGGAGCAGTTGTTCCCAAGGTCCGTGGCAGTCGCTGTGCGTGTCCGGGGCAGGAACCGCGGCAGCGTCTGCACGGAAGCCGCCCCTGTCCTCCGTGGACTCTGCTGAGCTCCAGCTCACTGTCAGCCTCACAGCCGGAGCTGCTGCTGCAGTCACTCTGTCCTCCATGGTTGGGGCGAACGACAAGGACAAGGTCGGGACCAGGTCAGCACAGAGGCGCTGTTTACTCACCCGCTCCGGGGCCAGGCTCTCCTCTCCCGGACCCAGGGCCCAGAGCACCCTTGTGGCCGGGCATCGCCTACTGTGACATGGGAGGTTCCTCCCAAGGATGAGTCAGCTTTCATGGGCTGGGGAAGATTGATTTCTGCAAATTTTTATATTTTTTTAAATATTTATTTGTTTATTTGCAAGTCAGAGTTACACATAGAGAAGAGATGGAGAGAGAGAGAGAGAGAGAGAGAGAGAGAGAGAGAGAGAGAGAGAGAGAGATCCTATCAGGCCAGGACATTAAACTGCTGCACCACAGAACCGGCCCTGGTTTCTACTGATTTGAAGGCAGAGAGACAGGGAAAGAGGGAGAGACAGAGGGAGAGAGAGATCTCCCCTCCACGGTCACCCTCAGTCGCCCGCTGTGTTAGGAGGGGAGCATCCCGGCTGCCTTGCTATTGCTGTGCCAGTGTCTGCCCAACAGTTTGCACTTCCGTTGGGCTTCTACCGAGGGTGGGACTTGCCAGGCAGGTGGAGCTCCAGGTTAAGTTTTGAAGGACTGCCCGTCAGGTTCCCAGAGCAGTTGTCAATTTCCTAACACTTGCAATGTGTAGAAGTTCCGATGCCCACCACCGTGCCAGAACTCTGTACACCTGTGCAATTGGTCCTGTGTTTCGCCTATTACTAAGGGATTTTGCTAGGACCTCAGGAGCCTCTTGAGCTGTGGGATGTCCTGAGCTGGGCCCAGGGACAGCACTGCTGGCTGGGATATGGGGGAGAGTTTCTTATGCAGGACGTTGGTCAGGTCAGTGTTTGGAGGTCCGAGGCCTTGGCAAGGCCAAGGTGCTGATGTCACGGAGACGACCACAGAGCAGTATGGGAGGGCAGCTGATGAGGAGCCCCACCTGATGCGCCTCTCTGCCCACAGGCCACGACTCTGCCAGCCCCATCCGGAACACGCACACGGGGCAGGTGCGCGGGAGCCTGGTCCACGTGGAAGGCACCGATGCGGGCGTCCACACCTTCCTGGGAATTCCCTTTGCCAAGCCACCTCTGGGGCCGCTGCGGTTTGCACCTCCTGAACCTGCTGAAGCTTGGAGTGGAGTGAGGGACGGGACCTCCCACCCAGCCATGTAAGTGCTCCCAGGGCCCAGGGAAGCTCCCACTCCGGCAGGAGGTCAGGGGAAAGATCCTCTGAGTTCTGGGCCAGCCCAGCTGTCCTGGGACAGAGCTCCCATTACCAGCTTTCCCTGTGGTGATGGCTCCCTCGTGCGTCATTCAGTGAGTCTGCTTAGGCTTGGAGGATGCAGGGGCAATGAAATGCTTTGGGGCCAGAACTTGGCACTCAGAGCACATTAAATCCAGGTACAGAGAGAAAAGCAGAGACGCTCTCCCCGTGTCCAGGAGAGGCCACAGGCTCGCTGCCTGCAGGGGGCGCTGTGTCTGGGTGAGGTCCACCTGGCTCCACATGCTTGTAGGAGTCCCTGACTCCATCAGCAGATCCTGCAGCTCCCTGAGATGGGCACCAGAGGGGGTCGTCATGGTCACGAGGCTAACAACAGGGCGAGGACATTGGCCAGGGACCCGTGTATGCCCTTAGGACTGGAGACTGTGGGAACGGTGAGGGTCCTGAGTCTAGAGTGAAGGTGAGGGACGTCCACTGCCCTTCCTGGGGAAACGCCATCCGTCCATCCAGGTGGCGTGTGCGGGAGGCTGGCCTGCTCCGGCATGGCTGGGTCTGGGTATGCAGCACTGAATGTCCCCTCCTGCAGTCCGACTTCCCACAGAGTCCCCTGTCAGTCAAGACGGGGTCCCCAAGACTCTCAGACACCTGAGGTTCCCAGGATGCCACACCATCCCAGCTCACCCAGAGTCTAGGACCTGGATCCTTGTGGAAGTGTCTTATGGGGACTCATGAGTGAGCACGGTGTAGGAGGAGGCCCGGGGAGGTCGGGCACACTGGACCCAGGCTTGGCTGTGGCTGCCGCCTAGACTAATGGCTGCCTTGGGTGGCTCCAGGTGTCTGCAGAACTTGGCTATGATAGATCAAGCTGTTCTACAGTTGAACCTCACCCCGCCATCCATCCCCATGTCCGAGGACTGCCTGTACCTCAACATCTACTCGCCTGCACATGCCCGTGAAGGCTCTGACCTGCCTGTGAGTGTGGGGCAGGGTCGGCCAGGGTGGGAGGGCATTGCCTTCTGCTAGAAGATGAGAAAGGAGAAACTGAGCACGGGCCCTCCTGTGAGTGCACCTGTCCAGAAGCCTCTCACTATCGGAGCCAAGAAGTGCTGCTCCCCCACGGTGGGCAGCTGATGCCTGGGCGTGGAGTCCCAGGGACTGAGATGTCAGAGGTCAGACTGATGGCCTTGAATGGACGCAGGACACCTGCAGCTCCTCATGCCCAGGAGGCACACTAGTGACCCCTGGCTACACTCAGAGGTCACCACAGCTCCCAGCACGGATGGTGTGGGGGCCTGAAGAAGGGAAGGCGCTTGGATTGGCATCCGTGTGGATTGATGATATAGAGAGCCGTTGTTTGTCCACTTCCCAGGGCCCTCAGAAGTTGATGGACCAAACTTTGAACAAGGGGTGAGACTCAAAGGATGGGAGGCCTGGTCTTCCTGATTCTACCTGGGTCCCTAGCTCATGGCCCAGATCCTGCACTCAGGCCGGAGTTGTGCTTGGCTCTGCACAGACCCCAGGTAGTGGTTAGACCAGGTTGGGGATAAGCATTCTTTAGATGGAGGAAGCCATGAGTTACTCCCTTGACTTTCCCCAGGTGATGGTGTGGATCCACGGTGGTGCGCTGACTATGGGCATGGCTTCCTTGTGCGACAGTACTGCACTGGCGGCATTTGAGGACGTGGTGGTGGTCAATATTCAGTACCGCCTGGGAGTCCTGGGCTTCTTCAGGTGAGACCGGGGCTGTGGTGGGCACTGCGGGATGAGTGGCACCAGGAAGCCCTGTGACTCCTGTCTCTGCCACTTCTCAGCACTGGAGACCAGCACGCCGCCGGCAACTGGGGCTACCTGGACCAAGTGGCCGCGCTGCGCTGGGTCCAGCAGAATATCGCCCACTTTGGAGGCAACCCTGGCCAGGTCACCATTTTTGGTGTGTCTGCGGGTGGCTTGAGTGTGTCATCCCATGTGGTGTCGCCCATGTCCCAAGGTCTCTTCCACAGAGCCATCATGGAGAGTGGGGTAGCCCTGCTGCCTGGCTTCATCACCAGCTCATCGGAGGAGGTCTCCACAGTGAGTGTCCTCACTGCCCAGGCCTGCTGCTCCTTCCTATACTTCACCTCTGGTCAAGGGGCACAGGGAGGGAGGACCATTGGGTTCTCAGGCACTGCTGCCCACCATTGCATTTCTGAGAGTTTCCTTTGTTAGAAGCCACACACCTGTGTCTCAGCAGAGTCAGAGGTGGTTATCTGCTCCATCGTGCTACCTCCCTGAGTCCCAGGCTTTTGGCAAAGCAGGTGCTGCCCACTGTGGCTGTGCAGTGCCAAGTCATGGGGAAGGAAAAATAGTCAGCTTTCACTGCAGCCGTGCACACACCACACCCTGTGTGATCTGGGGTGCACCTGCCTTCTGTGGGGCCTTGGGCTACCACCATATATCTACATGGCTGTGCCAGCCCCTGTGTGGTCCCATTACAGGAGGTGGCCAACCTGTCTGGCTGTGGCCAGGTGGACTCTGAGACCCTGGTGCGCTGCTTGCGGGCCAAGAGTGAAGAGGAGATGCTGGCCATCACCCAGGTCGGGCCCCATGCACGTGGGTGAGGGGTGATGGGCTTGTGTGCACCTCATAGTCCCTGGGGCTGCTACCTCACTTTCATGCCCTCCTGATATCCCTGCACTAGATCGGAACAGGGGACCCAGTCCTGTATGCCCAGCGGGGTCCCTAGGTGGTGAGGGTGAACATGTTTGGAAGAGCCAATCAGGGATGGGAGAACTTAAAGGGCTTTAGAGAACACCTGGAACACAGCTTCCTCCCTACCCCGTGTGACCCCACAGGCCTTCATGGTCATCACAGGGGTGGTGGACGGAGTCTTCCTGCCCAGACACCCCGAGGAGCTGCTGGCCTCTGCTGACTTTCAACCCGTCCCCAGCATCATTGGTGTCAACAACGATGAGTGTGGCTGGGACCTCCCCAAGGTGAGCCCCAGCCCTAGCTCCTGAGTTCCCTCTTAGCCCATGTGATTAGCAGGCCTCTGGGCTTCAATGCTCCAACCCAGCCCCCCACACACACTTGGGACTCTCCCCTCTCCACTCAGTTCCTGTTCGCCACAGACCCTCAAGAGGAGAGAGACAGAGGGGCCATGAAGGAACTAATGCATCAAGCAACAAAACAGCTGGTGAGGTCCCTAGGCTCCTGCCCAAACAGAGCGCATCCCAGACACCTGCCCACACAGGGACTCCAGGAACCAAGGCTCTGCTGTGTGTTTGGGTGGGGTCTCCCGGAGCCTGGTTCTGCCCCCAGTTTCTGACTATACAGGACCTCCGTCCCCCAAGCTGAGGCTGCTGCCTCTCTCCCAGGAGCTGCTCCCCTCACTCCTCCCCCTTCCCCTGGGCCAGATGCTGCCTCCCGCTTTGGGGGACCTGTTGATGGACGAGTACATGGGGAGCAATGAGGACCCCAAGACCCTCATGGCCCAGTTCCAGGAGATGATGGCAGACGCCATGTTCGTGATGCCTGCACTCCGAGTAGCACATTTCCAGCGTGAGTTCATCTGTGACTGAGGCCTCACTCGCTAGGGGGCAGCTCAGAGCTGGGGGCCCTTTCCTGAGGGTGACAAATTTCAGGCCTTGGTCCTGATCCATGTCCTAACTGGGCCCCCGAGTGCCAGGCACTTGGTGTCACTCATATCAGTAAACCCCCATGGCTCCTTTCAAGGCCAACATCACCACTCTGGTACAGAGGAGCAGACTGGGCTGAGTGAGCTTCACTCACTGTTCTTAGACCTCATAGCCATGAAGTCCAAGGCCAGGATCTAACCCAGAGCTGTCCACTGCACCTGTTCCCCCTGCTACTTCTCCCCAACTGCCCAGGACACAGCTAGTGCATTAATTATGTGTCATCCCCACGGGCATTGGAGGAGAAGAACGGGTTGGGACCACCCATCTCACCCAGTCTGTCCCCAGGTTTCCGCGCCCCTGTCTACTTCTACGAGTTCCAGCATCGACCCAGCTTCACAAAGGACCTCAGGCCGCCCCACGTGAGGGCCGACCACGGCGATGAGATCCTCTTTGTCTTCAGATCGTTTCTCTATGGCAAGAAAGGTGAATCTTCCTCCTTTACCAGGATGGGGATGAGGTCCAGGCTTTCCCTGAGGGGCTCTGCACCCACCAAAGGAAAGAAAGGATGAGGCTCAGATGGGATCCAGGGTCCAAAGTCTTACAGCTCATAGGGCGGAGCCAGGTTTGGGTCTGAGAGCCCGCAGGGGCAGCCTCTGCTCCCTCCTCTGCCCGCCCAGGGATGAGTGTCCAGCCTGGGTGCACATGGGTTCAAAGTCATGTCTGTTTCCTTACAAATGTCCCAGGAACAAGGAAAGCAACCATGCAGGCAAGGGAGAAGCCAGTGTCAATGACTTAGGGGCTGACTGGGGACATGGAGCGTGGTCTAGTGAGCATGGTGCATGATGGGGCAGCAGCACTGGGGTGGCCCGAGCTGACCCTGCCCCCTCCCCTCTGCAGTGCCCCTCACAGAGGAGGAGGAGCTGCTGAACAGGAGGGTGATGAAGTACTGGGCCAACTTTGCTCGCAACGGGTGAGACGACCCCCCCAAAACCCCAGGGAGCTGGGACCCTCTGCCCTCCCTCCTCTGTGGGGACCTCACCAGCATCCAGGGTCCTAAGTCACATGACAGCGCCCTCCCCAGCTGCAGGACCCACTGGCACTCACAGGGGCCCTGGGGACCAGGCACACTCTACCCATCTCCCAGTGACCTGGGGTGGGCCATGAGCTGCTCCGCCCAGGGCTCCCTGTGGGGGAGGAACAGGTCAGGTCCCCACTGGAAGGAGGTCATTGAGTCTCCTGCTTCTGGAAACTCATTCCTTACCCCTCCTGGCCTACAAGGTGGCCTGGCCGGACCCCAGATAGGTGCTCATTGCTGGGCTGGGCAGTGCTCATAGTGACTGTGGTGCCCCCTTCCTGACGTCTTGTCTGCAGGAACCCCAATGGCGAGGGCCTCCCACACTGGCCTGTGTTCGACCAGGACGAGCGATACCTGCAGCTGAACGTGCAGCCTGCAGTGGGCCAGGCCCTGAAGGCCCGCAGGTTCCAGTTCTGGACCCACACCCTGCCCCAGAGGGTCCAGGAGCTAAGGGGCACTGAGCAGAAGCACACAGAACTTTAGCTGCCTGTGTGGGGTTGGGGGACAGGGGCTCCTGAAGGTGGGGCCCCGATGCACTCACACACATCCCCGGAGGAGACATGCATTGAGCACTCCTACGTGGCCACTCAGTCCTCTGGCCTCCGTAAACCTAACATAACATTGTGGAGAACCCACGGGTTGAAGTTCATTGCCTAGCCTGCCCTGGGTCCCCTTGTGTGAGACGCACCCAGTACACCCTCCATGGAGCTATGTTGGGCAACACCATGACCTCCCAGCTTCCTCAACACCAACTGGGCCCTGGGCCCCTCCTCTTTTTTGCCCCCTCAACCTTCTCCCCACCCTCCCTTTCCTCTCCTCCCAGCCACAGTCATTCTCCATGAGGAGGGAATTGCGTTGGGGATTGTTGCCTACCCTGGGTGCCTTAAGTCCTACATGCTCCTCCTCCTCCCAGCATGCCCTGTGATCTCACATCTCTTAGTGGCCACTGAGGACCCAGACACCATGAGCAACCATGACTTCATCCCGGCTGGCTGCCATGAGGGTGCTTCAGTCCATCCATGCAGCACAAATAAAGGGTCCAGTCCTTTCACAGCTGAGTCACATTCACCTGAGTGAACCTGTCACATTTCCTTAGACCCTCAGCTCTCAAGAGACACCTGCTTACCTCCACAGCTGGGACACCATGAATCATTGATGCAGTAAACCTGGAGTATAGGGCTGTTGCTTTGCACAGGGGGTTAAGCCTCTACCCAAGTCTCTGGCATCTCATATGAGGAACAGTTCAGGTCCCAGCTGCTCCACCCCTGACCCAGATCTCTGCTAAGGCACCTGGGAAAGCAGCAGAGGAGGGCCCAAGTGCTTGGGCCCCTGCCTCCCTCGTGGGGTATACAGATAATGTTTCTCCCCTGGACCTGGCCTGGGCTATCCCTGGCCATAGTGACTAAGAGCCCTCGGCTGAGCAGAGGTCAAGGCCAGTTCTCAGGAGGCATAAAGTCAGCTCTTCATGAGCCAGGGTCCACTTCCCCTGGGTGCTCCCGTGCCCCGGCTGGCTCCTCCTTCCTGCAGGGAGCCTGATGTTTCCTAAATTCAGGTTGACTCCCGGTCCCCACACTGCTATCACAGGACCACAAGTGCCATGCTGGGTCCCCAGTGGGGACTGGTGTGGGCCTCTGGGTCTTACATTTTACTCAAGGTTCTTGTCCCATGGAGAAGAGGATTCAAAGCAGCAGCAGCCACAGGCAGTGCACACAAGCAGCTTTTATTTCAAGGAGAGAGAGCGTGACCACACCTGCACGCCTACTGAGGGCTGCCACACATGGAGAGATACTCAGCATGAATGGGCCAGGGTTGCCAAGGAGGGAAGAGAGGAAGAGGCAGCCCAAGGAGGATTCCCAAGCACAGCCAGGGGCAGAGAGCGCCCTCCCCTTTCTCATCCCAGGGGGCGGTGCCCTAAATGAATAACCCAGTGGGGTGGGATCTCACCTGTGGGAATATTGAAGGGATTGTCATGGCCCCTCCATCCAGAATGTCACTTCCAGGTTTCCATCATGGCTTCTCCTTCCTGGTCCCAGCTGAGACATAGGTGCATCCTGGGAAAGTGGGGTAAAAGACTGACAAGCAAAGGGATAAAGTTACAATGCAGGGCTGGCAAAGTTCCAGCTCCCCTATTCCCATTGTTCTTCCTGCCTGGTTGCCACATATCAGGACCAACAGGTTTTCACTGTCAAGCCCATTGTTGCTTGCTGTCCATCCCTACACTATCCTTGACTCAGCCAGTTAAGACAGTAAATTTCTCCAGAATTGAGGAGAGGGATTGGACACCCAGAGAAGCCAGGAGCCAGGGAGGCAGGAGCCAGGGGAGGAGCCAGGAGCCTAGGAGGCAGGAGACAGAGGAGGAGCCAGGAGCCAGGGGAGGCAGCCCTGCCTGGGACCCCACCAGGCCCTGTGCTCTCAGTCCTGCTCTCCTGCAAGGCCCCCAAACCCCTCCCCCAGAGCGCGCCCCACCTGTTCCCTGCCCAGGCAGACTCTGGCCTGGCTGGGTCCGGCCCCGCCCCGTATCGCCCTGCTCAGCCTCCCTTCACAGCGCTGCACAGGAGGACCTGCCTCAGACATGGGGCTGCACCAACTCAGAGCCATGTCCTGTGGGCTCCTGCTGCTCCTTCTCATCCCCGCCCACTTTAAGGCTCCCGCAGGCGGCTCAGAAACCTGGATCAGATCTGTCCAACTCCACCATTAGAGCCTGAGGCCATGGGAGGATGATACCTGGGAGGATGATACCTGGGCCGTGAGGCTCCGAGAGCCTGGGGGCTGTCCGAGGCCCCAGATGCAGAGGACCGAGCACAACATAAGGGCGCTCAGAAGCTCGGCCCTTGGTCAGCAGCTCGGAGACAGGCAGCGGCGTGGGAACTGAAGACTTTCCTCTGTGCTCCAGGATATGCTAATGCAGCAGGAGCAGAGAGACCACGACAGAGAGGAACCTGCCCTGGCACCATTGGTCTCCAGAGCTGATGACCATTGGCAGAGTGGCTCCCTGCACCCTCTAGGTGGCCCCAGGCAGAGTAACTGGACCTGCAAAATACAAAGCCCCTGATGCCACTCCAGAAGTCTATCTGTAACCCAGGGTCTCCTCTGACCCCGTGCACCTGGCAGACACGTTTGCAGGCTAAGGTTCCAGGACAAACATGACCCCACCCTAGAACCAGTTCAGGACAGAAGCAATGTTTACACACCACCCTCTGGGGCCAGGCTCTCCTCTCCCTGACCCAGGGGCCCAGAGCACCCCTGTGGCCAGGCATCGTCTACTGTGACATGGGAGGTTCCTCTCCGGGGAGGAGTCAACTTTCATAGGGCTGGGGATGATTGATTTCTGCTGATTTGAAGGCAGAGAGACAGGGAAAGAGGAAGAGACAGAGTGAGAAAGAGATCTCCCCTCCACGGTCACCTCAGTCACCCGCTGTGTTAGGAGGGCAGCATCCCGGCTGCTTGTTATTGCTGTGCCAAGTGTCTGCCCACAGTTTGCACTTCCCTTGGGCTTCTACCGAGGGTGGGACTTGCTGGTCCGGTGGAGCTCCAGGTTAAGTGTTGCAGGACTGCCCGTCAGGTTCCCAGAGCAGTTGTCCCATTTCCCTAACACCAGCGATGCACAGAGGTCCCCATCCCCACCCCCGCCCAGCGCTCTGCACCCCGTGAGGTTGGCCATGTGTTTCTGAGTCTCCCTCACCTTCAGCTCCCCCTCTGCCTCGCCATGCTCTTCCTCCTGATTCCTTGTGAAGAAGAAACCGGTTTACCCCTGGCTCTCTCTGGAGAGGGTGGCACCGTCCCTGTGTGCCTTCTGGCCGTTCCTCTGTCCCCTCACCCTGTGTACACAGGAATTCTAGCCTAGAGGCTCCACCAGGTTCAGCTGTTAGGGTTCAGCATCTTTTTTTTTTCCTTTTTTTGGCAAGACCAGCATGTGGTGCTGAGTCTTCACCGTAGAACATCTCGACCTTTTCATATCTGATTCGTGGCACAACTTAGGTCATGAGGGGCCTCATGGGAGCAGCAGTGGAGCCACCACTGGGGACGCCCCAGCCCTGAGCCCTGTGCCCGGGTCCCGCCTCGGCACCTCCTGACTCCAGCTTCCTGCTGATGTGCAGGCTGAGAGGCAGCAGGTGGGCTCCGGTACTGATCCCTGCTTCCCACGTGGGAGACCCGGATTGAGTTCAGGGCTCCTGGCTATCAGGGCCCTTTCCCAGCTGTGGTGGGCAATTGGAGAGTGAACCAGCACACAGGACATCTCTGTGTGTGTGTGTGTGTCTGTCCTTCTTTCAAATAAATGAACAAATACAAACAAAGCCACAGAGTTGTCAGGTCCCACATGCTTTTCTCTTCTTTTGTGTGAGATCCTTGTCTGTGGGCACATCCTTGCAGCTGCCTGCTGATGCGTGCCTGGCACGTGCTGACTCATTGGTAGAAACTCTTTACTGATCCAAGGCCTTCCCCATTAGGTGACTTCATCACCTCTCCCTCGCTGGTCCCCCGGTCAGGCTGTGCTTGTCCCATCCTGGGCACGGTCACCTCCCTCCTACATTCATGGCACCAACGCCATCTCTTTTATGGAGCATGCTCTCTTTCTGTTTTTAAAAAAATGATATGTATTAGACAATGATGTAAAGATGTTTTGCTTTTCTTTAATATTTCTTATTTATTTGAAATGCTGAGTTCTAGACAGATAAAGGAAAACAGATCTCCCATTCTCTGATTCCCTCCACATAGGCGCATAACAGTCAGGGCTGGGCCAGTCCAACACCAGGAGCCATCCAGGTCCTCCAGGAGGGTGCAGGAGCCCAGGCGCTGGGGGATTCTACTACGTCCCAAACCCATCAGCAGGGAGCTGATCCTGGTGAAGCAGCCAGGATGGAACTGTGATAGGGGATGCTGGCCATGCTGCTGTGGAGGCACCCGAGCGCCACCACACCGCCCCCTAGAGGACCTTTCCTTTCTTTCCTTCTTGCCGCCTGGAGCATGAGTCTCCTAGCAGGGCAGCCTGGTCAGTCTGGTGCTCACAGCTCTACCTCGTGTGGTCGAAGGCAGTCAGCAGAAAGGACGCTCTACTTGCCCCAGGGCTGTCACCTTAGCTGAACTCCTAGTGCTCAGGGATGGTGCTAGGGCCCCAGGAGCCTCGTGAGTGTGGGATGTCCTGGGCTGGCCCAGGGACAGCACTACTAGCTGAGGATATGGGGGAGAGTTTCTCATGCAGGACGTTGGTCAGGTCAGTGTTTGTAGGTATGAGGCCTTGGCAAGACCGAGGTGCCAATGCCAAGGAGTCGGCCACAGCAGCAGTGTGGGAGGGCAGCTGATGGGGAACCCCACTGGATGCGCCTCTCTGCCCACAGGCCACGACTCTGCCAGCCCCATCCGGAACACGCACACGGGGCAGGTGCGCGGGAGCCTGGTCCACGTGGAAGGCACCGATGCGGGCGTCCACACCTTCCTGGGAATTCCCTTTGCCAAGCCACCTCTGGGGCCGCTGCGGTTTGCACCTCCTGAACCTGCTGAAGCTTGGAGTGGAGTGAGGGACGGGACCTCCCACCCAGCCATGTAAGCGCTCCCAGGGCACAGGGAAGCTCCCACTCCAGGAGGAGGTCAGGGGAAAGATCCTCTGAGTTCTGGGCCAGCCCAGCTGTCCTGGGACAGAGCTCCCATTACCAGCTTTCCCTGTGGTGATGGCTCCCTCGTGCGTTATTCAGTGAGTCTGCTTAGGCTTGGAGGATGCAGTGGCAATGAAATGCTTTGGGGCCAGAACTTGGCACTCAGAGCACATTAAATCCAGGTACAGAGAGAAAAGCAGAGATGCTCTCCCCATGTCCAGGAGAGGCCACAGGCTCGCTGCCTGCAGGGGGCGCTGTGTCCGGGTGAGGTTCACCTGGCTCCACATGCTTGTAGGAGTCCCTGACTCCATCAGCAGATCCTGCAGCTCCCTGAGATGGGCACCAGAGGAGGTCGTCATGGTCACTGAGCCAACGACAGGGCGAGGACATTGGCCAGGGACCCGTGTATGCCCTTAGGACTGGAGACTGTGGGAACGGTGAGGGTCCTGAGAGTCTAGAGTGAAGGTGAGGGTCGACCACTGCCCTTCCTGGGGAAACGCCATCCGTCCATCCAGGCGGCGTGTGCGGGAGGCTGGCCTGCTCCGGCATGGCTGGGTCTGGCCATCTAGCACTGAATGTCCCCTCCTGCAGTCACAACTTCCTCAAGTCCCCTGTCAGTCCTGAAGTGGTCCCCAGAGTCTCAAACACCTGAGGTACCATGGATGCTGGACCATCCCTGCTTCCAGAGTCTAGGACCTGGATCCTGGTGGGAAGTGTCTTATGGAGGCTCATGAGTGAGCAGGGTGTAGGAGGAGGCCCGGGGAGGTCGTGCACACTGGACCCAGGCTTGCTGTGGCTGCCACCGAGACTAACAGCTACCTTGTGGTGGCTCCAGGTGTCTGCAGAATTTGGCTATGATGGGTCAAGATGTTCTACAGCTGATCTTCAGCCTGCTCTCAATCCCCATGTCCGAGGACTGCCTGTACCTCAGCATCTACTCGCCTGCACATGCCCGTGAGGGCTCTGACCTGCCTGTGAGTGTGGGGCAGGGTCGGCCGGGGTGGGAGGGCATTGCCTTCTGCTAGAAGATGAGAAAGGAGAAGCTGAGCACGGGCCCTCCTGTGAGCGCACCTGTCCAGAATCCTCTCACTATCAGAGCCAAGAAATGCTGCTCCCCCATGGTGGGCAGCTGAGGCCTGGGCGTGGGGTCCCTGGGGCCTGGCTGCTGTCAGAGGTCAGAATGAGTGGTCCTGATGGACCCAGGACACTGCCATCATCCTCATGCCCAGGAGACACACTCTGCTGTGTGGTGAGGGCTGACCTTGGAGGTCACACAGGATGTCAGCCCTGGAAGCTTGGGCAGCCCATGGGGAGGGAAGGCACTTTGAATAACATCCATGTGGAAGGACCAAGAGACAGCCCTTAGCTTTCCACCCCACTGCAGGTAATAGAATTGATGCAGCCAAGCTTTGAAACAAGGGCTAGAACTCCAAGGATGGGAGGCCTGGCCTATCTGCTGGCACTGGGTCCCTGGCTCATTGCCCAGATCCTGAGGTCTGACTGGAGTTCTGAGTGATGGACAATGCACAGACTCCAAGACTAGTTAGACCAGGTGCAGAATGAGTACACTTTAGGTTGGAGGGAGCCACGTGGTATTCCCTTGATTTTCCCAGGTGATGGTGTGGATCCACGGTGGTGCACTGGCTGTAGGCATGGCTTCCATGTATGACGGTTCTGCACTGGCAGCATTTGAGGACATGGTGGTGGTCACCATCCAGTACCGCCTGGGAGTCCTGGGCTTCTTCAGGTGAGACCAGGGCTGGGGTGGGCACTGCAGGAAGAGTGGCACCAGGACAGCCCCTGTGACCCCTGTCCCTGCCACTTCTCAGCACTGGAGACCAGTACGCCATGGCAACTGGGGCTACCTGGACCAAGTGGCCGCACTGCGCTGGGTCCAGCAGAATATCGCCCACTTTGGAGGCAACCCTGGCCGGGTCACCATTTTTGGTGAGTGTGCGGGTGGCATGAATGTGTCATCCCATGTGGTGTCACCCATGTCCCAGGGTCTCTTCCATGGAGCCATCATAGAGAGTGGGGTGGCCCAGCCTCATCAGAGGTTGTCTCCACAGTGAGTGTCCTCCACTGCCCAGTCCAACACTGCTGCTCCTGCCTCTATTACAGTCTCAGGGAAATGAGCACAACGTGGACCATTGGGTGTCTGGGCTCTGCAGTCTGCTGGTGATTGCTGAGCTGCTCAGTGGTCAGAATCCCCACACCTGAGCCACAGCAGAGGAAGAAATGATTCTCGGCTCAACCATTCCATTCTGCCCGCCTGAGCCCCAGGTTGTCAGCAATCAGGTGTTACACACTGTGGCTGAGCAGTGCCAAGTCATGGGGAAGGGGCAACAATCAGCTTCCAACAACAGCCGTTCACACATCACACTCTAGCTGATCTGTTGTACACCTGCCTCCAGTGGAGCCTTGGTCAACCCCCAGTCTCCAGCATGGCTCTGCCAGCCCCTATGTGGTCCCATTACAGGTGGTGCCCAACCTGTCTGGCTGTGGTCAGGTGGACTCTGAGACCCTGGTGCACTGCTTGCGGGCCAAGAGTGAAGAGGAGATGCTGGCCATCACCAGGTCAGGCCCCATTCACATGGGTGAGAGTGTGATGGGCTTCTGTGCAGTTCATAGTCACTGGGGTTGCAACCTCCCATCCATGCCCTCCTGACATCCCAGCTCTGGTTGTAAACAGGAGGTGCAGTCCTTGGGGTTCCCAAGGGTGGGAATGAGTACCCTAGGTTGAACCAGGCATGGGAGATGTACACAGAACAAAGTCAAGCTTTCTCCTTGACCCCATGTGACACCAGGTCTTCAAAGTCATTGCAGGAGTGGTGGACGGAGTTTCCTGCCCAGACACCCCGAGGAGCTGCTGGCCTCGGCTGACTTCCAACTCATCCCCAGCATCATTGGTGTCAACAATGATGAGTCTGGCTAGATCCTCCGTAGGGTGAATGCCCACATTTCAAATGAGGTGGGCAGGTTTCTGGGTTTCAAAGCTCTAGGCTCAGCCATGCCCAACTTGGGACTCTCCCCTCTCCACTCAGCTCCACATTGCCACTGACCCTCAAGAGGAGAGAGACAGAGGGGCCAAAGAAGGAACTAATGCATCAAGCAACAAAACGGCTGGTGAGGCCACCAGGCTCCTGCCCAAACAGAACCCACCTCAGACACCTGCCTGCACTGGGACTCCAGGAACCAAAGCTCTGATGTGTGTTTGGGTGGGGTCTCCCGGAGCCTGGTTCTTCCCCCAGCTGCTGACCTATACAGGACCTCTGTCCCCCAGGCTGGGGCTGCTGCTTCTCCCCCAGGAGCCTGCTCCCCTCACTCCTTCCCCTTCCCCTGGGCCAGATGCTGCCTCCCGCTTTGGGGGACCTGTTGATGGATGAGTACATGGGGAGCAATGAGGACCCCAAGACCCTCATGGCCCAGTTCCAGGAGATGATGGCAGACGCCATGTTCGTGATGCCTGCACTCCGAGTAGCACATTTCCAGCGTGAGTTCATCTGTGACTGAGGCCTCACTCGCTAGGGGGCAGCTCAGGGCTGGGCCCTTTCCTGAGGTGACGCCTGTCCTGTCCAGGTCCTGATCCATGTCTAAGGGGGTCCCAGGGTGCCGGGCACAAGGTGTTGCTCCTCTCGGTAACCCTCCATGCCAGTTCCGGAGATGGACATCTCCGCTGTGGAAGGGAGGAGGAGACTGGGCTGAGTGAGCCCCACTGATTGTTTCAAGACCTCACAGCCACAAACTTCAAGGCTGGATCTAACCCAGGGCTTGCCCACTGTGCCTGTTCCCCCTGCTACTTCTCCCCAACTGCCCAGGACCCAGCCTAGTGCAGCAACTACGTTGCATCCCCATGGTTATTGTAGGAGAACTCTGGGGAAGGAGACACCTATCTCGCCCTGTCCGTGCCCAGGTTCCCACGCCCCTGTCTACTTCTACGAGTTCCAGCATCGACCCAGCTTCACAAAGGACCTCAGGCCGCCCCACGTGAGGGCCGACCATGGCGATGAGGCTGTCTTTGTCTTCAGATCGTTTCTCTTTGGCAGCAAAGCTGAATCTTCCTCCCTCGCAAGGATGGGGATGAGGTCCAGGCTCTCCAGGATGGGGCTCTGCGCCCACCATTGGGATGAAAGGACAAAGCTCAGATGGGATCCAGTGTCCACTCAGAGAGCAGAGCCAGGAATGAAATCTGAACCCCTCAGGGCACAGTCTGTACCCCCTTCTCCTCTGTCCGCCTAGGTATGAGTGTCCATCTTGGGTGCACAGGGGTTCAAAGTCATGTCTGTTTCATAAATGAAGTCCCAATGTCAGAGGGAAGAAACTGTCCAGGCAATAAGAAGCCAGTGTGAAGGACTTAGGGGCTGACTGGGGACGTGGGGCTTGACAAGGCTGGGTACAGCTGGTGACCAGACAACGGCAGAGGTTGGTGGGTATCCTGGGGTCAAGCTCAACCTAGGCTGGTGAGCATGGTGTATGATGGGGCAGAGGGACTGGGGTGGCCCGAGCTGACCCTGTTCCCTCCCCTCTGCAGTGCCCCTCACTGAGGAGGAGGAGCTGCTGAACAGGAAGGTGATGAAGTACCAGGCCAACTTTGCTCGGAACAAGTGAGACGACCTCCCCCTCCAAAACCCCAGGACCTGGGACCCTCTGCCCTCCCTCCTCTATGGGGACCGCACTAGCATCCAGGATTCTAAGTAACATGACAGCACCCTCCCAAACTGCAGGACCCACTGGCACTCACGGGGCGCTGGGACGAGGCACACTCTTCCCATAACCAGTGACCTGGGGTTTGTCTGGCTGCCCAGAGCCTCCCTGTGGGGGCAGGGATGGCCAGGTCAGGATGCTGGGTCCCCACGTGGGCCTGATGCTAGGGGGAGGCACAGGGAGGCTCCCACTCCAGGAGGAGGTCAGGGGAAAGATCCTCTGAGTTCTGGGCCAGGCCAGCTGTCCTGGGACAGAGCTCCCATTACCAGCTTTCCCTGTGGGTGATGGCTCCCTCGTGCGTTATTCAGTGAGTCTGCTTAGGCTTGGAGGATGCAGTGGCAATGAAATGCTTTGGGGCCAGAACTTGGCACTCAGAGCACATTAAATCCAGGTGCAGAGAGAAAAGCAGAGACGCTCTCCCCGTGTCCAGGAGAGGCCACAGGCTCGCTGCCTGCAGGGGGCGCTGTGTCTGGGTAAGGTTCACCTGGATCCACAGCTTGTATGAGGTCCGGACTCCATCAGCAGATCCTGCAGCTCCCTGAGATGGCCAGAGGGGGCGTCATGGTCACTGAGCCAACGACAGGGCGAGGACATGGCCAGGGACCCGTGTATGCCCTTAGGACTGGAGACTGTGGGAACGGTGAGGTTCCTGAGAGCCTAGAGTGAAGGTGAGGGACGTCCACTGCCCTTCCTGGGGAAACGCCATCCGTCCATCCAGGCGGCGTGTGCGGGAGGCTGGCCTGCTCCGGCATGGCTGGGTCTGGGCATCCAGCACTGAAAGTCCCCTCCTGCAGTCACAACTTCCCACAGAGCCCCCTGTCAGTCAAGAAGTGATCTGCGGCCGGCGCCGCAGCTCACTAGGCTAATCCTCCGCCTTGCGCCGCCGGCACACTGGGTTCTAGTCCCGGTAGGGGCACCGATCCTGTCCCGGTTGCCCCTCTTCCAGGCCAGCTCTCTGCTGTGGCCAGGGAGTGCAGTGGAGGATGGCCCAAGTGCTTGGGCCCTGCACCCCATGGGAGACCAGGAGAAGCACCTGGCTCCTGCCATCGGATCAGCATGGTGCGCCGGCCTTAGCGCACCTACCGCGGCGGCCATTGGAGGGTGCACCAACGGCAAAAGGAAGACCTTTCTCTCTGCCTCTTTTTCACTGTCCACTCTGCATGTCAAAAAAAAATTTTTTTTAAAAAAAAAGAAGTGGTCTGCAAGACACTCAGACGCCTGAGGTTCCATGGATACTGGACCATCCCAGCTCACCCAGAGTCTAGGACCTGGATCCTGGTGGGAAGTGTCTTATGGAGGCTCATGAGTGAGCAGGGTGTAGGAGGAGGCCCAGGTAGGTCGGGGTACTCTAGACCCAGGCTTGGCTGTGGCTGCCGCCTAGACTAATGGCTGCCTTGGGTGGCTCCAGGTGCCTGCAGAACTTGGCTATGATGGGTCAAGATGTTCTGCAGCTGAACCTAACTCGCCTTCCATTCCCATGAGACACCCCTTTCTTTCCACCTCACTGAAGATTCAGGGACTAAGCAGCCAAGCTTTGAAACAAGGGCTTGAACTCCAAGGATGGGAGGCCTGGCCTACCTGGTGTTACCTGGGTCTCTAGCTCAGTGTCTAGTCTGGCTGGAGTTCTGAGTGCTGGACAATGCTCAGGCTCCAAGACTGGTTAACCAGGTGGGGGATGAGAAGGCTTTAGGCTGGAGGGAGCCACGTGGTATGCCCTTGATTTCCCCAGGTGATGGTGTGGATCCATGGGGGTGCACTGGCTGTAGGCATGGCTTCCATGTGTGATGGTTCTGCACTGACAGCATTTGAGGACGTGGTGGTCGTCACCATCCAGTATGCCTGGGAGTCCTGGGCTTCTTCAGGTGAGACCGGGACTGCAGTGGGCATTGCGGGATGAGTGGCACCAGGACAGCCCTGTGACCCCTGTCCCTGCCACTTCTCAGCACTGGAGACCAGCACGCCACCGGCAACTGGGGCTACCTGGACCAAGTGGCCGCACTGCGCTGGATCCAGCAGAATATTGCCCACTTTGGGGGCAACCCTGGCCGGGTCACCATTTTTGGTGAGTCTGCGGGTGGCATGAGTGTGTCTGCGCATGTGCTGTCACCCATGTCCCAAGGACTCTTCCACGGAGCCATCATGCAGAGTGGGGTGGTCCTGCTCCCCTGCTTCATCGTGAACTCATCTGATGTGATCTCCACAGTGAGTCACCCACACTGCAGAAGCCCCGACCCACTGCCTCACCTCTTGTCTCTTAGCGCCTCTGTTACTCTGTCTATCCAATGAGCGTAGCAAGGACCACCGGGGAGCCTCGGAACTGGCGCCTGGCCAGGAATTGTGAAGGGTGGAGGGGTCGGCATTCACACAGCTCTGCAATTGCAGTGATTCAGTTTGCTTGTGCTCTCCACGCTGTCTCCCTGGGGACCTCCAGGGTGGGCACAACCATCTAAGCAGCTGTGCTGGTCACCCTGACTGGCACCTCCGAATTTAGGGCAACATCAAAACTGCAGTCAGGGCCAGCGCAGGGGCTCAGTGGGTTAAAGCTGTGTCCTGCAGGCCAGCTCCCATACAGGTGCAGGTTTGAGTCCTGGCTGCTCCGCTTCCTATCCAGCTCCCTGGTAATATGCCTGGGAAAGCAGCAACAGCCCAATCCTTGGGCCCATGCATCCATGTAGGAGACCCAGAAGAAGCTACTGGCCCAGTCCTGGCTATTGCAGCCGTTTGTGGAATAAACCAGCGGATGGATGACCTATCTCTCTCTCTCTCTCTCTGCTCTCTCTCATATGTGTGTGTCTCCTCTCTCTCTAACTCTGCCTTTCAAATAAATGAATAAGTCTTTATAAAAAACATTCATGGAATTAAAAGATATAAGTTTATTTAAAAAAAAAAAACTACACAAGTAGCATACAATAACCTGGGACATCTGGGGTGCACCTGTTCCCTCCAGGGCCTTGGGTAAATCCCACTCCCTCCCTGGAAGGATGATTGAGCCCCTGCTTGGTCCCTGTACAGATGGTGGCCAACCTGTCTGCCTGTGACCACGAGAACTCCAAAGCCTTCGTGGACTGCCTGCGGGGCAAGAGTGCAGAGGAGATGCTGGCCATCACCAAGGTCAGGCTGAATTCACAGGGGATGGCGGGAGGGGGGCAGAGAGCCCGAGTGCCCATCATCCTAGCTGGGCAGCACTCAGAAGCCATGGCTGATTCTCAGCGGGTACCAAAGGCCACTCGAGGCTGGTCCCGACACTATTTCTCCCGGGGACTGAGGCTGGATCCTGTGCCATGCTGGCTTCCCTATAGCCTGAAGGGACACAGGCTTTGGAAGCTGCCACTGAAGTGCGTGCCTCTCCAGGGGCTCGGGAGTGCCTCGCTGGGTTCACATCCACAGGTTCCTATGAAAAGTGCAGAACACACCTCTCTGGGGGGAGGTGGGGACATGGGAAGTCACAGAGTGATCGGGGGATAGCCCTTAAGAAGTGCCTCCAACAGAGGGAGCCTTGGCCTAGCAGTCAAGATGCCACGTGGGCCACCCAGAATGATACATTGGAGTACCTGGGTTTGAGTCCCAGATCTGCTCTTTTTTTTTTTTTAAGCTTTATTTATTTATTTATTTGAAAAGCAGAGTTAGAAAGAGAGAGAGGGCCGGCGCCGCAGCTCACTAGGCTAATCCTCCGCCTTGCGGCGCCGGCACACCGGGTTCTAGTCCCGGTCGGGGCACCGATCCTGTCCCGGTTGCCCCTCTTCCAGGCCAGCTCTCTGCTGTGGCCAAGGAGTGCAGTGGAGGATGGCCCAAGTGCTTGGGCCCTGCACCCCATGGGAGACCAGGAAAAGCACCTGGCTCCTGCCATCGAAACAGCGCGGTGCGCTGGCCGCAACGCGCTACCGTGGCGGCCATTGGAGGGTGAACCAACGGCAAAAGGAAGACCTTTCTCTCTGTCTCTCTCTCTCACTGTCCACTCTGCCTGTCAAAAATTAAAAAAAAAAAAAAGAAAGAGAGAGAGATCTTACATCGACTGCTTTTCTTCCCAGATGGCTACAATGGCCAGATCTGGGCCAATCTGAAGCCAGGAGCCTCTTCTGGGTCTCCCATGTGAATTCAGGGGCCCAAGAACTTGAGCCATCTTCTTCTGCTTTCCCAGGTGCTTTAGCAGGGAGCTGGACCAGAAGTGGAGCAGCAAGGACTGGAACCAGCATCCATATGGGATGCTGGCGTCACAAGGGGTGCCTCCCCCCAGATCTGCTCTTGATTCAGCTTCCCGGGCATGCACACCCTGGGTGGCAGCAGGTGATAGCTCACCTACTTGGATCCCTGCCACCCATGCAAGAGACTGGGATTGAGTTCCTGGCTCCTGGATTTGGCCTGGCACAGGCCCAACCACCACAGGCCTTTGGGGAATATCTCTGCCTCCGGACACTAAGTAAGTAAATGATTAAACAAACGAAAAAGAAGAGCCAGGGTCATGTGTGCCTTTCAACAGAGCCATGACTGAGTAGGGAGGGGCCTGTGGAGACAGCTGAGCAGGTAAACTGAGTCCTGAAACCAGGGGGAGCTCGCAGCGCTGGGGGACAGTCACCTCGCAGTGCCGACGCCAGGCCAGTCCTGCGTCCCCACAGATCATCCACTTCCCTCTATGAGGGATCCTGATCTTGCTCCAGACTCTCCCGGTGTTTGCAGTCACAGCCCATGGCTCCCTGCTCTCCACCTCCTGGGCCACAGCTGCCAGAACAGTGAATGTAGTAACCAGGATGGAGGGGAGGGTCCGGGGCACACCGCGCAGGGACCGGGACACAGGGGAGGAGGCTATGTCCTTCTGTGTCCTGACCTCTGCCTACTCAGTCCCACTCTCGCCTGGCTCCCAGGCCCCGCCCCCGGGGCTCACCCCGCCTGCTCCCCGCCCAGGCCAAACTCCCCTTTGGTCAGGTTGGTTGAGGCCCTGATCCGCCCCTGGAGCGCCTGGCGCAGCCCTGGGGGCCACAGCAGCCCACATGCGGACCTGCGCCAGACCATGGGGCCGCACCGACTGGACGCGCCTTGGCCTGCGGGCTCCTGCTGCTCCTCCTTGTCCCAGCCCATGGTGAGGCTCCCTCGGGCGGCGACAGGGACCCGGGTCGGATCTGCCCAATCCCGCAGTTAGAGCTGCGGCCGCGGGAGGGCAGCACCTGGCTGGTGGAGCGGGTGGAGGTGACAGCACGGGACCCGCGTGCCCAAGGTGGGCCCCTGAGGCTTGGAGAGGGTCAGGGCTGCCTGAGGCCCCAGACTCCAAGGAGTGAGCCTAACAGGAGGGGCTCTAAGAGGGCAGCTTGGGTTGAGGGGTCTGGGCGTTCCCTTCCTGTGTGTGTGGCTGTTGGCGCCCCCGCCCACGGTCCTGAGAACAATTAGCGACATTTGGGTGCTCTTGGCCAGAGGCACCGGGTCCCCTCTAAGGTTAGTAGCAGGGAGCATGGGGGCCCTGGGGCTGATCTCAGAGGCCACAGGGCCCCTCGGCCCACACGGCTGCCCTGGGGCCAGAGGCTTCTGTTTGAAGGCAAAGACCAGGGGCTCTGTACCTGCCCGGGCCCTCCCTGTCCTTACCAGAGCTCTCCCAGGTGAGTATGGGGCCTGGGTGTCTGACCCTGGATGCTAAGGGTTGACAGGTCTTGTCCCCCACCCTGTCCCAATCTACTCTGCCCAGGGGCTCCACACTCACCCTCCCCTGTGCCCAGCCCGGCTGCAATTCCACCATTCCCGGCCCTTTGCCCAGGCTCTCAAGGATGTCTGAGCCTGGCAGGAGGCTCAGCCTGGCCTTGTAGATGCCTCTTTTAGTCATTTATCGATTTTTAAACATTTACTTATTTGAAAATTGACAAAGTCAGGGAGACCAAAGAGAGAGAGTGCGCTTCCATCTGCCGGTTCACTCCCTAGAGGGCTGCAACAATGGGGATGGGCCCTGTGGAGACCAGGAATCAGGGCCAGGACCTGGGCCAGCTTCCGCTGCCTTCTCAGGCTCAAGAGCAGGGAGCTGGATCAGAAGCAGAACAGCTGGGATCCAACAGGCACTCTGATGCGGGATGCTGGTGTCACAGGCGGCAGGTTAAGCTGCTGGGCCGTAACTCCAGCCCCAGTGGCTAAACAGTATTTCCTGTGCGTTTCATGCTCAGAAGGAATCCAGTTGTCTCTTGGTGTTGTCACAGAGTCTCCCAAAGACAAAAAAAAAAAAAAGACCCCGTTTCTCCCTGGAGGAGCCCCCATGTCCACTCCCCCGCCAACAACACAAAAATAAATCCCCTGGCCGTATTATGATGAGCACGTGGTTTCTTATTCCTGCAAAATTCTTATTTCTTAAAGAAACAGTCGAGGGGGCAGCATGGAAGCCCAGAGGGTTAAGCTGCCACCTGCGAAGCTGACATCCCACGTGAGCGCAGGTTTGAGTCCTGACTGTTCCACTTCTGATCCTGCTCCCTGCTAATGCCCCTGGGAAAGCTGAGGGACATGGTCCAAGTGCTTGGGAGACCTAGATGGAGTTGCAGGCTCCTGGCTTTGGTCTGGCCCAGCCCCAGCCATTGTGGCCCACTGGGGAGTAAACCAGTGGGTGGAAGATCTCTGTCTCTCTCTTCCTTCCTCCCGCTCTCTGTAAGTCTGCCTTTCACACAAACAAATAAGTAAATCTTAGGGGAAAAAAGTAGATGATCAGTCAGGACAGAGCAGTCCCCAAGTCTGACCCTGAAAGGATACAGTGTGTGGGCGTGTCTGAAATCCAGGTACAAATCTGCCCATACACAGCCACAGCTCAGGGGAGACAAATGCTAAGGACACTACCTCAGGCTCACACTCTCCCCTCCTGTTAGGAAACTGGTGCAGTTGTATCCACGGCGCGATCTACACCCTGATTACATCCTACGCCCTGGCTCCCGCCGCCATTGCTGAAAGGCAGGTGGCCACATGGCCCAACTACCTGTGCCAAGCTCCACCCCCATCCTAATGGGATTCGCTGCTCCTGCTTCCCTGCCCGCCTCTCGCAAAATTTTAAAAGGGCCTTTTCCTGAGGCCACCACCTGGGAGGTTGGATCCGGTGGAGGTGACAGCGCAGGACCAGGGCACAGACTGTGGGACCCTGAGGCCCAGACACGGAGGAGTGAACCCAGCACGAAACTCTCAGCAGCGCTGGTCGAGTCGGCAGCCGGCACAGGAAGGGGCGTGGAAATGGGGCCCTTTCCCTCCCTTGCTTGAGGCTGAGATGACTGTGCCCTCCCCAGGACAATGACGAACCTGCCCTGGGCTGTGTGTCTGCCAGGGTCTCCTCTGACCCTGTGCACCTGGCAGGGGTCCTCCTGGGCTGGATTCCAGGGCAAAGCTGACCACACCTCCAGGCCTGGCATTCTGGGAGCTCAGGCCAAGAGGGCACCACCCCTGGGTGTGTCGTGGAGCCTTTATCTCCTCATTCCAGAGGCCCAAGACTGGAGCTGGCATTGCAGAGCAAGTCAGCACACGTGACACTGGCGTCCCGTGGGAACACTGGTTCCAGCTCTGCCTGCTCATCACCCAGTGCAGCTTCCGGTGATGTGCCTGGGAAAGCAGTGCAAGATGGCTCTGTCCCAGGCCCCTGATGCTCCCCCGTGGGAGACCCTGATGGAGCTCAAGGCTCCTGGCTAAGGACAGGGTTGGGGCCATTTGGAAGCTGAACCAGCACATGGGTTCTCTCTCTCTCTCTCTCTCTCACTTCATCTTCCCAAAACATAATGCTTTGAAGAAAATAAGAAATTGCGAAAAGCCAGGTCTCTCCTGCCCCCTTTCCCTCTCTAGTCCGCCAGCACAGTCCCCACTCCTCCTCCTCCATGCTCACCCACGGGCTCCCTGCCTGCCCTGCTATGCACAGACTCTCCCAGCGACCAGGACCTTCCAGGCAGATCGTCTGCCCCACATCACTGTGGCTCCCAATAAAATAGAATTTGGGGTTGGGTTCCCACTCAGAGAGGGAGCAGTTGTTCCCAAGGTCCGTGGGAGTCGCTGTGTGTGTCTGGATCAGGAACCGCGGCAGCGTCTGCACGGAAGCCGCCCCTGTCCTCCGTGGACTCTGCTGAGCTCCAGCTCACTGTCAGCCTCACAGCCGGAGCTGCTGCTGCAGTCACTCTGTCCTCCATGGTTGGGGCGAATGACAAGGACAAGGTCGGGACCAGGTCAGCACAGAGGCGCTGTTTACTCACCCGCTCCGGGGCCAGGCTCTCCTCTCCCGGACCCAGGGCCCAGAGCACCCTTGTGGCCGGGCATCGCCTACTGTGACATGGGAGGTTCCTCTCCGGGGAGGAGTCAGCTTTCATGGGCTGCGGATGATTGATTTCTGCTGGTTTTAAGGCAGAGAGACAGGGAAAGAGGGAGAGACAGAATGAGAGAGAGATCTCCCCTCCACGGTCACCCTCAGTCGCCCGCTGTATTAGGAAGGTACCATCCCGGCTGCCTTGCTACTGCTGTGCAAAGTGTCTGCCCAACAGTTTGCACTTCCCTTGGGCTTCTACCAAGGGTGGGACTTCCCCGGGCAGGTGGAGCTCCAGGTTAAGTGTTGAAGGACTGCCCGTCGGGTTCCCAGAGCAGTTGTCCCATTTCCTAACACCAGCAATGTGCAGAGGTTCCCATTCCCACCCCACCCAGCGCTCTGCACACCTGTGCAGTTGGCCGTGTGTCTCTGAGTCTCCCTCACGCTCAGCTCCCCCTCTGTCTCGCCGTGCTCTTCCTCCTGATTCCTTGTGAAGAAGAAACCGGTTTACCCCTGGCTCTCTCTAGAGAGGGTGGCACCGTCCCCCTGGTGCCTTCTGGCTGTTCCTCTGTCCCCTCACCCTGTGTACACAGGAATTCTAGCCTAGAGGCCCCATCAGGTTCAGCTGTTAGGGTTCAGCATCTTTTTTCTCTTGTTTTGGGAAGACCAGCATGTGGTGCTGAGTCCTCACCGTAGAACATCTCGACATTTTCATATCTGATTCGTGGCACAACATAGGTCATGAGGGGCCACATGGGAGCAGCAGTGGAGCCACCGCTGGGGACGCCCCAGCCCTGAGCCCTGTGCCCGGGTCCCGCCTCGGCACCTCCTGACTCCAGCTTCCTGCTGACGTGCAGACTGAGAGGCAGCAGGTGGGCTCCGGTACTGATCCCTGCTTCCCACGTGGGAGACCCGGATTGAGTTCAGGGCTCCTGGCCTATCAGGGCCCCTTCCCAGCTGTGGTGGGCGTTTGGAGAGTGAACCAGAACATGGGACATCTGTGTGTGTGTGTGTGTGTCTGTCTTTCTTTCAAATAATTGAATAAAAACTACAAATAAGAGCCACAGTGGTGTCAGGTCCCTCGTCTTTCCTCTTCATTGTGTGAGATCCTTGTCTCTGGGCACATCCTTACAGCTTCCTGCTGTTGTGTGCCTGGTACGTGCTGAGTTATTGGTAGAAACTCTTTACTGATCCATGGCTTCCCCATTAGGTGACGTCATCACCTCCTCCCTGGCTGGTCCCCAGGTCAGGCTGTGCTTGCCCCATCCCGGTCAAGGTCACCTGCCTCCTGCATTCATGGAACCAATGCATTCTCTTTTATACAGCATGCTTTCTTTCTTTTTTTTTTTAAATGATATGTATTAGACCATTATATAAAGATGTTTTGTATTATCTTTAAGATTTCTTATTTATTTGAAATGCTGAATTCCAGACAGAAAGGGAAAACAGATCTTCCATCCTCTGATTCCCTCCACATATGTGCATAACAGTCAGGGGTAGGCCAGACCAAAACCAGGAGCCAATCAGGTCCTCCAGGAGGGTGCAGGGCCAAGGCGCTGGGGGATTCTACTACATCCCAAACCCATTAGCATGAACTGGATCCGGGGTGAAGCAGCCAGGATGGAACCTATATAGGGGATGCTGGCCATGCAGGCTGTGGAGGCACCCAAGCGCCACCACATCACCCCCTAGAGGACGCTTCCTTTCTTCTCTTCTTGCTCCCTGGAGCATGAGCCTCCTAGCAGGGGAGCCTGGTCAGTCTGGTGCTCACAGCTCTACCTCCTGTGACTGAGGGCAGTCAGCAGAAAGGACGCTCTCCTCGCCCCCAGGGCTGTCACCTTCCGCTGAACTTTTAGTGCTCAGTGAGAGTGCTGGGGCCCCAGGAGCCTCGTGAGTGTGGGATGTCCTGGACTGGGCCCAGAACAGCACTGCTGGCTGAGGAGATGGGGGAGAGTTGCTCATGCAGGACGTTGGTAAGGTCAGTGTTTGTAGGTCCGAGGCCTTGGCAAGGGTGAGGTGCTGATCCCAAGGAGTCGGCCACATGCGGAAGTGTGGGAGGGCAGCTGATGGAGAGCCCCCACCTGATGCGCCTCTCTGCCCACAGGCCACGACTCTACCAGCCCCATCCGGAACACGCACACAGGGCAGGTGCGCGGGAGCCTGGTCCACGTGGAAGGCACCGATGCGGGCGTCCACACCTTCCTGGGAATTCCCTTTGCCAAGCCACCTCTGGGGCCGCTGCGGTTTGCACCTCCTGAACCTGCTGAAGCTTGGAGTGGAGTGAGGGACGGGACCTCCCACCCAGCCATGTAAGCGCTCCCAGGGCCCAGGGAAGCTCTGGCCATGGAGGAGGTCAGGGGAAAGATCCTCTGAGTTCTGGGCCAGCCTAGCTGTCCTGGGACAGAGCTCCCATTACCAGCTTTCCCTGTGGTGATGGCTCCCTCGTGCGTTATTCAGTGAGTCTGCTTAGGCTTGGAGGATGCAGTGGCAATGAAATGCTTTGGGGCCAGAACTTGGCACTCAGAGCACATTAAATCCAGGTACAGAGAGAAAAGCAGAGACGCTCTCCCCGTGTCCAGGAGAGGCCACAGGCTCGCTGCCTGCTGGGGGCGCTGTGTCCGGGTGAGGTCCACCTGGCTCCACATGCTTGTAGGAGTCCCTGACTCCATCAGCAGATCCTGCAGCTCCCTGAGATGGGCTTCAGAGGGGGTCGTCATGGTCACTGAGCCAACGACAGGGCGAGGACATTGGCCAGGAACCCGTGTATGCCCTTAGGACTGGAGACTGTGGGAATGGTGAGGATCCTGAGAGTCTAGAGTGAAGGTGAGGGACGTCCACTGCCCTTCCTGGGAAACGCCATCCGTCCATCCAGGCGGCGTGTGCAGGAGGCTGGCCTGCTCCGGCATGGCTGGGTCTGGGTATGCAGCACTGAATGTCCCCTCCTGCAGTCACAACTTCCCACAGAGTCCCCTGTCAGTCATGAAGTGGTGCCCAGACTCTCAGACACCTGAGGTTCCCAGGATGCTGGACCATCCCAGCTCACCCAGAGTCTAGGACCTGATCCTGGTGGGAAGTGTCTTATGGAGGCCCATGAGTGAGCAGGGTGTAGGAGGAGGCCCGGGGATGGTCGGGCACTCTAGACCCTGGCTTGGCTGTGGCTGCCACCGAGACTAATGTCTGCTTTGGGTGGCTCCAGGTGTCTGCAGAACTTGGCTATGATGGATCAAGATGTTCTACAGCTGATCTTCAGCCTGCTCTCAATCCCCATGTCCGAGGACTGCCTGTACCTCAGCATCTACTTGCCTGCACATGCCCGTGAGGGCTCTGACCTGCCTGTGAGTGTGGGGCAGGGTCGGCCAGGGTGGGAGTGCATTGCCTTCTGCTAGAAGATGAGAAAGGAGAAACTGAGCACGGGCCCTCCTGTGAGTGCACCTGTCCAGAAGCCTCTCACTATCGGAGCCAAGTAGTGCTGCCCCCCCCAACTTGGGCAGCTGAGGCCTGGGCGTGGGGTCCCAGGGACCTGACTGTATTCAGAGGTCAGAATGAGTTGGTGCTGTATGGACCCAGGACACTGCCATCACCCTCATGCCCAGGAGACTCCCTCTGCTGTGTGGTGAGGGCTGACCTTGGGGGTCACACCTGACATCAGCCATGGGAGCTTGGGCAGCCCATGGGGAGGAAAGGCACTTTGAATAACATCCGTGTGGAGTAGCCAGAGAGACTACCTTAGCTTTCCATCTCACTGTACATTCTTGAATTCATGCAGCCAAGCTTTGAAACAAGGGCTAGAACTCCAAGGATGTGAGGCCTGGTCTTCCTGCTGCACTGGGTCCCTGGCTCACAGCCCAGATCCTGCAGTCTGGCCATAGTCCATGTGCTGGGCAACACACAGACCCCAAGACTGGTTAGACCAGGTGAGGGATGAGCAGCCTTTAGGTTGTAAGGAGCTATGTGGTATGCCCTTGACTACCCAGGTGATGGTGTGGATCCACGGTGGTGGGCTGACTACGGGCATGGCTTCAATGTATGACGGTTCTGTGCTGGCGGCATTTGAGGACGTGGTGGTCGTCACCATCCAGTACCGCCTGGGAGTCCTGGGCTTCTTCAGGTGATACCGGGGCTGGGATGGGCACTGCGGGAGAGTGGCACCAGGACAGCCCTGTGACCCCTGTCCCCACCACTTCTCAGCACTGGAGACCAGCACGCCACCGGCAACTGGGGCTACCTGGACCAAGTGGCCGCGCTGCGCTGGGTCCAGCAGAATATTGCCCACTTTGGAGGCAACCCTGGCCGGGTCACCATTTTTGGCGAGTCTGCAGGTGGCACGAGTGTGTCATCCCATGTGGTGTCACCAGTGTCCCAAGGTCTCTTCCACGGAGCCATCATGGAGAGTGGGGTTGCTGTGTTGCCTGGCCTCATCACCAGCTCATCGGAGGTGGTCTCCACAGTGAGTGTCCTCACTGCCCAGCCCAGCACTGCTGCTCCTGCCTCTATTACAGTCTCAGGGAAATGAGCACAACGTGGACCATTGGGTGTTTGGGCTCTGCTGTCTGCTGGTGATTGCTGAGATGCTCGGCGGTCAGAAACCCACACCTGAGCCACAGCAGAGGAAGAAATGTGTCTCAGCTCCACCAAGCTGCCCACCTTGAGCCCCAGGTTGTCAGCAGCCAGGTGCTGCCCACTGCGGCTGAGCAGTGCGAAGACATGGGGAAAAGGCAAAAATCAGCTTCCAACTACAGCCATGCACACACCAACTCTGAGCGAGCTTGGGTGCACCTGCCTCCAGTGGGGCCTTGGGAAACCCCGTGTCTCCCGCATGGCTGTGCCAGCCCCTGTGTGGTCCCGTTACAGGTGGTGGCCAACCTGTCTGGCTGTGGCCAGGTGGACTCTGAGACCCTGGTGCGCTGCTTGCGGGCCAAGAGTGAAGAGGAGATGCTGGCCATCACCAAGGTCGGGCCCTGTGCACGTGGGTGAGGGGTGATGGGCTTGTTTGTACCTCATAGTCCATGGGCTGCTACCTCCATCCATGCCCTCCTGACATCCAAGCCTTGGATGGAACAGGGGAACCAGACCTGTATGCCAGGCTGGGGATCCCATGGTGGGAGGGAGCACCATAGCTTAGGCCGGGCATGGGGGATGTACACAGAGTAAACTCAAGCTTTCTCCCTGACCCCATGTGACACCAGGTCTTCAAAATCATCCCAGGGGTGGTGGATGGAGTCTTCCTGCCCAGACACCCCGAGGAGTTGCTGGCATCTGCTGACTTTCATCCCGTCCCCAGCATCATTGGTGTCAACAATGATGAGTATGGCAGGATCCTCCCCAAGGTGAGCCCCAGCCCTAGTTCCTCAGTGCCTGCACAGCCTATGTGGTGAGCAGGCCTCTGGGCTTCAAAGCTCCAGGCATAGCCACTCCTAACTTGGGACTCTCCCCTCTCCACTCAGCTCCTGTTCTCCACAGACCCTAAAGAGGAGAGAGACAGAGGGGCCATGAAGGAACTAATGCATCAAGCAACAAAACAGCTGGTGAGGTCCCCAGGCTCCTGCCCAAACAGAGCCCATCCCAGACACCTGCCCACACAGGGATGCCAGGAACCAAGGCTCTGCTGTGTGTGGGTGGGGTCTCCCGGAGCCTGGTTCTTCCCCCAGTTTCTGACTATACAGGACCTCCGTCCCCCAGGCTGAGGCTGCTGCCTCCCTCCCAGGAGCTGCTCCCCTCACTCCTCCCCCTTCCCCTGGGCCAGATGCTGCCTCCCGCTTTGGGGGACCTGTTGATGGACGAGTACATGGGGAGCAATGAGGACCCCAAGACCCTCATGGCCCAGTTCCGGGAGATGATGGCAGACGCCATGTTCGTGATGCCTGCACTCCGAGTAGCACATTTCCAGCGTGAGTTCATCTGGGACTGAGGCCTCACTCGCTAGGGGGCAGCTCAGGGCTGGGTCCTTTCCTGAGGTGACGCCTGTCCTGTCCAGGTCCTGATCCATGTCTTAAGGGGGTCCCAGGGTGCCGGGCACAAGGTGTTGCTCCTCTCGGTAACCCTCCATGCCAGTTCCGGAGATGGACATCTCCGCTGTGGAAGGGAGGAGGAGACTGGGCTGAGTGAGCCCCACTGATTGTTTCAAGACCTCACAGCCACAAACTTCAAGGCTGGATCTAACCCAGGGCTTGCCCACTGCGCCTGTTCACCTGGTTCTTCTCCCCAACTGCCCAGACCCAGCCCAGTGCAGCAATTATGTGTCATCCCCATGGCATTGGAGGAGAACACCGGGAAGGGGCCACCCATGTCGCCCTGTCCGTCCCCAGGTTCCCACGCCCCTGTCTACTTCTACGAGTTCCAGCATCGACCCAGCTTCACAAAGGACCTCAGGCCGCCCCACGTGAGGGCCGACCACGGCAATGAGGTTGTCTTTGTCTTCAGATCGTTTCTCTTTGGCAGCAAAGGTGACTCTTCCTCCCTCGCAAGGATGGGGATGAGGTCCAGGCTCTCCAGGATGGGGCTCTGGGCCCAACCTAAGGATGAAAGGACAAAGCTCAGATGGGATCCAGTGTCCATTCAGAGAGCAGAGCCAGGAATGAAATCTGAACCCCTCAGGGCACAGTCTGTTCCCCCTCCTTCTCTGTCTGCCTTGGAATGAGTGTCCATCTTGGGTGCACAGGGGTTCAAAGTCATGTCTGTTTCATAAATGACACCCCAAAGTCAGAGGGAAGAAACCGTCCAGGCAAGGAAGAAGCCAGAGTCAAGGAATAGGGGCTGGCTGGGGACGTGGACTTGACAATATGGGTACAGCTGGTGAGGGGCGACGGCAGAGATTCAGGGTATCCTGGGGTCAAGCTCCACCTGGGCTGGGAGCGTGGTGCATGATGGGGCAGCAGGACTGGGGTGGCCTGAGCTGACCCTGCCCCTCCCCTCTGCAGTGCCCCTCACTGAGGAGGAGGAGCTGCTGAGCAGGAGGGTGATGAAGTACTGGGCCAACTTTGCTCGCAACGGGTGAGACGACCCCCACCTAAATCCCCAGGGACCTGGGACCCTCTGCCCTCCCTCCTCTGTGGGGACCTCACCAGTATTCAGGGTCCTAAGTCATGTGACAGTGCCCTTCCCAGATGCAGGATCCACTGGCACTCACAGGGGCCCTGGAAACCAGGCACACTCTACCCATCTCCGTGACCGGGGGTGGGCCATGAGCTCCTCTGACCAGAGGCTCCCTGAGGAGAAGGGAAAGGCCAGGTCAGGATGCTGGGGAGCTGACTCTAGGGGGAAGTCGTTGTTCTCCTGCTTCTAGAAACATATTCCCCACCCCTCCTGCCTGCGAGGTGGCCTGGCTGTACCCCAGATAGGTGCTCAGGGCTGGGCTGGGCAGGGCTCAGAGTGACCGCGGTCCCCCCTTCCTGACGTCTTGTCTACAGGAACCCCAACGGCGAGGGCCTGCCGCACTGGCCCGTGTTCAACCAGGAGGAGCGATACCTGCAGCTGAACGTGCAGCCTGCAGTGGGCCAGGCCCTGAAGGCCCGCAGGCTCCAGTTCTGGACCCACACCCTGCCCCAGAGGGTCCAAGAGCTCAGGGGCGCTGAGCAGAAGCGCACAGAGCTGTAGCTGCCAGTGTAGGGGTGCGGGACATGGACTCCAGTGCAGGTGGGGCCCCGATGCACGCACACTCATCCACAGAGGAGCCTTGCATTCAGCACTCTCACGCAACCACTCAATCCTCCTGGCCTCCGTCCACTCAGCAGACCATTGAAGAGAATCCATGGCTTGAGATTCATTGCCAAGCCTGCCCTGGGGCCCTTGAGTGAGAATCACTCAGTACATCCACATGGGGCTGTGCTGGACATCACCAGTGCCTGCCCAGCTTCCTCAACACCCACTGGGCCTGAGTCCCTATGAATGTCCTCAGCTCTACCCACTTACCTCTCCTGTCCTCCCAGCCCCAGGCCCTCCCCATGTGGAGGGATCTGCGTTGGGGATTGTTGCCCACCCCTGGGTGCCTTAAGCCCTGTCTCCTGCTCCTCAACCCAGCATGCCCTGTGATCTCACATCTTTAGTGGCCACAACACCAGGAGCCACCGTGGCTTCAATTCTGGATGCTGCCATGTGTGGCGCCCTCAATCCCATCCATGCAGCACAAATAAAGGGTTCCAGTCCTTTCACGGCTGAGTCACGTTCACCTGAGTGAACCTGCCACGTTTTCTTAGACCCTCAGCTCTCAAGAGACACCTGCTTACCTCCACAGCTGGGATACCATGAATCATTAATGCAGTAAACCTGGAGTGTAGGGCTGTTGCTTTGCACAGGGGGTTAAGCCTCTACCCATGTTGCTGGCATCTCATATGAGTGACAGTTCAGGTCCCAGCTACTCCACTCCTGATCCAGATCTCTGCTAAGGCACCTGGGAAAGCAGCAGAGGAGGGCCCAAGTGCTTGGGCCCCTGCCTCCCTCGTGGGGTACACAGATAATGTTTCTCCCCCTGGACATGGCCTGGGCTAGCCCTGGCCATAGTGGCTGAGAGAGCCCTGGGCTGAGCAGAGGTCAAGGCCAGTTCTCAGGAGGCATAAAGTCAGCCTTCATGAGCCAGGGTCCACGTCCCCTGGGTGCTCCCGGGCCCAGGCTGCTGCTCCTCCTTCCTGCAGGGAGCCTGATGTTTCCTACACTCAGGCTGACTCCTGGCCCCCCCACTGCTATCACAGGACCACACCTACCCTGCTGGGTCCCCAGTGGGGAAGGTATGGACCCTGGTTCTTACATTTTACCCAAGGTTCTTGTCCCCATGGAGATGAGAAATCGAAATGTCACTGGAGACAAGGTCGTGGAGGCCATGGCGTTCTCGTCTTCACACAAGAGGGATTCAGGCATGAGACAGAGAGCAAAGGCTTTCTTGGGGACAGGGCATCTGTCAGAAATGAAGGGACAAAGAGAGAGAGCGCCAGTCACTGGGACCGGGGGAGAGCGAGGTGACAGGGATGAGTGGAGAGAATACACCTGGGCAGTCCAGGCGGGGGCTCAGCAGGGAGACAGAGGGCTGAACGCCCAGTCTGGAATCCCTTGGTTTCTAAGGGAACCTGTTTACCCACCCCCCCTCTCCTCCAGGAAAAAGGTTGGGGACCCCAGGAAGGGTTTGTTGGGTGAAAATCAGAAAATTCCTCGCCAGATTTGCTGGCACTGTGCAGAGCAGAGGGGCTTCCCTTTGGCATCTGAGGTTTTGTTGCCCCGTGTTAGCAGGTCAGGTAACCCATCTGGTCCTGAGCAGGGAGTTCTCCCTGGAGCTTTCCTTGGGGGAAGGGCTGGGACCACCTGGGAGGTTGTCAGGGTCTGGGCAGGATGTGAAGTGCAGGATGCTGGGCTTCTGGGGCTTCCACAGTGGGTGCTGGGATGCAGGCCTTCTCACACACACACAGACTAAGTTTCTGACTTCCTACTGACACAAGCAGCAGCAGCCACAGGCAGTGCACACCAGCAGCTTTTATTTCAAGGAGAGAGAGCGTGACCACACCTGCACGCTTACTGAGGCCGCCACACATGGAGAGACACTCAGCAGGAATGGGCCAGGGTTGCCCAGGAGGGAAGAGAGGAAGAGGCAGCCCAGGGAGGATTCCCAAGCACAGCCAGGGGCAGAGAGCGCCCTCCCCTTTCTCATCCCAGGGGGCGGTGCCCTAAATGCATAACCCCGTGGGGTGGGATCTCACCTGTGGGAATATTGAAGGGATTGTTGTGGCCCCTCCCTCCAGAATGTCACTTCCAGGTTTCCATCATGGCTTCTCCCTCCTGGTCCCAGCTGAGACACAGGTGCATCCTGGGAAAGTGGTGTAAAAGACTGACTAGCAAAGGGATAAAGTTACAATGCAGGGCTGGCAAAGTTCCAGCTCCCCAGTTCCCATTGTTCTTCCTGCCTGGTTGCCATGTATCAGGACCAGCAGGTTTTCACTGTCAAGGAGAGAACAGAACTGTGTCTCAGAAGAAGCTGGGGACACAGCACACATTGGGTTCAGTACTTAGTTAGTGCCATGGTCACTGCCTCTCAAAACCTGGACCCTGAGTGAGCAGGGAGGGGATGGGCAGAGTCGGGAAAGGATGGAGGAGGGGCCTGGACCCAGTGGGCAACCAGCCTGGAAACCAAGGAGGAGCTTCCAGGATCCGGGGCAGTGACACCTGCCAGCCTGGGCTCAGGTGATCCCTGGGCAGGGGCTGTGGCACAGAGCAGTCAAGCCACCATCTGCAGCGCCCTCATCCCATGTAGGCACAGAGCCAGTCCCGGCGGCTTCACTTCCGATCCAGCTTTCTGCTAATGCGCCTAGGAGAGCAGCAGAAGCCCCCGTGCTTGGGCCCCTGCACTCACTGGGAGACCCAGAAGAAGCCGCTGGCTCCTGGTGCTGGGCTGACCCAGCCCTGGACGTTTGTACTGCACCTGTAGAAGGAAGATCTCTCTCTGTGTCTCTCTTGACTCTTTAACTCTGCCTTTCAAATAAATAAAAAGTAAATAAATCCCTTTTTTAATGGTTTATTCCCCTTAGAAGGCGCCCTGGTCTTCTGCCTCCTGTATGCCTACACCATCTTGGACTAAGACGGCAAGGACAGTGAAGTTGGTGACTCCAGGGTTGAGGTGAGGGCCCTGGACCCCCGAGGAGCCCGGTGAGAGGGGAGGCGGCCATGCCTGGGTCCCTACTGTCCTCTCTTCTCTCAGTCCACTCTCACCAGAGGCCCTCAAGCCCCGCCCCTGCGGTGTGCCCCGCCTGCTTCCTGCCCAGCCCTGATCCCAGCCTGGAGCACTGGGTGCAGCCTACAGGACACAGAGGTGCACACGCGGGCCTCCTTGGAGCATGAGGCTGCACCAAAGGGGCGCGCGGCTCGGCCCTGTGGTCTGCGGGCTCCTGCTGCTCCTCGACCCGGGTCATGGTGAGGTTTCCGGGGTAGAGACAGAGACAGGGACCCTTGTCAGATCTACCCAATCCTGCAGTTAGAGCCTGAGAGCACAGGAGGGCAGTACCTGGGAGGCTGGAGTTGGCGGAGGTGACAGCCCGGGACCTGGGCGCCCACCATGGTCTCTTGAGGTTCCTGGCACGGAGGAGTGAGCCCAGCAGGAAGGCTCTGAGCAGCGCTGGTCAGGGTTGGCCGCCAGGACAGGAAGGGGGGTGGGAAATGGGGTCCTTTCCCTCCCTTGCTTGAGGCTGTGGTGACTGTGCCCTCCCCAGGACAATGACGAACCTGCCCTGGGCTGTGTGTCTGCCAGGGCCTCCTCTGACCCTGTGCACCTGGCAGGGGTCCTCCTGGGCTGGATTCCAGGGCAAGGCTGACCACGCCTCCGGGCCTGGCATTCTGGGAGCTCAGGCCAAGAGGGCACCACTCCTGGGTGTGTCGTGGAGCCTTTATCTCCTCATTCCAAAGGCCCAAGACTGGAACTGGCATTGCAGAGCAGTCAGCACTCGTGACACTGGCGTCCCGTGGGAACACTGGTTCCAGCTCTGCCTGCTCTGCTTCCAGTGCAGCTTCCGGTGATGTGCCTGGGAGAGCAGTGGAAGATGGCTTTGTCCCAGGCACCTGATGCTCCCACGTGGGAGACCCTGATGGAGTTCAAGGCTCCTGGCTGAGGACAGGGTTGGGGCCATTTGGAAGCTGAACCAGCACATGGGTTCTCTCTTTCTATCTCTATCTCTCTCTCTCTCGCTCTCTAAATTGACCTTTCCAAAAAATAACTCTAAAGAAAATAAGAATTCACGAAAAGCCAGGTCTCTCCCCAACCCTTTTCCTCTCTAGTCTGCCAGCACAGTCCCCACTCCTCCTCCTCCATGCTCACCCACGGGCTCCCTGCCTGCCCTGCCCTTGCCCAGGCTCTCCCGGCAACCAGGACCTTCCAGAAAGAAGTCTCCCCCACATCGTTAGTGGCTCCCAATAAAATAGTATTTGGGGTTGGGTCCCCACTCAGAGAGGGAGCAGTTGTTCCCAAGGTCCGTGGGAGTCGCTGTGCGTGTCCGGGGCAGGAACCGCGGCAGCGTCTGCACGGAAGCCGCCCCTGTCCTCCGTGGACTCTGCTGAGCTCCAGCTCACTGTCAGCCTCACAGCCGGAGCTGCTGCTGCAGTCACTCTGTCCTCCATGGTTGGGGCGAATGACAAGGACAAGGTCGGGACCAGCTCAGGACAGAGGCGCTGTTTACTCACCCGCTCCGGGGCCAGGCTCTCCTCTCCCTGACCCAGGGCCCAGAGCACCCTTGTGGCCGGGCATCGCCTACTGTGACATGGGAGGTTCCTCTCCGGGGAGGAGTCAGCTTTCATGGCCTAGGATGACTGATTTCTGCTGGTTTGAAGGCAGAGAGACAGGGAAAGAGGGAGAGACAGAGTGAGATAGAGATCTCCCCTCAACGGTCACCCTCAGACGCCACTGTGTTAGGAGGGCAGCATCCCAGCGGCCTTGCTATTGCAGTGCCAAGGGTGGGACTTGCAGGGCGGGTGGAGCTCCAAGTTAAGTTGAAGGACTGCCCCTCGGGTTCCCAGAGCAGTTGTCCCATTTCACTAACACCAGCCATGCCCAGAGGTCCCCCTCCCTACCCCCGCCCAGCGCTCTGCACCCCTGTGAGGTTGGCCGTGTGTTTCTGAGTCTCCCTCACGCTCAGCTCCCCCTCTGCCTCGCTGTGCTCCTGGCTCTTTGGAGAGGATAGCACTGTCCCTGTGGGGCCTTCTGGCCGTTCCTCTGTCCCCTCACCCTCTGTACACAGGAATTCTAGCCTAGAGGCGCCATCAGGTTCACCTGTTAGGGTTCTGCTTCTGTTTTTTGTTTTTTTTGGCAAGACCAGCATGTGGTGCTGAGTCCTCACCGTAGAACATCTCGACCTTTTCATATCTGATTCGAGGCACAACATAGGTCATGAGGGGCCGCATGGGAGCAGCAGTGGAGCCACCGCTGGGGACGCCCCAGCCCTGAGCCCTGTGCCCGGGTCCCGCCTCGGCACCTCCTGACTCCAGCTTCCTGCTGACGTGCAGGCTGAGAGGCAGCAGGTGGGCTCCGGTACTGATCCCTGCTTCCCACGTGGGAGACCCGGATTGAGTTCAGGGCTCATGGCTATCAGGGCCCCGTCCCAGCTGTGGTGGGCATTTGGAGAGTGAACCAGCACCAGGACATCTCTGTCTCTCTGTGTGTGTCTCTGTCTCTCATTCAAATAAATGAATACAAATTACAAACAAGAAGCCAGTGAGGTAGTCTGGAACCTGTGCATTATCTCTTCATTTCTGTGAGATCCTCAGGTTTATGTGCATATTTGTACACCTTATATTTTTTTTGAGAGATTCATTTTATTTGAAAGACAGATTTACAGAGAGGCAATTACATAGAGAGAGAGAGACAGAAAGAGAGAGAGAGAGAGAGAGAGAGAGAGAGAGAGAGAGAGAGAGAGGTCTTCCATTCCTGGTTCACTCCCCAATTGACTGCAATGGCTGGCGCTGAGCCAATCCAAAGGCAGGAGCTTCTCCCATGTCTCCCATGTGAGTGCAGGGCCCAAGGTTTTGCACCATCTTCTGCTTTCCCAGGCCAGAGCAGAGAGCTGGATGGACAGTGAAGCAGCCAGAACTCACACTGGCACCCATATGGGATGTTGGCACTGCAGATGGCAGCTTTACCTGCTATGCCACAGTTCGGGTCCCTACACCTATTTTATGATGTGTGGCTACAATGTTCTTATTCATTTGTAGAAACTCTTTACTGATCCATGACTTTCCCCATTAGGTGACTTTGTCACCTCCTCCCTCGCTGGTCCCGGGGTCAGGCTGTGCTTTCCCGTCCTGGGTACGGTCACTCCTTCCTGCATTCATGGCACCAGTGCCATCTCTTTTATAGAGCATGCTCTCTTTCTGTTTTTTTTACTGATATATTTTTAAAAATAATGTATAGATGTTTTGTTTTTTTCTTGAAAGATTTCTTATTTATTGGAAGTGCTGAGCTCCAGAGAGAAAGGGAAAACAGATCTCCCATCCTCTGATTCACTCCACATAGATGCATAACAGTCAGGGCTGGGCCAGTCCAAAACCAGGAGCCATCCAGGTCCTCCAGGAGGGTGCAGGGGCCCAGGCGCTGGGCGGTTCTACTACGTCCCAAACCCATGAGCAGGGAGCTGGATCCTGGGTGAAGCAGCCAGGATGGAACTGTGATAGGAGATGCTGGCCATGCAGGCTGTAGATAAACCCGAGCGCCACCACACCGCCCCCTAGAGGACGCTTCCTTTCTTCCCTTCTTGCTGCCTGGCGATGAGCCTCCTAGCAGGGGAGCCTGGTCAGTCTGGAGCTCACAGCTCTACCTCCTGTGACTGAGGGCAGTCTCCTCACCCCCAGGGCTATCACCTTCCGCTGAACTCCTAGTGTTCAGTGAGGGTGCAAGAGCTCCAGGAGCCTCATGAGCTGTGGGATGTCCTGGGCTGGGACCAGGGCTGGCACTGCTGGCATGGCGGAGGTGTGTGAGGGGGTGGTCTGTGAGTGTCAGTGTTTGTAGGTTCAAGGCCATGGCAAGACCGAGGTGCCGATGCCAAGGAGATGGCAACAGCAGCAGTGGGGTGGGCATCTGATTGGTACCTCCACCTGATGCGCCTCTCTGCCCACAGGCCACGACTCTGCCAGCCCCATCCGGAACACACACACGGGGCAAGTGCGCGGGAGCCTGGTCCACGTGGAAGGCACCGATGCGGGCGTCCACACCTTCCTGGGAATTCCCTTTGCCAAGCCACCTCTGGGGCCGCTGCGGTTTGCACCTCCTGAACCTGCTGAAGCTTGGAGTGGAGTGAGGGATGGGACCTCCCATCCAGCCATGTAAGCGCTCCCAGGGCCCAGGGAAGCTCCTGCCCTATGTGGAGGTTGTGGGATTGATCCTCTGTTTTCTGGGCCTCGACAGCTGTCCTGTAGAATTCCCATAACCAGCGTTCCCTGTGGGTGATGGCCCCACGTGAGTTATCAGTGAGTCAGCTGAGGCTCACAAGAGCACTGGGCTTTGCCAGGCTCCTGGCTCTGGACTTGGAATCAGAGGGCATTAAGCTCCAGGTGCCGACTAGAAAAGCAGATGCGGACATTCAGGTTCTGCCCATGTTCTCTGCCACCAGGGGGCGCTGTCTCCGGGCAGGTGGGAGGGTGTCGTCAGTTGCCTCCAGGAAGCTTGCCCCTGACTGCATCAGCAGATCCTGCATATCTCTGAGGAGGACGCCAATGGGGTCTCCCTGGGACCCAATGTCCACAGTCACCGAATCTACGGACATGGGACTTATATTCTTATATGGAGACTATGGGATGATGTGACACCCTGAGAGTCTAGAATTAAGACAAGGGATGAAGTCAATTGCTCCCATGGGGTCCCCGTAGAGTCAAGATCACCCTAGGCCATCAGCAACTGTGGGACCTCCCTGGAAGTACTGTCCCAGCTTCCCCCGGGGCTGTGGCCTGGCATGTGGTGCAAAGGGACTCCCGAGGAGAGTCACGTGTGAGCAGGATATCAGGGGAAGGGGGCATTGAGGGGGGCCCTGCACAAGCCCTGAGCTGACTGTCGCCATGGTGGCCGCCAGGTGTCTGCAGGATGCAGCTGTAATGACCGTGGCAACCGAGTTCCTCTTTAACACGGCCTTGCCTCCCACCCCCGTGTCGGAGGACTGCCTGTACCTCAGCGTCTACACACCGGCCCACACCCATGAGGGCTCCAGCCTCCCTGTGAGTGACCGGGATCCTCTCGGGGAGGGACAGACATTTCTTTTGCAAGAAGATTAAAAAAGACAAGGTTGGCTCGGATCCCTCCTCATTATGGCCCAGTGAGAAGCTTCGCACTGTCAGCTCCAACAGGTGCTTCTTACCCTTGGTGGGCAGCTGACCTCTAGGCTTGGGGTCCCAGAGCCCCGGTTGCTCCCAGAGGTCACAGAAGGTGGCCCTGTGTTGGACCCAGGACTCACCCAACCAATTTGCAGCCAGGAGCATCACTTCGGTGCCCAAGGGCCATGCTGGTTGTTCCCCAGTACGCGTCATGGACTGTTTGTGTTGAAGACGGTCCTGGGCTGTTGGTTACTATTCAAGTGGAGCAGTCAGGAAGACACTCCTTTCTTTGCACACATGGAGGTGCTGGGAGGAACAGAGCAAGACTTTGATAATTGAGGAGGGGCTCCAACAATGTGAGTGGCCTGTTTTTCTGAAAGAATTCAATGACCTAGGTCCTGCAGTCTGACTGGAGCTCTGTTTCCCTGAGCAGGTGCAGAGCCAAGCACAGGGTAGTCCAGGTGGTATCCAGGTGGGGTTTGGGCTGGGTGGGAACCTTGTGGTATTGGCCTTGACTTTGCCCAGGTGATGGTGTGGATCCATAGTGGCGGGCTGACTTCGGGCATGGCTTCGATGTATGACGGTTCTGCGCTGGCGGCATTTGAGGATGTGGTGGTGGTCACCATCCAGTACCGCCTGGGAGTCCTGGGCTTCTTCAGGTGAGACTGGGGCTGCGGTGGGCACTGTGGGATGAGTGGCACCAGGACAGCCCTGTGACCCCTGTCCCCACCACTTCTCAGCACTGGAGACCAGCATGCCACCGGCAACTGGGGCTACCTGGACCAAGTGGCCGCGCTGCACTGGGTCCAGCAGAATATCGCCCACTTTGGAGGCAACCCTGCCCAGGTCACCATTTTCGGCGAGTCTGCAGGTGCCATAAGTGTGTCCTCACATGTGCTGTCACCCATGTCCCAGGGTCTCTTCCACAGAGCCATCATGGAGAGTGGGGTGGCCGTGCTGCCTGCCCTCATCACCACCTCATCGGAGGTGGTCTCCACAGTGAGTGTCCTCCACTGGCCTGCCCAGGCCTGCTGCTCCTGTCTTCCCTCACAGAGCCTCTGTGTCAGTCTCTGTTCAATGGGTACAACAAGGAACATCAGGGTGCCTCCGGAACTGCCATCAACCCGGGGATGAGGGGCTGGGGGTCAGAGTCCACACACCTCTGCCGTGGTAGAGCTCGATTCTGTGTCCTGCTAAGATGCCACGCTGGGGCTCCCTTGCTGGGTGGAATCGTCTAGGCAGGTGGCGGGTCCCTCTGGCTGAGACACTGAGTACCGGCATAGCTGGAACCATTTCACAGCTGCAGCACCCTGGGAGACGGGGGCACACTTGCCCCCAGCCACGGCTTTGGGCAGACTCCCCCTCCCCTCCTGAAAAGGTGTGCCAGCCCCTGTGTGGTCCCGTTACAGATGGTGGCCAACCTGTCTGGCTGTGGCCAGGTGAACTCCGAGGCCCTGGTGCGCTGCCTGCGGGGCAAGAGTGAAGAGGAGATGCTGGCCATCACCAAGGTCGGGCCGAATTCACAAAGGTGGGGGTGGTCACAGGCCTGGGTGCTCATCCTGCTCCCCGGCCTGCATGCCTGCTGTCCTCATAGCCCTGGATGGGGAGTGGAGACCAGGACAGCCAAGTCAGGCATGAGCCCTGCTGGGCTGGGCGTGAAGATGACCATGAGCCAGGAAGGAGTGGAAGGCATCAGAAGATGTTTGGGACCTGACCTCGCTGCCTCCCTAGGCCTTCAGATCCATCCCTGGCGTGGTGGACGGGGCCTTCTTGCCCAGGCACCCCCAGGAGCTGCTGGCGTCATCGGACTTCCGACCCATCCCCAGCATCATTGGTGTCAACAACGATGAGTATGGCTGGATCCTCCCCAAGGTGAGGCTGAGCTCCACGCCCCTGGGGGACTCAGGACTCTGTCAGTTCAGGGATCCCAGGGCTCTGCTGCTCTAGGCTTGTCACCGGAGAAAAGGCTGTGGAAGCCATGGGGTTCTTGTCTTCATGGGAGAAAGAATCCAGGCGTGAGACAGAGAGTGAAGTGACAAGGCTTTATTTGGGATAGGACATGGCTTTATTGGGGATAGGGCATCCATCAGAACGGACGGGACAGAGAGAGAGCGCCCAGTCGCGCAGACTGGGGAGAGCGAGGTTCCATGGTTGAGTGGAGAGAACACACCTGGGCAGGCCAGGCAGCATCTCCGCTGAGAGGCAGAGGGCTGAGCGCGCAGTCCTACTTTCGATTCCCGGTGTTTAAGGGAGCCTGTTTACCCACCTCCCCCTCTTCTTCAGGACAAACGATGGGGCTCTTAGGAAGGGTTCGTTGGGTGAAAATTAGCAAAGTCCTCCCCAGATTTGCTGGCACTGTGCAGAGCAGAGGGGCTCCCCTTAGGGTGTCTGAGAAGGTTTTGTTGCCCCGTGTTATCCGGTCACGTAACCCATCTGGTCCTGATGAGACAGAATCCTCCTGGGAGCTTTCCTTGGGGGAAGGGCTGGGACACCTGGGAGGTTATCAGGGTCTGGGCAGGATGTGAAGTGCAGGATGCTGGGCTTCTGGGGCTTCCGCAGTAGATGCTGGGGTTCAGGCCCTGCTCACACACACAGAGGCTAAACTTCCAACTTCCCACCTAACAGGCTCATCAACCCCCCCAGAACACACGGACCCTGGACTCCCAGAAGGACGTCGACCGAGAGGCCATGCGGGCCATTCTGAGGACATCTTTAGCACAGTTGGTGAGGCTCCGGGTCCCGCCCCATGCCTGGGCAGGGGAATCCTGCTCATGCAAAGCTGTGGCAAATGCACCTTTGTGGGCCTGGGCAGGGGCAGGGAGGCATCCCGGAGCCGGCCCTCCCCCCGTTCCCTGTCCCACTCCAGGACCCAGTTCCCACCCCTGAGCCCACCGTCTCCCTGCCCTGAGTCTGCCTCCCCTGCCTGTTCCCCACCACCTGGCCAGATGCTGCCGCCTGAGTCTGGGGACGTGTTGATGGAGGAGTACATGGGGGACAGTGAGGACCCCCAGACCCTCAAGGCCCAGTTCCAGGAGATGATGGCAGACGGCCTCTTCGTGATGCCTGCGCTCCAAGTGGCCCATCTTCAACGTGAGTTCGTCTGTGGCCCAGGCCTGACAGTCAAGGGCATAGCTCAGAGCTATGAGAGGTCTGTCCTGCCCAGGTCCCTACCCACATTCTTAGAGTTTATTTGGAAGGAAAGAAGCACACAGAAAAACAGACAGAGCTCTTCCACCTGCTGGTTCATTCCCCTAAATGCCTGAAACAGCCAGCGCTGGCCCAGCCCAAAGCCAGGAGCCCAGAACTCAATCCAGGTCTCGGCCATGAGTGGCAGGGCCATCTCCTGCTGCCTCCTCCTGCACATTAGTAGGAAGCAGCTGTCCCGAGTGACTTCGTAACCACTGCCCCAGATGCCCTTCCCCTCCCACTCTTCCTGTGGTCCCTGAGAGCCTGGCCTGTGATGGCCCCATCTCAGTAAATCCCAAGGTGCCTCCCCCATCGTGCACAGAAGACGGGAGGTGAGTGAGCATTGGTGACTTTCCCAAAGCTACCCGAGGCCATGATCCCATCCCAGCCACTACCGCACCCTGGGCCAGATCCAGCCAGGTGTGCACTAGAAAGTGGAGCCCCAGCATCGGCCCCTCTGTCCCTCCAGGACCCCACGCACCCGTCTACTTCTATGAGTTCCAGCACCGGCCCCACTTCCTAAAGGACAAGAAGCCGCCCCATGTGAAGGCTGACCACGGGGATGAGCTGGCCTTTGTCTTTGGGATCTTCTTTGTAAACCGCCAAGGTGAGCCTCCCTCCCTCCCTGGAGGCAGGCCAGGGCCCTAAAAGGCCCCAAGGGGGTGTTGCCCCCACTGCACAGATGGGGAGCCTGAGGCTGGGATACAGGGTGAGTAGGTGTTCAGGGTTCTAGGGCTCCAAGGGCTGAGCCAGGGTTAGAATCCCAGAGCTGCCCCTCCTGCTCTGCCCACCTGGTCATGTGGGTCTGTTGCAGTTGATTTCTCAACAATGTTGCAGTGGATTCCTTTCTGAGAGGAGGAGCGTGGTGGTGGGGCAAGAGGCGCAGAGTCACCACACAGACCCCGGGAGTCGGGTGAAAGCAGGCTTGAGGCAAGCAGCCCGCAGACTCGTTTATTTCAGTTGGTATAACATCTTATATAGCCAAGACCAGCCAATCCAGTCAAGGGGCGGTCTATGCCCCAACCAATCACAGCCTGTTGCCAGGCAGTTAACAAAGCCATCCAGTCATAGCCTGTTGCCTGGCAGGCTCCGTTGCCAGGTGGGATTCAAAGCCATTCCTGGAGTAACTGACGCTCGCTTGCCAGCGGCCACCTTGGCATGGCCTTCTCATTCCACCACATTTCCCCCTTTTCGTTTATTTTTGAGCAACGGGAGGCATGATTCTTGACCATACCATTGTTGATCTCATTTCCATGTGGTCTCCGTACGCAGCTGTGCCTGTCTTAGGTTGCTCCCCAGGGGATCTTACCCGTCATTGACTAACCAGTGCTCAAATCGAGAGACCACAGGAGTGCTTGCTCAGATTGGGGTAGGAATGAGGAACAATGGTAATCAGGAATGGCATGACCACACACAGGCTGTGAGCCGTTTGAGTGGCTGACCAGAGCTAGTGGGGTACAAAACAGTAACAGATATGGCTATGGGCAGTTCCTCAGGGTAGGATGATTGGGCAGGTGCGTCTGCTAACAAGGCGGAGTCTCAGTCTTGTTCAGCTGGTTCTGGTTGGCTGTCAGTTGCAGGCTTGATGTTTCTGGCTGGTACCCAAATGGGCTGTTCCGCATTCTCTGGAAAGATACAAGCATATCCTCGACCTTTGGTTAGCAGAGGGTGTGGTCCTTTCCATTCTCCTGTCAGGGGGTCTTTCCACCTAACCATAGGGGCTGGGGTCTGTGATAGAAAGGATCCCCAGTGTTTATAAGCTGGGCTGATCCCTTGGGAATCAAAAGTAAGAAAATTGATAGTGAAAAGGACCTCAGTCAAAGCAAGCTGTGGGTCTGAGGGCATATGATTGTTTTTCTGTCTTTGTAAAAGATCTATAATTGACTTATGAATTCTTTCAATCATTGCCTGTCCCTGTGGGTTGTATGGGATACCTGTGGCAGACTGTATGTTCCAAGATTTCAGGAAGGAATTAAATTCCTGTGATGTATATGCTGGCCCATTATCAGTCTTTATGGTCCAGGGGACACCAAGGACCAGCATGGCTGATTTGACCGCCTTTATCACATTACTAGCCTTTTCTCTGGTTGGGGCTGTTGCAAATACAGCCTTTGAATAAGTATCTACCACCACATGGACAAACTTAAGTTTACCAAAGGAGTTAATGTGGGTGATGTCCACTTGCCATAGCTTATTAGGAGCAAGGCTTCACGGGTTCACTCCTGCTTGTTGCAGTGGGCTTAACGGGGCGAGGGGTGCACAATTCTTGCAAGAGTGCACTAGGTGTTTGCATTGGCTCATTGTCATTGTTAGCTCTGGGGAAAGCAATTTTGTATTGCTTGCTGACATATGAAATTTTTGGTGTAAAATACGGGCTTGTTCTAAATGTCCAGTGGAAGCCATGTTGCAGGAGATAAGACCATCAACCTTTCTGTTGCCTTGGAAAATAAAGCCAGGTAACCTGGTATGTGATCTTACGTGTGATATATACCATGGGTATTTTCTGTTCTCAGCTCTTTAAGTGTTGTGAACATCTGGTCAATTGGCTTATTGGTTGGGTTAAAGACTGCAAAAGGGATCATCTTTGCTACCTGTACTGAGTATTTGCTGTCCGAAAATATATTTACCGATCCATCGTGGCTAAGAAGTAGAACCTTGCTCTTATTTCTCCCAACTGTACTGATCCCCCGTGGGGTTCTACATGGATCTTATCTTTTTCTGTTAAAGATTTGATCACTATTCCAAACAGTGACTTGTTGGCATCCGTAAACGCACATGGTGCCATGGGTATAGGTTGATTAGCAGGGAAAGCATGTTTTGGATAGTCTATTTCTAAGGTTTGTAGCGTCTGGAGTAGCCTGTCCACTGGCAGATGATTGTCAACCTGTCCTGGGAAATTTATCATTAAAGTTTGAAAGAGCGTGCTATTCTGCATCCATGTCGACAGTTCTAATTGTGATAGTGGTAGGACCATTATGTCTGGCTCTGTGTTAAATATCTTATTGGTATAAAATCTTAATTTAAGTCCCATCATAAGGATGGCATCTACTTTGTTTACTATTTTACGACAATTGCTCCAGGCTATGTGAACCCAAAAAAGTGGTCCATGTTGTTGCCAAATAACTCCTAAGGGGGCCTTGAGGGTAGATATGGTTATGGCAAATAGAGGCACCTTAGGGTCATATCTAAAGGTTTTTAAATTTGACAACTGGGTGTTGATCTTTTCTATAGTGGATTTGGCTGCTGGTGTCAATGCGAATTTTGAAGAAGGGCTGTTTCCCTTAGTCAGTAAATCGTATAGCAGTCTAAGCTCTGCAGGTGTTAGGGGAAGGAAGGGCTTCAGCCAATTGATTTGGCCACATAGTTGCTGAAGTTTATTAAGTGAGTATTTATGCTTGACTTTTAGGTTTGGACCCATTGGAGATATATGGGAGGAGATTTGATAACCCAAGAATTGAAAGGGAGGAAAATGTTGTACTTTTTCTGTGGCAATAGACAAACCCAGAAATTGTAAATTTCTTACTGTCTCACTTAGGCACTCAGAGTTGCTGCATTCTTGTGAGCAAGTAAGATATCATCCACATAATGTATGACCAAGCACTGATCTTTAAGTGTGCTGGCCGCATGAGAAACATATCTTTGGCAAATGGCAGGGCTATTTTTCATGCCTTGTGAGAGTACTGTCCACTGGAATCTTTTTGCAGGGAGCTGGAAATCGGGCTCCCATACTGTAAAAGCAAAGTAAGCCTTATCCTGCTCCGCAATGGGAATGGAAAAGAAGCAATCTTTGATATCAATGGTAACTATGTGGTATCCATTAGGAATGGACCCTGGATGGGGAATGCCAGCCTGGAATGTTCCCATCTTTCTTATATTTTTGTTAATAGCTCTCAAATCCTGTAGAAGCCTATATTTTCCCTGTTTCTTTGGTATCACAAAAATGGGTGTGTTATGAGGGCTAGTGAGGGTTCTATGTGTCCCTTTTCCAATTGTTCCTGTACCAATTCTTTAAGGATGCTAAGTTTGGGTTGTATTATTGGCCACTGCTCTACCCAGATGTTTCCTGTTCTTTCCCATTCAATGGGGATTGGGCTTGGCTTTTGTATGAGGTGAGCAGTGGCCCCTAGAATTGGGGGTGAATCTTACTTGTAGGTTCTCCATTAAAGCTGTTGGCTTGTGGAGATTTGTGATCCGTAGTAAGGACCGCTTGCATTTGTGAGAGCACATCTCTCCCCCATAAGGTCATGGAAACCTCAGCAATTAGTGGAAAGATGGTTCCTGTATCTCCATTGTCATCTCGCCAAGTTACAGGCATAATGACCTGATCAGCCAATTTTAATCCTCCAACACCTTGGAGGTCAGGTCCGGGTGCTGTCTTCCAATGTTGCATTTTTCTTGCATCCCTAGCTTTTAAGACAGTAACATCTGCTCCAGTATCAATTAAACCCACAAAGGCAATGTCAATATAGGGTCAATTTCGGCCTCAGATTGAAGATGGGCATCGACCAGTTAATGATGGTGGGACTCCCTCTTACTTGCTGGGCTGAGGGCCGCCCCACTGGGAGTTTAAAGGCTTGGTCTTGCAATCTTTTGCCCAATGAAAGCCTTTTTTACATCCGGGACACAGCGTTTGGTGCTTGCCCCGTCTTTCAGCGTTTAGGCAGTTTCGCCGTAGGTATCTTATTTCCTGGCATCCCCAACAAACTGGAGGGTCATTAGACTTCTTTGTGTTCAATTTGTTAATGGCTGCAGTTAGGGCCTGTATGGGTGTATCGGCAGAGTTTACCTCCTTTGTGACTACTATCCATTTAGAAATGTCTTCATTACAGACTGGGGCAATTGCTGCTTTTGCCTCTTTGGTAGCACCTTCCCAAGCTAATTGTTTGACCAAATTGTCTTGATCGGGGCCAGGCAGTAATCTTTTCTCTACTGCCTCCAAGACTCTGGCAAGGAAATCAGGGAACCATTCGCCTGGGCCTTGAACTAGGTTTCTAAAGAGCTGACTATAACCAGGAGGATTTATATTTTTTAAGGCTTTAATTGCCAAATCTCTGACCTGATCAAGATAGGCAACTACTCCATTGCGGGCCTGTTCTTGAGGATATATGTAGGTGCCATGGCTTGTAAGCATATCAAAGGTTACTGCTATTCCATAGGCAGCATTATTCCTTGCCACAGTTTCAGCCTCTTCCTGATAGGAGGCTTTCCACTGTAAAATCTGTGGTCTCAACAAACATGCTTTGAGCAGTGCAACCCAGTCAAAATGAGTTTGAAGGTTTGCTGCCCATTGTTTGAGCACTTGTTCAAAGTAGGGAGAGTCAGGACCTGACTCTTGAGAAGCCTTTTTTAGCATAGTAAGGTCATTTATGGGCGTTGGAATCCAGGGCCTGAATTCTGCATCCGCTCCTATATTAACAGCAAATGTGCAGGTGGGATGGGGTCTAGCGGCTGCCCTGAGAGCTTGGGGTGTCCGAGTACTGCCACAAATGTTGGGATCCTCACTGGGTGTGGACGGAATGACTTCACATGGGTTATTGTCTCGAGGTCCTCTAAATTCATCCCACGGGTATATGGAGGGTGGCTGACTAGGCACTGCTACCTTGTTTGCTACCTTGTTTGCTACATTGTTTGCTATCTTGTATGCTACATTGTCATTTTCACCGATGAAGCTCTCTCTCCCTAAGTCATCAACTGTTGTCTGTGAGACAGACGCCTGGAGTGTCAGGCTCTTACAACTCACAGATTCACTATGTTTGGTAATCTGTGTGCGCTTCTGTGAGGGGTGTATCTTTCCCATGTCTGAGTGCTTAAGAGTGGCACGACACACCAACTCTAGCCAAAGGAAAGACACGCACAGCACTGCTGCCATAACAAAGCAAATTCCTAGCACCTCAGCTGTTGATGGCATTTTGCAGGAGGTTTCCCTACGTTAGACAAACAGACAGTGGTGTATCAGATCGTACGTATGTCCTGTGCTTAGTGGGCAACTTCCTCGATTCGTTAGGTCAAGGCCGTATGCCCACACGGTGTCTCCGGAGCATCACCTCTCTCGAGTGAGGGAAGATGACTTGGTCCTGAATTCTGGGATGATCAGTCCCTTATGTGAATTCGCCGGGCGAACCGAAAGTAAAGCGACGTACGCTTCTGGGCGGTGTGTGCTAACCTGGGGTCACTTAGACCGAGGACAAGGACAAGGAAAGGGGCGTAGGAGGGGGTTCTGTGCTCACCCTCACAGAACCGAACAGCACACAAAACACCGAGGGGCCTTCTTGTCGAAATCCAGGGCGGACATTGCAGAGTCCGACAGGCTGTCTTTCTCTCAGTCACGTTGGGGCGCCAGATGTTGCAGTTGATTTCTCAACAATGTTGCAGTGGATTCGTTTCTGAGAAGAGGAGCGTGGTGGTGGGGCAAGAGGCAAGAGGTGGTGGGGCAAGAGGCGCGGAGTCACCACACAGACCCCGGGAGTCGGGTGAAAGCAGGCTTGAGGCGAGCAGCCCGCAGACTCGTTTATTTCAGCTGGTACAACATCTTATATAGCCAAGACCAGCCAATCCGGTCAAGGGGCGGTCTATGCCCCAACCAATCACAGCCTGTTGCAAGGCAGTTAACAAAGCCATCTAATCACAGCCTGTTGCCAGGCAGGCTCCGTTGCCAGGTAGGTTTCAAAGCCATTCCTGAGTAACTGACGCTCGCTTGCCAGCGGCCACCTTGGCATGGCCTTCTTATTCCACCACAGGGGTCCTGCCAGGGAGTAGCGGCAGGTGTTTCAAGGCGTGTTTGTTTTCTAAAGGACTTCCCCTGGCTGAGCCAGAAATGAGCCTGTGTCCACTGAGCGGGAGGCTGCACAGAGAAAAGGGAGCTTGGTCAGGGGAGGGTTCGGATCCTGGGAATGAAGAGAGGGGGCAGAGAACCAGTGTAGGACAGCCGAGGGTCAGCTCCACCTGGACTGGGAGCGTGGTGCATGATGGGGGCAGAGGGACTGGGGTGGCCCCAGCTGACCCTGCCCCTCCCCTCTGCAGTGCCTCTCACTGAGGAGGAGGAGCTGCTGAGCAGGAGGGTGATGAAGTACTGGGCCAACTTTGCTCGCAACGGGTGAGATGACCCCCCAATTTCCCCAAAGACCTGGGACCCTCTGCCCTCCCTCCTGTGTGGGGATCTCACCAGCATCCAGGGTCCTAAATCATGTGACAACGCCCTCCCCAGCTGCAGGACCCACTGGCACTCACAGGGGCCCTGAGGACCATGCACACTCTTCCCATATCCTAGTGACCTGGGGTGGGCCATGAGCTGCTCTGCCCAGAGGCTTCCTGTGGGGGAGGGACAGGCCAGGTCAGGATGCCAGGTCCCCACGGGGGGCTGACTCTAGGGGGAGGTGTTGCTCTTCTGCTTCTGGAAACACATTCCCCACCCTTCCTGCCTGCAATTGGCCTGGCCAGACCCCAGATAGGTGCTCAGGGCTGGGCTGGGCAGGGCTCAGAGTGACCGTGGTGCCCCCTCCCTGACGTCTTGTCTACAGGAACCCCAACGGCGAGGGCCTGCCGCACTGGCCCGTGTTCAACCAGGAGGAGCGATACCTGCAGCTGAACGTGCAGCCTGCAGTGGGCCAGGCCCTGAAGGCCCACAGGTTCCAGTTCTGGACCCACACCCTGCCCCAGAGGGTCCAGGAGCTAAGGGGCTCTGAGCAGAAGCACATGGAGCTGTAGCTGCCAGTGTGGAGGTGGGGGATAGGGGCTCCAGTGCAGGTGGGGCCCCGATGCACTCAACACATCCATGGAGGTGCCATGCATTCAGCACTCTCGTGGCCACTCAGTCCTGCTGGCCTCCCTCCACTCAGCAGATTGTTGTAGAGAACCCACGTCTTGAGGTTCATTGCCAAGCCTGCCCTGGGGCCCCTTGTGTGAGAAGCACCCAGTACACCTCCATGGAGCCTGTTTGGGCAACACCAGTGCCTGCCCAGCTTCCTCAGCACCCACTGGGCCATGGGCCCCTCCTGCTTCTTTCCCCCTCCACCTTCTCTACACTCTCCCCCTCCTCTCCTCCCAGCCCCAGACCCTCCCACATGGAGGGAGCTGCGTTGGGGATTGTTGCCCACTCCTGGGTGCCTAAAGACACCTCCTCCTCCTCCCAGCATGCCCTGTGATCTCATATCTCTCAGTGGCCACAGAGGACCTGGACTCCACGATTCAATGTGCCTTCGTCCCTGCAGGCTGCCATGTGTGGCGCCCTCAATCCCATCCATGCAGCACAAATAAAGGGTTCCAGGCCTTTCACGGCTGAGTCACATTCACCTGAGTGAACCTGCCACATTTCCTTAGACCCTCAGCTCTCAAGAGACACCTGCTTACCTCCACACTGGGATACCATGAATCATTGATGCAGTAAACCTGGAGTGTAGGGCTTTTGCTTTGCACAGGGGGTTAAGTCTCTACCCATGTCGCTGGTATCTCATATGAGCGACAGTTCAGGTCCCAGCTGCTCCACTCCTGATCCAGATCTCTGCTAAGGCACCTGGGAAAGCAGCAGAGGAGGGCCCAAGTGCTTAGGCCCCTGCCACCCAAGTGGGGTACACAGATAATGTATCTCCCTCTGGACTTTGGCCTGGGCTATCCCTGGCCATGGTGGCTGAGAGAGCCCTGGGCTGAGCAGAGGTCAAGGCCAGTTCTCAGGAGGCATAAAGTCAGCCTTCATGAGCCAGGGTCCACTTCCCCTGGGTGCTCCCGTGCCCAGGCTGCTCCTCCTTCCTGCAGGGAGCCTGATGTTTCCTACACTCAGGCTGACCCCCCCACACACACTGCTATCACAGGACCACATCTACCTTGCTGGGTGCCCAGTGGGGAAGGTATGGACCCTGGGTCTTACATTTTACTCAAGGTTCTGGTCCCATGGAGAAGAGGATTCAAAGCAGCAGCAGCCACAGGCAGTGCACACAAGCAGCTTTTATTTCAAGGAGAGAGAGCGTGACCACACCTGCACGCCTACTGAGGGCCGCCACACACGGAGAGATGCTCAGCATGAATGGGCCAGGGTTGCCTAGGAGGGAAGAGAGGAAGAGGCAGCCCAAGGAGGATTCCCAAGCACAGCCAGGGGCAGAGAGCGCCCTCCCCTTTCTCATCCCAGGGGGCAGTGCCCTAAATGAATAACCCCGTGGGGTGGGATCTCACTTGCAGGAATATTGAAGGGATTGTTATGGCCCCTCCATCCAGAATTTCACTTCCAGGTTTCCATCATGGCTTCTCCTTCCTGGTCCCAGCTGAGAGACAGGTGCATCCTGGGAAAGTGGTGTCACAGTGCGTTAAGCCATCATCTGCAGTGCCCTCATCCCATGTAGGCACAGAGCCGAGTCCTGGTTGCTTCACTTCCAAGCCAGATCACTGGGTATGCGCCTAGGAAAGCAGCAGAAGCCCTTAGTGCTTGGGCCTCTACACTTTCCTGGGAGACCCAGAAGAATCTCCTGGCTCCTGGCTTTCGCTTGTCCAGCCCCAGCAGTTTGGGGAGTAAACCAGATGATACAAGATCTCTCCCTTGGGGCCAGAGCTGTGGCATAGTGGGTAAGGTCGCTGCCTGAAGTGCCTGCATCCCCTGTGGATCTCCTCTGACCCCGTGCACCTGCCAGGGACTTTTACAGGGCTAAGGCTCCATGGTGAAGGTGACCCCACTGTAGAACCTGACATTTGTTTTATCATGAATCAGGCCATGTGGGAATTACTCATGGCATGTATCCTTGATCCTTTGTCTACTCACTCAAAAGGCCCAGGTCTCTCTCCCACACCCTTTCCCTGTCTAATCCCCAGAGCACCCTTGTGGCCAGGCATCGCCTACTGTGACATGGGAGGTTCCTCCCAGGGAGGAGTCAGCTTTCAAGGGCTGGGGATGATTGATTTCTGCTGGTTTGAAGGCAGAGAGACAGGGAAAGAGGGAGAGACAGAGTGAGAGAGAGATCTCCCCTCCACGGTCACCTCAGTCGCCCGCTGTGTTACTAGGGGAGCATCCCGGCTGCCTTGCTACTGCTGAGCCAGTGTCTGCCCAACAGTTTGCACTTCCCTTGGGCTTCTACCAAGGGTGGGACCCGCAGGGCAGGTGGAGCTCCAGGTTAAGTGTTGAAGGACTGCCCGTCGGGTTCCTAGAGCAGTTGTCCCATTTCCCTAACACCAGTGATGCGTAGAGCTTCCCCTCCCCACCCACACCCAGCGCTCTGCACCCCTGTGAGGTTGGCTGTGTGTCTCTGAGTCTCCCTCTCCTTCAGCTCCCCCTCTGCCTCACTGTGCTCTTCCTCCTGATTCCTTCTGATGAAGAAACCGGTTTACCCCTGGCTCTCTCTGGAGAGGGTGGCACCGTCCCTGTGGTGCCTTCTGGCCATTCCTCTGTCCCCTCACCCTCTGTACACAGGAATTCTAGCCTAGAGGCGCCATCAGGTTCAGCTGTTAGGGTTCAGCATCTTTTTTTTCCTTGTTTTGGCAAGACCAGCATGTGGTGCTGAGTCCTCACCGTAGAACATCTCGACCTTTTCATATCTGCTTTGAGGCACAAAATACGTCATGAGGGGCCGCATTGGGAGCAGCAGTGGAGCCACCGCTGGGGACGCCCCAGCCCTGAGCCCTGTGCCTGGGTCCCGCCTCGGCACCTCCTGACTCCAGCTTCCTGCTGACGTGCAGGCTGAGAGGCAGCAGGTGGGCTCCGGTACTGATCCCTGCTTCCCACGTGGGAGACCCGGATTGAGTTCAGGGCTCCTGGCTATCAGGGCCCCGTCCCAGCTGTGGTGGGTGTTTGGAGAGTGAACTAGCACCAGGACATCTCTGTCTCTCTGTGTGTGTCTCTGTCCTTCTTTCATATAAATGAATACAAATTACAAACAAGAGACACAGAGGCATCAGGTCCCACGTCTTTCCTCTTCATTGTGTGAGATCCTTGTCTGTGGGCACATCCTTACAGCTTCCTGCTAATGTGTGCCTAGCACGTGCTAATTCATTGGTAGAAACTCTACTGATCCATGGCTTTCCCCATTAGGTGACGTCATCACCTCCTCCCTCGCTGGTCCCTAGGTCAGGCTGTGCTTGTTCTGTCCTGGGCACAGTCACCTCCCTCCTGCATTCATGGCATCAATGCCATCTCTTTTATACAGCATGCTCTCTTTCTGTGTTTAGAAAACTATATATATATTAAGCCGGCGCCATGGCTCAACAGGCTAATCGTCCGCCTTGCGGCGCCGGCACACCAGGTTCTAGTCCCGGTTGGGGTGCCAGATTCTATCCCGGTTGCCCCTCTTCCAGGCCAGCTCTCTGCTATGGCCCGGGAGTGCAGTGGAGGATGGCCCAAGTGCTTGGGCCCTGCACCCGCATGGGAGACCAAGAGAAGCACCTGGCTCCTGGCTTCAGATCAGCACGATGTGCTGGCCACAGCGGCCATTGGAGGGTGAACCAACGGCAAAGGAAGACCTTTCTCTCTGTCTCTCTCTCACACTATCCACTCTGCCTGTCAAAAAATTGACGGACCTAGGCTTTGAACATGAAATTAGACTGAAAACATAGGAGGTCTGGCCTGCCTGGTGTTGCCTGGGTCCCTGACTTATTGCCCAGATCCTGCCATCTGGCCGGAGTTCTGTGTGCTGGGTACCTGCACAGTCCACAGGCACTGGTTAGACCAGGTGGGGGATGAGCAGGCAATAGGTGGGGGAAGCCACAAGTTACAAACTTGACTTTCCCCAGGTGATGGTGTGGGCATTGGAGGAGAACTCTGGGGAAGGGGCCACCCATCTCCCTGTCCGTCCCCAGTTCCCGCGCCCCTGTCTACTTCTTCGAGTTCCAGCATCGACCCAGCTTCACAAAGGACCTCAGGCCGCCCCACGTGAGGGCCGACCACGGCGATGAGGTTGTCTTTGTGTTCAGATCGTTTCTCTTTGGCAGCAAAGGTGAATCTTCTCCCTCAACTTTGGGATGAGGTCCAGGCTCTCCCTGTGTGGGCTCTGTGCTCACCCTAAGGATGTAAGGACAAAGCTCAGATGGGATCCAGTGTCCAAAGTTTTACAGCTCAGAGGGCAAAGCCGCGATTGGAATCTGAGAGCCCTCAGGCCACAGCCTGAGGTCCAGATGTCCAGGGGAATATCCTCTTCTGCCCGCCCAGGGATGAGTGTCCAGCCTAGGAGCACGTGGGTTCAAAGTCATGTCTGTTTCCTAACAATGTCCCAGGTCAGAGGGAAGAAATCATCCAGGCAAGGAAGAAGCCAGAGTCTGACTTAGGGGCTGACTGGGGACGTGGAGCGTGACAAAGCATGTCCCACTGGTGAGGGAAAGACATGAGGTTGGCGAGTAGCCGAGGGTCAAATTCCACCAGGCCTGGTGAGCGTGGTGCATGATGGGGCAGCAGCACTGGGGTGGCCCGAGCTGACCCTGCCCTTCCCCTCTGCAGTGCCCCTCACTGAGGAGGAGGAGCTGCTGAGCAGGAGGGTAATGAAGTACTGGGCCAACTTTGCTCGCAACGGGTGAGACAACCCCCCCCCCAAATTCCCAGGAACCAGGGACCCTCTGCCCTCCCTCCTCTGTGGGTCCCCACATGGGGTTGACGCTAGGGGGAGGTTGTTCTTCTGCTGCCTCTGGAAACCCATTCCATACCATCCTGCCTGTAATTGGCCTGGCCAGACCACAGATAGGTGCTCAGGGCTGGGCTGGGCAGGGCTCAGAGTAACCAAGGTGTCCCCTTCTTGATGTCTTGTCTGCAGGAACCCCAATGGTGAGGTCCTGCCGCACTGGCCCATGTTCGACCAGGAGGAGCGATACCTGCAGCTGAACGTGCAGCCTGCAGTGGGCCAGGCCCTGAAGGCCCGCAGGCTCCAGTTCTGGACCCATACCCTGCCCCAGAGGGTCCAGGAGCTGAGGGGCGCTGAGCAGAAGCACACAGAGCTGTAGCTGCCAGTGTGGGGGTGGGGGCCCCTAATGTGCCCATGTAAACTCACAGAGGAGAGATTTATTCAGCACTCTCACATGACCACTTATTCCTCCTGGCCTCCCTCCACTCAGCAGACCATTGTGGAGAATCCATGGCTTGAGGTTCATTGCCAAGCCTGCCCTGGGGCCCTTGAGTGAGACACACCCAGTACACCCTCCATGGAGCTGTGTTGGGCAACACCAGTGCCTGCCCAGCTTCCTCAACACCCGCTGGGCCTGAGTCCCTCCCAATGTCCTCCACTCTACCCACTGCCCTCTCCTGTCCTCCCAGCCCCAGAACCCTCCCCACGTGGAGGGAGCTGTGTTGGGGATTGTTGCTCACACATGGGTGCCTTAAGCCCTATAACCTGCTCCTCCTCCCAGCATGCCCTGTGATCTCACATCTCTTAGTGGCCACAGAGGACCAGACTCCAGGAGCCACCGTGGCTTCATCCCTTTATGCTGCCATGCGTGGCGTCCTCAATCCCATCCACGCAGCACAAATAAAGGGTTCCAGTCCTTTCACACTGAGTCACATTCACCTGAGTGAACCTGCCACGTTTTCTTAGACCCTCAGCTCTCAAGAGACACCTGCTTACCTCCACAGCTGGGATACCATGAGTCATTGATGTAGTAAACCTGGAGTGTAGGGCTGTTGCTTTGCACAGGGGGTTAACCTCTGCCCATGTTGCAGATATTCCCATATGAGTGACAGTTCCGGTCCCAGCTGCTCCACTCCTGATCCAGAGCTCTGCTACGGCACCTGGAAAAGCAGCAGAGGAGGGCCCAAGTGCTTGGGCCCCTGCCTCCCTCGTGGGGTACACAGATAATGTTTCTCCCTCTGGACCTGGCCTGGGCTAGCCCTGGCCATAGTGGCTGAGAGAGCCCTGGGCTGAGCAGAGGTCAAGGCCAGTACTCAGGAGGCACAAAGTCAGCCTTCATGAGCCAGGGTCCACGTCCCCTGGGTGCTCCCGGGCCCAGGCTGCTGCTCCTCCTTCCTGCAGGGAGCCTGATGTTTCCTACACTCAGGCTGACTCCCAGCCCCTCCACTGCTATCACAGGACCACACCTACCCTGCTGGGTCCCCAGTAGGGAAGGTTGGACCCTGGGTCTTACATTTTTCTCAAGGTTCTTGTCCCCATGTAGATGAGAAATCGAAATGTCACTGGAGACAAGGCCATGGAAGCCATGGCATTCTCGTCTTCACACAAGGAAGAATTCAGGCGTGAGACAGAGAGCAAAGGCTTTCTTGGGGACAGGGCATCTGTCAGAAATGAAGGGACAAAGAGAGAGCGCCAGTCACTGGGACCGGGGGAGAGCGAGGTGACAGGGATGAGTGGAGAGAATACACCTGGGCAGTCCAGGCGGGGGCTCAGCAGGGAGACAGAGGGCTGAACGCCCAGTCTGGAATCCCTTGGTTTCTAAGGGAACCTGTTTACCCACCTCCCCCTCTCCTCCAGGAAAAAGGTTGGGGACCCCAGGAAGGGTTTGTTGGGTGAAAATCAGAAAATTCCTCGCCAGATTTGCTGGCACTGTGCAGAGCAGAGGGGCTTCCCTTTGGCATCTGAGGTTTTGTTGCCCCGTGTTAGCAGGTCAGGTAACCCATCTGGTCCTGAGCAGGGAGTTCTCCCTGGAGCTTTCCTTGGGGGAAGGGCTGGGACACCTGGGAGGTTGTCAGGGTCTGGGCAGGATGTGAAGTGCAGGATGCTGGGCTTCTGGGGCTTCCACAGTGGGTGCTGGGATGCAGGCCTTCTCACACACACACAGACTAAGTTTCTGACTTCCTACTGACACAAGCAGCAGCAGCCACAGGCAGTGCACACAAGCTCTTTTATTTCAAGGAGAAAGAGCGTGACCACACCTGCACGCCTACTGAGGGCCGCCACACACGGAGAGACACTCAGCAGGAATGGGCCAGGGTTGCCTAGGAGGGAAGAGAGGAAGAGGCAGCCCAGGGAGGATTCCCAAGCACAGCCAGGGGCAGAGAGCGCCCTCCCCTTTCTCATCCCAGGGGGTGGTGCCCTAAATGCATAACCCCGTGGGGTGGGATCTCACCTGTGGGAATATTGAAGGGATTGTTGTGGCCCCTCCCTCCAGAATGTCACTTCCAGGTTTCCATCATGGCTTCTCCTTCCTGGTCCCAGCTGAGACATAGGTGCATCCTGGGAAAGTGGGGTAAAAGACTGACAAGCAAAGGGATAAAGTTACAATGCAGGGCTGGCAAAGTTCCAGCTCCCCTATTCCCGTTGTTCTTCCTGCCTGGTTGCCACATATCAGGGTGGACCAGCAGGTTGTCACTGTCAAGGAGAGAACAGAACTGTGTCTCAGAAGAAGCTGGGGACACAGCACACATTGGGTTCAGCTCTTAGTTGGTGCCATGGTCACTGCCTCTCAAAACCTGGACCCTGAGTGAGCAGGAAGGGGATGGGCAGAGTCGGGAAAGGATGGAGGAGGGGCCTGGACCCAGTGGGCAACCAGCCTGGAAACCAAGGAGCAGCTTCCAGGATCCGGGGCAGTGACACCTGCCAGCCTTGGCTCAGGGTGATCCCTGGGGCAGGGGCTGTGGCACAGAGCAGTCAAGCCACCATCTGCAGTGCCCTCATCCCATGTAGGCACAGAGCCAGTCCCGGCGGCTTCACTTCCGATCCAGCTTTCTGCTAATGCGCCTAGGAGAGCAGCAGAAGCCCCCGTGCTTGGGCCCCTGCACTCACTGTGAGACCCAGAAGAAGCTGCTGGCTCCTGGTGCTGGGCTGACCCAGCCCTGGACGTTTGTAACTGCACCTGTAGACAGGACATCTCTCTGTTTGTCTCTCTGACACTTTAACTCTGCCTTCAAATAAATAAATCTCTTTTTTTAATGGTTTAATCTTCTCTGAAAAGGCCTCCTGGGTGTCCAATTACAGCCCAGTGCAACTTCCTGTCCACACACACTATTCTGGACCAAGTGCCAGGACAGTGAAGCTGGTGACTCAAGGATTGAAGTGAGGGGCCTGGACCCCCAGAGGATCCTAGAAAGAGGAGAGACAGCCAAGCTAGGTTCCCCACCTGACCTCTCCTCTCTCAACACAGGCACACAAGCCCCGCCCCACGGTGCACCCCGCCTGCTTCCTGCCCAGCCCAGGGGCGAGGCCCTGATCCCAGCCTGGAGCACTGGGTGCAGCCTACAGGACACAGAGGTGCACACGCGGGCCTCCTAGGAGCATGGGGCTGCACCGAAGGGTCGCGCGGCTCGGCGCCATGGTCTGCGGGCTCCTGCTGCTCCTCGACCCGGGTCACGGTGAGGCTTCGCGGGCGGCAACAGGGACCATGGTCACATCTGCCCAATCCCGCAGTTAGAGCCTGCGGCCACAGGAGGGCAGCGCCTGGGAGGTTGGAGGGGGTGGTGGTGACTACGCAGGACCTGGGAGCCCATGGTGGGCCCCTGAGGCCCAGACATGGAGGAGTGAGCCCAGCACGAAGGCTCTCAGCAGCGCTGGTCGGGGTAGGCCGCCAGGACAGGAAGCGGGGTGGGAAATGGGGCCCTTTCCCTCCCTAGCTTGAGGCTGTGGTGACTGTGCCCTCCCCAGGACAATGAGGAACCTGCCCTGGGCTGTGTGTCTGCCAGGGTCTCCTCTGACCCTGTGCACCTGGCAGGGGTCCTCCTGGGCTGGATTCCAGGGCAAAGCTGACCACACCTCGGTGCCTGGCATTCTGGGAGCTCAGGCCAAGAGGGCACCACCCCTGGGTGTGTCGTGGAGCCTTTATCTCCTCATTCCAAAGGCCCAAGACTGGAGCTGGCATTGCAGAGCAATGGCGTCCCGTGGGAACACTGGTTCCAGCTCTGCCTGCTCATCACCCAGTGCAGCTTCCGGTGATGTGCCTGGGAAAGCAGTGCAAGATGGCTCTGTCCCAGGCCCCTGATGCTCCCACGTGGGAGACACTGATGGAGCTCAAGGCTCCTGGCTGAGGCCTGGGTGGGCCATTTGGAAGCTGAAACAGCAGATGGGTTCTCTCTCTCTCTCTCTCTTTCTAACTTGACATTTCAAAAAAAAAAAAAAAAACTCTTTAAAGAGAAAAAAAATATGAAAAGCCAGGTCTTTCCCGCCCCCTTTCCCTCTCTAGTCCGCCAGCACAGTCCCCACTCCTCCTCCTCCATGCTCACCCATGGGCTCCCTCCTGCTCTGCAATGCACAGGCTCTCCCAGCGACCAGGACCTTCCAGGCAGATCGTCTCCCCCACATCGTTAGTGGCTCCCAATAAAGTTATATTTGGGGTTGGGTCTCACTCAGAGAGGGAGCAGTTGTTCCCAAGGTCCGTGGCAGTCGCTGTGCGTGTCCGGGGCAGGAACCGCGGCAGCATCTGCACGGAAGCCGCCCCTGTCCTCCGTGGACTCTGCTGAGCTCCAGCTCACTGTCAGCCTCACAGCCGGAGCTGCTGCTGCAGTCACTCTGTCCTCCATGGTTGGGGCGAACGACAAGGACAAGGTCGGGACCAGGTCAGGACAGAGGCGCTGTTTACTCACCCACTCTGGGCTGGGGCCAGGCTCTCCTCTCCCTGACCCAGGGCCCAGAGCACCCTTGTGGCCGGGCATCGCCTACTGTGACATGGGAGGTTCTTCTCCGTAGAAGAGTCCGCTTTCATGGCCTAAGGTGACTGATTCTGCTGGTTTGAAGGCAGAGAGACAGGGAAAGAGGGAGAGACAGAGTGAGAAAGATCTTCCCTCCACGGTCACCCTCAGTCGCCCGCTGTGTTAGGAGGGCAGCATCCCGGCTGCCTTGCTACTGCTGTGCCAGGGTCTGCCCACAGTTTGCACTTCCCTTGGGCTTCTACTGAGGGTGGGAATTGCCAGGTGGGTGGAGCTCCAGGTTAAGTGTTGAAGGACTGCCCATCGGGTTCCCAGAGCTGTTGTCCCATTTCCCTAACACCAGCGATGTGCAGAGCTTCCCCTCCCCACCCCGCCCAGCGCTCTGCACCCCTGTGCGGTTGGCTGTGTGTCTCTGAGTCTCCCTCACGCTCAGCCCCCCCTCTGCCTCACTGTGCTCTTCCTCCTGATTCCTTGTGATGAAGAAACCGGTTTACCCCTAGCTCTCTCTGGAGAGGGTGGCACCGTCCCTGTGGGGCCTTCTGGCCGTTCCTCTGTCCCCTCACCCTCTGTACACAGGAATTCTAGCCTAGAGGCTCCACCAGGTTCAGCTGTTAGGGTTCAGCATCTTTTTTTTCCTTGTTTTGGCAAGACCAGCATGTGGTGCTGAGTCCTCACCATACAACATCTCCATGTTTTCATATCTGATTCATGGCACAACATAGGTCCTGATGGGCCGCATTGGGAGCAGCAGTGGAGCCACCGCTGGCGACGCCCCAGCCCTGAGCCCTGTGCCCGGGTCCTGCCTCGGCACCTCCTGACTCCAGCTTCCTGCTGACGTGCAGACTGAGAGGCAGCAGGTGGGCTCCGGTACTGATCCCTGCTTCCCACGTGGGAGACCCGGATTGAGTTCAGGGCTCCTGGCTATCAGGGCCCCGTCCCAGCTGTGGTGGGCACTTGGAGAGTGAACCAGAACGTGGGACATCTCTGTCTTTCTGTGTGTGTCTCTGTCTTTCAAATAAATGAATACAAATTACAATCAAGAAGCCACTGAGGTAGTTGGAACCACGTTCTTTTCCCTTCATTTGTGTGAGATCCTCAGGTTTATGTGCATATTTGTACACCTTATTTTTTTTTTTGAGAAATTTATTTTATTTGAAAGGCAGTTTTATAGAGAGGCAATTGCGTAGAGAGAGAGAGACAGAAAGAGAGAGAGACAGACAGACAGAAAGAGAGAGAGAGAGATAGAGAGAGAGAGAGAGAGGTCTTCATTCTCTGGTTCACTCCCCAATTGACCTCAATGGCTGCCACTGAGCCAATCCAAAGCCAGGTGATTCTCCCATGTCTCCCATGTGGGTGCACGGCCCAAGGAGTTGCACCACCTTCTGCTTTCCCAGGCCAAAGCAGAGAGCTGGATGGACATGCAGCAGCCAGAACTCAAACTGGCACCCATATGGGATGTTGGCACGACAGATGGCGGCTTTACCTGCTATGCCACAGTTCTGGTCCCTACACCTATTTTATGATGTGTGGCTAAAATGTTCTTATTCGTTTTTAGAAACTTTGTACTGATCCATGACTTTCCCCATTAGGTGACTTCGTCACCTCCTCCCTCGCTGGTCCTCAGGTCAGGCTGTGCTCGGGTCAGGATGTCCTCAGTACGGTCACCTCCCTCCTGCATTCATGGCACCAGTGCCATCTATCTCTTTTATAGAGCATGCTCTCTTTCTGTTTTTTTTTTTTACTGATATGTATGAGAAAATTATGTATAGATGTTTTGTTTTTTCTTTAAGATTTCTTCTTTATTTGAAATGCTGAGCTCAAGAGAAAGGGAAAACAGACCTTAATCCTCAGATTCCCTCCACATAGACGCATAACAGTCAGGGCTGAGCCAGTCCAAAACCAGGAGCCATCCAGGTCCTCCAGGAGGGTGCAGGGGCCCAAGCGCTGGGGGATTCTACTACGTCCCAAACCCATCAGCAAGGAACTGGATCCTGGTGAGGCAGCCAGGATGGAACTGAGATAGGAGATGCTGGCCATGCAGGCTGTGGAGGCCCCCGAGCGCCACTACACTGCCCCCCAGAGGACACTTCCTGTCTTCCCTTCTTGCCGCCAGGAGCAAGAGCCTCCTAGCAGGGGAGCCTGGTCAGTCTGGTGCTCACAGCTCTACCTCCTGTGACTGAGGGCAGTCAGCAGAAAGGACGCTCTCCGCGACCCCAGGGCTGTCACCTGCCGCTGAACTCCTAGTGCTCAGGGATGGTGCTAGGGCCCCAGGAGCCTCGTGAGTGTGGGATGTCCTGGGCTGGCCCAGGGTCAGCACAGAAGGCTGGGGAGATGGGGGAGAGTTGCTCATGCAGGACGTTGGTCAGGTCAGTGTTTGTAGGTCTGAGGCCTTGGCAAGGCTGAGGTGCCGATGTCACTGAGACGGCCACAGCAGCAGTTTGGGAGGGCAGCTGATGGGGAGCCCCCACCTGATGCGCCTCTCTGCCCACAGGCCACGACTCTGCCAGCCCCATCCGGAACACGCACACGGGGCAGGTGCGCGGGAGCCTGGTCCGCGTGGAAGGCACCAATGCGGGCGTCCACACCTTCCTGGGAATTCCCTTTGCCAAGCCACCTCTGGGGCCGCTGCGGTTTGCACCTCCTGAACCTGCTGAAGCTTGGAGTGGAGTGAGGGACGGCACCTCCCACCCAGCCATGTAAGCGCTCCCAGGGCCCAGGGAAGCTCCCGCTCCGGCAGGAGGTCAGGGGAAAGATCCTCTGAGTTCTGGGCCAGCCCAGCTGTCCTGGGACAGAGCTCCCATTACCAGCTTTCCCTGTGGTGATGGCTCCCTCGTGCGTCATTCAGTGAGTCTGCTTAGGCTTATAGGATGCAGTGGCAATGAAATGCTTTGAGGCCAGAACTTGGCACTCAGAGCACATTAAATCCAGGTACAGAGAGAAAAGCAGAGACGCTCTCCCGTGTCCAGGAGAGGCCACAGGCTCGCTGCCTGCTGGGGGCGCTGTGTCTGGGTGAGGTCCACCTGGCTCCACATGCTTGTAGGAGTCCCTGACTCCATCAGTAGATCCTGCAGCTCCCTGAGATGGGCACCAGAGGGGGTCGTCATGGTCACTGAGCCAACGACAGGGCGAGGACATTGGCCAGGGACCCGTGTATGCCCTTAGGACTGGAGACTGTGGGAACGGTGAGGGTCCTGAGTCTAGAGTGAAGGTGAGGGACGTCCACTGCCCTTCCTGGGGAAACGCCATCCGTCCATCCAGGTGGCGTGTGCGGGAGGCTGGCCTGCTCCGGCATGGCTGGGTCTGGGTATGCAGCACTGAATGTCCCCTCCTGCAGTCACAACTTCCCACAGAGTCCCCTGTCAGTCAAGAAGTGGTCCCCAGACTCTCAGACACCTGAGGTTCCCAGGATGTTGGACCTTCCCAGCTTACAGAGACTAGGACCTGGATCCTGGTGGGAAGTGTCTTATGGAGGCCCATGAGTGAGCAGGGCGTAGGAGGAGGCCCGGGGAGGTCGGGCACACTGGACCCAGGCTTGGCTGTGGCTGCCGCCTGGACTAATGGCTGCCTTGGGTGGCTCCAGGTGTCTGCAGAACTTGGCTGTGATGGATCAATCTGTTCTACAGTTGAACCTCACCCCGCCGTCCATCCCCATGTCTGAGGACTGCCTGTACCTCAGCATCTACTCGCCTGCACATGCCCGTGAGGGCTCTGACCTGCCTGTGAGTGTGGGGCAGGGTCGGCCAGGGTGGGAGGGCATTGCCTTCTGCTAGAAGATGAGAAAGGAGAAGCTGAGCACAGGCCCTCCTGTGAGTGCACCTGTCCAGAAGCCTCTCACTATTGGAGACAAGAAGTGCTGCTCCCCCACGATGGGCAGCTGAGGCCTGGGCTTGTTGTCCCAGGGACTGAGATGTCAGAGGTCAGACTGATGGCTTTGAATGGACCCAGGACACCTGCAACATCATCATGCCCAGGAGGCACACTCAGTGACCTCTGGCTACACTCAGAGGTCACCACAGCTCCCAGCACGAATGGTGTGGGGGCCTGAAGAAGGGAAGGCGCTTGGATTGGCATCCGTGTGGATTGATAAGATAGAGAGCTGTTATTTGTCCACTTCCCAGAGGCCTCAGAAGTTGATTGACCAAGACTTTGAACATTGTGAGAGACTCAAAGGATGAAAGTCCTGGCCTTTCTGATGGAACCCTGGTCCCTGGCTCATGGTCCAGATTCTGTCATCTGGCCCGAGTTCTGTGTGCTGGGCACCTGCACAGACCACAGGCACTGGTTAGGCCAGGTGGGGGATGAGCTGGCAATAGGTGGGGGAAGCCTTGAGTTACGCCCTTGACTTTCCCCAGGTGATGGTGTGGATCCACGGTGGTGGGCTGACTATGGGCATGGCTTCCATGTGTGACAGTACTGCACTGGCGGCATTTGAGGACGTGGTGGTGGTCAATATTCAGTACCGCCTAGGTGTCCTGGGCTTCTTCAGGTGAGACCAGGGCTGGGGTGGGCACTGCAGAATGAGTGGCACCAGGAAGCCCTGTGACCCCTGTCCCTGCCTCTTCTCAGCACTGGAGACCAGCACGCCGCCGGCAACTGGGGCTTCCTGGACCAAGTGGCCGCGCTGCGCTGGGTCCAGCAGAATATCGCCCACTTTGGAGGCAACCCTGGCCGGGTCACCATTTTTGGTGTGTCTGCGGGTGGCACCAGTGTGTCATCCCATGTGGTGTCGCCCATGTCCCAAGGTCTCTTCCACGGAGCCATCATGGAGAGTGGGGTGGCCCTGCTGCCCAGCCTCATCACCAACTCATCGGAGGAGGTCTCCACAGTGAGTGTCCTCACTGCCCAGGCCTGCAGCTCCTGCCTATACTACATCTCTCATCAAGGGGCACAAGGAGGGAGGACCTGGGTTTCAGGCACTGCTGCCCACCATTGCATTACTGAGAGGCTCTAGGGTTCGAATCCACACACCTGTGTCCCAGCAGAGGCAGAGGTAGTCCTCAGCTCCATCCACCTCCCTGCCCTGAGCCCCAGGTTTTCGGCAACCAGCTCAGCAGGTGCTGCCCACTGCGGCTGGGCGGTGCCAAGTCATGGGGAAGGAACAACAATCAGCTTCCACTGCAGCCAGGCACACACCACACCCTGAGCGACATGAGGTGCACCTGCCTCCAGTGGGGCCTTGGAACCACCGTGTCTCCCGCATGGCTGTGCCAGCCCCTGTGTGGTCCCGTTACAGGTGGTGGCCAACCTGTCTGGCTGTGGCCAGGTGGACTCTGAGACCCTGGTGCGCTGCTTGCGGGCCAAGAGTGAAGAGGAGATGCTGGCCATCACCAAGGTCGGGCCCCATGCATGTGGGTGAGGGGTGATGGGCTTGTGTGCACCTCATAGTCCCTGGGGCTGCTACCTCCCATCCATGCCTCCTGACATCCCAGCCCTGGATGGAACAGGGGACCCAGTCCTGTATGCCTGGCTGTGGTCCCTAGGTGGTAAGGGTGAACATGCTGGGCTGAACCAATCAGGGATGGGAGAACACAGAGGGCATTAGAGAACACCTGGGACACAGCTTCCTCCCTACCCCGTGTGACCCCACAGGCCTTCATGCTCATCGCAGGGGTGGTGGACGGAGTCTTCCTGCCCAGACACCCCAAGGAGCTGCTGGCCTCGGCTGATTTTCAACCCGTCCCCAGCGTCATTGGTGTCAACAACGATGAGTATGGCTGGATGCTCCCCAAGGTGAGCTCCAGCCCTAGTTCCTGAGTGCCTGCACAGACTATGTGGTGAGCAGTCCTATGGGCTTCAATGCTCCAACCCAGCCCCCCACACACACTTGGGACTCTCCCCTCTCCACTCAGCTCCTGTTCGCCACAGACCCTCTACAGGAGAGAGACAGAGAAGCGATGCGGGAGATTATCCATCAAGCAGCAGAACAGCTGGTGAGGTCTCAGGGCTCCTGCCCAAACAGAGCGCATCCCAGACACCTGCCCACACAGGGACTCCAGGAACCAAGGCTCAGCTCTGTGTTTGGGTGGGGTCTCCTGGAGCCTGGCTCTTCCCCCAGTTTCTGACTATACAGGACCTCCGTCCCCCAGGCTGGGGCTGCTGCCTCCCTCCCAGGAGCTGCTCCCCTCACTCCTCCCCCTCCCCCTGGGCCAGATGCTGCCTCCCGCTTTGGGGGACCTGTTGATGGACGAGTACATGGGGAGCAATGAGGACCCCAAGACCCTCATGGCCCAGTTCCAGGAGATGATGGCAGACGCCATGTTCGTGATGCCTGCACTCCGAGTAGCACATTTCCAGCGTGAGTTCATCTGTGACTGAGGCTTCGCGCACTAGCGGGCAGCTCAGGGCTGGGTCCTTTCCCAAGGGTGACACCTGTCCTGTCCAGGTCCTAATCCATATCTTAAGTGGGTTCAGGGTGCTGGGGACTTGGTATCCCTGCTCTCACATGGCTTGTTCCAGACTCCAACATCTCTACCTTGGTACAGTGGAGCAGACTGGGCTGAGTGAGCTTCACTCACTGACCCAGACCTCAAAGGCATGAAGTCCAAGGCCAGGATCGAACCCAGAGCTGTTCAGGTACAGTGTCCCCCAAAGCGGGAGGCAGCATCTGGCCCAGGGGGAGGGGGAGGAGTGAGGGGAGAAGCTCCTGGGAGGGAGGCAGCAGCCCCAGCCTGGGGGACGGAGGTCCTGTATAGTCAGAAACTGGGGGAAGACCCAGGCTCCGGGAGACCCCACCCAAACACACAGCTACTTCTCCCCAGCTGCCCAGGACCCAGCCCAGTGAGGCAATTATGTGTCATCCCCATGGGCATTGGAGGAGAACACTGGGAAGGGGCCACCCATCTCCCTGTTGTCCCCAGGTTCCCGTGCCCCTGTCTACTTCTACGAGTTCCAGCATCGACCCAGCTTCACAAAGGACCTCAGGCCGCCCCACGTGAGGGCCGACCACGGCGATGAGATCCTCTTTGTCTTCAGATCGTTTCTCTATGGCAAGAAAGGTGAATCTTCCTCCTTTACCAGGATGGGGATGAGGTCCAGGCTTTCCCTGAGGGGCTCTGCACCCACCAAAGGAAAGAAAGGATGAGGCTCAGATGGGATCCAGGGTCCAAAGTCTTACAGCTCATAGGGCGGAGCCAGGTTTGGGTCTGAGAGCCCGCAGGGGCAGCCTCTGCTCCCTCCTCTGCCCGCCCAGGGATGAGTGTCCAGCCCGGGTGCACATGGGTTCAAAGTGATGCTGTTTCCTTACAAATGTCCCAGGGACAGAGAGAGGGAAGCAACGTGTAGGCAAGTGAGAAGCTAGTGTGAATGACTTAGGGCTGGCTGGGATCGTGGAACGTGACAAACGCAGGTCCCACTGGTGAGGGAAAGACATAGAGGTTGGCGAGTAGCCAAGGGTCACCTCCACCTGGGCTGGTGGGCGTGGTACATGATGGGGCAGCAGGACTGGGGTGGCCCGAGGTGACCCTGCCCCCTCCCCTCTGCAGTGCCCCTCACTGAGGAGGAGGAGCTGCTGAACAGGAGGGTGATGAAGTACTGGGCCAACTTTGCTCGCAACGGGTGAGACGACCCCCGCCAAATTCCCAGGGACCTGGGACCCTCTGCCCTCCCTTCTCTGTGGAGACCTCACCAGCATCCAGGGTCCTAAGTCACGTGACAGTGCCCTCCCCAGCTGCAGGACCCACTGGCACTCACAGGGGCCCTGGGGACCAGGCACACTCTTCCCATATCCCAGTGACCTGGGGTTGGAAATGAGCTGCTCTGCCCAGAGGTTCCCTGTGGGGGAGGGACAGGCCAGAACAGGATGCCGGGTCCCCTTGGGGAGCTGACCCTAGGGGGAAGTCGTTGTTCTGCTTCAAGAAACACATTCCCCACCCTTCCTGCCTGCAAGGTGGCCTGGCCGGACCCCAGAAAAGGTGCTCAGGGCTGGGCTGGGCAGGGCTCAGAGTGACCGTGGTGCCCCCTTCCTGACATCTTGTCTGCAGGAACCCCAACGGCGAGGGCCTGCCGCACTGGCCCGTGTTCGACGAGGAGGAGCGATACCTGCAGCTGAACGTGCAGCCTGCAGTGGGCCAGGCCCTGAAGGCCCGCAGGCTCCAGTTCTGGACCCACACCCTGCCCCAGAGGGTCCAGGAGCTGAGGGGCGCTGAGCAGAAGCACACAGAGCTGTAGCTGCCAGTGTGGGGGTGGAGGTCAGGGGCTCCAGTGCAGGTGGGGCCCCGATGCACTCACACACATCCCCGGAGGAGCCATGCATTCAGCACTCTCAGGGCCACTCAGTTCTGCTGGCCTCCCTCCACTCAGCAGACTGTTGTGGAGAACCCACGGCTTCAAGTTCATTGCCAAGCCTGTCCTGGGGCCCCTCGTGTGAGACGCACTCAGTACACCTCTATGCAGCTGTGTTGGGCAACACCATTGCCAGCCCAGCTTCCTCAACACCCACTGGCTCTGGGCCCTCCTGCTTCTGCCCCCTCCACCTTCTCCCCACCCTCCCTCTCCTCTCCTCCCAGCCCAAGGCTCTCCCCATGTGGAGGGATCTGCATTGGGGATTGTTGCCCACCCCTGGGTGCCTTAAGCCCTACTGCCTCCTCCTCCTCCCAGCATGCCCTGTGATCTCACATCTCTTAGTGGCTACAGAGGACCCAGACACCAGGAGCCACTGTAGCTTCAACCAGGCGGGCTGCCACAGTGGCACTTCAATCCCATCCATGCAACCACAAATAAAGGGTTCCAGTCCTTTCACGGCTGAGTCACGTTCATCTGAGTGAACCTGCCACATTTGCTTAGACCCTCAGCTCTCTAAGGCACCTGGTTACCTCCACAGCTGGGACACCATGAATCATTGATGCAGGAAACCTGGAGTATAGGGCTGTTGCTTTGCACAGGGGGTTAAGCCTCTACCCATGTCGCTGGCATCTCATATGAGCGACAGTTCAAGTCGCAGCTGCTCCACTCCTGACCCAGAGCTCTGCTAAGGCACCTGGGAAAGCAGCAGAGGAGGGCCCAAGTGTTTGTGCCCAGCCACCTATGTACGGTACACAGATAATGTATCTCCCTCTGGACTTTGGCCTGGGCTATCCCTGGCCATGGTGGCTGAGAGAGCCCTGGGCTGAGCAGAGGTCAAGGCCAGTTCTCAGGAGGCACAAAGTCAGCCTTCATGAGCCAGGGTCCACTTCCCCTGGGTGCTCCCGTGCCCAGGCTGCTCCTCCTTCCTGCAGGGAGCCTGATGTTTCCTACACTCAGGCTGACTCCCGGCCTCCCCTCTGCTATCACAGGACCACACCTACCCTGCTGGGTCCCCAGACTGGGGACTCTTCTGGGCCTGAGGGTCTTACATTTTATTCAAGGTTCTTGTGCCAATGGAGATAAGAAATCGATATGTCACCGGAGGCAAGGTCGTGGAAGCCGTGGGGTTCTTGTCTTCACACAAGAGGGATTCAGGCATGAGACAGAGAGCAAAGGCTTTCTTGGGGACAGGGCATCTGTCAGAAATGAAGGGACAGAGAGAGCGCCAGTCACTGGGACAGGGGGAGAGCGAGGTGACAGGGATGAGTGGAGAGAATACACCTGGGCAGGCCAGGCGGGGCTCAGCAGGGAGGCAGAGGGTGAGCACAGTCTGTTTGGACTCCTACTTTTTTTTTTTTTTTTTTTTTTGGACAGAGTTAGATACTGAGAGAGAGAGAGAGAGAGAGAGAGAAATAGGTCTTCCTTCCATTGGTTCACCCCCCAAAAGGCCGCTACGGCTGGCGGGCTGTGCCGATCCAAAGCCAGGAGCCAGGTGCTTCTCCTGGTCTCCCATGCCGGTGCAGGGCCCAAGCACTTGGGCCATCCTCCACTGCCTTCCCGGGCCACAGCAGAGAGCTGGACTGAAAGAGGAGCAACCGGGACAGAATCCGGAGCCCCAACCGGGACTAGAACCCCATGTACCAGCGCTGCAACAGAGGATTAGCCAAGTGTGCCGCGGCGCCGGCCAGTGGACTCCCTAGGTTTCAAAGGGAGCCTGTTTACCCACCTCCGCTGCGCCTCCAGGCCACAGGATGGGGAGTCCTAGTGGAACAGTTTGTAGGGTGACAATTATTAAATTCCGCTGCAGATTTGCTGGCGTGGCAGAGCAGTGGGGCTTCCCATATGGCATCTGTGAAGGTTTTGTTGCCCCATGTCATCAGGTCAGGTAACCCATCTGGTCCTGAGGAGAGAGAATCCTGGGAGCTTTCCTTGGGGAAAGGGCTGGGACCACCAGGGAGGTTATCAGGGTCTGGGCAGGATGTGAAGTGCAAGATGTTGGGATTCTGGGGCTTCCGCAGTAGGTGCTGGGATGCAGGCCTTTCTCACACACACACACAGAGGCTAAATTTGTGACTTCCTACCTGACAGAAGCCGAAGCAACCACAGACAGTGCACACAAGCAGCTTTTATTTCAAGGAGAGGGAGGGACACCTGCACGCCTACTGAGGCCGCCACACACGGAGAGACACTCAGCAGGAATGGGCCAGGGTTGCCAAGGAGGGAAGAGAGGAAGAGGCAGCTCAGGGAGGATTCCCAAGCACAGCCAGGGGCAGAGAGCGCCCTCCCCTTTCTCATCCCAGGGGGCGGTGCCCTAAATGCATAACCCCGTGGGGTGGGATCTCACCTGTGGGAATATTGAAGGGATTGTTGTGGCCCCTCCCTCCAGAATGTCACTTCCAGGTTTCCATCATGGCTTCTCCTTCCTGGTCCCAGCTGAGACATAGGTGCATCCTGGGAAAGTGGGGTAAAAGACTGACAAGCAAAGGGATAAAGTTACAATGCAGGGCTGGCAAAGTTCAGCTCCCCTATTCCCGTTGTTCTTCCTGCCTGGTTGCCACATATCAGGGTGGACCAGCAGGTTGTCACTGTCAAGGAGAGAACAGAACTGTGTCTCAGAAGAAGCTGGGGACACAGCACACATTGGGTTCAGCCCTTAGTTGGTGCCATGGTCACTGCCTCTCAAAACCTGGACCCTGAGTGAGCAGGAAGGGGATGGGCAGAGTCGGGAAAGGATGGAGGAGGGGCCTGGACCCAGTGGGCAACCAGCCTGGAAACCAAGGAGCAGCTTCCAGGATCCGGGGCAGTGACACCTGCCAGCCTTGGCTCAGGTGATCCTGGGCAGGGGCTGTGGCACAGAGCAGTCAAGCCACCATCTGCAGTGCCCTCATCCCATGTAGGCACAGAGCCAGTCCCGGCGGCTTCACTTCCGATCCAGCTTTCTGCTAATGCGCCTAGGAGAGCAGCAGAAGCCCCCGTGCTTGGGCCCCTGCACTCACTGGGAGACCCAGAAGAAGCTGCTGGCTCCTGGTGCTGGGCTGACCCAGCCCTGGACGTTTGTGACTGCACCTGTAGACGGGACATCTCTCTGTGTGTCTCTCTGACACTTTAACTCTGCCTTTCAAATAAATAAAAAATAGATAAATCCCATCTTTAAAGGTTTATTCCCCTTAGAGGGACCCTGGTATCCTGCCTCCTGTATGCCTACACTATCTTGGACTAAGACAGCAAGGACAGTGAAGTTGGTGTCTCCAGGACTGAGGTGAGGGGCCTGGACACCCTAGGAGCCAGGTGAGAGGGAAGGCGGCCATGCCTGGGTCCCTACTGTCCTCTCTTCTCTCAGTCCACTCTCACCAGAGGCGCTCAAGCCCCGCCCCCGCAGTGCACCCCGCCTGCTTCCTGCCCAGCCCAGGGGCGAGGCCCTGATCCCAGCCTGGAGCACTGGGTGCAGCCTACAGGACACAGAGGTGCACACGCGGGCCTCCTAGGAGCATGGGGCTGCACCGAAGGGTCGCGCGGCTCGGCGCCATGGTCTGCGGGCTCCTGCTGCTCCTCGACCCGGGTCACGGTGAGGCTTCGCGGGCGGCAACAGGGACCATGGTCACATCTGCCCAATCCCGCAGTTAGAGCCTGCGGCCACAGGAGGGCAGCACCTGGGAGGTTGGAGGGGGTGGTGGTGACTACGCAGGACCTGGGAGCCCATGGTGGGCCCCTGAGGCCCAGACATGGAGGAGTGAGCCCAGCACGAAGGCTCTCAGCAGCGCTGGTCGGGTCGGCAGCCCAGGGACAGGAAGGGGCGTGGAAATGGGGCCCTTTCCCTCCCTAGCTTGAGGCTGTGGTGACTGTGCCCTCCCCAGGACAATGAGGAACCTGCCCTGGGCTGTGTGTCTGCCAGGGTCTCCTCTGACCCTGTGCACCTGGCAGGGGTCCTCCTGGGCTGGATTCCAGGGCAAAGCTGACCACACCTCGGTGCCTGGCATTCTGGGAGCTCAGGCCAAGAGGGCACCACCCCTGGGTGTGTCGTGGAGCCTTTATCTCCTCATTCCAAAGGCCCAAGACTGGAGCTGGCATTGCAGAGCAATGGCGTCCCGTGGGAACACTGGTTCCAGCTCTGCCTGCTCATCACCCAGTGCAGCTTCTGGTGATGTGCCTGGGAAAGCAGTGCAAGATGGCTCTGTCCCAGGCCCCTGATGCTCCCACGTGGGAGACGCTGAATGAGCTCAAGGCTCCTGGCTGAGGCCTGGGTGGGCCATTTGGAAGCTGAAACAGCAGATGGGTTCTCTCTCTCTCTCTCTCTCTCTCTCTCTCTCTCTCTCTCTTTCTAACTTGACATTTCAAAAAAAAAAAAAAACCTCTTTAAAGAGAAAAAAAATTGTGAAAAGCCAGGTCTCTCCCGCCCCCTTTCCCTCTCTAGTCCGCCAGCACAGTCCCCACTCCTCCTCCTCCATGCTCACCCATGGGCTCCCTGCCTGCCCTGCTATGCACAGACTCTCCCAGCGACCAGGACCTTCCAGGCAGATCGTCTCCCCCACATCGTTAGTGGCTCCCAATAAAGTAATATTTGGGGTTGGGTCCCACTCAGAGAGGGAGCAGTTGTTCCCAAGGTCCGTGGCAGTCGCTGTGCGTGTCCGGGGCAGGAACCGCGGCAGCGTCTGCATGGAAGCCGCCCCTGTCCTCCGTGGACTCTGCTGAGCTCCAGCTCACTGTCAGCCTCACAGCCGGAGCTGCTGCTGCAGTCACTCTGTCCTCCATGGTTGGGGCGAACGACAAGGACAAGGTCGGGACCAGGTCAGGACAGAGGCCATGTTTACTCACCCGCTCCGGGGCCAGGCTCTCCTCTCCCGGACCCAGGGCCCAGAGCACCCTTGTGGCCGGGCATCGCCTACTGTGACATGGGAGGTTCCTCTCCGGGGAGGAGTCAGCTTTCATGGCCTAGGATGACTGATTTCTGCTGGTTTGAAGGCAGAGAGACAGGGAAAGAGGGAGAGACAGAGTGAGAAAGATCTTCCCTCCACGGTCACCCTCAGTCGCCCGCTGTGTTAGGAGGGCAGCATCCCGGCTGCCTTGCTACTGCTGTGCCAGGTTCTGCCCACAGTTTGCACTTCCCTTGGGCTTCTACCGAGGGTGGGAATTGCCAGGTGGGTGGAGCTCCAGGTTAAATGTTGAAGGACTGCCCATCGGGTTCCCAGAGCTGTTGTCCCATTTCCCTAACACCAGCGATGTGCAGAGCTTCCCCTCCCCACCCCCGCCCAGCGCTCTGCACCCCTGTGCGGTTGGCTGTGTGTCTCTGAGTCTCCCTCACGCTCAGCCCCCCCTCTGCCTCACTGTGCTCTTCCTCCTGATTCCTTGTGATGAAGAAACCGGTTTACCCCTAGCTCTCTCTGGAGAGGGTGGCACCGTCCCTGTGGGGCCTTCTGGCCGTTCCTCTGTCCCCTCACCCTGTGTACACAGGAATTCTAGCCTAGAGGCGCCATCAGGTTCAGCTGTTAGGGTTCTGCTTCTGTTTTTTCTTGTTTTGGCAAGACCAGCATACAACATCTCCACGTTTTCATATCTGATTCATGGCACAACATAGGTCCTGATGGGCCGCATTGGGAGCAGCAGTGGAGCCACCGCTGGCGACGCCCCAGCCCTGAGCCCTGTGCCCGGGTCCTGCCTCGGCACCTCCTGACTCCAGCTTCCTGCTGACGTGCAGACTGAGAGGCAGCAGGTGGGCTCCGGTACTGATCCCTGCTTCCCACGTGGGAGACCCGGATTGAGTTCAGGGCTCCTGGCTATCAGGGCCCCGTCCCAGCTGTGGTGGGCACTTGGAGAGTGAACCAGAACGTGGGACATCTCTGTCTTTCTGTGTGTGTCTCTGTCTTTCAAATAAATGAATACAAATTACAATCAAGAAGCCACTGAGGTAGTTGGAACCACGTTCTTTTCCCTTCATTTGTGTGAGATCCTCAGGTTTATGTGCATATTTGTACACCTTATTTTTTTTTTTGGAGAAATTTATTTTATTTGAAAGGCAGTTTTATAGAGAGGCAATTGCGTAGAGAGAGAGAGACAGAAAGAGAGAGAGACAGACAGACAGAAAGAGAGAGAGAGAGATAGAGAGAGAGAGAGAGGTCTTCATTCTCTGGTTCACTCCCCAATTGACCTCAATGGCTGCCACTGAGCCAATCCAAAGCCAGGTGATTCTCCCATGTCTCCCATGTGGGTGCACGGCCCAAGGAGTTGCACCACCTTCTGCTTTCCCAGGCCAAAGCAGAGAGCTGGATGGACATGCAGCAGCCAGAACTCAAACTGGCACCCATATGGGATGTTGGCATGACAGATGGCGGCTTTACCTGCTATGCCACAGTTCTGGTCCCTACACCTATTTTATGATGTGTGGCTAAAATGTTCTTATTCGTTTTTAGAAACTTTGTACTGATCCATGACTTTCCCCATTAGGTGACTTCGTCACCTCCTCCCTCGCTGGTCCTCAGGTCAGGCTGTGCTCGGGTCAGGATGTCCTCAGTACGGTCACCTCCCTCCTGCATTCATGGCACCAGTGCCATCTATCTCTTTTATAGAGCATGCTCTCTTTCTGTTTTTTTTTTTTACTGATATGTATGAGAAAATTATGTATAGATGTTTTGTTTTTTCTTTAAGATTTCTTCTTTATTTGAAATGCTGAGCTCAAGAGAAAGGGAAAACAGACCTTAATCCTCAGATTCCCTCCACATAGACGCATAACAGTCAGGGCTGAGCCAGTCCAAAACCAGGAGCCATCCAGGTCCTCCAGGAGGGTGCAGGGGCCCAAGCGCTGGGGGATTCTACTACGTCCCAAACCCATCAGCAAGGAACTGGATCCTGGTGAGGCAGCCAGGATGGAACTGAGATAGGGGATGCTGGCCATGCAGGCTGTGGAGGCACCCGAGCGCCACTACACTGCCCCCCAGAGGACACTTCCTGTCTTCCCTTCTTGCCGCCAGGAGCAAGAGCCTCCTAGCAGGGGAGCCTGGTCAGTCTGGTGCTCACAGCTCTACCTCCTGTGACTGAGGGCAGTCAGCAGAAAGGACGATCTCCTCGCCCCCAGGGCTGTCACCTGCCGCTGAACTCCTAGTGCTCAGGGATGGTGCTAGGGCCCCAGGAACCTCGTGAGTGTGGGATGTCCTGGGCTGGCCCAGGGACAGCACAGCTGGCTGGGGAGATGGGGGAGAGTTGCTCATGCAGGACGTTGGTCAGGTCAGTGTTTGTAGGTCTGAGGCCTTGGCAATGCCAAGGTGCCGATGTCACTGAGACGGCCACAGCAGCAATGTGGGGGGTAGCTGATGGAGAGCCCCCACCTGATGCGCCTCTCTGCCCACAGGCCACGACTCTGCCAGCCCCATCCGGAACACGCACACGGGGCAGGTGCGCGGGAGCCTGGTCCACGTGGAAGGCACCGATGCGGGCGTCCACACCTTCCTGGGAATTCCCTTTGCCAAACCACCTCTGGGGCCGCTGCGGTTTGCACCTCCTGAACCTGCTGAAGCTTGGAGTGGAGTGAGGGACGGGACCTCCCACCCAGCCATGTAAGCGCTCCCAGGGCCCAGGGAAGCTCCCACTCCGGGAGGAGGTCAGGGGAAAGATCCTCTGAGTTCTGGGCCAGCCCAGCTGTCCTGGGACAGAGCTCCCATTACCAGCTTTCCCTGTGGGTGATGGCTCCCTCGTGCGTGATTCAGTGAGTCTGCTTAGGCTTATAGGATGCAGTGGCAATGAAATGCTTTGGGGCCAGAACTTGGCACTCAGAGCACATTAAATCCAGGTACAGAGAGAAAAGCAGAGACGCTCTCCCCGTGTCCAGGAGAGGCCACAGGCTCGCTGCCTGCTGGGGGCGCTGTGTCTGGGTGAGGTCCACCTGGCTCCACAGCTTGTAGGAGTCCCTGACTCCATCAGCAGATCCTGCAGCTCCCTGAGATGGGCACCAGGGGGTCGTCATGTCTACTGAGTCAAAGACAGGGCGAGGACATTGGCCAGGAACCCGTGTATGCCCTTAGACCTGGAGACTGTGGGAACGGTGAGGGTCCTGAGAGTCTAGAGTGAAGGTGAGGGACGTCCACTGCCCTTCCTGGGGAAACGCCATCCGTCCATCCAGGCGGCATGTGCGGGAGGCTGGCCTGCTCCGGCATGGCTGGGTCTGGGTATGCAGCACTGAATGTCCCCTCCTGCAGTCACAACTTCCCACAGAGTCCCCTGTCAGTCAAGAAGTGGTCCCCAGACTCTCAGACACCTGAGGTTCCCTGGATGTTGGACCTTCCCAGCTCACCCAGAGTCTAGGACCTGATCCTGGTGGGAAGTGTCTTATGGAGGCTCATGTGTGAGCAGGGCGTAGGAGGAGGCCCGGGGAGGTCGGGCACACTGGACCCAGGCTTGGCTGTGGCTGCCGCCTGGACTAATGGCTGCCTTGGGTGGCTCCAGGTGTCTGCAGAGCTTGGCTATGATGGATCAAGCTGTTCTGCATTTTAACTTCACCCCGCCGTCCATCCCCATGTCCGAGGACTGCCTGTACCTCAGCATCTACTCGCCTGCACATGCCCGTGAGGGCTCTGACCTGCCTGTGAGTGTGGGCAGGGTTGGCCGGGGTGGGAGGGCATTGCCTTCTGCTAGAAGATGAGAAAGGAGAAACTGAGCACGGGCTCTCCTGTGAGTGCACCTGTCCAGAAGCCTCTCACTATCGGAGCCAAGAAGTGCTGCTCCCCCACGGTGGGCAGCTGAGGCCTGGGCTTGTTGTCCCAGGGACTGAGATGTCAGAGGTCAGACTGATGGCTTTGAATGGACCCAGGACACCTGCAGCTCCTCATGCCCAGGAGGCACACTCAGTGACCTCTGGCTACACTCAGAGGTCACCACAGCTCCCAGCACGAATGGTGTGGGGGCCTGAAGAAGGGAAGGCGCTTGGATTGGCATCCGTGTGGATTGATAAGATAGAGAGCTGTTATTTGTCCACTTCCCAGAGGCCTCAGAAGTTGATTGACCAAGACTTTGAACATTGTGAGAGACTCAAAGGATGAAAGTCCTGGCCTTTCTGATGGAACCCTGGTCCCTGGCTCATGGTCCAGATTCTGTCATCTGGCCCGAGTTCTGTGTGCTGGGCACCTGCACAGACCACAGGCACTGGTTAGGCCAGGTGGGGGATGAGCTGGCAATAGGTGGGGGAAGCCTTGAGTTACGCCCTTGACTTTCCCCAGGTGATGGTGTGGATCCACGGTGGTGGGCTGACTATGGGCATGGCTTCCATGTGTGACAGTACTGCACTGGCGGCATTTGAGGACGTGGTGGTGGTCAATATTCAGTACCGCCTAGGTGTCCTGGGCTTCTTCAGGTGAGACCAGGGCTGGGGTGGGCACTGCAGAATGAGTGGCACCAGGAAGCCCTGTGACCCCTGTCCCTGCCTCTTCTCAGCACTGGAGACCAGCACGCCGCCGGCAACTGGGGCTTCCTGGACCAAGTGGCCGCGCTGCGCTGGGTCCAGCAGAATATCGCCCACTTTGGAGGCAACCCTGGCCGGGTCACCATTTTTGGCGAGTCTGCGGGTGGCACCAGTGTGTCATCCCATGTGGTGTCGCCCATGTCCCAAGGTCTCTTCCACGGAGCCATCATGGAGAGTGGGGTGGCCCTGCTGCCCAGCCTCATCACCAACTCATCGGAGGTGGTCTCCACAGTGAGTGTCCTCACTGCCCAGGCCTGCTGCTCCTGCCTATACTACATCTCTCATCAAGGGGCACAAGGAGGGAGGACCTGGGTTTCAGGCACTGCTGCCCACCATTGCATTACTGAGAGGCTCTAGGGTTCGAATCCACACACCTGTGTCCCAGCAGAGGCAGAGGTAGTCCTCAGCTCCATCCACCTCCCTGCCCTGAGCCCCAGGTTTTCGGCAACCAGCTCAGCAGGTGCTGCCCACTGCGGCTGGGCGGTGCCAAGTCATGGAGAAGGAACAACAATCAGCTTCCACTGCAGCTATGCACACACCATACCCTGAGCGACATGAGGTGCACCTGCCTCCAGTGGGGCCTTGGAACCACCATGTCTCCCGCATGGCTGTGCCAGCCCCTGTGTGGTCCCGTTACAGGTGGTGGCCAACCTGTCTGGCTGTGGCCAGGTGGACTCTGAGACCCTGGTGCGCTGCTTGCGGGCCAAGAGTGAAGAGGAGATGCTGGCCATCACCAAGGTCGGGCCCCATGCATGTGGGTGAGGGGTGATGGGCTTGTGTGCACCTCATAGTCCCTGGGGCTGCTACCTCCCATCCATGCCTCCTGACATCCCAGCCCTGGATGGAACAGGGGACCCAGTCCTGTATGCCTGGCTGTGGTCCCTAGGTGGTAAGGGTGAACATGCTGGGCTGAACCAATCAGGGATGGGAGAACACAGAGGGCATTAGAGAACACCTGGAACACAGCTTCCTCCCTACCCCGTGTGACCCCACAGGCCTTCATGCTCATCACAGGGGTGGTGGACGGAGTCTTCCTGCCCAGACACCCCAAGGAGCTGCTGGCCTCAGCTGATTTTCAACCCGTCCCCAGCATCATTGGTGTCAACAACGATGAGTGTGGCTGGATCTTCCCCAAGGTGAGCTCCAGCCCTAGTTCCTGAGTGCCTGCACAGACTATGTGGTGAGCAGTCCTATGGGCTTCAATGCTCCAACCCAGCCCCCCACACACACTTGGGACTCTCCCCTCTCCACTCAGTTCCTGTTCGGCACAGACCCTCAAGAGGAGAGAGACAGAGAAGCGATGCGGGAGATTATCCATCAAGCAGCAGAACAGCTGGTGAGGTCTCAGGGCTCCTGCCCAAACAGAGCGCATCCCAGACACCTGCCCACACAGGGACTCCAGGAACCAAGGCTCTGCTGTGTGTTTGGGTGGGGTCTCCCGGAGCCTGGGTCTTCCCCCAGTTTCTGACTATACAGGACCTCCGTCCCCCAGGCTGGGGCTGCTGCCTCCCTCCCAGGAGCTGCTCCCCTCACTCCTCCCCCTCCCCCTGGGCCAGATGCTGTCTCCCGCTTTGCGGGACCTGTTGATGGACGAGTACATGGGGAGCAATGAGGACCCCAAGACCCTCATGGCCCAGTTCCAGGAGATGATGGCAGACGCCATTTTCGTGATGCCTGCACTCCGAGTAGCACATTTCCAGCGTGAGTTCATCTGTGACTGAGGCCTCACTCGCTAGGGGGCAGCTCAGGGCTGGGTCCTTTCCCAAGGGTGACACCTGTCCTGTCCAGGTCCTAATCCATATCTTAAGTGGGTTCAGGGTGCTGGGGACTTGGTATCCCTGCTCTCACATGGCTTGTTCCAGACTCCAACATCTCCACCTTGGTACAGTGGAGCAGACTGGGCTGAGTGAGCTTCACTCACTGACCCAGACCTCAAAGGCATGAAGTCCAAGGCCAGGATCGAACCCAGAGCTTGGCCACTGTACCTGTTCCCCCTGCTACTTCTCCCCAGCTGCCCAGGACCCAACCCAGTGCAGCAATTATGTGTCATCCCCATGGGCATTGGAGGAGAACACTGGGAAGGGGCCACCCATCTCCCTGTTGTCCCCAGGTTCCCGCGCCCCTGTCTACTTCTACGAGTTCCAGCATCGACCCAGCTTCACAAAGGACCTCAGGCCGCCCCACGTGAGGGCCGACCACGGCGATGAGATCCTCTTTGTCTTTAGATCACATTTATTTGGTAGCAAAGGTGAATCTTCCTCCTTCGCCAGGATGGGGATGAGGTCTAGGTTCTCTCTAGGGGCTCTGCACCCACCAAAGGAATGAATGGACGAGGCTCAGATGGGATCCAGGGTCCAAAGTCTTACAGCTCATAGGGTTTGGGCCAGGTTTGGGTCTGAGAGCCCGCAGGGGCAGCCTCTGCTCCCTCCTCTGCCCGCCCAGGGATGAGTGTCCAGCCCGGGTGCACATGGGTTCAAAGTGATGCTGTTTCCTTACAAATGTCCCAGGGACAGAGAGAGGGAAGCAACGTGTAGGCAAGTGAGAAGCTAGTGTGAATGACTTAGGGCTGGCTGGGATCGTGGAGCGTGACAAACGCAGGTCCCACTGGTGAGGGAAAGACATAGAGGTTGGCGAGTAGCCAAGGGTCACCTCCACCTGGGCTGGTGGGCGTGGTACATGATGGGGCAGCAGGACTGGGGTGGCCCGAGGTGACCCTGCCCCCTCCCCTCTGCAGTGCCCCTCACTGAGGAGGAGGAGCTGCTGAACAGGAGGGTGATGAAGTACTGGGCCAACTTTGCTCGCAACGGGTGAGACGACCCCCGCCAAATTCCCAGGGACCTGGGACCCTCTGCCCTCCCTTCTCTGTGGAAACCTCACCAGCACCCAGGGTCCTAAGTCACGTGACAGTGCCCTCCCCAGCTGCAGGACCCACTGGCACTCACAGGGGCCCTGGGGACCAGGCACACTCTTCCCATATCCCAGTGACCTGGGGTTGGAAATGAGCTGCTCTGCCCAGAGGTTCCCTGTGGGGGAGGGACAGGCCAGGTCAGGATGCCGGGTCCCCTTGGGGAGCTGACTCTAGGGGGAAGTCGTTGTTCTGCTTCAAGAAACACATTCCCCACCCTTCCTGCCTGCAAGGTGGCCTGGCCGGACCCCAGAAAAGGTGCTCAGGGCTGGGCTGGGCAGGGCTCAGAGTGACCGTGGTGCCCCCTTCCTGACATCTTGTCTGCAGGAACCCCAACGGCGAGGGCCTGCCGCACTGGCCCGTGTTCGACGAGGAGGAGCGATACCTGCAGCTGAACGTGCAGCCTGCAGTGGGCCAGGCCCTGAAGGCCCGCAGGCTCCAGTTCTGGACCCACACCCTGCCCCAGAGGGTCCAGGAGCTAAGGGTCTCTGAGCAGAAGCACACAGAGCTGTAGCTGCCAGTGTGGGGGTGGAGGTCAGGGGCTCCAGTGCAGGTGGGGCCCCGATGCACTCACACACATCCCCGGAGGAGCCATGCATTCAGCACTCTCACATGGCCACTCAGTCCTGCTGGCCTCCCTCCACTCAGCAGACTGTTGTGGAGAACCCACGGCTTCAAGTTCATTGCCAAGCCTGCCCTGGGGCCCCTCGTGTGAGACGCACTCAGTACACCTCTATGCAGCTGTGTTGGGCAACACCATTGCCAGCCCAGCTTCCTCAACACCCACTGGCTCTGGGCCCTCCTGCTTCTGCCCCCTCCACCTTCTCCCCACCCTCCCTCTCCTCTCCTCCCAGCCCAAGGCTCTCCCCATGTGGAGGGATCTGCATTGGGGATTGTTGCCCACCCCTGGGTGCCTTAAGCCCTACTGCCTCCTCCTCCTCCCAGCATGCCCTGTGATCTCACATCTCTTAGTGGCTACAGAGGACCCAGACACCAGGAGCCACTGTAGCTTCAACCAGGCGGGCTGCCACAGTGGCACTTCAATCCCATCCATGCAACCACAAATAAAGGGTTCCAGTCCTTTCACGGCTGAGTCACGTTCATCTGAGTGAACCTGCCACATTTGCTTAGACCCTCTGCTCTCTAAGGCACCTGGTTACCTCCACAGCTGGGACACCATGAATCATTGATGCAGGAAACCTGGAGTATAGGGCTGTTGCTTTGCACAGGGGGTTAAGCCTCTACCCATGTCGCTGGCATCTCATATGAGCGACAGTTCAAGTCGCAGCTGCTCCACTCCTGACCCAGAGCTCTGCTAAGGCACCTGGGAAAGCAGCAGAGGAGGGCCCAAGTGTTTGTGCCCAGCCACCTATGTACGGTACACAGATAATGTATCTCCCTCTGGACTTTGGCCTGGGCTATCCCTGGCCATGGTGGCTGAGAGAGCCCTGGGCTGAGCAGAGGTCAAGGCCAGTTCTCAGGAGGCACAAAGTCAGCCTTCATGAGCCAGGGTCCACTTCCCCTGGGTGCTCCCGTGCCCAGGCTGCTCCTCCTTCCTGCAGGGAGCCTGATGTTTCCTACACTCAGGCTGACTCCCGGCCTCCCCTCTGCTATCACAGGACCACACCTACCCTGCTGGGTCCCCAGACTGGGGACTCTTCTGGGCCTGAGGGTCTTACATTTTATTCAAGGTTCTTGTGCCAATGGAGATAAGAAATCGATATGTCACCGGAGGCAAGGTCGTGGAAGCCGTGGGGTTCTTGTCTTCACACAAGAGGGATTCAGGCATGAGACAGAGAGCAAAGGCTTTCTTGGGGACAGGGCATCTGTCAGAAATGAAGGGACAGAGAGAGCGCCAGTCACTGGGACAGGGGGAGAGCGAGGTGACAGGGATGAGTGGAGAGAATACACCTGGGCAGTCCAGGCGGGGGCTCAGCAGGGAGGCAGAGGGTGAACACAGTCTGTTTGGACTCCTACTTTTTTTTTTTTTTTTGGACAGAGTTAGATACTGAGAGAGAGAGAGAGAGAGAGAAATAGGTCTTCCTTCCATTGGTTCACCCCCCAAAAGGCCGCTACGGCTGGCGGGCTGTGCCGATCCAAAGCCAGGAGCCAGGTGCTTCTCCTGGTCTCCCATGCCGGTGCAGGGCCCAAGAGCCTGGGCCATCCTCCACTGCCCTCCCGGGCCACAGCAGAGAGCTGGACTGAAAGAGGAGCAACCGGGACAGAATCCGGAGCCCCAACCGGGACTAGAACCCCATGTACCAGCGCTGCAACGGAGGATTAGCCAAGTGTGCCGCGGCGCCGGCCAGTGGACTCCCTAGGTTTCAAAGGGAGCCTGTTTACCCACCTCCGCTGCGCCTCCAGGCCACAGGATGGGGAGTCCTAGTGGAACAGTTTGTAGGGTGACAATTATTAAATTCCGCTGCAGATTTGCTGGCGTGGCAGAGCAGTGGGGCTTCCCATATGGCATCTGTGAAGGTTTTGTTGCCCCATGTCATCAGGTTAGGTAACCCATCTGGTCCTGAGGAGAGAGAATCCTGGGAGCTTTCCTTGGGGAAAGGGCTGGGACCACCAGGGAGGTTATCAGGGTCTGGGCATGATGTGAAGTGCAAGATGTTGGGATTCTGGGCCGGCGCCACGGCTCAATAGGATAATCCTCTGCCTAGCGGCGCCGGCACACCGGGTTCTAGTCCCGGTCGGGGCACCGATCCTGTCCCGGTTGCCCCTCTTCCAGGCCAGCTCTCTGCTGTGGCCAGGGAGTGCAGGGGCAGATGGCCCAAGTGCTTGGGCCCTGCACCCGCATGGGAGACCAGGATAAACACCTGGCTCCTGCCATCGGATCAGCGCGGTGCGCCGGCCGCAGCGCGCTACCGCGGCGGCCATTGGAGGGTGAACCAACGGCAAAAGGAAGACCTTTCTCTCTGTCTCTGTCTCTCACTGTCCACTCTGCCCGTCAAAAATTTAAAAAAAAAAAAAAAAAAAGATGTTGGGATTCTGGGGCTTCCGCAGTAGGTGCTGGGATGCAGGCCTTTCTCACACACACACACAGAGGCTAAATTTGTGACTTCCTACCTGACAGAAGCCGAAGCAACCACAGACAGTGCACACAAGCAGCTTTTATTTCAAGGAGAGGGAGGGACACCTGCACGCCTACTGAGGCCGCCACACACGGAGAGACACTCAGCAGGAATGGGCCAGGGTTGCCAAGGAGGGAAGAGAGGAAGAGGCAGCCCAGGGAGGATTCCCAAGCACAGCCAGGGGCAGAAGAGGGCCCTCCCCTTTCTCATCCCAGGGGGCGGTGCCCTAAATGAATAATCCAGTGGGGTGGGATCTCACCTGTGGGAATATTGAAGGGATTGTTGTGGCCCCTCCCTCCAGAATGTCACTTCCAGGTTTCCATCATGGCTTCTCCTTCCTGGTCCCAGCTGAGACACAGGTGCATCCTGGGAAAGTGGGGTAAAAGACTGACAAGCAAAGGGATAAAGTTGCAATGCAGGGCTGGCAAAGTTCAGCTCCCCTATTCCCGTTGTTCTTCCTGCCTGGTTGCCACATATCAGGACCAGCAGGTTGTCACTGTCAAGGAGAGAACAGAACTGTGTCTCAGAAGAAGCTGGGGACACAGCACACATTGGGTTCAGCCCTTAGTTAGTGCCATGGTCACTGCCTCTCAAAACCTGGACCCTGAGTGAGCAGGAAGGGGATGGGCAGAGTCAGGAAAGGATGGAGGAGGGGCCTGGACCCAGTGGGCAACCAGCCTGGAAACCAAGGAGACACTTCCAGGATCCGGGGCAGTGACACCTGCCAGCCTTGGCTCAGGTGATCCCTGGGGCGGGGGCTGTGGCACAGAGCAGTCAAGCCACCATCTGCAGTGCCCTCATCCCATGTAGGCACAGAGCCAGTCCCGGCGGCTTCACTTCCGATCCAGCTTTCTGCTAATGCGCCTAGGAGAGCAGCAGAAGCCCCCGTGCTTGGGCCCCTGCACTCACTGGGAGACCCAGAAGAAGCCGCTGGCTCCTGGTGCTGGGCTGACCCAGCCCTGGACGTTTGTGACTGCACCTGTAGACGGGACATCTCTCTGTGTGTCTCTCTGACACTTTAACTCTGCCTTTCAAATAAATAAAAAATAGATAAATCCCATCTTTAAAGGTTTATTCCCCTTAGAGGGACCCTGGTGTACTGCTTCCTGTATGCCTACACTATCTTGGACTAAGACGGCAAGGACAGTGAAGTTGGTGTCTCCAGGACTGAGGTGAGGGGCCTGGACACCCTAGGAGCCAGGTGAGAGGGGAGGCGGCCATGCCTGGGTCCCTACTGTCCTCTCTTCTCTCAGTCCACTCTCACCAGAGGCGCTCAAGCCCCGCCCCCGCAGTGCACCCCGCCTGCTTCCTGCCCAGCCCAGGGGCGAGGCCCTGATCCCAGCCTGGAGCACTGGGTGCAGCCTACAGGACACAGAGGTGCACACGCGGGCCTCCTAGGAGCATGGGGCTGCACCGAAGGGTCGCGCGGCTCGGCGCCATGGTCTGCGGGCTCCTGCTGCTCCTCGACCCGGGTCACGGTGAGGCTTCGCGGGCGGCAACAGGGACCATGGTCACATCTGCCCAATCCCGCAGTTAGAGCCTGCGGCCACAGGAGGGCAGCGCCTGGGAGGTTGGAGGGGGTGGTGGTGACTACGCAGGACCTGGGAGCCCATGGTGGGCCCCTGAGGCCCAGACATGGAGGAGTGAGCCCAGCACGAAGGCTCTCAGCAGCGCTGGTCGGGTCGGCAGCCCAGGGACAGGAAGGGGCGTGGAAATGGGGCCCTTTCCCTCCCTTGCTTGAGGCTGTGGTGACTGTGCCCTCCCCAGGACAATGAGGAACCTGCCCTGGGCTGTGTGTCTGCCAGGGTCTCCTCTGACCCTGTGCACCTGGCAGGGGTCCTCCTGGGCTGGATTCCAGGGCAAAGCTGACCACACCTCGGTGCCTGGCATTCTGGGAGCTCAGGCCAAGAGGGCACCACCCCTGGGTGTGTCGTGGAGCCTTTATCTCCTCATTCCAAAGGCCCAAGACTGGAGCTGGCATTGCAGAGCAATGGCGTCCCGTGGGAACACTGGTTCCAGCTCTGCCTGCTCATCACCCAGTGCAGCTTCCGGTGATGTGCCTGGGAAAGCAGTGCAAGATGGCTCTGTCCCAGGCCCCTGATGCTCCCACGTGGGAGACGCTGAATGAGCTCAAGGCTCCTGGCTGAGGCCTGGGTGGGCCATTTGGAAGCTGAAACAGCAGATGGGTTCTCTCTCTCTCTCTCTCTTTCTAACTTGACATTTCAAAAAAAAAAAAAAAACCTCTTTAAAGAGAAAAAAAATTGTGAAAAGCCAGGTCTCTCCCGCCCCCTTTCCCTCTCTAGTCCGCCAGCACAGTCCCCACTCCTCCTCCTCCATGCTCACCCATGGGCTCCCTGCCTGCCCTGCTATGCACAGACTCTCCCAGCGACCAGGACCTTCCAGGAAGATCGTCTCCCCCACATCGTTAGTGGCTCCCAATAAAGTAATATTTGGGGTTGGGTCCCACTCAGAGAGGGAGCAGTTGTTCCCAAGGTCCGTGGGAGTCGCTGTGCGTGTCCGGGGCAGGAACCGCGGCAGCGTCTGCATGGAAGCCGCCCCTGTCCTCCGTGGACTCTGCTGAGCTCCAGCTCACTGTCAGCCTCACAGCCGGAGCTGCTGCTGCAGTCACTCTGTCCTCCATGGTTGGGGCGAACGACAAGGACAAGGTCGGGACCAGGTCAGGACAGAGGCCATGTTTACTCACCCGCTCCGGGGCCAGGCTCTCCTCTCCCGGACCCAGGGCCCAGAGCACCCTTGTGGCCGGGCATCGCCTACTGTGACATGGGAGGTTCCTCTCCGGGGATGAGTCAGCTTTCATGGCTGCGGATGACTGATTTCTGCTGATTTGAAGGCAGAGAGACAGGGAAAGAGGGAGAGACAGAGTGAGAAAGAGATCTTCCCTCCACGGTCACCCTCAGTCGCCCGCTGTGTTAGGAGGGCAGCATCCCGGCTGCCTTGCTACTGCTGTGCCAGGGTCTGCCCAAGTTTGCACTTCCCTTGGGCTTCTACCGAGGGTGGGAATTGCCAGGTGGGTGGAGCTCCAGGTTAAGTGTTGAAGGACTGCCCATCGGGTTCCCAGAGCTGTTGTCCCATTTCCCTAACACCAGCGATGTGCAGAGCTTCCCCTCCCCACCCCCGCCCAGCGCTCTGCACCCCTGTGCGGTTGGCTGTGTGTCTCTGAGTCTCCCTCACGCTCAGCCCCCCCTCTGCCTCACTGTGCTCTTCCTCCTGATTCCTTGTGATGAAGAAACCGGTTTACCCCTAGCTCTCTCTGGAGAGGGTGGCACCGTCCCTGTGGGGCCTTCTGGCCGTTCCTCTGTCCCCTCACCCTGTGTACACAGGAATTCTAGCCTAGAGGCGCCATCAGGTTCAGCTGTTAGGGTTCTGCTTCTGTTTTTTCTTGTTTTGGCAAGACCAGCATACAACATCTCCACGTTTTCATATCTGATTCATGGCACAACATAGGTCCTGATGGGCCGCATTGGGAGCAGCAGTGGAGCCACCGCTGGCGACGCCCCAGCCCTGAGCCCTGTGCCCGGGTCCCGCCTCGGCACCTCCTGACTCCAGCTTCCTGCTGACGTGCAGACTGAGAGGCAGCAGGTGGGCTCCGGTACTGATCCCTGCTTCCCACGTGGGAGACCCGGATTGAGTTCAGGGCTCCTGGCTATCAGGGCCCCGTCCCAGCTGTGGTGGGCACTTGGAGAGTGAACCAGAACGTGGGACATCTCTGTCTTTCTGTGTGTGTCTCTGTCTTTCAAATAAATGAATACAAATTACAATCAAGAAGCCACTGAGGTAGTTGGAACCACGTTCTTTTCCCTTCATTTGTGTGAGATCCTCAGGTTTATGTGCATATTTGTACACCTTATTTTTTTTTTTGAGAAATTTATTTTATTTGAAAGGCAGTTTTATAGAGAGGCAATTGCGTAGAGAGAGAGAGACAGAAAGAGAGAGAGACAGACAGACAGAAAGAGAGAGAGAGAGATAGAGAGAGAGAGAGAGAGGTCTTCATTCTCTGGTTCACTCCCCAATTGACCTCAATGGCTGCCACTGAGCCAATCCAAAGCCAGGTGATTCTCCCATGTCTCCCATGTGGGTGCACGGCCCAAGGAGTTGCACCACCTTCTGCTTTCCCAGGCCAAAGCAGAGAGCTGGATGGACATGCAGCAGCCAGAACTCAAACTGGCACCCATATGGGATGTTGGCATGACAGATGGCGGCTTTACCTGCTATGCCACAGTTCTGGTCCCTACACCTATTTTATGATGTGTGGCTAAAATGTTCTTATTCGTTTTTAGAAACTTTGTACTGATCCATGACTTTCCCCATTAGGTGACTTCGTCACCTCCTCCCTCGCTGGTCCTCAGGTCAGGCTGTGCTCGGGTCAGGATGTCCTCAGTACGGTCACCTCCCTCCTGCATTCATGGCACCAGTGCCATCTATCTCTTTTATAGAGCATGCTCTCTTTCTGTTTTTTTTTACTGATATGTATGAGAAAATTATGTATAGATGTTTTGTTTTTTCTTTAAGATTTCTTCTTTATTTGAAATGCTGAGCTCAAGAGAAAGGGAAAACAGACCTTAATCCTCAGATTCCCTCCACATAGACGCATAACAGTCAGGGCTGAGCCAGTCCAAAACCAGGAGCCATCCAGGTCCTCCAGGAGGGTGCAGGGGCCCAAGCGCTGGAGGATTCTACTACGTCCCAAACCCATCAGCAAGGAACTGGATCCTGGTGAGGCAGCCAGGATGGAACTGAGATAGGAGATGCTGGCCATGCAGGCTGTGGAGGCCCCCGAGCGCCACTACACTGCCCCCCAGAGGACACTTCCTGTCTTCCCTTCTTGCCGCCAGGAGCAAGAGCCTCCTAGCAGGGGAGCCTGGTCAGTCTGGTGCTCACAGCTCTACCTCCTGTGACTGAGGGCAGTCAGCAGAAAGGACGCTCTCCTCGCCCCCAGGGCTGTCACCTGCCGCTGAACTCCTAGTGCTCAGGGATGGTGCTAGGGCCCCAGGAGCCTCGTGAGTGTGGGATGTCCTGGGCTGGCCCAGGGACAGCACAGCTGGCTGGGGAGATGGGGGAGAGTTGCTCATGCAGGACGTTGGTCAGGTCAGTGTTTGTAGGTCTGAGGCCTTGGCAATGCCAAGGTGCCGATGTCACTGAGACGGCCACAGCAGCAATGTGGGGGGTAGCTGATGGAGAGCCCCCACCTGATGCGCCTCTCTGCCCACAGGCCACGACTCTGCCAGCCCCATCCGGAACACGCACACGGGGCAGGTGCGCGGGAGCCTGGTCCACGTGGAAGGCACCGATGCGGGCGTCCACACCTTCCTGGGAATTCCCTTTGCCAAACCACCTCTGGGGCCGCTGCGGTTTGCACCTCCTGAACCTGCTGAAGCTTGGAGTGGAGTGAGGGACGGGACCTCCCACCCAGCCATGTAAGCGCTCCCAGGGCCCAGGGAAGCTCCCACTCCGGCAGGAGGTCAGGGGAAAGATCCTCTGAGTTCTGGGCCAGCCCAGCTGTCCTGGGACAGAGCTCCCATTACCAGCTTTCCCTGTGGGTGATGGCTCCCTCGTGCGTTATTCAGTGAGTCTGCTTAGGCTTGGAGGATGCAGTGTCAATGAAATGCTTTGGGGCCAGAACTTGGCACTCAGAGCACATTAAATCCAGGTACAGAGAGAAAAGCAGAGACGCTCTCCCCGTGTCCAGGAGAGGCCACAGGCTCGCTGCCTGCTGGGGGCGCTGTGTCTGGGTGAGGTCCACCTGGCTCCACAGCTTGTAGGAGTCCCTGACTCCATCAGCAGATCCTGCAGCTCCCTGAGATGGGCACCAGGGGGTCGTCATGTCTACTGAGTCAAAGACAGGGCGAGGACATTGGCCAGGAACCCGTGTATGCCCTTAGACCTGGAGACTGTGGGAACGGTGAGGGTCCTGAGAGTCTAGAGTGAAGGTGAGGGACGTCCACTGCCCTTCCTGGGGAAACGCCATCCGTCCATCCAGGCGGCGTGTGCGGGAGGCTGGCCTGCTCCGGCATGGCTGGGTCTGGGTATGCAGCACTGAATGTCCCCTCCTGCAGTCACAACTTCCCACAGAGTCCCCTGTCAGTCAAGAAGTGGTCCCCAGACTCTCAGACACCTGAGGTTCCCTGGATGTTGGACCTTCCCAGCTCACCCAGAGTCTAGGACCTGATCCTGGTGGGAAGTGTCTTATGGAGGCTCATGTGTGAGCAGGGCGTAGGAGGAGGCCCGGGGAGGTCGGGCACACTGGACCCAGGCTTGGCTGTGGCTGCCGCCTGGACTAATGGCTGCCTTGGGTGGCTCCAGGTGTCTGCAGAGCTTGGCTATGATGGATCAAGCTGTTCTGCATTTTAACTTCACCCCGCCGTCCATCCCCATGTCCGAGGACTGCCTGTACCTCAGCATCTACTCGCCTGCACATGCCCGTGAGGGCTCTGACCTGCCTGTGAGTGTGGGCAGGGTTGGCCGGGGTGGGAGGGCATTGCCTTCTGCTAGAAGATGAGAAAGGAGAAACTGAGCACGGGCTCTCCTGTGAGTGCACCTGTCCAGAAGCCTCTCACTATCGGAGCCAAGAAGTGCTGCTCCCCCACGGTGGGCAGCTGAGGCCTGGGCTTGTTGTCCCAGGGACTGAGATGTCAGAGGTCAGACTGATGGCTTTGAATGGACCCAGGACACCTGCAGCTCCTCATGCCCAGGAGGCACACTCAGTGACCTCTGGCTACACTCAGAGGTCACCACAGCTCCCAGCACGAATGGTGTGGGGGCCTGAAGAAGGGAAGGCGCTTGGATTGGCATCCGTGTGGATTGATAAGATAGAGAGCTGTTATTTGTCCACTTCCCAGAGGCCTCAGAAGTTGATTGACCAAGACTTTGAACATTGTGAGAGACTCAAAGGATGAAAGTCCTGGCCTTTCTGATGGAACCCTGGTCCCTGGCTCATGGTCCAGATTCTGTCATCTGGCCCGAGTTCTGTGTGCTGGGCACCTGCACAGACCACAGGCACTGGTTAGGCCAGGTGGGGGATGAGCTGGCAATAGGTGGGGGAAGCCTTGAGTTACGCCCTTGACTTTCCCCAGGTGATGGTGTGGATCCACGGTGGTGGGCTGACTATGGGCATGGCTTCCATGTGTGACAGTACTGCACTGGCGGCATTTGAGGACGTGGTGGTGGTCAATATTCAGTACCGCCTAGGTGTCCTGGGCTTCTTCAGGTGAGACCAGGGCTGGGGTGGGCACTGCAGAATGAGTGGCACCAGGAAGCCCTGTGACCCCTGTCCCTGCCTCTTCTCAGCACTGGAGACCAGCACGCCGCCGGCAACTGGGGCTTCCTGGACCAAGTGGCCGCGCTGCGCTGGGTCCAGCAGAATATCGCCCACTTTGGAGGCAACCCTGGCCGGGTCACCATTTTTGGCGAGTCTGCGGGTGGCACCAGTGTGTCATCCCATGTGGTGTCGCCCATGTCCAAAGGTCTCTTCCACGGAGCCATCATGGAGAGTGGGGTGGCCCTGCTGCCCAGCCTCATCACCAACTCATCGGAGGTGGTCTCCACAGTGAGTGTCCTCACTGCCCAGGCCTGCTGCTCCTGCCTATTCTTCACCTCTGATCAAGGGGCACTGGGAGGGAGGACCTGGGTTTCAGGCACTGCTGCCCACCATTGCATTACTGAGAGGCTCTAGGGTTCGAATCCACACACCTGTGTCCCAGCAGAGGCAGAGGTGGTCCTCAGCTCCATCCACCTCCCTGCGCTGAGCCCCAGGTTTTCGGCAACCAGCTCAGCAGGTGCTGCCCACTGCGGCTGGGCGGTGCCAAGTCATGGAGAAGGAACAACAATCAGCTTCCACTGCAGCCAGGCACACACCACACCCTGAGCGACATGAGGTGCACCTGCCTCCAGTGGGGCCTTGGAACCACCATGTCTCCCGCATGGCTGTGCCAGCCCCTGTGTGGTCCCGTTACAGGTGGTGGCCAACCTGTCTGGCTGTGGCCAGGTGGACTCTGAGACCCTGGTGCGCTGCTTGCGGGCCAAGAGTGAAGAGGAGATGCTGGCCATCACCAAGGTCGGGCCCCATGCATGTGGGTGAGGGGTGATGGGCTTGTGTGCACCTCATAGTCCCTGGGGCTGCTACCTCCCATCCATGCCTCCTGACATCCCAGCCCTGGATGGAACAGGGGACCCAGTCCTGTATGCCTGGCTGTGGTCCCTAGGTGGTAAGGGTGAACATGCTGGGCTGAACCAATCAGGGATGGGAGAACACAGAGGGCATTAGAGAACACCTGGAACACAGCTTCCTCCCTACCCCGTGTGACCCCACAGGCCTTCATGCTCATCACAGGGGTGGTGGACGGAGTCTTCCTGCCCAGACACCCCAAGGAGCTGCTGGCCTCAGCTGATTTTCAACCCGTCCCCAGCATCATTGGTGTCAACAACGATGAGTGTGGCTGGATCTTCCCCAAGGTGAGCTCCAGCCCTAGTTCCTGAGTGCCTGCACAGACTATGTGGTGAGCAGTCCTATGGGCTTCAATGCTCCAACCCAGCCCCCCACACACACTTGGGACTCTCCCCTCTCCACTCAGTTCCTGTTCGGCACAGACCCTCAAGAGGAGAGAGACAGAGAAGCGATGCGGGAGATTATCCATCAAGCAGCAGAACAGCTGGTGAGGTCTCAGGGCTCCTGCCCAAACAGAGCGCATCCCAGACACCTGCCCACACAGGGACTCCAGGAACCAAGGCTCTGCTGTGTGTTTGGGTGGGGTCTCCCGGAGCCTGGGTCTTCCCCCAGTTTCTGACTATACAGGACCTCCGTCCCCCAGGCTGGGGCTGCTGCCTCCCTCCCAGGAGCTGCTCCCCTCACTCCTCCCCCTCCCCCTGGGCCAGATGCTGTCTCCCGCTTTGCGGGACCTGTTGATGGATGAGTACATGGGGAGCAATGAGGACCCCAAGACCCTCATGGCCCAGTTCCAGGAGATGATGGCAGACGCCATTTTCGTGATGCCTGCACTCCGAGTAGCACATTTCCAGCGTGAGTTCATCTGTGACTGAGGCCTCACTCGCTAGGGGGCAGCTCAGGGCTGGGTCCTTTCCCAAGGGTGACACCTGTCCTGTCCAGGTCCTAATCCATATCTTAAGTGGGTTCAGGGTGCTGGGGACTTGGTATCCCTGCTCTCACATGGCTTGTTCCAGACTCCAACATCTCCACCTTGGTACAGTGGAGCAGACTGGGCTGAGTGAGCTTCACTCACTGACCCAGACCTCAAAGGCATGAAGTCCAAGGCCAGGATCGAACCCAGAGCTTGGCCACTGTACCTGTTCCCCCTGCTACTTCTCCCCAGCTGCCCAGGACCCAACCCAGTGCAGCAATTATGTGTCATCCCCATGGGCATTGGAGGAGAACACTGGGAAGGGGCCACCCATCTCCCTGTTGTCCCCAGGTTCCCGCGCCCCTGTCTACTTCTACGAGTTCCAGCATCGACCCAGCTTCACAAAGGACCTCAGGCCGCCCCACGTGAGGGCCGACCACGGCGATGAGATCCTCTTTGTCTTTAGATCACATTTATTTGGTAGCAAAGGTGAATCTTCCTCCTTCGCCAGGATGGGGATGAGGTCTAGGTTCTCTCTAGGGGCTCTGCACCCACCAAAGGAATGAATGGACGAGGCTCAGATGGGATCCAGGGTCCAAAGTCTTACAGCTCATAGGGTTTGGGCCAGGTTTGGGTCTGAGAGCCCGCAGGGGCAGCCTCTGCTCCCTCCTCTGCCCGCCCAGGGATGAGTGTCCAGCCTGGGTGCACATGGGTTCAAAGTGATGCTGTTTCCTTACAAATGTCCCAGGGACAGAGAGAGGGAAGCAACGTGTAGGCAAGTGAGAAGCTAGTGTGAATGACTTAGGGCTGGCTGGGATCGTGGAGCGTGACAAACGCAGGTCCCACTGGTGAGGGAAAGACATAGAGGTTGGCGAGTAGCCAAGGGTCACCTCCACCTGGGCTGGTGGGCGTGGTACATGATGGGGCAGCAGGACTGGGGTGGCCCGAGGTGACCCTGCCCCCTCCCCTCTGCAGTGCCCCTCACTGAGGAGGAGGAGCTGCTGAACAGGAGGGTGATGAAGTACTGGGCCAACTTTGCTCGCAACGGGTGAGACGACCCCCGCCAAATTCCCAGGGACCTGGGACCCTCTGCCCTCCCTTCTCTGTGGAGACCTCACCAGCACCCAGGGTCCTAAGTCACGTGACAGTGCCCTCCCCAGCTGCAGGACCCACTGGCACTCACAGGGGCCCTGGGGACCAGGCACACTCTTCCCATATCCCAGTGACCTGGGGTTGGAAATGAACTGCTCTGCCCAGAGGTTCCCTGTGGGGGAGGGACAGGCCAGGTCAGGATGCCGGGTCCCCTTGGGGAGCTGACCCTAGGGGGAAGTCGTTGTTCTGCTTCAAGAAACACATTCCCCACCCTTCCTGCCTGCAAGGTGGCCTGGCCGGACCCCAGAAAAGGTGCTCAGGGCTGGGCTGGGCAGGGCTCAGAGTGACCGTGGTGCCCCCTTCCTGACGTCTTGTCTGCAGGAACCCCAACGGCGAGGGCCTGCCGCACTGGCCCGTGTTCGACGAGGAGGAGCGATACCTGCAGCTGAACGTGCAGCCTGCAGTGGGCCAGGCCCTGAAGGCCCGCAGGCTCCAGTTCTGGACCCACACCCTGCCCCAGAGGGTCCAGGAGCTGAGGGGCGCTGAGCAGAAGCACACAGAGCTGTAGCTGCCAGTGTGGGGGTGGAGGTCAGGGGCTCCAGTGCAGGTGGGGCCCCGATGCACTCACACACATCCCCGGAGGAGCCATGCATTCAGCACTCTCACATGGCCACTCAGTCCTGCTGGCCTCCCTCCACTCAGCAGACTGTTGTGGAGAACCCACGGCTTCAAGTTCATTGCCAAGCCTGCCCTGGGGCCCCTCGTGTGAGACGCACTCAGTACACCTCTATGCAGCTGTGTTGGGCAACACCATTGCCAGCCCAGCTTCCTCAACACCCACTGGCTCTGGGCCCTCCTGCTTCTGCCCCCTCCACCTTCTCCCCACCCTCCCTCTCCTCTCCTCCCAGCCCAAGGCTCTCCCCATGTGGAGGGATCTGCATTGGGGATTGTTGCCCACCCCTGGGTGCCTTAAGCCCTACTGCCTCCTCCTCCTCCCAGCATGCCCTGTGATCTCACATCTCTTAGTGGCTACAGAGGACCCAGACACCAGGAGCCACTGTAGCTTCAACCAGGCGGGCTGCCACAGTGGCACTTCAATCCCATCCATGCAACCACAAATAAAGGGTTCCAGTCCTTTCACGGCTGAGTCACGTTCATCTGAGTGAACCTGCCACATTTGCTTAGACCCTCTGCTCTCTAAGGCACCTGGTTACCTCCACAGCTGGGACACCATGAATCATTGATGCAGGAAACCTGGAGTATAGGGCTGTTGCTTTGCACAGGGGGTTAAGCCTCTACCCATGTCGCTGGCATCTCATATGAGCGACAGTTCAAGTCGCAGCTGCTCCACTCCTGACCCAGAGCTCTGCTAAGGCACCTGGGAAAGCAGCAGAGGAGGGCCCAAGTGTTTGTGCCCAGCCACCTATGTACGGTACACAGATAATGTATCTCCCTCTGGACTTTGGCCTGGGCTATCCCTGGCCATGGTGGCTGAGAGAGCCCTGGGCTGAGCAGAGGTCAAGGCCAGTTCTCAGGAGGCACAAAGTCAGCCTTCATGAGCCAGGGTCCACTTCCCCTGGGTGCTCCCGTGCCCAGGCTGCTCCTCCTTCCTGCAGGGAGCCTGATGTTTCCTACACTCAGGCTGACTCCCGGCCTCCCCTCTGCTATCACAGGACCACACCTACCCTGCTGGGTCCCCAGACTGGGGACTCTTCTGCGCCTAAGGGTCTTACATTTTATTCAAGGTTCTTGTGCCAATGGAGATAAGAAATCGATATGTCACCGGAGGCAAGGTCGTGGAAGCCGTGGGGTTCTTGTCTTCACACAAGAGGGATTCAGGCATGAGACAGAGAGCAAAGGCTTTCTTGGGGACAGGGCATCTGTCAGAAATGAAGGGACAAAGAGAGAGAGCGCCAGTCACTGGGACCGGGGGAGAGCGAGGTGACAGGGATGAGTGGAGAGAATACACCTGGGCAGTCCAGGCGGGGCTCAGCAGGGAGACAGAGGGCGAGCACAGTCTGTTTGGACTCCTACTTTTTTTTTTTTTTTTTTTTTTGGACAGAGTTAGATACTGAGAGAGAGAGAGAGAGAGAGAGAGAGAGAGAAATAGGTCTTCCTTCCATTGGTTCACCCCCCAAAAGGCCGCTACGGCTGGCGGGCTGTGCCGATCCAAAGCCAGGAGCCAGGTGCTTCTCCTGGTCTCCCATGCCGGTGCAGGGCCCAAGCACTTGGGCCATCCTCCACTGCCCTCCCGGGCCACAGCAGAGAGCTGGACTGAAAGAGGAGCAACCGGGACAGAATCCGGAGCCCCAACCGGGACTAGAACCCCATGTACCAGCGCTGCAACAGAGGATTAGCCAAGTGTGCCGCGGCGCCGGCCAGTGGACTCCCTAGGTTTCAAAGGGAGCCTGTTTACCCACCTCCGCTGCGCCTCCAGGCCACAGGATGGGGAGTCCTAGTGGAACAGTTTGTAGGGTGACAATTATTAAATTCCGCTGCAGATTTGCTGGCGTGGCAGAGCAGTGGGGCTTCCCATATGGCATCTGTGAAGGTTTTGTTGCCCCATGTCATCAGGTCAGGTAACCCATCTGGTCCTGAGGAGAGAGAATCCTGGGAGCTTTCCTTGGGGAAAGGGCTGGGACCACCAGGGAGGTTATCAGGGTCTGGGCAGGATGTGAAGTGCAAGATGTTGGGATTCTGGGGCTTCCGCAGTAGGTGCTGGGGTGCAGGCCTTTCTCACACACACACACAGAGGCTAAATTTGTGACTTCCTACCTGACAGAAGCCGAAGCAACCACAGACAGTGCACACAAGCAGCTTTTATTTCAAGGAGAGGGAGGGACACCTGCACGCCTACTGAGGCCGCCACACACGGAGAGACACTCAGCAGGAATGGGCCACGGTTGCCAAGGAGGGAAGAGAGGAAGAGGCAGCCCAGGGAGGATTCCCAAGCACAGCCAGGGGCAGAGAGCGCCCTCCCCTTTCTCATCCCAGGGGGCGGTGCCCTAAATGCATAACCCCGTGGGGTGGGATCTCACCTGTGGGAATATTGAAGGGATTGTTGTGGCCCCTCCCTCCAGAATGTCACTTCCAGGTTTCCATCATGGCTTCTCCTTCCTGGTCCCAGCTGAGACATAGGTGCATCCTGGGAAAGTGGGGTAAAAGACTGACAAGCAAAGGGATAAAGTTACAATGCAGGGCTGGCAAAGTTCAGCTCCCCTATTCCCGTTGTTCTTCCTGCCTGGTTGCCACATATCAGGACCAGCAGGTTGTCACTGTCAAGGAGAGAACAGAACTGTGTCTCAGAAGAAGCTGGGGACACAGCACACATTGGGTTCAGCCCTTAGTTGGTGCCATGGTCACTGCCTCTCAAAACCTGGACCCTGAGTGAGCAGGAAGGGGATGGGCAGAGTCGGGAAAGGATGGAGGAGGGGCCTGGACCCAGTGGGCAACCAGCCTGGAAACCAAGGAGCAGCTTCCAGGATCCGGGGCAGTGACACCTGCCAGCCTTGGCTCAGGTGATCCCTGGGCAGGGGCTGTGGCACAGAGCAGTCAAGCCACCATCTGCAGTGCCCTCATCCCATGTAGGCACAGAGCCAGTCCCGGCGGCTTCACTTCCGATCCAGCTTTCTGCTAATGCGCCTAGGAGAGCAGCAGAAGCCCCCGTGCTTGGGCCCCTGCACTCACTGGGAGACCCAGAAGAAGCTGCTGGCTCCTGGTGCTGGGCTGACCCAGCCCTGGACGTTTGTGACTGCACCTGTAGACGGGACATCTCTCTGTGTGTCTCTCTGACACTTTAACTCTGCCTTTCAAATAAATAAAAAATAGATAAATCCCATCTTTAAAGGTTTATTCCCCTTAGAGGGACCCTGGTATCCTGCCTCCTGTATGCCTACACTATCTTGGACTAAGACAGCAAGGACAGTGAAGTTGGTGTCTCCAGGACTGAGGTGAGGGGCCTGGACACCCTAGGAGCCAGGTGAGAGGGAAGGCGGCCATGCCTGGGTCCCTACTGTCCTCTCTTCTCTCAGTCCACTCTCACCAGAGGCGCTCAAGCCCCGCCCCCGCAGTGCACCCCGCCTGCTTCCTGCCCAGCCCAGGGGCGAGGCCCTGATCCCAGCCTGGAGCACTGGGTGCAGCCTACAGGACACAGAGGTGCACACGCGGGCCTCCTAGGAGCATGGGGCTGCACCGAAGGGTCGCGCGGCTCGGCGCCATGGTCTGCGGGCTCCTGCTGCTCCTCGACCCGGGTCACGGTGAGGCTTCGCGGGCGGCAACAGGGACCATGGTCACATCTGCCCAATCCCGCAGTTAGAGCCTGCGGCCACAGGAGGGCAGCGCCTGGGAGGTTGGAGGGGGTGGTGGTGACTACGCAGGACCTGGGAGCCCATGGTGGGCCCCTGAGGCCCAGACATGGAGGAGTGAGCCCAGCACGAAGGCTCTTAGCAGCGCTGGTCGGGTCGGCAGCCCAGGGACAGGAAGGGGCGTGGAAATGGGGCCCTTTCCCTCCCTAGCTTGAGGCTGTGGTGACTGTGCCCTCCCCAGGACAATGAGGAACCTGCCCTGGGCTGTGTGTCTGCCAGGGTCTCCTCTGACCCTGTGCACCTGGCAGGGGTCCTCCTGGGCTGGATTCCAGGGCAAAGCTGACCACACCTCGGTGCCTGGCATTCTGGGAGCTCAGGCCAAGAGGGCACCACCCCTGGGTGTGTCGTGGAGCCTTTATCTCCTCATTCCAAAGGCCCAAGACTGGAGCTGGCATTGCAGAGCAATGGCGTCCCGTGGGAACACTGGTTCCAGCTCTGCCTGCTCATCACCCAGTGCAGCTTCCGGTGATGTGCCTGGGAAAGCAGTGCAAGATGGCTCTGTCCCAGGCCCCTGATGCTCCCACGTGGGAGACGCTGAATGAGCTCAAGGCTCCTGGCTGAGGCCTGGGTGGGCCATTTGGAAGCTGAAACAGCAGATGGGTTCTCTCTCTCTCTCTCTCTCTCTCTCTCTCTCTCTCTCGACAGTTCCAAAAAATAACTGCTTAAAGAGAAAAAAAATTGTGAAAAGCCAGGTCTCTCCCGCCCCCTTTCCCTCTCTAGTCCGCCAGCACAGTCCCCACTCCTCCTCCTCCATGCTCACCCATGGGCTCCCTGCCTGCCCTGCTATGCACAGGCTCTCTCAGGGACCAGGACCTTCCAGGAAGATCGTCTTCCCCACAGCCTTGTAGTTCCCAATTAAATAGTATTTGGGGTTGGGTCCCCACTCAGAGAGGGAGCAGTTGTTCCCAAGGTCTGTGGGAGTCGCTGTGCGTGTCCGGGGCAGGAATCGCGGCAGCGTCTGCATGGAAGCCGCCCCTGTCCTCCATGGACTCTGCTGAGCTCCAGCTCACTGTCAGCCTCACAGCCGGAGCTGCTGCTGCAGTCACTCTGTCCTCCATGGTTGGGGCGAATGACAAGGACAAGGTCGGGACCAGGTCAGGACAGAAGCCATGTTTACTCACCCGCTCCGGGGCCAGGCTCTCCTCTCCCTGACCCAGGGGCCCAGAGCACCCTTGTGGCCGGGCATCGCCTACTGTGACATGGGAGGTTCCCCCGGGGAGGAGTCAGCTTTCATGGGGCTGGGGATGATTGAAGGCGGCTTTACCTGCTATGCCACAGTTCTGGTCCGTACACCTATTTTACGATGTGTGGCTACAATATTCTTATTCATTCGTAGAAACTCTTTACTAATCCCTGGGCTTCCCCATTAGATGACTTCATCACCTCCTCCCTCGCTGGTCCCCGGGTCAGGATGTGCTTTCCCCGTCCTGGGCACAGTCACCTCCCTCCTGCATTTATGACACTAATGCCATCTCTGTTATAGAGCATGCGCTAATTCTGTTTTTTTTTTATATGTATTAGAAAATTATGTATAGATGTTTTGTTTTTTTTCTTTAAGATTTCTTCTTTATTTGAAATGCTGAGTTACAGACAGAAAGGAAACAGATCTCCCATCCTCTGATTCCCTCCACATAGGCTCATAACAGTCAGGGCTGGCCCAGTCCAACACCAGGAGCCATTCAGGTCCTCCAGGAGGGTGCAGGGACCCAGGCGCTGGGCGGTTCTACTACATCCCAAACCCATTAGCAGGGAGCTGGATCGGGGGTGAAGCAGCCAGGATGGAACTGTGATAGGAGATGCTGGCCATGCAGGCTGTGGAGGCACCCGAGCGCCACCACACCGCCCCCTAGAGGACACTTCCTTTCTTCCCTTCTTGCCCCTGGAGCATGAGCCTCCTAGCAGGGCAGCCTGGTCAGTCTGGTGCTCACAGCTCTACCTCCTGTGACTGAGGGCAGTCAGCAGAAAGGACGCTCTCCTCGCCCCCAGGGCTGTCACCTGCCGCTGAACTCCTAGTGCTCAGGGATGGTGCTAGGACCCCAGGAGCCTCGTGAGCTGTGGGATGTCCTGGGCTGGGCCCACGGACAGCACTGCTGGCTTGGCAGGGGGTGGGTGAGGGGGTTGGTAAGGTCAGTGTTTGTAGGTCTGAAGCCTTGGCAAGGCCAATGTGCATTTGCCAAGGAGAAGGCCACAGCAGCAGTGTGGGAGGGCAGCTGATGGAGAGCCCCCACCTGATGCGCCTCTCTGCCCACAGGCCACGACTCTGCCAGCCCCATCCGGAACACGCACACGGGGCAAGTGCGCGGGAGCCTGGTCCACGTGGAAGGCACCGATGCGGGCGTCCACACCTTCCTGGGAATTCCCTTTGCCAAGCCACCTCTGGGGCCGCTGCGGTTTGCACCTCCTGAACCTGCTGAAGCTTGGAGTGGAGTGAGGGACGGGACCTCCCACCCAGCCATGTAAGCGCTCCCAGGGCACAGGGAAGCTCCTGCCCTATGTGGAGGTTGTGGGATTGATCCTCTGTTTTCTGGGCCTCGACAGCTGTCCGTTAGAATTCCCATAACCAGCTTTCCCTGTGGGTGATGGCCCCACGTGAGTTATCAGTGAGTCAGCTGAGGCTCACAAGAGCACTGTGGCTTTGCCAGGCTCCTGGCTCTGGACTTGGAATCAGAGGGCATTAAGCTCCAGGTGCCGACTAGAAAAGCAGACGCGGACATTCAGGTTCTGCCCATGTTCTCTGCCACCAGGGGGCGCTGTCTCCGGGCAGGTGGGAGGGTGTCATCAGTTGCCTCCAGGAAGCTTGCCCTTGACTGCATCAGCAGATCCTGCATATCTCTGAGAAGGACGCCAATGGGGTCTCCCTGGGACCCAATGTCCACAGTCACCGAATCTACGGACATGGGACTTATATTCTTATATGGAGACTATGGGATGATGTGACACCCTGAGAGTCTAGAATTAAGACAAGGGATGAAGTCAATTGCTCCCATGGGGTCCCCGTAGAGTCAAGATCACTCTAGGCCATCAGCAACTGTGGGACCTCCCTGGAAGTGCAGCTCTGTCCCAGCTTCCCCCGGGGCTGTGGCCTGGCATGTGGTGCAAAGGGACTCCCGAGGAGGGTCATGTGTGAGCAGGATATCAGGGGAAGGGGGCATGAGGGTGGCCCTGCACAAGCCCTGGGATGACCGTCGCCATGGTGGCCGCCAGGTGTCTGCAGGATGCAGCTGTAATGACTGTGGCGACCGAGTTCCTCTTTAACATGGCCTTGCCTCCCACCCCCGTGTCAGAGGACTGCCTGTACCTCAGCATCTACACACCGGCCCACGCCCACGAGGGCTCCAGCCTCCCTGTGAGTGACCGGGATCCTCTCGGGGAGGGACAGACATTTCTTTTGCAAGAAGATAAAAAAAGGCAAGGTTGGCCCGGATCCCTCCTCAGTGTGGCCCTGGTGAGGAGCTTCGCACTGTCAGCTCCAACTTCTTACCCTTGGTGGGCAGCTGACCTCTGGGCTGGGGTCCCAGAGCCCTGGTTGCTCCCAGAGGTCACAGAAGATGGCCCTGTGATGGACCCAGGACTCACCCAACCAATTTGCGGCCAGGACCATCCCTCGGGTGCCCAAGGGCCATGCTGGTTGTTCCCCAGTACGCGTCATGGACTGTTTGTGTTGAAGACGGTCCTGGGCTGTTGGTTACTATTCAAGTGGAGCAGTCAGGAAGACACTCCTTTCTTTGCACACATGGAGGTGCTGGGAGGAACAGAGCAAGACTTTGATAATTGAGGAGGGGCTCCAACAATGTGAGTGGCCTGTTTTTCTGAAAGAATTCAACGACCTAGGTCCTGCAGTCTGACTGGAGCTCTGTTTCCCTGAGCAGGTGCAGAGCCAAGCACAGGGTAGTCCAGGTGGTATCCAGGTGGGGTTTGGGCTGGGTGGGAACCTTGTGGTATTGGCCTTGACTTTGCCCAGGTGATGGTGTGGATCCACGGTGGTGCACTGGCTGTAGGTATGGCTTCCATGTATGACGGTTCTGCACTGGCAGCATTTGAGGACGTGGTGGTGGTCACCATCCAGTACCGCCTGGGAGTCCTGGGCTTCTTCAGGTGAGACCGGGGCTGGGTGGGCACTGCGGGATGAGTGGCACCAGGACAGCCCTGTGACCCCTGTCCCTGCCACTTCTCAGCACTGGAGACCAGCACGCCGCCGGCAACTGGGGCTACCTGGACCAAGTGGCCGCGCTGCGCTGGGTCCAGCAGAATATCGCCCACTTTGGAGGCAACCCTGGCCTGGTCACCATTTTCGGCGAGTCTGCGGGTGCCATAAGTGTGTCCTCACATGTGCTGTCACCCATGTCCCAGGGTCTCTTCCACAGAGCCATCATGGAGAGTGGAGTGGCCGTGCTGCCCGGGCTCATCACCACCTCATCGGAGGTGGTCTCCACAGTGAGTGTCCTCCACTGGCCTGCCCAGGCCTGCTGCTCCTGTCTTCCCTCACAGAGCCTCTGTGTCAGTCTCTGTTCAATGGGTACAACAAGGAACATCAGGGTGCCTCCGGAACTGCCATCAACCCGGGGATGAGGGGCTGGGGGTCAGAGTCCACACACCTCTGCCGTGGTAGAGCTCGATTCTGTGTCCTGCTAAGATGCCACGCTGGGGCTCCCTTGCTGGGTGGAATCGTCTAGGCAGGTGGCGGGTCCCTCTGGCTGAGACACTGAGTACCGGCATAGCTGGAACCATTTCACAACTGCAACACCCTGGGAGACGGGGGCACACTTGCCCCCAGCCACGGCTTTGGGCAGACTCCCCCTCCCCTCCTGAAAAGGTGTGCCAGCCCCTGTGTGGTCCCGTTACAGATGGTGGCCAACCTGTCTGGCTGTGGCCAGGTGGACTCCGAGGCCCTGGTGCGCTGCCTGCGGGGCAAGAGTGAAGAGGAGATGCTGGCCATCACCAAGGTCGGGCCGAATTCACAAAGGTGGGGGGTGGTCACAGGCCTGGGTGCTCATCCTGCTCCCTGGCCTGCATGCCTGCTGTCCTCATAGCCCTGCATGGGGAGTGGAGACCAGGACAGCCAAGTCAGGCGTGAGCCCTGCTGGGCTGGGCGTGAAGATGACCATGAGCCAGGAAGGAGTGGAAGGCATCAGAAGATGTTTGGGACCTGACCTCGCTGCCTCCCTAGGCCTTCAGATCCATCCCTGGCGTGGTGGACGGGGCCTTCTTGCCCAGGCACCCCCAGGAGCTGCTGGCATCTTCGGACTTCCGACCCGTTCCCAGCATCATTGGTGTCAACAACGATGAGTATGGCTGGATCCTCCCCAAGGTGAGGCTGAGCTCCACGCCCCTGGGGAAATCAGGACCGTGTCAGTTGGGGGACCCCAGGGCTCTGAGCTCTAGGCTTGTCACCGGAGAAAAGGCTGTGGAAGCCATGGGGTTCTTGTCTTCAAGGGAGAAAGAATCCAGGCGTGAGACAGAGAGTGAAGTGACAAGGCTTTATTGGGGATAGGGCATCCATCAGAACGGACGGGACAGAGAGAGAGCGCCCAGTCGCGCAGACTGGGGAGAGCGAGGTTCCATGGTTGAGTGGAGAGAACACACCTGGGCAGGCCAGGCAGCATCTCCGCTGAGAGGCAGAGGGCTGAGCGCGCAGTCCTACTTTCGATTCCCGGTGTTTAAGGGAGCCTGTTTACCCACCTCCCCCTCTTCTTCAGGACAAACGATGGGGCTCTTAGGAAGGGTTCGTTGGGTGAAAATTAGCAAAGTCCTCCCCAGATTTGTCGGGCCCAGCAGAGCAGAGGGGCTCCCCTTAGGGTGTCTGAGAAGGTTTTGTTGCCCCATGTTATCCGGTCATGTAACCCATCTGGTCCTGATGAGACAGAATCCTCCTGGGAGCTTTCCTTGGGGGAAGGGCTGGGACACCTGGGAGGTTATCAGGGTCTGGGCAGGATGTGAAGTGCAGGATGCTGGGCTTCTGGGGCTTCCGCAGTAGATGCTGGGGTTCAGGCCCTGCTCACACACACAGAGGCTAAACTTCCAACTTCCCACCTAACAGGCTTTTCAACCCCCCCAGAACACACGGACCCTGGACTCCCAGAAGGACGTCGACCGAGAGGCCATGCGGGCCATTCTGAGGACATCTTTAGCACAGTTGGTGAGGCTCCGGGTCCCGCCCCATGCCTGGGCAGGGGAATCCTGCTCATGCAAAGCTGTGGCAAATGCACCTTTGTGGGCCTGGGCAGGGGCAGGGAGGCATCCCAGAGCCGGCCCTCCCCCCATTCCCTGTCCCATTCCAGGACCCAGTTCCCACCCCTGAGCCCACCGCCTCCCTGCCCTGAGTCTGCCTCCCCAGCCTGTTCCCCACCACCTGGCCAGATGCTGCCGCCTGAGTCTGGGGACGTGTTGATGGAGGAGTACATGGGGGACAGTGAGGACCCCCAGACCCTCAAGGCCCAGTTCCAGGAGATGATGGCAGACAGTCTCTTCGTGATGCCTGCGCTCCAAGTGGCCCATCTTCAGCGTGAGTTCGTCTGTGGCCCAGGCCTGACAGTCAAGGGCGTAGCTCAGAGCTATGAGAGGTCTGTCCTGCCCAGGTCCCTACCCACATTCTTAGAGTTTATTTGGAAGGAAAGAAGCACACAGAAAAACAGACAGAGCTCTTCCACCTGCTGGTTCATTCCCCTAAATGCCTGAAACAGCCAGCGCTGGCCCAGCCCAAAGCCAGGAGCCCAGAACTCAACCCAGGTCTCCGGCCATGAGTGGCAGGGCCATCTCCTGCTGCCTCCTCCTGCACATTAGTAGGAAGCAGCTGTCCCGAGTGACTTCATAACCACTGCCCCAGATGCCCTTCCCCTCCCACTCTTCCTGTGGTCCCTGAGAGCCTGGCCTGTGATGGTCGCATATCAGTAAATCCCAAGGTGCCTCCCCCATCGCGCACAGAAGTCGGGAGGTGAGTGAGCGTTGGTGACTTTCCCAAAGCCACCCGAGGCCATGATCCCATCCCAGCCACTACCGCACCCTGGGCCAGATCCAGCCAGGTGTGCACTAGAAAGTGGAGCCCCAGCATCGGCCCCTCTGTCCCTCCAGGACCCCACGCGCCCGTCTACTTCTATGAGTTCCAGCACCGGCCCCACTTCCTAAAGGACAAGAAGCCGCCCCACGTGAAGGCTGACCACGGGGATGAGCTGGCCTTTGTCTTTGGGATCTTCTTTGTAAACCGCCAAGGTGAGCCTCCCTCCCTCCCTGGAGGCAGGCCAGGGCCCTAAAAGGCAACACCCCCCCTGCACAGATGGGGAGCCTGAGGCTGGGACACAGGGTGAGTCAGGTGTGCAGGATCTCGGAACTCTGAGGGCTGAGCTGGGTTAGAATCCCAGAGCCTCAGTCAGCAGCCTGTGCCCCTCCTGCTCTGCCCACCTGGTCATGGGGGTCCTGCCGGGGAGCAGAGGCAGGTGTCTCAAAGGCGTGTTTGTTTTTTGAAGGACTTCCCCTGGCTGAGCCAGGAATGAGCCTGTGTGCTCTGAGCGGGAGGCTGCACAGAGAAAAGGGAGCTTGGCCAGGGGAGGGTCCGGCTCCCGGGAGTGAAGGGAGGGGGCAGAGAACCAGTGTAGGACAGCCGAGGGTCAGCTCCACCTGGGCTGGGAGCGTGGTGCATGATGGGGCATCAGGACTGGGGTGGCCCGAGGTGACCCTGCCCCCTCCCCTCTGCAGTGCCCCTCACTGAGGAGGAGGAGCTGCTGAGCAGGAGGGTGATGAAGTACTGGGCCAACTTTGCTCGCAACGGGTGAGACGACCCCCGCCAAATTCCCAGGAACCTGGGACCCTCTGCCCTCCCTCCTGTGAAGGGAACTCACCAGCATCCAGGGTCCTAAGTCACGTGACAGTGCCCTCCCCAGCTGCAGGATCTACTGGCCCTCACAGGGGCCCTGGGGACCAGGCACACTCTTCCCATCTCCCAGTGACCTGGGGTTGTTCTGCTCTGCCCATAGGTTCTCTGTGGGGGGAGGGACAGGCCAGGTCAGGATGCCGGGTCCCCACGGGGAGTTGATGCTAGGGGGAGGTTGTTCAGCTGCTGCTTCTGGAAACCCATTCCTCACCCCTCCTGGCCTGCAAGGTGGCCTGGCCGTACCCCACATAAGTGCTCAGGGCTGGGCTGGGCAGGGCTTAGAGTGACTGTGTTGCCCCCCTCCCTGATATTTTGTCTCTAGGAACCCCAACGGCGAGGGCCTGCCGCACTGGCCCGTGTTCGACCAGGACGAGCGATACCTGCAGCTGAACGTGCAGCCTGCAGTGGGCCAGGCCCTGAAGGCCCGCAGGCTCCAGTTCTGGACCCACACCCTGCCCCAGAGGGTCCAGGAGCTAAGGGGCTCTGAGCAGAAGCACACAGAGCTGTAGCTGCCAGTGTGGGGATGGGGGACAGGGGCTCCAGTGCAGGTGGGGCACCAATGCACTCACACACATCCACAGAGAGATGCATTCAGCACTCTCACGTGGCCACTCAATCCTCCTGGCCTCTGTCCACTCAACAGACCGTTGTGGAGAACCCACAGCTTGAGGTTCATTGCCAAGCCTGCCCTGGTCCCCTTGTGTGAGACGCACCCAGTACACCCTCCATGGAGCCTGTTTGGGGAACACTAGTGCCAGCCCAGCTTCCTCAACTCCCACTGGGCCCTGGGCCCCTCCTGCCTTTTTGCCCCCTCCACCTTCTCCCCTCCCTCCCTCTCCTCTCCTCCCAGCTCCAGGCCCTCTCCACATGGAGGGCGGTACCTGGGGCTTGTTGCCCGCCCCTTGGGTGCCAGAAGCCCCCTTCTCCCCCCAGGATGCCCTGTGATCTCACATCTATAAGTGATCAATAGAGGATCTGGATGCCCGGAGCCACAGTGTCTTGATGCCTTCCAGCTGCTGCTGCCAGGGCGCCACACCGCGGGTGCCCCCGGAGCAGCAGAAATGTGTCGCTCACGGGTTCTGGGGGCCCTGACATCCAGGGCCAAGGTGCTGCAGGTTGCTGTGTGTGAGGCTTTCTTCCTGGTTCACGGATGTGTCCTCACATGGACATGCTCCCTTGGGCGTGACATCAGGGCAGGAATCCCATTCACCTCCTGCAATCCCCACCTCTTAAGACCAGCGCATTGGAGGAAGGGTGTCAACGTGACCCTGACGGGGACACACACATTCAGACCTCAGCACCCGGGCCCTCCACGCCTCAGCCACCGAGGTCGTCAAGGGGAAGTCTCTCTCCCCACGACTGTCCCCCACCCCCACCCCCTTGTCATTTCTCACCCCACCTGCTGTCTGTGGCTTGAAGAGCTGGTGACGGCCCCGTTTTGCTGAGAAGCAGGACTGGGCTTCTCCGAGGGCCTTGGAGCCCAGGCCGGCCGAGACGGCAGGATTCCTGGGGCCCCGAGCTTGCTCTCACTCTCAGGGGCACTGCACATGCGTGGGGCCCCTGCTGTCACTGTCACAGCGTATCCACAGAGCGGTGTGTCTGGGGGGTTTCCTCAAAGTACAATGGAGGAACCAGAATGGCCAGGCAGACCTAGGGGAAGGAGCTCCTGTGCCCAGCTCCCCCAGAGCCTCAGTCCAGGGGGGCCCTTCCACCTGGCCTTTGTCACCTCCCAGCCACCTGAGCGCCTCCCCCTCCATCACCATGGTAACCAGGTGACTGCTTTTCCTCCTTGCTTCATTGTTGTCCCTAACTTTTCTCATCACACTGCTCCTCCCCTGAACCCTCTCTTACACTTGACCTTGGATTGCAGAGGTGCCAGCCGTGCTTACTCAGCCTCTTTCCCACAAAGCATTTTCCCTATGTCGTGAAGAGCCTGTCCCCCGGTACGTGCACCCCACAAGGAAGCCCTGCTTTCCCCATGCTGCGTTTGTTTAAACCCAACCAAAGGGCCTCACTGGTGTGGGAATGACTGGGGTTCCCGCATTGCCCACTCTGGCCACCAGATGGCAGACAAGGCTAGCTCTTAACCTGGGATAAGTCAAACTTGGCAAAGGAAAGGGAACTCTCCCCCGCTGGCACATAGCATCTCAGCACATCCTGAAGCGTCTATTGAGCTCCAGCTGCATACACACCACTGTACATTTTTCAGTTCTGCATATGTACAGTATAATTCTCCAAAATGGGCTCCCAGGACTACTTTTTCGCTTTTATCAGCTGTATTGTGGATTAATTTACATATTATTAATAGCAGGTGTTGTGGCATGGAGAGTTAAGCCACCACTTGGGAAGCCTGAACATCTCGTATCAATGTGCCAGTTTGAGTCCAGACTCCTCTGCTTCCTCCTAATGCATCCTGGGAGGCAGCAAATGGCTCAAGTGTTTGGGCCCCTGTCACCTATGTGGGAGACCCAGATAGAATTCCAGGCTCATGGCCGGCGCCGTGGCTCAACAGGCTAATCCTCTGCCTCCCGGCGCCGGCACACCGGGTTCTAGTCCCGGTCGGGGCACCGATCCTGTCCCGGCTGCCCCTCTTCCAGGCCAGCTCTCTGCTGTGGCCAGGGAGTGCAGTGGAGGATGGCCCAAGTCCTTGGGCCCTGCACCCCATGGGAGACCAGGAGAAGCACCTGGCTCCTGCCATCGGAACAGTGCGGTGCGCCGGCCGCAGCGTGCTACCGCGGCGGCCATTGGAGGGTGAACCAACGGCAAAAGGAAGACCTTTCTCTCTGTCTCTCTCTCACTGTCCACTCTGCCTGTCAAAGAAAAAAAAAAAAAAAGAATTCCAGGCTCATGGGTTTGGCCTGGCCCAGCCCTGGCTGTTGTGGGCGTTTGGAGAATGAACCAGTGGATGGAAGATTGCTCTTTCTGTCTATCTCTCTGTGGCTCTGCCCTTCAGATAGGTGAAAATAAACATTTTTAAAAATTAGCATATGGTTAATTGGAGCTATTTGAGGTGTGCAACTTGCTAACTTGGAGTAAATGTGCAGGCCATGCAGGGGACCACACCAGTTATGAGAGGCTCTGTCGCACCCCGAAGTTGCCTCACGCCCCTTGGAATGCCCCATTTGGAGTCCACCGTCAGCCTCTCGGGTTCTGGCAACCACTGAATCGCTTCCTGCTGCCGTGGTCGCCCCTCTCTACGGTAGCATATGAATGGGATCGCTTGTGACGGGAGCTGCTGTCACTCAGCCTGATGTGTTGAGATCCGCCAGGCAGGCTCAGCTAAGAACTCCAAGAGGGTCAGGGTTCACAGAAGGCCGGGGTGTGTGTGTGTGTGTGTGTGTGGTTGGGAGGTGGGCGGGGTCGTGACTTGGCAGCAGGACCGGGAGAGGGCAGCTCTGAAAAGCAGGGCCCCTCTTCCAGACCCAGGAAAGCCGTGGAGGAAGATTCGAGAAGCTACCCTGGTTGCTCTCAGCAGGAGGGAAGCTCCGTCCTCAGGCCTTCCTCTCCGGCCCTGGGGGCCAGCTGGAGCCCCCGAAAGACGACCTGGCATCTTGGTACAGCATGCCCTGCCTCCTGCCCCTCCCCCACCCTCCTCCACCTGGGGCAGCTGGGTTCCTGATGCTGAGGCCCAGGGCTGAGTCCTGCCCTCCCTTGGGGTGGGGTCTCCCAAGCCAACAAGGAGACAGACCCCCTGCCCTGCCCCAGGAACAGGCTTTGGCTGGCACTGGTTCCAAGACTGGTGTTTTCCTGCTCCCCACGACCTCTCTTCCATCACCAGTTTTATGGAGGACGAAGGTCCAGAGCTGTGATGGAACTGAAACAAAGTCACCTAGGAGGCCTTCTGGCGACGTCCCCACACCTCCGTCCCCACCCACGCAGCTCAGCTGCCCCGGTCTCACGGCGTGGGGGCAGAGTCTTGTGTTTGCCCTGACACTTGCTGAGCCTCGAGGAGAGTGGGGCTCCATGAGGAAGTGACCCTAACACCCACCCTGGGCAGCCACGGTCCTGGAGCCGGGGGCAGGGCTGCTGAGGCTCTTGGAAGAACATCACTCGGCCCCAGTGGAAAACAGGCTGTTTTTCAAGGTGTTAAATACGGAATGAGCAAGGGCTGGCGACTCATCTCCAAGTGCCCGGGGTCCAAGTCCCGGCTCCACTTCTGATTTCAGCTGTCGTTACAGTGCACCCTTGGAGGCGGCAGGTGAACATGCTCAAGTACTTGGGTCCTTGACACTCATGCGGGAAACCTGGCGCCCTGGCCCAGCCCCAGCTGTTACGGGCATTTGAGGAGTGACCAGCAGATGAAAGATTCTCTCTCTCTCTCTCTCTCTCTCTCACCCTCTGTCTTTCAAATAAGTAAAAAATTTTTTAAGTGCTGACGCATTCTACAACTCGGGTGAAGATCAGAAACGTTATGCCGAGTGAATGGAGCCAGACACTTCCATGCAGAATCTAGAACAGGCAGAACGGAGCTGATAGCTTAGTGGTTAATGGTTACAAAGCAGAGAGATGTGGCAGTTGCACAACACCGGCATTAAAGCCCACAGAACCCCATACTTCATATCATGAATTCTGTACCATGTGAATTCCAGCCCCGGTTTTTTTCTTTTTTCTTTTTTCTTTCTTTTTTTTTTTTTTTTTAATCAACTTCAGTTCCCTCCACTCCTGATTCAAGTCCCAGGCACACCTCTGCCAGGCAAGACCAAGTGCCAGCCACCACCCCTGGGCTGTGGCCGCACTCAGAGTGGTGAGTCGATGACGGGGGCACCTTGTGAGGTGCACACGGGGATCAGTGAGTCGGGAGAGTTGGGATCTCAGCATGGAAGCCTGTGCTATCCTCGGGACCCTCAGGGTACTGTCCCAGCCCTGCCCTGCCTCGGCCTGGCCATCGGCCTCGGCTGCGGGGCTGGCCACCAGCCAGGTGGGGCAGGCCGTGCAGGTCAAAACTTGGCCCTTGAGAGAGCTATGGATCGTGCCAAAGGGCAGGCTCTGCTTTTCACCCTCCACTGCTTCTGCCCACAGTCGATTGCAAGGAGCATGGAGGCAGTGGTCAGAGCTGGGCCCAGAGGCCTGGTCTGGGCGGCCTGTCTGTTCCTGGCACTTCCTGTCAAGGCCACAGGTAAGACACTGCCGGAAGGGAAGACCCAGCGTGGGGATGGGGGTGGGAGGGAGTACTGTCAGAGTGAGTGGGCACTGAGACCCGTGGGGTGGGCTCCAGTGGAACAGTCCAGAGCGAAGGACTGCCACGGCTGTGCCCCGCTCTGGGCAGGAGCTCTGCCCACGCTATGCTGTCTGACCACCCAGAACAGCCCCCCTCGGGGGCAGGATTGTCCTGATACTTTGAGGGGGCCCAGGATTGGTCTCAATCAGGTCATGGGGACAAGCGCATGTGCAAAGGATGGTGCTGAAGGAGGAAGCTGCCCCACAGTTCCCAAGGGACAGGAGGCCCAGCAGCCACCCAGGGGCACCCAGGGGAGCCTGGGGGAGGGGAGGCAGAGGCAGCCAGGGGAAAACATGGAGCGCGCCCACCCCGTGGTTTGCTGGGTTAGGCTTAGAGTTGCCTCAGGGAGTCGGGGAGGCTATTTCCGCCTCTGGGGCAGGGGGCAGTCCCCAGCTATCTGGACCCAGGCCCTGGGGTGGGGAGGGCAGGTGGAGGGTGGCCAGGTGTGTGAGAGCCCCATGGGGGAGGGCTGCTGGGGCGTGGCTGCGATTTATTTGCATTTAACAGCCTTGCTGCCCCACCCCTCACCCACCCCTGTGCAGTGCAGTGTGGTGGGTGTGGTGCCAGGTTTCCTATCTAAAGGCTTTGCCAGCCCTGGGAGGGGCAGCTCCTCCAGTTCAGCAAGGTCCCCCATGTCAAAGCTTTCTTTAAAAAAAAAAATATATATATATGTATATATATATATATATATATATATATTTGAAAGGCAGAGTTACACAGAGAGAGGGAGACAGGGCAGAGCCAAGCTGAAGCCAGAAGTTTCTTCCAAGTCTCCTACGTGGGTGCAGGGGCCCAAGGATTTGGGCCATCCTCCACTGCTTTCCCAGGCACATCAGCAGGGAGCTGGATTGGAAGTGGAGCAGCTGGGACTTGAATCAGTGCCATATGGGATGCCGGCATTGCAGGCAGCAGCTTAACCTGCTGTACCGCAGCACTGGGCCCAATGTCAAAGCTTTAGAAGACAGAGAATAAAGAGTGCTCATTAGACCTTAGCAGATGAGTGATCTGGGTTCAAGTGACCAGCTCCAGGCCCCCAGTCCACTGGCAGGTGCGGTTTGGCCCAGAGGGGATGGTGGTGATGGATGGGGTCCCACAGAGGAGGAAGCCAGGGGTCCACAGGGCCAGACTCACAGCTCGCTGGGAAGGTTCACCAAAGTGTCACGCACCAAGTGTTCTGAACAGAGCTTGGAGGACCGGGCGCTAGGAGCACAGACGTGCCTGTCACATGGACAATCCACCTTTCACCCAGACCCCCGGGGAGGCTGCAACTTACCCCATGGCCCCCCTGCTCCCCTCAGAGCCTGAAACAGCTCAGCCAGAAGTGGACACGGCCCTGGGCCGCGTGCGAGGCCAGCGAGTGGGCGTGAAGGGCACCGACCGCCTGGTGGACGTCTTCCTAGGCATCCCGTTCGCCCAGGCCCCACTGGGGCCCAACCGGTTCTCAGCCCCGCACCCAGCCCAGCCCTGGGAGGGCGTGCGGGATGCCAGCCGCGCACCCCCCATGTGAGTAGTGGAGCAGGTGGTGGGCAGGGTCCTGTGGCGGGGGTAGGGGGCTGAGCAGCTGGCCATGGCTCCTACCTTGGCTGCAGGTGCCTGCAGGACGTGGAGAGAATGAACAACGGCAGGTTCACGGTCAATGGGGAGCATCAGATCTTCCCTGTTTCGGAGGACTGCCTGATTGTCAACGTCTATAGCCCCGCCGAGGCTGCTGCAGGGCCCGGGAGGCCGGTCTGCAGCCCACAGGGCCCTGTCCACCCATCCAGCTCTTCCCTGCCCTGCCCTCCCTCCCCTCCCTGTCCCCAACCCATCCCAGAGGTCCCATGGATGTGCTGGGCTGGTGGGTGGGCAGCCGGGGTCCCAGCTGGTGGCTGTCCCCACAGGTCATGGTGTGGATCCACGGTGGCTCTCTGATGGTGGGCGCTGCCACGTCCCAGGACGGCTCAGCCCTGGCTGCCTACGGGGACGTGGTAGTGGTCACGGTGCAGTACCGCCTGGGCATGCTGGGCTTCTTCAGGTGAGGCGCTGGCACAGCAGAGGGCGTGGGCAGCGCTGAGGACGCACTGGCTCGAGGGAGGAGCTGGGGACCCAAGGTGGGAGTTGAGAATCTGAGTGGAAGGACCCTTAGCCCCTGCTGCTGGCGGTGGAGGAGTGCTCCCTGACGCTCCTCCCCAGGGGAGGAGCCCAGCCCAAGCCCCAGTTGCGCGGTGGACTTGGCCCCTTGGGCAGGGTGTCGCTGCTGGGCTGCATCCAGGGTTCCGGTCAGGTACAGGGTCAGGGAATGACAACCTGGCCGTCTGCCCAGCCAGGCCTCCCACATTCCAGGCCTGGCGTGTGGGCAACAATGGTGGCTCAGAGCCAGGCCAGACGCAGGGGCCAGAGGAGGCTCAGGCGTCCTAGTGGCAGCCTCAAAGCAGCTCAAACCTGAAAGACCGACTGCTGCCGCACTCTGCCCCCAGCACCGGGGACGAGCACGCGCCTGGCAACCAGGGCTTCCTGGACGTGGTGGCCGCTCTGCACTGGGTGCAGGGCAACATCGGCCCCTTCGGAGGGGACCGCAGCAGTGTCACCATCTTCGGCGGATCTGCTGGGGGCGCCATTGTCTCTGCTCTGGTGAGCTGCCAGGAGGTGGCCTGGGCTGGAAGGGCCCGGTGTGCCCAGGCCCCAGCTCCTCTGACAGCTGTGTCCTCCACATCCAGGTTCTGTCTCCCATGGCCACAGGGCTGTTCCACAGAGCCATTGCCCAGAGTGGGGTCATCGGCATGCCAGGGATGATGGAGTCTGACCCGTGGCCCAGAGCTCAGGTCTGCACGTCCTTCCCTCTCTGACCCCTTGACTACCTCCCGACCCTACCCTAGAGTCCCAGAGTCGGGCGGTCACTGGTAGGAAGCTCCCACCAGGCAGAGAGGGACCCACTAGGAGGAAGAAAGCATCACCCCAGAGGAAACAACTGGTACAATCTGGCAGGTGGGCAGTCAGGGAGGACTTCCGGAGGAGGCCACCACCGAGCAGACCATGAGGGTGGGGTCTTAAGGAGCAGTCTCGAGACATCTGTTGGGCTCCGGATTCCTACCCAAGACCCCCACCAATAGGCAGTGTGAGGAACAGGCAGAGGGAGCCCCAGAGGGCCCCAGAGTGGAAAGTGCACCAGCAAAGGCTGTGGGTGTGAGACAGAGTGACAGCCCTGGAAGCGGCCATCGGGTGGGGCCTGGAGCATATTAGGGACAGAGCAGGAAGTGAGAGGCAGCGCCCGGGGATCTGGACCTTCTCCAGGGGCAGAAGGGAGCAGGGCACTGACACGACTGAGCCGCCTGGAGCGGAAGGTGGGTTGGAGGGAGTGACCTGGGAGGCCTCATGGGGTCTGGGCAAGAGAGGCCAGTGATGGGGCGGGAGAGCGTCATGGGGTGGGGCTGGGTCCATGCCGAGGTGCAGGAGTGGACTGGGCATCTTAAATATCATCTGTTTATTTGAAAGACAGAGTGACAGGGAGGGAGGGAGGGACAAATCTTCCATCCGCTGGTTCACTCCCCAAATGGCAGCAGCAGCTGGGGCAGGACCAGGCCAAAGTCAGGAGCCAGCAACTCCATCTGGGTCTCCCACGTGGCTAGCAGAGGCCCAAGCACTTGGACCATGCTCTGCTGCTTGCCGAGGCACCTTAGCAGGGAATTGGATCGGAAGTGGAATAGCTGGGACTCGAACTGGCACTCTGATATGGGATGCCAGTGTCATGAACCACAGCTTAACCCACCGCACCCCAAGACGAGCCCCAGATGATCGGGAACCTCGGCATCGGCACATTGCCTATGTCTGGACAGCAGCCCTGGGCCCCCACACCTGTGCCGTGGCCCAGACGGACTGTCTCAGCCACAAATTCTAAGTCCTTCCCAGCCTCCCCTGAGTCCTAAGAAAAACACAGCTTGACCCCTCTGTCCTTAAACTAAAGTGAAATCCTGCTGGTGTGCATATGCCCCGCCCGGCTTGGCGAGCTGGCCAGAGGCCATCCCTCCAGCCTCCCCTGTCATGGACTCCTGGGCCCCAGCCTCAGTATCCCCCACCACTCCTGGGCCTACTGCAGCCCCTGCTGGGAGCCCTCCTACACACGCTGTCTCGCTCTCTGGGAACACTGGTAACTGGATAAAGACAGCGTACTCAGAGCCTCAGAGGGGAGCCAGCCCAGCACCCAGAGAAAGATGGTTTGCTATAAAGGAGAGGAGGGTGTGTGTGGAAAGACACAGAGTCCCCAGGGACCACCCAGGCTGGTGGAGCAGGGTGGGCTTCTCTCAGGTGGTGGAAGATCTAGGGCCAAGCATAGGAAGTCCTAAAAGACGCACCCTCCCTCTGCCAGGGGCCGGGGGGCTGGAAGGTGGGGTGCTGGCTGAGAGGCAGGCAAGGCTCTTTGTGTGTCCCCAGAGCGTCGCGAGCTCCCTGGCCTGCAGCGCCACCTCCCCGGCCGGGCTGTTGCAGTGCCTGCGGCAGAAGGAAGGAGAGGAGCTCATCCCGACCAAGGCTTCGGTAGGCCCACCTCCCGGGTGGGGATGCTGTCCAGCCCCTGCGGGGGCAGGAGGGCAGCCAGCCACCCTGGGGGCAGGAGGGGGGGGCCACATGCCCCCCAAGGGCAGGGCCTGCCTTCTCCGGAAGCATCAGCTGCCAGGTCTCCGGATGGCCCCGACCCCCAACCCTGTGATCTCCAGCCCCCCTCTCCCACTCCAGCCTCAGCCGTTCGGGCGTGAGGTTGAGTGGCCCCTGGGGTCCCATCCCTGGAGCTCGGTCCTCACTGGGGGGGCCTCCTGCTTTGCTTTCTTCTGCAGAATTTTTTTTATGCGACCTACACCTCTGATGGCGCCTTCTTTCCCAAAAGCCCCCAGGAGCTCCTGGAGGATAGGCAGTTCCACCCCGTGCCCTTCCTCCTGGGCTTCAACAACCACGAGTTTGGCTGGCTCATCCCCAGGGTGAGTGTCCTCCAGCCCCGCCCCAGTACCATCACTCCTGCCCTGGGCACTGAGCACTCCTGCTACTCCTATTTGATGGCTGGAAAAGCTGAGGTCCAGATAGGCTTGAGGGGCTGCTCAGGGTCACAAAGCCGGTGTATTCTGTTTGAGGACCAAGCTTTTGCACCAAGTGGCTTTGCAGGCAGTGCTGGTGTGTAGCATGGCCCTGCCTGCATCTGTACATCAGTCTCTGTGAAGCTGGTTCTTGTGGCTGTACCTGAGAGATGACCTAAGACTCAGGCTGCAGATGGCGTCCAGCCTCTGGGGGCCTCATGGGGCCAGTTTGCCTTCCTATCCCCTCCAGGTGCACAGAGCGCCACACAAGAAGTCCAACAGCATGCTTTCTTCCCAAGTGTCTTGCTATATCGCTCTTCCTCTTCCACCCCTGTTCACAGCAAGTCCTTCTCAATGTTTTTCTATTTCTTTTCATTTTATTCGAAAAGCAGAGACACAGGTCTTCTAGCTGCTGGTCCACTCTCCAAATGCCTGCAACTCCTGGGACTGGACCAGGCTGAAGCCAGGAGTCTGGAGCTCCATCCGGGTCTCCCCTGTGGGTGACGTCATCTACTGTACTTGATCTGCCTCCCAGAGTGCTGGGTAGCAGAAACTTAGATTGGAAGCTCTCCCTTCTGGGGTGTGGCTGTCCTAAGAGGCATCTTTTCTTTTTAATGATTTTTTAAATCTTTATTTACTCATTTTTCATCTACTTGAAAGACAGAGTGACGGATATGAGAGAGAGAGATCTTGCAACCACTGGTTTACTTTCTGAATACCTACAACAGACCCTACAACAGGGTCAGGCCAAAGTCAGGAGCCTGGAATTTCATCAGGTCTCCCACGTGGAGGGAGATATGGTCACTTAAGCCATAATCTGCTGCCTCCAATGATCCAGTAACAGGAAGCTGGATTGAAAGCCAAGGTGCTGGGGCCAGCGCTGTGGTAGAGCAGGTAAAACCTGTAGTGCCGGCATCCCATACAGGCACCGGTTCAAGACGCGGCTTCTTCCGATCCAGCTCTCTGCTATGGCCTAGGAAAGCAGTAGAAGATGGCCCAAGTCCTTGAGCCCCTGCACCCATGTGGGAGACCTGAAGGAAGCTCCTGTCTCCTGGCTTTGGGTGAGCATAGCTCTGGCCATTGCAAAGTGGAGAGTGAACCAGTGGATGGAAGACCTCTCTCTCCCTCTGCCTCTCCTTCACTCTCTGTGTAACTCTGACTTTCAAATAAATAAATAAATCTTTAAGAAAAGAAAGAAAGAAAGCAGAGGTGCCAGAGTTCCCTCCCAAGCTACACGCTGTGCCAAACGCCAGCCCCACAATCACACAACATAGGGCCCAGCCTCGTGTTCCTCCACGCTGGCATTTGGGCGGCTTCAAGCTTTTGCCAGGGAAGCCAGCAGGGCAGTGAACATCGCCGTGTGAAGACTCTTCCAATGAAGTTACTCTCTGAGAAGCAGGGGCTTAGGACCTCACACACAAAAGCTCATGGAAAATGGAATTAAAAGATCAGCTTATTTTAGCACAAAACGATTGAGACCAGGCGTGTTTTTTTTCATCATCCTTATTTCCCATGAGCTTTTTGAATTTCGCTTGTATCTTTTTTGTGAAGACAGAACTCAAGCCACAGCTATCATTTTGATTGCTCTGGGTTCCTTGTGTTTCCATGTAAGTTCAAGTTGCCAATTTCTAAAGAAAAAAAAAAGAGCAGTTGAGATTTTAAAAATGTATTTATTGTGGCTGGTGCTGTGGCGTAGTAGGTTAAGCCTCTGCCTGCAACGCCAGCATCCCAAATGGGTGCTGGTTTGAGTCCTGGCTGCTCCACTTCCACACCAGCTCCCTGCTATGCACCTGGGAAAGCAGCGGCAGATGGCCCAAGTACTTGGGTCCCTGCACCCACGTGGGAGCCCAGAAGAGGCTCCAGGCTCCTGACTTCAACCTGGCCCAGCCACAGCCCTTGCAGTCATCTAGGGAATAAACCAGCAGATGGAAGACTCACTCTCTCTCTCTCTCTCTCTCTCTCTCTCTTCCTGTCTTTGTAACTCTGTCTTTGAAGTAAATTTTAAAAATGTATTTATCTCTATTACTTGCTTGAAAGGCAGAGAGACAGGGACAGAGGAGCGATCTCCCATCTACCGCTCCACTCCCCTAATACCTGCAGTGGCTGGGGCTGGGCCGGGTGAAAGCCCCAAGTGCAGAGTTCAGCTGGGTCTCCTACGAGGATGCCCCCAGCCCAAGGACTTGAGCCATCACCTGCTGCTGCCCAGGGTGAGCGTCAGCAAGAAGTTGGATTGGAGGCAGAGGTGGGATTCGAACCAGGGGACTCCAATATAGGCTGTAAATGTCAGCAGCAGTATCTTACCCACTGGGCCAAACGCCTGCCCACAGACCTGGGATCTGAACCCACACAGACTCCAGAGACTGTGCTCTTACAGCTGCAACGTGTCAAACAGTGTTTGACGTTTTTAACTTCCCCTGTAGCCCCCTGGGTCTTAATGTCCTGCTGTGAAAATGTTGCCCAAAGGGTGGGCATTTGGTGGAGCAGAGAAGACCCCGCCTGCTACACCCGCATCCCGTATTAGAGGGCCTGGTTTGGGTCCTGGCTCCTCTGCTTCCCGTCGAGTGTCCCTCCCACGCACACCTGAGAGGTGGCCAAGGCTGGCTCAAGTACGCTGTAGGAGACCCACACGGAGCTCTGTGCTGGCTTCAGCTTGCTCCAGCGCTGGCTGCTGTGGGCATCTGGGGAATGAACCAGTGGGTGGAGATGTGTATGTGTGCATGTGTGTGCATGTGTGTGAGCCTTTCAAATAAAATGAAAATAAGAACTAAGTCAAAACTCTTTTTAGACATTGAGCCTAGCTCCCTGTTCTCTACAGAGCTGCCACTGACCTCATGCCCAGGGAATTTCATGCTGCCGTCCCCAGCGGCCCCCACCCCACCCCATGTGCTGCCTACTCGAGGTCCATCTCTCAGATGCGAGGCCTTGTGGGTTGGGCGATGCTTGACTCCATCTGAGTTCAGGGGCCCAGGGCTGGGAACGGGGCTGGGGACAGTGGTCAGGCTGGACTGAGAGGCCTCGGTGTCCCTGCAGGCCTGGGGGTTCCTGGATAAGATGGAGCGGATGAGCCGGGAGGACTTGCTGGCCCACGTGAAGCCCTACCTGACCTATCTGGTGAGACAAAGAGGGAGGAAGGAGTGCGGTAGGCAGTGCCCCTCCCCACCCAGGGCCGCCCACCTACCACCAAGCCCCACGGCCCACCCAGGAATCCCCGAGGACGTGAATCAACGCAGTTCTCAAAGGGAAACATCATTGCCACTGTCACTGCAGAGCCTGCCCTTAGGAAGCACTTCCTGTGTGCCACGCTGAGCACTGGGGCAGGAGTCAGCTCCTTCAGTCCTCACTGGCGCTCTGTGACATATGGACGTTCATCAGTCCCATTTTACAGATGAACAAGCTGATGAGGCAGAGCAGAGCTTGGGCCAACTCTACCTGACCCCAGAGCCTCCACCATTTCCATCATACTGTCAGACGTGGAGCCAGATGGAGCTGGAGTCTACCCCAGCCCCGGGCCACCGCCCAGTTATCCCATGCCCTCTGAGCCCGTGCCTTCTGCTCTAGAGGGGAATGTTGCTTTCTGCTCGCCTGAGCTGTCGTAAGGAGGCATGCACGTTGCATCCGGGGAGTCTGCCAGGGTGCTAGTACCCAGGAGGTGCTCAGTCTACGCACACTTCCCTCCCTACTCACACAGCTTCACCACCGCACTCAGGAGTGATGGGAGCCCGCATCATTTGTTCTTCCACTTCTCAGTTAATTTCAACTGATGACTCGCTGGGGACTCCACACAGGCTGCCCAAGACCCCTACCCGATGGGGACTGCCCTTCAGAGGGGTCACGTGGCCAAGAAGTGGTCAGAGAGCCCGGATTTGACTACAACCCTAATCTTATCCCACCCAGACACCTTCTAGAAGTCCCAGGGAGGCTGGAGGGCAGGTGGCTGGCCCCCAGAAGGGGAGCCATGCCAAGTGCCAGAGGCCGGGGCAGGGGACTTCTTGGGGAGGTCTGCCGTAGTCCCGGAGCAGGCCTGCTCCTGCCCTCTTGCCCCAGGGTGTGCCGTCCGAGGTGATGTCTGCCGTCATCGATGAATACCTAGACAGCGATTCAGGCGCACAAGACAGACGCCGGGCTTTCCAGGAATTGATGGGTGACATCATCATCGGCTTCCCAGTCTTCAATTTCTCCAGAAGCCTCCTAGGTAAGCCTGTCCCTGGCCACCTGCCCTGTGCTTCCCACTTTGGAGTGGGAGCTGGGACAGCATAGGTGGTGGCACAGCTCTAATAGGGTGCAAGTTCCCCCAGTGCCCCCTCCTGGTCTAAGTGGCAGCTTCGTGGACCTGAGAGCTGTCCCTAGCAGATCCATTTGCAGGGAAGAAAACAGGGGTTTGGAGAGGTGTAGCGACTCGTCAGGGGTCCCCCAGCCACACCTGTCATGGCTCTCCAGGGGTCACTGGAGCCGTGAGCCTTGTCCTCGTTCAGAACTCCTCCTGGGAGAAAGGTCTCGCTTCCTCCACACCTGGCTGCAGCCCTAGACAACTCCTAGCTGTGAACTTTGTGGCCCCGGGCTCTGGGCCACCGTGAGGATTGAATGAGTGATCACACGCAGTACACGGAAGCGCGCTCCACTCCCAGCACACGCTCAGCCAGTGCTGGCTGCTGTTGGCTTCTGTCCTCGTCCTTGTCACCGTCGGGACTGGTGTATTATGAGCCTGTGCCGTCAAGCCCGGGAAGCCAGCAGACCACAGGTGCCTGACTCCCATACCGCCCTCTCTCTGCAGACTCCGGCAGCCGCATCTTTTTCTACGAGTTCCAGCATCGGCCCAGTTGTTTTGAGAAGATCAAGCCGGACTGGGTGAAGGCTGACCACGGGGCCGAGAGTCCCTTCATGTTTGGGGGGCCCTTCCTCACAGACGAGAGCTCCCTGCTGGGTAAGGACGGACAGACAGACAGATATGCGTCCCCTAGGCTGCCTCGCCCCATGGGCTATGGCGGGGCTTGAACAGCAGTCTGGGGTCAGCACCAGGAGCCCTCGGGTCCCCTCCAGGCCCCAGCTGGCCCTGACCTGGGTCTGTCCCTCCCATCAGCCTTCCCAGAAGCCACAGAGGAGGAGAAGCAGCTGAGCCTCACCATGATGGCCCAGTGGGCCCACTTTGCCCGGACCGGGTGAGTGAGGGAGCAGGCACAGCCAGCCTTGGGCCCGGGACGCAGAGATGAGTCCCCAGAGGGCAACAAGGAGGCCTTGGTCCAGGCTCATTCCTCCCACCCAGGGACCCCAACGGCAAGGGGCTGCCTTTTTGGCCCCAGTTCAACGAGTCAGAGCAGTACCTGGAGATCGGGCTGGTGCCACGGGCCAGCCAGAAGCCGAAGGAGGCCCGGATGCGGTTCTGGGCAGAGACGCTCCCCAGCAAGGTCCGGCAGTGGCACCAGAAGCAGCAGGGCAGGAAGGCCCCTGAGGAGCTCTGAGGTGAGGCCTGGGCCTTCTTCTTTTTTTTTTTTTTAAGATTTATTTATTTATTTGAAAGTCAGGAGCTGGCACTGTGGCACAATGGGTTAAAGCCCTGGGCTGAAGCACCAGCATCCTATATGGGTGCCGGTTCAAGACCCGGCCGCTCCTGTTCCAATCCAGCTCTCTGCTGTGGCCTGGGAAAGCAGTGGAAGATGGCCCAAGTCCTTGGGCCCCTGCACCCACGTGGGAGATCCGGAAGAAGCTCCTGGCTCCTGGCTTCGGATCAGCGCAGCTCCGGCCGTTGCAGACAATTAGAGAGTGAACCATCAGATGGAAGACCTCTCTCTCTCCCTCTCTCTGCCTTTCCTCTCTCTGTGTAACTCCGACTTTCAAATAAATAAATAAATCTTAAAAAAAAAAAAAGAAAAAAAGAAAGAGTTACACAGAGAGAGAGAATGAGAGGCAGAGAGAGAGAGAGAGGTCTTCAATCCGCTGGTTCACTCCCCAGTTGGGATGCCGGCACTGCACGCAGCAGTTTTCCCCGTTACACCACAGTGCCGGCCTCGGCCTGGGCCTTCTTGGCTGGGCCAATCCAAAGTGTGGCGGAGAGCCAGCCTCCTTCTCCCCTGATGTGGGCTCAGGGTCCTTCTGCACCTCAGGACATTTGCACAAGCTCCTCCCTCCCCCTTTTCCTCTTGCCTCATGACAAATTCCGGCTTGTTCTTCAAGATCCTGAGAAGATCCAGTCCCCCAAGAAGCCTTCTCTGGGCCCTGTGGTCCTCAATCAGTATCTAGACGGTAGCACACAGTCCACCCTGGGCTCACACTGTCTATGTCTGTCCCCAGGGGCCAGTGTCACTCTGTCACTCACACAGGGAGGAGGCAGGACCTGGAGGGAGGGGACGTTTGATGAGTGACACACAGAGTATGTGAGTGGTGGCCGCTGGACTGGAGCCCTTCAGTGCCGAAGTCTTGCTCAGTTTGCCAGAGGTTTTGTTGGCTCTGGCCAGGAGGCAGAGTCCTGGAGTAGGGGGGACTGGGTCCTAGAGGCATCCAGCCTGCGGCAGAGCTCAGGCCTCCAGGGGCTCCTCCTCTGCTGCCCGGACTTGGCCCCTGCACAGGACGGAGCAGACACACACAGCAGATCTGGACGGCACCGGTTACCGCTCTGACCCTCAGGTCCGGGCACACATGCTCCACGCCCCAGTGCCTGGGCTCCACCCTTCCCAGGTGGGGGCGCTCGGCACAGCTCCCAGAGTGCCCACCAGGACCCTGCCTTGGTCACCCCAAGTTCCTGATGGCTGACGGTTACAGGGAAAGAATCCTCTGCTGGGACCCGTTCTCTTCCGGGAAGTCCGTTAGGACAGCAAGCAGGGACATGTCCTGTTCTTCCTCGAAAGCTCGGCAGGTGGAGGTGGAGGTTGTAGTGTGGTGGTTCGAGTCCCAGCTGCTCCACTTCCTATCCAGCTTCTTGCTAATGTGCACCCTGGGAGGCAGTAGATGATGGCTCAAGCCCTTGGATCCCTGCCATCCACATGGGAGACCCAGATGGAGTTCTGGGATCCTGGATTCATTCTGGCCCAGCCTGGCTGTTGTGGGCATTTGGGGAAGTGAACTAGTGGTGGAGAGAGCTCGCTGTCTCTCCCCGTTCTCTCAAATACGTAGTTTGAAAAGAAAAAAGCTCACAGCGACTTCTCGTTCCCCTTTGGACAAGTTCAAATTTTTTATTTAGCATTGAACCCGCCCTGTTCTCATCTGCTTCCTCTCACTGGGGAAATTTGGCCGCGCAAGCTGCTGAAGAGCCTGCCAAGTGAACAGGGTCCCGATTGTAAGGTGCACGGGGCCATGAGGGACAGGAAGGAGGGGCCGCCAAGCTGAGACCTAAGACAAGTAGCGATTACCCGGACTGGGTGGGGAGGGGAAGGGTGTTCTGGCAGAGGGAACAGCAGAAGCAAAGACCAGGTAGGTGAGACGTGCTAGGAGACACAGTGTGGCCGAGAGATCAGCAAGGACAGGCTCCTGGGGGCGTGGGAGAGCTGGCAAGGGTCATAACCGGGTGGGATGCAAGCACGTTTGTCATGTGCAGGAGGGTGACTGGAGGAGTGAGGGTGGCAGCAGAGAGCGGGGAAAGACCCGTGACCAGCTGGGGACTGATGAGATGCAAAGGCGAGGGGGCAGCCTGGGGGCTGGCAGGAGAGGTGCTGAGAACCAAGCCCTGGTTTGGGCCACGCTGGATATGAAAAGGGGCTCTGTCTTCCAAACCCAAAGGTGCCCCAGGCCTGGCAGGCATGGGGGAGTGAGGACACCCCAGGCTTCAGCGTCACCATTGTCACTGGTCCCTGGAGAGGGAAGACAAACCTGCTGATGAGGCCTCAGCCAGCCCTGTCTCATGTCGTGCTGTTCACGCAGGCAGAGAGAAAGGACTGGCACCACGCCTGCCTCTGGGGGTTCCGAGCCTCTCTCGTCTCTATTCCTCCTGCCTGGGGCCCCTGCCCCAACACTGGCTGGAAACTCCCCTTCTGCCGGCCAGGGTGTCCTTGACAGGCTGATTCCCTACCCAGAGGACCCAGCAGCCGGATGAGAGGAGCAAACCGCAAACAGCAGGTGCCACCAGGTCTGGTGGATCGCAGGAAGGGTCTGTGCGCAGTGTGAGAGGGTGGACACAAGGGGGCGCTGCAGGAACAGATATGCACACCGGGACCCAGCCGCAGGGACTACTAGCCCTAGCAGATACCGCTCAGCACAGCTAAGGGCACATATACCCAAGGCCAAACGTAGTTCCTCCCACAAGCAGCAGTCTCATACACACACAGTCCGAGTTCCAATCCAGTGCGACTGCTTTCTGGATTTGTATCTTGAGCAAGCTGCTGGTCTCTCAATTTTCCCATCCATAAAATGGGACCAGTGATAGGGTTTCTGTCATGGGCTGCTCTGCATGGAAGGGTCACAGAATAGTGTCTGCCCACATCAGTGCTCCATACATGCTCCCTGGCCTAGGGGCGGGCATGGACTCCAGTCATGCAGTCTGGGGAAAAAATCATTCAGAGATGGGAGAATTGGAGGATGTGAGGGCCTCGTCATTTGAGCATGGGCTTCTTCCATCTTAAAATCACTTCCCAGTCTGGGGCTGCCCAGAAGGGTTGGCAAGCACGGCTCTGTGAGGGTCTGAAGGGCAGTCTGGGTGTCCTGTGGGAGTCCCCGGCCTCCCTGGCACGCTCGGGGAAGCCATGGTCCAAGCCCTTGGCTGGCTTTGCCTGTAACCTGCCCTCTTGGGTTTTAGATCACCACCTCCACCTCCCCCGACCTGTCCCCCCACCCGGCTCCCAGCCCAGCTTGCCCAGTCCTGGGAAGGCCGATACAACAACAGAAAGAAAGGGCAGGGGCTGTGGTGCAGCCATGTGGGACGCCTGCCTCCCGTATGGGAGTGCCTGGGACTGAGTCTGGTCTCCACCTCCGCTTCTGGTCCAGCTTCCCGTGAATGCTCCTAGGGGGCAGTGGACGGTGGCTCAAGTGCTTGGGCCCCTGCCACCCTGCGGGACTTTCTGGCTCCTCACTTCAGCCTGGCCCAGCCCTAGCTGTTGGAGGCATTTGGGAAGTGAACCAGCAGATGGAAGCATTTTCTCTCTCTCTCTCTCTCTCTCTCTCTCTCTCTCTCTCTCTGCCTTTCAAATAAATACATCCCTAGCCACTGCAGCCATCTGGGGTGTGAACCAGACAGTGGCCGATCTCCCTTTCTGTGTCTCTCTGTAACTCTGACTTTCAAATAAATAAAACTTTTTAAAAAATAATTTTTCAAAAAATTTTTAAATAACAGAGCAAATCTTTTTTAAAAAGTGGCATTGACTCTCTGGCTCAGTTTGAGATGTCACCATCTTAACAATATTAACCCATCCATGAGGACAGGATGTTTTTCTACTTATTTTTCAGATCCTTTTTTTTTTTTTTTTTTTTTACAGGCAGAGTTAGACAGTGAGAAAGAGACAGAGAGAAAGGTCTTCCTTCCATTGGTTCACTCCCCTACTGGCCACCACAGCTGGCGCTGTGCTGATCCGAAGCCAGGAGCCTGGTGCTTCCTCCTGGTGTCCCATGTGGGTGCAGGGACCCAACACTTGGGCCATCCTCCACTGCCTTCCTGGGCCACAGTGGAGAGCTGGACTGGAAGAGGAGCATCTGGGACAGAATCCAGCACCCCGACCGGGACTAGAACCCGGGATGCTGGCGCCGCAGATGGAGGATTAGCCAATTGAGCCACAGCACCAGCCTAGATCCTTTATTTTTACTTATTTTATTTGAGAGAGAGAGCGGGACAGACAGAGATCTTCCATCCTTTGGAGCACTCCCCAAATGCCTGCAGCACCCAGGGCTGGGCCAGGCTGACACCAACAGCCTGCAGCCCCCCACCCCCACCCCAGGCTCCCCGTGAGTGGCAGACACCCAGCTGCCTTCGCCATCACTGCTGCCTCTCAGGTGCTCATGGGCAGGAAGCTGGATCAGAGGCAGAGCCAGGACTCAAAGCCAGGCGCCATGGTACAGGATGCAAGCCTCCAGAATGGCGGCTCAGTCAAATGCCCGCCCACAACTTTCTTTTTCAAACTGTAAAATAGCCACAAACGTGGGAAGATACACCAACAGCCATTTCTACCGCTCTGTGGTGTACTCCACCACGCCTAACGTTTCGTCCTCACAACACCCCTGTAGCTCCATTTCACAGGTGGGAAAATTGAGGCTTGGAAAGCTCACATGGGGAGCAATGAAGTCAGCTTGGACCCACAGTGGCCAGACTCAGGGATCAACGTCACTCATAGCATCGCCTGTTTTCCCTTTATTCGGCTAAAAACTTAGGAATGTTCTCGAGGAAACTCTACCAGGAGACACTGGGAAATAACACACTGGCTTTCTGGGAGCTGATTCTGACCCGGAAGAAAATTTCACACCAGGGCCACCCAGATGACCTGGCTCCTTTACATCATCCCCTGAACCCTGGGTGAGCACCGGACGGGGCCCACATCTGTCCTGGGCACCCTGGTACAATCGCTTCCCGTACAGGCCGGGTGAAAGGTTGCCACTTCCCTGCAGAGAGGTGACAAGAGTGGAGCAAGCTGTTGACAGGCCTGGCCCTTGAAGCCTTCATGGAACTGGCCAAGGAAGCACCCAGTGGGGTGGGGAAGTCCCTCGTGGCTGGCCCCCAGGCGAGACAGGTGCCTTCAACACCCCTGTTCCCCTACCCTCCACCCTCCAGCTTGGCTCACACTTTGAGGAACACACTCCAGGGTGCTTAGTGTGGGTGGTGAAGCCAACTTTGTCAGAGCCCAGGCAGCCACCTCCCCTCCCATGGCTGGGCGCCATGATCCTGTGGATGCGGCCACAGCCCACGGGGTCCCGGAAGAAGGAGGCAGGTGCTCCACAGAAAGGGTTTTACTCCAGGCCCAAGGAAGCGTCAAGTTCCTCCTGCCCTAGTCCTGCCCAGCTTGGAGTGCCAGCATTCCATATCGGAGTGCCTGGGTTCGAGTCCTGGCACTGCTTCCAACTCCAGCTTCCTGCTAATGTGCACCCTGGGAGGCAATAGGTAACAGCTCAAGTCCTTGGGTCCCTGCCACCACATGGGAGACCCAGATGGCGTTCCAGCCTCCTGGCCTTGATGGTTCAGCCCCAGATGTCAAGGGCCTTTGGAGAGTGGACTAGCAGATGGAAGATCTCTCTCTCTCTCGATCTCTCTCTCTCTCTCTCTCTCCTCCTATCCCATCTTCCAAACAAAATGAAAATAAATTTTAAAATGTATAAAACCCACACTGCGAAATCTCTAGTAATGTTCACTAAAGAAAATGTGGAAAATACAGAGAAGTGTAAAAGATAAAATACAGCCCAGGTCACTGATGACCTGGCAAGCCCAGGCTAACCACAGTCCCACCTGCTGTCGCTGTGGACATCTTTGGAGAACTTCAGTGTGTACTTTCCATGACTAATCACATCATGTACAATGTAGAATTTCAAATTGTACCTTTCTCAAGTCATTGAAACACCTCAGCCTTCTCTCTCTCTCTCTCTCTCTCTCTCTCTCTCTCTCTTAGACATTTGTGACCAGTGCTATGACATAGCAGGTTAAGTCACTGCCTGCAACATTGGCATCCCATGTGAGTGCCAGTTTGAGTCCTGGCTACTACATTTCACATCCAGCTCTCTCCTAGGGCCTGGGAAAGCAGTGGAAGATGGCCCAAGTGCTTGGGCCCCTGCACCCGCACGGGAGACCTGGAAGAAGCTCCTGGCTCCTGGCTTCAGATTGGCCCAGCTCTGGCCATTGCAGCCATTTGGGGAGTGAATCAGCAGATGGAAGACCTCTCTGTCTCTGTCTGTCTGTCTCTCTCTCTCTCTCTCTCTCTCTCTCTGAATCTCTCTCTGTAACTCTGCCTTTCAAATAAATAAAAATCTTTTAAAAATTTTTTCAAAAAGATTGAATTATTTGTTTTGAAAGTCAGAGTTATACAGAGTGAGATAAGGCCCCAGGCTTGTTTCTCAAGTGCTGGTGGCAATAGCTCACACAGCGGGCCACGTCATGTTTAAAGTGCTTTACCAGGGGCCAGCATTGTGGCGCAACAGATTAAGAGACTCCCTACAAGGCCAGCATCCCGTATGAGCACCGATGTGAGCCCTGTCTGCTCCACTTCTGATCCAGCTCCCTGCCAATGCACCTGGGAAAGCAGCAGAAGATGGCACAAGTCCTTGGGCCCCTGCCACCCGTGTGGGAGACCTGGATGAAGTTCAAGGATCCTGGATTTGGCTTGGCCCAGCCTCAGCTCTCATGAACATTTGGTGAGTAAACCAGTGTTTGAAAGCTCTCTCTTTCCCTCTGTCTCTGTAACTCTACCTTTCAAATAAAGAAATACACTGTAAAAAAAAAATAAAGTGCTTTACCTACGTGAACCTTCACGACAACCCTGAGAGACAAGTACTGATCAATTAGATAAGTATGCTAATTTGTAGAGATTGGAGACACTGAGATTCAGAGAAGCAAAGTGACTTGCTGAAGATCACACAGCCAGTAAGTGGCAGCGCACTAAGATACACCGTGCGGCTTATCTGCGGTCCCCACGATCCCATTCTTCCCCCATCCCCTCCGCTTGTGTTGGGGTGAGGCTGTCGTCAACAAGGCTGGAGGACACTCACTGTAAACGGGTTCTGTGTGCTTTGGATGGCCTCCCAGACCCAATTTCTTGGTCAAAGGGCGAAGGCTCCTTGCTCTTGCTCTGTGTGGTTCGGTAACTGGGAAAGGCCATGTCACTCACGAGCTGAAGGCGAGGGGGCGACAGGGCGGGGACACTGGCGTGGCCTCCCTAGTGGACCTGGAGTCTCCAAGCCACAGCCGCCCGTGAGAGTTTCTTAGACACAGGTCTGAAGGCCATTTCCAGGACTCCAGGGCCCCCAGGCTCTTCCAGCTGGAGCAGGTGTTCGCGTGCTGTGCCAGGGAGGGGGCAGGGGAGCGAGCTGTTTCTGTGCCAAGAACTCACCCACTTCCCTCCACTCAAGGCCGTGGGCATCTTCTTCACAAGCCCATGGCAGGGGAGGGCTGCCCACCATGGGGTGCTCGGCCAACCAGAGCCTGAGCCCACCCAGGGGAACACCCTACCTTACCAGGGTCGGGGGGCACACCGCTGCTGGGGCAGGGCCAGGGCAAGGATCGCCCATGTAGATCCTGCAGGATGGGTGGCCAAGGGTCACCCGGGTATGGAGCAGGACCTTCTTCAGAGAGACACAGAGCCTGGGCAACAGTGACCGGGGGGAGATAGCACACTCCTAGGGGCCGAGAGGGGCTATCAGGACGGCAACTGTGGGAGAGGGGCCCCAAGTACAGGCTCTCTCTGAAGACCCACGAAACTGAGTATGACAGGAGAACGCGTTAGCCATCCACTGGTGTGCACAGAGCCAGCGGCCAGGGGTCCCAAGACCTGCCCTGCTCTTCACCCCTTGCCCTCGCCGGCCTGGCAGCCCACCAGGGCTCCTTTTCCCAAAGGTGGGTGGGGGCTCCAGGCTTTGCCAGGAGACAGGGAGAGGAGCAGCCTTACTTTTGAATGCAGGTGGAGCTGTCCTCTCTCCCTCCCCACCCCCAACACTTGCTCCTGCGACTTTAAACAGTAAACACGCCTTCCTTTGCTGGTTAACCCTTTGCCAGCTTTTCTTCCGAAGATTCCTTCTCGTCCAGGGAAACTTCCTTGCCACCGCCAGGCTCTGGACAACTCCTGGGCTCCCACGTACGTCCGTCCGGACTGCGGTGAGCCTGCAGACTGGTCGCCCCCAGCTCTGCTCCTGCGAGCTGGGCCGTGAGCCTGTGCGGGCAGTGGCCACGCTGATGTCCCAGGCCGGGCGTGGAACCCACCACTCCCTGATGGTCCCAGCTGAGGCGTCTAGGATTTGTGAGGAAGGACAGGGAAGTGATTGTGGGAGCAAAGAGACCCTTCCAGCCCCAGAGAGGAAGCCCAGGGCCAAGTGGCCAATGGGCCAGGTGCTGTGCTCCGACCTTAGCACCTACTGTGCACTCAGAGCCTGACTCACACTGGTTCACCTTCAGGCCATTGAGCAAACCAGGCCGGGATTGCAGGCCGGCCAGTCGCTCGCAAGAACCAAGAGCAGCCAGAGTCACCTGTCACCCCAAGGCAGGGACAAGGCTGTGGGCTGGACAGAAGCTGGTCCTAATTCCTCCCGCCCCAGTACCTGGGGTTAAGGGAAGATAAAAGTGGGACTGCCTGTGTTCACCTACTGCGGCTACCACCTGACACCCACAGTGATGACAGCACTCCAGCCCGTGGCCAACGCCAGCCAGAGCATGAGCTGGAGCCTGCGCCTGGTCCTCGCCCTCTGCCTGATGGAGCAGACAGCCCTGGGTAAGACCCTCAGCCTGCCCGAAGGTGTCAGCCCGCAGGGGTATGGGGACCCAGGGCCAGGCCCCTGCTCGACCTCTCCTGGGAACGGCAGGGCGTGAGCACAGACAAGTGCTGGGCAGAGGAAGAGTGACACTTCCAGGTGCTATTCCCTTCTCCCCACCCCCCCGCCATGCCCAGCTAGAATTTCTGCACAAGTCCACAGGGCTGGGTGCAAAGTGAGGAATGCGGGGACTGACACCGGGCGGGTTGGGGGGTGGCGAGAATATGGGGGGAGCCGAGAAAGTGGCAGGGCACCGAGAACGTGGGGCGGGGGCTGAGAACATGGAGGGGGAGCGTATCTTTCCCGCCTTCCTCTTCTCAAGCCACAATCTTGTTTCTGCCTCCCTCTCCCTCCACCGGCCTCTTGGCCACCTGCAAGTTATTCTCCTGGGTCTTTGTTTCTTTTTAAAATCAGTGTTACAGTTTTTACAAGTGCTTGTTAAGCTAGAAGGTACATCCAACACGATGCACACCTGCTAGCTATACAGTTAGGTATAGCAGATATGACATCATTTATATAATAATATAATATGCTTGCTACATGTAACCACCATCCATCAAAATCCAGCTTCCCGTGTCAGTGCCTCAAAATTACCCTGGTGACCGTAAGTCACTTTTGCCTATGTGAATACATCATTTTTTAATTTGAAGGAAAGCTTGCTAAAACAACTTCTGGTATTCTGGTGCATTTTAGAAATCATTTTATTGTACAATCAGACATAGCTGTGATGCCAGCATGTACATAATTAATACTTCGTGCTGTTTTTCACTCAGAATCTTCCCAAAAGCAGTTTGTAGTTTGAGTTTCTAGCTATGTTTACTTTGCCCAGTTATAAATGATGCTTCCAGTGTTCCTTAGGGTAAATAAAAGATGACGATTCAGAAAGGTTGTTGCTCTCTGGTTCTGTTTTCTGATTAAGAGACACAGAGAGAGCTCCCATTCACCACTTCACTCTGCAAATGCCCACAACAGGAAGCCAAGATCTGGAAACTCCATCCAGGTCTCCTACATGGGTGCCAGGAACCCAGCTGCTTGAGCCATCACCACTGCCTCCCAGGGTCTGCGATAGCAGGAAGCTGGAGAAAGGAGCCCCAGCTGGATATGGAAGCCACACCCCGAGCTTCTTAATCAGCGTCTTTATTTTAATTGCCGGGCCAAACACCTGCTCCAAGGTTTCTGCTTTGATGTGTTTCTATTTGCACAGGGGAGGGACTCTGAAGTGGAATTATTGAGGCATGTGAAATTTTCACGGTTCTTTATACATTTTGCCGAACTGTTTTTCCCAAGACACTGTGTCAATTTGTCCTCGGCCAGTAGCAAAAGTGAACATCCTTCTCACTGCATCTTCACCGGAACTGGGTGCTTTTGTTTTTTAATTTATTAGGTAGAAGTTACAACTCCTGGTTCTAATTAGCACTTTATGACTACTAGGAAGGTTGAACCTGATTTTTTTTTTTTTTTGACAGGCAGAGTGGACAGTGAGAGAGAGAGACAGAGAGAAAGGTCTTCCTTTGCTGTTGGTTCACCCTCCAATGGCCGCCACAGCCGGCGCACTGCGGCCGGCGCACCGCGCTGATCCGATGGCAGGAGCCAGGTGCTTCTCCTGGTCTCCCATGGGGTGCAGGGCCCAACCACTTGGGCCATCCTGCACTGCACTCCCGGGCCACAGCAGAGAGCTGGCCTGGAAGAGGGGCAACCGGGACAGAATCCGGCTCCTCGACCGGGACTAGAACCCAGTGTGCCGGCACCGCAGGTGGAGGATTAGCCTAGTGAGCCGCGGCGCAGGCCGAACCTGATTTTCTTTAAAAAAAAAAAAAAAAATTATGGAGCCAGCATTGTGGAGTAGTAGGTTAAGCCTCTGCCTGTGGTGCTGGCAATCCCACATGGGTGCCGGTTTGAGTCCTGGCTGCTCCACTTCCCATCCAGCTCCCTGCTAACAGCCTGGGAAAGAAGCAGAGGATGGCCCAAGTGCTTGGGCCCCTGCACCCACATAGGAGATCTGGAAGAAGCTCCTGCCTCCTGCCTCCTGCCTCCTGCCTCCTGCCTCCTGGCTTTGGCCTGGCCCCAGTGCCGGTTGTTGCCATCATCTGTAGAGTGAAGCAGCAGGTGGAAGATTCTCTCTCTCTCTCTCTCTCTCTCTCTCTTTCTGTGTGTGTGTGTCCTTCTCCTTCCCTCTCTCTCTCTGACTTTCAAAGTATCATAAATAAATATTTTATTTATGAATAGACCATCTTTCCCTGCTTTCCCAGTCTCCTTAGCAAGGAGCTGGATCAGAAGTGGAGCAGCCAGGACATGAACCCTGTGCTCACATAGGATGCCAGCATGTCAGGCAGTGGCTTAACCTGCTGCACCACAACGCCGGCCCCTGCCCTACACATTTTTTGGAAAGCTGAGGTGAGATAACATGTGGAAAGTAGCACAATGCTGGGTTACAACAAAAGACCCATGAATCATTGCTTTTGGCTCCTCCATCATGGGTAACTGCTGGACTCAGGGAAAATACAGGGAGCGTGACAGATCTCAGCTTCCTGGCTCTGTGCTGCAAGGCTGCAGGCTCTCACTGCCCCTCTCTGGGCCCCTGGGCCTCCCTGGCTCCCCAAGGTCATGAGCAGCCCATGTGAAAAAGCTTTGCAAACCATAAAGAGCTGCACACACACAGGAAGTTTGGGGTGGCCGCTTGCCTCAATGACCTGTCTGTGTGCCTAGATGAACACCATTACAGTTTCTCCTTTGTGACCCGAGGTTGCTTCTGTAAGACCTGGGGAGCCCTGGGATGTGAGCCAAGAGGCAGCTTCGGCTGCTGGCAGCTGGTAGCTGGGAGTGTGACTGTGTACTCCATCATACTGATTCCAAATGCTCCTTCAAAATCCAGTTGCATCAAAATCTCCTGGGGAGACGTGCACTTATGATTTCCTGATGTAACCCTGAGGTTGTCCTTCAGAGAGCATGAGGCAGGGCCTAGGGATCTGTATTTTTACAGCAATCTCTAGAAGATTCTGATGCATGGCCAGGATCAGTAATTTTTTGGATCAGATTTGCTTTCTGTCGTTTTACAGACTAAGCCCCCAAAGACCGAGGCACAAAACAATTCCATTTGATAAAGGGGAGAGGGAGAGAAATTGACTAGAGCATTTCAGGAAGGAGCCATAGGCAGAGGCCAGATTCAGTTTGTCCTACTTCATATCTATTCCATGAGGGGCATGTATGCTTGTCCCATGGACATGTGTGTGTGCATGTGTGAGACATGTGATTGCTGCAGGTGGATGTGTTGTCATCTACGTGTAACCACGCTTCTGTGGATGTGCAGGCGTGCACCCGGGCATGCCCTTGACTTGTGTTTCTGCATTTTTCCTTGCAGATGAGCCATGCTCGTGCATACCTAAGTATGTGTAATTTGCATGCACATGTGAGTATGGATGTGAGTGTGCATGAGTTAGAATACATATGTTTGTGACTTCTGCCCAGAAATATGCCAGGTAAATGTTAGCACCAAGAAAAGAGGTGCAGCTGCATTCATATCAAACAGGAATTAAAACGGGTTACACAGTTGTTGACATTAGCTGATACAAGAAGAAATAGATCCTGTAGCAGACATGAACTTTTATGTACCTACTAACACAGCTTTGAAATCTTAAATCAAATCATGAAAGAACAATTCTGGAAGAAACACAAGGAAAAGTGGGCAAATACAGCTGTTAGGAAAAGCTTAAAGCTTTTTGCTTGCTACAATAGCAGCAGCTGGGTCTTCCCAGGGACCAACCAGGGTCCCACCCATGGCTGTGAGTGGCTGAGCTGGAGTGACCCTTCACTCCCTTCTCTCCCCAGGTGCCTTGCACACCAAGAAGCCCCTAGTGGTCACCAAATATGGGACACTCCAAGGAAAGCAGATGCACGTGGGGAAGACGTCCATCCATGTCTTCCTAGGAGTCCCCTTCTCCAAACCTCCTGTGGGTGCTCGCAGATTTGCTCCCCCGGAGCCTCTGGAGCCGTGGAAAGGAATCCGCCACGCCACCACCTACCCCCCTTCGTAAGAACCGGGGAACACCCGTGGGGAGTGGGGCAGACCCTGAGGGAGGTGCTTTGAATCGCTCACTGAGAAGAACGTAGCCTGCGACTGCAGGCAGGCAGTGTCCAATTATACAATGAGGAGATTCATCCAGATGGTCTTTTAAGGCACAGATAGTGCTGTTCTGAGTTTCTCATGGGAAAACTCCAGGCGAGGGGTAAGTGGTCATGAACTGTGCCCCAGGACCTACTGGGGAGTTAAATTTTCTAACCCTGGCTGAGGAGCAAGGATCACGCACATCCCACCGGCTGAGCCAGACCTGAGCTTGCCTTTCCCCAGGAGTTTGAGCACAAGCACTACCATCCCTTCCCTGCAGAGGGCGTGCGAAGACGGAAAATGGATAAGTCCTAGTTCAGTTTTGTTTTTAGTTTTTTTTTGTTTTTTTTGTTTTTTTTTAAGATTTGTCTATTTTATTTGAAAGAGTTACAAAAAGGAGAGGCAGAATCAGAGAGAGAGAGAGAGAGAGAGAGAGAGATCTTCCATCTGCTGGTTCATTCCCCAAATGGCCGCAACAGGCAAAACCAGGAGCCAGGAGCTTCATCTGGGTCTCCCACGTGGGTGCAAGGGCCCATGTACTCCAACCATCTTCTTCTTTTTTTTTTTTTTTTTTTTTTGATAGGCAGAGTGGACAGTGAGAGAGAGAGAGACAGAGAGAAAGGAGAAAGGTCTTCCTTTTTCCGTTGGGACTCCCCAATGGCCGCTGCAGCCGGTGCACCGCACTGATCTGAAGCCAGGAGCCAGGTGCTTTTCCTGGTCTCCCATGCGGGTGCAGGGCCCAAGCACTTGGACCATCCTCTACTGCACTACCGGGCCACAGCAGAGAGCTGGACTGGAAGAGGGGCAACTGGGACAGAATCCGGCACCCTGACCGGGACTAGACCCGGTGTGCCGGTGCCGCAGGCGGAGGATTAGCCTAGTGAGCCGCGGCATCAGCCCCGACCATCTTCTACTGCTTTCCCGGGTGCATTAGCAGGGAGCTCGGTCAGAAGTGGAGCAGCCAGGACTCGAACTGCTGCCCAAATGGAATGCCGGTGCTACACCACAGTGCCAGCCCGCTCTATTTCAGTTTTAATGTCCCAGGGTCATGCCACCATTTCCAGCTGTGCTCAGGCCCTCAGTCACACAGCAGATTGGGACAATTATTGTCCTTGGAAGTACGGGACTTGCCACTGTATCCATAACAAGTGTATTAAAGTTATTTCAGATCATTGAGTAATCTGTCCAGAACATTCTGTGACAATCACCAGCAATGTTCAGCATCGGTTGGTCAAAGCACAAGTTTTAGAAAAATATCTACTGTTGCCAGTGCCGCCATAGCTCAATAGGCTAATCTTCCGCCTGTGGCGCCAGCACACCAGGTTCTAGTCCCGGTCGGGGCCCCAGATTCTGTCCCGGTTGCCCCTCTTCCAGGCCAGCTCTCTGCTGTGGCCCGGGAGTGCAGTGGAGGATGGCCCAAGTGCTTGGGCCCCGCACCCGCATGGGAGACCAGGAGAAGCACCTGGCTCCTGCCATCGGATCAGCGCGGTGTGCCAAGCTGTAGCACGCTGGCCGCAGAGGCCATTGTGGGGTAAACCAATGGAAAAAGGAAGACCTTTCTCTCTGTCTCTCTCTCTCACTGTCCACTCTGCCTGTCAAAAAAAAAAAAAAAGAAAGAAAGAAAAGAAAAATATCTACTGTGAGAACCTGGGTATCACAATATATTTTTTTTAAAAAAACAACAGCTATCAGTCTCGGTCCTAGTTGTTAAGAATGGGCTTACGCTGTTAGAACAGCTGGAACACCATGGTGTTCACTGCCCAAACATCGGCTGTCACTGAGCGACTTCAGGCATGCTGAACATTCTGTGACTATTAACAGGAACTCCAAGGATCTGGTGACAGGCCTGGGATGACCATTGTTGGAAGCCTGAGCATCAGGGGATTAGACATTAGGGTGTCCATTGCACAGAAGCTGAGTGCTGCTTGTTGAGTACTGGCCACAAACTATGAGAACAATGACTGTTTGATCACAGAGCAGCAGGTGGAGGATTCTGTGAGTTGCTGAGAATGGCCCAGGGGGTTGGTGGTTAAGGAGAGGCAGGGAGCAAGGAGGTAGCTCCAGAGGCAGTGGCTTCTATCAGAGTAACACAGTAGAGGGTTTGGTAAGAAGTCGGATCCCAGGTTTATTTTGAAAATAAAATGGAGATGATTTGCTGGAGACTTGGATGTAATTCCCCACAAGGGAAGAGTCCGATACTGAAGAGTTTGGAGCCAGAGCAACCAAGGGAATGGAGTAATGTTTACCAAAATGGGGAAAACTGTAGCAAGAGTGGGTTTGAGAAAAACAAAAGCTCATTTTGGAACATGCCGAGTCTGACACGCTGAGTGATGTCTGCAAGGAGAAGGCAGCTGGTGGTCAAAAGGGGCTGGACGTAAACTGGGCATCAGCGTGTCAATGACAACAGCATGTCAGTGGTGTCAAGCCCTGGACCTGGGTACAAAAAAATCTGTGTGGAAGAACAGTCAGAAGAGCTGAGGACCAAGGATCCAGGGCTGGGCTCTCTCACGCTTATAGCTGAGCCAGGAGGAGGAACTACTGATGAGATGGCAGGAAAATCAAGAGAGACAGGCGTCACAGAAGCCAGAGAGGCAACACTACTCCACAAGGGCAGCTTGGTGAGCAGGGGAAGGGCTGCCGGGGCAAGTAAGGCAACAACAGAGATTTAGCAAGATGGCGGTCACAGGTGACCAGGACAGGAGTGGCTCTGGTGATGGGATGGGGACAGAGGCCTCAGGCTCTCCATAACCCCAGTTCCTGGCTGGCAGAGCCCAGGCTCTCCATGTTGGATGTGGTTTATCAGGTAGCACCCTGACACCAGCCTTAGCTGAAAGCGACCTGCAGAGAGAGAGAGGTGAGCCACCTGCAGGGTTGGGGTGGAGGGGAGGACAGGAGAGTTGCTCGGGGGATGGGATGGGGGGAGAGGGGTGAATAAGGCATGTTGAAATGGTGTTGGGAAGACCTGATCAAGATGGGGTGCACGTGATGCTGGGATACAGGCTGGGACAAGAGGGGCAGGAAGCAGAGGAACCAGTAGGCAAGGTTTCTTGCACACAGCCAAATGGGTCCAGCCCCAACCTAAAGGAGCTGGGCCAGCAGGGAGAAAAGGTGAGATGTCCAGACAGCCCATGTTCCATTAGTTCCTCAAATGGGCACACAGGACAAGGGACTGGGCTGTGAGCCAGGCCTCAGCGAGTCCACCCTCAGAGACAAAAAACAACCAACGGAAGTAACTCCAACCGGGATACAGTCTGCTGCCATAGCACTTGGTGGGGCCCAGAGGGGAACGTGTCCAGCAGAGGGCACTCCCTGGGCTGCGTCTTAAATACTCTTATGAGCAGGAGTTTGCTGGACAGAGCAGGTTTTTGGCAGAAAGGTGATAGGCACAGGAGGCTTGGAGATGGGAGGCCAGGCACCATATATTTCTTCAACAAAGGGTGCTGGGAAGGAAATGACTGGAGGGAGGGGAGGCCCTGAGTCAGTCTGAGCGGCTCCAGGCTGGTTTTGAGAAGGGGAGTGACATGGTTGGATTTGTGTTTTGTATCAATCCCTGTAGGCAGAGTGCTGGACAGTGGTGGCCTAGCAGGGCAGCAGTTATGGGAATGGAGTGGGGTGTTTCCGAGCTGTTCCGGGGGCAGAAGGGAGAATAAGGGGAGAGAGGGGCATGAAAGCCTGGGATGTGCCCAAATTCTCCTTGAGGGCACCGCTAGGGTCTCCAGCAGGAGGAAGGACTCTCTCTCCAGGCAGGCCCCATGGGGCAAGGCAGAGGGAGGCCAACTGGCTCCCAATCCTGGACCCTCAAGCTAGGGAAAGCCTCCCCCAGCGGGGACACACACATGCCGCCCAGAGGCTGCCGTGCCGGGATTTGTGTTCGGTTCTATCGCCTCATTGGGGACCCTGGGTGGAAGCCATCGGGACGACCCCGCTGCCTCCACTGACCCGGGCCCAGACTCATTGACACGGTGCCCGCAGGTGCCTGCAGGAGTCCTGGGGCCAGATAACCTCCATGTACTTCAGCACGCGGAAGCAATACAAGTGGCTGCGCTTCAGCGAGGACTGTCTGTACCTGAACGTGTACGCGCCCGTGCGCGCGCCTGGGGACCCCACGCTGCCGGTGAGTTCTCAGCCCTCTGTGCCCCGCCTCCTCACTCTGCCACCCCAGCGCCCCGCTCAGGTCCCGGCTTTCCTCGCCCAGGTGATGGTTTGGTTCCCGGGAGGCGCCTTCCTCGTGGGCTCCGCTACCACGTACGAGGGCTCAGAGCTGGCCGCCCGCGAGAAAGTGGTGCTGGTGCTCCTGCAGTACAGACTCGGCATCCTGGGCTTCCTGAGGTGGGCGGGGCCTGCCCGGGGGCGGGGCCTCCTCTGGGAGGAGGAGGCGGGGATTGGGTGTAAGGAGAGAGGCGTGGTAGAGGGGGTGGGCCCACGTGGAGACCGTGGCCGGGACACTCTTGATGGAAAGGGCGTGGCTCGATACAGCCAACTGTCAACTGGGACCTGACTCTGAGGGAGTATGGTGCCCAGACTGGGTCTACCAGCGGCGTGGCAGGGCTGGGCGGGGTGGGAACCTCCTCACCTCGACTGTAGAGGTCCATGACCCTAACCTTGACTATCGCCTGCCCAGCACGGGCGACAGCCAGGCCCGCGGAAACTGGGCCCTGCTGGACCAGCTGGCGGCTCTGCTCTGGGTGCAGGAGAACATTGAAGCGTTTGGTGGGGACCGGAACCGTGTGACCCTGTTTGGCCAGTCGGCGGGGGCCATCTCCATCTCAGGACTGGTGAGCTCAATGCCCCCACTGACCTGCACAGACGCAGGCCGCGTTTTTGCACAAATGTGTCTTCCGCGGCCCTGACACGCGTGCAGATCTGTGCATACGAGGACTCGCCAGTCTGCAGATCTGCCTTCGCCCTCACAGTGGAGGCTGTCTGCTCCAATCAGGGGTAGCCTGATGACTGAACTGAGCCCCGCCCCCAGAGCAAGATCTCCCCTGCCGAACCCCACCATCCATCCTCTGGGCAAGACTGGGGCTACAGGCCAGACCTGAGTCAGGAGCCTGGGTGGAGATTCATCTTTGACCCTGACTCTTGGGGAACTACTGACGCACAGTGTGTCTGGAATGTGGATATAAAGGTACCTGTGAGGGACACGTGGCTGGGAAGTGAGCAGGAACCATATCACGCGGGGACTTGTGGGCCACAGTGGTGGCTATACTCTAACACCTGTGTGCCAGGCACTCTTGAAGCACCTTACATGTATTCACTCATTTAATTTCTCAACAGTCCAAAAAGAACAGCAAAGTTGTTGTCCCGTTCCCTGGATGAAGAAGCTGGGGCTCAGAGAAATTAAGCAATTTTATCCAAAGTGCACTGGGGAGCAGGGAAAGATTTTAAGCAGAGGAGTTATACAATCAGTTGTGCATTTAAAGAGAGAGGTCAGTGAGTTGGAAAGATGAAAAAGCAGAGACTTGGAGAGGGACTAACTCAGCAATAAAGTCTATAGCAGTGGAGGCAATGGGGGTTGGTTCTCAAAGAGAAGCAGGAAGGGTGGAGAGGATGGAGAAGATGGCTCTGTGCGATGCAGGAGCCCAGATAGACAGGACCGGAGCAGCTGGGGTGTGGGGATGAACAGAGAAGACAGGGGAGGCCCTGGGGCTGAGCGGATAACGTGGAGTAAGATACCAGTACCTAGGTGGGTATTGGCCAGATGGAGCATGTGTGCGGCCGGCCCCTGAAGTCTGAGGTATCCAAGGGAGATGATGGGGGCCCCAGGACTCGGGCAATGGAGGGAGGCTAAGAGGTGTCAGCACAGGTCACTGAGGCTGTGGGAATTGTGGGGCCCCCTCCCCCAGTCACTCATTTCTTTTAAGACTTAAAAAGATTCTTATCATTTTAAAATCGATCTGAAAGGCAGAGAGACAGACACAGAGACGGATATAGAGATTTCATTCGCTAGTTCACTCCCCCAATTCCCACAACAGCTGGGGGTTGGCCAGGCCAAGCCAGGAGTCAGGAACTCAATCTGGATCTCCCACATGGGAGGAAGGGGTCCAAGTACCCTATAGGAAGCTGGAATTAGGAGCAGAGACAGGACTCAAACTCAGGCACTCCGATATGGGATGCAGGCATCCTACCACCCCCATTTCTAACATGCAACAGAGGAAACCCCCTGCCTACAAATGCCACAATCCCAGATCCCCTCCAGAATCCCTGGGACCCATGCACAGACCAGAGGCAGGAGAGCACTGGAGGTAGGTTCATGATTCCACTCTAGGGCTCCCGACTCCCTCCCAGCTGCCTGCCCTTCCCAGGCTCCCTCAGACTGTCCAGCAATGGCCAGACAGGCACCCAAGGGGCCTGACTTATGTATCTTGAGGGTGCCCCACTCTCTACCCCTACAGATGCTGTCACCCCTAGCCCAGGGTCTCTTCCATCGGGCCATTTCCCAGAGTGGCACTGCCCTAATGAAAATCTTCATCACTCAGGAGCCACTGAAGGTGGCCAAGGTAGGTGTGTCTCCTCCTTCAGGGCTCAGCAAGGGGATGCAGAATGGAGGCATCCCAGAGCCCCCTTCTTCTCTCTGCAGAAGGTTGCCCGCCTGGCTGGCTGCAGCCACAACAGCTCCCGGATCATGGTAGACTGCCTGAGAGCTCTGTCAGGGGCCCAAGTGATGCGTGTGTCCAAGAAGATGGTAGGTGGAGCATCCCAGCTGCTTGTGGGCCACTCTCCTATCCTGGTACCCAGCCACCCCCGGGCACTTCCCCAGAGGCCCTGTGGCAGGAACACACTGGGGAGACTTCCTGTAACTCTGATCCCTTCTGTTCCCCTGCAGAGATTCTTCCACGTGAACATCCAGAGAGATCCTCGGGAGGTGAGCAGGCTGCACTCTGTAACTGCAGTATTTGTTGAATACCTACTGTGCACCTGCACTCAGGGTGTGCAGGGGAATGTTCAGCCCAATAGCACTTTCCTAATGGAACTATTGTTCCGGTGGGGAGAAACCATAATCCCTAAAATAAATGATATGTAAATAGCAACAGATGGGAAGGGTAAGGGGGTCAGGCCTGTTGGAAGAGGTAGAATTTTTTTAAAAATTTTTTAAAGATGTATTTATTTATTTGAGAGGTATAGTTACAGACAGAGAGATGGAGAGACAGAGAAAGGTCTTCCATCTGCTGGTTCACTCCTCAGATGGCTGCAATGGCCAGAGCTGAGCTGATCCGAAGCCGAGAACCAGGAGCTTCTTCCAGGTGCAGGGGCCCAAGCACTTAGGCCATCTTCTAGTGCTTTCTCAGGCCATAGGCAGAGAGCTAGATCAGAAGAGGAACAGCTGGGACACAAACCAGTGTCCATACGGGATGCCAGCACTGCAAGCAGAGGCTTAGCCTACCACACCACAGCGCCGGCCCCATTAAATTTTATTCATTTATTTGAGAGGCAGAGAGACAGAGAGAGCTTCCATCCTCTGAGCCACTCCCTAAAAGCCCTCAAAGGCTGGGGCTGGGCCAGGCCAAAGCTGGGAGCTGGAGATTCAATCCAGGTCTCCAGCATGAGTGGCAGAAATCCCGCCACCAAGGATGTCACTGCTGCCTCCGAGGGCCTGCGGCAGCAGGAAGCTGGAGTCAGAAGCCAAAGCTGGACACCAAAGCCAGGCACTCTGATATGGGACAACCGACACCTTAACTGCTAGGCTAAATGCCTGCTTCAGGAGAGGTGGAATTTTATTTTATTTTTCAAATAAAATTTATTTATTTATTTCAAAGAATGTGTTACAGAGAGAGGGGGATGGGGAGAGAATGGGAGAGCAAGAGATACTCCCTCCACCGGTTCACTCCCCAAATGACCACAATAGCTGCGACTGGGCCAGGCCGAAGCCAGGAGCCAAGAACTCCATCCAGATCTCCCACATGGGCAGCAAGGGCCCAAGGACTTGGGCCATTTTCTGCTGCTTTCCCAGGTGCATTAGCAGGGAGCTGGATCAGAAGTGCAGCAGCCAGGACTTGACCTGGAGCCCATATGGGATGCAGGCTTCACAGGTGGAGGCTTAGCCCACTGCGCCACAGTGCCAGCCCTGGAGTTTTCAATAGAGTGGGTAGGGCAGTCCTTAGTGAAGTAACATCTAGCAAAGATATTCAAAGGTGAGGGGCTGAGCTATGTGGGGCAAGCATCCCAGGTGCCAGTAACCTGGTCCTGTCTGTTCTGGTCCCCACCCATATCTACTTTCCCAAAGTCAGCATGGACAGCCCCAGCTTTTTCCAAAGAACCTGGGCACAGCACCTCTGATGAGGACCTGCTGAGCTGGGTGCTTAGGGACACGGGGACCTAGGAGGGTGTGTATGAGGACTGATGGGAAATGCCCCTTGCCTTGCAGACGACATGGCTCATGGGTGCTGTGGTGGACGGCGTGGTGTTTCCAGATGACCCTGTGGTGCTCTGGACCCGGGGGCAGGTTCTACCTGTCCCCTACCTTCTAGGTGTCAACAACCAGGAGTTCAGTTGGCTCTTGCCCTTTGTAAGTGAATATAGGGGTGCTAACCACAGTGGGGGCAGCAGAAGATGTCTCTAGGTCAGGTCCCTGTAGCCCCTCCAGAGGTGCCGCAGTGCTGGGGAATCTCCTATAGTCACTGGCCAGGAACAATGCAGGAGAAGAGGGGAGAAGAGCGACTGGTCTCTTGGAGGTCTGGGAGCTCCAGTTCCTCAGGTCACAGTGTAGAAGGGTTGTCATGTCCATTCTCAAGCCTCCAGGCAAATCCTGGGGCCCTGCCTTGCTCCTGGGTCAGGGTGGGTGGTCTAGCCCCATTTCAGCTCTGGTACAGGAGTTAGTAATGGACAGGAGGCAGGAGGCAAGAGAGGGTCATGGTCTCTTCGGGGGCTGTGAGCTCTGTCTGACAACCCACTGCCGCGATGGGCAAGGCCCTTGCAGCCAGGTGTGGTTCTGCTCAGAATCCCTCCTGCTGCTGAGGTCTGACCAACCCCTCGGTCCTTGTCTTATGGGCAGATCACGAAGTTCCCGCTCAACCTGAACCTAATGAGAAAGAAAATCCTCACCAGGCTGCTGTGGAGTATAAGCACCCTGTTGGTGAGGGGTCCTGCAGGGGGCAGGGTGGACCCCTCTTCTTCCTTAGGGCTCCCACCCAGGGAAATGGTCTTTGTTGTGGGGCCCCAGGGGGGTTGCATGGGCTACACAAGGTCTCCCAGACCGCTTTGGGGTCATGGGAGGCAGTTCTCATGCAGCAAAAACAAGGGGTAAGACCTGCCAGGAAGCTTCCCTTTCCCAAAACTCCTAGGGGACCGAGTCTGAGTCCACTGCAGGCCTCAGGGTAAGTGTGGCCTCCCTCCCAGAATGTCACTAAGGAGCAGATACCTCTCGTGATGGAGGAGTACCTGAGCAGCAGCGACAAGCACAATTGGAAGACGTACCGGAACCACGTGATAGACTTAGCTGGAGATGCCACCTTCGTCTACTCCACACTACAGGCTGCTCGCTACCACCGGGGTAGGTGGGGGCCCCGTGAGCAGCCACACAGGCTTGTCCCCCTCCATTGCTCATCTACCACTCTGTACTTCTGGCTGGAGCAGGATCCCAGGGCGCCACAGAGGAGGTAGCCAGCTCTGCCCTAGGGATGGGAGCAGGGCCTCAGCTTACCAGGGAGAGAGCCTAGGGTGGTGAGGATGGCTTCCTGGCTGAGCGGATAGACTTAGGGGCACCTTGAAAGTCCTGACTGGGGCTTGGAGAGCCTATGGGTGAGAGATCAAAAGTGAGGCTGGAGAGGAAAAACACCAAAGATCCTTAAATGCCAGGCCAAGAAAGGAAGCTTCCAGAAGGAGAAGAAGGCTTCTGTGATCCTTGCCATGATCATGTAAAACAGGTCTCAGCTTTGCAGGCTGCAGATGAGGAATCGCAACTCAGAGGGGCTGGACAAGTTGTCCAAGGTCACGTAGCAAATGAGTAGTAAGACAGGTGTCAAGTCGGCTCCCTTGATTCTGAGGTCAGAGCTCTTTCCCCTGTTAGGCGCAGGTGGGGAGGAGGCATGGGATGGAGGGGAAGCCCAGGCTGGGGCTTTTCCTGCCGCCTCCCTCAGCTACTCTGTTCATAGATGCTGGCCTCCCTGTCTACTTGTACGAGTTTGAGCACCATGCTTCCTCTGGCATAATTATCAAACCTCGCACTGATGGGGCAGACCACGGGGATGAGATCCGCTTCGTCTTCGGAACTCCTTTCTTCAAAGGTGCTAAAGACCAACCCGACGTCCCCAGCCTCCCCACCTATATATGCAGACCTGCCCCTCCAGCAGTGGGCCACAGGGGCCCTGCTGGTCCCTAATAGGGAATGCTTTCCCACATGGAAGTATGCTGCCATGAGGCAGAAGCAAAAAGATGCAGGTTCAGCATCCCCTGCTCCTGACTTCGTCCCAAATGCCACATTCTGTTCTGCTCCCAGGGCCATCCACAGGTGAAGAGAAGGCCCTCAGCTTCCAGATGATGAGATACTGGGCCAATTTTGCCCGCACAGGGTGAGTCTGGCTCCCTGACACATCTGGGCAGGGCTAGACCCAATGGCCAGCTGCTTCAGATGTTTGCCCTTACACATCCCACTGGAACTGCACAGTGTTTCTTCTCCCTCACTTTTCTCCATCAGTCATGAGATCCTCAGCCTTACTAGAATATGTCCCTCCCTGTGCCATGACCCACGCTCCCCATTCACATATCCTACAGTCACAGACACCAGCTCTTTTGCCCAGCCCAGTAGTGGGGGCTGGGACCTGAGGATGTCATGGACATGAGCTCTATTCTCCAGTAACTCACCGCAGGAAAACATGAAATTCCAATCAGGCACAATGAGTGCTGCACCAGGCGAGCATAAGGCACTTAGAGAGCAGAGAGGAGGCGTCTGGCTCAGCCTGGGTGAACAGAGTAGGCGTCAAGTGGAGGTGACATCGGAAATGAGCTTTGGCTAGCATTGTGACCACTTTCCTGTCTCCACATCCACTCCTTTCCATCCATCCCCCTTGTGTCCTAGACTTAGGGAGTCTTTCTGATATAGCATCTGACCAAGTCATTCACCTGCTTAAAACTATGCCTTCTGCCCCCAAGGATAAAGTCCCAGACCCTTAGCCTGGCAGCAAAGTCCCTTCGAAATCTGTCCTCGTCATCTCCTTCCCACATCTGTCCCCTTCACACACATTCTGTTTTTACCTAACTCCATCCTTCTCCTTTATCTTGGTTTGTTTTCTGTTGCTATTAAAAAAAAATACATGAGGCTGTGTACTTCATAAGGAAAAGAGGTTTATTTAGCTCACAATTCTGCAGATTCAAGAGCATGGCACTGGCATCTGCTCAATGTTGCTGAGCCTGGAGGGAGTCTCATGGTGGGAACACATGTGCAAGGGGGAGATGACATAGCTGGACAGGAAGCAAGCAAGATTCCAGGGCCAGGCTGGCTCTTCATATAACAATCCATTCTCTCTCTTTTTTCTTTTAAAGAGATGAATTTATTTATTTGAAAGGTACATTTCCAGAGATAGAGGGAGAAACAGGGAGATCTTCCATCTGCTGGTTCAATCCCCAAATGGCTGCAATGGCCGGGGTTAGGCCAGGCCAAAGCCAGGAGACTCGAATTCCATCTGAGTCTCCCAAGTGGGCAGCAGGGGTACAAGTACTTGGGCCTTCCTCCACTGCTTTCCCAGGCACTTTTGCAGGGAGCAGGATGGGAAATGGCACAGCCAGCACACAAACTGGTGCTCATATGGGATGCTGGTGTCCCAGGGGGTAGCCTGTACCATAACACTGGCTCCAACAAGCCATTATTGTAGGAACTAGCCTGGTCCTGTGAGAACTGCATTAATCCCTCCAGAGAGTGGTACCCCATGACCTAATTACCTCCCATAAAGCCCCACATCTGAAAGGTTCCACCACCTCCCAGCATTGCCACACTGGGGACCAAGTTTCTAGCACATCAACCTTTGGGGAGACAAACTCAAACCACATCTAAACCATAGCAGGCTTCCTCTGAACACCCTGGTCTGTGAATCTTGCACACACAGTTCGCTCTGCATGGAAGGCCTGCCCCGCCACTCACGTTCCTGCTTCCTTACAGACCTAACTACCATCTCTGAAAAGCTTTCTTGGACCCCAGCTCCTAAGGGGAAAGAAAATGAAGGAAGAATGAGAGAAGGCATCAAAATGAAGGAGACTAATTCTCTCTCCTTTCTCCGCCTGGACAGAAACCCCAATGACGGGAAGCTGCTCTACTGGCCACGCTTCGACAAGGATGAGAAGTACCTGCGGCTGGATCTTACTACACGCGTAGGGGTGAAGCTCAGGGAGAAGAAGATGGCCTTTTGGAGTAGGCTGCACCAACCTCAAAGAAGTGAGAAGCAGAGGCCGTTCTGAGAGTGCCTACATAGGAGGGAGCTTGTCCCACATGGCTTTGGGAAGACTGGTCATGAACATATCAGAGGACAAGAGTCCTGCATGCGCCCATCTAGGGCTTGCCAGAGCTCCCTACTGCCTCCAGGTCAGAGCTGCAGCCTTAGCCTGTCCCACCCCCTCCAGCCTGACATCCCATGATGCCCCCTACCTCACTGTCTATCTCAGGCTAGGCCAGGCCCAGCTCCCCAGCCTCAGGAAGACTCCCCTTCTCTCGTCCAAATCTTCCTACCCTGCAAGAGCTACTTGCACCCCTTCTTACTGGAAAGTCCCTTCAGATGGCCACTGTCCATCATTGCACCCAGCTTGTCATTTACTGTCCATCCTGCTCAACCCTCAACCTTGTGCTTATTCACATTGGCCTTGAGGCCCTGGGCAGGGTTTTGTTTTGTTTTGTTTTGTTTTGTTTTTTTGGTGATAGTGAGCAAAGTTTTCATAACTTGGGTTCTTTTTCCCTGCCTACACTCATCCCTGCCCCCTCCCCCCCACCAACCAAAGTCCTCCCAAAGCCTGCACACAGGGATGTCTTCAATAAAGACATGTTGACTTGAGCTTGATTTCTCCGTCTGCAGAAGGTTTGGGTGGAGAGGTTAGTGTCTCCATTTGAGCCCTTGGAGGAGGGGTGGCTTGCTGGGTGCTCCCTACTGGAGCTGTGCCAGTATGCACCACTCAGTCAAAGGGCACTGCAGCAAAGATACCTGGGCTGCAAAACACTTGGCTTTTTTTTTTTTTCCCTTGTTTCAAGAACACTGCCATACCCTGTGCTCTGTTATCCATCAGCTTAGATCTCAGTGCTGCGTCCATTTTTTTTTCATTGTGCCAAGAACACTGCCAGTTCATCAAGACAGCCCTGCCCCGTGCTGTTATCCATCCTGGGCCTCAGTGCTGCCTCCAGACTCCTCACTCTCTGTCCTCTCTCCTGCAACTCAAACTGCATTTCCTGGCCTGTCCCAGTCTCACGGTTTTTTGTTTTTGTTTTTTTAAAGATTTTTAAATTTATTTATTTGAGAAGTAGAGTTACAGACCGAGAGACAGGTCTTCTATCCAGTGGTTCACTCCCCCAAGTGGTCGCAACAGCCAGAGCTGAGCCGATCTGAAGCCAGGAGCCAGGAGCTTCTTCTGGGGCTCCCACACAGGTGCAGGGGCCCAAGGACTTGGGCCATCCTCCACTTCTTTCCCAGGCCATAGCAGGGAGCTGGATCGAAAGAGAAGCAGCTGGGACAGGAACCAGTGCCCATATGTGATGCCGGTGCTGCAGGCGGAGGCTTTACTCGCTACGCCACAGCACTGGCCCACAGTTTTGGTTTTATTGCTTTGGTTTTTTGGTAGGGTTTTTGGTGGGAGAGTCAGCAGGAAGTTGGGATCAGAAGCACAGCCAGGACTTGAACCCAAGCACTCCAACATGGGATGTGGGCATCCCAAGAGCTGCACCAAAGGCCCACCCTTGTGTCTGGATTTATTTCACTTAGCACATTGTCTTCCAGCTTCATCCATGTCGTTGCCCACATCAGAACTGCACTGCTTTCTAAGGCTGAATGACTTCCCATCATATACATGTGCACATTTTGTGTATTCATCCGCTGATGGGCATTTGGGCTTCCACCTTCTGGCTGTTGTAAATAGTGCACAGATATGATCATTCGCATCCCATCAGTTTTATGTCCCAAGCCACAATTTTGATTTTGTCCTTTGTTCCTAAGAGTTCCTGAGTCCCTGGGACAAGTGGAAGCTTCATAGACCTGTGGGATGAGGGACACCCAATCCTCCATACCCCAGCCTCTGAGCTCCCAAAATAAAGTGATGGCTAGAGGAGGGGGAAAGGCCTTGCAAGTATATACTTATCCTCACAACAAACCTTGTGAGGATTATTATCCCAATTTTACAGATGAAAAAACAGGTGCAGAGACTTGCCCAAAGTCGTGAGCTGGTGGTGGCCGGCAGGGTGGGAGTTTGATGCAGGTCTATCTGACCCACCCTGCCACTAGCATCCAGACCTGGGCCAATCCCTGAGTGAGGTATGGCCACTCTACTCTCAAGGGAGGCACTGCCCATAGAAAAATCCCTGCCCATCTCTGCCCAGTTAAAGGGCAATAAATAGCCCCTCACCCATGGGAGCCTGGGTGAGGGCTAGGAGTTCAGCACTCCGGAAGGTGATCTTGGGGCAACCTGTGCTGTTGAGGTCCAGCTGTGCCTGATTCACCTGTCCTGGAGGTCCTGGATACTGCCACTACAGTCCCAGCCTGCTCCGGGCCTGCCCCTGGGGACCCCTCATTTCTCCCCTGACATAGATTGGCCAAACCCGACACAGGCTCCTCTGAACTCCTTTCAACCAGGCCTGAGTTTGGGGCTCCCATGTTCATCTCAGCATTGAACCCTCTCAGTGTACCCAGAACCCCCCAATACTCCACAAGCATCACCCTCCATATCTAATTGACCCATCCACTGACCCACCTGTTTCTTGGCTATGCCACCCACCCGTTTCTTGGCTGTGCCTCCCACCTGCCTGTGCTATCTTGGTAGTTAAGCCCAATCCCTCTGCCTCCTATAAAACCCCATCCACTGGGCTCCCCAATGCCTATTTCCACGGTCCTCACTGTGCCCTACAGGTGTCATGAATGACTTCTGTACCAGCCCCTCTCAGGCTCCCACACGCAGATCTATCAGCTTCTCCAAAGAGCTACCTGCCTGGACGCAAACCTCCCCCAAAGCAGAGGAAGCCCAGCGCGCAGGATCCGGGGCCGTCAGGGTCCGCCCGCTACAGCAGAGGTGAGACTCATGAAAGACTTTGGGGAACCCTGGGACCTGCCCTAGGAACTCGCGTAAGCAGAATTTTCGCGGGCAGCCTGGATTGCGGGCTGCCCCCACCCAACAGCCCCTGCCCCACTCCTATGGGATCCGCGCAGGAAGATGCCCCCTCTTCCTGTCAGCTCCTCCCCAGGCTGCAGTGCCAGAGAAAAGGCCAGGGACCGCTACCTACGCCCTGTCTCCACTTGGTGGCCGTGCTAGTGCAAAGCTGGCGTGGGCACAGCCCGCAACGCGACCCTGCAGCCCCGGCACTGAGCCAGGCTCCCGGCTCCAGAAGCGATGCCCCTTCCCCTCCCGCGAAGCACCCTCGCCTCCCATCCCCCGAAGCAGCAATTACAGGCCAAGGTGGCTGGGGAAGGGCCAATTAGTGCGGGAGACGCAGCCCTTCGGTAGGGCAGGGGCTGACCGCAGCCCCCGCAGCACCGCCGCCCCCAGCCGCCCTCCCGCCCGCCGCAGCCCTCCCTGCCCGGCAGACAGCGTCGGCTGCCTGGGAGCCCCCGGGGGACGCGCCGTCCGGCCGCCCGCCAACTGCGGTGATAGCTCCAGCGCCTGGCGCGGGGCCAGAGCCGGGCGGACGCAAGGGCGCCTGGAGCTGAACCCGCTGCCGCTGGGTGGTGGCGGCGGCGCGGGAGCTGGGGCCTCCTGCAGGGACTCCGGCGCCCCCACACGGCCTGCGCCCGCCGTCAATCACCTGGGCGCCGTGGAGCAGGGCTGCCCAGGCTCCGGCAGGCATCTAACGCGATCCAGGCAAGGGCTGGCTCTGCCCGAGACTTGATGCCTTCTCATGCTCTCATCACTTTTTCTGGGCCCTTGGAGCGGTTCCCTGTTAGTGGTAGCCATGGGAGGGCTGGGCTTTAGAACCCCACTGCTGTTGCTGAATGGTGTCCACTGGGCAAGGAGGTGGCAGCACACAGCCACGGGCTCTTACCACTGACCAGTGGATGTGTGTGGACTTCCTCCCCTGGTGCCCAGCTCTGCACAACCTGGCTCACCCACTTGTAAGCTCTGGAAGACCCCCAGAGGGTGGACCCTGCTTTTTTTTTTTTTTTTTTTTTTTTTTTTTTACAGAGTTAGACAGTGAGAGAGAGAGAGACAGAGAGAAAGGTCTTCCACCCATTGGTTCACCCCAAATGGCTGCTACAGCCAGAACTACGCTGATCCGAAGCCAGGAGCCAGGTGCTTCTTCCTGGTCTCCCATGCGGGTGCAGGGGCCCAAGGATTTGGGCCATCCTCCACTGCCATCCCAGGCCACAGCAGAGAGCTGGACTGGAAGAGGAGCAACCGGGACTAGAACCCAGCACCCATATGGGATGCCAGCACTGCAGGCGGAGGATTAACCAAGTGAGCCATGGCGCCGCCCTAGGCCCTGCTCTTAAAGAGCCTACAGGCTGCATGGACAGAGGCACCAGCGGTGTAACAGGAACTCGAGGCCATAAAAGCCCTGGGATTGAGGGAGGCCTTACCTGGGAGCAGTGCAGAGCCAGGAGCTTCTGATGGAAGGTTTCACCTTCCCCCAGCCAATTCCCCCTGCAGCTGAAGTTGGACACACTGGGGCCCTGGAGGGAGGGACAAGATGGGCCTATGCCCAGGACATGCCCTCTGTGGGCGAGGCTGAAGTTTCTAGAAGAAGCAGTGGGAGAGGGTTCAGTAGGAAGGTCTACACGCATTTCCCCATCAGCATTGGAGCTGCTGAGACTCCTGACCAGCCCTGGAGGCGGTGGTCTTGTCTGTTCCTCCTCCCTGCTCCTGCCCCTCTCAGGTCTGGCCTCGTGATAAAGTGCTGGAGGCCTACTCTGTGCTCTGCAAGCTCTCCCTGTTGGACCAGACTTTCTTTAGAGGAGAGGAGATCACTTCTCTAAAGAGTGAGAACTCCCTTTGCAACACCTGCCAAGGTCGGTAACTGTGGAAAGGGAGAGCCCATGACACTGAGCAATGAAGGGAGCTAGGGACAATGGCACCATGAATACTTCATGGGATAAGGTGCCAGTGCTCTGAGGAGTGAGGAAAGGGGTGGAGACAGATGAAAGAGACAATGGAACAATTGGCCAAGGACATCAGAGGGTAGAAGAAGGGGAAGCCAGTGGACACACACAGCCAGACAGGTGGAAGGACAGAGAGCCAGAGCAGTGCTCCAGGCTGGGAGGGGGCAACTGGAGCAGAGGGCTCAGCTGGGGCAATGGCCTGGAGGTAAGCATTGATTTGTTCGGTTCCAGCAGCTTGTAGCAGGGTGATCCATGTAGAAAGGTTAACAGAGGGGGCCAGTGCTGTGGTATAGCAGGTTGACGCCCTGGCCTGAGGCACCGGCATCCCATGTGGATACTGGTTTGAGTCCCGGCTGCTCCTCTTCTAATCCAGCTCTCTGCTGTGGCCTGGGAAAGCAGTGGAAGATGGCCCAGGTCCTTGGGCCCCTGCACCCACGTGGGAGACCCAGAGGAAACTCCTGGCTTCAGATCAGTGCAGCTCTGGCTGTTGCGGCCAACTGGGGAGTGGGCCATCAGGTGGAAGACCTCTTTCTTTTTTTCTCTCTGCCTCTCCTCTCTCTGTGTAACTCTGAGTTTTTTTTGACAGGCAGAGTGGACAGTGAGAGAGAGACAGAGAGAAAGGTCTTCCTTTTGCCATTGGTTCACCCTCCAATGGCCGCCGCGGTAGGCGCGCTGCGGCCGGCACACCGCGCTGATCCGATGGCAGGAGCCAGGTGCTTCTCCTGGTCTCCCATGGGGTGCAGGGCCCAAGCACTTGGGCCATCCTCCACTGCACTCCCTGGCCACAGCAGAGAGCTGGCCTGGAAGAGGGGCAACCGGGACAGGATCGGTGCCCCGACCGGGACTAGAACCCGGTGTGCTGGCGCCGCAAGGCGGAGGATTAGCCTAGTGAGCCGCGGCACCGGCAATAAATAAATAAATATTTAAAAAAAAAAAAAAAGGCTAATAGGAAGCAGGGCCCAGAACTAGGGCACCAGGTCTATAGCCTGGGAGAGAGCACAGACTGCCCTGAAACCCTGGGGAATTGCAGGAGAGGAATGTCCCTATCAGATTTCCTTCCAGAAGGATTTTTTTAAAAGCAGAATTAGAGGGAGAGAGAGAGGGAGAGGGAGAGGGATAGAGAGAGGAGAGAGAGAAAGAGAGAGAGAGAAATATCTTTTATGCACTGGTTCACTCCTCAAATAGCTGTAATGACCAGAGCGTGGGCCTGTCTGAAGCTAGGGACCAGGAGCTTCTTCTGGGTGCAAGGTCCCAAGCGCATGGGCCACCTTCTGCTGCTTTCCTAGGCACATCAGCAGGGAGCTGGATTGGAGGTGGGAGGAGCTGAAGCTTAAAGCAGCACCCATATGGGGTACTGGTGTCGCAGGCAGCGGCTCTACCTGTTACCCCACAGCACCAGCCCCACAGAAAGATCTTTGAAGTTACTTGGTACAGAGGAACTGGAGGAGGAGAGAGCTGAATCATGGAGACCAGGGCAGGATGGTACAGAACTGGATGGTGAGTCATTCATGGAATAGAGCAGGCAACACAGCAGGTGGCCAGGGCTTAGAAACAGAGGAGGGGAGGGGAGGGGAGGTGTGAGCTGAGGGAGGCTCTCAGACCTAGAACTGTTGTCTAGGTCAGGAAGTCAGCTCTGACCACGCCTCTCCCCCACTTGCAGCATGGTCCCTGGCCAAAGCTCTTTCACCCTGCCCAGCCCAGGAATTCACCTGATCCCTTCCCAGGCTAGGGGAACCTCAGGTCCTATCCACTGAGCACAGGAGAAGTCCCCAAGAGGGGGGTCAGTCAGAATATAGGCAGGGCCAGGCTGCTGAGGAAACCCTTTCACCCCCATTCCTCACCCTCACCCCAAGACAGCGCTCCCTGCCACTACCAGCCCTCTATAACAGCGATAACGATGCCACAGCCAACGTGGGGTCGGGTTTGGGTCATTTTGCCTGGGAAGCCACCTGGTACGGGAGGAGGGCCCGTACGAGCCCTGGAAGAACTGGGGCTGAGATCAGATGGCCCGCAGAGCGGAGGTCAGCAGGCCTCTTTTAGGTGGGATTCAAGGGCTGTGTGTTCCTTCCTGAGCCTATTCTGTGCATCCTCAGGCAGACGACTTGCTTCTCTGGGCCTGTTTCTCCTCTGTAGGATGGGAACAGTCCCTGGGGTAGGTCAGGACTCTGGCCTCAAACCCCCACCACCACCTCAGCTACTGGCAGAGGACTCCTGTCCACCCCCACCCCCCAACGCTTTCAGCCACAGGAGCTAGTAGAGGAGCAAGCTGGTGACCTCACCAAGCTGCTCTTGGAGGTCATTATGGATTTCCCCCTGCTGAGGAGCAAGGACTCTTTTGAGGGAGTGCCTGAATCAGGTGGAAGAAAAAGCCTTTCCGGAAATTAGCACCAGTGGCAGAAAAATCCATCAACAGCTGGCAGAGGCGCCCATGGCTGATTCATGTCTCGGCTTTTCTGGCCTAGAAGAAGGGCTGGTAGCCTCCAGAGCCTTCCCCAGACCCCTGCACGAAGTTCCTCAAACTCTGGCCCTGTGTTTAGGGCTTTCAGCACCTCGCATGGATCTACCAGCATGGATTTACCACTCCCAATTTGTGGGATTCTGCTCTGCTGGGCGTGGCTGCTGACGGGCTGGAGTCTTGGGTTTTAAAACATCCACCCCTCTGCTGAGTGCTCTCAGACATTCAGTTGGCTTCTTTGATTTCCTGGCAAAATCTTAACCCTTACTGGCCTCTAGGTGACCAATATACCCACAATACTCAGCAGATGTGGGTGGGGGGGACTCTAGACCCAGACAAGCACTGGTAGTGCAGGATCTAATATGAGACAGGGGGAAGCAGCCTGCATGTGGAGCTCGGTATTCTGGGTACCAGTACCCCACCCCACCCCTGTGCCCCGACAGAAAAGCTGTTGTAGCACACACCTCTGGGGGCACCACTTACATGGTTCACAGTCTGAGCAAGGCCCTGGATGTAACCTAAGCTCCATGCTCTGCCTCTCTGGGTTTGCTATCCACGTGTGCACACTTGCACTGCACACTTGGCCTAGAGAAGGCTCTGATTGGATGATGCCGTGGTCTCCACCCAACCTAGTGCATCTGCACTGGTCAGGCTTTGCAGCCCATTCTTCTACTCCAGCTATCCATGGCCAGATCATTTCTTGCTGGAAGAAACAGTATCCTTGGAAGAGGATGTAGCAGACCTCAGAGCCTCAAGGAGTCCCTGCTAGGGCCGTACCCTGGTTCTGGCACTGCCACTTTTCCTGGCTCAGCTACCAACAGAGTCAAACCACAGGAAGTTACGCTCTGTTGTAGGAAGGCATGAACTCCTCTGCCATGCTTTGCCAGGCTTCTTTTTTAGGCCCCTTCTAGACTGTGTGTGAACTCAAGTTCTCTCTCTCTCTCTTTTGTTTTTATTTTTAAAAAAGATTTCTTTTCTTTATTTGAAAGGGGGGGGGGGGGGGAGAGAGAGAGAGATCTGCTGACTTACTCCCCAAATGGCTACAGCAGTCAGGGCTGGGCCAGGCAGAAGCCAGGAGCCTAGAACTCCATTCAGATCTCCCACATGTGTGCAGGGACCCACGGACTGAGCCATCTTTTGCCACTTTCCCAGGTGAATCATCAAATAGCTAGATCAGAAGCAGAGCAAACAGGACTCTAACTGTTGCTATGATATGGGATTCCAGCATCACAGGAGGTAGTTTAACCTGCTGGGCCGTGACACTGGACCCTGAACTCAAATTTTTATTCAGTACTTCCCTTGACTAACAACATTTACAACTATGTTTGTGTGTATGTGTTTTAATTTGAAAAGCAGAGAAACAGTGAGAGAAAGAGAGACAGAGATCTCCCATCTGCTGGTTTATTCCCAAAAACCCAGTACAGGTCAAGCTGGACCAGGCTGAAGCCAGGAGCCTGAAACTCCATCTAGTTCTCCCATATGGATGCCAGGGACCCAAATACTTGAGCCATCCCTGCTGCTTCCTGGGGTGCACATTAGCAGAAAGCTAGAATCAGAAGCGCAGCCAAGACTCAAATGTAGGCATCTGACACGGCTACGGGTATCCCAAGTGATGTCTTCACCACTGCACCAAACACCTGCCTTTTACAACTGACTTTGTATCAAGTATGGAGCTGTACAAACCCTATGAGGTCAGAGCTACATGGGATTGGGATCTGAAATAGTGTGATGGCCATCATTCTTTGAGAGCTGATAACTTTGTATCTAGCAACAGCTTCTGTTTATCCCACAGGGAACTCTGGAGCTAATGGTCTATCAGCATTGCCCTACCAGACCCTTATACTCCTATTTAAAAAAAAATTTTTTTTGAGAGGCAGAGTTAGACAGTGAGAGAGAGAGAGACAGAGAGAAAGGTCTTCCTTCCGTTGGTTCACTCCCCAAATGGCCGCTATGGCCGGCGCACTGCGCTGATCTGAAGCCAGGAGCCAGGTGATTCCTCCTGGTCTCCTCTCTGCCTCTCCTCTAACTCTGACTTTCAAGTAAATAAATAAATCTAAGAAAGAAAGAGAGAGAGAGAGAGAGAGAGAGAGAAGGAAAGAAAGAAAAGGAAAGAAAGTTATAGAGAGGCAGAGGGAGAGAGAGGTCTTCCATCCACTAGTTCACTCCCCAGATGGCTGCAATAGCCGGAGCTGTGCCAATCTAAAGCCAGGAGCCAGGAGCTTCTTCCAGGTCTCCCACATGGGTGCAGGGGCCCAAGGGCTTGAGCCATCTACCACTGCTTTCCCAGGCCATAGTAGAGAGCTGGATCAGAAGTGGAGCAGCTAGGACTCAAACCAGCACCCATGGGGATGCCAGCACTGGAGAGGCTGAGAGCATTCTCAGCTGCTGCAGTAACAAGTCCTTCAGCGATGGACAGCTCTGCCTGCATCTCAGTCACCAGTGCTACCTAAGCTGCAAGGCATGCTGGAAGTTCCCCTTTGGTAAGAGGGAGCCAAATGAAGTCAGAATAAAGCAGAGCCAGTGAAGCTGGCAGGACCGTGAGATGCCTTTGATGTTGAGTCCAGTCTGCAGGACAGGCAGTGGTCATTCTGCCCAGCACAGTTGGGAACTGCTTCTCAGAGGTCTCTGAAACACGCTTAGTGAAGACTCAGGAAAGGGAAGAGAGGTAAGTTAGACAGAGGAAGTAAGCCAAGGCTGGAATAGACCAAAGCTGAACTTGTCCTCCATTCATCTTGCAGAAGAAAACTACAGTCATATACTATACAACACCATTCAGTTAGATTGTATCACCTAGTGACGTCACAGCAGTCAGCTTGTGTAAGTATACAGTATGATGTTCACACAATGAAATTGCCTGCCGATGCATTTCTCAGAATTTATCCCATTGTTAAACGATGCATCACTATATTGTCTGCTTTATTAACTGCCCTTCTTGTGTTCCTAGAGGGGAGACAGGCTGGCGAGGTAGCTGTGGGCTACTTCCTGCCTATTTGCAAGGTAATATTGCAACCCTGCCTACCTGGATGGTTTAGAGCTTGGAAAATCAGGGAAGAATCCAAGAACAGGGAAGAGTGTCAAGGTGCCATCAGTAGGGACACAAAAGGAGAGAAGGTAAAAGAGAATGTGTTTAGAGTCAGGAGTCGATGATCATGCAGAAGTGAGTGTTAAATTATTCAACCTCCTTTATTGATTGATTGATCTCTATCTGCAGGTCTTGGTTTATTCTTGGTCGGTATTTCCTGTGTCTGAGACACTGAGAAGAGAAATAGGAGGATGAAGAAACAGATTTTTAAGACTGGAGAAGAGAGCTGAGGCTGAGCCAAGGAGAATTTGGCAATATGTATCAGGAATCTTAGAATGCCCATCTCTTTTGACTTAGTGGTTCCCCTTCTGGAAATGGATACTAGAAACACTATGCAGAATCTTTAAGAAAAAGCTTTAAGTGCTGATGTTCACAGCAGCCTTTTTATAGCAGTGGATAACAGGAGACAACCTAAATGTCCAACAGTAGGTGATTGGCAGAGCACCATTGGAGCTACAAGATGCCATTAAGAACTTTAAATGATAACGTGAGAATAGATCTATGACATATAGTAGCATAAAAACTCTAATAGAGCAATCAGACTTGTACATACAGAATGTCATAATATATAGAAAAATGTGGATGGAACAAGGAAAAAGAAAATACACTAAAATGGCATTTGGCATAGCAATTAAGATGCTACATGAGAGCCAGTGTTGTGGTGTAGTGGGTAAAGCCCTCATCTGTGACACAGGCATTCCATATGGGTGCCAGTTCAAGTCCCAGCTGCTCCACTTCCGATCTAGCTCCCTACTAATGTGCCTAGGAAAGCAGCAATAGATGGACCAAGTGCCTGGGCCTCTGCACCCATGTGGGAGGCAAGGAGGAAGCTCAGGGCTCCTGGCTTTGTCCTGGCCCTGCCTGGGCAGTTGTGGGGCATTTGGAGAGTGAACCAGCAGATGGAAGACCTCTCTCACTCTCTCTCTCTCTCTCTCTCTCTCTCTCTCTCTCTTTCTCTCTAACTACCTTTCAAATAAATAAAAATAAATCTTTTTTTTTTAAAGATGTTGAATGGGATCCCCGTGTCCCATAACAGAGTACCTGGCTTTAAGTCATCCATTTCCAATTCCAGCTTCCTGCTTAGGCATACTCTGGGAGGCAGCAGGTGATGGCCCAAGTACTTGGGTTCCTGGCGACAACTTGGGAGATGTGGGTGGGGCTTCTGGCTCCTGGTTTGGGCCTGGTCCAGCCCAGGCTGCTGCAACCATCTGGATAGTGAACCAGTGGATGCAAGATCACTCTCTCCCTCTGCCTTTTGAATAAATAAAAATAAATTAAAAGTCTCACAAATATATTAGCAATGATTATTTTGAGATGGTGGGAATCCTTTATCTTTCCCTATATTTCATAAATTTTCTACAAAAATGATATGCAAGATTTAAATAATTTTTAAAACTCTTAAGTGGAGTTGGGGAGGAGGGACCCTCATATGAAGGTTGCACAGATCAGGATAAACACAAATCACTAAGGACCCAAATCCTCCAAGACCCAGTGTGTGGTTGTGTCCCAGGTAGGCTGACCATGGACTTGGCCCAGAACACGGAGTTAAATGTAGAATAAGTGATGCTGTGGCTGATGATAATCAGCAGCCCTCTGACTCACATAAAAAAAAAAAAAAAGAAGTATGAATTTTCCCAGCAGAGAAAGGGGAGGAAGTCACGTCAGAGGCATGTGAGAAATGCACACAGGAACCTTGGGGAGAAATGATGGAGATGAATTGGAAAGGAAAGTAACGGTTGTCAGGGGGTCATGGGTGCTAGGCTGATGGCCTTTGTATCTGCCACAGGCAAATGGGAGGCTTGGGGGAGGGGTCTTCAGCCTGGGGTGGCGTCGGGGGATCTGCAGCTGTCATTCCCTAGGCCCCAGTCCAGTCTAGTTCACATCATTCATCAGAAACCAGGCGAGGCGGGGTAAGGAGGGGGTGCAGTCCAGAGCAGCCTCTGGACAGTCAGCCAGGCCTCCTGACCCCAGTCTGGGCCCCTTCCCACCACGCCAGGCTCCATCCCCATTCCTGGGCACCCCCACCCCCACCCTTCCCCCCATGACAAAGAGGCTCCTTTGGAGCCTGGGCAAGATTTGCAAACGTCAAACTTGTAATTACAAGGATGAAATCATCTGGTTCTTTTTAAGCAAGCGGGTTTATTGATCCCAACACTGAAGAAATGCTATTCTGAGGAAACTCGCTCCTCTCTGCTTTCTTTTCCCTATGGCCTGGCTGAGCTGGTGAGAGCAGCGGGTGGCAGGGAAGCCTGTGAGGGGGGAGGAGTGCCTGGAAGGGAGGGAAAATACTTTAGCATCTAGTTTTATGGTAAATGAGTTATTATCTCAAAAAGAAAAAAGAAATCTTTAGGGCTCAAGAAATTGCCATGAGCAGAGAGATGACACCTTCCCCTGGATTTAGGCCCATCTCCTTCCTAAAACCAGGAGCTGAGTGGAGTCAGGGCTTTCGGCACAGTGCCAGCCACTAATTTCCTCCTCTCCCACTCCCCTCAAGTCTCATCTGTGGCCCCAGATCCTATTTCAGCTTTGAGATGGTACAATATTCCCTCAGTAATTGAAGGGAAACCATTTCCTTAGGGGAAAAAAAAATGACTAGAGGCTCAGAGGCCTGGGGGGAATCCCACTCCATCCACGGACACCAGACCTGGATCCAGCCATCCTTTCTGCTGGAAGCAGGGAGGCGGGACATCTAGGCCTTGCTCTTCCAAGTCAAAGAGGGGCAAACAGCTGGGCTCAGGGGCAATAGCCATGTGCTCCCACATGGCACACAGTAGAACTCCTTCATGTAACCTGTTGGGAGCTGTCTGGAACATGGTGGGGCACTCCAGGAGAGAAGACCCCAGCCACAGCTCTCACGAGGCCACAGCTCAGTCATCAGCAAGACAGGCAGGACTTCTGGCTTCTCAGCTCGTTGAGACCTGAGACTAGAACAGTTGAGACCACAACCTTGAGGTTACTCAGCCCCTCTGAGCCTCTGTTTCCTCATCTGTAGGGGAGGGCTGATTATAAACCTGCAGGATTGTGGTGAGACGTGAACTAAGATGCTATGCTCAGTGCTTAGCCGTCTTGTTATCACTAATAGGCCATGGTCTTGTCCCTGTCCTACGCTCACTTTCTTACCTTTTTGAATCTCTATTTTTCCCTGATCTATCAGATGGGGACTTAGAAGTTGGTTGAGTGAATTAACCGAGCTACGGGGCATGAAAGCCCTGAGCTCAGAGTTTCACAGTTGGGCTCCCCTGCTCAGCATCACTGTGCCTTCTTCCCCCTCCCACTCGAGACCAGTCTGCAGGACCTACAGGCTCAGCTGCCACCCAGGAAGGGGGGGAGTTGCTCAGAGGAGGTCCGGGACAGGCCGAATCCTTGGGAAAGGGAGGTTCCAGGTTGTGGGACTATTCAGGATTCAGGGAGGTTTCGGGGCGGTGGGGAGAAAGCGTTTGTAGGCAGTGAAGAGACACCAGGCTTCCAGCTGTGGGCCTTAGTAAAGCTGGATCATGGCAAATCTCTGTATAGTGGTGGAATCTGGACCAGCCTATATCCAACCAGACAACTGCCAATGATGTTTGGAATATGGACCTAAACCTAACTGACATGGATGAAAAATTTCTTTATACATTTCCTTGCATCCCATTTTAAAAATAAGTGAAAAAATTCAAACAGCAACAGCAAAATGGCATGCAGAGGTCAGCCGAGGAGACCTCCTTCAGCCTGTGGTTGGCTTCCCGGCTGTCCTGGTCAGTTGGATGCCAGACAACGCTGAGTGTGGGTTACCCTGTGGCCTGTGGGTCTGCTTGGCAGGCTTTGCGATCCCTCTCTCTCGGGACATAGTTTTCCACCACCATGTGGCTGACCACTGGAGCACCCCGGCCTGCTCTGCGTTTCTACCCCTCCAGGTCCAGTTCTCGACTCTGAACTTTTCCTTACCAAAGCGCATGGTGTCTGTCTTGCCATCTAAGCTGTGCTAGAGATATTTTGACTTTCATTTATCTACACTTCCCAAGGCAGGAACAGTTATCCCTAGAGATCAGCTGCAGGTCTGTGAGCCCTACCTGGACACATTGTGGAGTAAGAGTGCTCCCCCGGGGTTATTTTGTAAGAGATAGAAATGAAAAGATACATTCAAGTGTCTAAACAGAATGTGGTGCTACTAAACCATATCATATGGGATACTCTTGGAATATGTGTTGTACTTTTTTCCTATCCTAAGGGCCAGCAACAGACGTTCCAGCAGGAAACTCTGTTCTCTTGACCAGGGATCTTCAAACAGCTCTTGTCTGACCAGGAGCAAAGTCATTATCTTTCTCTCATCGAGACAATGGCCGTATTGTCCTAGTGTCCAGAGGTCTCCTTAGCTGGATGAGAAAACTTGAGGGAGAGGCAGCAGATGCCTGAAGGTTTCTACTTCCTTGACTGACTTAATTCTGCCTTTGTATCTTGGGGTAGAAGCTCCCTCATTTACCTCCTGCATAAATTGCAATTATTTAAGGCTGGTTTTGTCTGCACTTTGCCTATGTTGATATGGAGTTTTCCCACCAGTTTGATCAGAAATTTTATGTAGCAAAATTAAATTGGCATCCTTTGCAGATGTAGCTGCTATAGTGGTCCCACAGTCTATTCTCATTCACTTCCTCCTTTTGGAGAAACTGCTCTTCCAACCATCAGACTCCATCTAAGGATGCTACTCATAGGCTCCTACTGCCTGGTGTGAGGGCATATGACATAAGTTGACCAATCCTATCACCATATCTCCCTAGACATAGTGATCTGGCAGACAGAATTCTATGACCTGGAATAGCCTTTCCTAGTAATTTTAAGACTTGAGGGGTGAGCATTGTGGCACACTGGGTTAGACTGCCAACTGCACTGCCAGCATCCCATATGAGCACAGCTTTGAGTCCCAGCTGCTCCACTTCCAATCCAGGTCCTTGCTAATGAGAAGGTGGACCAAATGCTGGGGTCCCTTCCACCCAGGTAGAAAAACCCAGATGGAATTCCTGGCTCCTGACTTCAGCCTGGCCCGGTCCCGGCCATTTGGGGAGTGAACCAAATCCCTCTCCCCCCTCATCTGTCTGTAAATCTGCCTTGCAAAGAAATAAATTTTTTAAAGTAAAGATTTGAAGATGGAAGAGTGTCTGCTCCTGTCTTTTGCCAGGAAATGAATGCAATTCAAGCGAGCCTGAGAGAATTAAGCAGTGAGAAGAAATGGAGAAATGAAAGAGAGTACAAACCAGATGTGTTTATCTGCCCCTCTAATTTGTTTACTTAAAATAAAGCACACCCCTTTTAAGTTTTCAGTCTGTAAGAACTGGGTTTCTGTCATTTTCAACTGAAGGAGACCTGAAGGGGAAGATTCTGAGTTGGGGCCCGCATCACGGTACAGCGGGTAAAGCCGCTGCCTGCGACACCAGCGTCCCACATGAACAGTTCCAGCCCCAGCTGCTCCACTTCAGATCCAGCTTCCTGCTGATGCACCTGGAAAAGCAGCAGAGGATGGCCCGAGTGCCTGGATGGAGTTCCAGGCCCTGGCTTCAGGTTGGCCCAGCCCAAGGCATTGTGGAAATTTTGGGTGGAAATTTTTGGGTAAATTCCAGCAAGATGGAAGATCCCTCTCTCTGTCATGCTGCCCTTCAAATAAACAACTAAATCTTTTTTTTTTTTTTTTTGACAGGCAGAGTGGGCAGTGAGAGAGAGACAGAGGAGACAGAGAGAAAGGTCTTCCTTTTCCATTGGTTCACCCCCCAAATGGCCGCTGCGGCCGGCGCGCTGCACTGATCCGAAGCCAGGAGCCAGGTGCTTCCTCCTGGTCTCCCATGCGGGTGCAGGGCCCAAGCACTTGGGTCATCCTCCACTGCACTCCCGGGTCACAGCAGAGAGCTGGCCTGGAAGAGGAGCAACCGGGACAGAATCTGGCACCCCGACCGGGACTAGAACCCGGGGTACCGGCGCCACAAGGTGGAGGATTAGCTTATGGAGCCGCGGCGCCGGCCAACAACTAAATCTTAAAGCTATAGTTGGTAACAGTAATGCCTACACCCTTCGTGTTTGTGCACACAGGCTAGGTGTGGGACTGGGGAACAGGCCCTAGAATGGAGCTGATTCTGTGTTTGCTACTCAGAAACAGTGTGCCTGTCCTAGCCACCTCCCTACAAGTTTGAAGTTGCCTAAATCTCCCCCCTCCCCAACCTTAGGCAATCATTCTTTGGATGACCAACCATTCTGGTTTGCAGGGGAGTGAATGGCTTCCCAGGATGGCAGACTTTCACTGCTAAAACCAAAACAGTCTCTGGTAAACCAAGACAGCTAGTCATCCGTGCTCAGTCCCACCATCTGTAAAAACGAGATTTGACTGGACAGGGATGGAAAATTCTGCCAAATCCTGCATTCAAGCAGACATTACCAGCTGATCTTAGCACTGATCGCTGGGTTTAGGTGGATCCTCACAGTATGTCTTTGTCATCCGGGAACTACGTTCTTGACAAGCTGGAGTTTCAAGAATGAAAGGACCAACTCTGAGTCAAGCTCTGCCATAAACCTCATGTGGAACTTTTCTCCAGTTTGGATACATAACTTCCTAGAATTTATGGATCTTATTTTTTAGGACTTGAGTGTACATTTGGGTAAATATGAGGACTGGCAATGAGTTATAATTATCACCCAGCTTATCTTAAGAAACTTAAACTGAGCATCCATTACATGCTAGACCCAAACAAAGGCTCTCACACTAACACTGCGAACTAATTCGTGTCTGCATTTTGGAAGTAAGGGAACTGAGGCTTAGCTGGCCAGTTTGGAAGGCAAGGAGCAGGCGGGGGAGACGGAATGGGATCATCTTACTCCAACCGCCACGACCTTTCCACAATGATTCAGTTGGTTTCTTTGGTTTGTTCTCCCCTTTGGCCTTCAAGGTACACAACCTAAACCCCTCGCCATCGGTCCGGGGACACAAAGTCCCCAAGGACTTGGGTTTCTTCGGATTCAGTAGACAGTCTAGGGTTACTCTCCGCGGCGGGTGAGCCCAGAAGTTCCAGATGGCTGAGGAAAGGGCGGACCAAAAGGCCGGCTAAGGCCGCACCCGGGAGGGCCATGCAGACCCCCACAGGGCAGTTCCACGCTGAGCGGCCAGCGGACACCCAGGTGGAACAGCGCGGCGCTGCGGGAGGGACCTGGGCTAGCCGCAGCCCATCCACCCCGCAGGCTGGCGGGCGGCGCATGCGCGGCGTGGGCCGCGGAGTTGTGAATGGTGCGTCTTGTTTGCTGGAGTTTGAGGCGGGCGGGCGCGCGAGGAGGAGGGGTGGGGCCGGCGGGGGCGGGGCGGGCAGCCGAGAGAGCGAGGTGGGCGGCGAGAGGAAGTGGCGGCGGCGGCGGCCGGGGGCGGCGAGAGCTGGGTCTGCGCGGGCGGTAGGCAACGGCTGAGGCGGCGGCGGCGGCGGCGGCGTGGGCTGGGCTCCAGCGGGCGGCGGCACCCAGACTCCCCGGAGCGGGAGCCCACGCGGGCGGGCGCCTGAAACAAAGAGAAGCGGGAGTCCGGGCGCCGCGGGTGGGCGGTCAGTCGGTCCGCGCGCGCAGCCGGCCAGCGGGTGTCCGCGCAAGCCCCGAGCCCGGCCGGCCGGCACGGCCTCAGGGCGGGAAGATGCCGCGCGTCGTGCCCGACCAGCGAAGCAAGTTCGAGAACGAGGAGTTCTTCAGGAAGCTAAGCCGCGAATGTGAGGTGAGGAGGGAGGGCTGGCGGGGGCGCGCGCCGCGGAGGCCTCGGCGCGCCCCGAGTGGGCCCGGGCGGAGAAAAGTTTGGGCGGCGCGGGCCGGCGCGCCCGCGGACGGGCAATCTCGCCGGGCGGCCGCCTGCCCGCAGACTGTGCTTGGCCTTATCGGCGCCGCGCGGGGCGGGCGGGCTCCGCGGATTTGGCTTCTGATTTCGGGCCGCCTCTCTGCCTTGCAGATCAAGTACACGGGCTTCAGGGACCGGCCGCACGAGGAGCGCCAGGCGCGCTTCCAGAACGCCTGCCGCGACGGCCGCTCGGAGATCGTAAGTCGGCGGGGCCGGGGCGCGCGCGGGGCACTTGTTGCGCGGGGGGCCCGCGCGGCCCGGCCGGGTTCCGGACGGCGCCGCGGCCGCCGCGGCTCCCGGAACTGAGCGGGCGCCGTCTCACTTCCTACTCGGGATTCAAAATGCGAAAGCAGAGGCTGGCGGGCCGGGGCTCGCGGCGGACGGCGGCCCCGTGGCCCGCACGGAGCCGGGGCGAGGAGGCGGAGCGGGCCGGGGGCGCGGGGCTTCCTGCCCGGCGGCGGCGCGTGTCTTAGCGGCGGGGTTTGTCGCCGAGGTGAGGCTGCCTCCCTGGCAGTGCCGCCGAGGAGAAATCTGTTCCCGTGGGAGCTATTGTTCTGTTAGACTGGGAGCTTGGGGGGACCCTCAGGGGCCTGCCGGTTTTGCTCTCGGGAGAGCGAGAAGCCCTCCCGTCCCCGTGGGTGCCGCAGTTCCTAAGGAAGTGAGTGGGTCGCCGTGCGGAACCCCCAGGTGGTAGATTAGGTGCCTCGCCTCCATCAGACCTTGAGTAGAAAAAAATAAAAATCCAAGTGTCCTACTTCCCGTCATCGCTTTTCTGTTGGTCCTTTCGGAGGGGCTGATTGAGGAAACGGTAGAAAGAAACTGAAGGAAAAAAAAAGGTGCATTTTTTTTTTTAGAAAGTTGAAGCTCTGGAGAGTGGAGTCCGGTGGACCCGAAGCCGCAGTGCAGTTGGACTTGAGTTAATAGGATGACACACTAGGAAATTTACTCCCGCCCCCTTGGGTAATCTAGTTGCTTATTTTTATTGAGGTGTAATTCGCCTGCCATAAAATCTTTCTTTTTTACCACCAAAGTCAAATGTATTTTTAAAGAATATTTTGATATTTGGAGGTGTTTCAGAATTATGTTCGGATGGAAGTTATTCGGTTAAATTTATCCGAGCTCTAGAATATTTGGTTGGTACTGCATGTTATGAAAGCAAATCTCCAGCTTTTAGCTCAATTCCAAGTTTCCTTGAGGAGCTCTGGTATTTATATACTTAAAATGTGTGACAAATACTGGAATGGCAGAAAAAAGAAATCATTTGTTAGTTGATCCAGTGACTGCTATTCATTCTATGCCTGGGTTTCTTTTTTGGAAAAGGTGGATTTATCAGTTTATCAATCAGCCCCAAGGATTTGCTGCAGGTAACTGATAGAAGTGTCAAGGATGAGAGACTAAGTACCGCTACTGTTTTTTAAAACTGAGAGGTTTTTTTGAAACTTAGTAAAGCATAGCTACTAGAGTGTTTTCTGTCATATCACACTTGGCTGCATGTAATTATGAATTGGGGCTTTAATTCCTCCCGTTGTATATGTGGATTGCCGTATTATGTATATTGCTGTAATCTGTACCAGTGTTAAAGGTCACTTGTGTTTGTCATAAATTCCCTTTCAGGGTGAATTAGACATTTCCCAAATACCTAATCTCATAAATTTTAATATGTTTTTAGTTTCCTATGAGCACTAACAGTGAAAGCGATACATTTGAATTCTTCATATGATTTGCGTATGCTTCCTTTTATTGAATAATATAGCTATTTGTGTTTGGGGAGGAATTTCACATTTTTCTCTCTAGTTTTTTCTCTTTAATTCAGTGTTACCCCCACTTAAATTACAGGATCCTCAGCTTGTAGAAGGTGGAAACCACGTTAACTATGCCTATACCTTTCTAGGAATAGGTGCTTTGCCCTATAGGTACTTGATTATTTGAATTTAGAGATTATTTAATGTAGTGACTGAAATTTATCTTATGACTTTTAAATGCTTTGGTTTCTACCTATTTAGTTGTGGGAAAGACAATATTTTGCCTCTATTTTGACGGCAGCCATAAATGGTAAGAATTATACATAGTTCTCAAAACTATTCCTAACTTCTGTGGCCCCAGTAGCCCTTCCATCCTCTTTTTATTTTGAACATCTCTTTAACAGGCATATGTCAGTGAGATTAATGAGAACATTATTTCTCATTTGGTTGTGGGAGGGTTTTAGAGCTGCAGTGGTCACCTCTCCTATAAAACGCAAATTCGTTATCCTAACATGAGACAAAATGATTATGAATGGCAGGTAGAATCTGTTTGGTCAAATCTGGTATCTTTGTCTTAGGAATTCTTGTCATGGTAAGAGTGTAGATGTGTCTTCAATACTAAATAGTGACTCCAGTGTGAGATTTGAAAACTAATATGTGAGTATGTTTTTTATCCTGAATATTGGGTGGTAAAAAGAATTAGCTTCGCAAAGTGTGCCATTTTATAATTTATGAAACGTACAAAATATATTCAGGACAACCTGGAAATCTTACATATAGTTATAATATCAATGTAGCAGTTTTGTTGTAGAAAAGAAATTTTCCCAACTCTTACATGTGTAGGTATTGCTTTAAAAAAAAGTTGTACAGTCAAGTAAATTTGGGAAATGCTTTTCTAGAATGCTCTGTTTTTATCACTTCTGTCTCAGAGAGGGATCTTGATGAGATAATGGGCATAAAGTGATGAAGCAGGAAATCTCTTCTGAGGTTGGTGTTCAAACAGGAGGTGAGGTAATAGGATCTGCAGAGTGTCTTAGCCCAGAGCTGACGGGGGCACATGGAGGTGGAAACATCTGCTACTAGGTGAATGCCAGGCTGAGGAGCCACGCCTCTGTCGACACCGGGTTCATTCCTGGGCTGGATCGCCTATCTGCCACCACCAAGGAAAGGGTATCCCAGTTGATGAGGGAAATGCCGTAGGAGGAATCTCGAGGGTTAGCAGTAAGGTTGACAAATGTACCTATAGTACCAATAATAGAAATAGGAAGTTTTAAGTTTTACCTCTAAAGAGTACGCTGTTAACCATCAGGGGAACTAGTGGACAGCTGAATCAGCGGATGGCTTTACACACTTTGCCCAAAGTATGAACCCCTTGCTTTTAGGTGAAGACTGCTTAGAAACAAAATTATGGTAACTTAATTAGTAACATACCAAACAAAAACTTTCTCTAGTTTCAGAAAAGAAGAGTTTAGATGATGGAAAGTATATTTTTCCAAGAATGCTTTTAACTTCTTTCTGTTTTTCCTTTGGGAAGATGAGTAATGTTATTTTTTTTTTCCACTTAGAGGAATACGGAGTTAAATTGCTCAGGGGCTACATAGAATGACACTTTATTGAAATGGTTTTAGATTGTTCTGTCTGTTGAGCTGAACCATCAGAATCTTACAAGTATCAGATAGTCTTCTCTATGTTGTAGTCAGATCCAGTTCTCTTAAAGTAAAATTTTAAAACATGCATTTTTTTTAAATCATGGAAGGTTTTAGAGAGAAGTGCTGTCACATCACTTGCTAATGTGTGGTTTATCATGGGAGATACAATCCCGATTGTCTTTTTTTTTTTAAAAGCATGGGCTTTAAAGCCTAAACCTAAAAATGCACTTTTGCATTGCATTTTTTTCTTATGTACCACATGCTGTATAGTGATTCTTTGAGCAAGGGAAAGCAAGAAAAATTAAATGTCTCATTTATAAAACATTAAGTCGTGATACATATTAACAATTGAAAATCGTTAGATCTTCAGTGACTTTCATATTTAAAAATGTATATTTTTAGGGGCCGTTGTGGCAAAGCAGGTTGAGCCATAGGGGCATCCCATATGGGCGCGGTTCTAGACCTGGCTGCTCCACTTCTATCCAGCTCCCTGCAATGCTCCTGGGAAAGCAGTAGAGGTTGGCCCAAGTGCTTGGGCCCCTGCACTCACATGGGAGACCTGGAAGAAACTCCTGGCTCCTGGCTTCAGCCTGCCCCAGGCCAGGCCATTGTGGTCATTTTGGGAGTGAACCAGCAGATAAAAGATCTCTGTCTCTCCTCCTCTCTCTGTAACTCTGCCTTTCTAATAAATAAAAAATAAGTCTTTAAAAAAAGTAAGTTTTTAAATGCAAGGATAGTAGTTTCTGGCTAGACATTAGCAATGTGAGATCCTAACGTCAGCAAAAAACGACCTGAAAGAAAGTATTGATTCTATGTCTGATTTTATATTTAAGCAGCCAATGGCGAATGTCCTCAAAATGGAATCAGATGTTTGTAACTTAATACTTAAGAAAAATGATGAGTGCATGTTTTTTTACTTTTAAGTATTCTCAGTGCTGCCTGGCTTAAGACATAAACTGATGTAAAAATAAATGACTGCCTGCATAATTTATGTAATGTCCTGCTCCTGATCCTGTTTGTATTGATTTTTCTAAAAGGCTTTTGTGGCCACAGGAACCAATCTGTCTCTCCAGTTTTTTCCGGCCAGCTGGCAGGGAGAACAGCGACAAACACCTAGCCGGGAGTATGTCGACTTAGAAAGAGAAGCAGGCAAGGTAGGAAACGTTTCTTTGCAATTGAAAATGCTGTGGATTGTTTTATTGGAGATTATCCAGTGATTTCCAGTTTAATAAAGAGATCACAGGTCTGAATACAGAGATACATGATCAGATTTGTTTTCATTCCATGTTGTAAGGATGTAATACAGTTTTTAAAAATCAGTTAAACTTTTATATGACTTATTAATTTAATGTGTGTAATATTTGTCATACAAAATTCTAATCCTTAACATGTGCTTTTCTACATTTAATATTCAATACTTAATTCTTTTAAGAATGGTGACAGGAAATTTTTTGTGTTTACTAAAATATATGTCATTATACTTCTATAAAAAAAGGAAATTAAGAGAAAAATAGGAAATGGCTCTGTAGGCTTAACAATTAATAGTATTTAGAAATAGCCATGGGTAATTTTCTAATTCTGTTAATAAAGCAAATTTAATTTTGAGAAAATGTGAAAACTTTAATTTGGAAAATTTTTTTGTTCTGAGCAAAAGTTTCTGCAAAAACAAAAAGATGCTTTACAAACTTTGTTGGCAGGTTTAGGTTAAATGTAAGAAAAGTATCGATGAAATGTTTAAGCCATATTAAAATCTAAGTTAAATGTATCATTATTTTGGTGGAACTTTAATGAACAGTATATTTGATCAGTTGATCCTTAATCAAGAAGTCAAGGAGTTGGCTTCTTGAAATAAAATTTTTAATGAAAAAAAAATTGTTTTGGATCCAATTTTATATTCAGTATTTCTCTATTTCCTTGGTTGGTTTCCATACTTCTTTCTCTCAGCTTCCTAAATTTTCTGAATGTTGTCATGAATAGCCTATAACCTATTACTTTATTCGCAAAACATAAGAAATGTCTAAATATTTCTTTGAAAAAAATAGATTTTTGTATTAGTAAAAGAATTTCTAATGATCTATATAAATTTATAAAAAGAATTTTTTAAAAAATGAAATTAGGCTTTTTTTTATAGGTAATGAACTAATCTTTGGATTGGGAGAGGGGAAATAGATTACATGTTTTTAAAAAATGACTAATAAGTAATTTGCTTTCCATGTATTAGCTTGTTTGCTTGGAAAATTAAAGCAAGTGTTCTAGATTTTACTATTTGGTAATTCTTATATAAAATAATTTGAGAAATCATTGTAGAATTGCTGTTTTTTGTCTCTGGTGCATATATGTATAACTAAATGAAGAAATTTTCCTTGTTTAAGCACTTTCTTAAAGTTTGTTTAATGTGGTAGCTCAGATACTAAACACATAAGCCAAAAACTTTTGTTTTCCCCTCAATTTTAAGACTTTATGATTGACATTTCAATGTTACTGAAGTCTTCTAGTATTTAATAACTAATAAAGGTCTTGTTAACCCTGTTAGAAGCTAGGGTTCATTAGTTTGACGACTACATTATTCCTGGACATAAACCATTGAGATGTTTTTGATTATGCTAGTATGACCAACAGTAATGAAAATGTTAGATGGCTTTACGCTCATATTTTCAGATCTCAGAAAAAATGATAAAAGTTTGTTTTGTTAATATTGATTTTGAAAGTTTTTTTTTTTTTCTGTAAAGGGACAAGTATTTTTAGTTTTGCAGGCCTAAGCCTTCTGTTGCAGTTGCTGAACTCTGCTGTGTAGTGTGAAAGGAGCTGTGGACAGTATGTAAACAAATGAAGGTGGCTGTGTTCCAAGAATGGTGACACTGATAGAAAGCACTATCTTTTCCTTAGATGTAAATTTTAATTATTCATGTATAGATCATATATTTCTCAAATATAATTTTGCCAATACCTGTGATGTATCAGGATAAAGAAGGGGAAAAAAGGATATTAAGGCAAAAAACTCCTGGAATATTTCTACATTACACTGGGATAACTGGCATAAAGTACTCCACTGAATTTAGAGAAAAGCTGGTACCCTGTGTTTTCTTACCCATGGGGTTCAGACCATGGGGTCTCATTTCTCTTTCTTTTTTATGTTCTCTTTCTTAACAGCCGTTAGAGTTTTGTTCCATCGCCACAGGACTAGGACTAGAAAAAAAAAGAAAATTGAAGGAGCTTCTCCAAATGTTACTTAACTCTGCTTATACTGGATTCCAAGTCAGTGTCATCTTCAGTATTCTCTCAGTCTAGTTACTTGCTGAAGCAGCTTCATTCTCTTCCTATTCATACCCAACTTTGAGAAAATTGTAGAAGTTAAGATTTTGGAATTAGGCGTAATTGAGTGAAGTCCTTCATTTGTTACTCTGTAATTTTGAGCGAGTTGTTTAATCATTAAGGTCCTCAGTTGTAAAATAAAGTTAATGCATACTTCTCAGGATTTACCCTAGTGGTTAACTGAAATACTGCATGTAAAGTGCTTAGCCCAGTACTGAGAGTTATTCAAAGATTCATTCATCCAGAAAGTCTTATTAAACATCTATTATTGTGTACTGAGCATTGTCCTAAGCACTTGAGAGAATCTGTGAACAAAACAAAGGTCCTGCCTTGCAGATTGTTTTATGGAGGGAAGGATTTTTCTAAAAGGCAATACAGGTAATAAGTTATACAGTATGTTACAGAACGATAATAGCTATGAAAAAAAGGGAAACTAGAGTAAAATAGAGGGTGGTCAATGGGCAGGAATGTTTGCGATTTTTCAATAGGCTGGTCTGGGCAGAGAATGTCTCAGCAGAGACTTTAAGGAGGTTAGGGAATGACACAAAGGAACAGCCAGTGTAAGGGCCCCCTGGTGGGAGCATGCACCTTGTGTTTGGTGAACAGCAAGCAGGGCAGTTTGGCTGCGTAGACTGGAAAGGAGGAGGTAGTTGATGAGATCATGGGGTAAGTGGGGACTACTTTATGTGACCAGGGTAAGCCATTGGAATGACATGGACTTTTATTCTGAATAAAATGGGAGGCGGTTTCAGATTTTGGGTAGATGAATGATCTGCATTAGGTTTGGACAGGATCACTAAGTAACCGTAAGAGCAAGGGTGAACCAGAGAGACCCAGTTTGGCTATTGCAGTAAGCTTGGTGAGAGACTAGGATGATAGCTGTAGAGTAAGTAGTTATTAAGTCTGGTGGATGTATTTTGAGATAGAGGCAATCAGATTTGCTTATGGAATGGATGTGGTGAGTGAGAGAGGAGTTCAGAGTGACTCCAGCTTTTTGGCTAGAGCAACTGGGAATATGGGGTTGCCATCGCCTGAAAGGCAAAAGACTGTGGACAGACAGAGCAAAGAGAGGATTAGGACAATTTAGGGCATGTCAGTTCATAGTAGTAGTTTGTTACTGCAGCTTCTGCTTCATCACCAGTAACCCTTAGCTCCTTAAGGAATGACATTTTTTTTTTTTTGTATGTAACCCTTCATCTGTTTATCTCAACAGTTCCATGGCAATTGAAGTATAATTTATGTAGAATAGCATCCACTCACTTTAATTGTTTAAGTGGAATTTTAACAATTCAAGATAATATTTCAATCATCCCCCAGAAGTTCCTGTATGCCCCTTTATAGGAATCTGGAGTGGTTTGGAGGTTGGCTCAGGGTCTCATGAGGTTGCGGTGAGCTGTTGGCCAACGCTGTGCAGTCTCTGCAGACTCGGCTAGAGCGGAAGGAGTCACTTCTGAGCTCACTCAGTGCCGTGAGTGACTGCTAGGCAGCTTCAGTCCCTAGTTACGTGTGCTCTTACAGGGAGAAGAAGAATGAAGTCACCATGTTTTTTATAACCTGCTCTCCAAGTCACTTGTTTCTTAACATGCTGTCCATGAAAAGCTAGTCACTAAGTCTAGCCACACTCAATGGGAGGGACTTGAAACATGGATTTGAATTCGGGGAGCCTGGGATAGATGGGGCCTTCTTGGAGGTAAGCTGTAATAATGTTCACTTAAATTGAGTGAATTTGGAAAAACTTAGAATGCTTATAGAGGGGGAACAAAAAAAAACTATTTGAGATGTAATTTTGTGTGATTTAATAAAATGGATTCATAAAAGTCAATCCTTTTACTAATTCTTTTGCTTATGTGGTTGTAGGAATATTTTAAAACCAAGGGGCTTCATAAGGAAGGTTTATTAATGGATAGTTGACTGTAAATAGGTACTACTTTATAAGATTAGGTCAGAATATATATATTTTTAAGATTTTTTGTTTATTAGAAAGGCAGAGTTACAGAGAGAGGAGGAGAGACAGAGATTTTCCATCTGCTGGTTCACTCCCCAAATAGCTGCAATGGCCAGGGCTGTGCCAGGCCAAAACCAGGAACTTCTTCCTGGTCTCATGTGGGTGCAGGTGCCCAAGCACTTGAGCTGGCTTCCACTGCTTTCCCAGGCACATTAGCAGGGAGCTGGATCCACAGTAGACCAGCTGGTCTCAAACTGGTGCCCATCTGGGATCTTGGTGTTGCAGGCAGTGGCTTAACCTGCTATGCCACAGTGCCGGTCCCAAAGTTTTATAATTTGTCTTTCAAAAAATTTGGAACATTTACACATTTGTCTGGTGAACTGTCTATATTGGCTCCTAAAAAAAAATCTGTCTCAGATTTTAAAAGAATATAGTTTAAAAAGTTTTAAATATAGTTTTAAAAGAATATAGTAGAAAGAGCTGTAGGCTAGAGTCAAAAGACAATCACAACCACTTGCCTTATCTGTAATTGGAATCTGAATATCTGCTGTATTTATTTACCTCATGTAAGAATTAAATGAGATGCTAGAATGTGTGAAAACATCTTTTAAATTGTAAACTGCTGTGCAGAGTTTTGCTGGTTGATGGTGTTGTAGGGTGAGATTATCGTTAACAGTCAAGGGGTTTTTAGTGCTGTAGCACTACACTTCAGGTAGCCATACCGTGTTGGAACACCACATCTTCCCCAAATGATCCATCTTGGTGTGTTAATAAATGTTAGCAGCCAAAATGTTTTTAGTTCTTTAAACTGCTTTCCTCTAATTTAGCTGTCAAAAGACAAGGAAAATGCAACTGATTACTCTTAAGTTGAAATTCTGTAGACTGAGCAACTGTAATTCCTGTGATCTTTCCTCTTAGGACCTATTTCCAGTTATTTTTAATTTCAAATGAATGCAAACGATTATAGTTGACCATAAATTATTGGTCTTCAGTGGTTAGATGAATGTTTTTTTCCATGTGTCCTGTGTTTCATAAAACTTCATTGGGATTTTGAATTAATGATTGTGTATGCTTCCTGTGTGATTCCAGTTTGTGAATATGAAGATAATAAAAGTTATAAAAAATACTTTATGAACTGAAAACATGAATTTTAGTGCTACTGTTGACCACTTTTTTCTGTGGAAATTGAATCGTCTACTTTTACAACATTGGATTTAGAAAGAGACTGGCTAAACTTTTTTTTTAATTCCTATTTATAACTTTTTGGCTTTCTCTGATGGTCATGTAACACTAATAGCAGATATTGAGAAATAATTATTAACTGTGTCTTGTTAGAGTAGGTACTTTTAAATTTTTGGTAAATGTTACTAATTTTTCCTTTCTGGATGTTTTATACTTGAAACAAAAAAAAACTTTAAGGTTTGCTTATTTGTTTATTTGAAACAGAATGACAGAAAGGGAGGGAAAGACAGAGAAAGAGATCTGCTACTCCATTGGTTCACTCCCCAAATGGCCACAGCAGCCAGGAACTCCACCCAGGTCTCCTGCATGGGTGTCAGGACCCAGGTTTTTGGGCTATCTTCCACTACCTTTCGAGGCACATTAGCAGGGAGCTGGATTGGAAGCAGAGCAATTGGGACTCAGTTGGCATTCCAGTATGGGATGTCTGCCTCTCAAGCAGTGGCTTAACCCACACAGGCCCCAACACAAAAATCTTTAGTCATTCATTTTCATGAGCATAAAATAATAAGGTGCAACTTCACCACATTTCATGTAATGAATAAAGACAGAATCTTATTTTAAATGGCCTCCTCAAAAACCTGTGGCTCTGCTTCTATTGGAGTTTTGCTTTATTGCCTGCAGAATCTTTGTCCCAAAATAAATATTGTGTCTGTGTTTATATACCATCCACAATTTGGCAGGGTTTACAGGACTCCTTGATGTTAGTTTTGAGAAATTCCTTTTCAAGTTCAACAAGTTCCTTCTCCTTTTTAGATAGCTCAGTCATTCCAAGTAAAAGGTATCTTTGGTAAAGTTTTGGAATGTGATTTTTTCCCCTTAGAGAAATTTAGGCAGCTATGCAGGTACCACTAGATTTTAATTATTTTGGTTCAACTAAAATATGAAGTACATTTTCCAGTACTTATTTCCTGAGAGTTCATAGTACTGATATAAGTAAGAATGATTGATTTGTTTGAAAGGTAGAGAGAAGAGACAGATCTTCCATCTGCTGGTTCAATTCCCAAATGGTTGCAGTGGCCAGCATCATGCTAGGCCAAAGACAGGAGTTAGGAGCTTCCTCTAGGTCTCTCGTGTGGGTGCAGAGGCCCAAGCACTTGGGCCATTCTCCACTGCTTTCCCAGGTGCACCAGCAGGGCACTGGATTAAAGGTGGAACAGCCAGGACTTGAACCGGTGTCCATAAGGTATGCTGGCACTGCAGGTTGTGGCTGAACCCCTGTGCCACCGGGCTGGCTCCAGTAATCTGATTTTAAAAAATATATTTGAAGGGGCAAATATTTAGTCTGGTGGTTGAGATGCTGGTTAGGATGCACATGTCTCATATTGGAATTCATTTTGGGTTCAATGCCCAACTCTTAGCTTCCTGCTAATGCAGATCCTAGAAGGCAGTGGCGATGGCTCAAGTAAAAAAAAAAAATGGGTTCTGCACTCAGGTGGGAGAACTGGATTGAATTCCTGGCTCCTGACTTTGGCCCCTCAGCTGTTGACAGGATTTAGGAATTGAACCAAGCAGATGGAAACACTCTGTTTCTCTGTCTCTCAAAAATATTTTAAATATACATTATATATATATATAATATGAATTTTATATATTTTATATAAAATTTATATATATTTTAAGTATACTATAGTACTTTAATAACTATATCATAAAATTTAGAGCTAGAAGTGTAGGCTTTTATCTTTAAAGAAAAGGTTTTATAATTACTTAGAAGAGGGAATTGGCTAACTTTCTGAAAAAATAATTTTTAAAGATTTATTTATTTGAAAGTCAGAGTTACATAGAGAAGGAGAGGCAGAGAGAGAGAGGTCTTTGACCCACTGGTTTACTTCCCAGTTGGCTGCAACGACCAAAGCTGCGCTGATCTGAAGCCACAAGCCTGGGGCTTCTTTGTATCCCATGCAGATGCAGGGGCCCAAGGGCTTGGGCTGTTGTGACCATTTAGGGAGTGAACAAGCAGATGGAAGATCTTTATCTCTGTCTTTTTTTGTTGTTGTTGCTCTGCCTTTCAAATAAATATATACTTAAAAATTAAAATTAATATGTCATAGCACCTTCCAGTTAAATGAATTTGTATATATGGTAAATGTATCTCTGAAACACTTGATGATATTCTAGTCTTTTTCCTTTTGAATTGCATTATTTATATTTTAGTGTAAATTTTAATCTTGGGGCCGGCGCTGTGGCGCAGTGGGTTGAAGCCCTGGCCTGAAGCGCTGGCATCCCATATGGGTGCCAGTTCTAGTCCTGGCTGCTCCTCTTCTGATCTAGCACACTGCTGTGGCCTGGGATAGCAGTAAAAGATGGCCCAATTGCTTGGGTCCCTGCACCCATGTGAGAGACCTGGAAGTGGCTCCTGGCTCCTGATTTCGGATCGGCGCAGCTCTGGCCATTGCGGCCATTTGGGGAGTGAACCAGCGGATGGAAGACCTCTCTCTCTGTCTCTACCTCTGTCTGTAACTCTGTCTTTCAAATAAATAAATAAATCTTTAAAAATTTTTTTAATCTTGGCTTTAGCTGGATTATATATTCCAATTGGAGCTAAGGCAGAGTTAATGAGTCTGGGAGGAACATCCTTAACTTGTTCCCTCTTTGCTTCTATTTCTACCCCAATATTATTTTGATGATTAATTAAAACACTACAAGGATAGACTGTTGAAATATTATCAACTGAAGTAATTACTTTCCAAGTAGGACTGCTGTATGCTAGTTTTATCGTTTTTCATAATCTCTTGTAATTTTTACATCAGCACTATTGAGGTATAATTGACATACGATAAAATTAACCTATTTTAAGTGTACAATTTGGTGATAAATTTGTGTTATCATTTTTGTAACCACCACCTCCACATTTTCAAGATACAGAGAATTTCCATGACATTAAAAGATACCTTGGGGACATGGTGCAGCTGATTAAGCTGCTGCCTGCAATGCTGGCACTTTATATGGGCACTGGTTCAGGTGCTGGCTGTTCCAGTTCTGATCCAGCTCCCTGCTATTACACCCAAGAAAGCAGCAGCAGGTGGCACAAGTACTTAGGCCTTTGCTACCCATGTGGGAGACCCAGATGAAGCTCCTGGCTTTAGCCTGGCCCAGCCCTGGGTGTTGTGGCCATTTGGAGAGTGAACCAGCGGATGGAAGACTTCTGTCTCTACACTCTGTAACCTGCCTTAAAAAAAAAAGATTTGCTTATTTGAAAGGCAGAGTTACAGAGTGTAGAGACAGAAGTCTTCCATCCGCTGGTTCACTCTCCAAATGGCCACAACACCCAGGGCTGGGCCAGGCCAAAGCCAGGAGCTTCCTCCACATGGATGCAGGGACCTGAAAACCTGGGCTGTCCTCCACTGCCTTCCCAGGCACATTGGCAGGAAACTGGACTGGAAGTGGAGCAGCCGGGACCTAAACAGGTACCCACATGGGATGCTGGCGCTGTGGGTGGCAGCTTTGCCCACTACGCCACAGCGCCAGCCCCAGATAAATAAATCTTAAAAAAAAAAAAATACCTTATGCCCCTTTACAGGCACTGTTCTCAGTATTACATATATACACTGATGCTATTATGATCCCCATTTGACAGGTAAGAAAATATTTGTAGATTTTAATGCTTCTTAGCTTGAGCAGACTTAGAATTTTCTTTGATGCCACTTTTTGAAATCACTTCTTTGATGCGTAGTTTTCTACAGAGCATTGGAGGCCACCGACAAGCTAACATGTGATAGATAGCAGTGTGGTGGGGGATTTTATTGTTGTTACTTTCTTCTGTGAAAATGTATAATGCAAACAGTTGGAGACTATTCATCGTGAGCTTTTTGGGTTAAGCTGAGCCTTCTTAAATCTGTGTGTTTTTAGGAACCAGAAATTTTACATAACATTGAAATATGCCTCTTGGCAGTATCACTGTACTTTCAAGACTGATGCAGCACTACGCCATGTGTTCTGAGTCTGGGAATGGTTGGCAGGGTGTTTTTATGGGCGGAACCTTTTTCCATGTATGCAGTCAGTACTGAGCCCTTTTGAATCTTAGAACTTCAGGTGTAAAGGTATGTTAGTTTTCAGATTAAAACAGAATGATAGCTTAAAAAGAAGTGTGTGACTTCAACATTTCCATTAGGATAATTTAGATGTTTTTAAACAAATACTCTACTCATATTATAGAAGTTCAGATTTTGTTTTGAGAAACAAACAAACAAACAAAAAAAAAAACATTTTTTTAAGATTTATCTATTTGAAAGGCAGAGTTACAGAGAGAAAGAGAGAGAGAGAGCTTCCACCTGCTGGCTCACTCCCCAAATGACTGCAACGGTGGGGCTGGGCCAGATGGAAACCAGGAGCTTCCTCCTGGTCTCCAACATGGGAGAAGGGGCCCAAGGACTTGGGCCATCCTCTGCTGCCTTCCTGGGCACACTAGTAGGGAGCTGTACTGGAAGTAGAACATCTGGGTCTCAAACTGGCACCCATATAGGATGCTGGCACTGCAGGTGGAGGCTTAATCTGCCATGACACCATAGTGCCAGCCCCAAAATAATCATTTCTAATAAGTGTTTGGCCTCACTGCCAAAACATTGTTTAGATATTGAGCCCTCTAGGAAAACTAGATTTTTTGTGGGTGTTACTTATTCATGGCAGCTTTCAGCACTGGCTTGCCATCATCCTTTTACTATCCAGAACATTTCTGGGCCATTTTTTTTTGAAGATTTATGTTTATTCATTCATTTATTTATATATTTGAGAGACAGAATTACAGAGAAGCAGAGGCAGAAAGAGAGGCCTTCCATGCGCTGGTTCACTCCCCAGATGGCTGCAGTGATTGGAGCTGTGCCAATCCAAAGCCAGGAACAACTTCTGGGTCTCCTAGGTGGGTGCGGGGGCCCAAGGACTTGGGTGATCTTGTACAGAGAGCTGAATCAGAAGTGGAGCATCTGGGACTTGAACCAGCACCCATATGGGATGCCAGCACTGCAGGTGGTGGCTTTACTCACTATGCAGAGTGCTGTCTGGGCCATTTTTTGAAAATGAAATAAAATTCACCTTCTTAATTTAACCAATTACGCACTCGGTGTGCAGCCTTAACTGTTATCTAGCTCCAGAACATTTTCAGAACTCTGGCCTATTTGAGTGAATATTTGACAATTACAACCCAGTTCTCATGGTGTTGATCACCACCTGTCACTGCTAGGTTGTTTACATGATCACTGATTGTCTTAACTTAAACTTTATACCTACATCTTTTATTGTAGAACACATCTGGTGATAGCTTGATTTTGCAGCTGAGGTCAGAGAGGCTAAGTAAATATTCACAGCCATGTAACCTTGTTATTCTGGGTAACCACTAATATTTGTATGGTCTTTTATTTCATTTTGATGTCTTAAAAGCAACGTTTAACCTTCTTTTTTTTTCCTTTAAACCTTTAACTTTACTTGAATTGTTTTCCCAACATGAGTGAATTATATTTGTGATTATAATCAGGTTGCTGGGAAACTACATAAGTGTGTTAATTTTTTGCTAATTTGGTAAAGTCAGCTGTATTGTTTTAAAAAATATATATATATGTATATATATATATATATATATATTTTGACAGGCAGACTTAGAGACAGAGAGAAAGGTCTTCCTTCCGTTGATTTACCCCCCAAATGGCCACTACGGCTGCCATGTTGCGGCCAGTGCGCCGCGCTGATCCAAATTTTCTAAATTTAAAGTTGATTCAGAAATGAGCTATAGTAAATAGCATCTGGTTTTACTTTTTAAAAAAATATTTATTTGAAAGGCAGAGTGACAGAGACAGAAAGAAAGAGATCTTCCATTTGTTGGTTCAATCCCCCAAATGGCTGCAATAGTTAGGGCTGGGCCAGGCCAAAGCCAGAAGCTTGAACTCCATCCAAATCCAAGGACCCAGTACTTGGACCATCTTCTCCTGCTTTCCCATGCGCAACAACAGGGAGCTGGATTGGAAATACTAGGATTTCTGGGTGCTGTTTTCACCTTTTTTTTTTTTTTTTCTTTTATGATTTGAAGGAGGGGGGTAGTAGGTAAAGTAAAGTCACTGCCTGGGATGCCAGCATCCCATGTGGGTGCTGCTGGTTCAAATCCCAGGTGCTCCACTTCTGATCCAGCTTCCTGCTCATGGCCTGGGAAAAGCAGCTCAAGATGGCTGCCACCCACTTGGGAGACCTGGATGAAGCCTCTGGCTCCTGGCTTTGGCCTAGCCCTGGCAGTTACAGCCATTTGGGGAATAAACCAGTGGATGGAAGATCTGTCTCTTCCCTGCAACTCTGAAATAAAAAATCTTTCTTTTTCTTCTCTAAGATTTAAAGGGAGAGACAGAAAGAGATCTTCATCTACTGTTCACTCCTCAGGTGGCCAACAGGCTGGGCCAGGCTGAAGCCAGGAACTTGGAACTCCTCATGGGTCTCCCATGTGGGTGATGAGCCCAAGGACTTGGGTCATCTTCTGCTTTCCCAAGTGCATTAGCAGGCAGCTGGATCGGAAGCAGAACAGCTGGGACTCTGGAAGATGGCTCAGGTACTTCAGCCCCTGCCACTTGGGAGATCAGATTGGAATTTCTGGATCCTGGTTTCAGCCTGGCTCAGACCTGGCAGTTGTGGCCATTTGGGGAGTGAACCAGCCAGTGAAATCTCTCCCTTTGTTGCTCTGCCTTTCAAATAAATAAATCTTAGAAAACAAAAAGAAACAAAGGAAGGCGCGGTTGTTTGGGGGGTTAAGTCACTGCTTGGGACTCCCACAACCCATATCTGAGTGCCTGGTTCAAGTCCTGACTACTCCACCTCCAATCCAGTTTCCTACTAATATGTACATCTGGGAGGCAGCAGAAGATGGCTTGAGTACTTGAGCCCTGCCATTCCTATGGAACACCCAGATGGAGTTCCAGGCTCCTGGCTTCCGCCTGGTCCATCTCTGGCTGTTGTGGGCTTTGGGGGAATGAGCCATTGGATGGAAGATTTCTCTGTATTTTGTCTCTCTCTATCTGCCTTTCATATACAGTGAAAAGTAAAATTTGTAGGGAGCTGTTTAGGGGTGGGTGGTGGGTAAGGGGAGGGGCTTCTTTAAGTGGAGTGAGCTCAAAATAAGGTATGGAGAGAACCAAAAGTAGCATTCACAGTCTCAACAGTGTACAGTGACAGTGTGATGGTTTGTGATGTTTAGACTGACGTCACATTACTTTTTCATACTGTGAGAAAGCCAGGAAGTATTTTACATCTGTCTTTCATGAAGCAAAATTTTATGTAAGAATGTAAATCATACTGCAGATTACCAAAGTTTTGGTGTGAGTAAAAATGTTTTTTACTTAACAAAGCCATAGATCTCTGGTTTGTGTAAGCATCTTCTCATGTGGCTCACAGAAGTAATGGCTCTTCCAGACAGTGGACCAGGCATGTTTCTAGGTGGAGCATTCTTTTGAAGCATGATGTCTAGTATAAACAGTTCAACTTAACAACGTACGGTATTTACTTTGTGAGGACCTGTGTAGTTCTCTACGATGAAACCAGTATAATATTTCAGCATACTGTTGTACAACAACGCTGGTCTCCTACCGCCTTTTCATAGATGTAAAATCAAAGCAGGTCACCTCTGTTAGCTGAAATGAGTGGCCTTAGCTGCCCAGCAGTGGGATAGGCTTATGTGGGCATTCTTCACTCAAGTTTACAAAGAAGAATCTTAGTGATGACGATCCTCAGAATGTCTGTCTCCTGTATGTATAAACAGATTGTCTTCTGCATCCAGTGCACTGCTGTCACATATTTATCCTTTGCTTGTGATGGGTGTCTCGTGCTTTTTGGTTTTGCTCCCTTTTTTAAATTTGAGAGGTAGAGTTAGAGAGGGAGAACAGAGAGAAAGGTCTTCCATCTGCTGGTTCACTCCTCAAATGGCCATAATGGCCAGAGCTGAGCAGATCTGAAGTCAGGAGCCAGGAGCTTCTCCAGGTCTCCCACGTGGGTGGCTGGGGCCCAAGTACTTGGGCCATCTTCCACTGCTTTCCCAGGCCATAAGCAGAGAGTGGGATCAGAAGAAGAACAGCCAGGACTCTTAACTGGTGCCCATATGGATTGCTGGTGCCTTAGGCAGAGGCTTAGCCTACTACACCATAGTGTTCCTACACTACAGCCCCTGTTTCTTTAAAAAAAAAAAAAAAAAATTATTCATTTGAAAGGCTGAGTGATAGAAAGGGAGAGAGATCTTCCAGCCGCTGATTCATTCCCCAAATGTCCAAAACAGTCAGAGCTGGGCCAAGCCAAAGCTAGGAGCCTGACACTTCATACAGGTCTCTCGTGTGTGGCAGAAGCCCAGGTACATGTGCCGTCTTTGGCTGCTTTCCCAAGCATATTCGTAGGCAGCTGGATTGGAAGCAGAGAAGCTGGGACTCAGGACTCAAGCCAGTTCTCTGATATAGGCTGCCGGCTCACAACTAGCAGCTTAACCCACTGTACCACAGTTCTGGCCCCTGTTCCCTTTTAAATTTTATCTTTCCCTTTTTTTGGTATATGGTCTCATTTTGTGGATGACAGTTGCTTTTTGGAAAAAGAGTGTATGAAATCTAACTTGTTGAGTCTTTGCATGTTTGAATATTTCTTTAGGGAGTGGACATTTAACTTAGTAATTATGACACCCATGTCCCACATCAAGTGCCTGGATTGACTTCCTGGCTCTGGTTCCTGATTCCAGCTTCCTGCCCTTGTGGACTCTGGGAGACAGTGGTGATGGCTCAAGTAATTGGATTCCTACCTTTCACATGGAAGATCTGGGTTGTGTTGCTGGCTCACTGGCTGCAGCCTCAACCCAGCACTGGCCACTATAGGCATTTGGGGAGTGAACCAGTGATAGAAGTTCTCTCTCTCAAATGAACTTTTTTTTTTTAGATTTTATTTTATTTATTTAAAAAATAGAGTTAACAGAGAGAGGTAAAGACAGAGAGAAAGAGGTCTTCCATCCTCTGGTGCACTCCCCAGATGGCTGCAATGGCCAGAGCTGAGCCAATCTGAAGCCAGGAACCAGGAGCTGCTTCTGGGTCTCCCATGTGAGTGTAGGTGCCCAAGGACTTGGGCCATCTTCTGCTGCTTCCCAAGCCAGAGCTGGATCAGAAGAGGAACAGCTGGGACTAGAACCAGCACTCATATGGGATGCTGGCGTTTCAGGTCTGGGCTTTAACCCACTGCGCCACAGCGCCAGCCCCTCAAATAAACTTTAAAATTTAAAAAAAAAAAAAATGTTTTTCTTAATGTCTTTACCCTTATACTTTATTCTAAGTTTGGCTTTGTTTAGAGTTTGAAGTTGTAGATTATTTTCAGTAAAAGATCTTATTTTGGCTGGCGCCACAACTCACTAGGCTAATCCTCCACCTGCGGTGCCGGTACCCCGGGTTCTTGTCCTGGTCGGGGCGCCAGATTCTGTCCCGGTTGCTCCTCTTCCGGTCCAGCTCTCTGCTGTGGCCCGAAAGGCAGTGGAGGATGGCCCAAGTCCTTGGGCCCTGCACCCCATGGGAGACCAGGAGAAGCACCTGGCTCCTGGCTTCGGATCAGCGCGATGTGCCGGCCATGGCAGCCATTGGGGGGTGAACCAACGGTAAAGGAAGACCTTTCTCTCTGTCTCTCTCTCACTATCCACTCTGCCTGTCAAAAAAATAAAAATTAAAAAAAAAAAGATTATTTATTTGAGCCGGCGCCACAGCTCAATAGGCTAATCTTCCGCGGACCGGGTTCTAGTCCCAGTCGGGGCGCCGGATCCTGTCCCAGTTGATCCTCTTCCAGTCCAGCTCTCTGCTGTGGCCCGGGAGTGCATTGGAGGATGACCCAAGTGCTTGGGCCCTGCACCTACATGGGAGACCAGGAGAAGCACCTGGCTCCTGGCTGTGGATCAGTGTGGTGCGCCGGCCACAGCACGCCGGCTGCAGCGGCCATTGAGGGGTGAACCAACAGCAAAGGAAGACCTTTCTCTCTGTCTCTCTCTCTCACTGTCCACTCTGCCTGTCAAAAAAAAAAAAAAAAAAAAAAAAAAAGATTATTTATTTGAGAGGCAGAGTTACAGAGATAGAGGCCTTCCATCCACTGGTTCACTCCCCAAATGGCTGCAACAGCTAGAGCTGGACCTATCTGAAACCAGGAACTAGGAGACAGGAGCTGCTTTCGGGTTCCATTGTGGGTGCAGGGGCCCTAGCACTTGGGCCCTCTTCCACTGCTTTCCCAAGCCTTTATCAGGGAGCTGGATTGGAAGTGGAGCAGCTGCAATTCATACCCGCACCCATATGGGATGCTGGTATGCAGGCAGAAGCCTAACCTATGCCACAGTGCTAGCCCCTATTTTTATGTACTTATGGAAAAGGTCTTGTTTATTTTTGATGAAAATGAGTTTATTTAACACTCTATTTATTGAATCTATGTACCCACATGTACATAGTCTATTAATTTCCATATGTGTGCTCTATTTTCCATTTTCTGATTTATCTTTTAAACTGTGAGAATCAGGGGGTGAATAATATTAAGTCACTATAGAAGAAGCTATTTTTACCCTTCCATGCAATCCAGTTATGATTCAGAGGCAGACAGGATTGAATGTAGTGATTATCTGGTAGTCAGGCAGCTGACTGTGCATTTATGGACAGAGAAGAGCGTGTGGCTAACAGAGGATGAGTCAGAACCAAGTGTCTTCTAAAGGAATCTGTTAAGTAGACTTCAGAAATGATTACAGCTAAACGGCAGGGTACATGTTTCTTTGGTGAAATATCCTTTTCTTGGGTGCCCATGACCATCTAGTATTACTGCTAGTTTGTTGATTCATTGGTCTGTGACTAGGAACAACTGTTCCTTGTCAGGAGAAAAATGGTTCTTGCCATGGAAAAAAGATTATAAAACATAGGCAGAAATGTATGTTTAGGCAGTCGGTGTTTCTGTGATACTCTGTTATATAAATTTTGTTTACATTGACTTGTCAGTTTTTTACTGTTACCTGTGAAGAAGGTATTATTTAGCCTTGTTTTAATATGCAAAGAATCTGAAGCTTATAAGCAAAGTAAGTAATTTGAGACACAGTGGATGGAGCTAGAATATGTCCCATGTTGCCTCTGGGTTAAGCATAGCAATGGTGTTCCTTTGGTTAAAAAATAAATAAATAAATTATGTGAGTGGCCGTGTTTGTAAATCATTGTGAAGGCACCGCGAGTATTGATTTTAGGGTTACAAATAATTTTTTTTAAGTTTTGAATAAATTTTAGTTAGTAGGTAAATTCATAGACACAATCTGCAAATAATGAGGATCATTTTTGTGTCGTTTTCACACATGGGCTAACTGGCATATTCCAATCGAGATTAAACAAAGCAATGCTCACTCTTCTTTTTTCAGCTCTCAGATTATAAATAAATGTCATTTTTGAGGTCTGTTTAGGGCCACATTTTCTACATTTTTGGGCTTTTTGTTGGTGATTTCTGTGTTTAAAATGGCCACCAAGTGTAGTAGATTTGTTTTGTTTTTTCATTTTATATGAAAGACAGATCTTCTGTCCCATGGTTCACTCCTCAGATGGCTACAACAGCCAGGGCTGGGACAGGTCAAAGCCAGCAGCCGGGAACTCCATCTAAGTCTCTCATGTGGGTGGCAGGGACTCAGGGACTCTGGTCATCATCTGCTGCCTTGCAGAAAGCTGAATCAGACGTGAAGCCAGGACTCGACTTGGGCTTTCCGAGGTGGATTGTGGGGTCCCAAGTAGCGACTTAAACCTCTGCGCCCAGTGCCTGCCCCCAAGCGTAGCGTTGAAGTACTGTCTAGAGTTCCTATGTGCAAGAAGGCAGGGATTGCCTTGTGTAAGAAGCACATAATTTACAGACGCTCCCTCTACTCTAGGCATGAGTTCTAGGTCTGTTTACTTTGAGTTCGTTCTTAATGAATCGACAGTACATATTGAAGAAGGTGTCTGAACAGAAACGCACAAGGTTGTAAACTTTGAAGAAGATGTTGGGATAAAAGGAACCTATCTATTTTCTCTAGAAATGATGGTCTAGTATTTACTAATTCAGTGTTCACAGAGGTTTAATATAATATAATGAATAGAATCTGTGTGGGGGTGGTGGTTAATGGCTTATCTTGCCTTGTATTTTATTGTATGGCCTTTCCTTTCCTTTCTTTCTTTCTTTTTTTTAATTTAACAGAGTTAGAGAGAGACAGAAACGTCTTCCTTCGATTGGTTCACCCCCAAAATGGCCGCTATGGCCGGCACTGCGCATCCGAAGCCAGGAGCTAGGTGCTCCCTCCTGGTCTCCCATGCAGGTGCAGGGCCCAAGCACTTGGGCCATCCTCCACTGCCTTCCCGGGCCACAGCAGAGAGCTGGACTGGAAGAGGAGCATCCATATGGGTGCTGGTTTGAGTCACGGCTGCTCCACTTCTGATCCAGCTCTCTGCTGTGGCCTGGAAAAGAAGTAGAAAATGGCCTAAGTCCTCTCTTTCTCTCTCTGTGTATCTCTTTCAAATAAATAAATAAATAAATAAATCTTTGAAAAAGAAAAGAAAAGTGAAGCACCCGGGACTTGAACTGGCACCCATATGGGATGCTAGCACTGCAGACAGCAGCTTTACCTGCTACACCACAGCGACAGCCCTGTCCTTTTTTATATACTAAGTATTTGTGTACTTGGTTTCATGTTTAGATTTTTCTTTCGTTCTTTTTCATTAAGTTATTAGGGACTGCCACAGCACTGTTACACTGCTGATTGTGGTGTTGTATGTCTCAGTGTTTGAGAAAGCAAAAACACACTCTTTCTTTAGTGTTTTCTTGGATGCTCTGATTCTTTCAAATGCACTGTAAACTTACTCAAATTCCAAGAAACATTGCTTTGAGATTGCATTTGAATTTGATAAAAATGTGGTTTACTTTGGAATAACTTGTCCTGTGTGGTCTTCTCATTCAAGGACATAACATCTTAACTAGTTATTCAAACTTGTTTCTCTTTCAGAAATTTGGTATTTCCTTCATGTACATTTATATTTAAGGACTGGCACTATGGCACAGCGGGTTAAGCTGCAGCTTGCAGTGCTAGCATCCCACATGGATGCCAGTTCAAGTCCTGGCTGCTCCACCTCCAAATCAGCTCTTTGCTAATGTGCCTGGGAAAGCAGCAGAAGATGGCCCACGTCCCTGGTCCCCTGTACCCAGGTGGGAGACTTGTATGAAATTCCTGGCACCTGGCTTCAGCCTATCTCTGGTTGCTGCATCCATTTGGGGAGTGAACCAGTGGATGGAAGATCTCTCTGTGTTTCTCCTCTCTCCCTGTATCTGTTTCAAATAAGTAAATCTTTTTTTTAAAGCTATATTTAATAGTTGGTACTTTTATGTTTAGGTTTTTCAGGACTGGTGTTGTGGCAAAGCAGGTAAAGTTTCCACCTGCCACCCGGCTTGCTGGCATCCCATTTGGGCGCCTGTTCATGTCCCAGCTGCTCTGCTTTTAGTCCAGCTGCTCCTTGTTAATGTCCTAAGAAAAGCAGGGAAGATGGCCCAAGTGTTTGTACCCCTGCCATTCATGTGGGGGACCCAGATGAAACCCCTGGCTTCAGCTTGGCCCAACTCTGGCCAATGGAAGATATCTCTCACTCTGACTTTCAAATAAATAAACAAATCTTTAAAAAAAGTTTTTCCCGGCCGGCGCCGCGGTTCACTAGGCTAATCCTCCACCTTGCGGCGCCGGCACACCGGGTTCTAGTCCCGGTTGGGGCACCTATCCTGTCCCGGTTGCCCCTCTTCCAGGCCAGCTCTCTGCTGTGGCCAGGGAGTGCAGTGGAGGATGGCCCAAGTGCTTGGGCCCTGCACCCCATGGGAGACCAGGATAAGCACCTGGCTCCTGCCATCGGATCAGCGTGGTGCGCCAGCCGCAGCACACCTACCGCGGCGGCCATTGGAGGGTGAACCAACGGCAAAAAAAAAGGAAGACCTTTCTCTCTCTTTCTCACTGTCCACTCTGCCTGTCCAAAAAAAAAAAAAAAAAGTTTTTCCCCATATATATATAGAGAGATCTTCATCCACTGTTTAACTCCACAATGGCCAGGTCTCACCAAGACTAAACCAGGAGCCAGGAGCTTCATCAAGTCTCCCACGTGGGTGCAGGGGACCAAGCACTTGGGCCATCTTCTGCTGATTCCGTAGGCACATTAACAGGGAGCTGGATCCAAAGTGGAGCGGCTAGGACTTGAATCAGTGCCTGTGTGGAATGCCAGCTTCACAAGCTCAGCTTACCCCGCATGCTGCAACATTGGCACCCCAAATATTTTCTTGTCATATTTATGTGCAACTTTGTAGACCCTGTGATCATTGCAAGGAGGTTGCAAAACTGTTAAATCCAGCTTCCTCAAATTTTACATTCAATGGTACTTTCCCTAACTTTAAAGATTGAGTTCTACTTAAATTTAATTGGTAGTGTGCGGCCAGTGCTGTGGAGTAGCGGGTAAGGATGCCACCTGCAGTGCTGGCATCCCACATGAACACTGGTTCAAGTCACGGCTGCTCCACTTCCGATCTTGCTCTCTGCTGTGACCTGGGAGAGCAGTGAAAGATGGCCCAAGTGCTTGGGCCCCTACATTCATGTGGGAGAGTGGAGGAAGCTCCTATCTCCTGGCTTCAGATCGGCGCAGCTCTGGCTGTTGGGCCATCTGGGGAGTGAACCAGCGGATGGAAGACCTCTTCTCCCCACCCCACCCCACCCCTCTGCTTCTCTCTAACTCTGCCTCTAAAATAAATCTTAAAAAAAAAAAAAAAAAAGTAATTGGTGGGGCAGTGTTGCAGTGTAGCAGTTTAAGCCACCACCTGCAATACCCAGCATCCCATATGGTACTGATTGGAAGCCCGGCTGGTCAGGTTCCAGTCCAGCTCCCTGCTGGTGCCTCTGGGTAAGCAGCAGAAAATGGCCCAAGTGATTGGGCCCCTGCCACCCACATGGGAGGCCCAGATGGAGTTCCAGGCTTCTGGCTTCAGCGTGGCCCACCTCCAACTGTTGAGGCCAGTTGAGCAGTGAACCAGCAGATGGAGGATCTTTCTGTCTCTCCCTCTCTCTGTAACTCTTTCAAATATATAAATCTTTTTTTAAAAAAATAATTAAATGTCACTGGTGGATTACATGCAATTCTTACAGTTTAAATTTTTTAAATCAGTTTTTATTTGAAAGAGAGGTCTCCTGTTCACTAGTTTACTCCTCAAATGCCCATAACAGCCAAGGCTGTATCTGGCAGAAGCCAGAACCCTGGAACTCAGTCACAGTCTCCCATGTGGGTTGCAGGGACTCAAGCACTTGGCCCATCACCTGCTGCCTTCCAGGTGTACATTAGTAGGAAGCTGGAATCAGAAGTGGAGCCAAGACTTGAATCCAGGTACCCGGATATACAATATGGGTATCCCAAGTGGAGTTTTAACCACGGCACCAAATACCTTCCAGTTCTTTTTTACGTATTTAGCTCTTTACTAAAAACCTTAAGTTAATGAACAATGTTATTGTGTCTTGTCTTAGGTGGATGGTATAAATATTTTTGTTTTTTTTAGTTCATCTTATGTCCCTCCTGCCCTTATGATCATATTGTGCACATAGCAAACAATTAATTTGTTAAGTAGGTAGATCTTTCCAAATGGAAATTATAGGGAAGCCACAAGGGAAAAAAATCTAAATTCTGTTTTCTGTTCTTCTATTAATCAGTATTTAAATATTTATTGAGATCCTAGAAGTTAGTGATCATTCCCTCTGACTATTTTCCTAATACTTCAATTTATAAACTAGAGGCACATGTGTTTACCATGAGACATGTGTTATCCTTTCCAACTGAAAGATTTTTTGAGGGTAAAGTGTCTATTTCTAGCATCCTTCAATAGCTTTTTTATTTTTAATGTTTTTTGTTGTTGTTGTTTTGTTTTTTAATTTGAAAGGTAGAACTAGAGACAGAGAGAAAGGTTTTCAATTCACTGGTTCACTTCGCAGGTGGCCGCAACTGTCAGAGCTGAGCTGATCCAAAGCAAGGAGCCAGGAGCTTCCTCTGGGTCTCCTATACAAGTGCAAGGACCCAAGCACTTGGGCCATCTCCACTGTTTTCCCAGGCCATAATCAGAGAGCTAGGTCAGAAGAGGAGCAACTGGGACATGAACCAGAGCCCGTATGGGATGCCGGTGCCACAGGGGGAGGTTTCTCTAAGCTTGGCTACATGGGAGCTAGAAACTCTTTCTTTTTCTAAAAGTATATAGCTTTGTGTTTTTAAAATGTATTTGTTTATTTGAGAGAGACAGAGCTTCCATCTGCTGGTTCACTCCCTACATGCCTACAAGGGCCAGAGGTGGACCAGGCCAAAGCCAGGAGCTGCCAGCCCAATCCTAGTCTCCCAGCCACTTGCATTATCACCTCTTTCTGCCTCTTAGGGTACACATCAGCAGGAAGCCAATTGGAGGGAACCAGAACTCAAACATTCCTTTAGGGGATGTGGGCACCCTAACTGCCTGCCCAAATCTACAGTAACTACGTCTTAGCTACCTAGAACTTATCTTTAGAATCATTCAAAAAAGGGGACTCTTCCTGCTCTCCCTTTGTACCTTCAGTTTCTATCTGAGCTCAGTTATCCAGGAGCAGGAACCCTGGTCTTTTCTAAAATGTATAGTACTACAGAGGAAAAGGCAGAGGAGGATGTTGCTACTCGTTCCATATTTAGGTGTTCTTATAAGAGTCGTCTTCAGACCATCAAAGAAAGAACTGTTTATACAAGTTAAATGAGAAGTGCATAGGTTCTCTCTTACCCTTCCTCTGACGCTTAAATCTCAGAACACAGGGCTACTAATTTTTAGCTACATAAGAAGTCCGGACCATTTTCCAAATGCAGGGTATTTGTAATATCTTTTTTTTTTTTTTTAAGATTTTATTTATTTATTTGAGAGATAGAGTTACAGACAGTGAGAGGGAGACAGAAAGATCTTCCGTCTACTGGTTTACTCCCTAATTGGCTGCAGTAGTTGGAGCTGTGCCGATCAGGAGCTTATTCTTGGTCTTCCACACGGGGCAGGGGCCCAAAGACTTGGGCCATCTTCTGCTGCTTTCCCAGGCCACAGCAGAGAGCTGAACTGGAAGAGGAGTAGCCGGGACTAGAACCAGCACCCATATGGGGTGCCAGGGCCGCAGGCGAAGGATTAACCTACTGCGCCGGCCCCTATTTATAATATCTTAAACCGTACTGGAAAGACTTTTGACTATGAGGGAAGGGGAAGGATGGAGGTAACTCAAAATTAAGTCCATTTTGCTTTGTATATCCCTTTGAGAATCTAATGAAAGCAGTCGGCTTCCTTAGAAAAATGCGTATGACCTCAAACTTACAGCATTTTTACATAGTATTTCAGCAAGTTTCTGGGCTTCTTGAAACTTCATCTGTAAACCCAAACCCCTCCAGGTCTCCTGTACTCCAGGTTGAGTACTCTTGCTGTACAGAAGCTGTGCTAAAGGATAAGTGATCTCAGATCCTGCAGGATACTTAGGTTATTTAATGCTGGCGAGAAGAAGCAGACTTTACTCAGGGACCTGTAACCTGTGCTTTCGCTGCTGGGCTGGCCACAGGCTTGCTTCTTACCTCACTCGCTGTTCACAGCCTTCTCTGTTAGGTTCTTTTCTTCTGCCCAACATCTAAAAGTTGAACTTCCAAGTTCTTCCTGAATACCCTCTTTTTTCCTACTTACTCCTTGAAAAGCCGCCTTTTCCACCAGATTTAATACCAGAATATTGCTGCTAGATTGATGGCATCAGGCTAGATGTCTTTTCAGAATGCTGGATTCCTAGATGCAGCTGCTACTCAGGATCTCCTTTTGAATGTCTCATACATGTAACAGATAAAAATCGTTGCAAAAACATTTTTTTGTGACAGCTTCATTGAGAATTCACATGCTTTAAAATTTACTCTGAAAAGGTACCCTTCAGTGATTTTCCATATATTCTGAGTTGTACCAACTCACACTTTGTAATTCCAAAGCTTTTTTTTTTTTTTTTTTTTTTTTTTTTTTTTTTAGATTTACTTATTTACTTGAGAGGCAGAGTTACAGACGGAAAGAGAGAGAGAGAGAGAGAGAGAGAGAGAGGTCTTCCATCTGCTGGTTCACTCCCCAAATGGCCGCAATGGCAGGAGCTGGGCCGTTCCAAAGCCAGAAGCCAGGAGCTTCTTCTGGGTCTTCCACTTGGGTGCAGGGGCCTAAGCACTTGGGCCATCCTCTGTTGCTTTCCCAGGCTATCAGCAGGGATTCTAACTGGTACCCATATGGGATGCCAGCGCTGCAGGCAGATGGCCATGCCACAGCATTTTGTTTTTCATTCCAAAAAGAAATCCCATATCTATCAGCACCCACTCCCTCCATTTGCCTTTCCCTTGCAGCTCTTGGCCCTCTTGATTTGCATATTCTTGACATTTAATCTAATAGGTGGCCTTTTTCTTAGTATTATGTTTTCAGGGTTCATCCATGTTGTTGTGTGCATCAAGGCTTTACTTATTTTATGAACAAATAACATTCCATTGTAAACATATTTTTGCCAAAGCTCTACTGCTTGAGTGATAGGGAATTTAAAACTACAGAAGTGAAAATAAAGTGATAATCCCGTGTAACTTGGATTTAGAACTTGAGTTGGTAAAAAATTGTGTTCAATTTATACCTTTTCCATAAACACAAAATGTGAGGCTGTAGTCACTTGTAATCTGCATGACATCTCAGACACATTGTGACGTTTACTTTTGGAAAGGTAAGTTTTTTTGTTTTTAAGTCTGATTAGCTGCATCTGTGTATTTATTTTAAAGGCTTTGTAGAAGCCGTTCTTAAATGTTTCATTGTTTTATGACAATGAGTTTATTCGTAGGTCATATTCTAATAAATTTTCTTTGCAAAGTTTGAAATAAGGCATCATTTTCAGTGAAAAATGTCTTTGTGTTTAAATGACATTATTGAATTACAGCATAAAATGCCAAACTGTTAAGAGACAAAATTTTATTTTCTTCATGTTTTGAGGTTTGGTATTCATGAATGCATAAAAGCATCAAACATTTACTTTGAAGATCTACACATAAAACTATTTATTTGAATATGGACATCTGAATAAATCATCAGGATCATCTAAATACTATTTCTAATGATGATCTCAGACATTAGTCTTGATTAAGTACTGCAGCCATTTTTTGAAGCCATTTAGGGATTTCCCAGAACAGATCAGTGGTTTTCTTTGTCCAGAGGAAACATTTATAACAAAGTAATAAATGGACTTCTAAAAAATTTAGTAATTTCAGAGGGAAAATATTCTTCATTATTGACATTAATGTGAATAAGCTAAGAGATTATAGAATCTTCAGTTCTAAAAGATGATGGAGAATATAAAATCTGAACTTGGATGAAGCTGACCTTTCTCTGCTATTAGATGAAGAGAATTGTCTTCATGACTAATGTAAGAATTTAAAGTAATGAGGCACATTGATAAGTGAAATGTTGCAGCCCTTAGTGTGTTCTGCTCCCTGTCATGGACAGAAGGGATGGGCAGAAATCTTTGTTAGGGACGTGGTGCGTCAGGGTGTACTGGTGTGAAGTGTAGAGGAGTATTGTTTTAGATTTTGTGAGGTGATGACCTGTTATGGTCACTTGTTTGAGTCGATGCACACTGGTGGAGTTTTAAATTCGCAGTGTAGAAGGGAATGAGCACTTATCAGAACAGAAGGAAGTGTGGTTAAACGGTTTCGGCTCTCATTGCAGCCTATTTCCCTTGGTCCAAATGGCAGGAGAAGTGGAACCTTAGGGTTTAGGGTTTTTTCCCAATATTAGTAAAAATTTGTTCAACATGGTTTATTGAGGCCCTTAGCAAACATGACTGTGTGTAGTAGCAACGGGGAGTGACATAATGTATACTAAGTAGGCATCATTCCTATGGGTTTATTAGCATCTCAGTAATAATTTTTCTAGCATGTTTATAATTAGCAGTCATTTATTCAGCATCTCTAAAAACAAGGGTCTTAGACACTTTTTGAAGAAACTACTGAATTGAATAAACCAAAAAATGAGGCTTCCTGCTTTTTCCTCAAAATGAGAAACTGTTACTGATTCTATATAATTATATAAGTAATAAAGACAGTTTTCGGCTCACAAAGCACCGGGATTATCCAAAGAAAATATATTTGGTATATGTAAATGAAAGACCTCATTTATTTATAAAGATGGATCTGATAATGGTGTTTTGAAAACTCATTGATGTACTGCATGTGTCCTCTGCATTTTAAAAGTCTTGTTCAAAGCAGGTGACAAAATAAGTATGCTGATTTTTATTCAGAAATTCATACTTGAAGTAGAGAAAACCTACAATGCTTTAAAAAGTAACTGTTAAGGGGCCAGCCCCGTGGTGTAGTGGGTTAATCCTCTGCCTGCGGTGCCAGCATCCACATGGGCGCCAGTTCTAGTCCTGGCTGCTCCTCTTCCAGTCCATTTCTCTGCTGTGGCCTGGGAAAGCAATAGAAGATGGCCCAAGTCCTTGGGCCCCTGCACCCGCATGGGAGACCAGGAAGAAGCACTTGGCTCCTGGGTTTAGATCAGCATAGCTCCAGCCGTTGCGGCCATCTGAGGATTGAACCAATGGAAGAAAGACCTTTCTCTCTGTCTCTCCCTCTCACTGTTTGTATCTCTACCTCTCAAATAAATTAATTAAAAATTTTTAAAAAATAAAATAAAAGTAACTGTTAAGTTAGTGTAATGTTAGGGCAGAGATTTTACAATCTTTAATTAATTTTTCATGTGTTTTATCTGTATTACAAGAAAATATTCACCTCAAGATGATAGCATAGCACCATCCTACCTGGATAAATGTTTAGTTACTCCTGAGGACAGTTACTTTTGGAGACAATCTGAGAACTAATTTAGTAATGGACAATCATCTTAGTTTGGGGATCAACTCTAGGGTTGTTCCTTACTTAAAGAATGGTGGAGGTTGGAAGGGTGTTTGACCAGGCAGTTAAGGTGCCAGTTAAGACACGTGCAGTTTCGGAGAGCTGTATTCAAGTCCCAGTCACACTTTCATTTCCAGCTTCCTGCTAGTGCACTTCTGGGAGTCAGCAAGTGATAGGTAGCTCACGTAGTTGAGTCCCTGCCACCCAAGTGGAGACCTGGATTGAGTGCCTCACTACAGTTTTGGCCCAGCCTCTGCTGTTGCAGGTATTTGGAGAGTAAACCAGTAGATAAGAACTCTGTGTAAATGTTTGTGTGTCTGCTTCTGAAAGAAAAGAAGAGAAAAGAAAGAAAGAATTGGTAAGAAAATTGTAGGGTTTTTTGGTAGAAGAAAAGTTAATGCAATTGTAAAACTTAAATTCCAAAAAATAAGGCTATAGGAGTTTTCTAATACAGCTAATGGTTTGCCAGAACGATACTTTCATTTCAGCAGTTTCGACAGTCTTTCCAAAATTTATTGATACTTTCTAAACCTCAGTGCATAAAATACAGTGAACATACTGAATTTTCAATAACTTGAGATATTGCAGCATGCTCTAATACTCCTTTTAATTTTTATTTACTTGAAAGTCAGAGAGAGATCTCAATTCTTGGTTCAGTCCCAAAATGCATGCAAAAACTAGGGTTGGGCCAGGCAGAAGCCAGGAGCTAGGAACTCAGTGTAGATCTCCCACATGCGTGGCAGGAACCCAGTTATGGAGCCATCACTTGTTCCCTGTAGGGTGCCCATTAGCAGGAAGCTAGAAAAGAGCTGGGGCTTGTGCCCAGGCACTACATTATGAGATGCCAGGTGTCCTAAGTGGCATCTTAACCACCAAACCCCCACCCCAGGATATTCGTTTTAGATATTTCTCTAATGTACAAGCTATTTAAATTATCTTTTACATGAAAGAGAATTTTATAGAAAGTTTTCATATCTTTTGAAATTTTTATTACGTGTTAATTGATTTTCTTAATCTGTAGTACTTAAGTTCAACAGTAAGTGGAAGTAACTATTTTGAATTAACATCTGGTTCTTTTTTTTTAAAAAAAAAAAATTATTTATTTATTTGAAAGTCAGAGTTACACAGAGAGAGGAGAGGCCCAGAGAGAGAGAGAGAGAGGTCTTCCATCCAATGGTTCACTCCCCAAATGGCCGCAACGGCCGGAGCTGTGCTGATCAGGAGCCAGGAGCTTCCTGTAGGTCTCCCACTTGGGTGCAGGGGCCCAAGGACTTGGACCATCCTCCACTGCTTTCCCAAGCCATAGCAGAGAGCTGGACAGGAAGTGGAGCAGCCGGGTCTTGAATGGGTGCCCATATGGGATGGCAGCGCTTCAGGCCAGGGCATTAATCCACTGCACCACAGCGCCAGCCCCTGAATTAACATCAGTTTCTAAAGATATGATTGTTAACTACAGCCATATCCTGTAATCCAAAAACTTTTTTTTTAAGATTTATTTTATTTATGTGAAAGAATAACAGAGAAAGAGGTCTTCCATCTGCTGGTTCACTCCTCAAATAGCTATAACGGCCTGAATAGGGCAAGGCCAAAGCCAGGAGCCTGGAACTCCCATCTGGATCTCCCACGTGGGTGGCACGGGTACTTGGAACCATCTTCCGCTGCCTTCCTTGGCACATTAGCAGGGATGCAGTACCTGGGACTTGAATAGGAACCCCTGAATGGGATACCAGTGTTGCAGATGGTGGTTTAACCCACTGTGCCATATCGCTGGCCCCCTAAAACTTTCAAGTTATATTTAAAAGACTGGGAAATAGCTTGAATTAAAATCTGTATAAACTATAGCAAGAGTTCTGATTCAAGTCCCAGGTACTCCATTTCTGATACAGGTTCCTTGCTAATGGTGCCTGCGAAGCAGTGAATGATGGCTCAGGTACCTGAATCCCTGCCATCCAAGTGGGAAGTCCAGGTAGGGCTCCTGGCTTTTGCCTGACCCAGCCCTTGCTGTTGTGGCCATTTGGAGACTGAACCAGCGATGGAATATCTCTCTCTGTCTCTAACTCTGCCATTCAAACAAATAAATCTTTTTTTAAAAAGTGGGGTGAGGTGGGTAGGTGGATGTTGTGGTGTAGCAGGGGTTAAGCTGTTGCTTGGGATGCCCACATTCCAGAGCCGAATGCCAGTTCCAGTCCTTGCTGCTTCCAGTCCAGCTTCCTGCTAGTGTATCCTGGAAGACAGCAGATGGTGACCCAGTAATTGAGTTGCTGCCACTCAGCATGGGAGACCCAGATGGGATTCCTGGCTTTGGCCTGGCCCAGACCTGCTGTTGTTGCCATTGAGGGAGTGAGTGAACCAGTGGATGGAAAATCTCTCTCTCTCTCTCTGTCTCTGTCTCTCACTCTCTGACACTCAAATAAATAAATAAAACTTTTTTAATGAAAATAATTTGGAAAAAAATCATAACCAGAAATAAAACACTAAGAACTAGATTAACAATCTTTAGACCATGATCAGAGTGTTTATAGTGTTTATATATACTTTTTGGTAATTCTTAATTTTTCTTTTTAAGAAACATGTAGGGTTTAAGTTATCCTTTTATTTTCTTGCATATGGTGTTTTTTCGGTGGTCTTCATCCTTTTTTCTGTCGTAGGTATACTTGAAGGCTCCTATGATTCTGAATGGAGTCTGTGTCATCTGGAAAGGCTGGATCGACCTTCAAAGACTGGATGGTATGGGCTGCCTGGAGTTTGATGAGGAGCGAGCCCAGGTAGGGCAACTTCAGGCTTTTTTGAGCATGGTCCTTTTGCCCCTTAATCTTGCCTTTGCTAGGAATCTGTTTAAGAGTTAAGTATAGAAAGTATTATGTTCAAATAATATTGAGAATCCTAAAGACATTAAGATGCAAATTCTGGGCTTAATTTTGAGTTTTTCCTACAAGTGGTTTCTAAATTTCATTGATACCCCCTGCTCAGGGGGACTTCAAAGTCACATAAATGGTTCTTTTCAATATTTGTTCTTTAGCTTTTATAACATTATGTGAGGGGGTCAAAATAAAAGGTAGGAGCAGTACTTTTTGGAATGCCTGAGTGTGGCACTCAGCAACTCCTTTCCCCAAAAAGCAAGGATGAAACTGAATTGGGAACAGACGAGACACCATTTAAGGTCTCTGGAAATGAAAAGACATAAATTGAGAAACATTTATTCAGAGAAAGATTTTAGTAAGACCAGTGGTAGTTTATAGCATTTTAGTTAGGAGCTGCTCTTACCTCTCCCCAGCTCTGTAATCCCTTAAATTCTACCCTGGGCATACAGGGCAAGCCATAAGGATTGGCTATCAGAGAGAGCTGGGTTTTTTTTGTTTGTTTGTTTGTTTGTTTTTGTTTTGTTTTGTTTTTTGACAGGCAGAGTTAGACAGTGAGAGAGAGACAGAAAGGTCTTCCTTCCATTGGTTCACCCCCCCAAATGGCTGCCACGGCTGGTGCACTGCGCCGCTCTGAAGCCAGGAGCCAGGTGCTTCCTCCTGGTCTCCCATGCAGGTGCAGGGCTCAAGCACTTGGGCCGTCCTCCACTGCCTTTCGGGCCACAGCAGAGAGCTGGACTGGAAGAGGAGCAACCGGGACAGAACCAGCGCCCCAGCTGGGACTAGAACCCAGAGTGCTGGCGCCGCAGGTGGAGGATTAGCCTAGTTGGCCGCTGTGCTGGCCAGCTGATTTATTTAAAGCAGATCCTAGAAAAAATTCATGTCCAGGGATGTCATTGAAAACAGCTAAGGACTCATTGGCAAACAGGATGGCAAAACTATTGGTGCCATTGGAGATTTATCAAGGAGCCCCAGGGAGAGAGAACTAAAGTGAGGTCTACTAAGATCACACCCATGTGGTCCAGAAAGGCATGTGCATGTGCAAGGCTACACTTGCTGTGAAGAAGACACAGAATTCTCTTGCACACTACTAATCCCTGACTGGACTGAGGGTAGACTGATAACCTGCTGAACTTTGAAGCATCTCTGAAGCCACACACAGATTGAATGGCAAGCAGTGGAATCCTGCTGGCTCAAGGTATTAAGCAAAATCTCTCACAAATCACTGGCTAACAGCTAAGCTATGCTGACCTAGAAGTAGCCTCCCAAAAAGACTTAAAAAAGAAAACAAATTAAGCGGTGAATTCAGAGGCTATCCACTGCTGGAGAAAAGAGACTACAGAATAAGTTAGGAAAGTCACTAAACAAATATCACCAACAAGAGTCAGAATTCAGAGTTCTTCCAGTGTATTATCCAAAATTCCAGTTATCTACAAAAAAAAGTCATGAGACACAAATCGAAATGTGTGACTCCTATATGGGGAAAAATTGTCAAAGGAAACTATCTTTGCATTTGTGACACGTCAAATAGTTATTCTAAACATGCTGGAAGAAGGATAGGAAAATTCTTTGCTTAAAAACCAAAGAGGGGGAAAATAAAACCAAAGGAAATTACGATATCATTCATCAAATAGAGAATATCAGTGAAGAGTTCATTGATAAAAAAAAAAGAATCAGATACAAATTTTAGAATTGAAAAGTACAATAACTGAAAAATTTATAGACTCAGCAACAGATATAAGCTGATAGAGGAAAGAATCTGTAAACTTGAAGAGATAACCAATCTGAAGAACAGACAGAATAAAATGAACAAGTACTTGGAGATCGTGGGATATCAGCATTCATACTACCATATATATATATTTTTAAAGATTTTATTTATTTATTTGAGAAGTAGAGTTACAGACAGTGAGAGGGAGAGACAGAAAAGAAAGGTCTTCCATCTGCTGGTTCACTCCCCAACTGGCTGCAACGGCTAGAGCTGCGCCGATCCATAAGCCAGGAGCCAGTTGCTTCTTCCTGGTCTCCCATGTGGGTGCAGGGGCCCAAAGACTTGGGCCATCTTCTGCTTTCCCAGGCCATAGCAGAGAGCTGGATTGGAAGAGGAGCAGCTGGGACTAGAACCGACGCCCCTATGGGATGCCAGCACCTCAGGTGGAGGATTAACCTGTGCCACAGCGCCAGCCCCGTATTTTATTTTATTTGAAGGAGTTACAGAGAAGGGGCGAGAAAGATCTTCATTTGCTCATTCAATCCCCAGATGGCCATAACGGCTGGGGAATGCGCCAGGCCAAAGCCAGGAGCCATGAGCTTCATCCGGGTCTCCCACTGGGTGTCGGGCCCAAGTGCTTGAGCTGTTTTCCACTCCTTTTCCAGGGCATTATCCGGGAGCTGGATAGGAAGTGGAGCAACTGGAACATGAACTGGTACCCATATGGGATGCTTGTGTTCAGGTGGTAGCTTTACCCACTGTGCCACATCACTGGCCCTTGGAATGACTTCTTTTTTTTTTTTTTTTTTTTTTTAAGATTTAGTTACTTATTTATTTGAAAGGCAGAGTTGCAGAGAGAGAGAGAGAGAGGTCTTCCATCTGCTGGTTCAATCCCCAGATGGCTGCAAGGGCTGGAGCTGGACCTATCTGAAGTCAGGAGCCAGGGACTTCTTCCAGATCTCTCATGTGGGTGCAGGGGCCCAAGGTCTTGGACCATCTTCTACTGCTTTCCCAGGCCATGGCAGAGAGCTGGATCAGAAGTGGAGCAGCTGGGACTCGAACCGGCAGCCATATGCGATGCAAGCACTGCAAGCAGCAACTTTACCTGCTGTGCCACGGTCCCAGCCCCCTGAATTGACTTCTTAAAAAAAAAAAAAAAAAAGATTTATTTATTTGAAAGAGTTACACAGAGAGAGGAGAGGCTGCGAGAAAGAGAGAGAGAGGTCTTCCATCCAATGATTCACTCCCCAATGGGCTGCAACGGCCGGAGCTGCACTGATCAGGAGCCAAGAGCGTCTTCCGGGTCTCCCACGTGGGTGCAGGGGCCTAAGGACTTGGGCCATCTTCTACTGCTTTCCCAGGCCACAGCAGAGAGCTGGATCAGAAGTGGAGCAGCCGGGTCTCGAAAGGGAGCCCATATGGGATGCCAGCACTTCAGGCCAGGGTGTTAACCTGCTGCGCCACAGCACCAGCCCCTGGATTGACTTCTAAGACTAAAGTATTAAGGGGCCAGCATTGTGGCACAGCAGGTACCCAATTGGCCTGTTGATCTGGGACTTCCAACCTCCAGAACTGTGAGAAAATTTCTGTTGTTTAAGCCACCCAGTGTGTGGTATTTTATATGGCAGCCTAAGGAGACTGGAACCACCTGTGTGATGCTGGCAAGTTATAACATCTCTGAGCCTCAGATTTCTCCTTCATAAAACAGGGTTAATCCTACTTACAGGTTTGGGCATTTGGTGTAGCAGTTGAGATGCCACTTGGGACTCCCACATCTCTCATCAGAGTGCCTGGGATTAAGTCCCAGCTCTGCTTTCTATCCGGCTTCTGTTAATGCATACCCTGAGAGACAACAGATGATGGTTCAAATGCTTGAGTCCCTGCCACCTATGTGGGAGACTCAGCTGGAATTCCAAGATCCTGGAAAACCTATTTTTGGCCTGGCCCAGGGTGTTGGGGACATTTGAGGAGTGAATCAGTGGGTCTCTTCCAGGTCTCCCACGTGGGAGGAGGAGCCCAGAAACTTGGGCCATCTTCCATTGCTTTCCCAGAGCATTAGCAGGGACCTGCATTGTAAGTGGAGCAGCCAGGACTCAAATTGGCTCCCATATGGGATGCCAGTGCTGCAAGCCGTGACTTAACCTGCTATGCCACAGCATGGGCCTTCTAAGTAAAATTTTTAAAAAAGAATGTTAGCTGGGCCGGCACCATGGCTCACTTGGTTAATCCTCTGCCTGCAGTGCCGGCATCCCATGTGGGTGCTGGGTTCTGGTCCCAGTTGCTCCTCCTCCAGTCCAGCTCTCTGCTGTGGCCCAGGAGGGCAGTGGAGGATGGTCCAAGTGCTTGGGCCCCTGCACCCGCATGGGAGACTGGGAGGAGGCGCCTGGCTCCTGGCTTCAGATCAGTGCAGCGCTGGCCGTAGCAGCCATTTGTAGGGTAAGCCAACGGAAGGAAGACCTTTCTCTCTCTCTCTCTCTCTCTCTCTCTGTCTATAACTCTACCTGTCAAATAAAAAAATAAAATAAAAAGAATGTTAGCCAAAAAATTGTGGGTGATTGAGATAGCATATAGTACCTGGCATGCAGTACAATTCTGAAATGAAGACTCTTGATTTTATTATTGTGTGCACTTGAACATTTTATATTTATGGTTTCTATTGTTCTCAAGAGATACTAATGTCTTTCTCGTGTAGTAATGTATAATTTTGAGGAACATGAATCTCAATCCGCTTTCATTGGAGTTACTTATGCTGGAATGGGCCTCATCTCTAGGGAGTGAGCTTGGCTGGCATCCCCACTTTGTGTCCCAACACGTCTGTCTCTCTGCTGATCACACAGGCAGAAGTAACTGCAGAATGAACCAAAAGGTTTTTTAAATTTACCTGAACTCATAGTTAATGTTATATCAGTGATGACACAGTATATAGTTGTACTTCTATATCTGTGGGTTCAGCTGACCACATTTTGAAAATATTAGAAATAAAATTATATATGCTGAGCATCTACAGAATTTTTTCCTTGTTGTTCCCTAAACAACTATTTATATAGTGTTTCTATTGTATATTATAAGTAATGTAGAGGTGATTTAAAGTATACAGGAGGATGTGTATGAGTTATGCAAATATTGTGTCATTTTATAAAAGGTACTTGAGTATCCACAGATTCTGACATCCCTGGTAAGTTCTAAAATCAGTCTCCTTTGGAGACCAGTAGTTGACTGTAATTTAATGTAGAATTTGAGTGATCGTATTATTGCCTCGAAACATCTCTGGAGTAAAAGGTGGTGTTGAAAAAACTAAAATCAAAAAAAAAAAAGAAAGAAAAAAGAAAAAACTAAAATCATGTAATATTTTGACCTTCACAGTTACTGACCTACAAATTGTTTTATTATATAGCTAGTCCTAGAAGAATAGTTTCATTCAAAAATAAGATTTTTTTTTTTTTTTTTACAGGCAGAGTGGATAGTGAGAGAGAGAGAGACAGAGAAAAGTCATCCTTTTTGCCGTTGGTTCACCCTCCAATGGCCGCTGCGGCCAGCGCATCGCGCTGATCCGAAGCCAGGAGCCAGGTGCTTCTCCTGGTCTCCCATGGGGTGCAGGGCCCAAGCACTTGGGCCATCCTCCACTGCCTTCCCGGGCCATAGCAGAGAGCTGGCCTGGAAGAGGGGCAACCGGGACAGAATCCAGTGCCCCGACCGGGACTAGAACCCGGTGTGCCAGCGCCGCAAGGCGGAGGATTAGCCTATTAAGCCACGGTGCCGGCCTAAAAATAAGATTTTCTAAGACACTTAAAATAACGTTTGTGTACATTAAAGGCAAAATTTTAAATACATCTTTATATTAATCTAAACATTAAGATAATAAGCAGAGTGGTTAGTCTTGATGCTTATTCATGTACTTTATTAGTTTCTTACCTATATTTATATCTATTATTTTTCTTGTATTTCTCTGAAGGTTGTGTATTTTTTTTTCAATATGCTCTTATTTTTTTCTTTACATAAAAATTCTTTTTTTAAAAAGATTTATTTATTTATTTTAAAAGCAGAGTCCATCCACTGATTTACTTTTTTTTTTTTTTTTTTTTTTGACAGAATTAGAGAGAGAAAGGTCTTCCTTCCGTTGGTTCATCCCACAATGGCCACTATGGCCAGTGCGCTGTGCCGATCCGAAGCCAGGAGCCAGTTTCTTCCTCCTGGTCTCCCATGCGGGTGCAGGGCCCAAGGACTTGGGCCGTCCTCCACTGCCTTTCGGGCCACAGCAGAGAGCTGGCCTGGAAGAGGAGTGACCAGGACAGAATCTGGCACCCCAACCAGGACTAGAACCTGGGGTACTGGCACCGCAGGCGGAGGATTAGCCAAGTGAGCTGTGGCGCCGGCCTCACTGGTTTACTTTCCAAATGGCCGCAGTGGCTGAGGCTGGCCCAGGCCAAAGCCAGTCCTGGCGCTGGGTCGTGTCCTGTCTCCTTTTCTGATCCATCTCTGTGCTAATGGTCTGGGAAAGCAGTGGAGTATGGCTGAAGTCCTTGGGGCCCTGCATCCATGTGGGAGACCTGGAAGAAGCTCCTGGCTTCGGATAGACCCAGCTCCAACCATTGCGGCCATTTGGGGAGTGAACCCGTGGATGGAAGACGTTTCTCCCTGTCTCTCCCTCTCTCTGTGGCTTTACCTCTCAAATAAATAAATAAAAATCTTAAGAAAAAAGAAAACTCTTCCCATGAGGCCAGTGCTGTGGTGCCATAACCTGCAGTACTGGCATCCCATATGGCTCTGGTTTCAGTCCTGGCTGCTGCACTTCCTATCCCATTCTCTGCTAATATGCCTAGAAAATCAGAGGAGATGGCTCCAGTCTCTGGGCCCCTGCACCTACATGTGAGACCCAGAAGAAGCTCCTGACTCCTGGCTTTGGTCTGGCCTAGCCCTGGTTTTTGCGGCCATTTGGGGGTGAACCAGCAGATGGAAGATCTCTCTCTCTCTCTCTCTCTCTCTCTGTCTAATTTTACTTTTCAAATAAATTAATTAATCTTGAAAAAGAAAGATTCTAGGGCTGGCGCTTTGGCTCACTTGGTTAATCCTCTGCCTGCGGCGCCAGCATCCCATGTGGGTGCCGAGTTCTAGTCCTGGTTGCTCCTCTTCCAGTCCAGCTCTCTGCTGTGGCGTGGGAAGGCAGTGGAGGATGGCCCAAGTGCTTGGGCCCCTGTACCCACATGGGAGACCAGGAAGAAGCACCTGTCTCCTGGCAAGAAAGATTCTAGGGGCCAGCGCTGTGGCATAGCAGATGAAGCTGCTGCTGGCAGTGCCAATATCCCATATGGGCACTAATTCAAGTCCCAGCTGCTCTATTTCTGATCTAGCTCTCTGCTGTGGCCTGGGAATGCAGTAGAAGATGGCCCAAGTGCTTGGGCCCCTGTACCTGCATGGGAGACTAGGAAGAAGTACTTTTTGTATGTGTAATGAATAAAGTTATTTTTTGTAAAGACTTATTTATTTATTTGAAAGAGTTGCACAGAGAAAGAAGGAGAGGCAGAGAGAAAGAGAGTCTTCCATCTGCTGGTTCACTCCCCAACTGGCTGCAATGGCCAGAACTGTGCTGATCCAAAGCCAGGAGCCAAGAGCTTCTTCTGGGTCTCCCACACGGATACAGGGGCCAAGCACTTGGGCTATCCTCTAGTGCTTTCCCAGGCCATAGCAGAGAGCTGGATGGGAAGTGGAGTAGCTGGGACTCAAACCGGCGCCCATATGGGATGCCAGCCCTGCAGGCAGTGGCTTTACCTGTTATTCAACAGGGCCGACCCAATAAATAGTTTTGAAAGTTCTTCAAACAAAAGATATTTCTGAGTACAGTTATAGAAACAAATTAACTGGTTGTATTTTCATCTTTTTATTTTTTCCTTTGTAAGTATACATTTCAATGCATTCTTTATACTCTTGGTTTTCAGTAATTATAGTACTCCATAAGCTTGAAAAACTGAATATTTTAATCAGTTTGCAGTCTAATATTTTGATGATAAAAAGGGCCACAAATTTGATTAACAGAAGTAAATGTAGCTTAAAATGTACAGTTGGCAAGCAACTAATTTTGAACAAAATGTAATGATGAAGACTGATCTACCAAAAAAGATAACATCATTGTAAAAGTTCTTGGCTTTGCTGTGGGTCCATATAAGAGCCAATCATATTATCTTCATTGTACTTCTATTGAAATTTTTTTTATTTCTTTGAGAGACAGACCTACCATCTGCTGGTTCTCCCCCTCAAATGCCTACAGTGGCCAGGAGACCAAAGCTGGAATCCAGGAACTCAGTCCAGGTCTCCCATATGGATGACTGTTTGAGCCATCCCCTCTGTCTCCCAGGGTTTGCATTAGCAGGAAACTGGAATCAGGAGCCCAACTAGGAGTCGGAACCAGGCACTCTGATATTGGATGTGGGGTCAGGAGACCTCTAGGCTAAACACCTGCTCCATTTTTGTTTTTCTAAATGACTTGACATTGACAATCACAGAAGGTGTTTCATATTCAGTGGAATATTCTTTCAGAAGATTAGAAAAATCAAACCATAATTGGACTTATGGATTTTCTGTTTGAAGTATCTGAAGTCACTGGTGTTCTTCAGCTATTTGCAACGTTTTTCTGTCACTGAAACCAGCATGTAAACAGCTTTGCTTTCTGTATATGCACACAAATATGGGTGAAATTAATTGGGTTAAGTCATTTTATTTAGATGCAAAGTTGTATTCTGCCTAGTGATGTGTTAAATGTACCATTTGCAGCTGCATGTGTCAGGTTGTTGGAGGTGGTGATGCTTCTTCAGCAGAATTGAGCGGTTTTGGTGTTCATGTGAATGGTGATATCCTGGTCCCCACTGAGACTAGTAAATGCCTCATTTTATGCACATTACATGCATCACCCGCTTACTTGCAAGTGAATTTGATTCTTAATTTTTCATTAATTATGAACTTTAAATGTTTTGCTGTAGAAAGATGTTACCAATCTAAAATAAATAAAAGTCATGTAGATTTGGGTGATACAGTTAAGACAAAGTCACCGCAACAGGAGTGATCATCTGTAAATCTGTGAGCAAACTGCTAAGCCTTCGTTTCCCCATGTGTTTCACATACATCCAACCATGGTTGTTTTTGTTTGTTTGTTTGTTTGTTTTTTGACAGGTAGAGTTATAGACAGAGAGAAAGGTCTTCCTTCCGTTGGTTCACTCCCCAAATGGCCACTACAGCCAGCACTGTGCCAATCCGAAGCCAGGAGCCAGGTGCTTCTTCCTGGTCTCCCAGGGGCCAAAGCACTCGGGCCATCCTCCACTGCCTTCCCGGGCTACAGCAGAGAGCTGGACTGGAAGAGGAGCAACCGGGACTAGAACCGGCGCCCACATGGGATGCCGGCGCTGCAGGCAGAGGATTAACCAAATGAGCCACGGTGCCGACCCCTCTGACCATGTTTTATGAGGACCCAACCTGGCTACTTTGTGCAGGTTGTGATATAGACCATGGAATAAGATACTAGGATGACAAGTGGTGGGAACATCTCCCACCGTCACCTAAGGCTGGGTAGAGTTTGTTGTCCTTAGCCATTTGAGCCCACTTCGTGGTTGAGTTTTGTCAGCAAGTGGCCTTTATGCTGTCCTGCAGAGAGAGGTGTTACTTGTGTTGCGACAGGAAAGGTTCAGGATCACACTGGTAGTCACCATTTATCTTTCCCATTTGTTGAAGTACAAACTCTATTCACTGCACATATATCACACACATTAGTAGAAAAAACAGAAGTTGGAACTAGAAAATAGAGGGCTCCATCTCTCCTGGCTTATTTTACTGTAATAGTGCTTTTTAATCTATTAATGAAAGAAAAACCCATCCATAACTATTGCCAGACTGCATATTCTGGCTAATTAACTTCCTTAAGGAATTAGATCACATCTCACGTTATATGGTGTCATGTCATCCTCTGTAGCACTTAGTCACAGCTGAATTTTACATTGATTTGTTAATTTTATTTTGTCTACCTGTCCTGCTAGACTAGAGGCTCCATTAGGAAAAGCAGTGTTTCTTCCCTCGTATTGTATGGGTGGCACCTAGCTTACTAAGGGACAGATACATATTTACGGGATAAAGTGAGAGGGTGGGCATTTTTGCACAGTGAATTAAGCTGCTCTCGCAATGCCTGCATCCCATGTTGGAGTTGCTATTTCAAGTCCTGGCGTCTCCACTTCCAATCCAGCTTCCTGCTAATGCATCCTGGGTGGCAGCAGATGATAGCTCCACTGCTTGGGCCCCTGCTACCCACATAAGAGACCCAGATGGAGTTCTTAGCTACAACAGCCCTGGCTGTTGAGGGAGTTTGTGGAGTAAACCATCAGATGGGAAGGTCTCTCTCTCTGTGTCTCTTTCACTCTGCCTTTCAAATAAATGAAAATATATTTTTTAAAAACAGAGTGAATGTACGCATGGGACAGAAGGGGCATCAGCAGATATGTCCCGTTGATACCTAACTAAATAATAGAAAGCCCTTGGGAGTTGAGAAGCGCATTCTTTTGCAGGTACCTCTGGTTTGTATAATTCTGAGAATACAGTAGGTTTGTGTAATGATGTTTAGTCAAGTATGAATTTTATATATACCTGTAAATAACAGCTAGTACTTAATGCTCTCAGGTAGTGTGCTTAAGCATTTTTAAATGCATTATTTAATCATTACAACAATCTTATGAAGTGTTACTATTCCCATTTTACATGTGAATTTACTGAGGCTTAGAAAAATGAAATAATTTGCTCTGGGTCATAAGGCTGGTAAGTGCTTTATCACAATGGGAATTTTTATTTATTTATTTATTTTTTTTTGACAGGCAGAGTGGACAGTGAGAGAGAGAGAAACAGAGAGAAAGGTCTTTCTTTGCTGTTGGTTCACCCTCCAATGGCTGCCGTGGCCGGCACGCTGCGGCCGGCGCACCGCGCTGATCTGAAGGCAGGAGCCAGGTACTTATCCTGGTCTCCCGTGGGGTGCAGGGCCCAAGCACTTGGGCCATCTTCCACTGCCTTCCCGGGCCATAGCAGAGAGCTGGCCTGGAAGAGGGGCAACCGGGACAGAATCTGGCGCCCCGACCAGGACTAGAACCCGGTGTGCTGGCGCCACTAGGCGGAGGATTAGCCTGTTGAGCCACGACGCCGGCCACAATGGGAATTTTATCATACCTTTCAGTTCTAAGTTACAGACATTGCGTCAGTGAAAATTATAAGCATTATAAAATCCTACTAACTGAGAAAGAATTTATCACAGGCGTTGCATCATTTCCCAGACAGAAAGAATGGTGAAATGTCTAAGGCTCATTGAGTGACTTGGACTTCTGTTGGCTAGAACTGAATTATACGGTCACCTCTTGCTTCAGTGAATCTAGGAAAGTAAATATTGATAACTTCTGGCATTGGTTTGGGTCTTTCAGTGTTTTCAAGTGTACAATCAGAAAACCTGGCACATATCAGAAGTGCTGGAGACATGGAGCTTTTATAATTTGGAGGCACCATCGTCGGATTTTGCCATCCTAGAAGATGTGCTCTAATGGCTTTGTAGTTGGGGATGGTTGACCCATGGAAGCAGAAAGAGACTGTAGGAGAATTGCAGTAATCTAGGTACTAATCTAGGTAGTAATCTAGGTCTAAACTGGGAAAATATGTATAGGAATGAACGGGGAGAATAACTCAAAAAACAGAAGGACAAATGGAGGTTTGTTGCCTGTGGAGATGATCAAAGAGTGAAAAGTCAAAGGCGGTTCATGTTTGTAGTAAAATGAATTAATGAGGCCATCAGCAGAGACTTAAGAAAGAGTAAGGCAAGGGGGGTGTTTTGTGTTTGGCGTAGCAGTTAAGACACCTCTTGGGATGCCAGCATCGGAGTGCCTGGGTTCAGGTTACATCTCTGCTCCTGGTTCTAGCTACCTGCTAGTGTGTACGCTGGGAGGCAAAAAGAGATGATTCAATTGGTTGAATCCCTGCCATCATACAGGAGGCTTTGAATTGAATTACAAACTGAATTCCAGACTCCTGGCTTCCACCTGGCCCAGCCCCAGCTATATTGTACATGCATTTGGGGAGTGAAACAGTGGATAGATCTTTCTCTGTCTCTTGTCTTTCTACTTTTAAAATAAATTATGTGAAAGGCAGAGTTAGAGAGAGATACCTAGATTGAGAGAGAGAGATCTTCCATCCATGGGTTCACTCCTCAAATGGCCGCAACGGCTGGAACTGGGCCTATCTGAAGCCAGGAGTTTCTTTCATTTGGGTACGGGGGCCCAAGAACTTGGGCCATTTGCTGCTTTCCCAGGCATATTAGCAGGGAGCTGGATCAGAAATGGAATAACCAGAACTTCAACCGGTGACCATATGGGATACCAGTGCTGCAGAGAGCAGCTTTATCTGCTGCGCCACACTGCCGTCCTCTAAAATAAAAATTTTTTTAAAGGATAAAAGAGAAAATTCAAATTGGTGGTCTTTTTAGACATACTGAGCCTGAGGTATGTAGATTTTCTTCATGTGCAGATCTTTGGTCATGAATTGGGAAAGGATTATGATAGATTTGTTATGCCCGCGTGTTACAGGGTTTTTTTCTTGATGATATTTTATCACGTTTTTGTTTGTCTGAAAGTTCCTAACGCTTGTATAGCCAGTTCTGTTGGTTTTCCCTTTACAGTTTGTGCTTTAGTGTCAGAGAGAGCCTTCATTATCCCTAAGTGATAGAAGTATTTATCAGATTATTTTCTTATTCTATGACTTAAATGTTGAATTAATCAAACCTTTATTTTGGTAGAGGATGAAGTAAGGAAAAAAAAGAGCATTTTCAATTGTTAGAATGTGATTGGACATGATTACTAAGGTGTAATATGAAACTTGAAAGTGCCCTGTACACGAGGCTGACGCCGTGGCTCACTTGGTTAATCCTCCGCCTGCGACGCCGGCATCCCATATGGACGCCGGATTCTGTCCCGGTTGCTCCTCTTCTAGTCCAGCTCTCTGCTGTGGCCCGGGAAGGCAGTGGAGGATGGCCCACGTGCTTGGGCCCTGCACCTGCATGGGAGACCAGGAAGAAGCACCTGGCTCCTGGCTTCAGATCGGCACAGTGCCGGCTGTAGTGGCCATTTGGGGAGTGAACCAATGGACGGGAGACCTTTCTCTCTCTCTCTCTCACTCTCTCCCTCTCTCCTTTTCTCCCTCTCTCCCTCTCTTACTGTCTAACTCTGTCAAGTAAAAAAAAAAAGTACACTGTACTGAATCTTCTATAGAAGTACTTCTAAGGGCTGGCGCCGTGGCTTAACAGGCTAATCCTCCGCCTTGTGGCGCCGGCACCCCGGGTTCTAGTCCCAGTAGGGGCGCCGGATTCTATCGTAGTTGCCCCTCTTCCAGGCCAGCTCTCTGCTATGGCTCGGGAAGGCAGTGGAGGATGGCCCAAGTGCCTGGGCCCTGCACCCGCATGGGAGACCAGGAGAAGCACCCGGCTCCTGGCTTCGGATCAGCGCGATGCGCTGGCCACAGCGGCCATTGGAGGGTGAACCAACGGCAAAAAGGAAGACCTTTCTCTCTGTCTCTCTCTCTCACTATCCACTCTGCCTGTAAAAAAAAAAAAAGAAGAAGAAGAAGTACTTCTAAGGTTAATTTTTCTGGTGTTGATACTTGGAGAAATTCTCTGCTGTTACATCCTTCTAAAAAGAAAGCATTATAATTTTTATTATAAACCTGAGTTAAAATAGATACTTCCTGTATTTTGACAGCAGGAGGATGCATTAGCACAACAGGCCTTCGAGGAAGCTCGGAGAAGGACACGTGAGTTTGAAGACAGAGACAGGTCTCATCGGGAGGAAATGGAGGTGAGAGTTTCACAGCTGCTGGCAGTAACTGGTTAGTACTTTCCCCAAAACTCTCAGGCTCTGTTTGTGATGTTTGTGTGTAATGCTTTTTAAATAGTTTAATTTTTGTGTTTAATTTTTTAAAAAATAGTACTTTCTGTATTTTATAAAATGTAATTGCTATAAAGAGATTTAGTCTTTATTTTAAGGTTTGTACATGAGTTCTTCATTTGATGGTCTTAATAAATCATTTACTGTACATGATATATTTTCTCTTAGTTCAGATTTCCAAATATCTTACCTCTTTTTCTTAATTATTTTTGAGGTTATTTGTAAAATTACCTTATTTACTATAGAAAACACTTTTAGAATTTTATTAAAACTTCAGGAATAATATTTTGCATTTTTTAATGAATATGTGTCTTGATTTTGTGTAACAGTATAATTTTCAGTCACTGTGTAATCTCTTTACTAGAGGAAAAAATTTTCAAACTACACAGAGAATGGAATTAACAGATTGTTTTCATTTAACCTTTTTTGGGTAACTTTTCATTGTAAAGTAAAATACTGATGCAGAAGTACACACTAATTATTAATAATTATTATAAGGCTAACACCTCTATAATACAGGTTCAAAAATACAACTTTGGGGCTGGCACTGTGGCATAGAAAGGTTAAGCCTCCACCTGCAGTGCCAGCATCCCCTATGGGCACTGGTTCAAGTCCTGGCTGCTCTACTTCCAGTCCACCTTCCTGTTAACGTGCCTAGGAAAGCAGCAGCAGATGTCCTAAGTGCTTGGGCCCATGCACCCACATGAGAGACCTAGAAGAAGCTCCTGGCTCCTGGCTTCCTCCTGGCTCAGCCCTGGCCATTTTGGTCATTTGGAGAGTAAACCAACAGATGGAAGACCATTCTCTCTCTCCTTCTCTCTGTGTATCTATGCCTTTCAAATAAATGAATGAATCTTTTAAAATAAAGTAAAACTCTGACAGCCACCCCAGCATTCCCCCACCCTGTGTATATGTAATCATGACCTCACATTGCTCAAAAATAATCCTCCTGGTTTTTAATTATTTTTTATTTATTTAAGAGTTGGGGTTTCTCATCCTTTGGTTTCCTCCCCAATACTTGGAACAACCAGGGTTGGAGCCAAAAACTCAGTCCAAGTCTGCCAGGTGTGAGGCAGGAACCCAGTTACTTGAGCCATCACTGCTGCCTCCCAGGGTCTGCATTGACAGTAGCCAGGGTCAGAATTGGACCCAGGCACTCTGATGTGAGACATGAGCATGTTACCACAAGGCTAAACTCCTACTCCTATCCCAATTTTTAAATTAATCACTTCTGGCCGGCGCCGTGTCTTAACAGGCTAATCCTCCGCCTTGCGGCGCTGACACACCGGGTTCTAGTCCTGGTTGGGGCGCTGGATTCTATCCCGGTTGCCCCTCTTCCAGGCCAGCTCTCTGCTATGGCCCGGGAAGGCAGTGGAAGATGGCCCAAGTCCTTGGGCCCTGCACCCGCATGGGAGACCAGGAGAAGCACCTGGCTCCTGGCTGTGGATCAGCGAGATGCGCTGGCCGCAGCGGCCATTGGAGGGTGAACCAACGGCAAAAAGGAAGACCTTTCTCTCTGTTTCTCTTTCTCACTATCCACTCTGTCAAAAAAAAAAAAAAGAAAAGAAAAGAAAAAAAATTAATCACTTCTTTGCGTTTCTTTATAGTTTTTTGACTCCTGAGTTCAGACTTAGACTATGAGAAGGTGGTCTTGCTTGATTTTTAAATTTGCCGTCTTTTAATGAACGTGGATGTTTGATTTTTTTCTACATAAAATTGTAACTTGCTTTAAGCAGATCTTAAATATAAAAATTAATATTTAATATAGAGTATTTAGAAATAAAAATTATTTAAAAGCTATACTTTGTACAGGCATGGTGATGCAGCAGGTTAAGCCACCACTTGTGACATGTGCATCCCATGTCAGAGTGCCTAGGTTCAAGTCTTGCCTGCACTTTTTGTTTTTTGTTTTTTGAAAGCTTTTATTTAATAAATATAAATTTCATAGGTATAGCTTTTGGAATATAGCGATTCTTCCCCCCATACCCACCCTCCCACCTCCCCACTCCCAAACCATCCCACCTCCTACTCCCTCTCCCATCCCATTCTTCATTAAGATTCATTTTTAATTATCTTTATATACAGAAGATCAGTTCTATACTAAGTAAAGATTTCAACACTTTGCACCCACACAGACATACAAAGTATAAAGTACTGTTTGAAGACAAGTTTACCGTTAATTCTCATAGTACAACTCATTAAGGACAGAGATCCTACATGGGGAGCAAGTGCACAGTGACTCCTGTTACTGATTTAACAATTGACACTCTTATTTATGGCATCACTAATCACCCGAGGCTCTTGTCATGAGCTGCCAAGGCTATGGAAGTATTTTGAGTCCATAAACTCTGACATTATGTAGACAAGGCCATAATCAAAGTGGAAGTTCTCTCCTCCTTTCAGAGAAAGGTACCTCCTCCTTTGATGGTCCCTTCTTTCCACTAGGATCTCAGTCACAGAGATCTTTCATGTAGGCTTGTCTGCACTTCTGATCCAGCTTTCTGCTAATACGCCTGAGAAGGCAGCAGATGATGGTCATTGGGTCCCTGCCACCCACATGGGAGATCCAGATTGATTTCCAAACTCCCGGCTTCAGGCATTTGAAGAGTGAACCAGTGGATAGAAGGTCTCCTGTCTCCCTCTCTGTCTCTCTGCCTTTCATATAAATAAATATCTTCTAAAAAAAAAAACAAAAACCCTAATATGTCTAAAGAAGAATGCTATTAAACATTAATATCTATCATGTACTCAAATTTATAAACTTAAAAGTAATATGAACATTTCACACGAGAAAAAATAAAACCTATATTCATGTTTCATAATCAAAAAAGCATTAAATTATAATTATAGTATATCAACTAAATGGAATAATTTCCAACATTGAATCAATGTTATGTCCATAAGGTAGATTCATACAGACAGAAAGTAGAATGGAGTTTTCAGGGGAGATGAAGAGCAGTTGTTCAGTGAGTATAGAGTTTCAGTTTGCAAGGTAAAAAGAAGTTCTAGAGATAAGCTGAATAATGTGAATGTATTTAACACTGCTGAACTGTATACTTAAAAATAGTTGAGATGGTAAGCTTTATGCTGTATGTATTTATGTGTGCACTGTTAATTAAGTGTGTGTGTGTACAAAGATGTTACTTACAGAGCCCAGACTCTAGAGCCAGACTGAGAGTTCTGAGTCTGACTCAGCCACTCAGTTCGTTGCCTTGGACAACTTGCTGCATCTTTCTGCGGCTACATTCCCTCATCCATAAAATAAGGGTAATGATTGTGTCTGTCTCAAGGGTTATTTTCAAAATTAAATGTCTGCACATGGAGAATACTTCTATAGAATGTGGTGCTGACTTGGTGTCAGCCACTAGTATGGTCATTTCCAATTTATATATTTGTTCTGTGTTACAGTATATTTAAAGAAGGAATTTAAAAGTCAGACCTATTCAGTGGTCAGTGTATGAGTTAGAATTCAGTCTCTTTAATGATTGATAGATCTCTTGGTGAATGAGTTAATTTATCTAATGGGCTGATAGTAACTGAAGATGTTCCCAAAAACACTTTTTAGCTTGGAGAATACAGGAGGGCTGTGTATGACATGTTTGTTTTCTATGAAGCTTCTGTAATTCTTGAGATAGGACTCCTACACCATTGTCTTTTCTGTGTCTATAAAATGTCTAGGTTTCTATGTATAATATGCATGTGTTAGCTTACACTTTGGAATCTTAATTCAGGCTGTTTGTTTCCTAACATACAGTGTGCTTTTCTAGTCATTCATCAGGCCTAGTTTTAATGTTAACTGTCAAGCCATTCTCCAATCTATCTCAATCACAATTAACCCTTCTACTGTGTAGTTTCCATAGCAGTCCTTATTGGATAGTGTGTTGAAATGGTTATAAATGTCTTTCACTTTATTGAGATTTCCTTAAGAATGTTTTTATATCCCTTAGATTATTCACCACAGTGTTTTCTACATTGCGTTTAGTTGTCAAATGGAAATTGTCAGAAAACAACTCCCACTCTGCGTGTCTGAAATACAGAATTATAGGACAGCCAGTAGGAAAAAGTAGATAGTGCATACTAATGCGTGGTGTCTGTCTTTGGGCATCTGTCAGTCTTGAAGGAAAATGAATACATAAACAGGTAAATGCAGTGTCCTTTAGCAGCCACCATACCTAATCATGGGGGCTCAAAGCAAGGCAGTGACCATGTAGAGGAAGGGGCACTTAAGTCAGCCTCTGCAAGGGAGTTCCCAGGAGAGTACACTTGAAGGAACTTGAAGGTAGAGTGAGTTTGCCTGCTGCACAAATTGGGGGAAACATTGTGGGCAGAAGGAACATTATATTGTTGTTGTTTTTTTTTTTTTAATTTAATAAATGTGAATAAATGTGCAACTTTTGTATTGTTGTGGCTTTCCTCCCCCCAACCTCCCTCCCTCCCACAGCCCTCCCCTCTCCCACTCCCTCTCCCTCTCCCATCCCGCCCATCATGGAGTTTCATTAGGAACATTATATTGTATGCAAAGGAATGGAGGAGAAGGGAGCTTGCCAAGTCCAAGAACATGTTTGGTCGGTCTCTGGAGCAGGTTAACATGGCCTTAAAATATAAGGATTGTTTTCTAAAAAGCACTCTTCAGGGGCAGGCATTGTTGTGCATCAGGTTGAGCCATTGCTTGTGATGATCACTCTCCATGTTGGGGTTCGTGGTATCAAGTTCAGCCTCTGCTTCAGACCCAGCCTGCAAGTGGTATACACCTTGGGAGGTGGCAGATGATGGCTGAAGTACCTGGATGGAGTTTCTGGCTCCTGGGTTCAGTTTGGCCCGTCCCCAGCTCTTGTGGGCATTTGGAGAATGAAACAGCAGATGAAGGGTTCTCTCTCTCTCTCTCTCTCTTTCTCTCTGTCACTGTCACTCTCTCTCCCCCTTCTCTCTCTCCCCTTCTCGCTCTGTTGCGCTGCCTTTCAAATAATTTTTTAAATGCTCTTTATCTAAATTGTATTCGAATAATGACTGTTTGACAATGGAACAGTTAGGAAGTTTCTGTATATATCCTGTTGTAAACAAAATTCTAGATTATGATTAAGACTTGTCTATTCTATTTTGAATTTTCTAACATACTGTTACTTGCAAAAAGTCATTTTGGTGTGTGAGCTTATATGTGTGCATAAGCGAAACAGAGTGTGTCAGATTTTTGAGGTGTCAAGTACTGCTTCCAGTCGGGTTTGTTGTTTTCTGTGATTAGAGCATGAGCTTTGTGGTCAGGCCTAGTGGGGGTTCCTGTACCATCACTTGCTAGTCTTCCTTAAGCTCCAATTTTCTCATAGAAATTGTTGGAAGAATTAAATGGGAAAATGCTCATAAAGCACTTAGTATGGTGCCTGGTATGTGTGTGCTTACAGTAAATGATACTCTAAAGTACTTCTTTAGCATTAAAAGCTCAACCACAGTGCTGGTTCCGGTTAATTGAATTATCTGGCTAACAAGAACATCCTTTTAGTTCTTTAAAATGTATCAGGGCACTTTTCCTGCATTATGACCTAGAGCCTAGAGAAAACAGTTAAATTTTCATCAATGATTCAAGATCCTGCAGTCCCTCATAGCACCAGTTCAAAATGTTAGTTCTGGTAGAGAACTGTCATCTAGAAAATTGGACTGGAATCTGACTCCAGAGCAGCACTGGCAGTCACATGGGAACTCTGGCACTTTGAATATATTTTGCTTCCTTTTTCTTTCTTAACACCCCTCCCCCAGTTCCTAATGTTAGATTATTTTATTGCAGTTTACCTTTTTCCTAAAAGAAAAATATTGTGTTCTCTGTAATTTAAACATTTTAGCAATTCAGATATCTATCTAACATTCTTATTATAGTTGATGAAACTGAGACTCAGAAAAATTGACTTGCTGTCCTTCAAATAAGTTGGTCAGTGGAAGGAAAAGTGAGGACAAACCATAGTTTCCTAACCAGGAGGTCTCCACAAATACAGCCTTCCACTGGGAAATTAATTTCCACACTACCCGTAAAGATGATTAAGCTGAAAAATAAAATTTGCCAGAAGTTAGAAACCAATTTTGCCTGGAATAGAAAAGGCTGAGGCAGAAAAGAATAATAACGGTTCCAGTGGGTGGTCCTGATGCCTGACTGGAGAAGAGGGCCAGGGAATGGTGGTAACTTGTGGGTGGCAGTATCCCAGTAAATTGTCCTTGGAAGCCCGAGGGCCTGGCAGCCCAGTTAGAGCCACCCGCCATTGTTTGGATAACCTCTGAGACCTCTGGCCCTGCTGTGCTAAATCTGTGACAGTGTTGCTCAGGAGCCTTCAGTATGTGTCTAAGGTTAAGGTTACTGATGGCGGAAGCACAGCTCCAAGTGGTTGGTGGTCCAAGAGGTTTTGATTTTCACCAGTGTCTTTTAACCTGAATTCAGTTTAAACAAACAAAAAACTCCATGGGCATGTTTCTGTTTTACCGACTGTGACATTTCTAAAGTTTTCAATCCATCATCACTCATGGCAGGATTTAACATTTTTCTTTTTCTGATTTTTCTGGAAGAGTCTATTTCAGTAGTACAATGTTTTCTTTACCTTTCAGAAATAATAGCAAATTATCATTAATTTGGCAGATGAAAAACTATAGCAAATAAAGAAACGTTTATTTTGGTAAATGACCAAATACTGTTAACTCACTGGTGTACAATAAATTAAATATAAAATGTCCCAAAATATTACGTATGATATCTAACCCTGTGATTGTGTTTTAAAGGGATATCTGTGTTTAAATGTGCATGGTCCTTGTCTAGTAGGGGAACCAGGTGTCTTGAGGGCAAAAGAGAGGGTTATTACTTTTCACAGTGTGTCTTTTATATCTTTATGAATTTTGTACTACCTGTAGTACAAAATGTGCTACCTGTATCTATTACCTCTTCAGGAAAGAAAGAAAATTTGCTCTTAGTATTAACATGGAATAGTAACAAGATTCTAGAAGTTGCTATCTGAATTCCCTGGCATATAGGCTGGTTTTTAAAATGTAAAACGCTTTTCTTCACTTGAAATGTTATACAGAGTCCCAGTGTATAATTTAGATAAAAGGGTAAAAATTTGAGTGAAGCAAGGGTAGGGATTATTCTGGTCTCCCTCTGGGGCCTGAGATCCCTGGGGTGATTTCAGGGAACCCAGTAAATGGCATAATTTAGCTTGAGAAAGTTTGATGTGGTAGAATGACCCCAAGGTTTGTAGTAGATTGCCTTGGTTTTGTATCCTGGCTTCTCTCCTCATTGCTGGGTGACATTGGGAGGGAAGTTGCTTATCCTCTTTGAGCCTCATCTGTAAAACTGTGTCATAGACTGCTGCCTAGCTCAGTATCGGATACTGGGGAGGGCGCCTGGTGGAAGGCAGTCTTTACCACCACCACCCTGTCCCTGTCCATGCACTTGGCTCAATGTTTCTGGAGTGGCAGCAAGCCAGTCAGAGTGGGCATATCCTGACTCAGATGGAAACTCAAAGATACCATTTTGCCAAGCTCTTTTACTTTCTGTTGTTACTGTGGTTTGGTTTTTTGAGGCAATCAATAAAGGAATTTGAACTTCCGTTGACTCTGTTGGAGGCTGAGATCACAGTTGCTGGGAGTTGAGTGGTGACTGGGGTGTTCATGAAGAAGGTCCTACCTTTGATAAAATTACGGCTTTTCGTCTGGGTGCTGGTCACATGAGTGTGTTCACTTTGTGAAAATTCATCAAATTGTATACTTAACAATTGGAGTACTTTTCTGTACTTTAATGAAGACATTTGCAAAAAACAAAAAAATCACAGACATTATTTCTATAAAGTGCTCCCCTTTGGTGTTTGTTGCTGAACAGAAGTGACCCAGTGCCTTTTTCATCTGAGTCCTCCATTGACATGCTTCTAGTGGCACTTCTCTTCAAGTTACACATCTCTGTGACCATAATGCAAATGTCTTCTGGCTTTTGTGAAGGAAGATGGAGGTTAATAAAGGACAGACTTAGTGCTCCGCTTATAGATGAGTTGGGAACGGTGCTCTCATCTGCTGGACATTTCCTCTGCTTCTGGAGACTCAGCAATTTGATTGACTTCTTGGCCTAAAGTTAATATAACACTGTTAGCTGTTAATTCAGTTGCAAGGTAACAATGTGCTGAAAAAGATTTCCTACATCATTATCTAGAAATGTTTTCATTCATTTAGATTAGGAAGTGTTAGCAAGTAAATGGTTGCCTTTAATGTCAGAGAATGGGTAAATAATTCTTATTCTACTATAGGCAGTTTTAATACAGTTTAACCAATTGTAGGAGAATTTTATGTGGAAACTTTGGAAATAAAAACAGGCAAAAGGCTTATGTGGTTTTTATATTTGTGTTTTGCATATTTTTGGAGCCTTTGATTCTGTGTGGTCCAGGAAAAAAAATCTCAGCCTCTGTTTATTTTAAGTTTCCAAAGACTTCAGTTTTCAAATCATTTAACTCTACCAATACTCATTCTTATGTAAGAACAAACCAACATAAGAATGCATACTGGGCCTTCCTGGGACATGTTCTGGGTACATGCAGTAATGATGAACTAAGACTGAGAATGAGAACTGGAAGATTTATGAAGGAGGAAGAGGATTCTAAAGCTGACTTCTCCCATACTAAAGGAAGAAGAGAGTCTTTTTTTTTTTTTTTTTTTTGGGACAGGCAGAGTTAGAGACAGAGAGAAAGGTCTTCCTTCTGTTGGTTCAACCCCAAATGGCTGCTGCAGCCGGCGCACTGCGCAGATCCAAAACCAGGAGGCAGGTGCTTCTTCCTGGTCTCCCATGCGGGTGCAGGGCCCAGGCACTTGGGCCATCCTCCACTGCCTTCCCGGGCCACGGCAGAGAGCTGGACTGGAAGAGGGGCAACTGGGACTAGAACCCAGAGTACCGGTGCCACAGGCAGAGTATTAGCCTAGTGAGCCGTGGTGCCAGCCAGTTTGCTTTCTTTTATAGAAGCTATGGACTTACATTAATATTTATTTAGTTTTAACTTGTTTTAATTTGTTAAAATTTATCTGCATGGTATGAATTTTTTTTTAACGTTCAAAACATTTCCGGAGGTAAATTGAGAAATGATGAGAAGCTTTGTAATAAAGCATGAGTGTGCACTGTATTCCAGGCAGCATGCGTTATAAATTTTGCTTTATACTTGATTCTTAAATGCTCTTACAAAGTGTCTTCTTTTGAGGAACTGAGGCTAAGAGAGGGTTAGAAATTATCCTAGGGTCCACATAATACAGGGGTAGAGCCTTCCTTCTCCAAGCCTAGAAATGTAGGTTATTTCCACGATTCCTTTTTTATTTTGAAGTGTTATTTGATCTTTAAAGTTTTCCTTAAAGTTACATCCATTATAAATTATATTTTTTCATGTACCCATTGGACCAGCTCTTGGCAATTCGCTTACCTGACATGTGTGTCATTGTCTGCCAACCCTGTTTTTACCTTTGTAAGGATTTTGAGAAAAGTACTTTCCTCTCTGATGTAAGGACTTGAAATTTCTGTTTTGTGTTTCCTCCAGCCTTAACTATAGGGAAAAACAGCAATGATTAGGGAGGCTAACTTGAATTGGAAGTTAAAAGTTCATCTTTCCCAGAATTCTGATCTCTGCCTCCAGGCACCATGTGACCTTAGCCTCAGGCTTACTGTCGGTACAGTGAGAGTTGAGCAAGATCTCTGAAGTACTTCACTTTAAAATTCTGTCATCTGGGGCCAGCATTGTGGCACAGCAAGTTAAGCCACTGCCTGTGATGTTGATATCACATGTCAGTGCGGATTCAAGTCCCACCTGCTTCACTTCCAATCCAGCTCCCTGCTCGTGTGCCAGGGAAAGCAGTAGAAGATGGCCCAAGTACTTGGGCCCCTGCCACCCATGTGGGAGACCTGGATGGAGTTCCAGCTCCTGTGGCCGTTTGGGGAGTGAACCACTTGATGGAAGATCTCTTTCTCTCCTTCTCTCCCTTCACATTCGCTCCTCCCTGCAATCACTGTCCTTTTCAAATAAATATATCTTTTTTTTTTTTTTTTTTTTTTTTTTACTTTTTAAGCAGGAGCCAGGTGCTTATCCTGGTCTCCCATGGGGTGCAGGGCCCAAGCACTTGGGCCATTAAATACATCTTTTTTTAAAGACATAATTTTGTTCTTTACAATCTTCTTGACATTATTTTAGTTTTTTTAAGGTTGATTATTTGAAAGGCAGAGTTAACAGAGGCAGAGAAAGAAAGGTCTTCATCCGCTGGCTCACTCTCCAGATGGCCAGCTGGGCCAATCTGAAACCAGGAGCCTAGAGCTTCTTCCGGGTGCAGAGAACCAAATACTTGGGCCATCTTCTGCTGCTTTCCTAGGTGCATTAACAAGGAGCTGGACTGGAAGTGAGCAGCTGGGACTAGAACTGGTGCACATATGGGATGCTGGCACTGCAGGCAGCTTTACTCACTACACCACTGCACCAGCTGCAAATCTTCTTTTAAAATTCTGTAATTCTCGGGCCAGCACTGTGGTGCAGCAGATTAACCGCCCTGGTCTGAAGCACTGGCATCCCATATGGGTGCCGGTTCTAGTCCCAGCTGCTCCTCTTCCCATCTAGCTCTATGCTATAGCCTGGGATAGTAGTAGAAGATGGCCCAAGTCCTTGGGCCCCTGCACCCACGTGGAAGACCCAGAAGAAGCACCTGGCTCCTAGCTTCAGATCAGCACAGCTCCAGCCATTGTGGCCAATTGGGGAGTGAACCAGCAGATAGAAGACCTCTCTCTCTGTCTCTGCCTCTCTGTGTAACTCTGTCTTTCAAATAAATAAATCTTTTTAAAAAAAAATCTGGCCGGCGCCGTGGCTCAACAGGCTAATCCTCCGCCTTGCGGCGCCAGCACACCGGGTTCTAGTCCCGGTCGGGGCACCGATCCTGTCCCGGTTGCCCCTCTTCCAGGCCAGCTCTCTGCTGTGGCCAGAGAGTGCAGTGGAGGATGGCCCAAGTGCTTGGGCCCTGCACCCCATGGGAGACCAGGAGAAGCACCTGGCTCCTGCCATCGGATCAGCGCCGTGAGCCGGACGCAGCACACCTACTGCGGTGGCCATTGGAGGGTGAACCAACAGCAAAAAGGAAGACCTTTCTCTCTGTCTCTCTCTCTCACTGTCCACTCTGCCTGTCAAAAAAAATAAATAAATAAAATAATCTGTATTCTGTCTTCTGACTTTTAGCCACGTATCAAACATAAAGTGAGTAGCATAGTATTAGGACATAGTATACACTCAGTAAATTATAGCCGTTCTTTTTTAAATATTTTATTTATTTATTTGAGAGGTAGAGTTACAGCCAGAGAGAAAGGTCTTCCATCCACTGGTTTATTCCCCAAATGACTACAGTGGCCAGAGCTGAGCCGATTCAAAGCCAGGAGCCAGGAACAACTTCTGGGTCTCCCACGCAGGTGCAGGGGCCCAAGTATTTGGGCCATCTTCCATTGCTTTCCCAAGCCATAGCAAAGAGCTAGATCGGAATAGGAGCAGTCAGGACTAGAACTGGCACCCACATGGGATGCTGGCACTACAGGCAGAGGCTTAGCCCACTATGCCACAGCACTGGCCTCAGCCATTCTTAATCATTGGGGCATTTTCCCATGAAGAGTCTTCAGCAGTTGTTTTGATGATCTGGGTAATAAAAAAATGGAGCTCAACCGAGAAGTTTCCTTCTTTCGGATACCCTGTCCTTCCATTTCTGCCCAGCCCTGAAGAAGCTGACAGACTGCAGTCACTGGTGAATGTAACTTGCTTTCATTTGGAGTCATCTCCTTACTGCCTTCTAGAAACTGGAATTGCCAAATTTCTGGGTGGTGTTAAGTGAAAAAAAGCAGGAGCAGCGGGTAGTACGAGGCCTGTAATAGAATGTCTAGATTAGTTATAATTATTAAAAACAGATTTGTGTTCTGAAGTCAGGCTCACTGACATCTGCTTTACATTAAAACCCTTTTCTGGAATAGCTGTTAATAAAAGGCTAGAATCAAGGCAAAGGACTTGTGGATTGACTGAGGAGAAAGAAACTAGAAATTACAGATCTGATTCACTTAGGATGGTGGAATTCAGAGTTTATTTGCCACTACCTAGTCCAGCTTATTGCCATTAAGGAATTCCTTCCAAAACAGCCAGCTTCCATTAGAGAACCGCCACAGTAGGAAGCGCTGCTTCTCGGGGCAGCCCATCCAGCTGTTGAAGTCCTGTCCTGTGGAACCTAGATCCTTGTTTGTATTTGCCTCCTTCCCACGACAGCCGATGCAGCTTCATTTCTAGCATTAAGCTTCCCGCGGGTCTCCAGTCTTTCATCCTGCCCCCTCTGCTGTCATTCAGTACTCACCACACGTCCCTCAGCCCCTCCTTGTTTCTTGTTCCATTTCTGACTTCTCTCTCAGCGTCTTCCCTCACTTCTTTCTGGGTCCTCCTTTACAATGTACACAGAAACTAAAGCCACAAATAGCAAAATGAGTTTACTCCTGCTCTCCATGCTTTGACCAAACATGCAATATTTTAAATAAATAAACCCATGGCTTTTCTGCATAGCCATGACTTGTGGAGAGAACCCTAGCTGTTGGTGACTTTGTCACCTGTTTGTCCCATTACTATTACGATAACCTAAAAAGTACTCTTCTTCCAAGAAAACCAAAATGTTCTTTTCACAAAGTATTATTGGTATGTTAGTAGTGATTCATAAATAAATAATTAAGATTGATTTTTCTCAGGGTTTCTTCATTGCTCAGCCCCTTTCTAACCTTCCTTGACTGAAACCAGATGCTTTTATTCCTATCTCTGATTCTACAGAATTGATCTGTTCTTACACTACACTTTGCATTGATTGTATGTAAGACATAAATTATCTTTCTGATGTATATGCATTCCATAGCTCTTACAGTCTGTGACATGCAGCATAACTTTAACCTGACTATTGAATGTAAAGGAATATGCTAAAATGCAGTCAGAGTGTTGCGTGCTAACACAAATACTTAAAAACTCTGCTAAAGAAATATCTTAAAAATTTATAAAAAAAGGGCTGGCGCCGTGGCTCATCAGGCTAATAATCTGCCTTGCGGCGCCGCCGGCACACCGGATTCTAGTCCCCGTCGGGGCACCGGATTCTGTCCCGGTTGCCCCTCTTCCAGGCCACCTGTGTGCTGTGGCCCGGGAAGGGATGGCCCAAGTGCTTGGGCCCTGCACCCCATGGGAGGCCAGGAGAAGCAGCTGGCTCCTGCCTTCGGATCAGTGCAGTGCGCTGGCCACCGCGCCACAGCTGCTGCGGCCATTGGAGGGTGAACCAACGGCAAAAGGAAGACCTTTCTCTCTCACTCTCACTCTCACTCTCACTCTCTCTGTGTCCACTCTGCCGGTCCAAAAAAAAAAAAAAAAACTTTATAAAAAAGATTGTTGGATTTTGTTTGGAAGTAAGTAAGGCAGCTACCATTTTTGTTTAATACAACTGACTTACGAAGTGGTGACGAGGTTGAAGCTTTTGGGCAAACTTTCTTTCATAGAACTTGAGGGGTTTTTTGAAGGTCAAGGATGCTCTTTCTCTAGTAATTTCTTTAGATTTTTTTTTTTTTAAAGATTTATTTATTTAGGCCGGCACTGTGGCTCACTAGGCTCATTCTCTGCCTGAGACACCGGCACCGTGGTTCTAGTCCTGGTTGGGGCGCTGGATTCTGTCCCGGTTGCCCCTCTTCCAGGCCAGCTCTCTGCTGTGGCCCAGGAGTGCAGTGGAGGATGGCCCAGGTCCTTGGGCCCTGCACCCGCATGGGAGACCAGGAGAAGCACCTGGCTCCTGGCTTCAGATCATCGCAGTGCACCAGCCGTAGCAGCCATTTGGGGGGTGAAACAATGGAAGGAAGACCTTTCTCTGTCTCTGTCTCTCTCTCTCTCATTGCCTAACTCTGCCTGTTAAAAAATTAAAAAAAAAGATTTATTTATTTGAAAGGCAGAGTTATACAGAGAAAGAAAGAGAGGCAGAGCGAGGTCTTCCATCTGCTGGATCACTCCCCAATTGGCCGCAACGGCCAGAGCTGTGCCAATCCGAAGCCAAGTGCCAGGAGCTTCTTCCGGGTCTCCTACGCGAGTGCAGGGGCCCAAGGACTTGGGCCATCTTCTGCTGCTTTCCCAAGCCATAGCAGAGAGCTAGATCAGAAGTGGAGCAGCCAGGACTTGAACTGGTGCCCATATGGGATGCTGGCACTGCAGGTGGCGGCTTTACCCACTACGCCACAGCACTGACCCTATCTTCAGATCTTTTTTAAAATCTATTTATTTGGGCCGTCGCCGCGGCTCACTAGGCTAATCCTCCGCCTTGCGGCGCCGGCACACCGGGTTCTAGTCCCGGTCGGGGCACCGATCCTGTCCCGGTTGCCCCTCTTCCAGGCCAGCTCTCTGCTGTGGCTAGGGAGTGCAGTGGAGGATGGCCCAAGTCCTTGGGTCCTGCACCCCATGGGAGACCAGGAGAAGCACCTGGCTCCTGCCATCGGAACAGCGCGGTGCGCCGGCCGCAGCGCGCTACCGCGGCGGCCATTGGAGGGTGAACCAACGGCAAAAGGAAGACCTTTCTCTCTGTCTCTCTCTCTCTCACTGTCCACTCTGCCTGTCAAAAAAAAAAAATGTAAAAAAAAAAAAAAATCTATTTATTTGAAAGGCAGAGTTGGAGAGAGAGAGATCTCTCATCCACTGATTACTCCCTAAATGGCTGCCATTAGAATTTGCTTTGCTGTTGGGTGTGGAAGAAAAAGATGTTAAAAGGGTGACTTCAAGGCTTTTTACCTAAATAACTGGTTAAATGAAATTATCGTTGTCTAACATAGGAAAGCTGTTGCTGGAGGAGCTATGTTCTGGGTACAAACAGATGTTTGTGCTTCAGCATTTGGAGACACTAAAGAAAACTTACAGAAGAAACACACTAAAATTTGTAAAGAGACATAAGGAAGATGTACCTGAGCCAGAGGGGCACTGTTGGCCCTGTCTAAATAAGGTCGGAGTTTGTGAACTCAAGAGGCCTCCATAGCCTTGGCAGCTCATGACAAGAGCCTCGGGTGTCACTGACGACATAAATAAGAATGTCAGTTGTTAAATCAACAGCAGGAGTCATTGCATACTTACTCCCCATGTAGGACCTCTGTCCTTAATGTGTGTACTATGAGAATTAATGGTGAAACTAGTCTTCAAACAGTACTCTATACTTTGTATGTGTGTGTGGGTGAAAACTGTTAAAATCTTTACTTAGTATAGAGCTGATCTTCTATATATAAAGATAATTAAAAATGAATCTTAATAAAGAATGGGATAGGAGAGGGAGTAGGAGGTGAGATAGTTTGGGGGTGGGAGGGTGGATATGGGGGGAAGAACCGCTATAATCCAAAAGTTGTACTTTTGAAATTTATATTTATTAAATAAAAGCTTTCTATAAAAAGGGGAGACACTGTTATTAAAAAACTATTCACAAAGTATCATGCATGACATGTAGTTGGTAGATGTTCCCTATTAATTAACTTACCATAGATAGTTTAAATAGGAATGTTTATTCTTTAGTGTTCAAGATTGTCAAACCTCTTAATTGTTATAAAGATATTTCTGGATATTATAAGTACATAAGTTTTGTATTTCTGCTTTTACTTATGAGACAGTATTTATCCATGGTAATTCTTGATTTTATTTCTTGAGTTAGAGACTTCTAGTTAGAACACAATTGGCAGAGATGGAATTCATTACTGTATTTTTCAGTCATGTAGTTAGTAGACTACATATTTCTCTTATTTGTGAAATAGGGATAAAAAATGGCATCTATGACTTGGCATGTTGGAAGGTATGAAATAAATTCTTTCATGGAAAGTGCTAAGAATAGCATCTTGTTGGTACCCAGTAAAGATGTCACTTGGGATACCACATCCCATATCAGTGTCTAGATTTGAGTCCCAACTCCACTTTGAATCCCAGCTTCCTGCCAGTGCATACCTGGAAGACAACTGGCTCAAGTGCTTGGGTTGGTGCCACCCATATGATGCCAAAAGACCTAGGTCGAGTTCCTCGCTCCCAACTCAGCCTGTCCTAGCCTCAGCTATTGGAACAAATTGGAAGTTAACCAGTGGATAGAAGATCAGTCTTTATTTCTCTCTGTCTGTGTGTATGTGGTTTTTTTCCTCAGAGAAAATACATTCAAAGGATTTTTTTTAAGTTGACTGTTACAAAAAGCTTCTCCTAAGGTGATAAACCAATGTATTAAATTCTCTAGTTCTAAAACTGAAAATATAACTTTTTAGTTCTTTACATAGTAAATATTTATGATAATGCTATTTTGAGTATAAAATAATTTTTTAAGGAAACTTTAGCAAAATATGTCATACTTTAATTTTCTGTTGCCTGTTACATGCAGATATACTGGTGGAAATGATTTTAGTGTGAACTTTTCTTGTGTGCCGCTCTGTGTTTCGTGTTTTATATATATCTAGCGTTTTGATTTTCAAGACACTTTCTGATCCCAAATTACGATTTTGTCATTGCAGGCAAGAAGACAACAAGACCCTAGTCCTGGTTCCAATTTAGGTGGTGGTGATGACCTCAAACTTCGTTAATGGTAGCACGGTGGACATGCTGCCCATCTTTACATACACATTGCTTCTAGTTGGTAGAAATAATTGATCAAAAGACCAGAAACTGTGATAACTGGAGGTACTACGGTCTGTTTCTCAACCTTAGGCAGTAACAGACATCACAAACTGCCATGGTTTTGCACTATGATTAAAACTGCATTTCTAGTTTTTTAAGCATGTAGCCAGTAATAATTTGATATTTTTTTCTATGCAAGCTTATCTTGTTGGCATTACTTTAGTGAATTGAAACTGAACATTTGTGAAGCTCTGTTTTCCTCCATTTAATTTAAAAGTTCATGTCATTTAAGAACAAGTCAAGAAATTAAAAGTTATGTCAGAGGGGTTTCTTCCCTAATCAGTTGCTCTAATTTTTTTTTTTTTGTACTTTTAGGTGTGTTTGTTATACAGCTTCATTTAGATAGGCTTTGTTGGGGGTTTTTGTTTTGTTTTTCCCATTTCCTTTTGTATTTTTATAGTCTATAGCATTTTTAAACTGCTGACGTGTTCGCATTATTTACAAGCTAAAAACCTAGTAGCATAGAGCTGTCTGCCACAGCCTTCTAACACGAAGTTTACAGTGGTTAAAGTTGCAGTATCCTTTTAAATGCTAATTATTAGCACTGTTTCTTTTCCTTTTTAAACATAAAAAATTTTAAATTGGTTTTTACTCTCTAATCTGCCCTGGATCTGTTTTAGATTCTGTTCTGTATTCATGAGTTTGGATGGAGGTACTCTCTATAGATGATAATATCCTACTGAAATGCCTAAAGAGGTCACCAGCTGACTTCTGTTTTATTCAGGGATTTTTTTAAAAAGTCAATCAGAAAAGGGATACTGGAGCTTCTTCATGTATGTAACAGCATATTAAACTGGAGACAGTGATGAATCAGCTACAAAGGTAATATTGTATTAAAATCATGTTTAAGATAGCTGCTTTTATGTGTATTTTATATTGCATGCTTTTGTAAAAACAGTGCTGGGTGATAAGAGATTAGTCTTAGAGAGAAAATGTTCATCTGTGCAGAAGATACATTTTCTTCCATTAATTCTGAAAAAAGCATTCAGTTATATGTATGGTATTTTGCAAAAGGACTATTAATAGTACCTTTTGAGATGAATTAGTCTAAGAATATTTTTTAAATAGGCTCACTGTCAAATTGAGTGCAACTTTTATTTTAAATGCAAGACTGGAAAAAAGTGCTAAGTCATTTGGTACCTCCTTACAAATACTTTTCTTTGTCACATTCATTTAATGTTACTACATTTCTGAAGTTTTTCAAAAATGTATTTTATCATAATAGAATGGCATTATTTTAAAGAGTGAAAAGCTGACCCAGTGAATTCAGAAAATGAACTGAAGTCTGAATAAGGTCATTCATTGCATTTAAAAAGCATATAAATATACTTGATTAATGAGAGAGGTGTGACTTTCATTGTATATAGTACTTAATAATTCATTAACAGATATCCTGTATCTCAGAATAAAGATATTTGTTTTATATTTGAAGTCATGCATGGTAACGAGTGTTTAAATTGTTATAAACAATAATGCATCATAAAAGACCATGCTGGTTTTGTGTAGGTACTATGAATGAATTTGGTTGGTATTTGGTGTTGTTCAGCTCACATGTTTACACACTCAGTGCCCTAACTTCCCCTGAGGGAATCGCCTTTTTAAGTGATCCTTACAGTGGTGTTTTAAGGTTACTTTATCACAGAGCTCCTTGGTTTTTGACTTCTGCACTTAATTTTTTTAAATAACATGATGATACATTTTTCTCTGTTGCTTCTAGCCAAGGACTTTTAGTCCACCAGTAAATACGATCAAATGTTATTAAATGTTCTTGTTGCCATCCTTCTGTAAATACAGAATTTTTCCTGTCATTTAGTAGTGCTGTGCTGCTTCTGTCTGTCTTAATGCTGGCATTAAGATCATGAGCCCTTTTCTCCCAATACTGCAGGCTTTGGAAACTACTTTATTAAGTTATTGATGCAATTTGATATTTTTTCATAATCTATATTTAAACAAAATTACACCATTGCATCATCTTTTCTAAATTCATCTCCATTAAAAACTTGCCTTAAGCTACCAGATTGCTTTTGCCACCATTAGCCATACTGTGTGTTTGTATGTTTTAATTTACTTTCACAATAAACTTCTGTGTAGTGAAAACATTGTCTTGGCTCTTTATTGACATAATCTGACAGTTTCTGTTCTAGTGTTAGTTATGACATGGAAGTTAATTTGTTGCTTCTGAACTGCTGTTTGATTTTTTTTATTTTTTTTTACCTTATTGGGGGGAAAAAAAAAAAAAGCAGCGGCGGGCATTTGTCCTAGTGGTTACGATACCTACAGCCCGTATTGGAGTGCCTGGGTTCAACTCCGTGCTCTGGCTCCTGTTTGCAGCTTCCTGCTGTTGTAGAGCCTGGGGAGGGGGTGGTTACTGGTGGTGATGGCTCAGATAATTGGGTTCTTGCCACCCATATGGGAGACCTGGATTGCAATCCCAGCTCCTGGCTTTAGCCCCAGCTGGCTAGAGCACTAGTCTGGGCGTTTGGGAGAGTGAATCAGCAGATGAGAACTCTGGCTCTGTCTGGCTCTTGTTCTCAAGTAAATAAATAAACGAACATTTTTTTTTTAAAGCAACAACAGTGGCATCTAGTGGTCATTTCTGTTCATTCCAAATACCTTTACTTTAAATTTTAAAATTTTATTTTCATTTTATTTGAAACAGCTCTTCATCTGCTGGCTCACTCCCCAAATGCTCATATAGCCAGCACACAGGACAAGGGGAAACCCAGGAGCCAGGAACTCAATCCATGTGCATGGCAGAAACCTAACTACCAGAGGTATCATCTGCCTCCCAGGGTGCACATTGGCAGGAGACTGGCCTCAGAAGCAGAGCTGAGACTCAAACCCAGGCACTCGGATACAGGATGTGAGCATCCAGCTGATGTCTTCACTGCTGCACCAGAGATCTCCCCACACCTTCACTTTCACTTTTTTTTAAAGATTGATAAACTTGTTTAATTTTAAAGTCAGAATTACACACAGAGAGAAAGAGAGGCAGAGAGAGAGTCGTCTTCCATCCGATGGTTCACTTCCCAGTTGGCCGCAATGGCTGGAGCTGTGTGGACCGAAGCCAGGAACCAGGAGCTTCCTCTGGGTCTCCCATGCGGGTGCAGGGCCCCAAGGACTTGGGCCATCTTCTACTGCTTTTAAACACAGGCATCACAAGGTCTATTAATTTCCCAGTGACTTTGAAAGGGGTTGGGGAAGGGAGAATTTTTTCAAATTATACATACAAATTCATATCTTTCAAGCTATTTTAGGAAGATATTTTCCTTATTTTTATTGTGCTGGTGATAAAATCAGTCATTCTTATAAATTGTCCTGACGTTTTCCTACACTAGTAAAGTAGCCATTTACTTTATATATTACTTAAACTTAATCCATAATATGTGTGTGTTTATAATCTCAAGTGTTTACAATTTTGGTGTTTTAATCTTCCAAAAAAATTTTTAAAGATTTATTTGAGAGGTAGAGTTAGAGGGAGAGACACAGAGGTCTTCCATCCGCTGGTTCACTCCCCAAATGGCTGCAACAGCCAGAGCTGAGCCGATCCAAAGCCAGGAGCCAGGAGCTGCTGGTCTCCCACGTGGGTGCAGGGGCCCAAGCACTTGGGCCATCTTCCATTGCTTTCCCAGGCCATAGCAGAGAGCTGGATCAAAAGAGAAGCAGCTGGGACATGGACCAGCACCCATATGGGATGCTGGCGCCAGAGGCGTGGGCTTAACCTATGCCATAGCGCCAGCCCCCGAAACATTCTTTAAAGGTAAGATGTGTTTTATAGGCAAATTTCAAGGCGTGATTTCCCCTAGATTACATCATGTCTTTTTTTTGCATCACTATCTGTATACATGTATGACATTTCAAAAATGTTCCAAAGCTAAAAAACTAGGTACAGAATGGGGTCTAGGAAATGACAGTTTAGTCCTTTTAAATATGGTATAGCCCAAAACAGGTAAGTCACTCTATTAGTCAACTCAGCCTTTGGTTACAACAGAGCAACCTAGAGTTAAAGTCATAATAGACCTTAACAAGAGGCAGAGGGAAATCTTTGATTACAGAAGATAGCCTACGTCCATGCTGTCCAGCATGGCTGTGAGGCTACTGAACACAGGAAATGTGACTAGTTAAACCTAGCAACTAATTTTTTTATTTTAATTTTAAAATTGAAGTTATTTAAATGTATTTCTTTAAAAAATGTATCTTTTTGAAAGGCAGAACAACAGAGAGAGGAGTTACATTCGCTGGTTCACTCTCCAGCTATCCACAACAACCAGGACTCCATTTGGTCTCCCACATGTGTGACACGCAAATGTTTGGGTCATCTTCTGCAGTCCCAGGTGCATTAGAAAAAACTGGCTTGGATTGGAAGTGAGGCAGCCAAAACTCAAACCAGCATTCTAATATGGGGTGATGATGTCACAAGCTACAGTTTAACCCCTGCACCACAAAACAAGCCCCTATCTTTCTCTTAAAACCTTGCTGGATGGGGCTGGCAGCTGTGGCCCAGTGGGTTAACCATCCCATATGGGTGCTGGCTCTAGTCCTGGCTGCTCTTCTTCCAATCCAGCTCTCTGCTATGGCCTGGGATAGCAGTGGAAGATGACCCAAGTCCTTGAGCCACTGCACCCGCGTGGGAGACTGGGAAGAAGCTTCTGGCTCCTGGCTTCGGATCGGCGCAGCTCTGGCTATTGCGGCCATCTGGGGAGTGAACCAGCAGATGGAAGACCTCTCTCTCTGTCTCTGTCTCTCTCTCTCTCTGTAACTCTGCCTGTCAAGTAAATAAAGTAAATCTTAAAAAAAAAAAAAAAAAAAAAAAAAAAAAAAAACTTGCTGGAGGACATCATTTCACTTCAGATTTTTTCCTAGTTTTTTTTTTTTTTCCCAAAGATTTATTTATTTGAAAGAGTTACAGAGAGGCAGAGGCAGAAAGAAGTTGTCCGTCTGCTGGTTCACTCCCCAAACGGCCGCAACAGCTAGAGCTAGGTCGATCAAGAGCCAGGAGCTTCTTCCAGATTTCCCACTTAGGTGCAGGGGCTCAAGGACTTGGGCCATCCTCTGCTGCTTTCCCAGGCCATAGCAGATAGCTGGAGTGGAAGTGGAGCAGATGGGACTCGAACCAGCCCCTATATGGGATGCCAGCACTGCAGGCAGTGGCCCCCAAAAATAATTTTTAAATGGAAAATGTTCAGGCTGTATTGATTTATATTTATTCATTTTATGTGTTTGAAAAACAATCATACAGATTTCACATCCACTGGTTCACTCCAAATGCCCAGAACAGCTAAGGCTGGTCCAGGCCAAAATGAGCAGCCAGGACCTCAGTCTGGTTTCACATAGGTGGCAGGGACCCAAGTACTTTAGCCATCACCTGCTGTCTCCCAGGGTGTACATTAGTCATATTACAAGCCATATCTTTTACATCAAATAACTGTTACATCAAATGCCTGTCCCAATCTTCTGTTAAACAGTTTTTTTTTAAGTTTGATTATTTAGGCCGGTGCCATAGCTCACTTGGCTAATCCTCCGCCTGTGGTGCCGGCACCCCAGGTTCTAGTCCAGGTTGGGGCGCTGGATTCTGTCCCGGTTGCTCCTCTTGTCCAGCTCTCTGCTGTGGCCCGGGAAGGCAGTGGAGGATGGCCCAAGTGCTTGGGCCTTGCACCTGCATGGGAGACCGGGAGGAAGCACCTGGTTCCTGGCTTCGGATTGGCGTAGCGGCCATTTGGGGGGTGAACCAACAGAAGGAAGACCTTTCTCTGTCTGTCTCTCACTGTCCAACTCTGCCTGTCCAAAAAAAAGTTTGATTATTTATGCCATAGCGTTGTTTAGGAGAAGAGCTGTATATCCATTGCCCAAAATAAGCATAGTCCCTGACCTCAGGAAACCAACAGTGTAGCCCAAAAACTTCCAAAATCAGTAAGAAATCTTAAGATCTACTAGAAGTACTGGCTGTTACACCACCTCCTGCTTGGGGTGACCACAGTAAGGAGATGTTATACCAGCTAGAGAAGGCAACAAAGGTATTAGTTGGCATAGTTTGAGAAACGCTGAGTATGGCTGAGTATGACTGGAACATGGAAAAGGTCCGAAAGAGTCAGCAGTGTTGCAATGGCTTTCCCAGCCATGGTAAACATTTAGGGGGCCAGTGTTGAGGCATGGTAATGCTGCCTCTTATGACACTGGAATCCCATAGGGGTTCTGGTTCGTGTCCCAGCTGCATCACTTCTGATCCAACTCCCTGCTAATAGCCTGGAAAAAACAGCGGGAAATGGCCCAAATACTGGGACCCCACCCCTGCATCTTCCACGAGAGAACCAGACAAAGTTCCAGGCTCCTTGGGTTCAGCCTGGCCCAGCCCTGACCATTGCATCCGAGTGTTTGGTCCCCCGCCACCCACATCAGAGACCTGGATGAAGCTCCTGACTTTGGCCTGGCCCACCAGATGGAAGATAGTAATTCTCATTCATTCATTCATTCATTCAAACTCTTCCAAAATAAATCTCACTCCCCAGTTGGCTGCAACTGCTGCACTGATCCAAAGCCAGGAGCCAGGAGCTTCTTCCGGGTCTCCCACGTGGGTGCAGGGGCCCAAGGACTTGGGCTATCTTCTGTTGCTTTCTCAGGCCACAGTAGAGCTGTATTGGAAGTGGAGCAGCCAGGACTCGAACCGGCACCCATATGATAGGCCAGCACTGCAGGTGGCAGCTTTACCTGTTATGCCACAGCGCCAGCCCCACAAAATAAGTCTTTTAAAGAAAACACTTGGGCCATTTCCAAGAATGGACAGGAAGCTATTGAGTGGTTGTGAGCTTGGTGGAGAGGGTGCTTGAGAAACAACCAACTAACCAATTCTTTCCAATTAACCTTTTTTTGGTTAATTGGAAAGAATGAGACTGGAAGCAGAAATTTCATCACAAGATAACCCAGTAGGAAGATTAAGAGTAGCCATCTGGGCATAAAACATTTCAGAGTTGAGGAAAAAGTAAAAGTACAGGAGGTGTAATTTCAATTTTCGCTTTTCAGTCAGGATAGGCTAGTTGTGTTGGTTTTAAACTCCAAAAAATGTATTGATTACATGCTGACTACCCATCAGAGGTTGATCTAGACTAGCAAAGCAGACCTGGAACATTGCCAGTAGTTGTGATAGGCAAGAGAGAAGATACTTAATGAAGGGACACTGGCTTTGGAAACTGAAATGGACATGGAAAACTTGTTTTCATTGGACCAGTCAAGTCACAGCCACTACCAACTCAAGCTGGGCTGGGAACTGCAATCCTGCCTTCTGCCCACGAGGGAGAATATTTGTACATAGCTTTAATGATTGCCACGGGCCACTCTTTCTATTATGAATATTTTATTTCATTCTCCTTCCCTGAAGAAAATACACTTATTGTGAGAGACAACCTAAAAGTCCCACCTGGTCAGATACAGAGCTAGTTTTCTGGGGCCTGTGGTTGTGTCCCCTCTCCATCACCCGTTTATAGTAGTAGAACAGGACAGGAAGCACTTCATGCAGAGAAGGGTTGAATGCAGTCAAGAAATGTCGGGGCGGCCGTTTGAGGGCCTTCAAGATGATTGGGTTCCCCAGTCCATTGTTGCCATGACACTTGACCACATGATGTGACCAATGATGTGCTAGATGCATTTACTTTTTTTTTTTTTTTCTGCTTTCCAACTGGCTTCTTTCCTATTCTGTCTTGACAAGAGCCATCAACACTAACTGTGATATTTAGACCCCCTTTTTTCCCACGTTCTTCACCTATAATGTCAGGCTGGTTTCATTTCCTGCCTTCCAGGTTCTCACATGTGAGTTTTGGCATCCTTCTGTGAGGTAGCAAAGTAGATGTTACCCTGAGTGTGTGTGAGAGAGGCTATGGAACCGAAATGGGCATTTTTGTGGTTGAATAAGGGAAGACACTTAGCAAGCTTTGGGAGCCGACCAGTACTTTTGCATCAAAAGTCTTGCCCAGGGGCCGGCGCTGTGGTGCAGTGAGTTAAAGCCCCAGCCTGCAGCGCCAGCATCCCATAGGGGTGCCGGTTCAAGTCCTGGCTGCTCTACTTCGATCCAGCTCCCTGCTAATGTGCCTAGGGAAAGCAGTGGTGGATGGCCCAAGTGCTTGGGCCCCTGCATCCACATGGGAGACCCAGAAGAAGCTCCTGGCTTTGGATTGGCTCAGCTTCAGCTGTTGCAGCCATTTGGGGATTGAACCAGCAGACAGAAGACCTCTCTTTCTCTCTGTCTCTACCTCTGTAACTCTGTCTTTCAAATAAACAAAAAAATCTTTAAAAAAAAAAAAAAAGTGTTGCCCAGATCCAATAACCTTGGTTAGGTTGGTCCCAGCCCTCTCCTGGGGGAGGGAGGAGGTGCAGCTTAGGGGAATCTTTCTTGCTCTAATGCCAGTGGAGCTGTTAGGTGCAGTAACACTGTGCTGATGAAAGTCCCAGGAAGAATTTCACAAATTCCATGACCAGAATGTCCTCCACCCAGCAATATCCCAGAAGAGGCAGCAGGGAAGAGAAATGGTAGACACACAATTATAAAAACTCCACACTGGGCTCTCAGGTGCATTTCTCTTCATTACACTTCACTAGCATGCCTGCTGCCAGTCTCTCAAGTCTGAAATTCCTGCATGAAGAGACATGGACTTCTGGGATAGCCACCTCAGGCAACACGTCAACCTTCAGCGAAGTTTCCTTCATCCCCTTTACTGGGCCACACCAGCACCCATCCAGGTCCCCAACCTGAAAACTGCTTCTATTTATTTCTCAAAAGTTCTCTTAATTTTTTATTGTTTAGAAGGCAGAGATCTTCCATCCACTGGTTCACTCTCCAAATGCTCACAACAGCCAAGTCTGGGAAACGCCAAAACCAGGAGCCATGCACTCTATCCAGGTCTCCCATGTGGGTGGCAGGGATCCAAGTAGTTGAGCCATCATTTGCTGCCTCTGAGGGTGCACATTAGCATGAATGCTGAATTCAAGCTTAATAGGACTCCAGCCCAGGCACTCCGATATGGATGCAGACACCAGAAGTAGGGTCTTTTTTTTTTTTTTTTTGACGGGCAGAGTGGACAGAGAGAGAGAGAGAGAGGTCTTCCTTTTGCCGTTGGTTCACCCTCCAATGGCCGCTGCGGCTGGCACACTGTGGCCGGCCCATCGTGCTAATCCGAAGCCAGGAGCCAGGTGCTTCTCCTGGTCTCCCATGGGGTGCAGGGTCCAAGCACTTGGGCCATCCTCCACTGCCTTCCCGGGCCACAGCATAGAGCTGGCCTGGAAGAGGAGCAACCGGGACTAGAACCCGGTGTGCCGAGGCAGAGGATTAGCCTATTGAGCTGCGGCACTGGCCAGAAGTAGGGTCTTAACCACTGTGCCATCATGCCTGCTCCATACCGTCTTTGGGGGTGGGGGAGGGAATCTTTTTTTTTTTTTTCCTTTTTACTATTTATTTTAAAGGCAGAGTGACAGACAGTGCTTCAGTCCACTGGTTCATTCCCCAAATGGCTGCAACAGCCAGGGCTGGGCCAGGCCACTTTCTTTCCATTTACATTAGCAGGAACCTGGATAGGCAGCTACAGAGCTAGGATTCAAACCAGCACTCCCAAAGGGGATGCTAAGCATTGCAAGTGGTGACCACCCTCTTGTGACACAACACTGGCCTTGACTCTCATTTTAAAGATGAAGAGAGTAATACATGAAGAAGTTAAGTAATTTGCCTAAAGTACAAAGCTAATAAGAGGCAGAACTGGGATTCAAGTTCTCAGTCCAGGGTCTGGTGCTGTGGCATAGCTTGTGACACTGGCATCCCATGTAAGTTACTGGTTTGAGTCCCAGCTGCTGCACTTCCAGTCCAGCTCCCTGCTAATGTACATGGGAAAGCAGCAGAAGGTGGCCCAATTCCTTGGGCACCTGCCACCCACGTGGGAGTCCTGAAAGAAGCTCCTGGTTCCTAGCTTCAGCCTGGCACAGACTCAGCATTTGCGGCCATCTGGGGAGTGAACCAGCAGATGGAAGATCTCTGTCAAGGCCAGCCCTGTGGGGTAGCAGGTAGAGCTGCTGCCATCCCATGTGGGTGCCAGTTTGAGGCCCGGCTGTTCCAGTCCAGCTCTCTGCTATGGCCTGGGAAGGTAGTAGAAGATGGCCCAAGTGCTTGGGCCCCTGCACCCACATGGGAGACTTGGAAGAAGCTTCTGGCTCCTAGTTTCAGACTGGCCCAGCTCTGGCCATTGCAGCCACTGGGGAGTGAACCAATGGATGGAAGACTTCTGTCTCTCTGCCTCTGCCTTTCTGTAACTCTGCCTTTAAAATAAATTTATAAATCTTAAAAAAAATGTCTTGCCCTCTTCGTGTAGCTCTTTCAAATAAATAAATAAATCTTGGGGGGGGGGGACTAATTCTCAGTCCATAAGCTTAACCTCTGTTCCCTGACCCGAGGCTTGTACTGGTGCCATAACTACATGTCCTTTGAGAAAGCAGCCCTTCAGTATTTCTGAACATCCCCTCTAGGGGTGGCCGTGGCTGACGGGTCTCCCAATTTGGCTCACTCCCAAGGCGCCTCCTGCTTCTACCCAGTGTATTGGGCTCCAGGTTATGACCTCCTAGTGCCACCTTCTCAAAGCTGCCCTCACCCATGACAAGAAACTTGGGTGGATCACATTTACGTGAGATAAACTTGTGTTGTTGACAGTGTTCAAAGAAACCGATTTGCCTGTTATCCTGGCAGGAAGTTTCTTTAGGGGTTCCCCAACCTTGTTCTTCATATTTGTAGGTTATCCAAACTGAAGTTTCTTTTAATTTCGTCATCCAGATTGATGATACTTTTTCTTTGTCTTGGCTTTCCCATAACCCCACTGGGCCTACCCACTCCCATTTCAGGATACACACACACACCCATCCCATACCTTTCTCCACCTGAAATAAGACCTTCCCAAATGTTTTCTAGACAGGAGAACCATTCCCAGTCTGCTTGGATTTCAATTCAATTCAGACACTTAACTGACTAAAATTACTCCTCACCATCCTTAGGACTTTTCCCCAGGTGCCTTCCCAAACTTGTCTAGGCCAGCTGCCCACCTAACCTTTCCTGGACACATCTTTTCCTGTTTTGCCTTTGAGTTGTAACTCAAGGCTTCGTCTTTGCACAACCTACATGCATTTTTTAAAATCATTTATTTATTTGAAGGGGAGAGTGACAGAGAGAAGGAGAGAGAGATTTTCCATCTGCTGGTCCACTCCCCAAATGTCCACAATGACCAGAGCTGAGCCAGGCTGACGCCATGCACTCCATCCAGGTCTCCCACATGGGTAACAGGGCCCCAAATACTTGGACCATCCTCTGATGCTTTCCCGAGCTGCTAATGCTAGGAGCTTGATGGGAAGCAGTGCAGCCAGGACTCGATCAGGCACTCCCACACGGGATGCTGGCATTGCAGGAGGCGGCTTGCCTTGCTGTGTTGCACTGCTAGCCCTCAAGATGCATCTTTAACACCTGCCAGGGTAAAGATAAATGTCCGCTTGATTCCTGTGCCCGCGTTAGGTATTGACAATCTTGTCTTTCCAGAAATGTCCTCCCTTTTTGGTATGGTCAACGTTTCTTTTTGTTTTACAGAAAAGTGTCACACTGTGCACACTTCTGCATCGTGCAGTTAAGCCTCACTTTTTTCATCATGCTCCAGACACCATGACACCTTCCTAGAGACCGCCTTGTGCACCGAAGCTCCACCCCAAATCCTGCCTCCTTTGGATCTTCGACAAGGCCCTGCGAGAGGACAACCTCTACTCTACAAAAGGATGACGCCCCCTGGATGGGTGCAATTCTCTCTTCAGGTTGCCTGCACGCACATCTGTGTACCATGTCCCTGGTTGTATTCCTACACACGGGAAGACCAGAACCTGGAAGAGACCTGGGGGGTCTTCCCAATGGCTGTCGATGCCTACAACATAATTTGGGGTTTCCATCCCCACAACAGGACTAAGTCTTTGATCTCTCTGGGTCTCTTTGATTGACCTGAGGAGTGAAGTGTAGTCTCATATCTCAGGTTTTCCGTGAAGATCTAGAAACTGCTCCCTGAGGCTTGGCATCAGAAGGGGCCTGGGTTGCCTTTTAGTTTTGGGGTGCGCCAGAGCATGGACCAAATCTCAAGCAGAACTTGCTGGTGACGCCCATCGCCTTAGAAACAGGGCACAGAGAGCACCCGAGGTTTGGTCTTGGCAGCAAAGCCAAAGCTTCAGCTCCGGGCTTTCCACATTCTGTGCAGACTCCTCGACCGTGCCTCCCAGTCTCTGCACACTCACACCACGCGAGAGCACGCCCCACTCGCTTTCATCTTGGCTCCTGCTCCAGCGGCGACTGCATGGGGAAGGAGTCACCGCTGGACGAGGAAGCCAGCAGCAGGCAGCGCCCGTCCCGGCTCCCACTGCGGGCCGTGGGGCCCTGGGCCTCACGCAGGGCACGTAAGCGGGACACGCGTGACAGCCTTGCGGCGTCGCGGTATGTGTGCGTTGTTGGGTGGTGCACCCTTCTTCGAGTAGACGTGTGAAACGTGTATACGGTGGCGTGCATACGTGGGGACTCACGAAGTCTGGGGCTCCTCGCTCCTAAAGCGCCCTCCCTTTCGGATGATAGGGCCCTGTGGCAGCCTTTGCTGCGACTGTCAAAGCCGCCTTTATCCAAGTGGGCGCGTATGCGACTCCGCCTTAGGCTCCTCCCCGCGATGGCCGTCCCGCCCTCGCCCCGCCCCCCGCAGCACTTTACGGCCCAGCACGCCACTTTTGCAGCAGTTGCTCCTCCGGCCGCCGCTGCTCCCGCCGCTGCGGCTGCTGCCGGTGAAGTGAGGTAAGTTGAGGTGCGGTGCCGGGCAGGGGCCTCAGCCGCCGGACAGGAACAAGGAGGAGAGCAGGGTAGCCTCGGGCCGGCGGGAGCGGCGCGGCAGCTGCTGCTTTGTCTCCTCAGCTCCAGTCCCGTCTGCGCCGCCGCGGGGAGGCCGCCCGGGCCCGGCGAGCCGAATCGATGCTGGACCTGGAGGTGGTGCCTGAACGCTCTCTGGGGAATGAGCAATGGGAATTCACGCTGGGTGAGTGTGGGGTCCTCTCTGGACGTCATTCGCTGGTCCTTGCTGCTCTCTGGACCCTTCCCTCCCCTGCACCCGTGGCTCCTCGCCTCCGTAGTCCCCTCGGCTATTTTGTGCTCCGGGCGCTGGATACCCGCTCCTGCCGACCCGATCCGCCTGGCAGTCGCCCCGCCGGCCTCGGGCCTCAGCGGGGCCCTTCCAGGGTTGGTGGGAGGTGGTAATAATAATGACAATAGTAACTCGTACGCCCCAAACCTAAGGTTAGTCCTGCTCTTTTGAATGCAGCCATCGCTAAGCCTGTGTCTGCCTGCGTCTCGGTACTGTTGTTATTCCCATTCCCATTCGCTAAAGTACAGCCGAGAAGTGACTGACCCCGTGACCTCGATGGTCTGTATCTGTCTCCTTTTCTGCGCAGGGGGTTTCCTATTTTTGGAAAAATCCGGACTTGGAGATCTGGTCAAGGCAGTTGAGTGTGTGTGTTAGAAGAACTTCTAACTTGTTTCCTTCTCTTTTGAAATGTAGCCTGTGTGGTGGCGTAATCCCAAACCCAGAACTCAGCTGTGAGAGTTAAAGGTTGAATGAAATTGCAGTTAGGGGAGAGTAAGGTAGAGTTCTTAGAAAATTTGGTTGTTTTGGGGTTTGTTGGCACGGCTTTCTCCCACCACCCCCTGCATTCCCAGCGTCACCACCTTTGTGTGTACAAGGAAGATTGCACTCAGTAACCCAGTGTGTTTACTTTGATGTTGCAGCACTAAGAAAAGGGGGTGGGGAACAGGCGCTGGCGCTGCTTGTTTGTGCAGGCCTGAACTTTTGTCACTCTAGTGTGGGCTACTGGACGGAGTCACTGCCCCATTGAATTATAGCTTGTTCTTAAATCTTTGGAAAACAGATGGCTGCAAAGATAGCATATTGGAGAAACCAGGCAATATAGATCACTGGTAGGCCCTGCTGGTGCTTTGTGGCCACAAGCCTCCTTATTGGGGGAGGCAGGGTGCTGTCTTCTCATAACTTAAACCACTCATACAGAATTCTTCCCGAAATTTTAGTTGTTATTGTTGTGGGGATGGGATCCCCAAATTATGCTGTGGAGATCAAGAGCCCTAGCTGGGCTCAGAGGGATTCCTCCTGCTCCCCACCCCCTGCCCCAGCTAGAGTTTGTCCAGGTTCTTGTGAGAATACGACCCTGAGTCACAGAGCAGAAAAGCAGGATTTATTGAAAGACAAAGGGATAGCACACACCCAGATGTGAGTGCAGGCAACTGTAAGAGAGAAAATTGCCCCCACCCAGGCTGGGGTCATCCTCTTATAGGATAGGGGTGGTGCTCAGGGCAGGGCCTGATTAAAGATCCAAAGGAGGCAGGATTTGGAGTGAGTCTGTTGCACAGAGGTGGTCTCCAGGAAGGTGTCATGGCATCTGGAGCATGATGGAAAGTGAGGTTTAGCTGTGTGATGAGCAGTGGGTGTGCTGAGTTGTTAGCTGTGTTTAATTTTCATAGAGGATGATGTGATGTGGGAGGTGGGCATGGCTTGGTTGTTGGCATTCCTTAGCTCCTCATCTCTTTCTGACTCACCGGCATCACTGTGACTAGATTATAGATCTTTGTGATACAAACATTCAGAGTCATTGGTCAGAAGTAAGTGACAAGGGGGCTGGAGCTGTGGCATAGCGGGTAAAACCACCTCCTGCAGTGCTAGCATCCCATGTGGGCACCTGTTCATGTCCTGGCTGTTCCACTTCTGATACAACTCTCTGCTATGGCCTGGGAAAGCAGCAGAAGATGCCCAAGTCCTTGGGCCCCAGTAACCAAGTGGGAGAGCTGGAAGAGGCTCCTGGTTCCTGGCTTCGGGTGGGCCCAGCTCCAGCCATTGCGGCCATTTGGGGAGTGAACCAGGAGACAAAAGACCTCTCTCTCTGCCTCTCTGTAACTCTGCCTTTCAAATAAAATATATAAATCTTAAAAAAAAAAAAAAAAACTGGAGTAAGTGACAAGGTTATCAGTTGAGGTCAGGATTTCCAGGAAACTGAGAGTCTTCTGTCAACTGTTGTTTTTTTTAATAAATATTTTTTTCCAAGAAACACCACAAGTTGAAGACTTACTTATTTATCTGAAAGGCAGAGATAGAGAAGGAGAGAGTGATCTTCCATCCTCTGGTTCACTCTCCAAATGGCTGCAACGGCTGAGACTGGACCAGGCCAAAACCAGGAGCTAGGAGTTTCCCCATCCAAGTCTCCTGAGTGGGTGGCAGAGGACCAAGTACTTGGGCCATTCTCTACTACTTCTTCCAGGCCATTAGCTGGAAATTGGATCAGAAGTAGAGCAGCTGGGACTTGAACTGCAGCTCATATGGAATGCTGGCATCACAGGCATAAGCTGTATCTGCTGTGCCACAGTGCCAGCCCCAGCTCTGGCTTCTGACTCCAGCTTCCTTGCTAATGCAGACCCTAGAAGGCAGGACTGATGGATGGCTCAAGTAATTGGGCTCCTACCACCCAAGTTTCCAGGTCTTGGCCACATTCGTTGTGGATCTTTGAGGGGTGAACTAGTGAATGGGAGGTCTTTTGCACTATCTGTCTCTCAAACATATATAAAATAGCTCAAAACAAATTTAAGTAGCAGCCAGAAACAAAAGAGCATTTCTGTACATTAGGTTCAGAATTGAACTTTGGGGAAAGCTCGTAAAGGGGGCCTATTCTTATGGTTCTTAAAATGTCCGTTTTAAAATGATGTTCACCTGAGGTGGTCATTTAACTTCCCCAGACTTTAAAAAAAAAAAAGTTTCTTCCCTCACCCCCAACATATCCAAACTGCATTTGGGTAAGTTAGGTAGGGCTAGGGCTAGGAAGTAAATCTGTGCTTTAGAGTTATATTCCTTGTTTGTTTGTTTGACAGGCAGAGTGGATAGTGAGAGAGAGACAGAGAGAAAGGTTTTCCTTTTTGCCGTTGGTTCACCCTCCTGATCCGAAGCCAGGAGCCAGGTGCTTCTCCTGGTCTCCCATGGGGTGCAGGGCCCAAGCACTTGGGCCATCCTCCACTGCCTTCCCGGGCCATAGCAGAGAGCTGGCCTGGAAGAGGGGCAACCAAGATAGAATCCGGCGCCCCAACCGGGACTAGAACCCGGTGTGCCAGCGCCGCAAGGCGGAGGATTAGCCTGTTAAGCCACGGCGCCGGCCCTAGAGTTATATTCCTAAGCCAGAGAACCAGACCGTCGTCAGCTCTTGTCACCACAGCCCTGTAAAGATAGGTATTGTTATCTCCATTTGGCAGGTGAGGAACAGGCTCAGAAACGTGGCGATGATGAACAGGTTGCTGAATACGAATTTCCTGCTTCCCACTTCGTTTTTTGAGGAGGTGCTCTGCTCTGTCACCAGGCTTCTTCTTAGAACCTGTACAAACTCAGATGTGTCTGCCCTTGTAGTCATCTGCCTGGCATCACAACGGGAGGCTGCATCCAGCTTCTTGGCTGCCTTCCTGGCCTTTGTATAATGTTGGGAGGTTAGGGAACTGCCAGCCACAGTGTCTGGGAATGTCGCTCATGGTCTGACCAGTGCTACAGTGAAGGCAGTGTAAATTTGAAATACTTTATGGAATGAGACTTGCAGAATGAATTGATGTGGAAGTGTATCTCTCAATTTGTTTTTGAAATTAGTCTTGAAAATGGCCAAACATTGGAAAATAGCCTCTTCTGAGGTTACCGTCTAAGAAACTGAAGGCTCACTCTGTCAAAGGCCGTATTTATCTCCAAGAACTCTGCTCACAAACATTGGAAATTTAATAAGAAATGGTCTTGAAGAACTTAGTCTAGTCATAGAGAGGATTAAAGAAATAGTTCTTTGTTATAATGGATAGAGGATGAATAGGGCGTTGTGAAGAGGGAAAGGGACTGGACCTGAGTTGGGGGTTCAGGGAAGACTTCCTGTTCAACCCACTGGACTCATAAATCTTCCAGTGGGAAGGATAAATGGTGTATTCAGGGGACTATAAACCATTTGGTATTGTAATTATAGCATGATGAACTGGTGGAAGAAGGATGAGTTTCCCGGAGTCCCAGTTCTGTTGGGTTGTAGCTGAATGGTACACTGTCAAGGAGTGTCTGGGTTCAGTGGGAAAAAGCATGCCATAGTGAAGTCTGTTGTGGCCACTGTTTTAGGAGGGGCGGTTTGGAGACTAGATTTGGAGAGATGGGGAAGAGGAATCTAGAGGTCTTTGGCTTGAGAGACTTGGTAGATGGTGGAAGAATTAAGTAAGAACTAGAATGCAGAGAAAATGAAAAGATCGTTTTTTATTTATTTAATTTAATTAATTTATTTATTTATTGACAGGCAGAGTTGATAGTGAGAGACAGAGAGAAAGGTCTTCCTTTTTGCCGTTGGTTCACCCTCCAGTGGCCGCTGTGGCCGGCGCATCTCGCTGATCCGAAGCCAGGAGCCAGGTGCTTCCCCCGGTAGATCATTTTTTAATCTGTGGACTTTTATTTACCCTTAGATGTCTACACTGAAATGTGAGTCAGAAACTGGTTGGCTGGTTGAGTGAGGGATGAACTGAAGAAATACAGCTTATGGTAGAGACCTGAGTGCCTTAGAGGAACAGTAGGAGAGAGCATTGGTGAGAGATGATGGAGTCCTTGGAGGGAGAAGATGGTCATGAGACCTGTGTGCTCTACTTGATTGCTTTGATTCACAGATGTACACGACTACCTACAAGTATGCCTTGCATGGTGATTGGGTGCTGAGGGTATAGTGATGAACAAGACAGACAAGGTCCCTGCCCTCTACAGGGTACGGGGAAAACTAACAGTTAAGTAAATGGGCTGAGAGGCTGTGTTAGACAAGGCGGTCACAGAAATGAGGTGTGAGCCGTGACCTGAAGTATGAGAACGAACCATCTGTGGGAAGAACATTCCAGCAGCAGCAGCAGGTGTTAGTGCAAAGACCTACAGTGGGAAAGAGCTTGACAAAGTAACAAAGGGGAGGCATGATGAACGTTGGAAAGAAATATGGAAATGGAAATGGTTGAGAATATTTGGGGCCAAGATTTATTTATTGGAAAGACAGAGTTACAAAGAGGGAGAGGCAGAGTTAGAAAAGTCTTCTCTTTGCTGATTCACTCCCCAAATGCCACAACAGCCAGGGTTGAGCCAGGCCAAAGCCAGGAGCCAGGAGTTTCATCCATGGGTGCATGGGCCCCAGGACTTGGGCCAGCTTCCTCTGCTTTCCCAGGCACATTAGCAGGGAGCCGGATCAGAAGTGGAGCAGCCGGGACTCGAACTGGTACCCAAATGGGATGCCAGAGCAGCAGACGGTGGCTTAAGCCGCCAGAGCACCAGCCCCGGTATTTGGGTCTTATTCCCCTGCAGTAGGAGGCCATTTCAAGGTTATAAGCCAGCGAATGATGAGGTATGTGGGACATAAATTTGTTCGGTTTAGAAGGCTGATCATTCTGTTGGAGCAGAGAACAGTGCTCCCCCTTCATTGCCACTGAAAGCTGATTCCCTCTAAAGGCCTTCTGTAGCCTTCCTTTACCAGTAGCTGTGTGATGAGTGGTCTCTATGGCTGCTTTTTGTCTCCCTTGAGTGAGTTTTCTCTGAGTGACTCAGGATCTAAAGATGCTGAGACCAGGACTTTTATGTGGTTAAGTGGGAAAGAACCCTCTCAGAAGAAGAAACTAGTTTGTACCACATGGATCAGAAAAACTGTGTGGCCTTTCCTTTCATGGCACATAACTAACTGAGCTTATCCGTCTTCTGGTGGATGTGTTTGTTCCTCTTGAGAAAGACCACCTAGATTTTCCTCTATTTCAGGAATTACAAGGCTGAGTGATGTATCCAACTAGTTCATATTCTTTTATTTTTAATATTGTATTTATTTATTTGAGAGGTAGAGTTACACACAGAGAAAGGAAGAGACAGAGAAAAAGGTCTTCCATATGCTGGGTCTCTCCCCAAATGGCTGCTGTGGCTAAACCTGGGCCAATCCGAGGCCAGAAGCCAGGAGCTTCTTCTGGGTCTCCCACATGGGTGCAGGGGCCCAAGGACATGGGCCATCTTCCACTGTTTTTCCCAGGCTATAGCAGATAGCTGGATTGGAAGAGGAGCAGCTGGGACTAGAACCAGCACTTATATGGGATTCCAGGGGCCGCAGGCAGAAGATTAACCTACTGTGCCATAGCACCAGTCCCACTAGTTCATATTCTTAGGAAACATTTTTTAACCTTTACTGTTGTGCCAGGCCTTGTGCTATAAATGACTATTTAACATCAGAAGTCAGCCTTGTGATTCCCTTAAACTTTATCCAGCTGGAAATGGGAAGGCAGGTGCTGTGGCACAGAGGGTTAAGCCACCACCAGGGATGCCCACATAGCGTATCCATGTGCATAGTTCCATTTCCAACTACTTCTGATCCACATTCCTGCTAATGCATCCTGAGAGGCAGCAGATGAGGGCTCATTTGGGCCCCTGTTACTCACATGGGAGACCCAGATGGAGTGCCTGGCTAAATTTTTAAGTCTAAATTTTTAAAAACTAAAGAATAGTCTTTCAAATGAGGGTGGGATTAGATTGTTTAAAAGTGGATAGGCCATGAGTTTTAACTTTCTGATTCTTCGTTTTTAAGCTCTTTTCTGCACATCTTATCCTCTTGCTCTGGAGGTCAGCTGATGTTGACCATGTTGCCCTGGGGTGATAGGATGGTTCCTCTTCTCCCTTTCTCTTATGCACTCCACAGTCCTTCAGTTCAATTGAATAAACATTTATTCAGCAGCCACTAAGTAAGCAGCACAGAGGGCGTTGGGGACCCACACAGTGGTATGGATCAGACACCCTCCTCGTACTCTTGAAATAGTGAGTCTTTGTTTTTGGGTTGTCAGGGACTTGTTTCTGTGTATGTTTCCTGTTTATAATGGACTCTGTAAACAAACTTTTTTTTTCTCTCTCTCTCTCTTTTTTTTTTTTTTTATGTTTGAGATGTCATTGGGATCCGAATTAAACTGGAGACATATGTAGATCTGCTTATAATGGGCCATGAGTTGAAAAACCCAGTGTTAAGAGTTAAATTTCTGTGGATTTTAAAGTAGGAATCATGTTGAAATCCTTGGTAAAACAAGTTGATTCCAGTAGATGTATGATTTTAAACTTTTTAATTTTTAAAAGTCTTTGATTTTTATTTATTTGAAAGGCTGAGAGAGAAAAGGAGGGGGTATCTTACATCTACTGGCTTACCTCCCAGCTGCCCACAACACCCAAGACTGGGTCAGGCTGAAGCCAGGAGCCAGGGTCTCCCATGTGGGTGACAGGGCCCCAAGTGCTTGAGCCATCATGAGCTGCCTCCCAGATAATGGATTAGCAGAAAGCAGAGGTGGGAATTGGTCCCAGGCATTCTGATAGGGGATGCAGGCATCCCAAGCAACAGTTTAAGCTGCTGTGCCATTTCACCTGTCTCAATTTTAAAGCTTTTTAAACGACCCTGTACAGGTCATGTGCTCTCTCAGGCCCACGATATGGAGCAATGTGGAGACATACAATGCTGCAGAGGAAAAGAAAGGACTTGTCCCAGGTCATAGGTAATCTATGGCAAAGTGAGGACTAGAACCTTGGTGTCCACAGTCCTGGGATCAGTGCGGAAGTTCTTATTTCCAGGAATCTTTAATAAAATCACTGCCTCTGCTTTGCAATCTGACTATTCCCTTAGTGCTTTGCTGCTTAACTTCATTCTAGCTCTTAGAAGATTTTATTATTTATTTATTTATTTATTTGAATGATAGAGTTACAGAGAGAGAAACAGAGAGGTCTTCCATTCACTGGTTCACTCCCCAAATGGCCACAATAGCTGGAACTGTGCTGATCCAAAGCCAGGAGCCAGGAGCTTTCTTTGGGTCTCCCACATGGATGCAGGGGCCCAAGGACTTGGGCCATCTTCTACTGCTTTCCCAAGCCACAGCAGAGAGCTAGATTGGAAGAAGAGCAGCCAGGACACAAACCGGTGCCCATATGGGATGCCGACGCCGCAGGCAGAGGCTTAGCCTACTACGAGGCAGCACTAGCCCCTTTACTGAGCTTTTATTTACTCATATGTCTATAGACGTTTAGCAGCACCATCCTTTCCTTTAGGGATTAATGCCCAGCACAGTGGTAAATGTCAGTAAATGGGTAGTCTAAGTAATCACACAGGTATTCTTGCTTTATTTCAGGAATGCCTCTGGCTCAGGCAGTAGCCATTCTTCAGAAGCACTGTCGCATCATCAAAAATGTCCAGGTTCTCTACAGTGAGCAGGTGAGTGGTGGCAGTTTCTTAAAATAACATCCCTAATCAGTAAGTTGTCTGCAAAGGTGATGTAACTTTTGGTCTTGATTATCTAGTGCTGCTAGGTTTGGAAAAATAGTAAAAATGGAACCTGTTTTGTCTGGTTGACTTACCTGCTGGCCCTTAGAGACTTTTCTGGAGTCACCTGGTCTTCTAGAGTGCTTGCCATCACTTTCATGTTTAAAACGGTCTTTTCTGCTTTGCTGGTTAGTTTGTGTTCAGGGTTATTGTAGGGGCAGGCATTGTCTTGTGACATGGGCTCTGTGTCTGATTCACCTTTCTGCTGATGTATCTGGGAAAGCAGCAGATGATGGCTTGAGTACATGGACCCTTGCTATCCACATGGGAGACCTAGATGGAGTTCTTGGCTTCACCTATGCTCAACCCTGGCTGGTGCAGGTATTTGGGGAGTGAGCCAGTAGATGGAAGATCTGTTGAGATCTTTGTGTCGATTCTGTCTTTCAAATAAGTTGTTGTTGTTGTTGTTTTTGTTTTGTTTTGTTTTTTTTAATAAGTATCACTGTAGTGCAGATTTCTAGCTAGCAGAGCGTACCAGACTTGAAAGGAAGCAGATATAGCCTGTCCCTGTATGTTTCCCAAAGAGCAGTCTCCTCTCCCCTCTACTGAACACTGAAACATGCAGTTCTTCTAGGACACAGACTGCTTGCCATGTGGAGCAGCCTTTGTGATCCCCTGTGTTTCACAAACCTCAAGGGATACTTTTGAGCCTACACAGGCTAAAGGATGTCCCCAGTGGACTTAGGCTCTTTGAGTAATGGGTTGATGGTTTCAGTGCCATGTGTTCCAGTTAATTTCCAATCCTAAAGTAACTGACAGTTTATTTTTGACAAGAAGAATGTCGCAGATTACAGGTGGGTAACCCTTCTGTGAAGCTTCCTGATTTGGCTTACAGCGGAGTCCGAGTTGGACCCATTAACTATACTCAGAAGTTACATTTTGCAGTACTGTATGCTTGTGCCAGTGTAGTGAGGGATCTTTCTGAAAAAGGGAATGCTTTGTCTCCATGCAGGTGCTTAGGTGTTCACATGGGGTGCATACCACAGAACAGGAGACTGCAAGGAGTGTGCAGAGTTCCTTGAACCACAGTACAAAGTGGTTTCTTATTTATAAAGTGAAGGGTTGCTTTTTCCCTTAACACACAGAGCAAAAAGGCTTGCTTCTTGAGTTTGAACTAGTCTGATCCATTTCCTGTAAATCAGATTTAGATACCCCAGGAATGTATAAATTAGAAAATAAGCTTTATGGGACTGGTGCTATGGTGTAGCGGGTAAAGCTGCCGCCTACAGTGCTGGCATCCCATATGGTGCTGGTTCAAGTTCCAGCTGCTCCACTTCCAATCCAGCTCCCTGCTAGCTAATGGCATGGGAAAGCAGTGGAAGATGGCCCAAGGCCTTGGGCCCCTGCACTCACATGGGAGACCCAGAAGAAGCTCCTGGCTTCAGTTTGGCCCAGCTCTACTATTGTGGCCATTGGGGAGTGAACCAGTGGATGGAAGACCTATCTCTCTGTCCCTCACTCTGCCTCTTAAATAAATTTTAAGGAAAAAAATAGACTTTAAACTTTCTTAACCAATTTTGTAACACTGAAATTTATTTCTTATATCACTATATTTGTTGTCTGTCATTTTGATATTTGGGTCCAAATAGTGTTAGCATTAAGCTAATTTTCCCCAGTATCTTCTAAGCAACTATAATCAATTAATATGCATTGTTTTTTGAATCTACTTCTTTTATTTTTTTGAAGATCCTTTTAAAAATGTTTATATATTTAAAAGGCAGGGTGATGGAGAGGGAGAGACAGAGAAGATCTTCTATCGCTAGTTCACTTCCCAAATATCCACAACAGCTGGCGCTGAGTCACACTGAGCCAGGAACCGGGTACTTCATAGGGTCCCTCCCACGTGTAGCCGGAACCCACGTACTAGGCCAATATCCGCTGCCTCCCAGGTTCATTAGCAAGAAGGTGGAGCAGAAGCACAGGTTAGCTAGGACTAGAAACAGCACTCTAGCCGGCGCCGTGGCTCAATAGGCTAATCCTCCGCCTTGCGGCGCCGGCACACCGGGTTCTAATCCTGGTCGGGGCGCCAGATTCTGTCCTGCTTGCCCCTCTTCCAGTCCAGCTCTCTGCTGTGGCCCGGGAGTGCAGTGGAGGATGGCCCAAGTCCTTGGGCCCTGCACCCCATGGGAAAGCAGGATAAGCACCTGGCTCCTTCCTTTGGATCAGCGCGGTGCACCGGCCACAGCGTGCCAGCCGCCGCGGCCACTGGGGGGTGAACCAACGGCAAAAGGAAGACCTTTCTCTCTATCTCTCTCTCTCTCACTGTCCACTCTGCCTGTCAAAAAAAAAAGAGCACTCTGATATTGGATGCAGGCATCCCAAACTGTGACTTAACCCACTGGGCCACCAGACCTCTACTCTTGCCATTTCTTGGTTGCACGACTTGTTACAAATTATTAAAATATGTAGTTTCCTGCTACATAGGATAATCTTTTTGGCAAGGATCTAAAGGAGGTGGTCTTTCAGAGCTCTGATATCCTTTCTGCTTCTTCCTGCTTTTTTCCTTTTCTGATCGGTCAGTTTGCTTCAACTAGTAACAGATGGGTTTAGCGAACTGTTTGTTATGGAGGACAGGCTGGTTAAATAAGGGGCTTGCTTAAATATCAAATCATGTGTACCTGTGCTTTGGTTCTAGAGATGTAAAGTATTTTAAAAAATTGATTGGAGAATGGTTTGATTGCTTTTGAAAATTGTTTATCCTGGATTGTAACAGTACTACAAAAAAACATGCTCAGATCATGGGAGAGTGTAGAAAAATTGAGATCCTCCAGCAGTCATCCTCTAAGCAAGAATCTGAAAGAACTAAAATGTTGCCTCATCTTGCTTGCTTCCATGGCATAAGCCTCTCCAAAGTAGAACTTTGCGTTCTAGGTTGAGAATAAATAACCCAGTGTGAGGGTTCATTGTTCTGTTATCTTGCTTGAGACCAAATGGTTTAGACATTCTTATAGACCTACTGGAAAATTTTTAACAACCTTCTAGTTTTTACCAATCTTGATGGTACAAACTGTTCTTGCTACCTAGGGAAGATCAATGGTGTAGAAGGGGCAGACATTCTGAGCTAATCCTGGAAGGCTCTTTGGAGAGAATTTCCCCCAGTGACGCCCATTCTAGCAATGGCATCTGGCATTAAAGCCCAGGTCTCTGTCTCTGACAGTCATACCTTCGTCATTCCCTGGTCTGCCTTAAGAAGCTCTATAAAGACACTTCTCGAAATCTTAGGAGGAACTCTGTGGAGTTTTGGATGTTGGTTTTTCGGGTGTTTGGTTTTTTTTTCCTACTACTGGGCAGACTGGGTCAGCACTGTGGAGTTTCCAGACATTCAGCCCTTGAACTGATTGCTGATGGGACAGCCATAAGAGGAAAGAGTGCTGTGTGCCAGCTATTGTCCTTGGTGCATTTTGACCTACTATCTCTGTCCTGAGAACCCTGAAGGAAAGGGATAAAGGTATTCCTGTGAAGAAACTAGAGCTAGAAGTTTGTTTTTTTTTTTTAACTTTTATTTAATATATATAAATTTCTTTTCTTTCTTTCTTTCTTTTTTTTTTTTTTTTTGACAGGCAGAGTGGACAGTGAGAGACAGAGACAAAGGTCTTCCTTTTGCCGTTGGTTCACCCTCCAATGGCCACCGCAGTAGGCGCGCTGCGGCCGGCGCACCACGCTGATCCGATGGCAGGAGCCAGGTGCTTCTCCTGGTCTCCCATGGGGTGCAGGGCCCAAGCACTTGGGCAATCCTCCACTGCACTCCCTGGCCACAGCAGAGAGCTGGCCTGGAAGAGGGGCAACCAGGACAGAATCCGGCGCCCCGACCGGGACTAGAACCCGGTGTGCCGGTGCCGCAAGGCGGAGGATTAGCCTAGCGAGCCGCGGCGCCGGCTTAATATATATAAATTTCAAAAGCACAACTTTTGGATTATAGCAGTTCCCCCCATAACCACCCTCCCACCCGCAAACCCTCCCATCTGCTACTCCCTCTCCCATCCCATTCTTCATTAAGATTCATTTTTAATTACTCAGAGAAGTTTTGACAGTCATTTAAGGTTACCAGGGGTCAGGGGTTCATGGCTCTATGCTGCTATTCCATTTCCCCAGGACTCAGAAGCAGAAAATGTAGAAATCTGACTCTTTAGGTCTTAGGCTAGGCTTTTTAGAAAGCAGCACATTCCCTAATGAGGGTAAGGAGGTGAAACGAGTGAAGAAAGGAATAAGTGTGCTATCTCATGTATAATCATATCAAAAAAGTATTTCTTTTTGTTCTAGAATTCAGCCTAAAGCATTTAATGACTAAATTGTGTCCCCTGTGATGATACAAAGAACTTAGGTGAATCAATGTAGGTTCAGCTGACATATGTAACCAGTAGCTGCTGAGTTTAGATTATGGGCTTTTCACGTGACCTGTATTCCTTGCTGACTGCTCTTTATGTTTGATGGCAGCAAACTTAAATATATGGACCCTGGAGCCTCAAAAGAAAATGGTCTATATACTCATAAGTTTTGTCCCTTTTACCCAGGTATTTATCATGAAACCTGGAAAAGACAGGCCCTCTTCAGCCAGTATCATGAACCAGAAGCTGCAGGCTGGAAGTAGAAGACACATTGCAGCAGTTGTTTTTGTTTTTGTTTTGTTTTGTTTTGTTTCTGGCTTCCAAACTTCATTTGTTGGGGGAGAGAGGGACTGCTCATCATTAGGTATTCTCTGTGCATTGCATTTGTACTGTAAGGCTTTTAGTAGATGCTGGTGAATAAATCAGTCGTTCATTGTGTGTTTTATTTTTGTTTTGCAGTCTCCTTTAAGCCACGACCTCATTCTTAACCTGACTCAGGATGGGATCAAACTACTGTTTGATGCTTTCAATCAAAGACTTAAGGTAACTATAAAGGACAACTAAAATTTCATCTCCAGCTGAGCCAGTTTTTCTGGTTACTATGTGCTGTTATTGTGAGATGTTTCATAAACTCGTAAGTAGATGTGGTCATCTTTGGTTTGGAAACCATCACAATGTAGGGGACTGAAAATCTGCATGTTCCTCTAAAAAGTGGGTTGGGGTTGTTGGAAAGAGTCTAGGAAAACAGTGCCAGCGTTGTGACATAGTGGGTAAAGGCACTACCTGTGATGCTAGCATTCCATATGGGCACTGGTTCGAGTTCCAGCTGTTTCACTTTGATCCACCTACCTGCTAATGGCCTGGGAAAAGCAGTGGAATATGGCCCAAGTGCTTAGGATTTTGCCACCCACATGGGAGACCTGAATGAAGCTCCTGGCTTCGGCCTGGTCTGTCCTGGCCATAGAGGCTGTCTGGGAAGTGATCCATCAAATAGAAGCGCTCTCTCTCTCTCCCTCTCTCTGTAACTCTGCCTTTCAAATAAGTAAATCTTTAAAAATAAAATTAATAAGAGGCTAGGAAGGGCTGCTGTTCTGGGCTCTGGAGGAAAAGAGTGTTAAGATATGTGGAACATGCTGTGGAAACAGGCTTTTATGTTGAATAGGAAAATTAAGAGGAGTTAAGTATTTGACATAGTTTGCCCTGAGGCTGTATTTAAGAAAGTACTAAAAATATGGGACCTAGCTGTAGAATTGGACCAAAAAACTACAGTCATGTTTTATATATCTGTTTTCTTTCTTTAATTCATTCTTGTGTTGGTGTGACTTGGAAGATAAAAATGGAAACTGTTCTTAGAATACTGGGTCTTGGGGTTAACATCCCCAGCAATGAGTTGATACTTTAATCTACTTGAAGGATTGTAAACAAGCATGCTGGTATGTAGGGTTGTCTTAATTGGCATTCAAATGCAATTTGCTAACACCTGTTGAGCCCAGGATGTTTTTAATACACTATTTACATGTGCCCAGGCATCACAGGATACTCATGTGACAAGCAATTCATGCCTCAGAGTCACAAGGTTGAATGTGCACTCCAGGCAGTAGCAAACCAGAGCCATTATTTTGGTTGGGTAGAATAGCATTTCCAAAAGAGTTAGGTACTTCCCAATTCTCATCATCCTACCACAAGTGAACTGCAGAGGAGTAAAACAGCACATGGAAAGAGAATCAGCGTACTCTATGAGAATTCCTTCTTCTATCCTGTCACCAGTGGCCAGAAATTTTACACTGAAAAGGCAAAGGATGAACTTCAATGTGACTTTATCATAGATTAGGGGAAAATTACCCTACTAACATAGTAACACCTTTACAAATAGTTATTTGAGGGTCAGGCTTTGGTGAATAGTTAAGCCACTGTTTGGGATGCCTGTATTGGAGTGCCTGGGCTCGAGTCCTAGCTCCATGCTCCATGCTCCATGCTCCATTCTAATTTCCTGCTAATTTATACCCCAGAAGTAGCTAGTCATGGCTCAAGTAGTTGGGTCCCTTGCCAACCAACATGGGAGACCTGGATTTAGTTCCTGGCTCCTGGTTTCACTCTAGCCCAGCCTGGAGTATTGCAGCTATTCGGGGAGTAAACCAGCTAATGGGAGGTTTCTGTCTCCATCTGTCTGTCAGTCTTTTTTCTTTGCCTTTCAAATAAATGAAAATAAACGTAATTTTTTAAAAATCCCAAATAGTCATTTACATTTAACTTGATGAAAGTCTATTTTAGGAACCATAACTCAAAAAGATTGAAGGAGCCAGCGCCGCAGCTCAATAGGCTAATCCTCCACCTGCAGCGTCGGCACCCCAGGTTCTAGTCCCAGTTGGGGTGCCGGGTTCTGTCTCGGTTGCTCCTCTTCCAGTCCAGCTCTCTGCTGTGGCCCAAGTGCTTGGGCCCTGCACCCGCATGGGAGACCAGGAGAAGCACCTGGCTCCTGCCTTCGGATCAGTGCCGTGTGCCGTCTGCAGCGGCCATTGTGGGGTGAACCAATGGAAAAGGAAGACCTTTCTCTCTGTCTCTCTCTCTCTCTGTCCACTCTGCCTGTCAAAAAATAAATAAATAAAATTTTAAAAAAGAAAATGATATGCAGAAATATAAGGGAAAATACCTCTGGGTGGGAAAAGTGGCAAAATAGAACCTTTGGTGGAATCCCTCTGAAGGAAAGGCTGGGGTCCTGCCTGAGCCTCTAGAAACTGTGAGGAAATAATCACCCAGGTGTTCTTGTTTAGCACCAGTGGTGACCTGACCTGGCTTACTGCCCTCTGTTCAGCGACTTCAGAATCTCTTTTATATTGTCTCCTGTAATTGGCTCTCCACCCCCTGCCTGAAGCCTCAGAGGCCTATGGAATGAGGCTTTCCAAGTCAGAACCTGACTTTTCCATGACTCCTCTCCTGGGGAAATCAGGGGTTTCTGTAGCCCGGAGATGGAAATTCATAGGCTGTAGACTTCTCAGCTGCTTGTGGGAAAGCAAGCTCCAAGGGCCAAAATCATTTGTTGATTCTGCTAGTGACACGAAGGGCTCCAAGATGGCCAGCACTCTGAGTCCCTTGCCACAAGTGATGCCCTACACCCTGTGATTAGCTGTGGTCTACTTTTTTCCTATTGGGCAGGCAAGGTTGAAATAAATATATATATACACACACACACACATACATGTATGTATGTATGTATATATGTAAAAAACTGGTGACTGGTGGATGACAGTGATAAGGAAGAACATCCTGGAGACCTACTCCCATAGGGTGAGTGGCAGAAAGTTTTTCTGGGATGATTGGCCAAATGTGAGCTGTAGGATTAACAGGGAAACAGTTGCTACAAGCAGGACTCTGGCTGAAGACAGAAGCTCTGTGCCAGTGAAATGATGCACCAGTCTGGCACAGTAAAGTGCCATGCTCAGGCATTCTGAAGGGGACACTTACTGTCTCCTGGATTAAGAGCTGTTCCGCCCTTCCTTACACAGCTCCTCCTGTACCTGTTTTCGTGCTTTCAAGCTTCATATTGCCCTTAACTAGCCTCAGACCAAGAAGATGTGCCCGGCATTCGTTGAGTACCTCCCCTACGCAAGCTGATGAGTCAGAGCTCAAGGAGTGTAACTTAGACCAGTGCAAGTATAAACAGCTGTGGAAGAAAAGGTTCACTCAAGTGCTGTGCCAGCCCAGCAGAGGGAGCAGTAATTTCCAGCAAGTAGGCTTAAAATGGTTGCGTAACAATCGAAAGGTTTCCAAGTTGGTTCAGTGTTAGGTTTCTAAAAAGTTAGGCACAGGGTCTCTGACCCAAAGGTATTTCCTTAAACATTTAACAGTTCTTTATGAAGAACACTTTCAAAATCTTACTTTCTATTGTATTTTTTTTTTTCAGAGTGTATTTATTTATTTATTTGAAAGGCACAGCTACAGAGAGGGGAAGAGATACACACACACAGTTACTCCATCTGCTGGTTCACTCCTTGAATGGCCACATTGGCTGGGGGTAGGCCTGGCCAAAGCCAGGAGCCTAGAACTCCATCCAGATCTCCCATCTGGGTTACTGGGGCTCAAGGACTTGGAGCATCTCCCACTGCTTTCCCAGGCACATTCCCAGGGAGTTAGATTGGAGGTAGAGCTTCTGGAATTCAAATTAGCACTCATGTGGTACCAGTATTGCAGGCGGCCTTTCAACCCCCTATGCCACAACACCAGTTGAGGAAATATACAATAATATGTACATTTTTTTAAAGATTTATTTATTTATTTGAAAGAGTTACACAGAGGAGAGGAAGAGAGAGAGAGAGTGAGGTCTTCCATCTGTTGGTTCACTCCCCAAATGGCCACAACGGACGGAGCTGCGCTGATCCGAAGCCAGGAGCTTTTGCCGGGTCTCCCACATGGGTGCAGGGGCCCAAGGACTTTGGTCATCTGCTGCTTTCCTAGGCTATAGTAGAGAGCTGGATGGGAAGGGGAGCAGCCAGGACTAGAACCAGCATCCATGTAGGATGCTGGTGCTTCAGGCCAGGGCGTTAACCCACTGTGCCACAGTGCCAGCCCAATATGTACAGTTACCCTATTGTACAATGAACCCTAAGACTTTTTACTCCTATCTATAACTTAGTACCATTAATCAACCTTTCTTTTTTTTTTTTTTTTTTTTTTGACAGGCAGAGTGGACAGTGAGAGAGACAGAGAGAAAGGTCTTCCTTTTGCTGTTGGTTCACCCCCCAATGGGCGCTGCAGCCGGCGCGCTGTGGCCGGCGCACCGCACTGATCCGATGGCAGGAGCCAGGTGCTTCTCCTGGTCTCCCATGGGGTGCAGGGCCCAAGCACTTGGGCCATCCTCCACTGCCTTCCCGGGCCACAGCAGAGAGCTGGACTGGAAGAGGAGCAACTGGGACAGAACCCGGGGTGCCAGCAGCGCCGTAGGCTGAGGATTAGCCTATTGAGCCCCAATGTCGGCCTCAGCCTTTCCCTTTTTCCTCCCCAGTCTCTATAAAATGATAACCACCATTATAGTTTCAACTTTTATATGGTAACTCTTTTTTAAGTCTCCTCATCACATGAGTGAGATCACGTGGTACTTGTTTCTCTGTGATTGGCTTATTTCACTTAGCCTAATGACTTCCAGTTGCATCCATATTGTTGCAGACGACAAGATCTCATCCTTTTCTATAGCTAATATTGAGTTGTATATATGTGTCTTGATATTTCATCTGAGGCTGAACACACTAAAATGCAAAACTTCAGGGCTGTATTGTGGCATAGTAGATTAAGCTGCCACCTACAATGCCAGCATACCATATGAGCTCTGGTTCAAGTTTTGGCTGCTCCACTTCCAGTCCAGCTCCCTGCTATTATTGTGCCTAGCAAAGCAGCAACAGATGGCCCAAGGGTTTGGGCTCTTGGCTTCAGCTTGGCCCAGCCCTGGCCATTGCAGCCTTTTGGAAATAAACCAGTGGATGGAAGATCAATTGATCTGTCTCCCTCCCCCCATCTCTGTAACTCTGCCATTCAAATAAATAAATCTTTAAGAAATCTGGGTGATATGTATAAGCCTGGGAAAGATGTAGATGGGGATGAAAAGGAAATGGAAGAATTGTTAAAAAAAAAAAAACCTTCACAAGGGTCTTGAGGTTCATCAGATTGTTCAACCATTTCATCTTTCTTAGGGATATGACCAAATACTCATCTTTGTCCTAAGCCAATACTGTGGCCTGTTTTCTAACAAGATAGAACTGCCGGGGCCGGTGCCGGGCTCACTTGGTTAATCCTCCACCTGCAGCGCCGGCATCCCATATGGGTGCCGGGTTCTAGTCCCGGTTGCTTCTCTTCCAGTCCAGCTCTCTGCTATGGCCCGGGAAGGCAGTGGAGGATGGCCCAAGTGCTTGGGCCCTGCACCCCATGGGAGACCAGGAAGAAGCACCTGGCTCCTGGCTTCCGATCGGCACAGTGCCGGCCGTGGCGGCCATTTGGGGGTTGAACCAACGGAAAGAAGACCTTTCTCTCTGTCTATCTCGCTGTCTAACTCTGTCAAATAAAATTAAAAAAAAACTGCCCCCATCTTTTTGTTTTGTAAACAAAATAAACTTCAAAATAAGCTGTTTTTGGAATAACTGGATTTGAGTTTTTATAATGCAGCAAAGTATGGAGTAGAAGGAATGGGCTCAGTGTTCAATGCATATAGCCTTAAGAGGCTGCATACATTTGTTTCTGTGGAAGATGTTGCTGTCCTGTGGGGTGGGGTGTGCCCCAGTGTGACTCAGCTGTGGACTAGATACAAGGACCTTGACCCATGAGCAATCCACTGGAAGAGAGAAGGGGAGCGGAGTGATGGTATGTGTTTTCCCCTTAATTTTAAAATGAGAATAAAAGATAATGTGCTTTGTGCTATTTATGCCATAAACATGTTTTCAGTTTTTTCAGTCATCAACCTCAGATCATTAACAACTCTTAAACTTTTTTTTAGGTGATTGAAGTATATGACTTAACGAAAGTAAAATTAAAATATTGGTGAGTTTTCTCCCCCACTGGTATATGCTTGGTACAGACAGACCTTATCTACCACCTTCATTAGATTAGTGAAGGAGCCCCATGTACAGCAGTGTAGGAATCAAAGCCATGAATTCCTGAGGCAACCTCTGATCCTGCTCAGTTTCCTGGGGGAAGAGAAGTAAACTTAGGAAGAACCTCTGTGTGTTAAATACTTCACATATGTGTCTTCTGATTTAACCTTCAACACAGCAGGACCTCAGTTCAGAGGTGATGTCACAGACATCTGAGTCAGACACCCTCTTCTGCATGGCTTCCCTGGCAGCTTTTTCAAAAATGTTTTTATAAGCAACAAAGGATCAGATCACTTAAGTCTGACGCCAAAGCCTATGCTAAAGAGAATAGCAAAGAGACCATCATTTTAGAACCAAAATCTACTTTAGAATGAAAATGGGAATGACCTGTATAATCCAGGAATTTTGAGCCCCTACTAATAATGTAAGACAATACGCAAGCGTCTAGAATAATCTCCTTAACAGAGATCCCTTTCCTTTCACGAGGTTATGGAGGGGATTGGATTCTGAGGCAGACTTGGGCAGCTTTTGTTGATAGATGGGTGGACAAGCAAATGTGTAGTAGCTCCTGTAGGCTCTAGTTACTTCTGGTCATACTGGCACTACCACATCTCAAGGTCTGGCTTTTCTTCTCTCTCTTTTTGTTCAGAGTTAGTCGTGTCTTTAGAAGCCCCAGAGGACTGACTCTGTGTCAGCTTCACAGTAACTGCCCTTCATCTGACCTTATTCTCTTAAGTTCTTTAATTAGGGGCTGGCGTTTGGCATAGCTGGTAAGACCTTGCTCAGGACACAGGCATCCCATGTGGAGTGCCTGATTTTGAGTCCTAGCTCCACTCCCTAGTATAATTTCTTTGGTTAAATGTGCATCCTGGGAGGCAGCAGATGATGGGTGGCTTGGGTACTTGGATCCTTGCCACCCACAAGAGACTCAGATTGAGTTCTTGATTCCTGCCTGGCTTTAGCCTCACCCAACCCAGGCCATTACAGGCTTCTGGGGAGTGAACCAGCAGATGGGAGACCTCTCTGTTTGTATATTTTTGTTTTGCAGTGGAGTGCATTTCAATTCTCAGGCCATAGCTCCTACCATTGAGCAGATTGACCAGTCTTTTGGCGCAACCCATCCTGGAGGTAAGCCAAGTTCCTTTGCTCCCCTGGATACCAGTAGCAGCCCATAGCAATAAACTCAGCAGGTGGCACCATCCCACTCCATTCCCTTCAGCTGGACCCTTGTAGGATCTTGATGTTGGTACTAGGGAGCGAAGGAAAGCTTCTTGTTTTTGACCTAGTATAAGTTAGTTCGGTAAAAACTGAACTAGTTAGTAAGTAAAAACTTACTGGTTTTTGACCTAGTAAGTTAGTGGACCCAAGTAATATGTTGCGACTTGTCAGACTGGTTTATGTTAGCGATTTCAGAAACTCATCAGCTGCATTGTTTTCTTCTCCCCTGCTCCACAGTGTACAACTCCGCTGAGCAGCTCTTCCACCTCAACTTCAGAGGACTGTCTTTTTCTTTTCAGTTGGACTCCTGGACTGAGGCTCCCAAGTATGAGGTCAGCCCTTCCTGTCTCCTGGTGTGGGTCAGAAGATAGTGCCATGGCAAGGGAAGAGGAACTGGAGAGGCAGACTTTTGTTTATTTGTTTCCTTGTATTTGAGCTCTTTAAGGGCCCAAAAGTGGTAGAGTAGACACAACAAGAAGAGCAGGGCCATTTTCAGGAAGAAAGTACTTCCCACTTACTGGGCTCCTCTCTCAGAGGGAAATCCAGTCCTGTCTCACTTTAGAGCTCCTGATCACTGGTCTTCTCAGTGGCCAAGAATTCAGAGATTCTGTTTGCTGAATCTTCAGTTATCTACAGCTTTTAGCAAACATTTCCTTCATGCCTAGGCAACAACATAGCTTTTTAAAGGCTAATGTGTCGGCCAGCGCTGTGGCTCAACAGGCTAATCCTCCGCCTTGCGGCGCCAGCACACCGGGTTCTAGTCCCGGTTGGGGCGCCGGATTCTATCTTGGTTGCCCCTCTTCCAGGCCAGCTCTCTGCTATGGCCCAGGAAGGCAGTGGAGGATGGCCCAAGTGCTTGGGCCCTGCACCCCATGGGAGACCAGGAGAAGCACCTGGCTCCTGGCTTCGGATCAGCGCGATGCGCCAGCCACAGCGCGCCGGCTGTAGCGGCCATTGGGGGGGTGAACCAACAGCAAAGGAAGACCTTTCTCTCTGTCTCTCTCTCTCACTGTCCATTCTGCCTGTCAAAAAAAAAAAAGAAAGGCTTATGTGTCATTAAGGAAGCATTCTTATATTTTCTACTGATGAAGAAAAGAAAAACTAAGTAAACTGAAGATGAGCTAAAGATGTTTGGGGTGAGTTTATTGAACCAGAGCCAGGTCTGACTGTGGCTTTGACCTGACCAGTTCTTCAAGACCATGAGGCTAGGGAGGACCAGGACCTGAGTCACATGACCTGCAAAATACCTCTTGTCTGTGCTTACAGCCCAATTTTGCCCATGGTCTAGCTTCTCTCCAAATACCCCATGGAGCAACTGTAAAACGAATGTACATCTACAGTGGAAACAGCCTACAGGATACCAAGTAAGTGTAAGGAACGTGAGTTTGGTGCTGAAGCCATGGGTTCCCTGGGAGGGAGAACCAAGCTTCTGCTCATTGTATGTCTACTACCCCAGGGCTCCCGTGATGCCCCTGAGCTGTTTCCTGGGCAATGTTTATGCTGAGAGTGTAGATGTTCTTCGAGATGGAACTGGACCCTCAGGCTTACGACTTCGTCTACTTGCTGCAGGTCAGTTACTGACATTAATGTAGGTAGATTCCCATTTAACCATTTTGAGACTTTATGAAATTCTGTGTGCTTAGAGATACATCTTAGTCCATTCAAACATCTACAACAGAAGACCATAAACTGTGTAGCTTATAAACAATTGAAATTTACTGCAGTGGTAGAGAGTGAAAAATCCAAGATCAAGACACTGAGAGATTCAGTATCTGGCCTTTTTTTTTTTTTTTTAAAGATTGGTTTATTCATTTAAAAGAGTTACAGAGAGAGAAGGAGAGATAGAGGCAGGGAAATCTTCATCTGCTGGTTCACTCCCTAAGTGGCTTCAGTGGCCAGGGCTGAGCCAGACCAAAGCCGGGAGCTTCATCCAGGTCTCCCAGATGGGTGCAGGGGACCCAAACACTTGGCCCATCTTCCACTGATTTTCCAAGACCACTAGCAGGGAGCTGGATTGGAAGTAAACCAGTTGTGGTACAAATCAGTGCCCATATGAGATGCTGGTGTAGTAGGAGGCAGCTTTACCCACTATGCCACAACGCTAGCCCCAAGGGTCTGCTTTTTAATTCATTTGTCGTCTTTTGGTGAAAGGAGCTACTTAGCTCCTGGGGTCTCTTTTCTAAGATCACTAATCCCGGTCATAAGTCTCCACTCTTTTTTCGCTTTGATTTCTTTTCTTTTATTTATATATATATATATAGATATATATAGATATATCTATATATATATATTTTTTTTTTTTTTGACAGGCAGAGTGACCAGTGAGAGAGAGGCAGACAGAAAGAAAGGTCTTCCTTTTGCCGTTGGTTCACCCTCCAATGGCTGCTGCGGCTGGCACTGATCCGAAGCCAGGAGCCAGGTGCTTCTCCTGGTCTCCCATGGGGTGCAGGGCCCAAGCACTTGGGCCATCCTCCACTGCACTCCCGGGCCACAGCAGAGAGCTGGCCTGGAAGAGGGGCAACCGGGACAGAATCCAGCACCCCGACCGGGACTAGAACTCCACCGCAGGCGGAGGATTAGCCTATTGAGTCGCGGCACCAGCCTCGCTTTGATTTCTTTTAAAGTATTTATTTATTTATTTATTTTTTGAAGATTTATTTATTTGAAAGACAGTCACATAGAGAGGTAGAGCCAGAGAGAGAAGTCAATCTTCCATCCACTGGATCACTCCCCAGATGACCGCAATGGCCAGAGCTAAGCTGATCTGAAGCCAGGAGCCAGAGCTAAGCTGATCCAAGGCAGGAGCCAGGAGCTTCTTCTGGGTCTCCCATGTGGGTGCAGGGGCCCAAGGACTTGGGCCATCTTCTACTGCTTTCCCAGGCCACAGCAGAGAGCTGGATCAGAAGTGAAGCAGCCGAGACTCGAACCAGTGCCTACATGGAATGCCGGCGCTGCAGGCCGGGGCTTTAACCCACTACACCATAGCACCAGCCCCAAAGTATTTCTTTATTTTAAAGGCAAAGATCCTTCTCTTGAGCTGATCATCCCAATGGCCCTGCCTCCTAATAATATCAACTTGGGGGTTAAGATTTCAATACATTTGATACAGCAAATTAAACTACCACTAAAGGAAAGTTGGTTCAAGTCTTAGCTACTCCACTTCTGATCAGGCTTCCTGCTAATGCACCTGGGAAGGCAGCTTAAGATGGCCCAAGTATTTGGATCCCTTCTACCCAGGTGGGAAACCTGGATGGAGTTCCTGGTCTTGGCTTTAGCCTGGCGCAGCCTCAACTGGCGCAGGCATTGGGGAGTTAACAGCAGATGAAAGACCTCCTGTGTGTCACTCTGCCTTTCAAACAAATTATTTTTTAAAAAGATTTAAACTTGCGAATTTTAGATGAATATAAACATTCAGTCCATTGCCAGATCATTGGTAAAAGAAAAGTGATGGCAAGTATTTATGGTTAAAGTCTTTTTTTTTTTTTTTTTAAGATTTATTTATTTGAGAGGCAGAGTTACAGATAAAAAAAGGCAAAAACAGAGAGAGAGGTCTTCCGTCTGCTGGATCACTCCTCAAATGGCCACAATGGCTAGAGCTGTGCTGAACTGAAGCCAGGAGCCTCTTCCTGGTCTTCCATATGGGTGCAGAGGCCCAAGCACTTGGGCCATCTTCCACTCCTTTTCCAGGCCATAAGCAGAGAGCTGGATTGGAAGAGGAGCAGCCAGGACACGAATTGGTGCCCATATGGGATGCTGGCACCACAGGCGGAGGCTTAGCCTACTACGCCACAGCCCTGGTCCCATTTTTTTGGTTTTTGTTTTGTTTTTTAAGATTTGATTTGTTAGGCCGGCGCCGTGGCTCACTAGGCTAAGCCTCCGCCTGCAGCGCTGGCACCCTGGGTTCTAGTCCCGGTTGGGGAGCCAGATTCTGTCCCAGTTGCTCCTCTTCCATTCCAGCACTCTGCTGTGGCCCGGGAAGGCAGTGGAGGATGGCCCAAGTGCTTGGGCCCTGCACCCGCATGGGAGACCAGGAGAAGCACCTGGCTCCTGGCTTTGGATCGGTGCAGTGCGCCAGCTGTAGCAGCCATTTGGAGGGTGAACCAACGGAAAGAAGACCTTTCTCTCTGTCTCTCTCTCTCTCACTGTTTAACTCTGCCTGCAAAAAAAAAAAAAAAAAAAAAAATTGATTTGTTTAAAAGACAGAATTACAGAGAGGGAGATCTTCCATCTGCTGGTTCATTTCCCAGATGGCCGCAATGGCCAGCTCTGGGCCAGGCCGAAGACCGGAGACAGGAACTTCATCTGGGTCTCCCACATGGGTCTAGGGGCCCAACGACTTGGACCATCTTCCACTGTTTTTCCCAGGCCATTAGCAGGGAGCTGGATTGGAAGTAGAGCAGTTACAGCCTGAACCCCTTGATCACACAGGATGTTGGTGTTGTAGGTGGCGGCTTAACCCACTGTGCCACAATGGCACCTCTGAACATTGATTCTTAACTGTTAAGAATGTGGTATGGAAGAGGTGGGCATTGTGGCATAGCAGGTTAAGCCTTAAAGATTTTTCTCAAAGCATAAACTTTTGGCAAGTCGGAAGGTTTTTTGCATCTTCTCTTTCCTGGTGTGTCTCTTACCTGAGTTGAGAGGCTCTGCCAGGAGCTTGTGTAGAATTAGGGAGTCAGCTGATGGCATGTTTCACTCTTGGCTCTGTTGTAGAGTGATCTTGTAGGTTCAGTTTCCAGTTAGGATTACCATGCAGAAGTACCTCTTAACACAAGTCTTTCTGTCTTGCTACACAACTTCCACAGCATCTGTTACTGCTGATCCTATCATGGTGTGATGACCAAATTGGGGTCTACTCTGCCACACCATAAGCTCCAAACTAAACTACATTTTTGCTCCACCTCTCACAGTGTCACTAGTCCATGACAGTCAATAAGACAAGACATAATGAGAGAGTGTAGTCTCCAGAGCTCCATGTCGCTTGTGGGATTGAGTGTGTGTCTGAGAGTTTTTAGTAGGAAGTAATCTCCTGCGGAGTCTTGAGCCCTAGTGACCTGGTGGTTCTGCTTGATGCAGTCTTGCCCCTCAGTCAGAAATGATAATGCGGGGCTGGCGCTGAGGCATAGCAGGTTAACACCCTGGCCTGAAGCGCCAGCATCCCACATGGGTGCCGGTTCTAGTCTCAGCTGCTCCTCTTCTGATCCAGCTCTCTGCTGTGGCCTGGGAAAACAGTAGAAGACACCCCAAGTCCTTGGGCCCCTGCACCCATGTGGGAGACCCGGAAGAATCTCCTGGCTCCTGGCTTCAGATCGGCACAGCTCTGGCTGTTGCAGCCAATTGGGGAGTGAACCATTTGATGGAAGACCTCTCTCTCTCTCCCTCTCTGCCTCTCCTCTCTCTGTGTAACTCTAACTTTCAAATAAAATAAATAAATCTTTAACAAAACAAAAAAAAAGATAATAAGGCAAGCAACTAGTATCCTCTCTGCAGTCCCCAAAGCCTTGGGCTGCAGGGTCTCCAGCCCTGAGCAAAACCTGACCATCTCTCCCTTGTTCTCCACAGGCTGTGGGCCCGGCCTGTTGGCAGATGCCAAGATGCGGGTATTTGAACGTTCAGTATATTTTGGTGATTCCTGCCAAGATGTTCTTAGCATGCTCGGCTCTCCACACAAGGTTTTCTATAAATCTGAAGACAAGGTAGGGGAAATGTGTCTACAGAACAAATAGGTTGTGTGTGTGTGTGTTTTTCCTAATCAACAATAATTTAGCATTGAGTAAATGTAAACCATTGCTATTTTCCCTTAAAATCTGTTCTTCTTAAAATTGATGTGAAGTAATTGAGAATTCTTTTCTGACCCCTCTTGGTCAAATCACCCAGCCTCTGTTCCCACCTGTCGCGGCTGCCTTTGCTTGGAGACCAAGCCCAGTCTCCAGTCCATGGAAGCTGGTGTGCACATTATTTTTTGCAGCTTCAAGTTTTCCAAATAACTTACTGAGTCAAGAACTATATTAAGGGGTTGGACTTTAATTTATTCTTATTTTTCCCAACAGATGAAAATTCATTCTCCTTCCCCTCATAAGCAAGTTCCATCTAAGTGCAATGACTACTTTTTTAACTATTTCACTCTCGGAGTGGTAAGTTGGAGTTTTAATTTCTGCTGGGCAAGGGGCGTCTCTGTAGACCTGAGTGTACACATGCAGCTATAACTGTTCTGGGGCACTGGGGAAACTGGAGTGTGGCTTTGCCCAGTGTGTTTTGCATTGGCTCTGGCACTCTGAAGTAGACCTTCCCTGCTGCCCGCATCGCTGGGAAACACAGGTTCCCTGTTGTCGCGATTTCTTTTCTGAGGGGAGATATGGAGGCTGTAGAAACCACTCAGGCTAAGATGTTTTGAGGATTTCCCTTTCAGTAAAGCACTGGAGTCTGAAAAAGGCCCAGGCTGTTTTTAGAGGACTGCCCAGGGGCATTACTGTGGACCCAGGGTGCTGGGTGGAGCTGGCTGTCACTCTCAGTGCTGGTGGGTAGACTCATGGATGCGAAATGGTTGTGTCAGCACCAGCAGGAAATATCACAGGGCTGGCCTAGAATATAGGTCATCTAACCTTTGAGCCTTCCAGGTTCTAAAGTCCTGAGGCAGCAAAGGGTGGATCAGAGAGAGGGAGTAATAGACAGGGTGGGAGAGACCAAGCACGAGCCAGGAGTAGTTGAGGACCCACTATGGGATCATAAACTCCTGGGGTAGGGTGGTGGCAGGAGGGAATGGTGCTGTTATAGGTGGGCCTGAGTTCAAGAGCCAGTGACAACTGACGGCAGGCAAGATGGAGAGAATTGGCAGATTCTTGCCCTTATTTGGCTGTTGGTACCAGGGCAGAGTCAGAGGTAACCCTGGACTCACAGGCCTGAACAGCAGGCAGAATATGAAGCTGAGAAAGTGTTCAGTGGACAACATCAAATCTAGGTTAGAGTCTTTAGAGAGCTCAGGCTGGAATTCCATTTCCAGGGCTTGCTGACTCCCACAGGAGGGGCTGGCGGGAACGCTTCCCCTTACATGTTTCAATCCCAAGCAGTGGCCGTCGTGGGCCCTGTGCCTGCCAGGTCTAGAGGGTTGGGCCCCTGCCCTGCCTCAGTAACATTCCCTACTTGAGCACCTTCTTTTCTATCCCAGGACATCCTGTTTGATGCAAATACACACAAAGTGAAGAAGTTTGTCCTGCACACCAATTACCCTGGACATTATAATTTTAACATGTGAGTACACTGATCTGAAAGGGAGCTTGTGCTCTGTGTGCTCACTAAGGTGTTTATACCTGAATTCTCACTAACGCATGGAAGTGACTGCTCTCTGTGTTCCTCGCATAACATCCAGTCTGTCCATTTTTGCTCATTTTACAAATGGGGAAATAAGTAAGGAAACCTTGATGCTTTATCCAAAGTGATTCAGACTCCAGGGCTATACCTTTTTCTGTTTGACTTCAGTGCCTGAATCTTGCCACTGTCAGGAACCCAGGGCCAGGACTGGGCTGGGATGCAGGAATGGTCAGGTCTCCCAGGAGGCCCTGCCTTTACCTCTCTGCCTTTTCTCTAGCTATCACCGCTGTGAGTTCAAGATCCCACTAGCCATAAAGAAAGGTGAGTAGTGACTGCCCTCAGGGTAAGGGGCCTCTGAGTCAGTTTCCCACTCTGAGAAGTGAGAAGGATCCATGCAGAGAGGGCGGCAGTGCTCCGGTTTGCAGAGCCTTTACCTGCCTGCTTCTGTCATAGCCTCAGCTCCTGGGATGGCCTCCTTGTCTGGAAATTGCATTATCTGGAGGCCCTCAAGGGCTTTTCCTAGCATCACAGATGGGATTGCTGGCCTCTGAAGGGAACTGTCCAGTGCTTGCTGCCCATACTTAGAGGTTTTGGTCACTGCCGGTTGGTGTGGCTCACACATGACTGACTTCCCTTCACCCATCCAGCCTTTCCACCCTAGAGCTCCAAAATGGGCTGTGTGTACTCTACGTACTTGACCTCTTGTGCAACAAGTGGCCGGGGTCAGACCTAGGGTTGGGCCAGTCACCAACTCACCCTATGTGCTCTTTTCAGAAAATGCAGATGATCAGACAGAAACGTGTACAACCTACAGCAAGGTGAGCACCTGTTTTCCTACCTGGCTCAGCCAGAGGATGAGGTGGGCAGTCTGAGGCCATGTCCTCTGGGTCAGTCCATGCTCGTAGGCATGTTCAGGTCCTGGTTAACACCCTGTGCCTCTTGTCTCTCCTGTAGTGGGACAACATCCAGGAGCTCCTGGGTCACCCTGTGGAGAAGCCTGTTGTCCTGCACAGGTGAGTGAGAAGTTGCTTCTGACCAATAGGGACTGGTTGCCCTTCCTGCTTGGCCTCGGCCTTGGCCTCCATCTTCCCCTCTAACTTTGGCTTTTCTGGCCTCAGGTCCTCCTCTCCAAACAACACCAACCCATTTGGCTCCACATTCTGCTTCGGCCTTCAGCGTATGATCTTTGAGGTAAGCCCAGAGGCCTGGAAAGAAGCTGCTGAGGGTGGTGGTCGAGGCAGAGGCAGACAGCAATTGAGGGAAGCGGAGGAGAACCCAGTTGCTGTGCTGGGCAGATTACTCTTTCCCCAGCAACCCTGTCTGCTGAGCACGTGGCCTGGCCTGTGTCCAGCGAGAGGCAACAGGGGTTCCTTTAGTGTAGCATAGCAGGGAAGGGAACCACGGGACCAGTGAGGCCCAGCCCTGTCGCGATGGGAGATGGCGGCTCGGACGACCCTGCAGACATGGGGAAAGTGGCTGCCCGTGTTTTCCCTCTGGGTGCCATACCTTCAGTGGGCCCTTTGCAGTTCCTATGGCGAAGGCTGTGTATCCCATGAGGAACAGGCAAGTTCATGGCCAGAGTGGCCCCTAGGTGGAAGGGTCAGGAAGCCCAGCCTTGGTGTGCAGGTGGGCTGCTCACACAGCTTCCAACCTCTGTGCATGGGCTCTGCCTCCGTCCCTCTACCTGTGCCCCTTGCTTCACTGGCCTTCTCTCACACCAGGTCATGCAGAACAACCACATTGCCTCAGTGACGCTGTATGGCCCCCCCAGGCCTGGTGCCCACCTGAGAACAGCGGAGCTCCCCTAGGGACGTCAACCCCATGCCTCTCTGCCCCGTGGAAATGCGCATCGCATCCTGCTCAGCAGGCCTCTGTGTGCCACACTGTGGGTTTTCTTGGCCGCTTTGCCAGTGTTGAAGGGCTGTTGGATGTTCGGAGGTGGGGCTTGGGCTGGGTGTTCTGCGTGGGGTGAGGATTCCAGATTTGCCTCTGTGCGTCCTCAGCCTGCTGGCACCGGCAGGGGACACAGACTGCAAAGAGAAGCACAAACTTTGAGCCTTGATACCTGGACCCAGGAGCTCTTGACTAATGCGCAAGGAGGCAGGATGTGTCAACACCTGTCCCACACGCATTGGGAGAACTTGGGGCTCTTTCTGTGGCTGAGGACAGGGTCCTGCCTTTGGCCCCACATTGCCACGTGACCCGTAAGGCAGGCAGGTGTGTGTGTCCATTGTACTCGGTTGCAACGTTTGCACTACATCCACTTTAGTTACTTGATGAGCTGGCTATGGCCAAAGTGGCCCACCCCCCTTCCCTGTTCCTTTCTTGCACGCTCTCCCTGCCAGGCCCAGTAGGCACAGCCAACTGGTTGAAACACAGCTTTCTACTGCCTAGCTCTGTGCCCAGGCCTGGCTCTCACTCTTGAGCCAGCTCTCAAGGTCGCCTATGCCTCCAGTCTGCCCCAGCCCGGCTGGCAGGGGTGCATGTCTCCATCCTGTTTGCCTCTTTTATTTAATGCCAAAGTTTTAGCCAAAGACATCTTCCTTCTGTTGTCTCAGCATTCTGCTCTGCACTGCGGGCCGGCCCCTGCCCCAACAGTGGGCACTGTCCCCTAGCCAGGCCCAGGGCTCACGGGCTCTGGGCGCCCAAGGCAGGCTGGGCCGCTCGGTCTCATCACGGATCTTGCTAACAGAAAGCAGCATAGATGTGCTTTAAAAATATTAATCCTTTTGAAAAGAATTGAGAAGAGAAATGTATAATTTTATCCCATTTTTAATATTTTGGTCTAGCAACTTGTGATACATAGATGACAATTTTGTGAGTTTTTCAAATGTGTGTACAGATTTTTTGTAAATATGACTTTTGTAATTAACTCATGTACAGCCTCATCCTGTATAGTTCAATGAAGAATGTGCAGGGGACCTGCCCCAAGCTCCTAGGTGGTTCCTTGGCCTACAGCCAAGCTTGTGTGGCGCTCCCATGACTGGTGTCTTCCCATTTGGACTGTGGCCTGGCCAGTGATCCCTGCATACCCCACTGTCAGGAGCAGCCAGGACTGTTCCCGTCCTCCTGGAGTGGGGACCCTTCCTCATCCCTGCATCCCCTCTCCAATAAAGCACCTGTGCTCTCAGCAGCGGCCTGCCACGTGCTGTTGCTGGGATGTTTCTACTAAAGTAAGCAGGGGTGTTGGCTGGTTGGTTTGTTTCTGAGGATGGCGGGGGGGGGGGGGGGGGGGCTCCAGTAAGAGGCTGGTGCAGATGTGTGGCTGTGTGAGCTGGGGAGACTTCAGGAGAAACCAACACTCAGTTGTCCCTGTCTGGGGCCCCACCCTGTGTGTCGCAGCCAGACCTTATGTCCAGAAGGGGTTGGCCCTAGGAAAGCAGATCCCAAAGAGCTGGACAGGGCTGGGAACCCAATGTGGAGGGGCAGGTGGGGAGCAGAGACTACTTCAGACAGAGCTGTGGCAGAAGGCCTGCCAGGTTACCCTCCCCCTCCCCCGGGGGCTGGCTTGAGGAAGGAGACCTGCCTGCGCCTGCATTCCCCTGTGCGAAGCAGGGAGTGACAGGATTCCGCGAGCCCCGCCGCCCCTAGCTGACACACACCGATCTGCTGCTAGGAGGGCCAGAAACATCCACTGCTCCAGGACCTGCTGGGCACAAGATAGACCGCCACCACCTCAGCTCAGGCTACCGCAGGGAAGCGAGTCTGAGCACTTTGGTGTGAGCCAGCCGAAGCCAAATCCAAACTCCCTTCTGCTGTGCGGAGGAAGCACAAGGACCACGGTCATCTGCCCAGCAGATCCTTCTCGCTGTCTCCTGGGCCTGCTAGGAGTCCCACCGGAACGGGCCCGCAGCAGCAGGCTGAGGGCGCGCGCAGGCCGGCCCGTGTGGCCCGTGCAGCAGGTGCCACATAAGCCAGATGTCGGCGGCGGAGAGCCCATGCACTACAACCAGCTCGCGGTAAAAGCAGGGATCGAAGGTGCGGAGGTGGGGCGCCGCCGAAGGCTGGGGGATGCCAAAGGTGCGGAAAGCAGGGTGCGGCTCGGGTGTGAGCCGCAGACGCTGCAGGCACATGCCCAGGAAGACGTCATCGATGGGGAAGAGCTCGACCTGCGCGCAGGCGCCAGCTAGACGACGCAAAGTGGCCCCCGAAAGCACAAAGCCGCCGCCGCCTGCATAAGCCGGGTACGCGGCCAGGCCGTACACCGCCTCAGGGATGTAGTACTTGCTGGCCCGCACGCGGATTGGCCGCGCTTGCACAATCACATCACCCGCAAGCAGGTCCTGCCCTGGATCCCGTGTCTCCAGGAACTCCAGCAGGTTCCCCACGTGCACGAACACATCGGCGTCGCCCTTAAAAACAAAGCGCACCTCGGGGCAGAAGGCCGAGGCCCAGGACAGAAAGTGGATCTCCTTGAGCGTTAGATTGAAGAAAGTGTCATCAAAGGCCCAGAGCAGGATGTCCGCATACACCCGGCTCTCGGCGTGGAGCAGGGCGTGCCAGTGCATCTGCGTGCCTGCCCCCTCCGCGCCTGCGCCCCTGGGCACGCCCAGCAAGAACACACGGCGCACGAGCGCCCCCCGCACGCGCCCCTCAGCGCCCCACGTCTGGCGCACGGCTTGGCGCCGTTCGAAGTCGGCCGCCACGGACTTGACGGCTATGAGCAGGTCGGGTGGGCCCCCGGGGGCGCCCTCTCCCCGGCACTTGTGCGGCTGGTTGATGAGCAGCGGAAAGCGCCGCTGGTCCTTGGCACGCAAGTAGCGGCCAAAGTCAAAGGGTCCCGTGGCCGTGGGTGGCGGCGGCGTGTCCCCCTCGTAGGCCGGCGGGGCTGCATCCGTGTCTGGGTCTGCGGCCTGGAACGCGCGGGGCCCCAGAGTGGCCCTTGACGCCGCCCTGCCTGGCGCCCGCGGCGCACTCGTCGTCGTCAGGGCCGTACCATCATGCTGAGCGTAGAGCAGGAGGCCCAGCGTGGCGCCGAGCAGCAGCGTGAGCAACGCGTCCCGGCGGAGGCGCAGCCGCCGCCACCGCATGTCCGCGCGGCCGGCGCCCGCCCTTCGAAGGGTCGCAGTCCCCGGCCGCGAGGCGGTGGCTGCCGGCAGGGCCCCCAGCCCCGCCTTCGGGGGGTGGGGGGACGCAGGAGGCCACGCCCCGGGGGTCTCGCTACCGGCCGTTCATTCCACTCGGGTCGTCCGCCGCCTCCTCCTCCCGGCCCTGACGCACCCGCCGGGGTGGGCAGCCTGAAGGGACGAGAAGTGACCCCTTGTGGCCAACTCCAGCCAGCTCAGCTCCGGCCAGGGATGGTGTCCCAAGGCCGGGCAGAGAAACTCGGGGCTTCGGCTCCATCCCTTCCCACTACCCCCGCACAGAGACCGAACTCCCTGCCACCTCCCCGACCCCCAACGTCGGTTCCTGGGATCCCGGCACTCACGCTCGGCCCTCGGGAGCGGCGCGGACACCGGGGCCTCAGGGGCTCAGCACAAGGTCCCAAGGGCGGCCATGGACGGGGCCTGGGCCAAATGCAGCGTTGGCAGGAAGGGGGGCCGGGACCGTGCCACGTGACCCTCCAGCGGTGCGCGCCCGGACATCTGCCGCTCAGCCCCGCCCCGGGCGCCGTCTCCGAGGGGGGACTCGCGGGGAAGGCGGGTGTCGCCACTGGCTCAGCCCCCAGATCTGCCTGGCAGCGGCTTGGCCAGGAATGTCTCCTAGTCTGCGGAGGGGGTCGGGGCCGGGTCCTGGGCATCCATCATCCTGCCCTGCTGCTCCGAGCGCCTCTCCTCTGCAGCCCTGGTTCCACCCGGATGGGCCCGTCAACGGCCTCTGGGACCCATGGCTGCCTCCCTAGTCCTGGCCCTGCCGTCCCCCACCCCATAAACGCGCCGGAGCGCGCGCGGACAAGGTAGTTCATCCAGTGCTCACAACAAAGCTGCCGGCAGCTCTCACTGCTCCAGTCCAGATGGGGTCACGGCTTCCCCGCAGCGCCCAGGGTCACAGCAGGAACACGTACTGCCCCCACGACTTACGGAATTCAGAGCAGGGGTCTGTCCTTTGTCCTTCCCTGCCTCATCCACCCACTGGACCCTGAACAGGGGGCCGACTGTGTCTGCTCTAATTTCACAGGCAAGCGCTTGAGCCTGTCTCCCAGGAACTACTAACCGGTAAGGATGTGGAGGCCCTGGTCCCCAGCACAGCCTCCCGGGGGTAGAAAGCGCCGTGCCTGCACTCTGGCATGCCCTATGGGGCCGGCAGGGGTGGCAGAGCTTGGGCAAGCTTCTGGAGTAGGCCACGGAGCAGAGGTTTGCTCAGGGTCCCAGAAGGCCAGAGGATGCCTCGGAGATTGAGAGCCGAGTCCTTGCCTCGCTCTGCTACCAGCTCTCCCTGGAACTCGGGGTCTCTGGAGCCCAGGACACCGACACCACCACCCCGAGTCAAGCTGCTGGGACCAGCAAGGCTACTCGGCACCTCCCTCTGATGACTCCTTCCCACAAAACTCTCCCTTGAGAAGCAAACCTCCATCCAGAGCCCTCCACTCCCTTTCCCCTGTGCCCCCCTCCCCCTCCGGTGCTAGGGCTTCAGGTTGCCCCCCACCCCCAGTAACCTCCCTGTCACCAAGCGCAGTGGCTGCTCCTCAGCCTTGACTGATCTGCAGCGTCCAGTGCCCCTGTGAAGGACTTCCCCGACTTCCAGATCCCCTGGTTCTCCTCCTTCCTCTGGGCTGGTCCCTTTCTTTTAATATTTATTTAAGAGGCAAAGAGACAGAAATCTCTATCTGCCACCCACTGGTTGGCTCCCCAAATGCAACAGTGGGGGATGAGCCAGGCTGAAGCCAAGAGCTTGGAGCTCAATCTGGGTCTCCCATGGGTGTGGCAAGGACCCAGCTGCTTCAGCCATCACCTGCTGCCTCCCAGGGTCTTCGTGAGAAGCTGGGTTGAGACACAGCAGGTTAAGTCACTGCCTGTGACGCTGGCATCCCATATGAGCACCAGTGTGAGTCCCAGCTGCTCCACTTCCAATCCAGCTCCCTACGAATGCGCCTGGGAAAGCTGTGGAAGATGGCCCAAGTCCTGGGGCCCCTGCACCCAGCTGGGAGACTCAGATGGAGCTCCCGGCTCCTGGCTTCTGCCTGGCCCAGTCCAGAACGCTGCAGCCATTTGGGGAGTGAACCAGTGGATGGAGCATCAAGATACTTCCCTTGTGCCCTCTCTGCTTTGCTGTCATTCTGCCTTTCAAATAAATCTTGAAAGAAAGAAAGAACGGAAAAGGGAAGTAGGGAGGGAGAGGAGGGGGAGGGAAGGAGGGAGGGAGGGGGAGGAAGGGAGGGGAAGGAGGAAGGAGTTGAAATTGGGAGCTGGGACCCAAACCCAGGAACTCCAGGGGGGTGAAGCCATCTTAACTGCTCTGCCAAATGTCCATCCCATGGCCTAGTCCCTGTGGCCACCCCGCCCACGCTCCCAGTCTTTACCCTTGACCCCTCATCCAGCTGCCCTCCCACTCCCTCCTCGGCGATCCTGCAGGGCCACCATGCCTAGCAGGTCCACACAGAGCAAGCGTTTCCTCCCCAGAGCCTCCAGCCCAGCAGCTAGAGGCAGAAATTTCCAGGTCCTCTGTCACCCCATGGCGCACCCAGGGCCACTGGGCCTGCTGCTCTCTGACCGCTCCCCTCCATCCTTGCTGTGCCCCACCCTGGGCCACCATCCCCCATGGCCCTGCCTCCCAGAGGCATCCTATCAGCCGCATTATACAACCCAAGCTCCATCAAAGGGCTCATCAGACCCCATGCTGTCCGCCTGCCCCACAGGTCTCAGCAAGTCCACCCGCCCCTGAGCCAGCCATTCTAAACCTCCTGGTCCCTCCCTCTCACCTTGGCCAAGACCAGAGTCCTGCCCTCACTCCCTGCCACCCCTACCCACACATGTCTTCCAGGAAGCCCAGCGCCCTCCTTGGTGTTTCCACAAGGCCTGGTTTTGTCCTTACACTTTATTACCGTGGCTCAGCATTCAGGGTCCCACCCTGAGTGTGTGCTGCAGGCAGGCAAGACTGGTGCTTCTGCCACACCCAGGTGCTTCGTGCCAGGAGCCTCTCTTCCGGGGTGGGAGAGGGAGAAGCTGACTTCGGCGCCACTCCCCCCAGCTCTAGGGTAGGGTTCCCAAAGGCGCACCCCCGGCTCTATCCCAGAGCTGGGACAGAATCCCCAAAGGCGCACCGCACCCCCAGCTCTATCCCAGAGCTGGGGCAGAACCCCCAAAGGAGCGCCCCCAGCTCTACCCCAGAGCTGGGGCAGAACCCCCAAGGGAGCGCCCCCAGCGAACTTGGCTCCTGGGAAAGGCAGTCAGCTCTGCCGAGAGGAAAGCACAGTTTAAGCTGATCGCAGCGTCCCGTGGATGGACAGGGGGTCAGCGGTAGCAGCAGAAGGGCCCGGACGGTCATCCAGGGGCTCCAGACCCGGGCCGGGAAGCCGGCCCCTTCCTCCCGGGCGGGGCCTAATTCAGGCCCAGCAGGTCCTCTGCCAGGCTGGTGAGCTCGTTCTCCTCCAGCGCCTCCACCAGACGCTGCAGCGTGGCGCGGCGGCCCTCGGCCTGCACGAAGCGCTGCAGCAGCTGGAAGGCCTGCTCGTACAGCCCGTCGCGCTCGTACTCGTAGGCCAGCGAGTCCAGCACGGGGTCGCGCAGTGCCCGGCAGCCGCGCTGCAGCGAGCGCCCCACCTTGCGCCACTTGAGGCCCACGGAACGCGCGAACGTCTGCTGGTCCTGCAGGCTCAGCGGCCGGTTCACTGCGGAGAGCATGAGGAAGGAGGTGCGCGCGGGAACTCCAGAGCCCGTACCCTCCCAGCGACGCCCGGCCCAGTCCTCGCCCCTCGCCCAGCTCCGTACCCTTGGCAACCCTGCCTCTGCCTCACCTACGGGCTGACCCTGGAACAGAAAAGTGTGGACAGGTGCCGGCGGCGACGGCTTCTCTTCCGACGGAGAGGGGACCAGAGGCTGCGAGGGGGCCAGCGCAACCCCCACGCCGCCACCCTGACCCTCGGGGCTGCACGTCAGGTTCCGGAGCGCATCCTCCAGCTCCGCGAGCTCCTCATCCCGGAGCCGGTCGGGCTAGGGGACGGAGGGCGCCATCAGTGGTGGTCTCCAGACGAAGCCCGCTCCCACCGCCCCCAAGCCTGACCGCAGCCCGGCCGCACCTTCTGAGCTAAGATGCAGCTCAAACAGCGCTCCTCATCCGTCAGCCAAGCGTCCAGCAGCTCTGAGCCCGCGCGCAGCTCCAGCCGCAGGGGCAACGAGTGCCGCCGGAGCGCCGCCGCCAAGCGCCTCTGCAGAGCGACGCGCAGCGCCCCCTCGCGGTAGGCGTGGAGGAAGCGGCCGCAGGGTTGGCGCCCACTGAAACGCAGCTGCACGACCAGCTGCGGATCGCTGCGATGGATCTTGAGCATTTGCACCACGTCTGGGCTCCCGCCGCTCTCTGCAGAGGCGGGCAGTCAGGTGCATGACGGTCGCCAAACCGGAGGAAGGGCGAAACCCATGGCCAGACACCCGTCCCCATCCTGGGAGCTGGCTGGGGTGCAGGATGACCCCAGAGTACCCAAAAGGCAACCAAAACAGAGATGCAAAGAGCAGCTTAGAAAGAAGCCAGGACCTATCACAGAGAGCACTCCAAGCCAGAGTGGGTGTCAGCCCCTATGCCTAAAGCCCCACGTAAGAAGGGAGGGGCTCTGCCCCACAGCAAAGGCCTGCGTGCCCTGGGCAGCCAAGCCTACTTAGGGGCAGATCAGGAGACGGAAAACGGTTTCTGCTCTTCCGCCTCCACCACGTGCGGCTCCTATTGACCTGGAAGAGGGGCTCTTGCCACTCTGGGGCTGCAGGTCAGATCCCCCAACTGACCTCAGGTCTCTGCTCTGAGATGGAAAAGGGGGACCTCACATGGTAGGCATTTGGGAGGGGTCTTGGGCAAGAAGTGCTGCAGTGAGAGGAAAAGAGAGAGAGAGAGAGAGAAAGAGAGAGAGAGGGCAATTAGTACAAAGGAGTGAGCCGGCTGGCGTGAGCGGGCATCACACAGCAGGACGTTAGCCTACAAATAGGAAGGTGGTGCTCAGATACATGCGCCTGCACTCCAAGGATACACATGCCGGACACAGAAAAGACAAAGCCTAGGCAGCCAGGGGTCGTAGCGCCCCACTCCCACCCCATCATCATCATCAAAGCTTTTCCCTAAAGAGGGTAAGCGCAGGCCCATCAAGGAGAGGCAGTGGGACCCTAGCCTGGGCCCCAACCCCAGGCCCCCTTTCCTTCCCCGTGCCTGCCCACCCACGCACCTGCTAAGGCACTTCTCAGAGCCCTGTACACCGCCACCTTCTGCTGGGGCTGTGCGTAGACATCCGACAGGACCACCGTGTCCAGCGAGGATTCCACAAACAGGTAGGCGCTGCCCACCCACTCTTCGCACCCATTTGGCCCCGCTGCCATCTTGCCCCCTGGAGAGGTAGACAAAAGCCCAGGTCACCTCCAGCCCAGAAGACAACTCTCCTGTCCCGTGTGGTCCAGTTGGCCCCCCACAGCAGCCCCGGCCAGCTGGTGTACTTGAGGGGTGAAGTTCACCACCTGCCAGGCCTGGGCCTCTGGCCCAGCCTCGTAGCAGGGACTGTGCCTACGCTGCCTTGTCAGAGAGAGTACCCAGGGTCACAGCGACACAAGCACAGAGCCATTCTCACTGCCCCACTGGCCAGTGTGGCTCTCACCATAGTGGACAGGAGACATCTTCACTCTGGACAATGCCCAGGCCTCAAAGCGAACCAGACCTACGGCCTGGCCTTGCGTTTGGCTTACACGCGAGCTCCCGGGGCCTTCCCTCAAGTCCCCTCACCTGCACTTAACCCCCCTCAGCTGCGCTTCACAAGGCCGCCTGCATCCACGCACGTCCCCCTCCACAGTCCTGACTGCCCACTGCCGGGAGGACGTCCCAGCCCCTTTCACACCACGGGACTGCTGGCTCCAGGTTCCGGCAATGATGAGTCCGGGCTGGGAACAGGGCTCAGGCTGGGCCAATCGGAATGCATCCTGCAACTCCCGCGGAACCCAGGGGAAAGAGGCACGCACCTTTTCCGGCCTCCGGGCTGAGCCAGAGAGGGGGGTGGGTTTCCTTGGCCACTGCCCAAGAAGGGCCTTGCTAAGAACGAAACTGACACAGACGGAAGCAGGGCCAGCAAAGTGCGCTCCTCCCCTCACTGTGCTCCGGGGCCAGCCGTCCCTGCAGCCACCGCGCTTCTCCACTATGCGAGCTACATCAACCCTTTTTGCTATAAAGCTCCTGTGTCATCAACTCACACGGTTCCAGTAGAGATTCCTTCCATGTCCACGCAGAACCAGGCCCCCCGCACCCCCTCCATCCACCTCCTGTCAAAAGCCTCGCCCTAGACCTGGGGGGACAGGGGCCCAGCCAGGGAACCACTGAGCTTCCGCACAGCGGCCTCCAGTGGCTGTCCCGGGAGGCAGCAACGGGGGAACGGCCCGGTTTCTTCCTCTCCCGGTCACTTTTCCAAGACACAGGAGCTACAGACACCCCCGCCCCCATGTTCCCCTCTCAGCCACTGCTTTACAATATTTACATATGGTCAGGAGAGGCTCTGCACCAGGCAGATGGGTGGCCCCACCTGGCACCTATTTACCCTGGAATGGGGTGCCAGGAGGACCCCAAGACCCTGGCCAGGGACACTGTTGAGAGGGAGTTAGAATCCTGAGCGCCAAGGCTGGGACCGTCACTGGCCTGGGCCCCCTCTGCTTCGCCCAGACCCTGGCAAAGGAAGTGATGCCCGGTGAAGGCCCTACCCTGGGTCTAACATGGGCGGCACACCTGGGGGAGACCCTCCCCACCACCAACCTTCTCACGTAAAACACTATGTGTTCATCCAAAAACGTCTGAAAATTCACAGGAAGCCAGCATTGTGTTTATCTCAGCAGGACTGGGGAAGGGTGGGGTTGGGCTGGATGTTAAATGTTCTTTGTATTTAGCAATACTTTCTACCTTATAGAAAATAGACATGTTTCCTTTGTATTAAACACAGCAAATAAAAGTGTCTTTCTAAACTAACCAACAACCAGGAGACCACAAACGGGGCGGATGGTGGAAGGAAGCCAGCCAAGGAGTTGAGAGGGGAGGCGGGGGCCGAGCTGGAGCCGCCCTCCAGACCCTGAATGTGGGGGCTGTCCATGTGGACACAGCCCCCGGGGTAGGGGCAGGGACCGAGAGAGGCCAGAGTCTGCCCACCAGGCCTGCGGGGTGTGGGTGTGCTCCCTCCCGCGCACCAGCACTGGACAGATGGGAATGTGTGGGGTCAGTTAAGGGAGTGGAGGAGAGGCCGGAGGCCCTGGCCTCCAGGCCCTCCTCGGGAAGCCCCGCACCCCACCCACGCGGGCTCCGCCCCTCCTGGGGCCGGGCTGAGGCTCCCAGCTGAGTCCGGAGAACGCTCAATGGGACACGCGGACGCCAACCAGGAACACCGCCCCTATCAAGGACCACGCGGCACACAGGGCCCCACTAACACCTAGGGGTCCGTAGGCAGCCCCGCCTCTGGCTGCGTGGCCGCAGCGGCCTGCAGACCGGTCCAGGCGCCGAAAGCCTCGACGCCCGCCGCCCGGTGCGCGCGCCCGCTCCCCCGCAGCTCCGCTCCCGGCCCCGCAAGGTCACCCTCCCGCGGGGGTTTCGTCCGCAAGGGGTCTCGGCTCACGGAACTGTTCAGAACCAGGCCCGCCACCCGTCCAAAGCCCTTAGTTGGGACAAAGAACCCGACCGAGTCAAGTTCCGTACCCCTCCCCTGCCCCCCACGGAGACTGGCCACGCAGCTTGCCGTGGCAGCGGCGGGACACGCGTGCCGCGCCACGCTCTGCTTGCGCCCCTCCCGCACCAGCGAGCCCCCCCAACCCTCAGCACTAACCTGGCTGCCTCGGCGGGGCCCGACCGCCCACGCCAGCCAGGCTCGGCTCCACTCCGACGCTTCCGGGTGTGCGCCGAGGCGCCGGGGCGGTGCCCCAGGCCGGGCCGCCCCGTCCGCCCGCGCGCCCCGCCCTCCCGGCTCCCTGCGGCTCCTTCCCGCCCCGCCGCCCTCCGCGGCCAGTCCCCTGCCCCTGGGCAGAGCCCATCTGGTCCGCTGAGCAGGTAAGACGCCGGAGCCCGAGCTTAGAAGGCAGCAAGAGTCGCCCGTGGGAGGGGACTTTGGGGGCTGGCGGGGCTCAGAGGCAGGCCAGAGGGCCCAACGTGGGAAGTGTCAGTCGTCCTCCGCGTGGAAAAAGAGGGATCGACGAGAGGGCGCCCCCTGGGGATCCGACGGGGGATCCGGCCTGATACTTTCCCATTTCTGCTACTCCCTGCCACGGCCCCAGGAATCTGAAGCCCCAAGGTGCATGTGGCACAAATTTCAGGAGAGAAGGCTAGCTTGAAAGAGGTGAGAAAATTAACCGGCCAACGGTGTGACAGGTGTGTACGCAAACCTTCCGGCGTCCCTCCGGGCGCCGGAGCCTCATCTTCCCGGGCCGGCTGGAGGAAGCGCCCCCGACACCTCCCCGGCGAGGCGGAGCTGGACAGAAACCTCCCCTCCCTGAGCGGATCCAGCTGTTGCAACCCCGCTTCCGGATTGGCTCCTGGTCCCTGACAATTAAAAGGTCTTTGCTGATGCTCCCGCCTTATTAACCCTGTAGCCACTCTCTAGTAACCAGCGGGGACGGAACAGGGGTTTCTCAACTGGGAACCTGTGATGTCATCCAGGGCTTGTTGAAATTCAAGTTCCTAGGCCTTCCCCCTCCCAGAGGTGGAGCGGTGGAGTTTGCATTGTGAGCCCGCCTCTGGGTGATTCTGAAGCCTCGCGCTCAGTGACTCCCCGGCCCAAGCAGCGTTCCCGGATCAGTCTGAGCAGGGTCATGGGGTGGTGTAAGCGAGCAAGGGCCCCAGCAGGTGCCCTCTACCCTCCCAGGGAAAGACTTGTGCAGCTTCCCACGTAGGTCATAATTGCCATGGGTTTGTTCAACAAGTGAGGGAATAAAGGAGAACCAGAGACTGGCATTCAGAGCCCAACTGCAGGAGCCTGAGCCCTGTACAGTCAGGTGGGACCCCAGGCTTGGCTTAAACCCCAGCTCTGCCATTGCTGTCTTGAAAGTCTTTATCCTGTAGCAGCCCCCTGGGCCACAAGCACTCCACCAGGCTCCAGTGTTCCCTCAACATTGTGATTTCCTGAGCCCAGGGACATCTGCGCCCCCTCTCTCCGGGCCCCCCAGAGCTGTCACGGGGAGCAGAGGAGCCCCCACACACACACCTCGAGGTGCGGGATGGCCGAACCCAAAGAACAGCTGCCGGAGGAGGTGCTGGCCCTCATCTTCCGCCACCTGCCGCTAAGGGACCGTGCCGCTGCCGCCCAGGTCTGCAGAGCCTGGGCCGCTGCCGCCACCTGCAGCTCGGTGTGGCACCACACAAACATCAGGTGAGCCTCCGGCAGCTGCGGGGGGGGGGGGGGGGTGTTGGGATGCAGTGGTCGCCCATGTTAAGACGCACGATAGCATGTCTTGAACTCCTGTCCTGAACTAACCCTTGTTCTCAGGGCCTTAATATGAACTCATTCAATCCTACAGTAACTTGGAGTGCTAGCTAGGCAGTAATCGTGCTCTCCACTGCCCAGACAGAATTCTAAGGCAGATGGACGGTCACTTCCCCTAGAACAGGAGGCGAGGAATTGGCAGAGGCAGGAATTGAACCCAGGAGTCTGGAGGCCACGCCTACTTAGAGACAGCCGAAAAAGCCAGTTCCTAAAATATCCTTGGCTCTTCGCGCTAGGGTTTCAACATCCCGGAAGTCTTCTAAAGGGATGGGATGGGAGTTCCCTCCTACCGTCGGCGGCTGCCTTGGGGCAGGTGGCCGGGTGCAGTCAGACGCAGGTGTGTGCAATTAGTGGGTAGACGCGGGGATGGGTAAGACAGGCTTCTCCCCTGATCGCGGGGACGTCGCCGACTCCCCCTCTGCACCGCTCTAACCCCAAGCTGCCACTGGGAGCTGGAAGGCGTGCTGCGCTCCTACGTGTTCGCCTGCCTGGACCACGTTCACGATCTCCGGCTGGACTTCGAGCCCTCCAGGAAGCCGAGCCGCTCAGCAGCCGTAGAGCTGCTGACGGCGCTGGCGGGCCGTGCCCCCGGGCTGCGGAGCTTGTGCCTGGAGTGTCACGGCGAGAAGCCGCTCTTCGACGCTGGCCGCGACGTCCTGGGCGCCGTGCACGCCGTCTGCGGGGCCGCCCGCGAGCTGCGCCACCTCGACCTGCGCGGCTTGCCCTTCACGCTAGACGACGGGCTGGTGCTGCAGGCGGCGCACGGCTGTCCCGAGCTCCACAGCCTTTTCTTGGACAACCGTACACTGGTAGGCAGCGTGGAGCCCAGCTCGGTGCTGCAGCTGCTGGAGGCCTGCCCGCGCCTGCGCGCCCTCGGGCTGCACCTGGCCAGTCTGTCGCGCGCCGCCCTCGAAGCGCTAGCCGCTCCCAACCGCGCGCCTTTCGCGCTTCTCGCCCTGCGATGCGCGTGCCCTGAGGATGCACGCGCATCCCCGCTGCCCGATGAAGTCTGGGCTGCCGTGCGCCGACGCCACCCTGGGCTGGCCGTGGAGCTGGAACTGGAGCCGGCGCTGCCTGAGGAGAGCGTCACGCGCATCCTGCAGCCATCAGTGCCCGTGGCCGCGCTGCGCCTCAACCTCTCGGGCGACACCGTAGGCCCCGTGCGCTTTGCCGCGCACCACTACGCGAAAACCCTGCGCGAGCTGGAGGTGCGCGCCGCCGCCTCGGCAGCGCTGGACCAGGCGCTGGAGGAGCTGGCGGCGCGCTGCGCGGACCTGTGCGAGGCGCACTGCTTCTGCGTGGTGAGACCCTCCGTGCTGGACGCCTTCCGCGCGCACTGCCCGCGCCTGCGCAGCTACACCCTCAAACTGAAGCGCGAGCCACACCCCTGGCGGCCCACGCTTGTGGCGTGATGGGGCACCCCCCACGCCCGCAGACCGAAGCCTTCAGGGACGCCGGCTGGGGATGCCCGGGCGCACCCCAGTTGCTAGCCCTTTCCTTCGGAATTCTGTTTCCTGCTGACCCTCAGGGGATTGGGGCCTGTGGGATGGCACCCAGTCCCGGGTGCTCTGAGCCCACTCGGCGCTCTCAGCCCGGGCCGATTGCCGCTGTCCTGGGCTCCTACTGGGCTCATCCATCCCATCGTTCTGCGGACTGCCAGCTCTGCGCCCAGGCGTGGGGGGAGGGAGGGAGGGCCTCGGCAGGGGCCGGGCCTCCAGGCTGAGAGCGAAATAAACAGATCCTGCAGTCTCGCCGCGTCCTGTGAAAGGCCGGGCGGGCGAGCTCCGAGGGGGGCGGGCAGGGAACGCACAAAATCCAGCAGAGCGGGCCCGGCAGAGGTGGGAGGGGTCGAGACTCCCGGGTCGGTCCCTGGAATGGCAATGCCCCGGGGACCAGGCGAAGGGAGGCTGGAGTCCCCGTCCCGCACCGTATCTGCTCGCCCTGCCCCATGGCTTCCTTGAGCCCACGGACATCGCCTTTTAGAACGTTCCCCTGCAGGCTGGGCCGCCCACGGGCCACTTCTCCCAAGGAACTAAGGAGGGGCACAGAGGGAAGGTGAAGGGTGAGACTCGAACCCAGGTCTCCCTCCCCGGGCACACCTCGGGTCCCGCCAGCCCTTCTGTCTGCGGGTGCCCGGCCGCTGTCCGAGCCCCGCCCCGCGGGTTCGCACGTGGCCCCCGCCTGACCCGGCGCCTGGGGGCGGAGTAGGGCGGGGCAGGAGGCAAACGCAGCACTTTCCGCGGCTTTGACAAGCCCGCAGCGGCCGGCCCCAGCGCTGAGCGGGGCCGAGACTGCGCCATGCAGGAAGCGCCAGCCGCTCTGCCCACGGAGCCAGGCCCCAGCCCCGTGCCTGCCTTTCTCGGCAAGCTATGGGCGCTGGTGGGCGACCCAGGCACCGACCACCTGATCCGCTGGAGCCCGGTGAGGGCTGGGGCCCCTGGATTCCCCCAGTGGTCCCCGGGGTCCCTCCACGTCAGTGAACACCCACGCCCACCCAGCCCCCTCCTGGGCTTGGGCTGCGGGCCCCTCGATCCCGCCGTCCAGGAGGGGGTGTGAGCGATGGGGTGAGGCAGCTTCCTCTGGGGTTTAGGAAGGGTCAGGACCTCTTGGAGATCCTTTGTTTCTCAGCCCACCCCATGCGACAAACCGGGAAACAGGCCAGGAGAAGGGAAGGGCCGGCTCTGGCTTTCGGCTCGGGATCACATTGCGGGTGGGAGACTTGTCCAGGGAGGGAACCCGGGTCCACCTTTGCTCCTCCTGAGAGCTGAACAGAGGTTGGGTCGGGCTAGGAGCCGGGACTCACTGGGGTCCCCCAGCCTCGGCCTCAGAGCTGGTTCTGGCCTGGCTCTATCCTCTGTCCCCTGAGCTGCAAACCCAGATCCTAGGGTGACTGTGAGTGGGCGCCCTGGTCAGAGCGCGGGCCTGGGGTGGGAGGGCGCCGGCTCACCGCGTCTCTTCACCCGCACGGTGGGCGGGGGGCATTCTCGGTAGAGCGGGACCAGTTTTCTTGTAAGCGACCAGAGCCGCTTCGCCAAGGAAGTGTTGCCCCAGTATTTCAAGCACAGCAACATGGCGAGCTTTGTGCGCCAACTCAACATGTGTGAGTGCCTAGGGCAGGGGCAGGGGGCAGGGGGCGGGGGCGGGGTGGGTGCCCGGTGCGGGACGTGGGCTGACTCACGCCCCCCGCCCCACTTCGCAGACGGTTTTCGCAAGGTGGTGAGCATCGAGCAGGGTGGCCTGCTCAGGCCAGAGCGCGACCACGTCGAGTTCCAGCACCCGAGTTTCATGCGCGGCCGCGAGCAGCTCCTGGAACGCGTACGACGCAAGGTGGGGGCGGCCGGTGGAAACCTGCAGACCCGAGGCGGGGACCTGGGGCCGTCCACCCTGTTCAATGCCACCCTCCCACCGACACACACACCGGTGCTTCTGCCTGCAGGTGCCCGCGCTGCGCTGCGACGACAGCCGCTGGCGCCCCGAGGACCTGGGCCGGCTGCTGGGCGAGGTGCAGGCTTTGCGGGGAGTGCAGGAGAGCACGGAGGCGCGGCTGCGGGAGCTCAGGCAGTGCGGGGGACACGAAGGCTGGGCGGGGGTTCTGGGTGAGAGGATCCTGGTCCCCGGGGGTTTCTGAACAGCCCCTTACTTTCTTGGGCGTTGGTGTCTCCATCCTGACGAGAGGCCAGCTATGGAGTTCAGGTCCATCACCTTGGGTGGTCCCTCGGGTGCTAGCCTCGCCATTTGGTGGGGGTGGTGGTGAGAGGGGTGACTTGGCGAACTCGCAGAGGCCTCAGCACTCTCCCACCCCTTCCCCAGGCAGAACGAGATCTTATGGCGGGAGGTGGTGACACTGCGGCAGAGCCACGGCCAGCAGCACCGGGTCATCGGCAAGGTGTTCCTCGCCCCCCCCCCCATCTCGCTTCTCCCTCCGCCTCCTGGACACTCTCCCCTCCTGCCAGTACCCCAGTACCTAAGTTATCCCACCCGAGCCCATCTGAGTTCTTGCTAGGGTAGGGGTGGGCGAGGTATGAATTAACTCTTTGCTTTCTCTTCAGCTGATCCAGTGCCTCTTTGGGCCACTTCAGGCAGGGCCCAGCAATGCAGGAGCCAAGAGAAAGCTGTGAGTGAGCAAGCCAGGGATGCTGGGACACACCACCTACTTCAGGACCCCCCTCCCCAGGCTCCCTGCCGGAACATCCCCTTCTACCGGAAGTCCCCCCAGCTCCACCACCAAGGCCCCCCACTCCCAGATGCCCAGGATGGTATCCCCAAATTCTGCCCCCAGCAGCCCCTCCCCTCCCCCTTGAAGTATGCCAGCAGCAGAGGGCCAGGGGCTCAGACCACACTCCCTCCCTCCCCTCTCCACCCCCAAAGGGCCCCCATCTCTGGGGGGGAGCCCCTTCCACCTCCAGCATGTGACTGATGCCCTGGCAACAGGCCTCAGCTCTGCTGACTTGGCTGCTGGGGCCTGAGGGAGGGAGGGAGGGAAGTGCAGGCTGAGGCACAGGGGAGCTGACCCTGCCTACCCCTGCCTGTGCCCGGGTCACCCTGCACAGGTCCCTGATGCTGGATGAGGGGAGCTCCTGCCCAACGCCCACCAAGTTCAACACCTGCCCCCTTGCTGGTGCCCTCCTGCAGGACCCCTACTTTATCCAGTCGGTAGGTTCTCTTCTCCCCTCCCCTAGGGCCCAGTGGGGTGGATGGAGAGCCTTTTCCTTCCCCCCACTCCCAAAAAAAGAGAAGATGGAGGCCAGGCTTCACCCCCAACCTGACCTGGGCTCCCCAGCATGGCCTGAGCGGTCCTCCTCAAACATTTTCCCTTAGACGTGGTCCAGGTGGGCTCTGGTTAGCCTCTGGCTCTCCCTGTGGCTGGAGGTCAAGGGCTGGGTCTAGTCTTCTCCTTACAGCCCCTCCCAGAGGCTGCCCTGGGCCTCAGCCCTCACAGGGCCAGGGGCCCCATCATCTCTGACATTCCAGAAGACTCCCCATCCCCTGAAGGGCCCAGGCTGTCTCCCCCCAGTGGTGGCACGAGGTAAGGGGCTCGGGGCTGCCCTGGGGTGAGGGGAGCTTGGAAGGGGAGGGCCTGGCAGCCCAGGTGGCTGTGAGGGTAGGGGGAGAGGTCAGTGCCAGGGTCTGGTTGAAGCTTTTCTCCGGTGCAGGGAGAAGGGCCTGGCACTGCTCAAAGAAGAGCCGGCCAGTCCAGGGGGGGATGGCGAGGCCGGGCTGGCCCTGGCCCCAAACGAGTGTGACTTCTGCGTGACAGCCCCCCCACCGCTGCCTGTGGCTGTGGTGCAGGCCATCCTGGAAGGGAAAGGGAGCTTCAGCCCAGAGGGGCCCAGGAATGCCCAACAGCCTGAACCAAGGGGTCCCAGGGAGGTACCCGACAGGTGAGCAGAGCCCATTCTTGACTGGCAGCCACCTCTGCAGGTGGACCAGCACTAGTGAGGCAGGCCCAGCTGCCCGGCTGGGTCTGGCCCTTCATGGCGGAGGGGGAGAGTGGGCAGTGGGATTTCAGATACTGACCTGATTCCACCCAGAGTGCTCCCTGGAGCACCAGCATCAGGGCTCATAGCAGGAACTCCCGGGCAGGTCACTCAGCATCTCTGTGGTAGGACCCAGAAATCTGCATGTAAACGAGCTCACTGAAATCACTGTAAAATACACGATAGTTTAAGAACCATTGGTACTGACACTGGCGCAGGGAGGAGATGCCTCCCAAGCCCCCAGCTCCACAGTCCAAACCTCAGGTCCCAGGTGGGAAGCCCTCTTATGGGGGGAGGGGCAGCCTAGCATTTTCTAGATGTTGGGGAATTTCATTCCTGATGCTTCGATTCCTTAGGAACCTAATAGGGGGTGGGCACTGCAGGGCAATAGCAATTCTCTGTGCACAGGGGGCCTCTGGGCCTGGAGAGGGGGGACAGGAGCCCAGAGAGTCTGCTGCCTCCGATGCTGCTCAGGGCCCCTCCTGAAGGTGTGGAGCCTGCAGGGCCCCTGGATGTGAGTACCCCTTTGGCTGGGGCATGGGCAGGAGAACCGCCAGGGCCCAGCTGTCTGGGCAGCACGGGGAGGGCACCACTGACCTGGTGCTCTCCCCAGGTGCTGGGCCCCAGCCTCCAAGGCAGAGAATGGACCCTGATGGACTTAGACATGGAGCTGTCCCTGGTAAGATGAGGGAGGGGATGGTAGGGGTCTGGGGTTGTGGACTCTCACCCTTTGGTCCGTGCTGTTTTGTGAGCCGAAGCCATATCGGCAGAGGCCTGCCCGGGGCTGGGAGTCCCCAGCTCTCCCCCTCAGCCACTGGCTCCCTGCCCAGCTACCTCCTGGGGTTCTCTTATAGATGCAGCCGTTGGTTCCAGAGAGGGGTGAGAGTGAGCTGGCAGTAAAGGGATTAAGTTCTCCAGGCCCAGGTAATGTGGTGACTCAGGACCTGGGGGAGGCCATGACTGAGCAAGTTACCATGATGGGGGGCGGGGGTGTTCTGCAGGGAAGCCCCCCAGCTTGGTCCAGCCGGCCCCTCACCATGGCGGGAGAGGAGGAGGTTAGGGATGTTTCCTCCTCACTGAGCGGTAGGAAGGGCAACCCTTCCTGGCTGCTAAGCACAAACCCACTCTTCCCAGGGAAGGACCCTACGCTGGGGGCCCCACTCCTGCTGGACGTCCAAGCGGCCCTGGGAGGCCCAGCCCTCGGCTTGCCTGGGGCCTTAACCATTTACAGCACCCCTGAGAGCAGGGCCTCCTACCTGGGCCCCGGGGCCAGTCCTTCCCCTTGAAACCTGCAAGCAAATGAAGCCACGCTGGCTGAGGGACCAGTCCACAGCGGCACACCCCTCTCGGCTTCCCGGCGCCCCCTGGCGGGGGGTGAGTGAACCCCCTCTCCTTGACTCCGCGGCCTCTCTCCAGTACCCTGATGAGCCCTGCACATAAATTGCATTTTTTTCTGTGTTTCTGCTCTCTTTTCTCCGTCGACCAGGGAGGGAGCACAGGTGTCCCGGGGATGGAAGGGGAACTTTGCATTCGTAAAACCGTCCAGGTGCTAGGGCTTCAATGGAAGAATCTCCAGAGAGTCGTGGTACTTGGGAAGTGGGGAGGGGGCCAACCCTCTTACTTAGCCGGGATCCAGGGCTCACGCGTGGCCCCTGCAACCTCTGGGACGCACCCTGCCCGGCGATGCAGCGCTCTGTGACCACGAGTCGGTCGGTCCGCTTCTCTGAGCCTCGTCTGGGACAAGCAGAGAGGAGGGAGAGGTCGATGAGAGGAGAGCTGTGAAGCGCCCTGGCAACTGGCAGGCCCAGCATGGGCGCTGGCTACGTGGGGTGCGGGCCCAACCGCCTCCTCCCCAGCTCATCTCCCGGGGAGCCCCGCGGGCAAGCGGAGCCCGGCTCCCGGTGCGGGGCAAGGACGCCCCCGCCCCCCGCCATTCCCGGCAGCCCCGGCCGTCCCGCCCCCGTCGCAGCTGTTGCTCCCACCCCCACCCCGCCCGGCCCTTTCTGCACCGTCATCTCCCGCCCCGCCGAGGCCCGACCCGTGAGCGGGGCCGCCCGTAGCGGACCGGACTCGGAGCCCCGCTCCTCCCGGCTGGGGGCGGGAAGGGAAACAGGGCGGAACCAGCCTCACCACCCGCAGCCGCGCACGAAGGTGGTCTGCGAGCCCCGCCCCGCCCCGCCGCAGGACTCGGCCGGCCGCTCGAGCGCTGGGCGCTGGGCGCTGGGGAGGTAAGGGCAGCCTGGCGGTCGCACATGCGCAAAGGCGCCCGCCGTTTCCCACGACCTCCTGCTGCCTAGCAGAAGAGCCGGTGGGTGCAGCAGGTGGGGATGGGGGGCGGGGGCCGGGAGCCAGCCTCACGTGTCGCCGCCTGGTGCCTTGGGAAGCATCTGGCTTCTGACCCCTGCCTTAACTTCGGGGTTCACCTTAGAGCTGTGAGCGCTGCTGGATCTCTGCTCCGCACGCCTTGCACGCACAGGGCTGGTCTCGGGGAAATGAGGTTAACATGAAGCAAGTTAGAGAGGAGGGAGACAGGAGGACTGGGCGACGCAGTCTGCGCACCCCTCTGTGTCACCCAGAGTAAGTGCCGCTCCGCTCTCCCTCCCGGTGCCCGCCGGTTGGCCGACCGTCCGAAAGCCGCGCAGGGATATTAAGGTCAGGAGTGCGGGTATGCCTTGCTCACTGGGATACCTGGAAGAAGGAACTACCTTGGGACACTCTGGCACTGGAGTGGACAAGGGAATATTTGAGTCTTGGGAGATGGGTCCAGAAGTGTAGGGAGGGGAAGGGCACCCCAGGCTTGGGGAACAGCATCAGCAAAGGCTCAGAGGTGCCCGGGACATAGTGACACCACTCTGCCTGGCCGAATGGTGAAGGGACATGAGGAAGGACCTGGCCATCCAGGGCTGAGGGAGGTGGCTACAGTAGCCAGAGCAGGTAGCCTGGGTTCTCTGTGGTGGCAGCAAGCGATCTCACTATTGTGCAGGCTGGAGCGATACATTCTAGTCCTCCATACAGTCTCTCTCTAAGCTGGGACAATAAGCCCTCCCCCAGAAGGTTGTCAGTCACTGTGTTGTGTGGGTGGTGGGATGGAGGGGGCGGGGCCTTACAGATGAGCTCCACTGGCAGGAGCTGAGGGAGGCTGAGACAGGGGGCAGAATCAGTCACAGACGCGGCAGGCAGGGAGAGGCAGGGGGTAGTTCTGGTGCCTGCTCACTTGGTGGGGCGAGCTGACCCTCCCACGTGGGAGTGGGGGCAGGAGGCCCGGGAGAGTGTGAGAGCATACCAGGAGAGGCTAGAGGCAGGACGAGGGCAAGAACTAAATCCCCTCTCCCAGAGGATGCCCAGCCTCTTGGAGCCCGGCAGCAAACGAGGGTCACCAAGGGAAGAGGTGATCCCCGGGGGCGTGGCTGCACCAGCAAAGCCAAGGCAGAGGGATGGGCTGAAGCAGGGAGCCAGCCGAGGCTGACCTCTTGGCCTCTTAAGTGCCCGGGGCCTTGCTAGCTGAGCCCAGCCACCTGAGGGGATTTGGCAATAAATGCACAAGCGTCCATGCATTAATTTCCATTGAATACCTACTGTTTCGTAGAGACACTCTGTCACAATGAGGAGTTCCCTTGGAGAAAGAAAAAAAAAAAAAGTTTGGCAAGAAGTCATTGGTAGCTTTCCTGGGCTGGGCCTTAGTTACTTAGTATCAAGCAAGAGATGGCAGTGAGTCCTGCCCAGGCCCGCAGGGAGACTGCCGGGTGTCAGATGACGTCAGATGCTGGTGGAGAAGATTCAGGTAGCTCTGCCCAGGTGCCAGGGAGCCAGGAAGGGCCGTGCAACCAAGCAGGGGTTGCAACAAGGTGGGGGTGGCGGTGAGGGGATGGGGGCAGGGACTGTCCTGGGAAGTTGGACCTCAGGGTCAGGACAAGGTGACAGCAGCAGGCAGGGCCCTCAGCTCCTTGTTCTGTGGATGCCCAGGGGACCAGAGCAGGGAGTACAGAGGCAGGGAGCCCCGTCCAGGGTTCTGCAGGGTCCCGGTAGGAGGTACAAGGCTGGGCTAAGGGGTGCCACGGTGAGAGAACCACTCAGGAGACGGATGGGAGAGGCCCTGAGTGCGAGTCGGCTGCGGGCCATCCAGTTTATCTTCCCGTTGAGGCGGGGAGCAGGTTTGGGAAAGAAAAAGGCTCAAGCGGATAAGCTGTGGCGGCATCTGCAAGCCCGGGGCTCAGGCGGGGAGGGCCCAGAGCTGACGTGAGGGGGAGGAGGAGCCTGGGAAGGAGACAGGACAGCCGCGGTCGGAGGCGCAGGAGGACAGGTTCGGGCGGGGTCGTGCAGGTCCTGCGTGGTGCAGCCGTCACAGCCACGGGTATCTAGCGGGGCTCTGGGAGAGCGGCCAGCGCAGAACAGCCCCGGCCCTCACTACGTCTCTCCTTCACACAGCCCGGACGATGGGCAACGCGCAGGAGAGGCCGTCGGAGACCATCGACCGCGAGCGGAAGCGCCTGGTGGAGACGCTGCAGGCGGACTCGGGGCTGCTGCTGGACGCGCTGCTGGCGCGGGGCGTGCTCAACGGGCCCGAGTACGAGGCGTTGGACGCCCTGCCGGACGCCGAGCGCAGGGTGCGCCGCCTGCTTCTGCTGGTGCAGAGCAAGGGCGAGGCCGCCTGCCAGGAGCTGCTGCGCTGTGCCCAGCAAACCGCGCGCGCGCCCGACCCGGCCTGGGACTGGCAGCACGTGGGGCCCGGTGAGCGCGCGTCGGGTGGGGGCCAGACCGCGGTGGGGGCGTGGCTCGGGGCGGGGCATAGGCTAATTGGAGGGCGGGGTTATTTTTCCAAGAAGCGCGAGCTGAGGTGACTGCAAAGAAGTCAATTGAGCTTGAGACCCTCCCACTTCCGCCCCAGGCTACCGGGACCGCAGCTATGACCCCCCGTGCCCCGGCCACTGGACGCCTGAGGCACCTGGTTCCGGCAGCCTATGCCCTGGGCTACCTGGAGCTTCAGACCACGATGAGGCTGGGGGTCCTGAAGGATCGGAGGCCGTGCAATCCGGGACCCCAGAGGAGCCAGAGCCAGAAGCTGAAGGGGCTGAACAGGATCTGGAGCCAGAACCAGAGGCAGAACCAGAGCCAGAACTGGAACCAGAGCCGGAGCCGGAGCCGGAGCCCGAGCCCGAGCCGGAGGCTGATGAGTCTGAAGGTGTGAGATCACACAACCCGTGCAGGCTAGGAGGGCGGGCGTGGCCAGGGAGCAGGAGCGGGAGCCCCGGCTTACTGACCACTATCCCCTTCACTTCTAGATTCCTGAAGGCCAGAGCTTTCCCCACCCAGGCCTGTGCTGGATGGGGCCGGATGGAATGCCTGCCCCCAAGGCTGGCCTAACACAGCTACAAGTGAATAAACTCCAGACAGTCGGCCTGGCCTGGGCTCTCCCCACAACTGTGCTGTTTGCCCAGGCACTGAGGGCAGGTGGCATGCAGCCCTGAGTCCCGGGATCTGGACAGTCTGTGCCCCACCTCCTCATGGCCCATGTCACAGCTCCATTCTTCCCGCAAACTCTTCCCCTCAGGAGCCGGGGAGCCCACCAGGTCCGCGCCATGGAAGCCCTGGGCCAGGTGTAGAGAACCCGGGAAGGGGGACTTCTGTCCATTTAGAGAGGCTCAGCTCACAGCCTTTGGCAGTGAAATCAGAAGAGGTGGACAGCAAGGAACCTGGAGTTAGACAGAGGCCGCACGCACCATTGTAACTGCTGTTTAATGGTTTTAATGGTTTCCCTCTGAAATGGGAGCTGGGAGAGGTTCTAACGGGTAACTGGTAAACAGCGCTCTGTACATATTGCTTAACTAAATGAATGAGGACTTTCCAGTTGTGTGTCTGCATTGTACAGATGGGAAAATTAAAGCCAAGAGTAGGAGCGAGGCTGGGTCAGCGTCGCGCAGCTGAGTCCGCTGTGAGACTGGAAGCGACAATCACCTCTGTACCTCTCCTGGTCCAGGGCAGGCTCAGGACTTGGGACAACAAACCCTGGGGGCCTGCCCCTCACGCTCCACTGCAGCTGTTCCCAGGGTATGCCAACCTCTGCCACAGACCAGCTGTGACAATGTGGGCAAAGACAGCAACAGCAGAGGCTGTGGAGGGGGTGGGGGTGGGGCTAGCAGAGTTCCTGGGCTGGACTCACAGTGCCAGGAGCTCAGTGTGTGTGTGTGTGTGCGCGCGCGATACGAGAGTAGAGCTAGAACAATCTGTGCCTGCCAGCAGTGTCGAGTTGCTGCCTCCCAGACGCAGGAAGTAGACACATAAATATGGGATAAATACATAGGCAGAGAGAGGCAAAATGCTGGAAAGCAAACCCCAGCCCAGATGGTTCTCCACTACCAGGACCCCTGCCCTTTGAGCCCGTGAGAAAGCCAGGCTCAGACAATCACTGCAGGAGAAGGGATCCCAGCCCCTACCAGGACCCAGTGAGAGGTAGACAGCATGGATGCTGAAGGAGCACCAAGGGGCCAGGTGGGGGAAGGGAGAGACTGGACCAGACGCCCAAAACTATCTCATGCATGGACAAGTTTCTACCCCCAGGTCACCCCACATCCCCATCACGGCTCAGCTTCTTCCCGCCCCCAGGCTCCCCCTCTGCTCAACAGAGAGCCAGAGGCAGGAGGGCAGCTCAGGGGTTGCGGGGGCTGCTGCCGGGCCCCCGGGAGGCAAACAGTGGACACAAACCCGCTGATGTTGCTGCTGCTCTTCCCCGGATGTCTCCCACCTCCCCCAGTGCCCCTAAGAAACACCGGGCCGTGAAAGCACAGAGCAGAGTGCTTCATGTTCTGGGAGCTGATCTGCAGTCCTCTGTCCAGGGCCGCTACCTGTGGCTGGCCCCCAGCCAGCATCAATCGGGCAGCAGGCGGCCCAGCTCTGCCTCGTCCAGCCGGTTGGTGGCCATGATGTGTTCCAGCTGCTGCCGGTAGCGTGCCAAGTCCTGCATGAAGTGGGGCACCCGGGTGTTGTCCAGCACTCCATGGGGCCGCAGCTGGTCCACATCCTCATAGGATACCTGGAGGGAGGAAGTGGGTCCCAGGTGCATCTGGCCCTGGCTCACCATGGGCAGCCCACTGCCCCATCCCCTACCAATGCCACATACTGTGGGCTCAGTCCAGGGTCTGCTCCTCTCCCAACGCCCTCTTTGATCATCTATGCCACAGGACCTCACCCCCTTCCCCAGCCCAGCTTTCCCTCTCCTGAACACCACCCCCTCCCTATCTCCCAGGCACCTCCCCATACCAAACACCAAACCCCTGGGTGCCAATGTATGCCAGCCCATCCTCTTCACCATCACCCAGGTCAGATTCCAGAGAGGGGGCCTCGACTCCCACCCTCCCACTCAGGTTATACACTGAGTTAAAAGCATTCTGCTCTCTGAAAAGCTGCCCCCTTCCTCTCTCATTGCATGGCCACTGCCAGGGTTAGGCCAGACCACCACAGGCCGGGCCTCCTCTTCCTGCCCCCATGCCCACTTCCCTAGGCCTCTCCAATCCACCTCCCTGATATCCAGGGGGAGCCCTTTTTTGGGGGGGGGGGGTTGTTAGTAGCTTTCTGGTTCCTCCCCCCCCCCCCCCGCCCCAGAAACCTTTTAGTTAAGAAACACAAACTTCATGCCTTCAGGGAGAGCCTTTTAAAGCTAACATCTGTGCCACCCCCTTTGTGTACAGCTCTCCCAACTCCCCGTGGCTTCCAATGGGATCCACTTCCCTCATTCTGGAACGTCTGCCCATCCGGCACAGTGTCCAAGGCGTTTCTCCAGCCTCCCTCCCCAGGCCTGCCTGGCCTGCTCACCTCCTTTGAGAAGCGGGAGCTGCACACACACCTGCAGGCTTGGCTCTGGTACCTGCTTTGACTGCCAGGTTGTCATTCCATGTCCTCCGCCCAGCCCCTGCGTCTGCCTTCCAAAAGCCCTGGCACCCAGCCCGCAGCTGAGCAGGAACCGGGCTGAGGGACCCCTGTGGTGGCGGGGAGCGCCAGTGCGGCCCCTCACCTTGCCCAGAGAGGTCAGCAGCGGGAAATCGATGGTCCGCCGGTGCCGCAGAATGCGCACGATGCCGTCCAGGTACACCTGGTCCTTGCTGAAGCAGCCTGTGAGTGTGGGAGGGCGCTGAGTCCTGGCCGCCGACTCCCGCCCCGCGCCCCCGCTCAGCCTCTTCCCCGCCTACCGGGCTTCGAGGTGTCGGTCTGGCCCCGCTTGGCGCGCACGCAGTACTCCCAGCGCACGTCCGCGTCCTGCACGTAGCGCGCCAGGTCCTGGAAGAGCTGGCGGAAGGACATGTGCTCCGCGCGGTGGATGGTGTAGTAGAGCAGCGCCGCGCGCCACAGGAACGGCTGCTTGCGGAACAGCACGCTGTGCAGGCTGGCCAGGCCCTCCTCGGTGGGGTTGGCCGGCCGCAGCCCGTATCGCAGCCGGCCCTCAGCGCTGTGCCACGGCTGCTGCGCGTTGTTCACGCCCCGCAGGTAGTGGGTGCCTGCAGGGAGGGCCAGGGGGAGGCAGCGCTGGGCGGGGCACTCAGCTGGCCCGGCCTCTGGCGGTGATGCCTGTGTCCACACGCACCCGAGCTCAGGCCCTAGCACAAGGGCTTCTGCGGCGCCAGAAGAGCCCTACTCGCCCAGCCCTGGCCAGTGTGAAGACCTTCCTCGGGCGAACTCGCACCGGGACCCAGGGAGGGCCGGCCACACACACGCCCCGCTGTCCGCTGGATATAAGGCACACACACACCACGCCCCGTGCGCACAGCATTTTGACAGTCGCACTGCAAGCCCCAGCTTAAACCTCTTGCCCACAGCAATACAATTCTTGCCAAGGAGGGACAGATAGAAACAGTGATTAGTGTCTTGCTCCTCCCTGCCCAGCCTGGCCTACGCCCTCCTAAACTGGGCTCAGTGTCCTCCGGCCAATTCTATTCCCAGGATCTGGCCTTCCAACCACCCTGGCGTTCCCCGAGTGCTGCCTGGACTGGAAGGACCCTCGGCGTTCTCCCTGTGGCCTTTCAGGACCTCAGCAGCCTTGCTTCCACGGTTTAGGGAAACCAGAGAGGGAGGAGAGAGAGAAAAAGATCCCCAAAGAGAGCCAAGAGTTGACGGTGAGTACACACGGTGTGCAGGCACATTCTGGACTACCTCTGCGAGAGAGGGGAGCCAGTTTCTCGGAGGGAGTGGAGAGAAACCAAAGGGGGGTTACTGGGGCCCCTCACCGCCCAGCCCCCCTCATCCCCGCCCAACTCCCGCCTACCCATGCCCTGACCTATTTCGTGCCGCAGCATGCCCTCCAGCCAATACTGGCGGGCTCCAGTCAGGTTGATGGCCAGTGTGGGTCGACTGTTCTCCACCATCATCACGGCCTGGGACAGCAGGTCCTCACTCAGCTGCACCACGACCTACAGGCAGCAGAGCTTAGAGCCATGGCTGCCAGCCCTGGAGCTGGGCAGGGTGGGCCCACAGATGCCACAGCGCAGCCAGGCCATCCCCACCCCCACCCCACTGCTGGCTGCCAGCTGCCACCCGACTAGGGCAAGGGCAGTGGGGTTGTCTGGGGAGGTATGGAGCAGGTCTGGGACCGGCCGCCAGGCAGCCTGGTGTAGGGCACGCAGAGGCGGGGCTGTGCAGGCAAGGCAGGCTCACCTCCCCAACGCAGCCCTCCTTCTGCATGTATTTGCGCACGATGGACCAAATCTGGCACTTGGTCAGCAGCTGGCCCCCAGTGGCAGCCTCAAAGTGCTCATAGGTGCCAAACTTCTCCAGGACAGCCTCGATGATGCCAACTGCCTGTACACAGGTGACAGTGGCTGGTCAGGCGAGGGCCCTTGGGTACTCAGGGCTGGGGGGAGGTGGCCAGGCTACACTGACCTGATGGATGAACTGTCCAGAGGCCTCACAATATTTCTCCAGCACAGCCGTGGGCATGGGCTCCTGATACTCAAACTGTGGGTTATAGGTGTAATGGGACTGGAAGAACTTGTCCCGCTCGCGGTCCATGTTCGTTGGTCGCAGGGCCACCAGCATGCAGGGGCTCTTGCTGGCCCCATTGCCCGCGTTCCTCTGAGTCTTAGCAATGTGAGGCAAGGAAGCCGCAGGCCGTAGGGCGCCCCAACTGGAGTCCCGGCTCCGCCTTGCTGGGGCCTGTCCCTGGGTGCCACGTCCCTGCCGGCCAGTACTATTTATGGAGTGGGTGCTCTCACTTCGACACATGTGGCTACGGTGGCCCAAGGGCAGCTTTGAGAAGGGCTGCTGCTTAGATTGGGGCTGTAGTGCTGAGGGGACTGCCAGAGCCAGAGGCAAGGCCAGGGACTGAGGCCAGGGGTACAGGGATGGCCCATCTCTGTCTGAGGGCTTCAGTCTAGGCCGCAGTGACGAGGGAATGGCTGGTGGGCTGGGGGGTGTCTGCTCGTACACCTGAGCCCCTGAGTCCAGCACCATTCTGTCCTGGAGGTCACATCCAGCCGGGCTGCTCCAGCTCCCCACTGTGTCAGCCTCTAGAGAACAAAAGCGGATGCAAAGACCAGCATGAATGGGTGTGGCCAGAAGCCCAGGAGGCCCTGTGCGTCACACTGCCGCTGCTCCAGCCTTGCTCAGCCCAGAGTCTGGGCAGCCAGGGGTCTGGGTGGCTGACGCCCTCACTAGCACCCCAGCATCCATTTCCTCCAGCAAGCCCCCCCCCCAACTAGGCTGGGCTCAGCACCCCCCCCCCCCACAACTAGGCTGGGCTCCGGGAAAGCAAGAGGAGGAATCTCATACCCACCAAATGATGGACTCCCCTCAGCCTGAGGTCCGGAGAGCAAGGACAGAGCCCCTCCCCAGGATTCTAATCTCTGTGTTCAGCATTCACCCAGCCTATAAACTGCTACAGCCTCAGCTGTCTGGGTGGACCAAGCTGATGGGGCCTCTGGGGCTGCCTTCTGCCTACAGCATCCTCTCAGTCCCACCCCACCCACTGGCTCCACCCACGTCCTCCTGCCCGGTTGCCCTTAGCCAGTTTGAGTGCCTGAGTGTGCCTGGCCCTACCTGGAACGCCCTGTCTCCACTGGGCCATCTGTTCAAATACAACTTAGAATCTGTTTTTTGGGGAAGCAGAGAGAAACTTCAGCAAATCCAAGCTAATCCCGGGCCTGGCTCCTGCCTGCAGTATCTTCCCAGAGGTCATCCGAGGCTCAGGGCTCAGGCCAATCCAGTCTCTCCCAAGAGAGGCTGCAGCCCGTGAGCTCCCTTGCCTGCTCCGGGACCCAAGTCAGCATTTCTCCTCTCTCCTACATCATCTGTCTTCCTCTCTACTGGATCCTCTCCATGAGGATAAACACAGGCTGTTATTTCTCCACCTTAAAAAATAAAACAGAACCACCACTTGCACCCACACCCACCTAGCTACAACCCTCCATTCTCCCTCCACTGCTCCTCACTGCAGAACAGTACCTTGAATCACCTACACCCAGTCTCCAATTCCTTCTTTCCTGTTCTCTTTTTAAAAGATTTGTTTATTTATTTGAAAGACAGAGGTGAAGAGAGAGAAAAAGAGAGAGCCATATTCCATCTGCTAGGTCACTCCCCAAATGGCCACAATGACGAGCTGGGCCAGCCTGAAGCCAGGAGGCTGGAACTCCATTTGGGTCTCTCACATGAGTGGCAGGGGTCCAAGTACTTGGGCCATCCACTGCGGCTTTCCCAGGCACATTAGTAGGGAGCTGAATTGGAAGTGGAATAGCTGGGTCTTGAACTGTACTCATATGGGATGCTGGCATTGTAGTCAGCAGCTTAACCTGCAACACCATACACCAGCCCCCTGTTCTCTCTTTTATTTTATTTTATTTTATTTTATTTTATTTTATTTTATTTTATTTTATTTTATTTTTTGACAGGCAGAGTGGACAGTGAGAGAGAGAGACAGAGAGAAAGGTCTTCCTTTTTGCCATCGGTTCACCCTCCAATGGCCGCTGTGGCCCGCGCACCGCGCTGATCCAAAGCTGGGAGCCAGGTACTTCTCCTGGTCTCCCATGTGGGTGCAGGGCCCAAGAACCTGGGCCATCCTCCACTGCACTCCCAGGCCACAGCAGAGAGCTGGAATGAAAGAGGGGCAACCGGGACAGAATCAGGTGCCCCAACCAGGACTAGAACCCAGTGTGCCGGTGCCGCAGGCGGAGGATTAGCCTATTGAGCACCGGCTCCCTGTTCTCTCTTAAATTCACTCCAAACAAGCATAAGTCTCTTGTTCTCCATTAAAATAGATCTGATTGGGCCGGTGCTGTGGCTCACTGGGTTAACGCCCTGGCCTGAAGCACCAGCATCCCATTTGGGCACCAGTTCTAGTCCCAGCTGCTCCACTTCCAATCCAGCTCTCTGCTATGGCCTGGGATAGCAATAGAAGATGGTCCAAGTCCTTGGGCCCCTGCACCCACGTGGGAAACCCGGAAGAAGTTCCTGGCTCCTGCCTTCGGATCAGCGCAGCTCTGGCCGTTGTGGCCAATTGGGGAGTGAACCAGCAGATGGAAGACACCTCCCTCTCTCCCTCTCCTCTCTCTGTGCAACTCTGACTTTCAAATAAACAAATAAATCTTTAAAAAATAGATCTGATCAAGGCTAGCAATGTGGTGCAGTGGGTTAAGCTGCCGCTTGCAACACTAACACCGGTTCAAGTCCCAGCTACTCTGCTTCCAAATCCAGCTCCCTGTAATGTTCCTGGGGAGGCAGCAGGAGCTGACCAGGCACATGGGCTGCTGCCACCCACAAAGGAAACCAGGATGGACTTCTTGGCTCCTGGCTTCAGCCTGGACCAGCCCCAGCCATTTGGGGAGTAAACCAATGGATGGTTCCCCCGCACACCTATCCTCCCTCCCTCACTTCCTCCCCCTCCCCACCATTCTACCTTTCAAATAAATGTTTTAAAGATTTTTTTTTTTTTTTGACAGGCAGAGTGGATAGTGAGAGAGAGAGACAGAGAGAAAGGTCTTCCTTTTTGCCATTGGTTCAACCTCCAATGGCCGCTGCGGCCAATGCATTGTGCTGATCCGAAGCCAGGAGCCAGGTGCTTCTCCTGGTCTCCCATGCAGGTGCAGGGCCCAAGGACTTGGGCCATCCTCCACTGCCTTCCCGGGCCATAGCAGAGAGCTGGCCTGGAAGAGGGGCAACCGGGATAGAATCCGGCGCCCCAACCGGAACTAGGACCCGGTGTGCCAGCGCCGCAAGGTGGAGGATTAGCCTGTTAAGCCATGGCACCGGCCAAGATTCATTTATTTTTATTTGAAAGGTAGAGTTACAGGCAAAGAGAGAAAGCGAGAGGTTCTCCATCCACTAGTTCAATCTCCAAATGGCTGCAACGGCTGTAGCCTGGCCGATCTGAAGCCTGGGGCCAGGAGCTTCTTCTGGGTCTCCCACATGGGTGCAGGGTCCCAAGGACTTGGGCCATCTTCCACTGTTTTCCCAGGCCATAGCAGAGAGCTGGATCGGAAGTGGAACAGCCAGGACTAGAACCAGCACCTATATGGGATGCCGGCACTGCAAGCAGAAGCTTTTACCCACCACGCCATAGCATCAGCCCCCAGTAAATCATTTTTTAAAACACCGATCTGATCAAGGTCACTGCTGGTGCTCACATTGACCAGCAGCACCTGACACAGTTATCACTTTATCCTGGACACATGCTCTCCGTCTGACTTTCCCAACACACTCCCACTTAGTTCTCCTATTTCCCTGGCGTTCCTTCCTGGTCTTCATTCCCCCAATTTCTTAACAGTAAAGCCTCGGGGCTTGTCCTGGGGGACTTCTCTCCATCTGTGCTCACGGCCTCGGTGGGTCATACACTCTCTGGGTTCACAACGCACCAGCTCCCACTCCTGCCATAAACTTCAGACCAGCGCCGCCAGTTCCAACGCAGCATCTTTACTTGACTGCTCAAACATGTGCCCTGTGTGCAATCCACCCCGCCTTCCTCCACAACAGCACGGGCCACACACTTCCCTCAAATCTCTACACAAGTACCGCGTGCCTGGAAAAGCGTCTGCAACACAGCTCCTACGAATCGGAAAACCTCCCCCCGCGCCCCGCCACGGCTCTCATCCTCTGAAGTTCACGGCAGTACCCTTCCCGTGCTCAGTATATCTGCTTGTCAGTTTTCTGCTTTCTCTCCCCAGGACCCCACCCACAGCAGCTGCTCAGTAGGTGAATGAATGCGAGAGCGCTTCTCCTGCTCAGAACCAGAACTGTTCCTTCTCTGGGCTTTGCTTCCCCAACCGAACCCGACCTCCCCCCAGCCACTGCCCTCCACGCCGCCCAGTGGCCAGCTGCTGCAAGATTCCTGGCCCCGGGGTTTCACTACTCCCCTAACTACACTGTTCTGCACTCCCTCCTCACTGGTCTTGGGCCACTCCCCGGGCCAGTCTCCGCCATCTCCCCGTCTTTCTTCCAACCTACCTCCTTGCGATTGCCAGAATGCGACTGTTTCTTTCACATCTCAGGTCCTTCCGCCAAGAATGCCCTGCAATGTCTGCCTGAAGCCAACACTCAACCATTCTTCAGGGCTTGGTTTAGGCCTCACCTCCTCCGGGAAGGCTGCCCGGCGCCCAGAGGGTCCTAGTGCCTTGGCGGCTTCTTTAGCACCCCAGGGTGTCACTGTCAGAGCCTAGGTCTGTGCGCCCCCCACCGTCCCCCGAACTTCCCGAGGGCAGGGACGCGTCGGATTCACCTCCTGTTCCAAGCATCCAGCACGAGATGCAGAATGAATGAAGGCTGGGATGGAAGGGGAGGAGCCCGCGACTGCTGAAGGCGGGGTCCGGTGACAAGAGAGAGGGTGTGGCCTGCGCCAATAAGAAATCCCGGAGAAGATAACGTGGCAGAAGAGCCAATGAGGACCGAAAGATCGAGGGGGGCCGGGACCTGTAGCCAATAAGCGGCGGAGGAGAGAACGAAGGGCGTGCCCAATGGAGGGTGGGGCCAGAAGACAATGGCGAGGGGCTTCTCTGGTAGAGGAGGAGGGGGAGCGCGCCGCGCATTGTCTTGGCCTTGCCTGAGGGTTCTGTCCGCGTGCCGCGCCCCCACCTGTTCGCTTCGCCTCGGGCCGCCCGCCGTGCCGCTTCTCCACGCCGGCCGCTCGCCGCCCAGCCCGCGGGAGCCGACGCAGGCGACGCACACACTCGGGCGCGCGCGCGCTCTCACGAAGGCGAGGGGGTTCGCGTCAGACTGCGCGCCAGCGCGCGCCCGAGACCACCGGGGGTGGGGCCAGGCGGGGCTCGGGGGCGGGGTCCAGGGCCGCCGAGCCCCTGGCCCACTGTCTCGCGGGGGTGGGACCCACACGGAGGAGCGTGTCTGAGCCCACGCGGCGCTCCGGCGTGCGAGGACTGGAGCCAGGACATCCCAGATGTGGACACCCTAACCCCAGCGGGCACCTGTATTTTCTCCCCACTTCCCCAACACACACAGATTGCAGGCACACGGGGGAGGGGGCATGGATTTCTTTATTCCGCAGGCTGACCGGCGGCGTCAGGCGCAGGGCCCCGAGGGGAGGCAGGAAGATGCAGAGGGCGTGGGCGCCGGCACGAGGCTGAAGAGGGCCCGGCGGCCCGTGGGGGACGAGGGCGGCGGGCCCGCCTGCAGGGAGCTGAGCGCGGCCTGGCGCTGCTCCCGGGAGACGTCCCCGCGCAGATCCAAGAGGGCGGAGACGTGGTCCTCGCTGCGGGGGCGTCGGGAAGGTGCGTCAGCCCCACCCGGCCCCCCCACCCCGAGCGCCTCCTCCCTCCCCTCCCGCCGCCCCCGCACCTCACGTCGGGAAACTGCTGCCGCAGGCCAGCCACCTCGAGGCCGAGTAGTGCGGGGTCGCGGAGGCTCAGCAGCTCCCTTAGCGCGAGCAGCACCGGCGCGCAGTGCGCGCTCTCCTCCAGGCCCTGCGCACGTCGGCATAGGGTCCGGCCATGGCCCTCGGCCCCCGGCCCCTCCGCCCGCCCCACGAGCTCTTACCAGACCCAGGAACAGCTCGCGGAGCTGGGCGGCGTCGTGCTGCAGGCGCTCGGCCGCCTGGGCCCGCTGTTCAGCGCCGCGGCACACGAGGCGGCCCTGCATCAGCGCGCGCAGGTACTGCAGCACCACGGCGCGCTCCACCTCGGCCAGCAGCTGCTGGGGCAAGGCGATCGCGTGGGTGCAGGTCACCTTTCTCCTGCGCGCTGCCCCTGTCCCACTTTTCTCCCCCGACGCACCTGCACCGCCGGGTTCCGCACGCGCCAGAAGTCCCGGCAGAAGCGCGCCGTGCGCTCGCACACGCCGTCCAGCAGCTCCGAGCTCGACAGCCACTGGCGCGAGGGCAGAGCCGCGAACAGGGGCTGCGGGAGGCGTGGGGCGAAGGTGGGGCTGGAAAAAAGACCCAGACCCAGGCACTCCCCGCGGAGAACCACGCACCCACGCTGTTTCTTCACCGCCAACCTCATCTCGAGACCCCAAGGAGGCCTCACCTGGAGCTCCACCAGCAGCGCCTCCAACACCAGGCGACAGATCCTCCTCTGCAGCTCGTCCAGCGCGGCTTCTACCGGAGCCAAGGCTCCTGGAGCCGCCCCGTCCGGCTGTAGCACCGACACCGAGGAGCTGGACGGACCAAAAAATTCGCTTCAGGACCAAGGCCAAGGCCCGCACGGCCCTCCGCTGTCCGGCAGCTCGGGCGCCACCTCGTGGCAGGAGTGTGTGGCCGCTCCCACACTTGGGAAAGTCTTGAGATGCGGATTAAAGCTGGGGGCGGGGGCGGAGGGCTCTCTGTGACCTAGAAGAAGGGACACAGCCCAGCGGAACCTGCCTCTGTGTGGCCTTGAACAAGTTATTCTTTAGATTTCTGTTTCCTTGTCCGTCGGGGGAGGGAGTTCATCTCAGCCAGGAGGGAATAAAAAACCATTATCACCTGTTCTCCCTGCCCTCATCCAAGAGGAAGAGAATTTTTTGTTTTGCGCACAGCTGTGACCCTAGACACTACTTGGCACCGAGTGGGGGCTTTGATGAATATTTGCTGAGCGGATAAATGAATAATTGGCACCCATCCCAGGGTCTGGGGTACAGACTTCACATCCACCATCTCGTGTGATTCTCAGAACATTCCATTGTTGCCCACAGAATACTCGCGAGAAAAGTGAGACTCAGAGAGATTAGGTAACTCACCCAAGGTCACACAGCTCATAATTAGCAGAACTAGGACTGGAACCCCAGAGTTCTGTGAATCTAAAGTTCTGGGTGGCCAGGAGCGGGCTGGGTCCACAGGTAGTAGGTACTCAGTAGGGGGTGGGAGGGGCCTTTTGGTACCTGAGTGCTGATTGGTGGTTGAGGGCAGCCAGGAGGTAGGACACGTACTGAGGGGCGGTGGCTTCCCCCCTGAGGTGGTCTCTGGAGAACCGGATGAGAGCGTCGCTGAAGCTGCAAAGGATAGAGTGGCTTCCGTGCTGGCTGCTGCTACTGTGCCCCCACAGCCCCAGGCCTGGGGACTCCTGCCCCCTCCTCCACAATGCCCAAGTCGTTTTTCACCCACTGGCGCATCTTAAACACTCAGAGCCCCTGGGGACCCCCCCCCCCGGGGGCAAAGGGCAGGACTGGGCAGACCTCCTCAGGAATACACCCAGTTCTGACAGCGCCATGCTGTGCACCCGCCGCTGCAGGGACTCGCTGACCAGGCTGCTCACTCGAATGTTCTCATCCAGGATCTACGGGCAGGGAAGGCCACCATCAGCAACGCTCCTCACCCTGCCCCCTTTCCCCTTGCCCTGGCTGCCTCCTACCCACCTGCAGCACGATGGCTGGCATTGGTGAGTGGTAAAAGCCAGCCAGGTCTGTGTTGGGCTCCTGCTCCCGGTGCCACTCAGCTACCTCCCCATCCAGCGCCTTCTGCATCCACGGGATTACATTTGCCTAGGGGAAGGAGTGAGGGACAGCAGGAGGTGGCAGGGCACAGGCGCTCAGTTCTACAGAGGCCCAAGGCTGCTGGGCACTTTCTCTGGATCCACAACTACTTACCTGAACTTGGGCCACAAACGTTGCCTCCAACTGCTCGATGTCCTCCAAGGCCAGCAGGGGCTCTAGCTGGGACACGTCAGCCTCAGGTCCCAACTCCAGGCCCCCCATCATCTCCTGTCTGGAGATCGGTGGCTCGGCATCATGCTGAGCCCCCAGCCTCGGATCTCCCCACTTCCCACAGCCACAGGGGCACTGACCCCAGGTACACGTGCAGTGCCCAGTGCAGCAAGGCGAAGGCATCGGCAGCTCCCAGTACAGGCCCTGCAAGGAGTTGCTGCAGGCAGCGGCGGAGGCCGCTGTGCAGGGTGTGGGCCCACAGCTGGACCACGTTGTAGTGTGGCGGGCAGCAGGGTGCGACCAGTGCCTCCGCTGTGGCCAGCTCCGCAGGCAGGGCTACCCGCAGAGCCTCCAGCCACCCTGCTAGGGCCCCTGGCCCCGGCAGCAGAGGCGGTGCAAAGTGGGTCTGCTGCAGGCCCTCCTGCAGTGCCCGCAGAAAGCGCTGCCTCCAGTCCCGAGGGGCCTGCCCTGTGCCAGGTGCACGCCCAGCCTCCACCTCTGCTACACGCACGGCTGCCACCAGCAGGGCTGGGTTCTCCCGTGCCAGCTGCCCTGCAGCCCCCGCAGCTGCCTCCACAGCCTGGCCCAGTGCCTCCGCCAGGAGGCCCAGCCCCTGGAAGACGGGCAACTCCAGGCCTCCCAGGGGAGCCCACGTCTCCTCCTGCAGCTGCTCCAGCTCCCGCAGGCTCACGTATGCCTCCAAGAGTCGTTGGGCATCAATCAGGCTCTGGGTGTGGACCACAGCTGCTGGCACTGAGGAGAGAGAAGATGAGACAGCCCCGGGGTACAGGCCTCCTCCCTGTGCGGTGGGTGTGACATGACACTGAGGTCCTGAGCCAGGGACTGTGTACAAAATAGTTCAAACCCAGGGGCTAGCCCTCCGGTGCAGAGGCTCAGGCTGCCGCTTGGGACACCTGAATCATATCAGAGTGCCAGCTGCAGGCCTGCGTGCTGTTTCCCGTCCAGCTCCCTGCTCATGAGCCTGGAAAGCTGCAAATGACGGCTCAAGTATTTGAGTCCCTGTCCTCCATATGGGAGAGCTCCTGGCTCTTGGCTTCAGCCTGGTCCAGCACCAGCTGTTGCACCATTTGGGGGGTGGATCAGCAGATGGAAGCTCACTCTCTCTCCCTCTCTTCTCCCTCTCTTACTCTGCCTTTCAAATACATAAATCCTTTATTTCAGTACAGTAGAGCGTCAGCCAATCTGAAAAGCTCCAGGGAAAGTTCTGGAGGCCGGGTGGGTCAGGTGTGCATCCTCCAGCTAAGGGAACACAAAGAAGCTGAGGGTCCTAAAGGGAAGTCAGGAGGAGCTCAGAAGCCACGCTGGCGACTTGTCACCACCCTGTTAGGGAAGTATGTATTGACAGCCAGGGCGGGCCCCGCACAGTGGCACAGTGGAGTAAGCTGCCGCTTCTAATGCCAGTGTCCCATATGGGCGCTGGTTTGAGTCCTGGCTGCTCTACTTTCCATCCTGCTCCCTGTTAATGTGCCTGGGAAAGCAGCAGAAGATGGCCCAAGGACTTGAGTCCCTGCCAGCCATGTGGGAGACCCAGATGGAGTCCCAGACATTGTAGCCTAGCATTGTAGCCTTTTGGGGATGGAAGATTCTCTCTCTCTCTCTCTCTCTCTCTCTCTCTCTCTCTCTCTCCCTCTGCCTCTGCCTCTGCCTCTGCCTCTCTGTAACCCTGCCTTTCAAATAAATAAACAAATCTTTAAAAACAAACCACAGAGCCTCCTGACTGGGTGTTTGTCCTGCTCAACTAGCCTGTGCTTGACCACCCTAGGATAGGCTGACTCTGCGGCCTGCTTCCTGGGCCATCTGAAGCCTGGGCTACTCTCTGGGAGCTGCCTGGTTGGTCTCTGCATGCAGTCTCTTCCCCAGTGCCCCAGAGCCTTGACCAATGTTGGGTGTACGTGGACCAACCCAGGGTTCCTGTACACTCACCTGCCTGCAGCCGGGGCAGCAACTGAGACAGGACCTGCAGTTGCTTGTGCTGGGAAACCTGCTCCCGCAGGGGCTCGAGGGTCTGTGAGACTTGGGCCATGTCCTGGAGCAACCCGTGCGCCTGGCTCAGGGCCTCCCGTGTCCCCTGCACAGCCTCAAGGGCCCGGCTCAGCTGCCACATGCCAGTCTGCACACCTTCCAGGTATGACTGTACCGCCGACTGTGGACAGGTGTCAGTGAGGCCTGGCCAGCCCCACAGCCCACCCCTGGCACCGCTGCCCTCCCGCCCTGCCCACCTTAATTCGTGCTTCCAGGGAGCAGGTGCGCTGCATCTCACGGCTGCGGTACTGGCCCAGCCTGGCCAGCTGCTCCGGCCGGTAGAAGATGCCAGAGGCCCACTTGAGCGCCGCGCCCCGGGCCAGCTGTTCCGCTCTCTCCTGCTCTGGCCACTCAGGCCCCGGGCAGGAAGAGCCTGGACAGCTGAGTCAGTTAGGGAGGGCCGGCGGGAAGCGGTCGCTAAACATGCACCTCAGCCCGCTCCCCTCACTGCCCTATGGAGCTCTAACCAGAACTGTCAGGGAGGACTCAACCCATCATCCCCATCACGCCCCCTACCCCCGTTGTCCACCGAGCAGGCCTCATACCTGGGGGAAGGACTGGCTGCATTTGGTCCTTGGCCACGGAGTCCATGGAAGGCCTGGAGGAGCCCGAGCTGAGCTGGGAGGAGGCGCAAGGGTGTGGGGTAGAGCAGGCAGAGTGGGTGCTCCTCAGAGCGGCTGCCTCTGTCTAGGCCCCTCTGGGGAGAAGGAGGAAGGTTCTTGCCCTGCCCCCTCAGGAGACAAGAGGGAGGCGTGCGTGCGTGATGGGGAGGCACCTGGGAGGCCTCCGCCCGCTGGGTTTCTCAGTGGTGCCTGCGGAGGCAGGGTGGGCTCAGTTCTCCGCTGAACCCTGTTCCTGCTCTGAGATCCCCAGGACGGTTTGCTGGAGAACTTACCAGACTTGAGCAAGCATCCAGTTCTCCCTCTTCTGCAAACGGCCTTGGCCTTGAGAACGGCCGTCTCCCCCAGCTGAGCCGGGCACTCAGAGCCAACCGGGCACGTAGCAGAATTCCTCTCCCCGAGGACGCTTCTCTCCCACTTCTCAGCCCAGAATCCCCTTCCTCCCGCCAAGCCCCTCCCTCCCCAAGGCAGAAAGGAAGGAAGCCGAGTCTCTGGCACTTTATTCCCAACAGGAAAAAGCATCTGGACTGGGGGGGGGGGGGCCTGGGTGCCACTTCCCTGAGGGGTGGGGGAGGGAGTGTACTCCCTGGGGTCCTCAAGTATCGCCCAGACCACCTGGGACCTCTGAGTGCTCAGGGCACAGATGCGTCCACCGGGCTAAGGGTGAAGTGTGCAGACGGAAGCAAACATCACAGCTGGGGCCTAGCATTGCTGCTTAGCCTGCATCCCGTGGAGGCTGCCCCACTTCCCATCCAGCTCCCTGCTCAGGCGCCTGGGAAGTCTCAGAAGATGGCTCAAGTGCTTGGGCCCCTGCCACCCACCTCGGAGAGCTGGATGAAGCTCCAGGCTCCTGGCTTGCAGCCATTTGGAGAGTGAACCAGCAGATGGGAGATCTCTTTCTCTCTCTCCCTCTCTCACTGTAATTCTACCTTTCAAATAAATAAATAAATCTTAAAAAGAAAAAAGAAAAAAAGCAAAAGCAAACAGCGGATGGGCCCCTCAGAGGAAGGGAGGAAGGGTGTGCTTCTGTAGAGGGTGAGGGGGCAGGTGCTGTGGTGCGGGGGCCCGGTGGGTGACAGCAGGACAGGGCCCTGATACCTTGAGAATCACAGGAAGCCGGGGAGGAGACTACAGGGTGTTGATAACATGTGGACATTCAGCGCATGAGCCAAACCCACCGTCCAGGAGTTCAGGCCAGAGATCCCCATTTGCCCGGCCAGCAGGAGTGCCCATTGCTGCCGCTTCTGCTCTTAGCCAGTATTGGAGTGGGCAGCCCGGGCCCCCCGCCTGGGTGGAGGCACCCCAGAAGGGGAGGTGGGCTGAGGCCTCTGCTGTAACTACCTCTGCCCAGCTGTGCTTGTCTCCATGTGGGGCCCTCATAGTCAGGGAAATCCCTGTCCCAAAGGCTGTTTCCCAGAGAACCTTGCAGCAACGGTAAAGTCGTAAAGCGACATGAGCAGGTACCCAATGCCTCCTTCTCGCCAGGTGCTGCTCCGGGACTTTACTTACGGGGAGAGATGAGTGACATCTCCGCCTTGTCCGAGAAGTGACTCTGGTCCCAAGGCCTCTGAGTGCTGTAGTGTGGAGCTAAGAGCAGGATGAGGTTGGGACCAGGGAAGGGGGTGGGGATGGGGAGACATGCAAAACTAGGTGTAGTGAGTGCCTGCTGTGGGACCAGGACACTGGAGCAGCCTTTAGCAGCAGGTTTGTTAATTTTTTAAAAACTATTTTACTTATTTTCATTTTATTTTGAAGGCAGAGGGAGAGAGAAACAGAGACTTCCATCCGCTGGTTCACTCCCCCAAATGCCCACAACAGCCAGCCTGGGCCAGAATGAAGCCAGGAGCCAGCAATTCCATAAGGGACTCCCACGTGGGTGGCAGAGACCCAAGGACTTGAGCCATTGAGAATCAGGTTGGGAGGAGCAGGCTGGGTTTATCAGGTGGTGTGGTATACTTTCCCCCATCTTGGGAATTAGTGGTGTTGGGGGCACATTGGCAAGGAAGGTTCCAGTAGCTTCCCATTCTCTACCGCCGGGACTGCGCGACCTCCACCACATCGTCCCCAGCTTGCTGGTCCATTCTCCCTGGAACACAGGGTTGTTTTCGTCTTCTTGGGCGGCTGGATATTTGCTGATGGTCCCCGAAGTTTTGCGTCCGTGTCCGTAGACAGGAATTGCGACAGATGCCCTGGAAGGGCGTGAGGCGGAAGCGGAAGTAGCGACGCTAGCTCCGGCGGCCGGGTGGCCAGGAACGGAAGCGGAAGTGGCGGCGGCGCCGGCCTGGCCTGGCCTGGCTGAGGGGAGGCGGCGGGCGGGCGCGATGGCGGAGGCCGGGCCGCAGGCGCCGCCGCCCCCGGGCACCCCCAGCCGGCATGAGAAGAGCCTGGGGCTTCTTACCACCAAGTTCGTGTCACTTCTGCAGGAGGCCAAGGACGGCGTGCTTGACCTCAAGCTGGTGTGGCCCGGGCTCCAGGGCGACAGGGGGGATGGTGGACCAGGCCGGAGTCGATAGCGGGAACCCCCGGGGCGGCCTGCCTGAGTCCTGGCGAGTGCCGGCTGCCATCCGTGTGCCTTCTCGCTGTTTCATTCATTCAGCCGGGGGCCATCGGGCCGTGCTCGGGGCTGCAGGTGCTGGTCCTCGTGGCCTCCCTGGCCGGCGTGGGGGAGAAGAGCATTAGGACTTTGCTTCGTTTGCCGTGCCGGATCTCCTTCCAGCTCGCGCCCCTGAGCCGCTGTAGTGCTTGGGAGGCCTGATAGGCCTGGGCCCCGGGCCCCCCCACAGCCCAAATCCGGCGTAGCTGGGGTTACACCTGCGGTGAGGACTGAGCGTTCTCTGTTCTGTCCGCCAGGCAGCTGACACCCTAGCTGTGCGCCAGAAGCGGCGGATTTATGACATTACCAACGTGTTGGAAGGTATTGGGCTGATTGAGAAGAAATCCAAGAACAGCATCCAGTGGAAGTGAGTGGGGGTGTCTGGGAGGGCAGTAGGGCCTCCTGCTCCGGAGGATCAGGGGTGCGGGGTGGAGGGAGCAGCAGGGACCTGGGGCCCCCAGTGGCCAGCGCTGCTCTCAGCCCCGCTCCCGGGCTCAGGGCGTGGGGTGGAGGGAGCAGCAGGGCCCCGGGGCCCCGAGTGGCCGGCGCCACGCTCAGCCCCGCTCCAGGGCTCAGGGCGTGGGGTGGGGGGAGCAGCAGGGACCCGGGGCCCCGAGTGGCCGGCGCTGCTCTCAGCCCCGCTCCCGGGCTCAGGGCGTGGGGTGGAGGGAGCAGCAGGGACCCGGGGCCCCGAGTGGCCGGCGCTGCTCTCAGCCCCACTCCCGGGCTCAGGGCGTGGGGTGGGGGGAGCAGCAGGGACCCGGGGCCCCCAGTGGCCGGCGCTGCTCTCAGCCCCGCTCCAGGGCTCAGGGCGTGAGGTGGGGGGAGCAGCAGGGACCCGGGGCCCCGTGTGGCCGGCGCCGTGCTCAGCCCCGCTCCCGGGCTCAGGGGCGTGGGGCCTGGCTGCAACACCCGGGAGATTGCCGACAAGCTGATCGAGCTCAAGGCAGAGATCGAGGAGCTGCAGCAGCGGGAGCAGGAGCTGGACCAGCACAAGGTGTGGGTGCAGCAGAGCATCCGGAACGTCACGGAGGACGTGCAGAACAGCTGATATCCTCCTGGTCTGGCTGGCTTTGCCCGCGGTGCCCTGGGCCCTGTTCCTCTTGGGGAGGTGGTCCCGCAGCCTCTGGCCAGGTCCCAGCCGCAGACTCCCTCTTCGAGCCTCCCCCCATGCAGTCGTGGCTGTGGACCCCAGACCCCAGGCCCCAGCGCTTTTCCCCCGGGCTTGTGTGTCAGAGCTTTGCTAAAGGGCGAGTCTCTGTAGTCCGCAGCCGCTTTCCTTAACCCCCACACCTTGGCCTACGTGACTCATGAGGACATCTGCAGATGCTTTGCTGGTGAGTGGAGCCTGGGCTGCGGGGAGAGGGGGCCGGGGCTGGGCTGTGCTCAGTGCCCAAGGAGAGTTCTGTCTCAGGAGGGTTCCTGGGCCTGCCCAGAGAGAAACCAGGCAGGGTAAGTCTACAGTTTGAGGGCCCCGGGCACTCGGAGGCCAGCTCCGCACAGGCGAGAATCTTGGCTTGGCTCCCTGCTGGTGCTCGAGTCTTTGCTGTGCCCTGGGTTTGGCTTCTGGGCGTGACAGAGGCACAGGGAGTGGAGAGTCTCCACGCGTGTGCAGCTGTGCACGCTCTTGCACGCGTGTTTCCTACTTGCAGTCAGTCTGGTTCTTTCTCCCTCTTGTATCTCTCGGGCTAGTCCTAGAAAAGGGACTTTCCTTGGCTGTAACACCCGTACGTAGGGGTCAGCCCCATCCATGGACAAGTGAGGTGCCCGTGACCAGCAGTCTCTCACTTCATGCGTTGGAACCCAGGTTTCCTCGTTACTGACCCTGGGCCCTCAGGGAGAGCAAAGCTTTAGTTCTGTCACAGCCACTGTGGATGAAGCAAACTCCCCGTCCCTCAGACACCATGATCTGCTTCCCTCCAGGGGGTAGATACCTCCGTTTCCAGCTCAGATTGAGCTCCTGAGCCCTGACTTAGACTCCTTGTCATTCCAGGAGACACCCTCCTGGCCATCCGAGCCCCGTCGGGCACCAGCCTGGAGGTGCCCATCCCAGAGGTGGGTACACAGCCCAGGCAGGCAGGGTTGATTGAGGGCGGGTGCTGGCTGTGGAGCCTGATAAGTCCCGGGTGGGGCGGGCAGGGGGAGGCCCAGGGTTTGGGGTTATCTAGGAGGATGGGCAGCTCGGATGGGAGAGGACACTGTGGCCCTGACCCAAGGGCAGGGCGGAACCAGCCCTGCCTCCAGTGCTGCTCTTGCTCATCCCTTCCCACCCACCTCCAGGGTCTCAATGGGCAGAAGAAGTACCAGATTCACTTGAAGAGCGTGAGTGGCCCCATCGAGGTGCTGCTGGTGAATAAGGAGGCGTGGAGCTCCCCACCCGTGGCTGTGCCCGTGCCACCACCTGAAGATCTGCTCCAGAGTCCACCTGCTCTTTCTACCCCTCCGCCTCTGCCCAAGCCTGCCCCAGCCCAGCCCCAGGAAGCCTCACGGCCAAGCAGTCCCCAGCTGACGACCCCTGCCCCTGTATCGGGCAGTACCGACATTCAGGGGGTGGCCGACCCAGCAACTGAGATCACAGGTGAGACAACAGGCACCTTTGGGGGCCCAGGGCAGTGCTTCTGTGTGGAGTGCCATCCACAGAGTGGGAAGAGACATGGCAGGGGAACTGGCCTTTCTCTGGCCTTGTGGGGTAGGCAAGTGCTGCCTGAAGGGACATCTCCCTCCTATGGGCCTTGTGCCTGTATCTCCTTCAGTGACTCGTTTCCATGTTACCTTTTCTGGGGTGACTGCCAGTGCCTGATTCTCCTTGGGTCTGAGAACCAGGACTGTGGTCATCCTGGCCAGCCAAGCTCAGTGACCGCTTCCTGGGAATGTGGTTGCAGTGAGTGGTGGCCCTGGAACTGAGAGCAAGGACAGTGGTGAGCTCAGCTCCCTCCCCCTGGGCCTGACGACGCTGGACACCCGGCCACTACAGTCATCTGCCCTGCTGGACAGCAGCAGCAGCAGCAGCACCAGCAGCAGCACCAGCAGTTCGTCCGCACTCAACCCTTCTACCTCCTTTGAGCCTATCAAGGCAGACCCCACAGGCGGTGAGTATCTGCCCACCTAGGCCCCCCGGATGCCCGTGCAGCCCTAAATCACTCACAGAACTGGGGCTACAACTCAGCTCTCCTGTCCGCCCCTGCCTGTGTCTGGTGGTCAGAGTGGTGTCCTTTTTGTCCCTGTAGGACTAAATTTGACCCTCAAGCCCTGTTGCTACCCCTCGGAACCCCCTAACTCTGACCTCATTATTGACTCTTGCTCCTTTGTGTCCCCTCTCACCTTCCCTGTGTCCTCTCTGCCTGGGCTCCTTGAAAAAGTGATTCTCTGCCCGCCCCTCACCTTGGTCTCCCCGTCACCCTCAGGTTGCAGCTGTCTCCCTCTGCTGCAGCACCACAGAGCTGCGGTGCTTCCACTCCCTGTGGCTGCTCTTTCCTCCTTCTGCTCTCGGCTCTTCTCTTTGATCTCCTGGTGCTTCCCAGGTCACTGTCCCACTCCAGAGTGGGGCGCACTCCAGCTCTGGGTAGATGAGTCCACAGCCTCTGTTTAGCCTGATCACACCTCTCTGTCCACCTGCCAGTCCCTGCCCATCTAACGGATACTTCATTCTCATGTGGCCCCAACTGAGTTCACTTCCCTCCTGAAACTTGCTTTTCCACCTCTGTGCACATCCTCCAATTGGCTCCAGTCATCCAGGCCTGACACCTGCCTGTCAGTTCATCTCCCTCCCTCTTCTCTTCTGCCTTCTGTGGCCCACCCCAGGCCAGCTCGGTGCGGTCTAGCCCAGCCGTCTCCTTCCATCCCTCTCGCTTCCTCACACTCAGGATGACTCTTGGCCACTTGGCTTCTTCAGCGTCTTCCTCTCTACCCCAACTGATAGAAGGTTCCTTCTGAGATGCAAGCTGGATGTGGCATCTCCTTTTACAAAAGTACCTTTAGTGGCTCCCCAAGGCCCATGGATACACTCTTGAGTTTCTAAGCCTTACCTCTGAAGCCTCTCCTGGTCTTCTCCAGTTCCGTTTTCTGCTTCCTGCGTACGTCCTGTCAGAGTTAGAATAGAGTCGTCACCCTGTAGTACAGCCTCTTTTGAAATCTCCGCCTCTGCCTCTGCTGGGTGACCTGAGCCAGAGCCTGGTCTCTGAGCCTGACAGGCGGCAGGGGTGGGCGTGGCTGGGTCCTCTTCCCTCAGGCAGGGTGTGCACGCTGAACCAGAAAGGAGGCTGCCGGTTAACAGTGCCTGAGTTAGCAAGGATGTACTGGTCACCTGCAGTGTGCCTTTGGTACCTTGGGCTCAGCACTGAGGAATTGGGGTTCAGCAGGGGAAGCATCAGATAGTGCCAGCTTGGCCTGGGGCAGAGCTGCGTCTCTTCAGATGGGTGGAGCCCCAGGCTGGGGGGTACAGTGAGACCAGCTGGCCCACTGTGCCTTGAGCATGGCCTTGTCTTTCAGTTCTGGAACTCCCTAAAGAGCTGTCAGAGATCTTCGATCCCACACGAGGTAGGCTATCTCTTGCCTGGGGCTGGGGGTGAGGGTCCTCTGGCTGTTTTCTTGCCTTTCTTAGTACCAAGCACTAAGGGCAAAGGGTATAAAGCTTCAGATGAGGTAGTGGGGGTCCCACTCAAGGGCTTTGGTGCGTGGAGAGGCCGGAGCCCAGAGCCAGAGTATAACTGAGCTCTCTCTCCTTTCCCAGAGTGTATGAGCTCAGAGCTGCTGGAGGAGTTGATGTCCTCGGAAGGTGGGTGTGGGTGTGGGTGGAGGGCTGGGCAGCTGCTGGGTGGGGCCTTGGCCCAGGGCCTCAGCCTAGTGCTCTCTGCAGTGTTTGCCCCCCTCCTCCGTCTTTCTCCGCCCCCTGGAGACCACGATTACATCTACAACCTGGACGAGAGTGAAGGTGTCTGTGACCTCTTTGATGTGCCTGTTCTCAACCTCTGACTGACAAGGGACATGCTGTGTGTGGCTGGGACCCAGACTCTCTGACCTGGGGACCCCCTCCCCCCACCCCTGCATAGCTTGAGAACCACAGACGCCTGGCTTCCCAGCCCTCCCTCACTGCAGTTTTGGCCACAACTCCCACTCATGCATTGGCACTTGTACCGTGCTACAGAGCAGGAGAAAGGGGCTCCGCCCCCTCCACCGTGGAGCCAAAGTGTTCACCTGTCCTTCCCCGGAGCCTTCCCGAGCCCAGGCTCCACTGCCACCCAGTGGCACAGGCCTGCCTTCCCCTCCCCCAGGGCACCTTGTCCAGCCCCTCCCCCCTAGGAGGGAAGCAGGGGTGGAACTGGATACCAGCACCACTCCCAGCTTCCTCTGCTGCTTCCTGCCCTGACCCCCAGCTCCTCGTGGACCTCTCACGTGCCCCCTTCCTGCCGGGCCCCAAGCCCTGAGAACCTGCAGGTGAGGGTGGGGGTGCGAAGGAGAAGGAACAGAGGTCTCCTGCTAGGAGTCTGAGTGGGTAGTCCCTGAGGATTGGCCCAACCTCCTGCTGTCCCATAGCCTCCCCACTTCCATTTATTCATTTGCCCTCATTTAGAGCCATTTGCAGAGATTTAGAAAGATTTACAGTGACGAATGGATTCCTATATAAAGATTATTTTTATACTTTTTGCAGCAAAAGGAAATTGTAATATTTGTACAGTGTCCAAGTGAATAAAGACCATGCCTAAGGCTATTTCTGACCTGGTTCTTTTGGGACCCTTCTGTGGAACTAGGCTGGATTGGTGGTGGGACTGGGTGGGTCGCCTTGCTGCAGTGGGAGGCAGGGGAGGTGCCTGCAGGCCTGCCCGCCCCGCCCCGACCTGCTGCACCTTGGAGAGGGGCGGGGCCACCTCGGCGGGGCGGGGCAGGGCAGGCGCCGTCCTACCCCGTACTCCAACCCGGAACTAGCCGCGGCTCCTTTGGGAAGGCCGCGGCGCTTCTCCAGGAGTGGGGGCCTGAGCCGTGAGTGCGGACCACTGGGGCCGGGTCGCGACAGAGGGCTGTACTCTTTACTCCCTGGGGCCGCAGGCCAGGTGCGCCATCAGTGGCACATTACACGGTCTGTGGACAGGGCAGGCGCCCACACCCTGGCTGGACCATGGCGCCCCCGCGGAACGTGGTGAAGATTGCCGTCCAGATGCGTGACGCCGTCCCGCAGCTCATCCAGCTGGACCAGGTCACTCGGCCTGTCCCGCCTGTCCCCACTACTGCCCAACTGCGGGTCGCCCCCATTTTTTCCTAGTAGCCCACCCCAACCTTCCCTCCGGTTCCTCCCTCCCTCTTCTCCACTCTTGGGCCCTGTGAGTGACTGCTCCACTTGCAGGCGAAGCCCCTTGGTGCTGTGCTGAAGGAGGTGTGCGACGCGTGAGTGCGGGCCAGGCCAGGGTGGGGGAAGGGCACAGGGAGGAGGTGCCCCTACCTGCCTCACTGAGCCTCCGCGGTTGCAGGTGGAGCCTGACTCACTCAGAGCGCTATGCCCTGCAGTTTGCTGATGGGCACAGGAAGTACATCACCGAGAATGTGAGTCCCCTCTCCCCCAGCCCCTACTCTACACCCTGTGACCCCTGGAGCCCACGGGCCGGTTCCTGGACTCCTCCCCTACCTGGAATGTGATCTTTTACTGACCCCCAGATCCTCCCTGACAACCTGCCTGGCCGTCCATCACCCCTGACTTTGCCTCCCTTTCTGCTGTCCTCTGCAGAACCGCACGGAGATCAAGAACGGCAGCATCCTGTGTCTCAGCACCGCCCCAGTAATGCCCCTCCTGGCCTGCCCTCTCCTTCCCTGCCCTCTGCTGGGCCTCTGGCCCCTGCCCAGCAGTGCCCCGCCTAGTGGACGCCCAGGTCCCCACACTTCCCTTCCCATCCTTACCTCTGCTCTGCTCCCGCCCCTGCCAGGACCTTGAGGCTGAGCGGCTCTTGGGTGGGCTGCAGAGTGGGAGCCGTGAAGGGCGCCGGGAAGCACTGAGGCACCTCGTCTTGCTGGCCTCAGACATGACCTTTGCCCAAGAGGTCATCAGTCGTGACGGGCTTCAGAGAGTAGGCACCATCATTGAGGATGGGGACGAGTGAGCACAGGGCTGTGGTGGGCTGAGGGACCTGGTGGGGCTCGGGGGTTCCGGCCTGATCCTGCTTAGTCCTAGCTGTCCCTCCAGCCTAGGAGAGGTGCTGGCCCTTGGGCTGAGGGCCTTCCTGGAGCTCATGGAGCACGGCGTGGTGTCCTGGGAGACGCTCAGCATCCCCTTTGTCAGGAAGGTGGGTGGGCTTTTCTGGGGGCAGCAGGTGGAGGTGGTGGGGGGAGAGCCAGGATCTGGCCTTCCATGGTGGTGCCACCCCTCCCCCCAGGTGGTAAGCTATGTGAACATTAACTTGATGGACGCCTCGGTGCAGCCTCTGGCCCTTCGGCTGCTGGAGAGCGTGACTTTGAGCAGCCCTGCCCTGGGCCAGCTGGTCAAGAGTGAGGTGCCACTGGATAGGCTGCTGGTGCACCTACAGGTGTAAGTCTCTCGGAGCAGGGGCCAGAGGAGGGCAGGGGCCAGACCTGGCATATTTGGCTGGACTCTCCCCTTGTCTCACCACAGGATGAACCAGCAGCTGCAAACCAAGGCCATGGCGCTGCTGACAGCCTTGCTGCAGGGGGCCAGCCCAGCTGAACGGAAAGTAAGTGTCCATCGCCGGCCAGGTGGAGGGCAGCCACTGGTGGGCGCTGTATTCCACTCTGGGGCTAAATCAACTGTGCCCCCTTCCCACTCCCCTTAGCACATGCTGGACTACCTGTGGCAGAGAAACTTCCGCCAGTTCATCTACAAGGTAGGAAGGGCAGGCCAGGGAGACCCCTCCCCACCCTCCCTTCCTGGTGGGCCCACACTCACTCTCCCGGCCGGGCTGTTCTCCAGAACATCATCCACAGTGCAGTGCCACTAGGTGACGAGATGGCTCATCACTTGTACGTACTGCAGGCCCTGACACTGGGGCTGCTGGAGCCGCGCATGCACACGCCACTGGACCCCTACAGCCAGGTGTGTGTCCAGCGAGGTACAAGGCTTGAGGTTGCTTGCAGCTTGGCCTTAAATCTGTGATCTTGACCCTTCCTCCAACGATGACCCCAGGAGCAGCGGGAACAGCTGCAGGCCCTGCGCCAGGCAGCCTTTGAGCCAGAGGGGGAGTCCCTGAGTGCCGACCGTCGTCGTTCCCTCTGTGCCCGGGAGTTCCGCAAGTTGGGCTTCACCGTGAGTGACCCCTCCCCAGCCAGGGCTGTGGTTCCAGAGAGTGGGGGCCCTCCTGAGCTGCCTCTGTCCCCTCCCACAGAACAGCAACCCAGCACAAGATCTGGAGCGTGTGCCTCCTGGCCTCCTAGCCCTGGATAACATGGTCTACTTCTCTAGACACGCACCCAGTGCCTACAGCCGGGTCAGTGAGAGGGCAGGGCGCCGACGGCAGCATGCACACCTAGGTAGGGTCCCCTTGGGGTTAGCCTTGACTTTACCCCGTTCTCTGCTCCCACCACTCCAGTTCGTGTTGGAGAACAGCAGCCGTGAGGACAGGCACGAGTGCCCCTTCGCCCGGAGCAGCATCCAGCTAACAGTGCTGCTGTGCGAGCTGCTCCGTGTTGGGGAGCCTTGTGAGTGGGACTGGGCGCAGTGAGTCTGGAAACAGGGACGGAAGGGCAGAGAGGGCCAGGGGCTGCATACTTTCTCCCTGAGCCCCTCCTGCCCCCCCGCTCCAGGTTCCGAGACAGCCCAGGACTTCTCGCCCATGTTCTTCGGCCAGGACCAGAGCTTCCATGAGCTTTTCTGCGTGGCCATCCAGCTGCTGAATAAGACCTGGAAGGAGATGCGGGCTACACAGGAAGACTTTGACAAGGTGACTGGGGGGCAAGCTGAGAGGCCAGGGTTGGGGCTGTTCCAGGTGGGGCCGCAGAGCTCAGGCCCTGAGCTGAACTTGGGGTGGCCCTAGGTCATGCAGGTGGTGCGGGAGCAGCTAGCCCGCACACTGGCCCTGAAACCCACCTCCCTGGAGCTCTTCCGAACCAAGGTGAACGCACTCACCTACGGGGAGGTGCTGCGGCTGCGGCAGACAGAGCGGCTACATCAGGAGGGCACTCTGGCTCCTCCCATACTGTGAGTCAGTGGGGACGGGTCCCTCGTCCCAGCACCCACCTCCTCTGCTTGCCCCAGGTCACTCTGGTCAGTGACACCCATTCCACCCCAGGGAGCTACGAGAGAAGCTGAAGCCAGAGCTCATGGGCCTGATCCGCCAGCAGCGTTTGCTCCGCCTCTGCGAGGGGACGCTTTTCCGCAAGATCAGCAGCCGGCGGCGCCAGGGTCTCTGACTGGGCAGAGGAGGGGGGGGTGCTGAGTGGGGGTCAGGCCCCCTCATTCGTCTCCCACTCCCCCCTTTCTCCAGACAAGCTGTGGTTCTGCTGCCTCTCCCCCAATCACAAGGTGCTGCAGTATGGGGACGTGGAAGAGGGCACCAGCCCACCCCCCGCAGAGAGCCTGCCTGAGCAGCGTAAGGAAGATGGGGCAGGAGTCCAACATCTGCTTTCCCAGACTGCCCCAGGTCCCCAGGGGCGTGTGCAGCTACAGTGATCAGCCTGTCTTTCTTCCCGCAGTCCCTGTAGCTGACATCAGGGGACTCCTGACAGGCAGGGACTGCCCCCATGTCCGGGAGAAGGGCTCAGGGAAGCAGAACAAGGTGAGTGTGGCAGGGCCGGGCTGCTTCCCACCTGTCCCTGCCTGCCTCCTTCCTTGCTCAGTGCCACACTGCCTTGCTTCCCCAGGACCTCTATGAGCTGGCTTTCTCAGTCAGCTATGACCGTGAGGAGGAAGAGGCGTACCTCAACTTCATTGCCCCCTCCAAACGGGAGGTGAGTATCTGGGCCAGACTGAGTTGGGCAATGGGCGGTGGGGGGTGGGGGGTGGGGCACAGATGGACTGGCCCTCACAGAGCTGGCTCGGTCCCCAGTTCCACCTCTGGATAGACGGGCTGAGTGCCCTTCTGGGCAGCCCCATGGGCAGTGAGCAGACACGGCTGGACCTGGAGCAGCTTCTGACCATGGAGACCAAGCTACGGTTGCTGGAGCTAGAGAACGTGCCCATCCCAGAGCGGCCACCCCCCATACCCCCGCCCCCCACCAACTTCAACTTCTGCTATGACTGCAGCATCACTGAACCTTGACAGTGAGGTTGGCCAAGGGCCCCAGCTGCCACCACCATGGCAGCCATGAAGGGTGGAGGGGAGAGAAATGCAGGCACTCTGACCAGCAGAAACTGAAGCAGAAATAAAGTCTGCTTGGCTCTCGGGTATGCGCTGAGCCGGCTCTGAACCTTGTGGGCCACGCCTATGACGGTGACAGTCTTCCCTTGTGCCTTCAGATTTAGCAAACTTGGACAGCCACAGTTGAGGGGCAGGTGTTCTGGGGGTTGGGGACAGGATGGGCTCCCTGAGTGCTCACAGAGAGGGGTGGCTTGCAGCCTGGAGGCACCAGTCAAGGGAGCCTCCATGACTCAGGCATCAAGCCGTCACTCCTGGGCCTGTCCGGGACTTGTGCTGGGGGAGGCTTCCACGTCCCCTGCCATGTGGAGAAGCTAAGAGCTGGCTGACAGGCCAGGGGGCAGCCTGTGGAGCTCTGGGCCAGCTGTGAGGAAGAGCTTGTCCGTGGGCCCTCTTCATGTGATCCCTCATCCTGGGCTGGGCCACTTCCCACTGACGTGCAGAGGGCAAGAGCCCTTTAGTCTGAGATCTTCAGACAAGGAAGTAAGGTCTGAAATTTTTAATCTTGCCTGGTTTTACAAAAGACTAAAGCTTGACTGCTAAAGTTCATTGCTTACGAGGGGCTGGGAAAGTGCCTACAGGAACCGGGCAGTGCGCAGGCCTGAGGTCTGACATTTGGGCAGGCGAGAGGCACGGCTGTGCTCCTCCCCATTACCAGACTAAGCCCACCGTGGGCCTGGGCTCCCAAACGAGGCAAACAGGGCTAGGAGTGCAGAGGCCTGAAGCAGCGACATAGCTGGCACTTCCAGGGACCTGAGGCTGTGAGACGCAGCTAGAAGGAAGATGCTTCTGGGCTGTGGGCAGACTAGAGCAGGAAGTTCCCGGGGAGGCCCTGGATTTGTCCCACCCCTGGTCCTGGTCAAAGGGTCTGCAGCAGCAGCAGCAGCAGGAGGCAAGAGGTACTGAGTCAAACTCTAGGTCAAGAAGCCAGGGCTGGGGACAGTAGGGTAAAGGAGGCTGAGCCACGGCTGGTTATTGACTTGACCTCAGAGTGTTAGGGTCAGGTCTGCCCCTCCCACAAAGCGGGACTGGACACAGGTCACCTCTGGCAGTCGGTCTCGGAAGCGCCTGATGGCGGCCATGTTGATGCGGGGGCACATGGCCACATCCAACACCCGAAGCTGCTTGCACTCCTGCCCAATGGTATCCAGTGTTCTGTAAGGAAGCCAATGGCTAAGGGCCTGACACAGCCTGGGGCCCCAGCCCAGTCCCTGCTCTGTGGCTCCCTCTGCTCCACCTCATGGGACACACTCACTGCTCTGTGAGCTGACTGCAGCTGGACAGGTTGAGGTGCTGCAGCCTTGGCCAGGACCCGGCTGCCTGGGCCCAGCCCTCATCGCTGAGGCGGCCACAGTGACTCAGCGCTAGGCGCTCTAGGCTGGGGCAGCCCCTGGCCACAGCCACCAGGCCCAGGTCTGTGAGTGCTGGCAACAGGCTCAGGGAGAGTTGCCTCAGCTGGGGGAACTGGAGCACCTGCAAAAATGGGGTGACAAGGCATGGGTACAGTTTGGTCCTGGAATCAGCGCCTGGGGCCCTTCCAGGTTCCTCCACCCCAAGCCAGGGGAATGACCATAAGCAGCAGAAGCTCGTGAGAAAGGAACTCAAGACTTCTTAGAATTCTGGGCAAAATGTGGATTGGCCCAGGATCCTCAGCTCCACACCTTGGCCAAACTGGCATCGGTCAGCTTGCTGCAGGCTGTGAGGTCCAACTCCTGCAGGGCCTGCAGCACGAGCAGGGAGGGGCCCTGTGGCTGTAGAGAGGATTCCTTGGGGCCTGAGTCCTGGTGCTCCAGCTCTGGACGTGGCTGTAGGCAGAAGCTCCTGCTGCTCAGGTTCTTCCTGAGTTTCCTCTCCAGTGCTCCTTGAGAAAGACTCAGGAGGGCAACTGTGACAGGGGCCACCCCATCTCCACCCCAACCTTGAGAGTCTTGCACCTGGGGCATGTGCGTGGGCTCCTCACTTGGTTCTCTGAGCCCCAAAAGCCCCCAGTCGCAGAGTTCCTTGCACCAAGCCAGGCGCAAGACTGAGAGGTGGGTGAGGTAGGTGCAGATGGCCTGTACGGTCTGGTTGGTGAGGGCCACACAGGAGGACAAGTCAAGTACCCTGAGGCTCTGGCCCAGCACTGGGATCATGGAGAACACTGAGGCATCCTAGGAAGGAGAAGAGGACAGAGGATGGCGTGGCAGCACGTGCCTGTGCCGGCAGGCCTGGCAGGGGGCTGCTTCCCAAACCCCACAGGCAATAGGGAAATACTAGAGGACCAAGACGGGGAGCAACATGGTCCCCGTACTGGTAGCAAACGGTCAGAATGGAAAGGGTGGGCCCTGGCGGTGAAAGACCAGGGGGAGGTTGCTGGAGGACAGAGGCGGGGCCTCTGGTGTTGGGGGAGGAAGGGTGCGCATGGAAATTTCTAAGGTAGCTGCCCCACCTGAACCCCCTGCCCCTGCTGAAGGAGTGAGGCAGCCCTCTGACCAGAGCTTATTGGACCAGAGGTGGCCTGCTGAGCCAATCAGATATGCTCCCTCTAGAACTTGACCCAGAACTATGAGGCTGCAGCAGGGTGAGGCAGGGAAAAGTTGAAGTCGAGGAAACAGGAGTTATGGGCACAGTGGAGGCAGCTGGTTTGTAGAGAGGGGTACCACAGAGGCACAAGAATGTGGGCCCAGAGAGCAGCTACGACACACAGAAGGTGGAGTGGGGGTGGGAGGAGAGGCACTTTCAAGGTCGAGAGCTACGCATTAGCCTGAGAATGCCCTGGTCGTACTGACCAGGCACGGCCCAGAGGGACAGGGCTGGTCCCTATTTTAGGATCTGGCTTTGGTTATGAAATGACTGTGGTTCCCACATCACACCACCTCCTGAGGTTCCGCCCTCGAGCTGCCTTCAGAGCCTCTCTCCCTCCATTCTCCTGCACCCCCTTCCTCCAGCCTCCCTGCCTCCCCAGCAGTGCCCCTCCCCGGACTGCAGCAGTCAACAAATGGGCACTTGGCATGTGAGGCCTTGGGCTGGACCTCCCTCTCCCTGGGCCCTATGGGGACTTAGGGGAGGAGTGCTGATAACCACAGCATCTACTGAGGCTTCTGTCCTCCCAGACTATATCCCAAGTTCACTTCTCACTACCAACCCTTAGTCGTCCCCCTCCCCCGCCCCAGGCCCTTAGCTCCCAGCCCTAGAGTAAAGGACAAGGATGGTGGGCTCACCTTCAGTGAAGAGCAGTAGGCCAGCCTGAGGGAGGCCAGGGTGGGTGGCGCTCCATGCAGAGGGCCCAGGGCCCGGGCTAACTCCCGCCCGCTCAGCAGACAGCACTCGGCCATGTCCAGGCTCTGCAACTGCCGTAGGGCCCCCAGAGCTGTACATCCTGCGTCTGTCAGGCGTTGAAGCTTCCCCACGCACAGGCGCCGCAGGTGCCGCAGGCCCCGGCTCACAGCCAAGAGCGCCCCATCAGTCAGTTCTGAACAGCCACTGAGGTCCAGGGAGGTAAGGCCTGGTTGCTGGCGGCACAAGGTGGTCACTGCCTCTGTGGAGAGGTCTCTACAGCTGTGCAGGCTCAGTTCCTGCAGCTGCAACCCGGCAACTTGGCCCAGGGCTTTCAGGGCCTCAGGTGGCAAGCCAGTGCCTCCCAGGTCCAGGGCATGCAGCCTGCCAGCCCGCTCCTTCACGAATCGTAGCAGGTTGCGGAAAGAGAGTTTGGCGGGGCAGTACTGGGAGCCAGTGAAGCCCCGGGCCAGGCCTGGCTCAAAGGTGAGGTGGCAGTACGCCAAGGAGAGACGCTCCAAGCTGGGAGCACAGCTGCTGAGCTGGTTGAAGCTGGGGTCGGACAGGTCCCGCAAGCCAGCCAGGTTGAGCTCACGGAGGCCACTCAGAGCCTTTTGGACACTCTGTGCTGTCTCAGGATGAGCCAGTAGCATGCCCGATGTGAAGAGGCTGTTGCAGCCACTGAGGTCAAGGATCCGCAGGGCTGGGCAGCCCAGGATCAGGGCCACGAAGGAGGCCTCTGTGGGGCTGCCTCCGCCCAGGCACAAGCTCTGCAGGTGTGGGCCTAGATAGTGGGCAACAGACTGCAGCACCTGCTGTGAAGCTGGTGAACCATCCAGGTTGATGAGGCCAATGCAGGAGATGCCCCTGAGGCCCAGGCTCTTGATGGCCGAGAGGGAGGCAGAGGACACAGGGATGTTGTACCGCACATTTATCTAGGGGGCAGCAGCAGGCCAGAGGTCAGTCCTCCAGCCAGAGGTTGAGAGCAGGTCAGCAAAGGCTCTTCCACAAGGGGAACCCACCAGGTGGATGAAGTCATGTGTAGCTGGGTGGGGGTGTGAGGAGGAAGTGGAGCTGAGAGAAGGCTGTGGGGGGAGGGCAGGAAGGTTAGTAACAGACAAAAGACTGGATGCTAGGGAGCGAGGTGGTCAGGGACAGCATGGAGAGGTGGCTTGCTGAGCCCAGGAGGGCTGGGATGTCAGTTGGAGGCCACCCAGGGAGTGGGAGGACAAAGTATGCCAGACCCCAGCCTTTGGGACGTTCAGAAGGAGGCTGATCCACAGGCTCCGTCTCCTACTTCAGGGTCTCAGCATTAGCTAAGCAACCAGCCTCCCTCACTTTCTAGAAAGCACATCCGTAGCTCTCAGAGCAACTGAAGGCGGGAAGAAGCGAGGCAGGTGTCACTCACCACACCCTCTCAGGCCCAGGCGCCAGAGGACTGGGGAAGGCAGCGAGTCCTGGGTCCTCTGGTGGCCTGTGTTTCAGGCACATGAATGTTAACAAAATTGGCCATATATGTGTACGTACACAGGTGCACATGTATGAACTAAGACATGTGGGACTGGGTCCTGGCTGCCTGGGTTCAAGAAGTGCTTGTGGGAACTGGTGCTATGGCATAGCAGGTAAAGCCACCGTGTGCATTGCCAGCATCCCATATGGGCACCTGCTCCACTTTCGATTCAGCTCTGCTATGGCTTGGGAAAGTGATAGAAGATGGCCCAAGTCCTTAGGTGATGTGAACCAGCAGATGGAAGAACTCTCTCTCTCTACTTCGCCTCTCTGTAACAATGCCTTTCAAATAAATAAATCTAAAAAAATGTTTAAAAAGATGTGCTTGTGACCCTGTGACACATCTCTGGAGGGGACAACTTGGTGTCCGGGGAAGTAAGGAGAAGCCTCCCATTTCTGTGGACAGGACAAACCTCAAAAGTGCCACAGAGGAAGAGGGGTACGAGAGTGGGGAGCACACAGCTGCAGTGGTGAGGAACTCGGTAGGTGAGCTCGGGGCAAGTCTTGGGAATGAGCTGGCTTGTGCAAGAGGCCCCAGGGAAGGATATATTGTCCTAGAACCTTTCCTAATCTTGTGCCAAAGGAAGCTGGTGTCATGTGTATGGAACAGGTCTGTAGTGAGAGGGCAGCATGGCCATGGCTTCTAAAATCCCAGCCCCATTTCCCCACCTCTGCCCAGGTTGCAGGCAAATGGGCCTCAAAGAAGACTTGTTTGTTTTCTCAGGTGCAGGAAAGCAAGCTCTCTGTAAACCTGTCTTGTCCCTAGCTGCTGTTTCCTGCTTGTAGCCCACAGAACATGAGCCGGCAGCTGGGAATCAGAATGGCACACAGGATGTGCTCTGGCAAGATACCTATCAATAGAATTCTCCCAGGAAGCACAGAGCTCATTCCTGGTGGAGGAGCCAGCCTGGCTTCTGCCCGAGAAAGCAGCAGACACCCCTGGCTGCCACAATGGGAAGGCGTGTGTGGAAGGGACAGGAACCAGCTCCTGGCCTCTTTCACAGGAATCAGGGATCACCAGGTCCCCTTCTGACCTCACTTCTGGTCATTCTGGATGAGAGGAATGCTCACCACAGACGCCCTCATGCTGGGGTAGAGGCGACTCCCAAGAGCCAGTCTGTCTCAGATTTAAGGAGAGCTGGGAAGACCCCAGTGTAAGGGTGGGGAAAAGGGTGACAAACAGAGACCAGAGAGGCCATGTTTCAGAATGGAAGAAAGAGCATGCATTCAGCCACTGCCAATGTCACTGCAGGACAGGTGAGTCAGCCTGATGCTAAACAGAGCAAATGCTGGTGGCAGGAGCTGGCTGCAGAGGCAGTGCCCCCCCCCTACCCCCCCGGTGATGAGGAGCCTCTGTGAGCCCTGCACACCCCAGCTCCAGCAGCTGCAGCCACTGTAGGTGCTTAGCTTGCCTTCCACCAGAGCCTGCGTGGCCAGGAATGTTCCCACTCCCACTGCCTCCCAATAACAAGGTAGGCAGACATGAGAAGGCACTGGCACTCTTCCCAGGCCCCAAGTCCAGGGCTGGCTGCTGGCACCAAGTCACTTGAAAAAGAGGCGGGAGCTGGCTGGAAGGAATTCTAGCCATTGGGAGAAGGGGGGGCTTGAGACCATCTCAGGCCTGCCACCATTTTGCTTGGTGGGTTGAGGACAGCCTCTAAGTCATCTCCCTGCTCTTAAGGCCACCTGGACTTAAACTGCAATGGCCAGGAAAAGCCCTTTACAGATATTATCTCTGTGGGGGGCACAGTAGCAGGCAGAGCATGCTTCCTGGGTGCTGGACTTTGGCTCTGGTATAAGAGTAGCCCTAGGTGCTTCTAAAGGGTCAAGGGAAGAGTGCCTGCTTCAACCACAGAGGGACCAACTCGGCCCCTGGTCTCCTCTCCCAGTGTTTGGATCTTAAAAGGAACTGCTGGGCTGGCCTTGTGGTGTAGAAAGTTAAATCTCCACCTGTGATGCCAGCATCCCATAGGCACCCAGGTTTCAAGTCCCGGCTGCTCAACTTCCAATACAACTCTCTGCTAATGCACCTTAGAAAGCAGTGGAAAATGGCCCTAGTGCTTGGACCCCTGCCATCCATATGGGAGACTCAGAGTTTCAGGCTCCTGGCTTTGGCCTGGCCCAGCCCCAGTCATTATGGCCATTTAGGTAGTAAACTAGGGGATAGATCATTCTCCCCACCCCCCGCCCCCACCCTAGCCCCTCTTCTCTCTGTAACTCTGCCTTTCAAATAAATAAATCTTTTTAAAAAAGAGTAATTGCAAAGTCACTTGGAGAATGCCCTGAATCTGTTAAAGGTGACACATGGCCCTGGACTGCAGGAGGCCAGGGTCTTGTATCAGGTGAAGCCCTGGCTGAGCCTACAGACCTTGGTTCAGGCTGGGAAAGGAATCTGATGGAGACAATGCTCTCCCTCCTGCGCACTACAGGAACCAAAGCTACCACACCCGCTCTCCTCCAGAAGACACTGGAAAAATGCCTGCTCTGGCACCGAGGGCCAGGGGACTCTAGAGAGGAGTCTGCTTCTGCAGGCTCATCCAGGCTTGAATAAACAGCTCAGGAGGGAGAGGGCAGCAGAGGGCGGAGCTGTCTTCAGCTCTTGCTTCACAGTGACCAGCCTAGTGGCAGCCAACCAAGGCTCTTCCCAGGGAAGGGCAGCACCCGGGTACCTGTGGGGGCACTGGCTTGGCCTGAACCCTTATTTAACAAAAACTGAGATTAAGTTAACTGGGGGTAGAGCAGGGGGAAAAAGAAGTCACCAACTGCAGCCTCCAGCCTGGCCTGCTGAGACAGAGAGCCCAGCTGGCCCCGGTAAGCCAGGATCTTCCACTGCACCAATGGGTTGGGGGCACAATCTCCTTATCTGCCTGCCCACATCCGGGCCCTGGGAGATGGTTCCTGTCAGTAGGGTTCTGCAGCCTGTTCTGCGGGACATGGTGGTGAGGGATGGGCAGGGCCCCAGGTGCCTAAGAACCTGCGGCCTGGCTATCCTAATGCTGCCAATCAGGTGGGGCTGAGGTTTGCAGAGGCATCGGATGGGTCTTTGACAAAAATTCTATGTGGAGGCCGGCGCCGTGGCTTAACAGGCTAATCCTCCGCCTTGCGGTGCCGGCACACCGGGTTCTAGTCCCGGTTGGGGTGCCGGATTCTATCCCGGCTGCCCCTCTTCCAGGCCAGCTCTCTGCTATGGCCCGGGGAAGGCAGTGGAGGATGGCCCAAGTGCTTGGGCCCTACACCCCATGGGAGACCAGGAAAAGAACCTGGCTCCTGGCTTCGGATCAGCGTGATGTGCCGGCCGCAGCGGCCATTGGAGGGTGAACCAACGGCAAAGGAAGACCTTCCTCTCTGTCTCTCTCTCTCTCACTATCCACTCTGCCTGTCAAAAAAAAAAAAAAAAAAATTCTATGTGGAGTCTACCATTAGCGGGGGCAACCCAAGTTCAAAAATGATAGACCCTTAAGATCCTAAACAATGCCCCAGCCTCCTCCTCCAATCTCACCTAAGCCCAGGGGCCTGGCTACCCATTTTGTCTCCTTTGCCTTCTCCTTTGCTGGCCTCCACTAGCTTCACCCTGAGACTGCTTGTCCTCAGGGCCCAGCTTTCCTGCCTCTGACAAGCCACTGTGCCCATCCTCCTGGCCCGGCCAGGTATGATGAGACAAGATGCCTCCTCTGGGTCTGTGCTGGGGATATGGAATGCTGCCCAGGACACCAGGGTCTTCCCTCTCACCTGCACTACCAGCATCGCCTCCCCTACTTCTCTTCCTTGATCCCTGTCCACTCCCGGCCCCCAAGATCTCCCTTCAAGCCCACCAACTTCTCCAGCTCCTGCGCCCGCTGCAGCAGCCTCCCCTGACCCCAGCCTTCTCAGAAAAGCAGGCAAAACCATCAGGTGGGAGTCCTCCCCTTTCCCTGGTCACCAGCTGGCCCCTGGCAGCAGCCAGCCTAACCTCCTTCCCTCTCATGCACTTCTGGTTCCAGCTGGCCCCCTCTCTTGGCCCACTGGGCTGTTTCCACCTTCCCCTCTAGGAACTCTGCTGTTTCTGCCTTCTCCTTCCTCAGAGGCCACAAACACCCCAGAGCCCTAAGCAACAACAAAAAGGCTCCCTCAGCCTGCAGCCCTCCTCCCACCCTCGCTTCTCCCTTCCCTCCAGAGTCTGGCTTCTTGGGAGCAAAGGGCACACCCACACCTGGGCTGCTCCTCTCCTTCCCCTTGCCTCGCTCATTTGCCCCTCCACCACTGTCCCCACAGAATCAATCATTCCTGGCCGGCGCCATGGCTTAACAGGCTAATCCTCCGCCTTGTGGTGCCGGCACACCGGGTTCTAGTCCCGGTTGGGGTGCCGGATTCTATCCCGGTTGCCCCTCTTCCAGGCCAGCTCTCTGCTATGGCCCGGGGAAGGCAGTGGAGGATGGCCCAAGTGCTTGGGCCCTGCACCCGCATGGGAGACCAGGAGAGGCACCTGGCTCCTGGCTTCGGATCAGCGAGATGCGCCGGCCGCAGCGGCCATTGGAGGGTGAACCAACAGCAAAAAGGAAGACCTTTCTCTCTGTCTCTCTCTCTCTCTCACTATCCACTCTGCCTGTCAAAAAAAAAAAAAAAAAAAAAGAATCAATCATTCCTGGCAACAGCTCCCCCCCCAGTGTGTGAGGGCTTCTCTCGAGACCTCCCTTCATGTCCCTGATGTCCTCTCCCCCTGGGGACTCAGTGACTCTGCCCTCTTGGTTCTCCACCTCTCTTCCAGCCTAGTTCCATCAGCCTCTTTTGGGGTCACCAAAGAGAGACCAGTCCATGAGTATGAATGAGTGGGTTCCCTCCAGACTGTTCCACGCAATGTAACACACACAATCTATGTCCCTCTCCATGTGCACTTGGTCCTGGGGGGCAATCATTCCAACTGCTTTCTTTCTGATCCACCTGATTTTCCTGGGAGCCGCCTGCTTCCTGAACTCTCTCCAGATAACACGGATTCAACATGCCAAAATCTCAATTTACCACCTTATTCTCCAAAACCCTGCTCCTTCTCGTATATTTTCGCCACCCTCCACCGAGGCACCCAAGTGGGGAATCTGGGAGTTATCCTAGACTCCTCACTCCCGCGTCTCCAGTGTCCGAAGTCCCCACAGCGCCACTTCTCTGCTGTACTGAAATAGCTCCTCTATTCCAGGGCCACTACTGCTGCTTCCCTTCGGTCCTGTGCGGTCGGCCCAGAGTCAATCACAGCAGCGTCCTGCTCCTTCAGTCTTTCGGACCCCAGGTGTCCTCGGGCTCGTCACCGAGACACTTTCCGGAAGGCAAACCTGGATGTGCTGTTCACACCCTCAGGCAGGTCTCCATGCCCACAGGACAGGGCCAGGTTTCCTGGCCAGCCTTCAAGACCCCACCTCCTTCTGCAGCCCGTATCTCCCCACACCCACTCCCCTTCCTTGGCAGCTTTGGGGATGCTCACTCATGTGAAGTGCTGTGGCATGCTGCCTGCCTCTACTTAGCGGCGTTCTCCATTTCTGGGGTGTGGGGAGCAGAGCCCACCCCTCACCTACTTCTATTTGGCAAACATGTTCTCCTCTCTCGAGTCGCAGGCTGAGCATCTCCTCCTCCATGGAGTCCTTTCTGAATGTCTTCCTCAGAATCCCGGATGTGCCTCAGAGAGGCAGAGTTTGAATGCAGCACCCTGGCCCCTTTCAGCTTGTGCTGGGCCCCCTCTTAGCATTAACTCCCCAGTGCGGGCGCCCCTCCCGCCCCGCCCCCACGTGCCCAGCACAGTGCTAGGCACACACAGGAACAGCTAGGGAAGTGGATGCCTCCGAGACTCTTCCTCCACAAACAGCCCCCCCCCCCCCCGCTTCCTCAGGAAGAGGTGACACCCTCTGCGTCCTTGCGGGTCAGCCCTGTGCGCTGAGGCCGGTCTCCGCACCCCCTCGGGCGGCATCTGCCGTCCCTGACCTCTCTCCTCCACACACGCACCGCTTCCCTAGTGACTCTCGAGGCATTAAGCACATTTGGAATCTCTCCCAATCAAAATCCCTTTGTCAAGCCCACCTCAAACTCTCATTTCTGCCCTGTTTTCTTTTTTTAAGTTTATTTATTTGAAAGAGAGAGAGAGAGAGAGAGAATTTTCCATCCACTAGTTTACTTTGCCAATGTCCAAAACAGCCAGAGCTGAGCCAGGCTGAAGCCAGGACACAGGAATTCCATCCAGGTCTCCCATGTGGGGGTAGCTTGGCCCCAGGTTACTTAAGCCATCATCTGCTGCCTTCCAGGGTGTACATTAGCACAAAGCTGGATTGGAAACGGAGGTGGGACTTGAACTCAGGCCCTCTAATAGGGGAGGTAGGCATCCCAAGTGGAGGCCTTAACTGCTGTGTCACAATATCCTCCCCCCATTTCTGCCTTGTTGATTTCCTTCCTCCCTGGGGAAATTCCTTGCAACTGAGGTCACCCTCCATTTCCTTCCATCTCTCATTCACTCCTGGACCAACCTGGCTTTCTCTCCCAGATTCCAAATATTCCTGAAGCCTTTAGTGACCTCTTTGGGTATCACATATCATGGACATTCCTTGTTTTTTATTCGGCTGGACTCTGTGGGATTTAACACTAACTATCTACTCAGCCCTTTGAACGCTTTCTTGCTTTTGACTTCTGGGCCCTCCTCTTTCTGGGGTCTCCTCGGCCCCCTCTCCTTCCTGTGACCTTGGACTGGTGTCCAGCCCTGGGGAATTCTCTGGCCTGCAGTGCCTTTGGCTCTTCGTGCTGTCCCCTGGGAGAAGCTGCTCAGTGCTGTGGCTCTAACTTCCATCCATTCTTTCATGACACTCCTATCTATGTCTTACCCAGAAACCTCCCTTGAATTCCTCACCCAGAAATCTAACTATCCTGGATCGCACATAGATGTCTCATAGTTCAAATGCTCATCAAGTCTAAAATCAAATTCCTTTGGACAGGAAGATCAATGACACTGATAATTCAACAATAGACCTATTTATACACACTCATTTGATATATGACAGAGTAGGTTTCCAAACCAACAGGGAAGGGGAAGATAAGACATACACTGCGCTTGGACTATTTGAAAACAAATCTGTTCAGCTTCTTATCTCATAGCATAGATCAAAATAAATGTCACCAATAAAAAATACAAGACAGAAGAAACAATTTCACTGTAAACCTAACACTGCCTTTAAAAATAGTCTATTATAAAGAAAAAAAAAACAAAACAGAAGAGTGTATATTTACCAAATCTCCAAAGGGATCTTTAAGTTTAAAAACAATGAAAGAAATAGAAAAAGATGTTCAGAATCAACAACTTAGAAATTTAATTTCTGTATCTCATAGGTAAAAACATATCTACAAATCAAAAGACAAATAGGAATGTATTTCAACAAATACACAAATATCTTTAATATGTAAAACGTTCACACACACAGATTGAGAAGGGAAATCAAGAACTGAATAGTTAAGTGGATAAAGATGAATAAACAAAAAGAGGAAATACAAATGGTCAGCTGGTGAGAAGAACTGTTCACCTTCACTAACAATCAGGTGAGTCAGAATGTAAACAGTGAGCCACCACTGCTTGCCTCTCAAACTAGCACAGATGTCTGCATTTGTCTCCCAGCTGGGCGGCCTCCCTAGATTCAGTCCATTCTGCACTGCAGTTTTCTAAGGCACAAAGCACACCTTGTCACTAGCTGCCTTAAGATGACTGTACTCAGGAAAAAGCCCGGGCTCTGGGGCCAGGCACATCAGCCGGCTTACAGTCTACCTGGTTCCAGCCTCCTCGTCCAGCACCTATGCCATACACAGCTCAGCTCCAGTCACAGGAACCTGCGTGGTCACTGCCAGAACCACTTCACACCTTGGTGCCTTCCCCTGGAAGACCAACCTTCTCCTCATCCTCTGCTGTCAGGAAGCCTTCCCCGAGGCTGCCCCTGTCCTCTGGCTGCCCTTCCCCATGCTCCTCTTGTACCCTTGCATTCCAGTGTCACAGCACTGAGCGCACCATAGCACGATTATTCCTATTACCCTTCTCCTTCACTCACTGTGAGCCCTGTGGGGGAGCTGCGTCTTATTCACCTGTTGGGCCCCAGCCTTGTATCCCAAGCCCTGCATGTATGCATGTACTTGTGTGCATATGCGCACGGATGGACAGATGAATGATATATAAGTAGGACCATGGGAAAACTGGGGAGACAACGGACAATGGACTGGGTAGGGGTGGGGTCCTTACCTCCCGAAGCGCATTCTGAGCTGCACAGTACCAAGTCCGACTCACGAGGGAGGCCTCTTTCTGATCTGACAGAGGCAGGAAGCTCAGAATATACGTAAGCATCTAAGGGAAAAAGACAGGGTGTTGGGAGCTGTTAGAATTGGGGCCTTTGGAATCTACCCCAGCTGATGCCGGCGCCGCGGCTCACTAGGCTAATCCTCCACCTGCACCGGCACTCCGGGTTCTAGTCCCGGTTACTCCTCTTCCAGTCCAGGTCTCTGCTGTAGCCTGGGAAGGCAGTGGAGGATGGCCCAAGTCCTTGGGCCCTGCACCCCCATGGGAGACCAGGAAGAAGCACCTCCTCAGGCCAAGCGGCCACTTGGGGGGTGAACCAATGGAAAAAAAAAAAGATCTTTCTCTGTCTCTAACTCTGCCTGTCAAAAAAAAAAAAAAAAAAAAAAAGAACTGGGGCCTTTGGAATCTACCCCAGCTGATAAGCACTGTGGCTCTGGGGGTACCAAGCACTGGTTTCTAGATTATCCTGAATCCAAAGCTTCATGAAGTATTCACTTCCTCTCTCCAGCCTCCAGGAATCTGTTGAGAACAAATCTTTTCTGACACCTGGTGGGGTGCAGACTTCTCCCAAATGACAGGACTCAAGCTTCCTGCTCAGTTTGATTGGAAAAGCTTGGGTACTGGGGCCAGAGAAACTAGTTCAAATCTCAGGCTGAGCCTTGTTTTCCTTATCTATAAGATGGCAGTTGTAGTGAGATTTAAATGAGTTGTTCTAAGAGTTATTTAACATAGCAAAAGAGCTTGCATAGCAAGTCAGGTGTTTCTTTTCTCTCTTCCTCCTGTCCTCACAGGGCAAGTTCTGTGGGGTAGACAGACACACACACACACACCCCTCACACACACCTTCTTTTCCATTTTGCACTGTCAACTTGCCTTCTCAGCTGGCTATGAAGACTTTGGCCCACCAAGACCCAGCCTGGAAGGCACAGGCCTCTCCACTCACACAGGAGGCCTGGAGGCTGCTGGTAGTAAGATTAGAAGTCCAAAGGGAACTGGGAAAGGGGATGGTTGTGAGGCTAAGAATGATTGGTATTAACTATTTCTTTCCTCTAGAATCTTCTTTCCTTGAGTGCTGTCAGATGCTTTTCTAGTTACATCTGGCATTCCAATTGCCCTGTTTCTGGATTCTTCTGTGGCTACCAGGGTTGAGAACTGGGGCTTTGGATGTTCCATTTACCAATATAGGAATAACAAGCAATTTAATAGCCCCATATTCTCCTCCTACTATCCAAGTGCTAGTCCAGTATTACCAATTGTCTACTGAATCCTTTACCCTAATGCTTATCACCCTCCCCCGCCAATCTCAACCAAGATTCATATCGTGCCCTCAGTCTAAAACAGCCCCTCCTAACTGCCCCGTGGCGCCAGTGCACCCCTGGAAGGTCCACACAATATTTCTGACTCTTCATGTTCTTCACGTGAAGCACAGGCTTTAGGCCAGGCTCATCTCATTCTATTCTCCACTAGATTCAGTCAAACCCCAGCTGTACTACTTCCTAGCTGGGTGACCTCAGGCAAGATACTTGACCTCTCTGAGCTCTAGTTTTCATATCTACAAAATGGGGATAAAAGAATCCATATGATAGTCTTATGAGAATTAAATTTTATACATATTGATGTATTAACATATACATATTATATATGATACATAATGCTTGACAATCCATAAATGACAGGTGGGTGGCTGTTACCAATATTTCTACCTTTGCAATTTTGCTACCTCAGATTTTCACCACCCCAGAACTGGATTCCTTCCACAATCTCCCACCCGCCTTCCTGGCCTCCAGCTTCATCCTGGATAATCCATTCTGCAAACTGTCACAAGATTAATTTCCTTTTTTAAAAACAACATTTTCAGTCTCCACACATCCCTGATGAAAACCTCCAGGGTTCCCCAGAACTCTCAGGATAAAGTCTCCACTCCTGCGGCAGCACTGTCAGGCCTCCACGCCTGTCCAGACCCATGGTCCCAGAGCTTTCCCTACCCAATCTCCCTCCTGTCCTACGCAAGCCCAGCGTGTCCACTCTCTTTTGCCTACATGGGCCTCTCTGCTGCCATGCCTTCTTGAACCCTGACTTCACAAGCCCACTCTGACCTCTGCTCCCCTCCTCAGACACCCAGAGAAAGGAGGGGCTCAGTCCATACTTACTGTATTAAATCAAGGATGGACAATCCTCTACCTCTATTTCCACCAAGAGTTTGCTCAGGGACAGGGTGGGGATATAAAAGATGATTGTTGAGAGCAGAATGACTGGGAGGTCAGGCTTTGGAGACAGGAGGGCTAGCATATAAAGAATTGACAGGGACTGAGATGGACCAAGCAGGGCAGCCTATCTTGTAGGGGACGAGCTGCCAAGCGCAGGAGCAAAGGGAGAAGGGATCAAACCTGTCATCACAGGAGGAAGCAGGGACACGATTCACGAGGCTGGGGAGGGGCTGGACTCTGTAGACTCTAGGCAGTGGTGAGGATGTGGTGCCAGCTCGTGGAGCCCACCCCAAGGGGCTCCTAGAGATATGATCAGTCATCTATGGGATATATGGAGATGAACGGATATTCTCTGGGGCCAAGGGGGAAACAGACACCATTGCAGGGGTCTCAGTGGGGGTGGCAACAGGCCTGTTTTCTGCTAAGGACAGGGAGCACCAGTCCAGGACTGAGAGGAAAGGGTGGCCAGTGTTCCGAGGGCAGCAGGAGGGGGCAAGAGAGGGAGGCCATTCCAAAAGCCACGGGACAAAGCCTGTTATCTCCCAGCTAAGGTGGGCAGCTGGGAGATGGAACTCTCCTATGGGGTGAGAGAGAGAGGCGGCCATCACTAGGGGACTAGGGAGTGCGTCGAAGGCCTGTCCTCACCAAAGGACCTCAGCAACCAAACCCGGAGCTGATGCGAAGGGAGCAGGTTCTTTCTCACCGCCGGGAAGGGGAAGCAGCCGTCTCCACCAGGCGGAAGAAACGGAGCAAACATCCGAAGGGGCCACTGGGGCTAAGATGGGTCACCCTTCGTGAATGATGGTGTGGAGCGGACATCTCCCAGAAATGAGGGGGTGGGGACGGCCATCTCGAGGGAAGGACACGGGCCGAGGACCCGTCCTTGCTGAGGTGACAGCAGCCGTCTCCTGGGGCCGATAAAGAAGGGGAGGATGATTCCCCCAGCTAAGGGGATGGAGTGGCCCAAAGACGCGGCCGTTACCGAGAGCTGGCAGGTCCCGGGATCTGTCGGGCGGGTTATTGCCGCCAGGCGGGAGGGCGGGCTCGCTGTCTCACAGCCCCTCCCCGAAGCCCGGGACCCCGAGGGCGGGGCCTGTCCGGACCTAGGCCTGAGGGCCGCTTCCTCTCACCTCCAGCGGCAGCGACTCCGCCATCGCATCCCGGCCGCCTCCGCCCCCGCGCAAGGCTTTCTGGGAAATGTAGTCCCGTCTGCGCTAGGGGTGGGGCTTAGGAAGGAAGTGGACCCCACTTCCGTCTAGGATCCTGACGAGTTCGTTCTGCACCGGAAGTCCATGCACTGCGGATGTGGTGCCTACTAACTGCGGCTTCCCTCGCTTTCGGTTCTTTCTCCTGCTGGGTATTTGCGTCTCACCATGGCGGTAAGGAGGGCGAGTAGAGTGGGGTCCACATCGGCAAAGCGCCCCCCGGGACTGGAGAGTAAAATCCGTGGAAGGACACCAAGGGATGCGTGGTGGCCCCGGGGGGCGCCATCCCATGGCTGGACTATACTAGAACGAGCGAGGGATGGGGGGAGATGGTGGCGCAGGACCGTACCAGAACTAGAGGGGGTGGGCTTCCGTGCTAGATCCGAGCTACTCCCGTGGAGATCGAAGAGGCGCCACTCATTTCCATTCCAGAGTACCCCTGAAGGAGTTATCGGCCTAAAACTAGACTTGGCCGGGAAAGTGTTGGCCTATGGTTGGATTGTGCCAGGTCGAGTAGGAGGCCAGTCCTAGCTGAGGGTGTGGGAAAGATGGTGTGAGTCCTGGATGGGGTGGACTGGAGGAGGGGCGGGTATCCCAGGGGTTGTGTTGGGCTTGAGCACCACAGGACCTGAGGTGTCAGGGAACTCGGGAGCTAACCCTGACGGTGGGGGCAGTGAGCCGAGCTCTGACAGTGTCACATCATGTCTCTGCAGCCCAAGGGCAAAGTGGGCACGAGAGGGAAAAAGCAGATATTTGAAGAGAACAGAGAGACGCTGAAGTTCTACCTGCGCATCATCCTGGGGGCTAATGTAAGTGCCTGCCTCCTCGTTTCTGTGTCCATCCAAAGACCCAGAGCCCTCAGCGCCGTTCGGTGGCGTGGTATCTGAAAGCCAAGGCACCAGCAGAGAGCAGCATCCAAAGAGAAAGGAGAAAGGGTCCTTGCACAAGCGAAATGGAATTGAGGGCAGGAGGTCTTGCTGGATTCGAGAACCCTTCCCACCCCAATGCACAGGGTTTCTTTAGGGGTGGGCACTTGGCACAGTAGTTAAGCTGCCAATTGGGATGCCCATATTCCGTGTCAGAGCGCCTCAATTCAGCTTCCTGCTAATGTTGCCTCACCTGGGAGGCCGTAGGTGACAGCTCAAGTAGTTGGTCCCAGCCACCCACATGGGAGCCCCAGATAGAATTCCAGGCCACTGGTTTTAGCATGGCCCAGCCCAGGCTATTTCAGGCATTTGGGGAAGGAATGGAAGAACACCTTCCCCTCCCCCCCCCCCCCCCTGCTTTTCAAGTAAATAATAAAACATTTTAAAAGGATCACAAAGACTTCTTTGCTGGGCTGACTTGGTGTCAGAGGAGAGTCTAGGTATTTGTATCTTGGAGCAGGGCTCCTCCCCCAACACTAGCACAAACTGCATCTTTCCATAATCTGTTCGAATTCTTAAATTTGAGAGAGGCCCGTGGTTTGGGGTAGCTTTTTATTTTCTTATTGATTTATTGGAGAGAGAGAGAGACAGAGCTCCCATTTGCCTGTTCACTCCCTAAATATCTGCAACAGCCAGGGCTGGGCCAGCCTAAAGCCAGGAGCTGGGAACTCAAACCATGTCTCCCAGGGGGTAGAGGGACCCAATTCCTTGTGTTGTCACCTGCTGCTTTCCAGGGTGTGCACCTGCAGGAAGCTGGGGTTAGAGGCAGAACCAGGCACTCCAACTGGCTGTGTTGGCTGCTATGCTAAAACCCGCGTGGGGGAGCTTCTGACCTTGGCCTGATCCTGTGTTTGCTTACAGGCCATTTACTGCCTTGTGACCTTGGTCTTCTTTTACTCATCTGCCTCATTTTGGGCCTGGGTAAGTATCTCCTCCTAGGAGGTGGAAGAGTGCAGAGGTCAAGGGGTCAGCGCCTGGTCTTTGATGTCCCTGTTCTTGCTCTGCAGATGGCCCTGGGCTTTAGTCTGGCAGTATATGGGGCTAGCTACCACTCTATGAGCTCGATGGCACGGGCAGCCTTCTCTGAGGATGGGGCCTTGATGGATGGTGGCATGGACCTCAACATGGAACAGGGCATGGCAGAGTGAGTGTCCCCCACCGCCAGCCCAGGTGAGCGGCCCCAGGGCTGGGGCACTGGGGCCCACGTAGCCCAAGAGCCACAGCTACCTGCACCTGGAGGAGGGCAGAAGGGAGCCGAAGTGGGGCCCATCCACTGTCTTGGCAGCCTCCCTTCTATCCACAGGCACCTTAAGGATGTGATCCTGCTGACAGCCATCGTGCAGGTGCTCAGCTGCTTCTCCCTCTACATCTGGTCCTTCTGGCTTCTGGTGCGTGGGCCGGGGGCGGGGGTGGGGGTCCCAGTAAAGGGCATCTGACCCTCCCCACCTTCCATTCCTGCACATGGCCTCAAGTTACCTTTCCTCTCCTAGGCTCCAGGCCGGGCCCTTTACCTCCTGTGGGTGAATGTGCTAGGCCCCTGGTTCACGGCAGACAGTGCTGCCCCAGCACCAGAGCACAATGAGAAACGGCAGCGCCGACAGGAGCGGCGGCAGATGAAGCGCTTGTAACCGTTGACATGGCCACAGGCTGTTAGCCCTGGGTGGCCCTTAGCGGGCTGCCTGGCCCTCACGCCTGGAGCTATGAGGGGCCTGGTCCAGGGGTCAAAGCAGTCTGGAGTGTAGGATTGCTGAATAAATGGCTTAGGCTGTGAGTCCTGCCTGCGGGTGATATTGAGGGGCCAAGGCAGGAAGGGCTAGTCCTGCGGTGTTGCCCTCTGCTACAGACTCAGCCTTGTGGGGACCCTGGAAGAAAAGAGCCCTTGGATTAACTAGGAAAACTTTATTTTGCTCCACGGGTTCCTGGAGCGTGAGCACACACACATCACACACATACAGCTAATACTGCTCAAGGCACTGGCCCCTGGGCATAGAGTCCTGGAACCAGAATTCTGCTCTGGGCCCTCCTTGCTCCTGCAGGCCAGGGTCCAGATTGGTTTCCTGGAGGCAGCGCCTTCATACCTCCAGGCCAGGAGCTTTGCTCAGTCCCAGTGCCTGCACCAGGTCATCTCCCAGCCCACTCTTCAGTGTCCGTCTCACTGCAGGGACAGAGCAGGGTTAGAGGCGGTTGACAAGGTTAAGACAGGCAGCACTTTTGTTAGGGGGAGTGAAGAGGGGGACGGTGTACTCACAAGACTTGCGGTTGCCACGGGAACGCTTGCGTTCTCTAGCAGCTAAGGCTCGGGGACTGCTCCTGGTCACTGACTGCACCAGTAGGTCCATGATCTCATCTGATGTGTCGCTGGAGCCTGGTGGTTCTTCTGAGGGGGCAGTGGAGGGTCCTGCTGTGGGCGTGGCTGGGGAGCTGCTTTGTACCATGCCTGAGGGAGGCCAGAGAAGGAGATCAAGCCAGGGCAACCCTGGAACCAGATCCCCACCCGAGCGCCCCCAGCGGCCGTGGGGCCCACCTCTGCTGCGGCGGTTGTGTGTGGTGTCCTCAGGCCTGGTGGTCAGCAGACTCTTCATGCTGGCATGGCTGCTGGCCTCATCCTGGCCTGGCCCACTGCCCACAGCCACTGGCACAGGCGGGTTGCTGGGGGCTTCTCCAGCCACCCCTGAGAACTTTTCTGTCTGGAGAGGGGAGAAGGGTGGGCTGGGGTCAGGGGAAGGCGGTCCCAGGGGTGGCAGGCACACCTGGAAGGGCATCCACCTCAGTGATCATGCGTCCGCGGGTCTTGTTGCGCTCACGGTACGTGGCCCGCTTCTGCTGCTGCTGTAGCACCCGTTCCCGGCAAGTGCGGTACTCGAGTGCGAACTCGCGCAGCGTGTGGCAGAACTGCATGATGCGGACTTCGCGGGCTGCCTGCGCGGTGTAGCCCAGGTAGAGCAGGAAGGCGTGGAACCTAGGCAAGAGGGGTGGTCCTACTTGGTGTTTGAGGGGAAGTGGTGGCGATCCTGCCGCTCCCTGGCCCACTCCCCTACCTGTTACAGACACGCCGGTGCACTACCCTCAGCATGGCAACGCGGCGGCCACACTGCGCCAGAAAGTGTGTGAGGCGGGCTCGCAGGGCAGGGGCCAACTCATGCTTGGCCAGGCTCCGCAGGCTCTCCTCAGCTGCCCGGCACCGGCGCTCCAGCTGCCCCAGGTTCTCAGTCAGCTGCTCAAAGTCCACCTTGAAAGGGAGGGGATTCATGTGCTGGCCCCCCTGCCCCCCAGACAAGCCCCTACCTGAGGCAGCTTCTGTGCCAGGCTGGCCAGCCTGGGCTTGCTCCACAAGCTCCTGGTCTAGTGCAAGAGACACACACACCCACTTCCAGTGGCAAACAGAGGTTTCACAGCAGAAGGGACAGTTAAACCGAGACCCAAAGAATGAGTGGGTATGGCTAGACTGAGATGGAAGAGTGTTTCTGGCAGAGGACCTGGCACACACACCTGTGGCCTGAGCAAGCCCTGGCGCAGCAGCCCCAGTAGGGGGAAGGGGAAGGAAGCAGCCAGCAGTGCCGCACCGCACCGCGCCTTGGCCTGTCTCCGCTGTCTCGCTGGTGCTCACCTTGGCACAGCGGGTCAGGGCGGGGATTTCTGAGTAGAGGTCGGAGGAGTCGGGCCGCGTCTGGAGCACCAGGGAGCAGAGGTGGTGCAGCAGCGACTGCCGGCGCACCGTGTCTTTCACTTCTGACACCTTCTCCAGGTAACTCAGCTCAAAGCCGCGGCTCTGGAAGGACCCTGTCTGAGCCTGGGCCTGGCTCGCTCCAGAGCCCAACACCCTGGTCCTCGTGTGCCCTCACTCACCTGAGAGCCATTGAGGAAGTTGCCCACAGCCAGCAGGGTAGCCAGGATGCAGCGGAAGGTAGCGTTGTGCACCAGCTGTTCCATGCCTACTTTGAGGTCAAACAGTGGCTCTGCGATTTCCTGGTGTGGGGGACCAGGGACTCAGACTACACAGTCATCATGCTCACTTGTCCCCACTGCCTGTCCCACTCCATGACCCAAGTACCCGCTCCATGCTGTCATAGTCCAGCTTGAAGGCCCAGAGTTGCAGACGGGCAGCCAGGCCCCCGATAGAGGCGAGAGTCATCAGGAAATTCTCAGCTGGGCCCAGTGGTATGTCAGGGTTGGCCAGCTGGGCTTCCTCAATCTTCTGCCGTTCCTCTTCCGTGGGCATCATGGTCAGTAGCTTCTAAGGATGCAGCCATTGCCCCAGTAGGCTCCTCAGTGCTGGCCTGAGGCCCCAGGCATTAGTCTTGACCCCTCCCCAGGTTATCTAGGGAAACCCCAGGCCCATGTATACCACTGGAGGGACAGGAAGTGCCTACTTAGCAAAGGAGAGGACCAGAGCTCCCACCTCTCTCCCACACTCACCTCGATGCCATCCTTGCTGACAGCAAATTCATCAAAGTTAAGCAGGGCAGCCTTGATGACGTGCACTGGTGGCAGTGTAGTTAGGCCAATGTTGATGGCATTGCTGCGCTTGGGGTCCAGCACTGTGGTCATTGTCCGGCGGCCTTCTCCGGCTTTCTGCAAGGTTGGGGAAGGGACTAGCTGGAGTGAATCTACGGGGTATCCCAAGGCTCTCCTCAGTGGCCAGATGGTCCCACAACTGGGGATCTGGGATACGTAAGGCACTGGGATGAGCTGAGATTCTAGTTAGGGTTCTGCTGATCTCTTGCTGAGTGGCCTCAGGCAAGTGCCTATGCTTTTCCTTGCCTCAGTTTCCCCCAGTGGAAATGAGTAGCTCCACTGTCTCAGACCTTCCTGCTTTCTGTGGGACTACCTTGTAGATCAGTGAGTTTACCTTGGAGGGCAGCACATCCTTGGCACGGGATTCAAACAGGTGTTCCAGCCGCGCCGTGTCTACAGACACAGGCTCCAAGGAGGCCCACAGAGTGGGGCAAGGCCCAAAGCGGCTTCCAGAGCTTCCATGGCCCCCAGCCAGCTTTAGCTCCCGCCAAAAGAGCTTTACTGTCTTCCTCTTGGTGGGGAGGGCTGGGCCGTCAGGTGCTGAGGGGGGAAACGGGGCAGCCAAGGGTGGAGGTGGTGGGAAGGGGCCTTTGATGGGTGGGGGAGGGGGAGGTGGTGGAGGTGGGGGGCCTCCAGGGAGCAGGGGGGGTGGGGGCGGGACGCCTTTCCCAGCATCCACAGACTCCACATTCAACATGTCCTGGTCTTCATCTTCCCCCAGATCTGAGAAGTCCAGGTCCCCAATGCAGAGCTTGGGTACACGGGTAGGGAGCGCCTGGATGGGCTCATCCCTGGGGCTTGGTGGTGTCGGGGGTTCCTTGGGCTCAGACTCAAGGCTCCGCTGGACCCGCAGCAGGACTCGGGGGGTAGGGCTCTGGGGTGTTCTGGGTATAGGGGCTGCCTCTGGGGAGTCCCATGGTTCTCGAGTGTCTAGAAAAACGGAAGCAGCTGTCAGTTTCATGCCATCTGTGGGGCAACAGCAACGGGGGTGGACACTCTCCGCCCACCTGCTTACCTGGGTGTCCGTCAGCCTCGTCAGGCATGGCCCCAGCCAGTGCCTCTGCCCGGCCCTGGGCCAGTGCAGCCTGCTTCTCTGTTTCTGCTGCCGCCACATTCTCCAGGAACCGGGCTCTGAGGGGAAGGACGTGTCAGCCGTGGTGTCGGACACAGCTATAGCCCAGGACACTGCACATGCCTTGCTGAGCCTTTGGGTACCATCCCCAATTGCAGGCACACACAGACACACAGGGAACAGTCCATGCACCAAGCAGTCTGAGGATCTGCTCCCTTAAGGACAGCTCCCGTTCAGTCCTCACATCTGGGGAGGGTCACCACCAACCCGGGAGAAGTTCTACTTAACATCCAGCCTATAACCTTACTGCTGTTCACGTTCATGTCCACTGTCTTGATTCTGGATAAGGACCCTTAGAGCAGTAGAAGAGGACAGCTGTCCCGATGGGCACACCAGGCTGTCCTCCTTCTGTACAACTGGCAGCTTCTAAGAGCTATGGCCTACGCCCAGGGAGGGGCCTGGCAAGTGGTGGGCACCAATGTATGTTGAAATAATGAACGTGACTGCGTGCCTCCTTTCTGGCACCCTGGCTTCTCTCAGTCCTCAGTCCCTGCCCTTTCCTCGGCCATAGGTTGCTCTTCCACCCCGACACAGCACAGCAACTTCCCCTCCCTGCTGAATTCCTGAGCTGAGGACGTGGGGAACGGGCCCAGGTCAGGCATCCACATCTCCCATGTCGGACTGAAGCTGTTACAGTGTCATCTCAGGGACTGCTTCCCAGTGCTTAGTCCTTAGGTACCAAGGGGGCCTAAGTCTGGGAGAGGAGAAGCCCAAGAGTCCCCAGCTCCGGGTGCCTTGGGCATGTGGAAACCCCGCCCACCTGCAGGGGAAGCGATGCTGAAGCCCTGAGCGCATGGCAGGTGCGGCCAGCTGGCCTCTGTACTTACTCCAGCCTGGCCTGCCCAGTAGGGCACTGGGGGACAGGTGGGCTCTCAGGGGTGCTGGGCAGGGGGACAAGAGGAAGAGATGGTGACTGTGGCGCCTCTTGCTCACATCCACACAGCGCTGGGCAGTGCTATCAAGTTTTCCTTCCCAAGCACAGTGGGAAGAGGAGGTGGGGGGTGGCATGACACAAGGAAACAGGAAGTGGAGAACCTGACATGAAGCAGGACAGGGTACAGACCGAGAGAGTGACAAAGAAGCAGACAGAGCAGCAGGGATGGGAGGCAGATGACAAGACAGGCGGAATGTCGGGGAGATCAGAGAAGCCGCAGGAAGAGGAGGTCCGGTCACGGCCGAACCCTGCACCCCCCCCCCCCCCCCCCCAGCACTCACTTACCAAACGGGAGCAGTTTGGTGAAGTCTGGAAAGAGAGAGAAAGCACGCGTTTGGGCAGAGGAGGTTGAAGGCCCATGGAGGGGCACAAAGCGAAGGGACAGTCGGAAAGAGGACTCCGGGGGTGGCCTCTAGCTCCTGTCTTACTTGTAGACGCTCCTCTCACTAGAGCTGTCGGCTGACGGCGCCGCAGAAATGGTAGGAAAGAGGTTCATGGAGGTACGGAGGCCAGAGGTAGGGCTCACAGGGCTCACAGGGCTGGAGGCTGGGCCGGCCAGTGGGGCGGGGCTCGTGACGGAGGAGGAGGAGCCTGTCGGGGAGGCGGAACCTGTGGGGCTGGAGGCGGGGCCTGTCAGAGCTCAGGGCCACCCGCTTGGCGGATCCAACCCCTAGGCATCTACCTGGATGCGTGCTTACCCAGGTTCCGGGGCACGCACAGCACAGCCCCCGCCTTCCAGAGATCTGCGGCTCCTCTTGCCCTCCTCTGAAGATGGCTTCCGTCGCTCCCGCCGCCCACCTGCAGCTGCAGCGGCTGCGGCTTCCTCCAGGTCTCCGTCCTCCAACCGCAGAGCGCTCTAGGTGGACCGGGACAGGAGCTAGTGTTAGAGACCCACATAGGCGGGCAGGGCTCCGGGACACTGCACCTCTGCTTCTGTCCTCCCCTGCCCCAGGGTCTGGCTGCAGGCCCCACCTCGTAGAGCATGAGCTGTGTGCGCAGGTCCACGTCAGTGCCCGCCGTGCCCAAGAGGCGTTGGACCAGGGCCTCCATGCCCTGCTGCTCCAGGGCATCTGTCACGTCGTAGAAGGAGTCCTGGTCTGGGAGCGCAGCCAGCGTCTGCAGGGTGAGGATAGGAAGGCCAGACTGAGGCTGGTGGGGACCAGAGGTCAGGAGCCCACGGGGCCCAGGGTTGGTGCTGGTCCCGTCCACACCTTGTTGATGAGGGTGACGGTGTACACCAAGAGCTCTGGGTCAGCACCATTTTTCTCCTCCAAGATGGACACCAGATTGGCCCAGGGAAGAGCACCTGGCACAGAGAGGGGAGCAGTCAAGGGGAGACAGGTAGGCGAGGGGGCTCTGAGTTGGGGGTGGGGAAGGGACAGGCTCTGACCTGTGATGCTGGCCACAGAGTTGACAGCCCTGATGAGGAGTGGCGCATTGTTCTCCGCGTATTCCACAAACACCAGCAGCAGCTTCAGGGCCGTTTTCACCACCAGGCGGGACTGGGGGGAGAGGTCACCAAGTACGAGTGGGGCTGAGACCAGATCTCCGCCAGCTCTGGGGCTAGGCCGGAGAAGACAGTCTGGCCAGGCACTCCCTGGCTCCAGGCCCAGGTGCTGAAGTCTCTTCTAGGCTCAGACTCACTCATTCCAGCCCATTTTGCAGAAGAGGAAACTGAGGCCAAGAGAGAAGCCGTGGGAAAAGCGTGCATGGCTGGGTGGAAGGCTACTTACCAGGCTGGCACACAGGGTGTACAGCCACTGCACGGTCTCACTGTGGGCTACCACCCCCAGCATCCCATCCACAAAAAGCATCAGCTGGCCCAGCGCTGGAGACACAGGGATGGGAAGAGGTCAGTGGTGTGGTGGGGGGGAACACGGGGGCAGAGGTGGTGGGAGAGGGAGGAGTGGGGCTGACCTCGGAGGATGTAGGTCTGGTAGTTGTGGTCGGCAGCAGCACCCACACGGATCAGGCAACTCAGCCCCTCCGAGTGCACGAATTCAGGTACCAGGTCCTTGTCTTCCTGGAGGTACCATGGGGGCAGTTTAGGGAAGCCTGGGCTGGATACCCAGCCCCAGGCCACCTCTGGGCCTCACCTGGAAGATCTGCTTCAGTGAGAAGAGGGAGCGGCGGAGCTCAGGGCCACTGGAGCCATACAACTTTTCTGCAAGGGGTGGTTGGGATGAAATCCTCAAGGGGACACAGACACCATCTCCCTCCACCATGACCCAACCACCAGTCCCCACCAAAGGAGAGTCTAGCATTCCTGAATCACCACCCCTCCCCACTCCATCTCTTCTTTTGCTCCCTGGCCCTAGAAGGAGAGGTTAGGGTAGGGAGGAGAGGGGCTAAGGGCTGGGGGTGGGGGGCTGCAAAGGGACCGCCCTCACACACTCACCCAAGATGGCACTGACCCTCACAGAGAGCTGGGTCCGCAGGATGAGTGTGGGCTTCCGCCCTTTGCTGAAATCAAGCGGCCTGGTCAGCAACTTTAGCCCATTCCCCAGGGTCCCTCCCCACACACCAACGCAGCCCTGGCCCAGCTCCCTCCTCCCCAACTGTTCCTCCAAGAGCCTGAGGGTTGGCCAGACCAGAGGGTTTGTGTAAACACAGGCATCTCAGGTATGCTGGAGAGCTCCTGACTCCTGTCCCAGGCAGCAGGTAACACTAGCCAGGCTTTGGGATTCCCCTGCTGCAGTTCCCTGGGGTGGCAGGAGGTGACCTATGGCCCAGGCTGGAGATGGAGTGGCTCAGCTGTTGCCACCTGAGCCAGCCCTTGGTAGGGGTGAGGCTGGGGGTTGGCCTCACTTCCCTGGCTCCATCAGCTCTTACCTGATCTCTTCATAGAAGCCCTCCAGCATCTCCCGCTGCTCTTCCAGGGAAAGCTCGGGATCCAGGTAGTATCCAGAGGGAGACACTTGCAAGGCACAATCCTCTAGCTGAGGACAAAGGGAGCAGCTGTCAGGGCTGTGGAAGAGGTGACAGGGGATCCTGTGATCCCCTGGCACACAGGGTGTACCCTGAAGTTTAGCAGTTGTTTCTTTTATTTTTTAAAAAAATTTATTTTAGGCTGGCGTCGTGGCTTAACAGGCTAATCCTCCGCCTTGCGGCGCCAGCACACCGGGTTCTAGTCCCGGTTGGGGCGCCGGATTCTATCCCGGTTGCCCCTCTTCCAGGCCAGCTCTCTGTTATGGCCCGGGAAGGCAGTGGAGGATGGCCCAAGTGCTTGGGCCCTGCACCCGCGTGGGAGATCAGGAGAAGCACCTGGCTCCTGGCTTCGGATCAGCACAATGCGCTGGCTGCAGCGGCCATTGGAGGGTGAACCAATGGCAAAAAGGAAGACCTTTCTCTCTGTCTCTCTCTCTCACTATCCACTCTGCCTGTTTAAAAAAAAAAAATTTTCATTTCTTTGAAAGACAGAGTTACAGAGAGAGGTAGAGACAGAGAGAGAGAGAGAGATCTTCCATCCACTGGTTCACTCCCCAGATGACCGCAGGTGCAGGGACTTGGGCCATCTTCTACTGCTTTCCCAGGCCATAGCAGAGAGCTGGATCAAAAGTGGAGCAGCCAGGACTCGAACTGGCGCCCATATGGGATGCCCGTGCTGCAGGTTGGGGCTTTAACCCACTGTACCACAGCCCCAGCCCCAGCAGTTTCTTTAGTGCCTATTATGTGCAAAGCCCATCTGTCTTGGGCACCAGGCTTTCTTGTCCTTTGTACATTCCAGCTCCTCTCTGGCTAACACCTACCCATTCTTTTGGTTTAGGATTAGATAAATATTGTTGGAAAATCTCACTGGAGCCCCTCAGGCCAATACCCACCCCTACCCTGTGTGGGCTTCCCTCTGAGACTTTCCATACAGTATTATAATATCTTAACTCCAGTTGCCTTCTCCACTAACTGTTCTCTGGGTCAGGCACCTGCCTTTCTCCTTGCTGTATCTGCAGAGCCTAGCATAGCACCTGGCACATAGTAACTGCCTGCTAAAGGCTTGTTCAAGCAGTGAACGCAAATGTAAATGGGAATGGAGAGAAGATGGGAGGAAGTTCCTGCCTTCGAGGAAGCTCACAGCCCTGGGAGGTGATAAGCAGCAGCCACAAAGCATTAGCCCAGAGGGAAAGTGTTAAGAGTGTGGGAAAAAAAAGCATGGAGAGCTGCAAGCCCGGCTGGGAGAGGCTGTGTGTGTGCACGGCTGGGAGAGGCTGTGTGTGTGCACCTGTGCTCCACTCCCGCAAGCACACAGCTCTTCTCCTCTAGTCCCGCTAGGCCCCCAGGGTTTTTGCCTTCCCCTCAAAGCAGGTGCTGTTAACAATGGTCCTAACAGGACTTCAGAGGCCTCCAAGAGGCGTATTACCAGCCCAATAGTCAGCCTACAGTGGGACCCTGAAACCTGCATTTGTAGCAGGAAGGCATGTGCTCTGTCATTGTATCCACTTCCCGTGTTTCCCTCTCCCCCTCCCCCAGCGCCAGTCATGGCACGTGGCCCCCGAGTGCCTGTTGAGGCCTGAGTGAGGTGGCTGTGGAGTCCGAGAGCTGCACTTTGCTTCTCCCAGACACCTCCCTCATGGCACAGGGCCACATGCAGGGCTTGGCAGAGGCCCCTCCACTTGAGTGTCTCTGGCCCTTGAGGTCAGGCTGTGGCCCCAGGAGAGCCCACCTCTGGAGAGACAGAGGGTCTTCCGGCTCCATCTTGCTGGGAAAGTCAACTCCAACATTTGTCCCACTGTTTGGTCAGTCCTGCCCTGCCCTGGACCCAGCCCAAGGGTTTCTAGCTGCCCTGGGTTCCCTGGGGGGGAAGGGAGTCCAGCTCCTCCTCTGGTCCCTATTTAGCACCCCTGCCAATGCCTCAGGGTCTGACCTGGCTCCTTCCTGGCAGCTTAGCCTGTGGAGCCCTTGGGTGACCCCCCTCCCCCGGCCTGGGACATGGGACACATGACAAACACTCCAGCCTGTTCCCTGTCCCACTTCCTGCCTGGCTGCCTGCCCTCCCCTGGGCGCCTTGGGCGGGTCTGGCCTCTCTCCCCTCCCTGGGAGCAGAGTCATCTACTGGGAACAGGCCTGTGAGGGGGCTGCAAGGCCGCAGGGCTGGGGTATCTTGTCCAGGGCCAGCTCAGCTGAGGGCAGCCCCACATACTGCCTGGTCCCTCTTTTTTGACAGGCAGAGTGGACAGTGAGAGAGAGAGACAAAGGTCTTCCTTTGCCGTTGGTTCACCCTCCAATGGCCGCTATGGTCAGTGCGCTGTGGCTGGCGCACCACACTGATCTGAAAGCAGGAGCCAGGTGCTTCTCCTGATCTCCCATGGGGTGCAGGACCCAAGCACTTGGGCCATCCTCCACTGCACTCCCGGGCCATAGCAGAGAGCTGACCTGGAAGAGGGGCAACCGGGACAGAATCCGGCGCCCTGACCAGGACTAGAACCCGGTGTGCTGGCGCCGCAAGGCGGAGGATTAGCCTATTGAGCCACGGCCCCTGGTCTCTCTTCCCACGTGGTGACTCAGCAGCAAACTCTACCCCGGCCCTTCCCCCACCCCACCCCACCCTGAGCTATGTGTCCCTCCACCTTGCACTGGAAGATTCTGTAGAAAAACATACCTCCCCTGGAGCCACTTTCCCCCTCAAGAATCTCCCCAAATTTAGATGAGCTCATTCACATGAACGTTCATGAACCAGACTAGTTTTAGGTGCAGAGGACATAGCAAGAACAAGACACTGTCTCTGCTTTCTCTTCCTTCCAGTCCAGTAGGGGAGACAGACAGGCTTGACTCAGAAACAGCTCACAAATAAATATCGGATCACAGCTTCCAATAGGTGCTAGGAAAGGAGGGGGCGGAGTGCTGTAAACACTGTAGATGTTGGACAGGTAATCGTATTACTCCTGGTAACTGCGTACACACCCAGGTCAGGAATGATCACACAGTTCAAAGTAGCACTGCCACAGGATGGGTAGGCCTACCGTGCTCTCTCCTCCTGCACGCACACATGCATGCTCCCATCCCAAGGGTTCACAGGATGGCCCTCTGCTAGGATGGTGGGATACCTGACTCCACTTGGAGCAGGACAGGTCCCGAGGACACAGCCATCCCAATGACTGTGACAGAGTCCCCCAGCTGTCTGTACTGGGTGGAGGTTGGGCCAGCGGGTCAGGCAAGCAGCCCAGAGGAGACTTCCGGTCAGCAGGATGGCACTTGTCTCTCACAGCTCTGGCTCCTTCCTGGGGTCATCACTTTGAGAGCCAAACCCCTGGGCCTTATTTCTCACACCCTGGGACTTAGCCAGGCCTGAGTAAGCCCAAACCCTGCTGATGGAGCTTAGGGTCAACACAAAGCATGGCCCCACACCCTCCACTCCCTCCTGGCTCTCGTCTCCCTCACTTCTCTGGTCTCTATCCTCCCTTCCTAGGCTGGGCCCCTTACTACAGCCTGCAGTCTCAGGCTTTCTTGGCAACCCAAATCAATTGGTTACAAGGGGCTTTATATACAGGGGACCATAGCATCCACTCTCAGATTTTTTTTTTTTACAACAATATAATCCGTTGAGAATGAACATACCAGGGGCATGAAACAAGGAGATGAAGGAGAGGGCAGAAGTATATGCTGAAGGACTCTTGTTGTAGAAAATAATTGGTTAACTGCCTCTTTTGACTTTTATAAACATAGGATACTCACTTTGAAGATCTTTCTGGGGCTTGGCCTGGGGCTGGCGCAGTAGGTTAAACCACTATCTGCAATGCTGGCACCTCATATCAGAGCATCAGTTTGAGTCCCAGCTGCTTCACTTCCAAACCAGCTCCCTGCTAATGTACCTGGGAAGGCAGTGGATGATGGCCCAAGTGCTTTGGCCTCTGTTACCCACATGGGAGACCTGGATGGGGTTCCAGGATCCTGGCTTTGGCTTGGCCCACCTGGCTGTTGCAGCCAGTTGAGAGTGAACCAGCACATGGAAGATCTCTTTCTCTGTGTAACCACCTTTCAAATAAATAAATCTTTAAATTAAAAAAAAACAAAAACAAAAACAAACAAACAAACAAAAAAACAAAACCTCCTTTCCTGCTGTCTACTCTCCAACTAGGATCGTGACTTCCTGGATGAGATGACATGGATGACCATGGGGAGGGAAATCTACATTAGATATACTTCCTCTGTGCAGGACACTGGGCTGCCTATTTCAACTGGTCCTCTTGATAATCCTTTTGCAGGGGAGGGAAAGGAACCTCAGAAAAGCAATGAATCGTCTCAGGTAGCACAGCCAGGAATGGTAGCAGAGCTAACAGAGTCAGATCTTGGAAGTTATCAAGGGAACCATGGAGGGGAGGGGGAGTGAGAGCTGGGGCCTGCAGGACCGTCAAGGGCTGAAGAATGGCCCTCAATTTTCTGGACTCTGCAAATACCCTAAACTGGCTCTCCCAATTCCAGCAAAAGAGCACCACACATACACTGTACACACGAGGGCAACAGTGCCTGTCTCTGCCAGAACTGTGGTCCTGGAGTCCCTCACCAGGCTGCAGCCCAGCTACTGTTACCCAGAATGACCACCAGATAGGACATGCTGGCCCCGACACCCCAATCTTCTACAGTCTTCCAAAGAGACTCCCATAGCAGGGGTCTAAAAAGCATAGTTCATCACCAGAGCATCCCAGCCGCCCGTTAAGAATCCCTGGGGACCCCTCCAGTTGTCCCTATCCCAGCAGTTCAGGCTCACACTTCAGCTTCCTGGTCGCAAGGGCTTCTGAGGGGTGGATAGAACAGGTGTGGGCTGAGGTGGGGGACAGAGCCACTCCTGAATGCTCTGATTTTTAGCCTTAGCTAGGAAACAAAGTTGCTAGTAGGGGCTGGCACTGTGGTGTAGTGAGTAAAGCCGCTGCCTTCAGTGCCAGCATCCCATATGGGTGCGGGTTCAAGTCTTGGCTGCTCCACTTCTGATCCAGCTCTCTGCTACGGCCTGGGAAAGCAGTAGAAGATGGCCTAAGTCCTTGGGCCCCTGCACCCTCGTGGGAGACCTGAAAGAAGCTCCTGCCTCCTGACTTTGGATTAGCGCAGCTCCGGACATTGCAGCCAATTGGGGAGTGAACCAGAGGATGGAAGACCTCTCTCTCTCTCTCTCTCTCTCTCTCTCCCTCTCTCTCTCTCTCTCTGCCTCTCCTTCTCTCTGTGTAACTCTGACTTTGAAATAAATAAATCTTAAAACAAAGTTGCTGGCAATGACCAGATTTCTAGGGCTAGCCTCACTATCTGGCCCTTGCAGCAAGGTTAGAGAGCATCCCAGGTTCCTCTGCCCAGAGCCCAGGGAGAACCCAGCGCTGACTCAGATAGGGCAGAGCTTTGGACCTCAGGGACAAGCTCCCTGAGGTCCCCCCAGACGGGAGGGTGAGCCTGAGCAGCTCTGGATTAGGAGATGAGCGGCGGGGGCAGGTCCCTGGGCTGGGAGAGCATAGAGGGGAGAAAGACACTGCCGAGTTCCCCTGGGGACACTAGGCCTGGCCCAGGACACTGCCAGTCTCTCCCCCACCAACCAGGGCCAGGAGATGAGTCAGAGGCTGTGGCCAGGAGCTTCCTCCTAGACTCGGAGGAAATGAGCAAGGCTTTCTCAGACCTGCAAACTCTGAATCTTGTAAAAAGGAAGCCCCTAGGGGAACTCTGGAGCTAGGCATAGCCCAATGTGGTGGTGGGGCGGAGCCTCAGGGAGAAAGTAGGTGGGCCTCTGTGTATCAGCAGGGAGGGGGCAGGGACTACAGGCATGGTGAGGTCCAGTGCCCAGTGTTGAAGGGCAGAAGTCACTTGGTGTGTCCTGCTGCCAGCTAGACAACTGCACAGAGTGAAGCAGTGAGTAGTGGAGAGCCGGTCTCTTATTTCTGCCCTGCAGCCTGGGGTAGGGACGCCTGGGTTTCTCACCACCTCTCCTCTGCAGACGCGCCTCTGGGGTATCATCACTTAATAGGACGAGGGGAGGAACCAGCTGTTGCCATTTCCTGCAAGGAGGAGTCTCGCTCCCCCCACCCCCCAGCTTTGTGATGTCCCTGCCTTTGCTCTCATCTCAGTCCCTCTTCCTCCAGCCTTCTATTTTGGGGCTGTGGTCACAGTTTATATTTGGGAAGAGCACATCACAGTGCATCTGACCATTCCTGGCAAATCTGCCAGCGCCAAGGAGTCCTGTTTGACTCCAGGCACTGTGGTAACCTAGTGTGCCTGTCTCTGAGCACCATAGCGTCCTCAGCCATGGAGCAGAGGACAAATGGCAGAGCACTTGGTATGGTAGGGTGCAGAGACGGTTTCTTCTCTTCTTTTTAAACATTTACTTTTTATTTACTTGAAAGGCAGAGTTACAGAGACTGGAGGAGAGATCTTCCATCCGCTGTTTCACTCCCCAAATGGCCGCAAGGGCCAGGGCTGGGCCAGGCAGAAGCCAGGGGAAGCTTGGAGCTTCTTCAGAGTCTCCCACGTGGGTGCAGAGCCACTAATGTGCTTTCCCAGGCATATTAGCAAGGAGCTGGATCGGAAGCGGAGCAGCTGGGTTTCCAACCAGCGCCCATTTGGGATGCTGGCCTCCCGGTGGAGGCTTAACCACAACTGTGGCTATGCCACAACGCAGGCCCCAGGGATGGGTCTCTAAATGAGGGGGAGCAGGGGGAGTGGTGGTGGTCCTGAGCCTCTTTCCTGCAGCTGATTTCCCATCTCTGCCAGTGGGAAGAGGGATGTCGCGGCTAGGTCTTGTCCTGAAGTAAGGCGGTGGGAAAAATACTCTCTTTAATGCTACATACTTATTTCTGGACCAGGAGCCCAGGGGCAGGACTGGCTCTGTGCAGCACCCATTCCCCCCCCTCCCAGTTTTCATCCTGAATGGGAGGTGACTTCTCACCTTGTTCTGGGCCCACCTCAGTTTGCTCCTCTGAAAAACGATGAGATTGATAGGGGGCTACATGGAAGTCTGGAGGTGGGCAGTATGCTGCAAGCCTTCCAGCTATGGCCTTGCAGTAGGGTCTGGCCTCGACACGCACCACTCCCCAGGACAATAATCTCCCCACTCCTCCCGCCAGCGCTCGGAGGCGGGGCTGGCCGCAGCCGGAGGAATGCAAGCTGGGGGCCTGGCGCCCCGAGCGCATTCCATGGGAGACCCCGGGCCCAGGGGGCAAGTTTACGCAACCGGGCGCCCTGCTGAGGCTGGGAGCAGGGGAGGCGCCCCCGCCGCCTCTCCCTCCTTTGCCACTCGTAGGAGCGGACTGGCTGGTGGGGAACTCCGGGGGGTGGCAGTAAGCCTCTGAGAGTCCCGGCCCGGAAACAGCGCGCCGCCGGAAAGGGCTGACTGCGGGGGGCTGAAGGCTGCTAGCGGGCGGGGAAGGGAGGCTGGCCATATGGAAAAGGGCCTCTTCCCGCACCGGGCACAAGTCGGCTCCCGGGCGCTGGCGAACGAGGGCAGGCCGGCGGTTTAAAATTAGCCTGGCCCGCCCTCTCCCTTCCCGGCGCGGGCCGACGGGCGGCGAGTGTACCGGGAGGTGGGGCGGTGACTCAAGGGCTTTTCTGCTCCTCCCACGCTCCGCGTATCCCGGACCCGACCGCTCCCCGGGGACTCCACTCATCCCGTGGGAGTGAGTGCTCAGCCGGCACTCCCAGAGCGAGCCCCCCACATGCGGGAGCAACTCTCAGCGGCAGGACCCAGGCCAGTCCTGACACCTCTCAAAGCCTTTGCCACCACCAGAGGCCCCCAGGGCCCGCCCCTCCTCGTGGTCCCGCCTCCTCACCTGAAGCAGGTGGAGGCAGGTCCCTCCCTCGGCTCTGATCCCGGGTCCGCTACAGCCACCCTGAGTGGGGTAGCTGCCCAAGCAGCCAGGCAGCGAGTGGAGCCCGAGCATGCCCCCGGGCGTGCCCCACTTGGAGGAGCAGCCAGGGGGCACAGACCGCAAGCTCCCATCTCTCCTCTGCAGTTTCCCCTCAACTTGGGAATGGGGCCCCGGGCAGGCGAGGCAGCGTGGACCCTGGGCTCCAACCCAAGACCCTTCTGGGGGCGAGTACTCGCTCCAGCCTCTCCCCGAGGGGCACCTCCCACGGGCTTTCAGGGAGCCGACTCTGAACCCCCTGATCGCCCCAACCTTTCTTCGACTCGCCCCTCACCTTGAGCGGCGCCCCGAGCAGGCGATGCAGCGTGGGTATCTGCGCGCCCAGGGGCAGTGCCCCGTCCAGAGTGCAGGTGGGGGCCCGGCGCGGCTCCGGGAAGTTGGCGCATGCGAAGGGGTCGGTGTCTTCCAGGTACTGCACCCTCACGGTCACTAGTGATGCCGGCTCTCCGTCCCCGCGGTCGTCCCCGCCGGCCATGGCTCTGCCACCGGCCTCGCCGCAGCTTCGACTCAACTCTCTCTGCTGTTTGGTCCGGGCCGGGCCGGACGCCTCCTGAGGGGCGGGGCTGGGGGGGGCGAGGAAGAGGGTGGAGCCAAGACGAGGCCCTGGCGGCTCGGGGGGCGGGCGCGGAGAGCGACTGCCGGAGGCGGGGCTTGCGCCAGCCACTCAGAAGGCCCGGTGGTGATCCCGTTAGTTCAGGGGCTAGGAGGGCGGGAAAGCCCGCGCCCCGCCCCCGAGAGGGCCCTCAGGGCGGTAGGCTTGCTTTGGGCTTGGAGTAGGTGAGGCCGCGCCCTCTTTGAGGGCAGGTTGCAGGAAAGCTTCTTCAGACAGTGGCTGGCCAGGTTTCCTTCATTTAGGAACTAAACGGCCTTCGTTCTTTCAGTTTTCGCACGGATTGGATGTGTCGCTCTCACTTGGGAAGAGCAGTGGGAGGGGTCCCTTTCCGTGCAGAGCAAGCAGTGAGAGATTTCACTCAGCTTGAAGGATCAGTTCAGTAACCGGTGGGATGCAGGGCAAGTGCACTTCAGGTTCGGGAATGGGATGAGCCAGTAGAAAATGTTCCCCTCTGGGGGAAGAGGTGGGATGGGTGCCCCCCCAGCCTGGATGCAAAGTGGAGATGACTTCTGGGGCGAGATGAGTCGAATGCCCCTGAAATTTGTGGAAAATTTGGGTGGACCCCTCCTAGTTGAAAGGTAATCAATAGGCTTGGTTTTCCATAGGTTTCCGCTTAGTTTACATGGAAAAGGTGGGACGAGTTCCCTGTAGTTTGAGGGAAGAGGATGCCCGGATGCCCCTCGTTTTGGGAGACGAAGAACAGCCTCCTGCTGCGCGCATTTTGGGCCTCGGAGTTTCCAGGCACGTTGGGGGCAGTGTCGTCCGTCATGGTTTTCTGCGAGCGCGCAGTGCGCGTGCGCAACTTTGGTCCGGGCGGGGGCCCGAAGGGGGTCCCAGGCTCCAGACGGCGGCGCGCAAGGCGGGCGCACACTGCCCCCTGCCGTCTGCACCTGGCCGCGCCGGGGCCCGTGGTGTCAGCTGCAGGGGCTGGCTGCTGGCCGCCGGGAAGCACTAGCCAGGACGCCGCGCCACTCTTGCCCGGACCCCGCCTTCCGCGGACCCCCGCCCCTCCCACGGCGAGCTGCCCCTGGAGGGCGGTGGCCGCTCACCTCTGAGTCCGGGAGAGGGTTGATTTGGGGAAGATTTGGGCGGACGGACTCGAAGGAGTAGGCTGCGGGTCTTGGGGGAGGGCTGCACTAGGGGATTTTTGCAGCAGGGACTGGTTTAGAGGGGATGGAGGAGGGGGTATCGGGCGTCCGGGGCAGGGTCTCGGAGTCTGGACCTGGCTTGGGGGTAACGGAGCCTGGATTGGGGGGTGCGGGCCCCACGTGCCTGTGACGCGGGGGCGCCCGGTAGGCGGCGGCGGCGGCGGCGACGCGGGGCCGGCGGCCGTGCGGTGCGGGAGGGCGGCTGGGCAGGCTGCAGGATGCTGCGCGCCGCGGTGCCCCTGCTCGGGCTGCCCCTGGCGGGAGCGGGAATAGCCGAAGAGCCCACCCAAGAGCCGGGATCGCCAGGCGAACCGCCGCCAGGTTTGGCGCTCTTCCGGTGGCAGTGGCACGAGGTGGAGGCGCCCTACCTGGTGGCCCTGTGGATCCTGGTGGCCAGCCTGGCCAAAATCGGTGAGTGCGTTGTGTGCGTGTGTGGCGGGCCGGCTTCGGGCGGCGGACCCGCCCCCAAGCCTGGGGTCCCCAGATCCCGGCCGGTTTCTCCCACATTGCTGGGACTTGGGCTCCGATTCCACAAATCCGGGCTCCCACCCAGTTCCTGCGCCGCCTCTTGTGTGTGTCCCTCCTCCCCTCTCCCGTGGGAGCGCTGAGGCTTTGCCTTCCCGAAGGGCTGCCCCCGCGCTCTCCAGCTCCATCTTTAGGCGCCTCTGCCCTCTCCGTTTCCCTTCCCCTTTGCCTAAGCCGTCCCCAGCCTGCTTCCCAGAAACCCCTGTCCGCGGCGAGGACCTAGGACGCTGGGGTGATGATGTCCTCCGGAAAATCCAGGCGTCCTGGTCCCGAGGAAGCGGCTGTCCCAGGAGACCACGTCCAAGCGTCCATTCTCCTGGGATACGAAACTGCTACTTCTTCTTAAAGTAGCTCCTCTCTTACAGATGCCTCTGTCTCGCGCCTAGGGGGTGAGGCCCTCAGATTCTTCCCACGCCAGGGCACGAGAAACTTCCACACCTCCGGGCTTCCCGGTGTGCCGCTTACCCTAGGTGCTTTCCAACATCCACCCCCTTCAGACCGCACAAGATTGAAGGCTGTGCTTTACATTCTACCCGCCCCCACCATAGGGCTGGTTTGCCCCTGCCTCTTCTGTGAGCAGCCAGTGGCCCCTCCTCCCAGCAGAGACCCCCCTCCTCCTCCCTGTGTGCAGGCTCTGCCGTGGGGGTGACTAATTATAGCTGAGCGTTGCTACTCACACCCTATCTATGCTGGCACAGCCTGTACTCCAGTCTCACCAATAGAGCCTTCATGTAGGAACTGCACAGCCTGGAATTGGCCACCATTCTCCCCCAGGGACACTGCTGGGGGGTGCTGGGGAGCTGGGCAAGAAGAGGACTCAACACTCTGCTGTGGCAGCCCAAGATTAGACACCGAAAGTGGGGCTCAAGATGCTCACGAGTGTGGTTCCGCCAGAGAGCGGGCTTTTGCGATGGGCCGTGGATTGCAGCGCCGGGGCTGGTGTGTGCTGAGGAGATGAGCATGAGATGGGGTCTCTGAAGGAGAAGAGAGGAGGAACAGGGGCAGGGATGGGTGTGCAGAGGCCTGGAAGTAAGACTGAACTTGCCAACTGGAGTTCCAGCAGCAAGGAGGGCGGGGCGGGAGGGGCCTCAGATTTACAGCCAGGAATTGGCTTTGCTGAGAAGTCTGTGAGTGGCAGAGGAGTACCTGTCTCTCTTAGGGTTTTAGCAACAACTGTGGGTCCCCCCAATAAGTCACAGTGATTTTTCGAGTTTGGATGATACCTCCTATGGAGACAGCAGCAGAGAGCCTCCTCACCTGCCAAAATGTCTTCAGAGAGGAGGGGCAAGAGAGGCAGAGTGTTCAGGAACACCTTGCCCCAGCTTCATTGGAGGAGTCCACCACCACCACCCCCTTTACACAACACTTACGTGGAACCTATGTGTGCCAGGCACTGTCCTAAGCCCTTTGGGTGCAGCTTTCAAAGGACACTGCTTGGCCTAGGGTCTCACACAGGCTGACATGGATGCCTCCTCTACCAACACCCCAGGAAATGTGTTCACTCATGGCCTGAAGGCCCAAGTGAGGGCCACAAGGGTTTATTTTAGGGGACAGAGGTAAGAGTGGCAATCATGCTAGAAGTCCTTTTCTCACCACCCTTTTTCCTAGAGAAAGGTCTGTTATTATCTTCCCCAACTACTTAACGTATGTTGAGAACCTGCTGTGTGTCTGACATCATGCCACATACATTTGCACACTTTGTACCAATTTATCCTCATCCACTGTGATGGGTGATTTTCCTAAATTATAGGAGGGGAAATGGAAATTCAAATAAATAATCTGTCTGAGATCACGCAGTCACAAAGTGATAAGACCAGGCTACCCAAATCCCATTTTTTTTAACTATTTTTTGAAATCAGAGAGACACACAGAGACAAGAGATCCCCCATCCACTATTTCACTTCCCCAAATTTCTGCAACAGGCAGGCAGAAGCCAGGAGCAGAGATCTCAATGTGGGTCTCCCACATGGGTGGCAGAGACCCAAACACTTAAGTCATCATCTCGGCCTCCCAGAGTGCATTAGAAGGAAGCTGAACTGGAAGTGGAATAACTGGGACAGGAAGCAGGCGCTCTGATATAGAATGCTGGTGTCCCAAGTGGTAACTTTAGCACTGCACCAAATGCCTGACCCAGAAAGAGAAAACTTTGACTGCAGTTTGTAGCCGTAGAGTTTGGAGGTTCTAGAAGTGCTGCGCTTGGAGGTTATAGGCCGGTGTGTGTAGGAGGGTGCTTCGTAAGCTGATAGCTCCTGCCTTCTTCTTACATTGCAGTGTTTCACCTGTCCCGGAAAGTAACATCTCTGGTTCCCGAGAGCTGCCTGCTGATTTTGCTGGGCTTGGTGCTAGGGGGCGTTGTCTTGGCCGTGGCCAAGAAAGCTGAGTACCAGCTGGAGCCGGGCACCTTCTTCCTCTTCCTGCTGCCTCCTATCGTGCTGGACTCGGGCTATTTCATGCCTAGCCGGCTGTTCTTTGACAACCTGGGTGCCATCCTCACCTATGCTGTGGTGGGCACGCTCTGGAATGCCTTCACAACAGGCGCTGCCCTCTGGGGCCTGCAGCAGGCTGGACTTGTGGGTGAGTGACCCTAAGACCTGGGCAGAGGGAGGCTTTGCCAGACCCATCGCTTTACTCTCATCTCCTCCAAACTGACCACGAAGCCATGCTGGCAAGAGCTGTGCCTTGGGCACGCCATCTTGGGTCCCTCCCACCTGGAGTGCGAGGCCATGCTCCAGAAGGAATCAGCTCCCATTGAGTTTGTACTTCTGCAGCATGACAGCCGAGCAGGGGTCTGGCTCCCAGCTGTGTGTGGGCTGCAGAGGCTGGGGAACCTGCGTTAGCATTCTCCTGCCTCTCGCCCTGTTACCACACCGCCACTTGCCAGCCCTGCTTCCCTCAGGCACAATTCACCATTTCTGCAGGAGCCTGCTGTTCTGCCCAGGCCATGTCAGAGTGGTTTCCTTTTTTTGCTCTTCATTTTTAACAAGTGTATATTATAGATTCACAAAATGCCACTGTACTGGGCATTCTCTCCTTACTTATTTCACTGACTCTTCATAGCAATTTTGTTCAAAGCTATCATTTGACCCACTTAATGGAGGAGAAAATAGAGCCCTAAGTTCATGTTATATCAGATCCAAGGTTGGCAGGAGGGGTCCATTGTACTGAGGCTGCCCTCTCTCACTACCTGCTTTCTCATTTCCTGACCCAAGAAATTCATCCAACCCTGCATGCTGATAATGCTGATAATTCTTCCAAGGTACAAGGAGAGGGACCAGTGTTGTGGCACAGCAGTTAAGCTGCTACTTCCAACACTGGCATCCCCTGTTGAAGTGCTGGTTTGAGTCCTGGCTGCTCCACTTACTATCCAGCTCTCTGCTAATGTGCCTGGGAAGGCAGTGAATGACAACCCAAGTACTTGGGCACCTGCCACCCTGTGGGAGACCCAGATGGAGTCTCAGGCTCCTGGCTTCAACCTGGACCAGCCCCGGCAGTTGCAGCCATTTGGAGAGTGAACCAATAGGATGGAAGATTTTCTCTCTCTCTTTCACCCCCTCTCCTTATTTCTGTCACTCTGCATTTCAAAATCAAATAATAATAATAATAATAGAAAAAAAAGTGCAAGGAGAGGTTTTCAGTTCCCACCAGGAAACTCCAAACAGATTTCCCTATTGAGATCATGAACTATATTTGGGGCAGGAAGGGAAGAGTAGACATCAGAGTATAATGATAGTAGGACTCCTAATAATAGATGGGTGTTTACCCTGTACGAGGCATTGGCTAAATAAAGAACTTTCTGAGGCATATACAGTTATTATTCCCAACTTATATATGGGGAAACTGAGGCTCACAGAGATTATATGACCTGTCCAAGTCCCACGTGGTGCTTTCCATATTATTTTCAGACCTCCTATTCCTGCTAAGAATTGTGAGCTTCACATCCCTTTGGCTGAGAACCATTGGTGTGTGGAGAGAGCACTTTTTCAAGAAAATTATTTTTTCCTTCCTTTTTTTTTTTTTTTTCACTTGTGAGGCAGAGAGAGAGAGAAAGAAACAGAGACAGAGAAAGCTCTTCCATCAGCTGGTTCACTCCTCAAATGCCTTCAACAGCCAGAGATGGGCCAGGCCCAAGCCAGGAACCTAAAATACCACCATGTCTCCCAGATGGGTGTCAGAGACTCAAGTACTTGCACCATGATCTGCTAATTCCTAGGGTGCACATTAGCAGGAAGTTGGGTTGGAAGGGGAGGAGCCAGAACTTGAACCCGGCACTCCAATATGGGTTTCAGGTATCTCAAGCAGAGATTAACTACTGTGCAAAACGCTAGCCCCAGCAAAGCACTCTTGTCACTGTCCCTGATAAGGCCAATCACCAGCCAGTTGCAACCTGCTGGTTGTTACTATTACTGTTGCTGCAGTTTTTATTGCCAGTGCCAGCTTAGCTTTTCATATTATGTAGAGCTTCCAACCATCTCCTGGTGTGGTTTTTGCAGCAGTCCTGTGAGGTAGGTAGAGGAGGAGGCATAGCTAAGAGAAGTCATGTGACAGGGAAAAAGCCGCTAACATCACACAGCTGGTAAGTGGCAAAGCCAGGCCTTCACCATAGATGGCTTGGCTCAAGTTTCCTGGCCTCAGCCCGTGCTCTCCTCACCATCCTTTCTCTGGGCCTAGTTGTTTATCAGTGGGGGTGGCATCTGGGTTTGTCCCAGGGAATGCTGCAGGAGACAGGCTGTCTTCACCGGTCACTGGCCTGTCCTCCATCTCTCCCTCCATAGCCCCTAGGGTGCAGGCCGGCCTGCTGGACTTCCTGCTGTTTGGGAGCCTCATCTCAGCGGTGGACCCTGTGGCTGTGCTGGCTGTCTTTGAGGAGGTGCACGTCAATGAGACGCTCTTTATCATTGTCTTTGGCGAGTCCCTGCTCAATGACGCAGTCACTGTGGTGAGTGCTGAGCTGGCTGCCATTCCCCAATCCCAGGCTGCTCCACTCTGACCAGGCTCAGATCCTTCCCCAATTCCCTCAGGGAGAAACAGGTTCCCAGCTGCTGCCTTCTCACTCGCTGCCGCCTCTCCTCTCCTCTTTCAGGTGCTGTACAAGGTCTGCAACTCCTTTGTGGAGATGGGCTCTGCCAAAGTGCAGGCCACTGACTACCTGAAGGGTGTCGGTCAGTATCTCCCCCCTCTTGGCTGTCCTGGGAGGTCTGAGACCCTCCCACCTGGCATCAGGTCACAGGAATCTGTTCCATTGCTCTTTCTTCCCCTCCTCCATGGAGACATGGGGTCCGGGAGGGGCTTGCCCTGGGATCCTGAGCCTTGGGGAGTACAGTAGGCATCATCCCCCTCTCCCTGGCAGGCAGCAGTCTTGTCAGCTGGGGTAGGGTCTGGGTCGGGGTCATGCTGACAACCCACTCCTCCCCCAGCCTCCCTGTTTGTGGTCAGTCTGGGCGGGGCAGCCGTGGGCTTAGTCTTTGCCTTCCTCCTGGCCCTGACCACACGCTTCACCAAGCGGGTCCGCATCATCGAGCCACTGCTGGTGTTCCTCCTCGCCTACGCAGCCTACCTCACTGCTGAAATGGCCTCGCTGTCTGCCATACTCGCGTGAGTCCTGGGGGCCTCGCAGGCAGGCTGCTGGGAGGGGGCGCTGGAGACGCATGCCCTTCACACGTTCAGAAGCAGGACTCGGAGGAGCCATAGGTTTCCCTGAGCCCCTAGAGTAGTGGGAGCCTCAAACCCTCCTAGGAAGACAGCAAACCTCAGGCAGTATTCTCAAAGCTTCCCCCAGAACTATCCTGGGCACCCTAGAACCCAGTCTCCTGCCTCCAGTGCTCCCTGGGATGTGGGCAGAGCTGGAAGTGGACTTCAAAAGTCCGGGGTCACTGTCTCTAATGGCCATAGCTCTCCAACAGGTGCCTCAGAGAGCCCACTAGTCAGAGCAGGTTTCTTCCCCTTCCCCATCCCCTCCAGGAGCCACTGGCTGGGAAGTCTGGAGATCTGGACTCCTAGCCTGGGAACACCGCTAACTAGCAGTCTTCATGCCTTCCTGGCTCTGAGCAGCTGACATCTTCTGATAGGCAACACCAATCCTGCAGCATGCCTGAGCCCCTGGGACTCCTCTTCATGTGCTCTCTTTGTGCCTCTCCCAGGGTAACCATGTGTGGCCTGGGCTGTAAGAAGTATGTGGAGGCCAACATTTCCCATAAGTCCCGCACGACTGTCAAATACACAATGAAGACCCTAGCCAGCTGCGCTGAGACCGTCATCTTCATGCTGCTTGGCATCTCGGCCGTGGACTCTTCTAAGTGGGCCTGGGACTCTGGGCTGGTGCTGGGCACCCTCTTCTTCATCCTGTTCTTCCGAGCCCTCGGTATTGCTGGCACCCCCTGCCTTCCCACTCTCCTTCCTGTCCCCACTCCCCCAACTCATCCCTGATTCTGAGCCCACATCCTTGTCAATTCCTAAGCCTCCCTGTAGCTCACCTCTCCCAGCCCATCAGCCCTTAGCCCAGATACTTGGTGCCATTCATTCCCAATGTCTTCCACTCCCAACGCCTTGCCCCCGCTGGCCTCCCTCCTGCTGCAGGCGTAGTCCTGCAGACGTGGGTGCTGAATCAGTTCCGGCTGGTCCCTCTGGACAAGATTGACCAGGTGGTGATGTCCTATGGGGGTCTGCGGGGGGCTGTGGCCTTTGCTCTCGTCATTCTACTGGACAGGAACAAGGTCCCTGCCAAGGACTACTTTGTGGCTACCACTATTGTGGTGGTCTTCTTCACAGTCATCGTGCAGGTGGGAATGCCCATGAGGCTGGGTGGGAAGAGGGTCTGGCAGGCACTGGGGGAGTCTCCTCTTCCTGTTGGGGGATGCAGGGGCCTGACTTCCAAGACCTTGAGCACTGGGGTGGGGGTACAGAATCTGAGGCCTAATTATGGGAGAGGAAGGCAGCAGGAACTGAACAGGGCAGGGCTCACCTCCTACCTGTCCATAGGGCTTGACCATCAAGCCACTAGTCAAGTGGCTGAAGGTGAAAAGGAGTGAGCACCACAAACCCACCCTGAACCAGGAGCTGCACGAGCACGTGGGTACCAGCACCCCATCCCTCCACCTGTCCCTCTCTCCCCTCTCCTATTCTGAGCAGAGTCCTGATCCAGTCCCCCTACCCACCCCCCTTCTAGACTTTTGACCACATTCTGGCTGCAGTGGAGGACGTTGTGGGGCACCATGGCTACCACTACTGGAGGGACAGGTGAGGGAGCTGCCCCGAGGCTCCTTCAGCAGTAGCAGCCCCACCAGCCAGGGCAGCATGGGGGGAGGTGCCACTGTTCTGAGAAGGGACAGTCAGGTTCAGGCGGGGAGACCTCTGCCGGAAGCTCTTCAGTGGCACCCCAGTGCTTGCAGGATATGCGGCTCCCCAGTGTGGGCTGCCTGGCCCTGCGTGGCCTGGCACCTGCCAGACTCCAGCTTCACTGTGCTCCACTCTCTGCCTGCCTGCCTGCTAATTACAAGGACCCTGTTTTAGAGCCTCAGGACCCTCCATGCTCCCCAGCCTGGCCACTGGGACCTTTGCCTATGTTGTCCTCTGTACTAGAACACTCCCCAGCTCCCTCTCACTTCCTTAACTTTTGCTCATTCACCGGATCTCACCATAGGCAAAAACTCCTTAGGGAGGCCTCCCCGACTAGGGCAAACCCTGATCATGCTCTGTAATTGCCCTCTGTAGTTCTTGCCATGGTTACGATTCTACAGTTATTTGTAAAAACTTCAATTCATGCCAGGCTTTTCCCAAAGGGAGGGACTAGCCTTGAGATCCTTCCCGGTTGAGGCCCATACCAAGGAAGCAAGGTCAATGCTGGCGGTGTCCCTGCCCCATCTGAGGCAGGGCCAGCCAGCCGGGCATTAGGGGTGGTACTCAGCGCCGGACCTGGCATCCTCTGTAGGTGGGAGCAGTTTGACAAGAAGTACCTGAGTCAGCTGCTGATGCGGCGATCAGCCTACCGCATCCGGGACCAGATCTGGGATGTGTACTACAGACTCAACATCCGGGATGCCATCAGCTTTGTGGACCAGGTGGGCCAGTGGCAGCTGGGCTGATGGGCAGCAGAGGACACACAGGGGTGATCGGCAGCCGGGCTTGTTCACAAGGAGTTGGGAATTCCCAGCCGGCTCCATGGTCTTGTGAAGTGGTGGCTGCGGGAACCAGCCTGGCCTGGTGGGGCCATTCAGAGCCTGGCAGGCAGTACAGAAAGGTGGGAAACAGCTGGACTCTGGAATCAGCAGGGAAAGCTTAACTGTAATCACTTACAGGCTGTGGCCTTGGATAAGTCACTTAGACTCTGAATCTCAGTTCCCTCAGCTGTAAGAAAGCAGGAGTAAGGGTGCCTATGTCTTAGATATTGTGAATTCAATATGTAAAGTGCCTTGCACAGTACTTGGTGCATCAAAAGAGCAAAATCAGTGTTAACAATTGTTATTCTCTTTATCGCTGACTGGGCCACCCTCCACCTGACTCATCTGACCTTGGTATTGCCTCCTGCAGGGAGGCCACGTCTTGTCCTCCACAGGCCTCTCTCTGCCCTCTATGCCCAGCCGCAATTCTGTGGCAGAGACCTCTGTCACCAACCTGCTGTGAGTCTGTGAGGCCCCCTTCTCTTCCTCAAGCTCCTCTCTACTGGGCCCTCCCTCGAAATTCCTTCTGGGGGAAGAATTTGTCAGTGCCTTTGCTTTTCCCGTTCCTGGGGCCTGTGCCCCTCTCCCCAGTGCCCATGTCCCTCGCTCCTGCAGGAGGGAGAGCGGCAGCGGCGCGTGCCTGGATCTGCAGGTGATTGACACGGTGCGCAGCGGCCGGGACCGGGAGGATGCTGTGATGCATCATCTGCTGTGCGGAGGCCTCTACAAGCCGCGACGCAGGGTGAGAGCAGGCAGGGTGAGAGAAACGGGGGTGGGATGGGGTGGGGGGGTGGTCTGGGAAGGCCACGATCAGAGGCTCAAGAGGCAGTGGCTGTCAGCTGGAGGAGAGCTGCAGATGCCAGGCTGACAGTGTGGGTTTCATCCGGTCAGCAATATGAAACCTTGACTTTTTTTTTTCCTCTCTTTTTTGAGAAAGGGCTGACCTGATAAAAGTATTTTTTCAGGATGCCTTCCCTGGGAGCAGACAGCAGATCAAACTGGAGGGGCTGAGCTGAGAGGCTAGGAGAGGCGGTCGGGCAGCTGGTGTGAAACACTCTGGATTAGAGCTGGGGGTGGGAAGGGAGAACAGCAGAACAGCATAAAGGAAGCCTGAGGGTCGCTGGGGAACCATAGGGTCACAGACGGGGGGGGGGGGGGGGGAGCCTGCAGGGCCGGCTTAGCTTGGGGAAGGCAGACATTTATTTTAGGTCATGTGAATTAATCCAATGCAGATCATGTAGCTTTGGGGCTGGACAGGCCTGACCCACCAGGAAGAGAGTCTCTTACAATCCCACAAGGGGGCAGCAAGCCATTACCTTGAATCTTTCTGAACTGGGAAGCCAGCAGTTACCTTTCCTGACAGCTTGAACAGTCAAGCCTCTTCCTACTATCGAGACACGACTGGCTTCCTTTTAGCCACGCGGCCTGATGTGAACCTTTGTAACTCTGCAGAATAAGTCTTGAGAAGTTCCAAACCAGATTCCCTCCACACAAGCCCTCTTGCTCTCAGGCCAGCGTCTCATGCCCCTGGTGGGTCTCCTTTGGCCGTAAGAAATGGGGTATGGGGTGGAAAGTGCAAGGTTAGCTGTGGTTGGCCAGGCAGGGCAGAGGGGTGCTCTCACCTTTCGAGTTCTGGGGCCTGCCACCCTCTTTCTGCAGCCCAGGGTCCCTCAGGCTCACCTGGGGCCCTGTGCTGTCCTTACAGTCTGCCAGACCCTATGTGTTTCTCAGTTAATGGTTGTCAAACCTTATTTATCCAACCTATGGGGTTTCTTAAAAACTTTTTTCTTAAGCAAAATTTCAGTAGAGATAATAAAATAACTCATTTATCCATCACCCAGTTCTAGTAATTATAAACGCTTGATTTATTTTGTTATTTTCTGCAGCCACACCATATCCCACCCATATTCCATCTTAAAGCAAACTCCAGACATCATACCAAATTATCTCTAAATATTTCAGTATGTATCTCTTAAAGTGTCAAGAACTCTTAAAAATAAAACCAAAGTTCCATCATCTCCAAAATAACAATAACTCATTCTTGCATTAAACATGCAGTCAGTATTCAATAAATATTTTTTTTCTAGCTGGTTTGTTCAAAATAAAGTCCATACTTTGTATTTGGAAAATATGTCTCTTAATTAAAAAAAACTCAAAGTATTCCTTTCCCTCACCTTTTTCCCCCTTGCTATTTATACTTTCTCTTGTAGAATTTCCCATTTTTTGTATTTTTGCTGATTATATTCCAGTGGTGTTTAGCATGTTCCTTCATCCCTTGTATGAGTACTTCCTGGTCATTAAATCTAGTGGCCCAACAGATTTATGTGCATCTAATAGGTATGCTATGTATTTCTTATTGTGTCCCATGAAGAAGTTACTATTGATTGGTGTTGTGTGTGTGTGTGTGTAAGATCTGTGAGTTCAGTCCAGTCAGTTCTTGTGCAATTTTTTTTTAAACTGCAATAAGTTTGTGCTTATCCTGTTAAATGTCATTTCATTTGATTTAGCCCATCATTCCATCGTCCATGGATCCCATGTCTGCCACCAAATGTCTCCTTCTCAGATTCATATCATCTGAAAATTCACTAAGCCTGTTAACTTAGTGTTCATCCAAATCAACATAAACATGTTGAACAGGATAGAGCTGAGGACACAGCCTTGTGGCATGCTACTAAAGAATTTCTTCCAGACTGACATGGATCAAGCATTTTTTGGGTATGGTTACTCAACTAGTCCTGAATCCACTTGGTTATACCATAACACAATCCATACTTTCTCATATTCATCATAGAAATATCATTAGACAGACAGAAGTGTCTAGTATGCAACTGAAAAGGTAAGATTCAACAAGTTTGAAAGAAAGATAAGGGCTGGAGAGAAAAGATTTGGAAGTAATTGATGGCAGAGGTTTCCTCACTCAGCTTCTTCAGCATCCCCTGACTGTGTGCTAGAATACAGGTTCCTGGCTTTTCCTCCTGGAGCTTCTGATTCTATAGCATGGAGCAGGACCAAACACTTGTGTATCTACTAGGCTCAGGGTGATTCACACGTAGCTGGTCGTATGGCTCATGCCTGGGATCACAGAGCAATACTGCTGGGATAGCTAAAGCCAAGAGAATGGAGAAGTTCTCCAGGAAGAGCTTTTAGAGGAAAGGAGGAGGGCCGAGGAGAACACTAAGGAATACGCATGGAAGGGAAGGGTGGAGACTCAGGAAAGAGGAGAGAGGAACCACCTTGAGGAACAGTAGCGGATGGTCTCAGGCCTGTGGCAGAGCGGGGCTAGATGCCACACAGAAGCCAGACCAGCGCCTAGGCACAGGCCACAGCACTGGTGGCCAGGGAGAAGGCAGAGCTGTGGAGTTGTGGACCCCAGAATTCCATTTTTGGTATTTAACAAATTACTAGGATGCGCGATGGTGCCAGAATCAAATTATAAAAGTTTGGCAGCAAAAGAGATACTAGCATCAGTGGGAAGGTTTTCTTCAAGGAGGCAAGGGCAGGAGGTAACTGAGAGCAGAGAGGAGGGGCCAGTGGTGAGAGAAGGAGGGAAGAAGCCAGAGAGTGGACTAATAGGGAGAGCATGGAGCTGAGCAGAGGCTACGGAGTGATAGGCCCATTCATCCTCAGGAGGCACGGGTACCTGGAGAGAAGGAGGGCAGATGGTCCAGGGAAGCAGGAACTGTGAGTGACAGGAAAGGGACCAAACGGGACAGGAGACAATACCAGGTGACCTCGAACTCTCTGGGCAGTACTCTGGGGGATTACCTAGCACTAGATAATGGAGAAGTTGCTTAGCAGTTGATGGCAGAGATGGAGGCAATCCAGCTGAGTGTGTAGTGGGGAAGTTAAAAAAAGCAGGTGAAAGGGGTGGTTCTGAGTTAGACACAGGCCGTCGGGACTGAGAGGTGTCAGATGTCAGAAGTTATATTTGGAAAGTCTAGAGCATGGCCTAGGGTGTCATGCTGGTTGTAGAAATGGCTAGATGGGCAGTCTAGCTGGGGAGGGGTCCTGTGTGGTGAGGAGGGGGCAGATGAGCCAGGTGTGCGGGTCAGGCTCAGATAAATGGAAAAACAAAGAAATTTTCCACCTGGTCTTGTGGTAGCCCCAAGGTACAAGACACAGGACCCTGCCTCCTGTCCACTTCAAATCAGAGCGAACTGGGAAAAGGGCACCAGGAATGGGAAAGGCCAGGGTTAGGGGGAGTAAGTCTTGGACAAAAGGAAGTTTTTCTGAAGTGAACTAAGAACACAGAGCCTCTGGCTGGGTTCCTATTGTACTGTTTTGTTTTTCAATCCGTGGCTAGTTATGGAAACTCTGGGCTGGCAGATCTGTGGTGAACATGCTGGGCTGTGGCCTGGGGTTCCTGGGATAGGCCAAGGCACCCAGCCTCACAGCAGGGCGGGGCTGTCATTGCCAGTACAAAGCCAGCTGCAGCCGCCACTTCATCTCGGAGGATGCACAGGAGCGGCAGGACAAGGAGATCTTCCAGCAGAACATGAAGCGGCGGCTGGAGTCCTTTAAGTCCACCAAGCACAACATCTGCTTCACCAAGAACAAGCCCCGACCACGCAAGGCTGGCCGCAAGAAGGCATGTCCTTTCTCTGGGACTCCTCTTTGGGGCTGGAGGCTGACAGCACACAGTTTGGAACCCCCAAGTGTTAGAATCTAGCCTAGAGCATCTCCTAGTTGGATAGTCCTCAGGGACTTAAGGTTTGCAGCAGGTCAGTTTCCCTTTTAGAGTCTCCTGGAGCCCCTCAAGAGTAGGCTGATGCCTTCAGAGGGAAGGCAGCCTTTTGGCCACGTGGTCACCTGCTGGGAGGCAGCAGGGCTTCTTACTAGGCAGGTGATGGGCAGATTCCTCAGAGGGGCAATGCCATGGGCACCTCCATCAGCCCAGCCTGATGCATCCAGAGGCCTTGCTGGGGGGTAGGTTACTCAGACTCCACCATTATCGCCTGCTTGGCCAAGGGATGGTAGAACCATTAGGACTGATAAAGATCCCCTCCTCCTGGTGACCCTAGCGAGGACAGGCTTGGGGTGTGGGGCATGGAGTGGGGCCGGAGGCTCAGATCTTCTTTCTTGGTTCTCAGAAGGATGGTGTCGCTAATGCTGACGCTACAAACGGGAAACCTCCTCGAGACCCGGGCTTTCAGGACACAGGCAAGCAGGGAGCGGGAAGTGGGGAGTGGCTCTGCGGGTGGGAGGGAGAAGAGCAAGGGCAGACCACAGCCACCAGAATCCTGGAGGGCCTCCTCTGGGGTGCACTCAGCAGCATGAGCTGGGCTTGTCCCCTCAGAGCCTAGATGGGTACACTTGATCTCAAGGTTGAAATGTTCAAAGCAGTTACTAGCAATGTGTGGCGGGAGGTGTCTGGTTGCTAACTACGCACTACAGGCCCTGAGGACTTGGAAGAGGTGCCACGGAGAAGGGAGACCTTGGACTGGCCTTGAAGCACCACAGGCCTGGGGCCCCCACACCCTGCCCGCCAAGCCAGTTTTGTATGAGCTGAGTGTTTACGGGCCTTTAGCTTTCCAGATGCTCCTGTTTTCAGTGGGTGGTTGGATCTGGGACTGGCAGAAGAGGGTGGGGGAGCTGAAGGATGCGACCATCATGGCCTCCTCAGGTTGCCTCCTCAGGCTCTGCGTCTTCTCCCCCTCTCAAGCCTCCCACCTGCTAGGCTAGTGCCAGAGGAGAAGGCAGGTGCTTCTGCTGGTGTGGGCTCTGCTGAGGAAGACAGGGAGCTGGCTTGGGAGTGTGCGCTGCCCGGAGGCAGCCGCTGCACTGGCTGCCCTGACTTGCTCTTGTCCCTGTCCAGCTGCTGTGACATTAACTGTGGAGTCGGAGGAGGAAGAGAGCGACAGTTCAGAGACAGAGAAGGAAGACGATGAGGGGATCATCTTTGTGGCTCGGGCCACCAGTGAGGTTCTCCAAGAGGGCAAGGTCTCAGGTAATGGCCTCCTTGCTGCCTCCCTCCCCTCTGCAGCCAGCTGGTTTCCTCCCTCCTCAGGGCCTCTACTCCAGAAAACTCCCCTTTCCTGTTCACCAATTTACTCCCCATCTAGCATTTAGCAAGCACCTCTTTTATATGAGAAACCTGACACCTATGAGCTGATGCAATCCTCACAACAACCAAGATGGGTAAACTGAGCTCACAGAGCTTAAGAAACTTGTGACTTATTCAATGTCATACAGCAGAACCAGGATTTGTAACTGACCTAGCTGATAGCAAAACCACGGCCTTTCACTGCCTCTCTCACCAATGGTGGTAAACACACCAAAGAGCAGGCTCAGCTGCGACCTTGCTCAGCGCACCTGCCCTCAGGTAGAGCCCTGGCTGGGGGTGGCTGCTTGACCTGGGGGAAGAGTCTGAGCTAATCAAAATGGAATTTTTGCAGATTTAAGAAACAATATGCTTATTTACATGTTTATGCACACAAAGTCCTAATTCACTTACAATGCTAGAGATCACTGGTTGTGGGCTCAACCTTCAGGTGTCTTTTTAAAGAATTTTATTACAGAAAACTGAAAAAATATACACTGATAGAAGAGTAAAATAAACTCCCATCTACCCATGAACCACCTTCAGCAATAACCTACTCATACCCAATTTTATTTCACCTAAATCCTCACTCAGGCCCCTCACTCTTCCTTTCTTCCTTTCTTATTTTTCTTTATTTGAAAGGCAGAGTAACAGAGAGAAAGAGGGAGAGAAAGAGAGAGAAATCTTCCATCTGCTGGTTCACTCCACAAATGGCTGCGATGGCCAAGAATGGGCCAGGCTGAAGTCAGGAACCAAGAACTTCATCTGGGTCTCCCACATGGTGCAGGGGCCCAAGAATGTGGGCCATCTTCCACTGTTTTCCCAGGCACATCAGCAGAGAGCTGGATCAGAAGTAGAGCAGCTGGGACTCAAACCACCACTCATATGGGATGCCTGTGTTGCAGGCAGCGGCTTAACCAGTTATGCCACAACGCTGGCACCCTACTAGGTTCTTTTGAAGCAAATTTCAAACATCTTGCCACTTTATCAATAAATACTTCAGCAGATAGCCCTAAAAGATAAGGATTATTTTTTATTATAATGTGAGAAGCAGAGACCAAGAGACAGCTAGACATGAGAGAGCGCTTCCGGCAGCTGGTTCATACACCCTAAATGCCCAAAACGGGGCAGGACGGGGTCAGGCTGAAGCTGGGAGCTGGAAACTCAACCCAGGTCTCCCACGGGTGGAAAGGAACCCAATTACTTGAGCTGTCACCACTGCCTCCCAGGGGCTACATTAGCTGCAAGCTGGAATCAAGAGCTGAAGAGCACACTGAACCCGGGTATTCTGATAAGGGGCACAGGCACCAACTGGTGTTTTCACTGCTAGGCCAATATCTGCCTCAGGATTCTTTTTTGGGATTTGTTTATACATTGTTTGTTTGTTTGTTTTTATCTGAGAGGTAAAGATCAGAAAGAGAGGGAGACAGACACACAGAGAGTTCCCCAGTTCACTTCCCCAAATGCCTCCGATGGCTGGGACTGAGTTCACCAGTTCACTTCCCCAAATGCCTCCGATGGCTGGGACTGGGCTGGGGCTGGCCTCCCATTTGGGTGGCAGGGACCCAATTACTTGAGCCATTAGTGCTGCCTCACAGGTCTGTAATGGTGGGAAGCTGGAGTCAGGAGCCTGAAATTGAACCTAGGCACTGCCAGTATGGGATGCGGGTATCTTAATTGCTAGGCTAAATACCTATTCCTAGATAAGGATTCTTCTTTATAACCACAATACCATTACCATATCCAAAATGTGTGTCATGAAATACCTAGTCAGTATTCAAATTTCCCTGGTCTTTTTTTTTTTTAAAAATAATTTTATTTATGTCCTAGAAATTTTTAAAATTTATTTTATTTGAAAGGCAGAGTTAGAGAGAGAGGGAGAGATACAGAGAGATCTTGCACCTGCTGGTTCACGCCCCAAATGGCTACAATGGCCAGGGCTGGCTGGGCCAGACTAAAGCCAGGAGCTAGGAGCTTCTTCCAGGTCTCCCAAGTGGATGCAAGGGCAGAAGCACTTGGGCCATCTTCCACTGCTTTCCCAGGTGCATTAGCAGGGAGCTGGATGGAAAGTGGAGCAGATGGGACATGAACTGGCCCTCCTATGGGATGTGGGCATCGCAGGTAGCAGCTTTATCTGCTACACCACAACGCCAGCCCCTTCCTGTTTGTCTTTTTGTGTTTTAGTATGTTAGTTCACATGAAAACTCAGATAAAGTTCACACACTGCATTTGGCTGTAAAATGTAAACTTAGCACTGGTTCTCAAGGGGTGGCAGTGGCAGAATGACTTTCGCCTCCTGAGGTCATTTTTGGTTATCACAACTGGAGAGGATGCATTTGCATTGAGTGGGAGGAGGCCACTGTCGCTGCTGAACAACCAAACATGCACAGGCAGCCCCCACAGAGAAGCAGCTGTCTCAAAATGTCAATAGTGCCCATCTGCAAAACCGTGGTCTGTAAGTCCCTCTCCCCCTTTGCCCCCTGGCTACGTATTTACTGAAGAAACCAGGTCATTTGTCTTGCAGTCTTTTACTGTCTGGATTTTGCTGACTGCACCCCCTAACTGTTATTTAAGATACTTCTCTGTCCCTTATATTTCCTTTAAACTGATAATCAAATCTACTTCAGATCTGTTTAAATTCTGGGGTAAGAATCATTAATAGGAGCTGGCACTGTGGCACAGCACGTTAAGCCACTGCTTGCAATACTGGCATCCAAAATCAGAGGGCTGATTCAACTCCCAGCTACTCTGCTTCTAATTCAGCTTCCTGCTCAAGGACCTGGGGAGGCAGCAGAAGATGACCCAAATACTTGGGACTCTGCCACCCATGTGGGAGACCAGGATGGAGTTCCTGGCACACAGATGGAATTTCTCCATCTTTCAAATAAATAAATAAATCTTTAAAAAAATGCTTGGGTTGGCACTGTGGTATAGTAGGGTAAGCCTCAGCCTGCAGCGCCAGCGTCCCATATGGGCACTGGTTCGAGTTCTGGCTGCTGCACTTCTGATCCAGCTCCCTGCTAATGTACCTGTGAAAGCAAGGGAAGGTGGCCTAAGTCCTTGGGCCCCTGTAGCCACGTGGGAGACCTGGAGGAAGCTTCTGGCTCCTGGCTTCAGTCTGGCCCAGCACTGGCTATTACAGCCATTTGAGGAGTGAACCAGCAGGTAGATTTCTCTCTCTCTGCCTCCACCTCTGCATCTCTGTTACTCTGCCTTTTAAACAAATAAATTTAAAAGTTTTACATATATAAGGGCTGGGTTGTGGTACAGTGCACTTGCAATACTGGCATCCCATATGAGTGACAGTTCAAGTCCTGGCTGCTCTGTTTCCAATCCAGCTCCCTGCTAGTGCACTTGGGAAAGCAGAGGAAGATGGTCCCAGTCCTTGGGCCCCTGCCAACCATGCTGGGAGACCCAGATGGAGTCCTGGGTTCCTGGCTTTAGCTGGGCCCAGCTTTGGCTGTTGAGGGTATTTGGGGAGTGAACCAACAGATGGAAGCTCTCTCTCTCTCTCTCTCTCCGTTGCTCTTTCAAATAAATAAATCTGTTTTTTTAAAAAAATTAGGTGGAGATGGAGAAAAAATTCTTAGTAGGTGGTGATGGTGTACTTTCTGGAAACGTGTACCATCTGGTTGTCTCTCTTTCCAAAGGTTAACAACACTGATTACTGTAATCAGACCTTACTCCCCTGATCCATCCTTTATCAAGTTCTCCATCAACTTTTCATAAAATGGTCTTCGTAGTCTTCTATGATCATTGCCACATCTAGCACTACATTAGGGGTTACACGATGGCGATATTCTGTATCTATATTTTCATCTGCATTGTTAGTAGTCATTCTATTTAAAAAAAAAAAAAACTTTTCCAGGGTCGGTGCTGTGATAGTGGGCTAAGCCTCCACCTGCGGCAGCAGTATCCCATATGAACACTAGTTCTAGTCTCGGCTGCTCCTCTTCTGATCCAGCTCTCTGCTTATGGCCTGGGAAAGCAGTAGAAGATGGCCCAAGTGCTTGGGCCCCTGCACCCACATGGGATACCCAGAAGAAGCTTCTGGCTCCTGGCTTTGGATCATCCCAGGTCTGGTTGAGGCGGCCATTTGGGGAGCAAACTAGCAGATGGAAGACCTTTCTCTTTCTCTCTTAACTTTACCTCTGAAAAAGAAAAAAGAAAGAAAGAAAAGAAAAAACTTTCCTCATCAATTATTTGGTTACCTGGAGGGAGAAGTTCACGTAGGAAATAATGGATAATTTTATTTATCAATTTTCACACCAATGAGTTAGTTCCCTGGAATCCTCTAGGAAGAAAATGAGGTTTTTGTTGTTTTAGCTTTTTTTTTTTCTTAAAAAAGGTTTATTTTATTTATTTGAAAGGCAGAGTTAGAGAGAGAGAGAGACAGAGACACACAGAGTGACAGATCTTCCATCCCCTGGTTCCCTCTCCAAATGGCTACAAAGTCAGAAGCTTCTTCCTGGTCTCCACTTGGGTGCAGGGGGCCAAACGCTTGGGCCACCCTCTGCTGCTTTCCCAGGCACTTTAGCAAGGAGTTTTATTGGAAGTGGAGCAGCCAGGACTTGAACCAGTGCTCATACGGGATGCTGGCATTGCAGGCCGAGGCTTTACCCACTACACCATAGAGCCAGTCGCCTGTTTTATTTAGCTTTTTGGCTTTTTGTATTGTTGTTTTTCCAGGTCTTTCAAGAGGTATAATTTTACTTGTTTTCTTTTTCAAGAGAGGCTTTTTTTTTTTTTTTAACTTGAGAGGCAGAGAGACAGAGTAAGTTCCGTTGTTCACTCCTCAAATGCCTGAAACAGTCCAAGACAGAACCAGAAACTCAATCCAGGCCTCCCATATGGGTGGCAGGGACCCAGTTACTTGAGCCGTCACCCCTAACTCCAAGGGTCTGCACTGGTAGAAAGCTGGTGTCAGGAGCCAGAGCTGGTGTCAAAGGCAGGCACTCCGGGTGTCCTAACCAGCATCTTAATTGCTAGGCCAAATTCCTGACCCTGATTTTACTTTTATTTATTTATTTGAAAGGCAAAGTTGGAAGGGGGGAGATATATTGAGAGATCTTCCATGCACTGGCTCATTCCTCAAATGGCTGCAATGGCCTGGACTGTGCCAGGTCAAAGCCAGGAGCCAGAAACTCCATTCAGGTCTCCCACATGGGTGCAGGGGCCCGAGCACTTGGGCCATCCTCCACTGCTTTCCCAGGCACATTAGCAGGGAGCTCGATGGGAAGTGGAGCAGCCGGGATTCGAACTGGCATCCATATGGGATGCCGGTGTTCCAGGCAGCAGCTTAACCTGCTGGGCCACACGCCAGCCCCCAGCAGCTGCTATGTGTCCAGCCCTGTGCTAGGTGCTGGGGACTAGAACAGAGAACAAAACCAGTCGTGGCACTTCCCCTTAGCAAGGCACTCACCAAATCATCACACATGCATGTCTGGTGGCAACTGTGGGGTGAATTTACTTCCGAGAATGTGTCCTTACTTGAAAAGATTGCACGGCACTGGTAACAAGCTTGTGTGTGTTCTCTGTCCCCAGGAAGCCTTGAGGTGTGTCCAAGCCCACGCATCATCCCCCCGTCCCCAACCTGTGCAGAGAAGGAGCTGCCCTGGAAGAGTGGGCAGGGGGACCAGGCGGTGTATGTGTCCTCAGAAACCACCAAGATTGTGCCGGTGGACATGCAGACGGGCTGGAACCAGAGCATCTCATCCCTGGAGAGCCTGGCATCCCCTCCCTGTACCCAGGCCCCAACTCTGACCCGCCTGCCGCCCCGGCCCCTGGGTGCTGAAGAGCCCCGGGCCGCTCTCGACCTGCTTTCTGATCCCCGCCCTAGCTTTGCCTTTCCCCCCAGCCTGGCCAAGGCTGGCCGCTCCCGCAGTGAGAGCAGTGCTGACATCCCCCAGCAGCAGGAGCTACAGCCCCTCATGGGCCCCAAGGACCAGACTCATCTCAGCCCGGGCACGGCTAACTCCCACTGGTGCATCCAGTTCAACAGAGGGGGCCGGCTGTAGCCCAGGGCCTGGGCGAGGAACAGGAGGTGGAGTGTTCTCAGTGCAATGGGCAGCCTGACATGGGACCAGAGGGGCCTGGGCTGAAGTAGCAACTGGATCTCCTTGGGGCTGGTCAAAAGGGTTTCCTGGGCTGGTCCTCACAGGGACCCTTCTCACCATCCTCCCTGCTCCTAACCCCTGCCAACTTCCATTTCAGTAAGGCACCTACCCTGGCTCAGGACCCAGTCCAGAATTTCTAAGGGCTAGGTCCAGAGACTTGGGTAGCTGATAGCCCTTCCCCAGTGGGTCTTCCTGGGGTTACTGTAGGCAGCTGCTCTTGACCCAAAACAAAGGCATCACTCCTCAGCAGATGCTGGCCTGCCTGCCCTCCACGGCATTGGGGTGAGAGGTAGAGCAGGCCTCAGTCTTGGGTCTGACTGCCCTGGAGGGTCAGGCACCCGGTCAGTTTTTTCAGGGCAGTGGAACTCTGCCTCTATTTCTTGCTTCAGCTCTTCCCTTTGCTGCCAGCTATCAGGGCAGTGGTTCAAGGCCAGGGGAATAGGCCAGGCTTCAGTTCAGGGGTGCTTCTCAGCCAGGGTCCCTCTGGGGATCAGCTGCTCTGAGTCCAATCTGGACTTTCCCGATGCTTGGGTCTGGGTTTTCTGAGGAGGGGATGCCATGGCCTCTGGGCTCCCGTGTCACCACCTCTGCTTTCCCCAAACAGGGGAGGAACCAGGCCTCCCAGGGCCGCTGCTCCACTGCCCTGGGGGCTGGGATGCCTGGCTGCAGTGGTAATGGGGGGCTGACTGAGTGGCAGGTGATTTTCCTGGGGTTAGCACCTGCCTTGTGTTTTGTACCTTGAACCTAACATCCATTAAACATCTCTCGGATGGACAGGTGTCCTGTGTGCGTGTGTCTGTGGGCTCCAGGGGTGGGAGCACCAAGGGCATCTTGTGAGCCTTTGTGGGAACTTTCAACCACCTGGCCCAGAGCTCCAGGGATGGAGAACAGAGAGCAGATACGAGGCAGGACTTCAGCCCCTCTGGCCTTCTCCATACCTTTCCCACACTTTCCCCCTGTTGGGGCAGTCCTGAAGAGGGGTGTGCAAGGTTTTGGGCAGAGTCAGGGGAATGACAGTGGGTCTCATCAGCAGCCCACAGTTCCCATTTTATTTTTGCCTGGGTTTATGTTGACAAGGAATGGGAGGTTGGGGGAGGGTTGGGGAAGGGGCATGGGAACAAAGCCCATCCCCGTTTTATGAGCTCAGTGGAAAAGGCTGCTGAGGGCAGACTCTGCTGCCAGGAGAGCCACAGAGATGGGCTTCGTGAGTCACTGCTCGGTCCTGCAAGCTCAGCCCATACAGCCTGCTGTGGTCAACCGCCCCGGGCTGGCTCCAGGCCCAGCCCTCCAGGGTTCTCCCCTCGGCCTGTCTGTCCCCGTTTCTGTGTGTACCTTTGCCACCCTGGGCTGTGCACTGGGTGGCTCTCTGCATCTTCTCTAGCTTCCTTTCAGGCAGGGCCTCTGAGTCTGCCTCTCCTCTTGTGACTCTGGCTTCTGTGGACTCACAGAGGCGGAGCCTCAGGAAGGCAGGGGTGCTGTGACGCACCTCAGGCACCCCCGAGCGTTTATTCTGCGCCAGGCCACGTGCTGGAAGGACAGAAGTGGACAACATGTAATCTGTTTCCATGAAGCTTACAATGCACATTCTATGAGGAGTGGAGAAACCAGGGCCAAGCGCTGCCCCTCAGTGTGTCCCCGAACCTGTCTGCTGTGCCCACAGGTGCCAGGGTCTGCTAGGGCCTGTGGCTTGAGGCCTCTTTGCCTCTGGCATTGGGAAGGGTATGTGCCCAGCAGCAGGTCTAGCCCAGCTCTTAAGAGTGCCTGGGCGGGTGGGGGGTGGGGGCGCTAATGGGTAGAGGTAGCAGCAGAAGGGGAGGGAGGGAGCAGGAGCTGGTGACTCAGTGGGGGCGGCCCTGGGACAGAGCTGGGGAGGGAGCATTGGACCCAATGCTCACTGAAGCTAGAGGAGGGTGGGGAGGGAGGTCTGGCTAGGGGTTGGGGACGGAGCAGGGCACCTCTGAGGTTCCTCTCTCAAAGCCAGACCGGTCCATGAAGAAGGCTCCCTGGTAGCTGGGAGTCTGGATTCTGGGGGCTGGGCTGGGTGGGAGGTTGCTGTTTTCCCACCGTACCTAGTCCTGATGCTCAGGTCCACGAGGAACACTCTCCCACCTTAGAATGAGGGAAGCCAGTCTACCCGCTCTCCCCCCGCCCCGGGGACCAGGGGTCTGGGCGTGCTGTGGGACTCAGCACCTTCTCCTCGTCACACGTCCCATCTCCTCACAATCTCCCCACAAATCTGGGGGGAAAGGCAGGCCAGGCCCACACGTCCCAGAGGGACCCCGAACGTCAGAGCTGGGAGGGCTCTCCCTGCTTTCCAAGGGACTTTCCCCAGTTCAGGATGGCCTGGCTGAGGGTGAGAGAGGAGGCAAGGCAGGAACACTGAGCCGGAGCGTGACATCTGGGGTCTCCCTAGTCCTCACGGCAACCCCGGGAGAGAGGAATGACTTTTTTTTTTTTTTTTTCTTTACAGGTGAGGCTCAGAGAGAAGAGTACCTGGAACCTGGCAGAGGTAAGTGGGGGAGCCGGGCCTGGGCTAGTCCACTGGCTCCAGGATCCCAGCCTTACTGGACTTCGTGGGGGAGGGCAGAAAGGCGTGGCAAGGGGCAAAGGGGTGGAGGGTCTGGGCCTGGCAGGCCTGGGTCAGCTCCCACCACAAGACCTCACCATCCCCCCGCCCATCCTCCAGCCTGAAGAGCAGCCCCTTCCCAGGGAGTTGTCTCTCAGCACCTGGGTCTGGGGACTTAAAGGAAGATGGGGCTTCAATACAGGGCCCCTCACTTCCAACCCCCGGGAGGATTCCCCGTTGGCCCCCAGCAGCCCCAAGCAGCCGGCTGGGCTTACGGCGTCTCCAGGGGTTCACATTATTTTTTTTTTCCCTTTGGGCCTGCCTTGAGGGCTGTGAGGAGTGAGTGGTCTCGTTTTGCTGGGGCAGTGAGGGCAAGGCAGCGCCCCTCTGCCTCCCCTCCGCCCCCTGGCAAGCACAGACGCCCCGGCCAGCACCGCGACCACCCGCTGAGGGCTCCCCACGCCACTCACCCTGGGCACCGAGGGGCCCGAGACGCCGAAACGCCGAGCGCGGGGCGCACCGAGCCCGCGGCAGGGCGGGGTGCAGCGAGCCGCGCGGCCCGCGGTTGGCGTGCGGCGGGCAGGGGACGCTGCCTGGGCCGGCGCCTGGCCTCCCCGCAGCCGGACGCCGTCTGCCGTCGGGACCCGCGCGGTGGGCTGTAGTGCCGCCCTCCGGCCCCCAGGGGGCGGCGCGGCGTCCTTGGCGGCCTCGCCTTCCCTCGCCCGTGGCCAGGAGGCGGCGCCCTGGGACGCCGCGCGCTCACGCCGTCGCCGCCGTCGGGGCTGCTGTCGGTTCGTTCGAGGCCCCGCTTGCGCCGCCACTCCAGCTCCTGGGTTTCCCACGGGGCGTCCCCGGGGGGCGTGAGAAGGCGCGCTCCGGTCCCGCGCAAGGGCCAAGGCCAGGCTGGGCCGGCCATGAGGCAGCACGAGGCATCGCCACGCGCACCCACGGGCGTCTGACCGGCTTAGTGTGGCCGTGGGGGCGCGTCCGAGGGTGGGGGTGGGGCCCGCCCCCGCCCCCGCCCCCGCCCCCGCCCCCGCCCCCGCCCCGGGCAAAGGCTCCTGGGAGCGCGACGCGGGCTGGGCAGCACAGGAAACCCCTGACGTGCTTTCTCCTCCCCAGGTCCTCGGGTGGGCTGGCACCAAACCCAACGTCTCCTACTGCCTGTGCTCGCCGAGTCCTACCAGAAGGCCGTCCCGGTTCCTGAATGAGCTGGGGCCTCCACACCGCGGTCCAGCCCAGCCCCCGCTTGTCCTGAGCAGCCCCATCCTTACGGAGGGTGATGGAAGGGCCCCTGGAGGATGGAAGTGAGTCCCCAGAGCCCCGGAGTCATGCCACCGACTGGCAGTGTGCTGTGTGCAGTTTCAGGGATACCCGGGAGGAGGACCCCAAGCCCCCAAGACCCGCAGTGGGGGCAGCCCAGGGCAGAGGGCCACAGGGCAGCCCCTTGTGCGGGGAACCTCAGGTATCCCCAGGACACATGGCTGCGGCTGGGCCGGGGCTCAGCCCGAGCGGCGCAGTAGGAGGCCCCTCAGCCCGGGCGGAGGAGGTGGCCCCTGATGGCGATGGTGTGGAAAGCCTCCTGTGCCCCATGTCCTGCCACCTCAGCCTGGCACCGGGTGAGGGTGCCAGCCCAGGGAGAGGCTGCACAGGGGACTCGGGGCCAGACAGGGCAGTGCCAGCCAGCTTGGGCCCTGGGGGATTGGACAGTGACTCTGTGGACCTTGGAGACCCTTTCTTAGAGACCTCATCAAAGCTGCAGCAGGCAGGTAAGGGAGGCTGGGCCAGGGCAAGGGAGTGGGACGCCCTGGAGGTGGGCGTCAAGATCCTCGGGGAGGTCTCTGGCCTGCTCGGCTGAAGTGCGGGTCTGCGGAGGGGTCTTTGGGTAGTGGTCCAGTACAGACCCAGCGTTTCCTTTTCCAAGACTCCAGTGAATGCCGTCTTCCTAAGCTTGCCGATTGCCTCCTGGCCCGAGACCTCACCTGGGAGCTGCTGGCCAGTGGCATGGCCGCCTTGCCAGGTAGCTTGGAGGGTCTAGGAGGTGGGAGAGGTGGGATAGCCCAGCATGTTCACTTCCTCCTCCCCGCAGGGACTCGGGATGTAGAAGGCCGAGCAGTGCTGCTTCTGTGTGCCCACAGCCCCGCCTGGCTTCATCCCACATGCAGCAGCCCTGAACTCGTCCGCCTCCTTCTCTACTTGCGAAGCATCCCCAGGTTTGGGAGAGGAGGTTGGGGGACTGAGCCTGACCTGGGAGATGTCAGGATCAGAGACCCAGGTGCTGAACTGAAGCATACCCCTTTAGGCCCCAGATACAGGCCTTGGGACTGACCGTGCTAATTGATGCCCGAATTTGTTCCCCGAGCTCTTCCCTCTTCTGGGGACTCAGCCAACTACAAGTGAGTAGAGGATTGTAGCCCCCCCCCCCCCCCCCGCCCCATTCCATGTGTGTAGAGTTAGGAGCAGGGCTGAGCTCCGATTCCTTGCAGGAAGCAGACCCAGGGGCAGTGCATCACGTGCTGCTAGTGGGAAAGATGCCGGAGCAGGTGCCTTCTGAGCTGCAGGTGCTGAGCCAGGTTGGCCCGGGGGGAGGTGGCGGTGCTTCCCCACCCAGGCCTGGGTCACAGCACCTTCTTCTCCACAGCTGGCACAGGTGCCCTCTCATCAGAGCCTGCTGACACACATCCCCACTGCAGGGTTGCCCACTTCGCTGGGAGGATGCCTGCCTTATTCTCACCAGGCCTGGTTGGATTTCCGGATGGTCAGTGCCCTGGGATTGGGGGGATAGCGGCTTATACAGGCCACATGGGCCAGTGGAGGAACCTCTCCTGGGCCGGCTTGAGCAGGACAGAGCTGGCTGAAGTGCCCTGGAGTCCATGAGGGCTGCCACACGCTGCTCTGGTCACGCTTCCTCTGCTCACAGCGTCTGGAAGCCCTACTGCAGAGCTGCCAGCTGGTTTGCGCCCTGCTCCAGGGGGCCATCGAGAGTGTGAAGGATATTCCCCAGCCCATGGAGTCTGGGGTGAGTGTCCCCTCCCAGCATTTCTAGAGTGCTCCCTGTCTGCCTCCTCTTCTGCCGTGTCTACTTCCACTGTCACTCTCCATCCTAGGAAGCTGGTGGGCTGCTGCGGCAAACAAGGGTCTTAATGCAACGGGTGCTGGACTCGCCCCAGCTATCCTGGCTACAATGCCAGGGGGCTGTGGAGCTGACATGGCTGAAGCAGGAGGTCCCAGGGGTGACCCTGAGCCCGGACTACAGGTAGGCACAAGCCCAGCCTAGCCTGCCATATCCCATGTGAAGGACTCAACCAGCTGGCCAGAACTGGACAGGATTCAGGGTCTCAGGACAGGGTGGAGCATGGAATGGAGCAAGAGGATTGGCAGAGCATGAAGTAAGACCATGTACCCTGCACCAGGCCGGCTGTGGACAAGGCCTATGAGCTGTATGGCTGCGTGGATGGGCTATTGCACCAGCTGACCCTTCAGAGCAATCGGCAAATACAGATGCTAGAGCTGATCCAAACACTGGAGGCCCAGGAGGGCAAGCTGCACCAGGTGGGACTGCTTGCCGAGGGGCCCTGCCCTTGGTCTAAGGTATGGCCCTAACTCAGCAGCTCACCTCACCTTTCCCTGCTTGTGCCCCACTAGATTGAAGTGTGGCTGCAGCAGGTGGGCTGGCCAGCGCTGGAGGAGCCCAGGGAGCCCTCGCTGGACAGGCTGCTCCAGGCCCAAGGCCCTTTTCAGGAGCTGGACCAGGTTGCTCAGGTAACTTTGGTCACTTGTTCATTCTGCAGATACTGTGTCCTCTGGGCCAGAGACTAGGAAGTCAGGAGTGAGTAAAGGAAACCGATCCCTTGCTTCTTGGTCAGCCAAGGAAATCAGTTCTAATCAGAGGTTCACAGTTATATATGTGTTTGCAAACTGGAGAGAAGCAGAGCGGGTGGTTTGACCTGTTCCGTAATGAAGACCTGACCTAGCAATGATGTCACCCAAAGTTGTTTTTTTTTTTTTTTTTTTGGAATGACTTTTGAACTGAGAGTTGAAGGACAAGCTGGGGTCAGTCCAGCTGAAGAGGGTTGAGGCTGGGGTTTCATTCTAGGCTGGGAAGACAGCATGTTCAAAGATCCTGTGGCAGGGGTCGGGGGCCAGTGAAGGAGCATTGCAGAGAAGGGAGAGTGGGATGAGATGAGGTGAGTGGAGCCTGGAAGACTGGTCAGTGGCCAGGTCACTGGGCCCTGTACCAGTGTTAGTTTGTTGTTGTTGTTGTTTGTTTTTGTTTTTTGTTTTTTTTTTACAGGCAAAGTTAGAGAGGAAGGTCTTCCTTTTTCTGTTGGTTCACCCTCCAAATGGCTGCCACGGCCGGCACGCTGCGCCGGTCCAAAGCTAGGAGCCAGGTGCTTCCTCTTGGTCTCCCATGCGGGTGCAGGGCCCAAGCACTTGGGCCATCCTCCACTGCCTTCCTGGGCCACAGCAGAGAGCTGGACTGGAAGAGGAGCAGCCAGGACAGAATCCGGCGCCCCAACCAGGACTAGAACCCAGGGTACCGGCGCCGCAGACGGAGGATTAGCCTAGTGAGCTGCGGCGCCAGCCCCAGTGTTAGTTTAAGAAAGAGAATTGCATAATAATATCTGTGTTCTAGGATTATCTAGTACGGCCTCAGTTTCTAGTTAGACAGTGATGTGAAGAGTCCAAAAATGAGGCACTTGCAGGGTCCATGTGGGAAATCGGAGAGGTCTATGAAAAGTTCATAGAAAATGCATTTTATAAAAATACTATGCATTGATTTTAAATTTTTTCTGCACCAAAAGAAACTCATGTTTCAGTTCCATTTCCATGAACTTTTTGAAGTGCCTTGTAAGGCTTCTCTCAGTAACCACAGAGGATCGGTTCCAGGATCCCCCTATGGATGCCAAATCCAAGGACATTTAAGACCTTTTATAAAATGGCATGGTATCCTCATATAACGTACATGTATCATCCCCTATAGTTTAGTCATCTTTAGATTGCACATACATAATTTACCTAACACAGGTTGGTGCTATGGAAACAGCCGTTGCTCTGTATTGTTTAGGCAATAATGACAAGGAAAAAAACTTGCACCTCTTCAGTACAGGTTTTTAGACTCACGAACACATGCATGCAGAACCCCAGGATGCAGAGGGCTGACTGGAATGTCGTCTGTGGCAAGGGAAACAGACTGGAAAAGTGGCTGGGGAAGGTGCTTAGCCTGACAGCTAAGATGCTGGTTGAGATACCAGCGCCCCACACGGGAGTACCTGGGTTTGATGACCTGACTCCAGCTCCCATTCCTGCTCTCTGCTAATTCAGACCTTCCCAGGTGATGGCTCAAGTAATATTGGGGTCCTGCCATCTACAATGGGAGACATGGATCGGGTTCCCGGCTTTGGCCTGGGCTGTTACAGGCTTTTAGGGAGTGAACCAGCAGATGGGAACAAGATCTTGCTTGCTTGTTCTCTGCCTCTCAAATTTTTTTTTTTTTTTAATTAACGAGTTGATAGAATTTGATGGTCAACCCATATGGGAGGGCATGGGAGAGGGAAGTTGTTAAAGATGAGTGGATGCTGTTCTCTGAGAACCAGAGAAGGGCATTCATGAGTCCAGTCCTGGGGCTGCTTTTGGGTGACAGGGAGGTCCTTGGATCTTGGACCTGGAGCTCAGGAGAAGTCTGGCTAGAGTGAGCCACTTGGTGCATATGGGTGTGTGGGTGACACAGTGTGGTCACACAAGATTGCCTGGGGGGAGAAGTGCACTGGCTTCAGGAGCCCCAGTGTTTAATGGCCCGGGGAGAGAAGGGGAGCAGGAGGAAGAACCTCCAGAGGACAAGGGGAGCCCAGCAGAGAAGGCGGAATGCTGTTGAGGTAGAGTTGGGGGCCTGAGAGGAAGGAGGAGTGGGAGTGGGTGGCGGGATGGGCTCCACCATGGGAGAGCCCTGATGGCTGACAGGCAGTCATCACTGGAACAGAACTGGGTTCAGAGTTCGGGATGGCTGAGGCCAGTCTGTCTCTCCAGGAGCAGATCAGGCGAGGGGAGAAGTTTCTGCAGCCCCTGGCTGGCTGGGAGGCGGCCCAGCTGGGTCCTCTGGGGGCGCGCTTCCTGGCCCTGCAGGCCCAGCTGACCGACTTCTCTCAGGCTTTGGCCCAGCGGCGCCAGCGGCTGATAGATGCAGAGCGGCTGTTTCAGTTCCTCAAGCAGGTAAGCAGGCAGCCCTGACCCAGCTCTGTGGTCGGTGGGGTTAAGCGGGTGACTGTCCTGCTCTGCTCTCTCCTTGTCTTCAGTCTGACCCTACAGTCCAGCCACTGGGGATGTGGCCTGGGGCCAGCATCCTGTGTGGATGGGTGGTGGGCAGAGGAGCAGAAGGCTCAGTGGATTTGGTGGGGGTCTTCCTCTAATGTCTGTCTGGCCTTGGGGTTGCAGGCTTCGACGTGGGCTGAGGAGGGACAGCAGGTATTGGCCGAGCTGGAGCACGAGCGCCCTGGGGTCGTGCTGCAGCGGCTGCAGCTGCACTGGACCAAGCACCCTGACTTGCCTCCTGCCCACTTCCGAAAGATGTGGGCTCTGGCCACAGGGCTGGGTTCAGAGGGCATTCGCCAGGAGTGCCGCTGGGCCTGGACACGGTGCCAGGACACTTGGCTGGGCCTGGACCAGAAGCTAGAGGCTGCACGGAAGCCAGCACCAACGGGCAGCACAGCTAGCCTGTGTGCCAGCAGGGTCCCCGCTGGACCTGCTATCCCTCCTCTGAGGAAGGCCTACAGCTTTGATCAGAATCTGGGGAAGAGTCTCAGTGAGCCTGGCCACTACTGCCACCGTGTGGCCGTTGTGACCGCCTGCCGCAGGACGGAGGCTGGAGGAGGTGCCCAGCCAGGTTCATCCCCTACTATGCCTCTACCAGGCCCTAGCTGTGACCCCAGGAGCCCTAACAGGTGCAGGCAGTGGACAGGGCAGGGAGGGTACTGGCAAGTGAATGTCTTAGGTCCTGACTCCACCTACCTGGCAGGCTACAGCTGGTGCTGGCAGAGATGGTGGCCACGGAGCAGGAGTATGTACGGGCTCTTGACTACACCATGGAGAACTACTTCCCAGAGCTGGACCGCCCTGATGTGCCCCAGGGCCTCCGTGGCCAGCGCGCCCACCTTTTTGGCAACCTGGAGAAGCTGCGGGACTTCCACTGCCATTTCTTCCTGCGTGAACTGGAGGCTTGCACCCGGCACCCACCCCGTGTGGCCTATGCCTTCCTGCGCCATGTAAGCCATACACTCTCCAACGAGCTTGGGGCTAGGAGGAGAAGCAGAAGGAGAGATGCTTGAGTTACTGGCAAGGAGGCTTCTGCTTGAGAGAGAGCAGGTAGCTGTGAGGAGCTCATGTTTGAGCAGAGGCCAGGGCAGGAGCGGAGAGGGTTCCATCCAGAAGAAGGAGCCCTGGCCATGAGGGAAGAAACTGGTGGACCTGGCTGAGTGTAGTGAGCAAGAGAAGGGGGGTGGGGTCTGAGGAGGTGAAACCAGAGATAAGCTCTCAGAGCCAGGGGAGGTTGTCTGGGGAGGCAGGGACCTCTGCAGAGGGCCTGTGGGTAAGCCCCTCTGGCCGGATCACCCCTCATTCAAAGCAGGGCAGTTTGGCTTTGGGGGGGGAGACCTCTCTGGAGCTGTCTCTTGGCACTTTGGTCCTTTCAAGTTGAAAGTTGGTCTGGCCCAGGGGGCTACCCTTTAGGGGCATCCAGCCCCCTCATCCCTAGGCTGAGCTGCTCGTCCTTGTAGAGGGTGCAGTTTGGGATGTACGCACTCTACAGCAAGAACAAACCTCGCTCCGATGCACTGATGTCCAGCTACGGCCATGCCTTCTTCAAGGTAGGTGAACCTGAGACTGCAGGAGGAGTAGGGTAGGGAGAGGACCCTGAAAGCCCTTAGTGGTCTCCTACTCACCCGGCAGGACAAGCAGCAAGCACTGGGGGACCACCTGGACTTGGCCTCCTACCTGCTAAAGCCCATCCAGCGCATGACCAAGTATGCGCTGCTGCTGCAGGAGCTGGCGCGGGCCTGCGGGGGCCCCGTGCAGGAGCTGAGTGCCCTGCGTGCGGCTCAGAGCCTCGTGCACTTCCAGCTGCGACATGGCAATGACCTGCTAGCCATGGACGCCATCCAGGGCTGTGACGTGAGCCATCCCAGGCTGTGGTGGGCAAGAGCTGTGGGGGTGGAAGAGGAGCGGAGGAGGGGCTGGGCACCCATCATACCCCAACTTTGCAGGTTAACCTCAAGGAACAGGGGCAGCTGGTGCGTCAGGATGAATTCATGGTCCGTGCTGGGCGCCACAAGTCCCTGCGCCGCATCTTCCTCTTTGAGGAACTGCTGCTCTTCAGCAAGCCTCGCCGTGGGCCTGCGGGTGTCGACACGTTTACCTACAAGCGCTCCTTCAAGGTATTCCCACCCAATCCCGGTTCCTGCCCCTTGCTGCACAGCCCTCACCAGCCCTATCCCCTGCTTCACCGAGAGCCTCTCTCCTGGCCACACAGATGGCAGACCTTGGCCTCACCGAGTGCTGTGGGGATCACAACCTGCGCTTTGAGATTTGGTTCCGCCGCCGCAAGGCCAGGGACACCTTTGTGCTTCAGGCCTCCAACTTGGCCACCAAGCAGGCCTGGACAGCTGACATCTCCCGCCTGCTCTGGAGACAGGCCGTCCACAATAAGGGTGGGTCCCTGCCCCCTACTTCTCATCACATTCCCCTCTGTGGGCAGCTTACAGGGAAAGCCCAAGGTCCAGGAGACACTTGGCAAGTGAGGAGGCGGCCCATGGACAACAGCCAGGGCAGCGGAGAGAGCCTCAGATGGCCCTGCTGTCACTGTCCCTGACTCGATGTAGTTTTAACCTCTCTGAGTATCAGAGACCATATCTCTAAAAAGGGAATTATGTCTCCTGCCCCATGAGATTGCTGGGAGGAGAGAGCCTGCCACCAGAAAGGCCGAGATGGTTAATCTGCTGGATATGGGTAGACAGGAAAGGCTTATTTAAAGGGGGGTAAAGGCCCCAAGGGTTGTGCTGCTGTCCAGAGGGGCTCCACTTCTGCCCTCTCTCATCCAGAGGTGCGCATGGCTGAGATGGTGTCCATGGGTGTGGGGAACAAGGCCTTCCGGGACATTGCCCCCAGCGAGGAAGCTATCAGCGACCGCAGTATCGACTACGTCCTAAAGTGCCGAGGTAGCAGGCAGACTGCCGGGGGGTGGGGCATGGGGAGTGCAAACCGCGGAGGCAATGTGGACCTCCGTCTGCCCTGGCCCACGCTGGCCGCAGGGCCTCAGGGCAGCCTGACCCTCTCTCTCCTGCAGAAGTTCGCTCTCGCGCCTCCATTGCTGTAGCGCCGCTTGATTATGACAGCCCTTACATGGGGGCCTCGAGCTCCCTGCCCGGAGACCCTGCCTCCTGCTCTGTTCTGGGGCCCCTCAACCTGCACCTGTACGGAGATCCAGCTCTTCTGGGCCTCCACTGGCCCCTGAATCCCCACAACTTCCCAGAGGAAGCATCGTTGGAGGCTGAGGCAGAGCTGGGCAGCCAGCCCTCCCTGAGTATGTCCCAGCTTAGCCAGAGGCAGGAGGTGTGGCTTGGGGTCTTGGCCCTCCCTGGTGACAGCTCATGCAGGCTCTCTCCCTAGCTCCTGAGGATTCTGAGGTCTCATCCCAGTGCCCATCAGCCAGCGGCTCCAGTGGCTCCGATAGCAGCTGTGTGTCAGGGCAGACCCTGGGCAGGGGCCTTGAGGACTTATCCTATGTGAGTGCCACTTTACCCTAAACCCACCAGCCCCTCCCCAGCCCTGCTCAGGCCTGTGGCTGCCTTTCCTTTGGGTGAAACTGGGGGTGGGTAGGCTAAAGCCATTCCCCCAAAACTCCTTTGGGTCCAGAGCCAGGGAACCATGTATTCATGACTGGCCTGGCACCACAGGTCTGAGCCTGGACTTGAAGGTGAGCCATGAACCAGCAGTCTGTACTTCCACGGAGCACCCTCTGGATCTGCTGTGACTGCACCTGTGACACCTGCACACACCTGCAGCTCTGCTGACCACCCTTTCTGAGGTCTCTGGCTACTGACTGTCATGGGACTTCTGCAGCGGGGTTGGCAGCTGAGCCTGGATGAGCACCCTGTCCCCAGGTTGCTGGCCTCGTGTCCCTATCTCTCCTCTGCAGCTCCCACTCCAATTGTGGTTTAGGAATCAGCTAGGGCAGTGTTTTTCCATGCTATAGGTTGGTGAGGCATCATGTGCTCTAGGCAGTGTTGGGGCTGTCCCTCACCCCAAGGAGGACATAGGTGGGTTCCCAGCAGCTATTTCCCAATCCCTAGCCTTAAAGCCAAGCTCCCCAAAGCACAGAAGCCAGCCCACCCCTTCTGGGCCCTTACCTCTGCCTGCTCTGGCTTCCAGGTTTAACCTCTCTTTCACAGGACCAGTTTGGTTATTTTGACTTGATGCCTTTTGAATTGCTTTCAGTTCGAGTTGTCTAAATTATCTCATGATTGTTAGGCCTTTGGCATCTCAAAGAAGGAGTGTAGTAGGCCCTTGACTCGTGATGTACTTTTATTTGTTTATAATAAAGATATACTGATATGTACCCTTGGATGGGCACATGCATTTGGGTGATTTGTCCAGTTAAAATGAGCCTTGGAGGGTGGGGGTGTGCACAGGTGGTATATCCAGGTACCTTAGCCCTCTTGTAAGTACTTGCCCAGGACAGAATAAGAGACAGACCTGGACAGGCCCCTCTGGATGAGCAGGTCCACGCAGCGGCCATACTTCCTGGCGAAAGGCAGTGTGAGCTGCAAGGAAAGGCAAGTCTCACCCCTGACCTGGCCGGCTGCCTGCTCTAGCCCCATGTGGTGGAGGGCCAGGGCCAGGGCATGCCCTGTGGTTGGGACCTTTGTGTGCTAGGGCTCGGTTACACCCAAAGGCATCTCGCAGGGATGCGGCTAGGAGTGCTACAGGGAATTGAGCAGAATGACCAGAGAGTCAAAAACATTTCTTGCAATGGTTTTCTACTTTCTAGTCATAGATGCTGATTTCGCCTTCATAATTTCACCTTTATAACAGAGGCTTGCTAGCGATTGGGCACTATGTATTTGTGATGATATTATAACAATATACTTGTTTAATGAGAAATTAGCTAAATCCTTCCCACCTACAATGCTAACATAATTTTAACAATTCAGGAAAAAACCTAAACTCTTGATCATTCCTTTGTTCTTATTCAATATTTTCTTCCTAAAGAATGCCTTAAAGCAGCTTAAATATGAGTGTATAAAAATGGTGATATCGCTGGCACCGTGGCTCACTTGGCTAATCCTCCACCTGAGGTGCCAGCACCCCAGGTTCTAATCCTGGTTGGGGCGCCAGATTCTGTCTCGGTTGCTCCTCTTCCAGTCCAGCTCTCTGCTGTGGCCTGGGAAGGCAGTAGAGGATGGCCCAAGTGCTTGGGCCCTGCACCCACATGGGAGACCAGGAGGAAGCACCTGGCTCCTGGCTTCAGATCAGCGCAGTGAGCCAGCTGTAGTGGCCATTTGGGGGTTGAACCAACGGAAGGAAGACCTTTCTCTGTCTCTCTCTCACTAACTCTGCCTATCAAAAAAAAAAATTTTTTTTTTTAAAATGGTGACATCATGGCTTAGCAGGGCAAGGTGGTATCCCTGATTGACAGCACATGAGCCAGGCTTGGGCTCAGGCTGTGCTTGCCCAAGGTGGCTGAGGTCATTAGTAATGAAGGCACAGTTGGTATCACTGGAAGAAAACTTTAAAAAAAACTGGTCTGGGGCTCGTGCTGTGGCGTAGTAGTCTAAGCCTCCACCTGTGGTGCTGGCGTGTCCCAGCTGCTCCTCCTCCCATCCAGCTCTCTACTTATGGCCTGGGAAAGTAGTGCCATTTGGGGAGTGAACCAGCGGATGGAAGATGTCTCTCTCTGTATCTCCCTCTCTGTAACTCTGCCTCTCAAATAAACAAATAAATCTTTAAAACAAAAAACAAAACCAGTAGCCTGAACACTGCTTTTTGACTGCTCTGGATTGGTTAACGCCAACCATTGTTTCTCCCACCCTGGGACCAGGGTCCAGTGGCCTATCTGCCTCCCAGCCTACTGGGCAGTGCTGGCTTGGCCTTTGTACAGTAAGACTCAGGGTCGCCATTCCCAATGGGGTACAGGTGTCCTCACCTCCACCCAGCTGTACAGGCGTTCCTGGGTGTGCCGGTCATCCTTGAAGCCGGTGATGGCCAGCAAGTCCACCACAAACTGCTTGGGGCTGATGTGCAGGGTCTGCCAGGAGGGCCCCCAGTCAGGCAATGCTGGCGGCACCTCCCAGCCTCGCAGAGGGAGATGTGAGGCAGGGACTCTGTGGGGCCTGCAGGAGCCACGCGGGTCAGGGACGGGAACTCCAAATCTGCCTCTTGCTCCATGCTCAGTCCAGATGACACTGCCCTTCCTGCCACCCTTCTGCCCCGACCTCTTCCCCTTGACCCCCTTCTCTGTTCATTTGCTTCCTCTCATCTTGTACCACATACTGCAGGGCAAGGGGACAGATGGAGAAGGTATGGGGTGTCCCTGGGCTTGGGGCCTGTCATACATACCCACAGCCGGTTGGCCAGGGAGACCACCTTGGCTGTGATGGATTTGGGGTCCTTCTGCCTGATGGAATCCAGGATGATGTCAGTCAGGAAGCGGTGACACTTTTGCGCATAAAACATCTCTTCCCAGGACAGAGAGAAACTCAGAAAAGTCACTTCTGTGGAGGACAGAGGGTGGATATGGCCCAGAGGTAGGGCCTTAGAGACAGCCTGGAGGAGGGGAAAGGTGTGGGACTCCCAAGGGACCCACACTCCCTGAAGTGGCCTGGATAGGGCTCAGGCATCTGCACGAGGAAGTGCAGGCGCAGGCCTGGCTGCAGCACTCACCTCGGGGCTGCGGGAAGGCTGTGGGGGACGTGTTTCGGAGGTTGTCCATCTGGGTGGTGTAGATGATGCTGTCCTCAAAGAACATGCAGGAGCCGTCACTACCCACCACTGGGGGGTGAGTCACTTTGAGGATGATCCCTGGGCTGTCCACTTCAGTAGCCCCAGGCAGAGGCTGCTCAAGGGCAGGGCTTTCTGTGACAACGATGTGAGGAGGGACCTCTGGTGAGCACACACCTGTACAGTCACCCCACTTTCCAGCTGCTGTGGCTAGTTTTTCACAAGTGGCCTCTCTTCCCTTCACTGCCCTAGTAAAACCCAAACCCTGAATTTTGGAACTCTGAAGAACTCTCCAACCCCCAGTGTTGAACTTAAACTGGTACCAAGCAGGGGCTCAGGCATCTGTGCAAGGAAGTGAAGAGCCCAGCTGGGGGCTGGAAATCTATAAAGCAAATTTATAAAATCTATAAACAAAACTGTAAAGCAAACGGAGCTTTGGGGGACAGTCACTGATGCCAGTGTGCTCAGAGCAGATGTTTGTCACCCTGCAGCTTCACAGACCAACTCAAGGCTCACAGAGCTCACGATGGCCCCTGCAGGCAGGGCCTGAGCCTCTCAAAGGGAAGGTGACAGAATCCTGGAGGAGGAACTTTGGGGGAGCAGAGGAAACAGCCCGGCTGGTGTTCTCAGCAACTTCCCCAGGCCACCACTGCCCCCAGGCCATACGCATTCTCTCAGCCCAGTTCCCAGGGACCCCTTATCTTGTAGGCTCTTGCACTTGGCTGTCTCAGCATCTCGCTATGTGTGCCTTCCCTGAGTTCTGCTCCGTCTGCCCACCTCAGTAAGGGCACATCCCGCTGCCCCTTGTAACCATCTGAGCTAGAAACCTGGCCCCTCCCTGGCCTGATCTACCCCCACCTCCCCATCCCCCCACCGCCTCGCCTTCCTCTGAGCCTAGAATGGACTCCAGGCTTTGAGCACCCCCCTCCTCCACTCCCAGAGCAAACTTTCTGTAATGCTCACCTGACTACGTGACCCCTTGTTTAAAAGCTGTCTACTCCACTTAGGGTGGGAACAGAGCACTGCATTCCGAGCTGAATCCTGAAGACCTGTCCTGGGTGAGTCCTGTCTTCAGCCTCGGCTCCTATCACACCTGCACGCGAAGCCTGGCCTCCAGCTAGCCCATGCCCTGTGCTCCACAAACACCTGGGCTTGTCCTTTCTGCTCCTGCTGACACCGCAGCCTTCTGCCTCCTTTGTACTCCTACTTCCCAGGCTCCCTCGTCCCACGGCTCTCATCACTTCCCCCTCAAGCCTGGCCATGGTGCCAGTCATTGCAGTCTGCTGCCTGGCCCAGAGCAGGTCTTGGTGGGTGGGGGGGTTTTAGTCTCCCTTTTTCACTAACTCTGTGGTGTTGGCCAAGGGGTTTGCCTTCTCTGTTGTACACAGACTTAGTTCGAGGATGGCAGGGACTTACCTCTCTCCTTTGGCCTGTGCTTGCCCCAGTCCTTCAGAGTGACAGCTCTTTTCACAGGGAAGTATGGCTTAAAGGTTGGCTCTGGTCCCTTGTCTTTCACGCCTGCTCCAGCCCCTGCCTGTGGGCCTGGATCCTTCTCTGAGGCTGTGCAATGGGCTTTCCAGGCAGCAGAGGTGCTGGGTTGGGAAGCAGCCTCACTTGCCGAGGGGAGCTGCGGGGCCGCCTCCTCCGAGGAGCTGCCCCGAGGTGCTGTCAGGGGCTGGAATTCCCACTGTTTGCAATTCACCATGTCCCATTCCCTCACTAGGGAGATGAGTTTTTGCATGGGGGTGACTGGAGGGTCTTTGGTTTCAGGTTTCTGTGTGAGGTTGATCGTGGTGCACTTTTTCTTGGGGGGACTCTCAGGGTGGCCCCCCCAGTGTCTGGGGTTGGCACACAGCCCCGAGCAGTGTGAGTATGTGCTAGAACTGCCTGCTCTCTTGGCATTTCGGCACAAGGACATCTGGATGGCCCGGGTGTACTGTTCAGCTTCCTCCATCTGGGTGGACCTGGTCAGATTCCCCTTGGCCTTGTTCCATGGAGTCCTGTCATTACAGTCTTCAAAGTCCACGGGCATGCAGGCTGCGCCCTGGGGAGGAAGGGGCATGTTGTGTCTCAACAACAAAGTCTTGCCCAAGATCTAATTAGCTGGCCTGCAAGACTCATCTGCTCACCCCTGACATGGGTCATCTGAGCTTTGCTCAGTCTGAGTGGGGACGGTGCCAACTCAGGGGCCTCTCATATCCAGTGGGGACATCATCAGAATCTCAAGGCACAAGTGGCCAGCACACTGGGTGGCCGCTTGGATGTGCTCTTTCGTTTTGCCACAGCCCTCAATAGCTGGGCCTGGCCCCCAAACCCTGTGGCAGTGGTCTTTGAGAACAACGGCAGTTAAAGAAAACTGTAACTTACTTCTTTGGCATCTCTACTAAACTCTACCAGTGACCCTGGCCCTTCTGTCACCACATGCAGCCTCCGGATGGGAAATGCTTCTTCATTTTCAGATTCCTTCTCCTGGGTCCATGATCTGCAGAAACCAAGGGGGTAGGCTAACAAACAGAGGCTTCCATCAGCTCATTGCCCGTTGGTCAAGCCTGCTAGTCAGTGGTGGGACAGAGGATCTGAAAGGGTTTCACTTAAGTCACTGGCAGTGCTGGGCCTGCTTCACTCCCTTATCCCCAAGAACAGGTCCCACTAGGAGCTGCAAATCTGGAATCCAGTTTTCTTACTTGTATGCCTCACATTGTGCAAGGGCTTCTGAGAGGGACGGAATGTGGTATTCCTCCACCTCCTGGCAGAAGAGGGGCCACTCCCTGCAAACAACAAGGAGATGTCAGATGGGCAGCTGGGGTGGGAGTGTGGGTACGGTGTAAGCCCACAGAGTTGCTGCCTTGAACACCAGTTCCCATGTGGGAAATGGTAAAACCTCTTCCCGGAAAGCTGCAAACAGAGGCTTCCCCTGTTGCAAAGGAGGGATCAGCCTCGGTGATATCACTACGCCTTGCTTCACTTACTTAAATTCAGATGGCAGGAACAGTTTTCCGAGTCTCAGGAAGTTGAGAACGTGTCGGAACATTTGGCCGTCCCCGTGGATGAGCAAGGTCTGCCCATATGTGATCCAGTACACTCTCTGAGGGTCGGACAGCAGTTCTGGATACTGGAGGGGGTTGACACCAGGTTCAGTTAGTCCCGAGGGCTGAGGCTTTAGTAAGGGCCAGGTCAGTCTTCTCTCACTGTATCTTCCCACCTTTGCTGCAGCAGAGGCTTTGGGGTTTCCATCTGCCTTGCTTTTTGGCTACAGGGAGCAGAGCATGCAGAGAGAAGCACATGTCTGCTTCAACTTTTGCTGCTCTATAGAGCACCTTCTCAAGGCATTGGGAACCCTACCTACCTCCATCTTGGCTCAGGACCCTAAGAAATGGCTTCCCCATACCCAAACTGCTGAGGGTCTTCCTAGCATGCTGTTCATTCCAGCATGCTGCTCATTCCATTTCTGCTCACAAGATAAGAGCACCAGGCTGTGGATCTAAGGAAAGTCCCTGTTCTAAGCAGGTGCTGGAGGCTGTGTGAGGGTCAGGTGACAGGCCCCAAAGCAGCTCAGGCAGGAAAGTCCAAGGGAGAGGAGGGCTGGGCCAGCAGTACCTTCAGCAGGGTCTGCAGGGTGGTGGCATACCAGTGGCTTCCAACATAAACTTTGATGATCTGTTGGGGGGAATACACAGTGATCTCTGCTGTCCACTCCTCATCTGTGGAAACCAATGACAGTGACACATCATGTGGCCAGAGGAAGTTAAGTAGAGCATTTTGGTCAGTACTGTATAGCATGGTAAGGATCAATATGTTCATCAGTCCCATGGCATCGCCTATTCGGATGCTGCAGGAATCCCTGATGCCAACCTCTGTGCTGCTCCTCAGAGTATCATGGGTGGTAATGGGCTTGCAGTGGCAGCTTTGAGGGTCAGCTCATGACTCTGGGGGTGGGGGAGGCAAGCCTACTTGAGCCACCTCCATCAAGAAAGCTGGCCTGATGATGTGATCTATCTACATTGCCAGCTGCCTCAGGTTTCTGGCTGGCTGTGTCCTGGATGTTTAGCTTTTTTTGGGATCACTCAGACTAGAGCTAGGAGTCCCTCTGGATGGGCCTATTGTTTGGTAAATATCATAAGGTCAGGGCTGGCATCGTGGTGTGGTAGGTTAAACGGCCACTTGTGATGCTGGCATGCCATACTGGACTTCTGGTTCAAGTCCAGCTATTCTGCTTCTGATCCAGCTTCCTACTCAAGCACCTGGGAAGGCAGCAGCAGGTGACCCAAGTACTTGGGCCCCTGCCACCCATGTGGGAGACCAGGATGGAATTCTTGGCTCCTGGCTTCAGCCGGGCCCTGCCCTGGCTATTGTAGCCATTTGGGGAATGAGTAGCAGATGGAAGGAAGCTCTCTCTCACTCTCGTTCTGCTTTTCAAATACATTTTTTTTAAATGTTTTAGGGTCAACTCATCAAATCACTGCCACTTCTGAGATTAACTTTCTAGCTATGTCTGGATATTGGGAGCTCTGTGCTGGGAAGATGAATCCATGACTGTTTCCCTGGGGGTGATTATATTTAGGCCTGTTTTTCATGTTTGGGGACCAGTTTCTTTTCTTTCTTTCTTTCTTTTTTTTTTTTTGACAGGCAGAGTTAGTGAGAGAGAGAGAAAGACAGAGAGAAAGGTCTTCCTTCCGTTGGTTCACCCCCTAAATGGCCACTATGGCCGGCGCCCACACCGATCCGAAGCCAGGAGCCAGGTGCTTCTTCCTGGTCTCCCATGCAGGTGCAGGGCCCAAGCACTTGGGCCATCCTCTACTGCCTTCTCAGGCCACAGCAGAGAGCTGGACTGGAAGAGGAGCAACCGGGACAGAATCCAGCGCCCCAACTGGGACTAGAACCCAGTGTGCCGGCGCCACAGGCGGAGGATTAGCCTAGTGAGCCGCGGCACCGGCCTTCTTTTTCTTTTTAAAAATAAATTTATTTATTTGAAAAGCAGAGAGAGAGGAGAGATCTTCCATCTGCTGGTTTACTCCACAAATGGCTGCAACATCAAGGACTGGGCCAGGCTGAAGCCAGGATCCAGAAGCTTCTTCCAGGTTTCCTACATAGGTGCAGGGGCCCAAGGATTTGTACCATCTTCCACTGTTTTCCCAGGCACATCAGCAGAGAGCTGGATCAGAAGTAGAGCAGCTGGGACTCAAACCACCACTCATATGGGATGCCTGTGTTGCAGGCAGCGGCTTAACCAGTTATGCCACAACGCTGGCACCCTACTAGGTTCTTTTGAAGCAAATTTCAAACATCTTGACACTTTATCAATAAATACTTCAGCAGATAGCCCTAAAAGATAAGGATTCTTTTTTAGTATAATGTGAGAAGCACAGAGACCAAGAGACAGCTAGACACGAGAGAGAGCTTCCGGCAGCTGGTTCATACCCCTAAATGCCCAAAATGGGGCAGGACTGGGTCAGGCTGAAGCTGGGAGCTGGAAACTCAACCCAGGTCTCCCACGGGTGGAAAGGAACCCAATTACTTGAGCTGTCACCACTGCCTCCCAGGGGCTACATTAGCTGCAAGCTGGAATCAAGAGCTGAAGAGCACACTGAACCCGGGTATTCTGATAAGGGGCACAGGCACCAACTGGTGTTTTCACTGCTAGGCCAATATCTGCCCCAGGATTCTTTTCTGTGATTTAAAAAAATTTTTTTTAAATTTATTCAAGAGGCAGAGTCTCAAGGGGGGAGTTTCTACTGAGCTTTGTACTAAGGGCAGGGTGTGTAACCAGAATATACAATCAGCACCTGGGGGCAAAGCAAGGTTTCCTTGGGAACCCGTGGGCCTCAGAGACTGGGTAGCAGCCCTGGCTATTCTGCCCAAGAGTAATTGTGGGCTTAGCAATGAGAGGGGGCACTTAAAATGAAGGTTTCCCGTTAGGGAGAATCCACAAATGTCAGTTGGCTTCCCCCTCCTCTCCCATCTTCGGTTTCTGGTTGCACCCAACTCATCTTTTCTCTCCAGGCCCCCAGACCCGCCCCAGTGCTAAATTAAAACCCAGAAGCTCCTCATTTACTCAGCACATCCATGGGTGCCAAAGTCCTCGGCTCCAGATGAGTCTTCAGAGCCACTTTCATTGGCTCATAGGTGATGTCCCTCTTGTCCAGGAAAGCACACAGCTCATACACCTCGGAAATGGTCTCGGTCAAGGGCAGCCGACAAGTCCCCAGCCAGTTCCTGCCCAGAGGAAAGGTCTGTCACAAAGAACCTCAGCAGCACACCCCAAGAGACCTTTCTGTGTCTGGGATGCTCTGTCGTAACCCCACCTCAAGTTTGGCACCAGGAACACCAGTTCCCCGATTTAACAGGCAATCTGGCCATACCTTGAAGGACGCTGGCCCAGCCTTTTGGAACCCAGCTGGACCTACTTCAGAAAAACCCTTGCACATGGACTAACGTCAAGGCTCTGGGTCATTTCAGAGTCCAGAAGCCAGGCCAGGGCCAGGCCACTCAATTCCTACCCCCATAGGAAATGTCTAAGAAATTTCCAAAACTGTGGCAGCCTGCTGGGGTCTTGAGAGATTACTAACATCCTGTGTGCCCAGGAAGGACCCTGGGGTCTGACCCTTCCCCTCCTTCCCCCTCTTCCAAGGCACTTGTCCTTTGTGACTTTAAGGTGCATGTCTCTGGGAGAGATGAATAATGGTATGGGCCAAAAGGGGTAAGACAGTGTTCAGGGCCAGCGGGTCCTCTCCCCAGGGCCTCAGGAACACCCACTTCTACTTTAGTGCCAGCATATTCATATTCAGTGACCCTAAGAATTGTTGCACTTTTCTGAAGTTTACCCTTTTGTAAAACTGGATTAGGATCCATACCCCTTGCATAAGTGGGAACATTCTGAACTCATCCTTCAAGGCAAGGGTCAGGTAACACCTCTTTTGGGAAGTCTGCCTGCCTTACTCCTGAAGGGGATTCCCCCTGGCCCTGGCCTCTGAGTTCAGTGTGCCTCCGAAGGATGGGCGGAAGGTCTCTGCAGAGGGGTCTGCATATGAGGGGGTAGCCAGTGCCACAGGGTCTGATTAGGATCTGGTTCCTTAGACCTAGCACAGAGCTAGAAGCAGAGAAATGGAATGGAGAACAGAAATATCAAACAGTCTGAAGCCAAGCCCTGTCCTCTGAGGGCCTGAGCTGGTGGTGGCAGTGGGAGCAGGGAAATGACGGGCTGGCAGAGCACCCAGGTTGTCTAGAGAAGGGCAGCACCCAGCCTGATGGGACTGAGCTGTCCCCACGTAGGGCCTTACTTGACGTGCTGAAAGAGGACCCCATTGCCCGTGATGTACAGCCTGCTTCCGTCCAGCGTGCTCTCGATGCGGAGCTGTCCCAGTGCGGAGTCTGGGTACTTGACCAGCAGCCCCAGGGCCATCACGTACAGTGGCTTCACGGATTCCAGGCCGGCTGCACGGCCCCCCTTCCCAGGGCTTGGGGGAGGGCAGGAGGTCCGGGAACAGCCACCTGTGTGGAGAGCAAAGGCGAACCCCCTGACCCCCGCGGTCACAGCTCTATTGCAGGCTGCAGCTCCCTTCCTCTTTCTGCCCCTTGGGCTTGGAGGCAGCTTTTTTCCTTGCCTGCTCCCTGTCTGGGTCTCCAAGTCACCATGATGTTTTGTATGTTCAGCCAGGCTTAGAGGTCAAAACTATCCGTCAGGAGGTGAGGCAGGGTAGGGCACTCATCTGTAGTCTCACCAGCACCTATATTTCAGAAAATTCAGTTGAGCAGCCGTCCAGCCCCAGCTTCTTCAGGACTCTCCATGGGTTCCAAGCTCCACTCTGACTAGGGCAGAGTAGGGATCAGTGACCCCAGTGAACCCAGTGAGTGTTACTGCCTTCCAAACTCATAGCCCCTCTCACTGAGGCCCTCAGGGGAACTGTCTGCAGACACACTCGGTAGTGTTTATTTTCTGCTTGGATATTTGGGTGGCTGGCTCAGGGGTGGGACCTGAGCTGCCTGCAGTGGGCATGGGGTGCAATTCTTACAGCCCCTGGACACATGAGGCAACAGGGACTGGAGGGCAAGCTGCTGGAGGTTTTCCTGAATCATCTCCTGTCCTCAGAGCAACCTACAAGAGTTATGGTGCTATCACTGGCCCACAGAGACACTGTGCCCTGGGAGGCTAGTTAATAAGTCCCTTACCCTAAATTATGAAGCTAGACATGGGCAGCTCTGGGTTTTGAGGTCATCTCTGTCCCTCTCTAAGGCCACCAGAGCTGTTGGCCTTAGTTATGAAGCTTTATAAAAGTCTAAGCCACACTGTGTGGTAAGAATGCCGCCCAGTTTCCAGAGCCTGCCTACCCACCTCCTCCCACCTCTGCACTCATCGCACAGAGCAGACACCAGTCTCCCCAGATCACCATGGTCCCTAGCTCACCCCTTAAGTGGACTGTAAGGCTCTGGGACGGGCCTGAGGCCTGTACAGGATACTACTCTCCCCACGTAGGGTGAGACTCCATTTGCCTGGGCAGAGGCTGGGAAAGCTGGGCCTGAAGACCAGGAAAGGCCTTATTCCCCCCGGGATGATAGTCTGATGATACAAGGCCCAGCCTCTCACGTTGAAGGCAGTTGTCCCCAGACTCAGATGCCAGCTGAAGCCCTGGGAGGTAGCTAGCTCCCTGCAATATGTGCAGTAGCCTTCGCAGTTGTGCAGGAGTTGGCAAATGGGATGAAAAAGGACAAATCAAAACCAAAAGGGAAGGGGGTAAACTGGAATGAGGCAGAGCTGGGAGCACAAAGCCTGCACTGGACGGTCAGGAAGTGTCTGGAATAGACTGGAATAGGCACGGCGGCCAGGGTTGCAAGGTGGAGGGCAAGGGAATTTATTGCTGGGCAGGAGAGTGGAAGCACTGGTGAGAAATTTGCCCAAGCGTCTCCAGGGCCTCCAGCTGTGCCCAGATGGGTGCTCATCCCTTCTAAAGGAGGGCAGCCCAGCCTGGCCCCCGGAAGCCTGTCCTCAGGCCCAGCCTCCCTCCCCAGGACATTCTGGCCTGGCTTCCCCTCAACTGGGCTTCCCCTGCTCCAGGCTGGGCCGGGCTTCCTGGGCCCCTGGCCAGCTGCCAGCTACACTCAGTGAAGGGCTGAGCAGACAGGGAGGGCACATAGGGCTTCGGTTTGAAATTCCTCTTCTTGGATTCTAAGGCAGCCAGAACACTTGCTGTTGTCACTGCCTAAAGCCCACAGTGGTTTGTGGGAGCGGAGATGTTAGCTCTCAGCTTTTCAGCTCAAACCTGGGCTGCCCGAAATGTCAGAGGAGGCCAGAGCTTGCCGGCCACATACCCATGTTCATCCGGTACAGCCTTATGGCTTCAGTGAGCTCAGGGATTTCCAGAATTTCCACTTCTGCTTCTAATACATCTATGTTGGAGAAATTATCCGGTAGTAAAATCTTCTGGGAGCGGAGAAAATTCACTTGAAAAGCAATGGGAAACAAGATGAATTAAAGAGTTATTCCTGGGGCTGGCGCTGTGGCACAGCGGTTAACGCCCTGGCCTGAAGTGCCGGCATCCCATATGGGTGCCGGGTTCTAGTTTCGACTGCTCCACTTCCAATCCAGCTCTCTGCTATCGCCTGGAAAAGCAGTAGAAGATGGCTCAAGTCCCTGGGCCCCTGCACCCATGCAGGAGACCCGGAATAAGCTCCTGGCTCTTGCCTTCAGATCAGCGCAGCTCTGGCCATTGCAGCCAATTGGGGAGTGAACCATTGGATGGAAGACCTCTCTCTCTCTCTCTCTCTCTCTGCCTCTCTTCTTTCTGTGTAACTCTGACTTCCAAATAAATAAATAAATCTTAAATTAAAAAAATAAATAAATATTCCTGACTTAATGGTGAGCTGGGTTTGAGGTGCTGCAATCCATCCCAGGTTCTCCTTGTTCTGAAACAATTCTAAACATGCCTGATTAGATTAGTTTGTAGTCTGTTGTTTTCAAGATGAAAAATCCCAAATTATTTTGTTTTCCTTTGTCTGAATCCATGGGCGTGGCTTCCCATGCCAAACCCTCTAGGTGAGCACACTGGCCCTGAGACTTACCCTGTGAATCTTGACCCAAAAGCTCATTGCAAAAGAGGGAGCTGTCTTGTTGCTTATAGAGGGCCCAGTGGAGACTGGGCTGGCATGTGGTGCCCGCAGTGTGTCCCTGTCTGGATTGAAGTGTAGGAGGCAGAGGTGGAACCAATGCTAACGACCTGTGTCAATCAACTTGGAGACTGAGAAGCAGACTTGCTAGGTCACTGTGAATAAGAATGGTTGGGGTTGCAGGCATTTGGGCCCTGTGCGTCCAGTGCATTTATTGCCATTCATTCAGGCAGCAGCACAATCTTGGGGTCAAGGAGGTAGCTCAGTCTGATAAAAGATCTCATCCCTCCTCAGGCCACTAGCTCTAGCCAACCATGCTACAGTGCTCCTGGAAACCTGTCTCCATCCACCCTCCTTCCCTCTTATTTTGAGTTTGGTGGAAGGGAAGGCAGGGAGGGACCACCCTTAAATCAATCCCATTTCCTCATTTTATGGTGCAAGGAACTCAGGCCTAGAGCCCAGCTGGATACTTTCAGACAGGGTGGGAAGAGAAGCTGACTTCGGAGTCCAGCTCAGCACTGAGTCCATCACATCAACTCCCATGGCCCCTGACACCTTAGTACCTTCTAATGCTACTCTCCAGCCAGGCCACCCCAGCCAAGCCAAGTGGGAGCTAATGCTAGAATTTGCTTCCTCCTGGAAGCCTCTGTTATGCTTCCTCCCCCACTGCTCAGGGAAGCTCCCAAGGCTCTGAGCACCAAACAGGGTCCTGTGGGGGGCGGGGTGGGAAGAGCCATTGGGCCCTATCAGCCCACCCCCCACACCACCCCTGGACAGAGCAGTCACCAATGAAGCGGAACTCGCTGCACTCGCACTCGATCAGGGCCACAGTCTCAGCCAGCCACAGCAGGTTGTCCTCAGTCACCAGGCTCGGATACTTGGCTACCAGGTCTAGGGGCACGAAGCAGTAATGCACTTCCTCTTCTGTGTCCAACAGCGGTGTGTCCATGAGCCCCAAAGGCGCCTTATCATGGAGACCTAGAGGAGAATATACGGGGGGGGGGGGGGTGTCTCACCACCTCCTAGAGGTCAGGACTTTCAGAACCCAGCAGTGGGATATGTTGTGACAGTTTGGTTTATGTACCCAAATTAATGTCATTAAATTCATGTACCCATTTATTTCTTTTTAATTGAGCAAGCCAACTATTGCCTACAGGTCTTTTGACTCTTCTGGAAGCTCAAAGCCCATCAATAATCATGAAGGCCCTGTTCCCGTGTCCCAAGGCACTCATCGACAGTGGCCGTTTGGTAAGATTCCTGTGCAGTGGTGGGAGGTAACTTTAGAGGCTTCCCTGACTTCTGGAAGGGGTAGAAGGCAGCCCTGCCTTGTCCAAGTAAAACTAGTAAGTAGACAATGAACATGCAGGAAGGTGCTTAGTTCTGGTGGACAAACAGCCACGGAGAGGACACGTGGCAGGTAGGAGGCCCAAGGAGATGACGGATAAATAGAGAAATCATCCAGAACTGGCTCTGAAATCAGGGTACTCTGTGGATGGAAGCCTGTTCTGTTAGGGTGAGGAGAGGGAAGCTGGTATGGACTTTGGGGCAGGGGCGGCCTGTCCCTGATTCTACCTGTGAAGGCTGGGCTTTTTATCGGAAACTCTGAGGGTTTGCTGATGCACTTCCACGTGCGCCAGTAGTTCAAAGATGCTCTCTCAGCCACAGGTATGTCTGCAGGCCGCACACGGAGATGGTGTTTTCCTTCCTTCAGATTATCTAGAGTCTGTTAGATAGAGAAGATTACTGCCTTGAAAATCGAAACCAAGTATTTGTTGTTTCTAGAATGAAAACCTGGAAAGACAATTGACAACCTACTTTGGTAGAAGTACTATGAAATAAATCTAGTCAATCACACAGTCTATACTGGAATGTAGGGTTTATAGGATTACATGCTAATACTCAAAATCCCAGTGACAATTTTTATTCTTCTGATTTTTGAAATAGCTTTTTGTGTTACAAGTTTAGGTCAAATAATAGTAATTTTATCTTGCATAATCTAAACAGCAATTTTACTTAATCATTAAAAACTTGATATTTTCTATCATTTCTCTTCAATAATATTTTATTTATTTGAAAGACAGAGAAACAAAGAAGCAGGGGCTGGCACCTGGGGATACAACACCAGCATCCCATATGGGTACCCGTTCAAATCCCAGCTGCTCCACTCCTGATCCAGCTCCCTGTTAGTGTGCCTGAGAAATCAGCTGAAGATGGCCCAAGTGCTTGGGCCCATGCACCGACGTGGGAGACCTGGAAGAAGCTCGTGGCGTTGGATCAGCCTAGTTGTGGCCATTTTGACTATTTAGGGAGTGGACCAGTGGATGGAAAATAAATCTCTCTTTCTTTTTCTCTCCCTCCTTCCCCTACTCTGTAACTCTGACTTTCAAATAAATAAATAAATCTTAAAAATAAAAAAGACAGAGGCAGACAGAGAGAGATCCATCTGCAGGTTCACTCCCCAAATGCCCACAACAGCCAGGGCTCAGCCAGCTGAAGCTAGGAGCTGGGAATTCAATCTGGATCTTCCACATGGGTGGCAGGGATGCAACTACCTAAGCCATCACCTGCTGCCTCCCAAGGTGCACATTAGCAGGAAGCTGGAATCAGAAACAGAGCCTGCATTCAAACCTAGGCATTCTGATTTGTGATGCAGGTGGCCTAAGCAGCATCTTAACTGATGTCCACCCCTCCCTTTCATAATTAAAAAAAATACTTTCTGACCTATTACAATCACTATGATTTGTTTATTAACTGAGCACATCCTAATCTGGGGAGAGATCCAAGTTGTGAGATCAAGGAGTAATGAAAGTGTTTCATATTGGTGCAGGGTACTACTACATTTTCCTTTTCTTTCTTTCTTCTTCTTTTTTCTTTTATTTTTATTTATTTTTTTGACAGACAGAGTTAGTGAAAGAGAGACAGAGAGAAAGGTCTTCCTTCCGTTGGTTCACCCTCCAAATGGCCGCTGCGGCCGGTGTGCTGCTCCAATCCAAAGCCAGGAGCCAGGCACTCCTCCTGGTCTCCCATGTGGGTGCAGGGCCCAAGCACTTGGGCCATCCTCCACTGCCTTCCTGGGCCACAGCAGAGAACTGGACTGGAAGAGAAGCAACCGGAACAGAACCAGCACCCCAACTGGGACAAGAACCCGGGGTGCCGGTGCCGGCGCCACAGGCAGAGGATTAGCCTAGTGAGCCGCGGCGCCGGCCAGGGTACTACATTTTCCAAAGCTGTTGTACACACATTTGCTCACTTACCTTGACACAACTCTTGGTTTTACTGATGAGGCAGTGGAGGGTCAAAGACTTTGTAACTGGCCGGCGAGAGAGAGAGAGAGAGAGAGAGAGAGAAAGAAAAGAAAAGAAAAGAAAAGAAAAGAAAAGAAAAGAAAAGAAAAGAAAAGAAAAGAAAAGAAAAGAAAAGAAAAGAAAAGAAAAGAAAAGAAAAGAAAGAAACCCTCGTGGAGTTGCTCTTGGGAGCCTTGAGCGTTGAGAAGAGTCCCCTGGTGGCCACAGCTATATACTGCATCCCCATAACTGCTTAAGGCCTTCAAAAAGAGGTAGACCAAAGTCAGACAGTCTTCTCTACTTTGGATGGCTGGAGCAAGTCCCTCTTCCACTGGTGGGAGGCCTGGGCAATGGTGAGGTCACCAGGAGTGTTCTCCTGGGACACTAAGGAATGGGGAAGACAGTGGATGCATGGAATACTGGAAGACAGTCTCACATCCATGTGAAAATACGCCTTGTACATCACCAGGGACATGATCACATGCCACCATGCTTGGTCTCAAGGACCTCTCAGCTTGGAGGAAAAGACAGACGTGAAAACCAGCAATTTACATACATTGAGATGAGAGCCAGTGTTGGTTATGAAGTTTCTGGATCTCAAAGAACCCTAAGATTTCTTTCCACAGCCCTGGAAAGGTTCCCTGCTTTCTTTGCTTGGGACTGCCCAAAGTCTTAGTTATCACAGCATGCAGGCAGCTATCCTGGGGTGCACTATTCCTGTAAATGGAGATGCTAGGAATGGAACCCTGGATTCTGTAGCCTAAGCCATGACCACTATTCTTGACTAGCTGCCTCCCATATGTCACAGAACATCTAAGTCTCGGGCTCCTCACATGCAAAGTAGGATGAAGAGTAAAATCTGAAAGATGTTGTAAGGATTAAAGGAAATAATATCTTAATTTCCTTCTTCCTGGTGGTCAGATCCCAGACCACCTTTCCAGCTTCATCTCCCACCTTTCTTCCATTTTTGTCTCCTCAACAGTGACCCCACAAAATTCCACAATATACCAGGCTCTTCAAGGCCTCCTCAACTTTATGCATGCTATTCCCTGTGTCCAGAGTGCTCTTCTCCCTCCTTCTCTGCCAGAAGAGCCTGGAACTCCCCAATCCAGAGTGGGGCATCTTCCCCTTTGTTCCCCCTGATGGCCCCACACTTCCTTCTGCAGGCCTCTGGCTTGCTTCTGGTTTCTCCTTGCCCCTGTACTGAGGCTCCTGGGGGCAAGGGCTGGGTTGATGCATTTCCACTTTCAGTCTAGAACCTAGCATGCAGCAAGTGCTAAGAGCTGCCAGGTTGCATGAAAGAAACAAAAGTGGAGGGCTACAGGGCTTGGTCCTCTGGTAAGAAAAGCAAAGAAAGACATGGAGGACCCCTGAGGCAGCTGGCAGAGAAGTAGACTGCGCTCATAAAATGGACAAAGATGCTGAGACCCTAAAACCTAGGGAAAGCCAGCACAGGATCACAATGGGCAGAGTCCACAGACTGGGGAGACTGTAATTTCTTTTTATTTATTTGTTCATTTGAAAGGCAGAATTAGAGAGAGCAGAGAAACATCAATCTTCCATCTGCTTGTTTTCACTTTCCAAATGGCCACAACAGCCATTTGGCTAAACTCAGGAGCCTGGAACTCCACTCGGGTCTCCCACATGAGTGGTAGGGGCCCAAACACTCGAGCCATCTTCCACTGTCTTCCCAGGCACATTATCTAGGAGCTGGATTGGAAATGGAGCATCCAAGACTCAAACAGGTGTTCATATGAGATGCCGGCATCCGCAGGTAGAAGCTTAACCCACTGTGCCCTAATGCTGGCCCACAGACTGCAATTTCAATGGGAACTGTAGGATACAGGGAAGACCTATGAGAGAGAGGGACAAGGAGGAAAGTGGACATGGACAGAGGATGACAGGAAGAAAGGTAATGGACAGAAAGATAATGACTGAGGGCTAGTGCTGTGGTGTAGTAGGTAAAGCCACTGCCTACAGTGCCAGCATCCCATATGGGAGCCAGTTCAAGTCCCAGCTGCTCCACTTCCAATCCAGCTCTGGGCTATGGCCTGGGAAAACAGCAGAAGATGGCTCAAGTGCTTGGGCCCCTGCACCCACATGGGAGACCCAGAAGAAGCTCCTGGCTCCTAGCTTCGGATTGCCACAGCTCTGGCCATTGTGGCCAATTGGGGAGTGAACCAGCAGATGGGAGATCTCACTCTCTCTGCCTCTCCTTCTCTCTATGTAACTCTGACTTTCAAATAAATAAACAAATCTTTAAAAAAAGAAAGAAAGAAAGAAAGACAATGGCTGAAGCAGCAAGAAGAGAGAGTGATACTAGGGAGAGCCTGGAAGAGAGAGCATACCATTCTAAAAAGGCACTAAGCTGATTTCATCATAGGAACTTGATCCTGACACTTACTTCACCTGCAGATTCAAACCCCAAGATTCTCTTACTAGAAGAACAAAGGTGCCCTGGAACAATTCTAAATTGACCATATGGGAAGGGACCTGGGCAGGGGGTGGGGAAGAGGCCAAATCCTGCCCCGGACAATAAATAACCCATTTGAGGATGGCCCAAGATCTCCCCTTGGAGGTGTTTGGTACCCAATGTCCTCAGGGGTGGATCAGTAGTGTCAGTGCAAATGTCTTGGGAGGAGATGTGCCAAGTGTGTAAAGTGTGAGCAGGCCCATTTTCCCTAGTAAGATATGTTTGACAAATCTTTTTTTTTTTTTTTTTTTTAAAGGCAGAGTGGACAGTGAGAGAGAGACACAGAGAAAAAGGTCTTCCTTTACCGTTGGTTCACCCTCCAATGGCCTCCGCGGCCAGCGCACTGTGCTGATCCGAAGCCAGGAGCCAGGTGCTTCCTCCTGGTCTCCCATGCAGATGCAGGGCCCAAGCACTTGGGCCATCCTCCACTGCACTCTTGGGCCACAGCAGAGAGCTGGACTTGGAAGAGGAGCAACCGGGACAGAATCCGGCGCCCCGACCAGGACTAGAACCCGGTGTGCCAGTGTCGCAGGTGGAGGATTAGCCTATTGAGCCGCAGCACCAGCCTTGACAAATCTTTAAAGAGAGAAAAACTAGAGGCAGGCATATGGGATACCCTCATTCCCTACCAACAGAGTGCCTGGGTTCCACAGATGATGGGATGTGGCTCCTGACTCCAGCTTCCCACTAATGCAAATCCTGGAAGGCAGTGGTGACGGCTCAAACAATTGGGTCCCTGCCATCCACAGGGGAGACCTCAACTGAGTCCCTGGTTCCTAGTTTTAGTTCCAGTGCAGCCCCACTTTATCTCTCTCTCTGCCTGTAAAATAAATAAATAATTGTTAAGAAAGGAAAAAAATGAGGCCGGCTTCGCGGCTCACTAGGCTAATCCTCTGCCTGCAGCACCAGCACACCGGGTTCTAGTCCCAGTTGGGGCGCCAGATTCTGTCCCGGTTGCCCCTCTTCCAGGCCAGCTCTCTGCTATGGCCGGGGAGTGCAGTGGAGGATGGCCCAAGTGCTTGGGTCCTGCACCCCATGGGAGACCAGGAGAAGCACCTGGCTCCTGCCTTCGGATCAGCGCGGTGCTGATCTTTCTCTCTGTCTCTCTCCCTCACTGTCCACTCTGCCTGTCAAAAAAAAAAAAAAGAAAGAAAGAAAGGAAAAAAATGAAATAAATTTAGAAAGATCACAATCCTTGCCAGTATGGCCATGCCACATGCTAGTCTGAGGAACCAGTGTGGCACCAGGCTCAGGAGTCTCAACAAGGCTGTTTTCTGAACTCTTTCAACCAATTCTTGCTCTGACTTCTAGAAAAACAGGACCTGTACTCACAGGGGCATTGTTGCGCAGTGGGTTAAGCTACAGACTACAGGCCAAGCATACCACGTGGGCACAGGATCGAGTCCTGGCTGCTTCTCGTCCAATCCAGTTTCCCTGCTAATGTTCTTGGGAAAGCAGCGAAGATGGTCCAAGTGCTTGGGCCCCTGCACCCAAGTAGGAGTCCCGGAAGAAGCTCCTGGCTTCGTCCTAGTCCAGCCTCAGTCATTGTGGCCACATGGGGAGTGAACCAGCAGATGGAACATCTCTTTCTCCCTCTCTCTGCCTCTCCTTATCTCTGTAACTCTGCCTTTCAATAAATAAATAAATCTTTAAAAAGAAAGAAAAGAAACCACAGTCAGCACTCCCCAGCCACCTCACCTACTTATGTATTTATGGTCCTTGAGTCTCCCCTAATAGATACAACCTTCCCAAGAACTCAAGGACCTTGCTAGCTTTGTTCTCTGCTGTATTTGCAGCACAATGCTCATGGGCTCTCAGTACATTTTTGTTGAATGGCTGAATAAGTGAAAAAGAACACTTCAGAGAAGCTGGGCTTCCAGCGTCCCTTTGGCTTTGCTAACTGAAGTTGCTACCCAGTGTGTGGCTGGTCCTCCATGGACTGACTTCAAGTCCACTTTCATCTACCTGAATATTACTTCTAGGAATTTTATTCTTTATATGTCATGACCTGGAAACTTATTGGCGGGAGGATTTCTTTAGGGAAACACAGACCTGAATTCAGATGGCTCATTACCAGCACAAGGATAAATGAAGTTATTTTTGGCCTAGATACAAGTGAAAGCAAAATGTCAATCAGAAGAGTGTGTGTGTGTGTGTGTGTGTCTTTGCCAAAAGAAGGCTGACACGTGCACTCTGCTGGCAGAGCTTTGGGACTTAATGGAGGTTTTCCCAAAGCAGCAGCAGTTCTCAGAGATGCTTTATGCTCTGATGGAAGGGATGTGGTGGTAACGGAGCTTGGGGAGCTTGCAAATCCGACTGTCTTGTGAAGACAATAAGGACCGGCACTGCTCTGGAGCTCAAGGGAAGCAGGGCTTACAGAACAAAAGGATGTACAGAACTGCTGCTAGAGGCCAAAGGAGTCATCTCAAACCTGCCCTCCACTGCACAGGCGGGGTCAGCCTTCACGGGTCGTCCTCAACACCTCACTCCGTGTTCTTACAGATCTTTAAAAAGATTTACTCATTTATTTGAAAGGCAGAGTTACAGAGAAGGAGAGACAGAGAGAAAGAGAGAGATCTTCCATCTACTGGTTCACTCCCTAGATGGCCACAACAGCCGGAGCTGGGATGGTCCAAAGCCAGGAGCTTCTTTTGGGTCTCCCACATGAGGCAGAGGCCCAAGTACTTTCCCAGGTTAATTAGCAGGGAGCTGGATCACAAGCGGAGCAGCCAGGACTCGAACCCGTACCTGTATGGGATGCCAGTGTCAAAGGCAGCAGCCTTACCTGCTATGCTGCAGCACCAACCCCAGCAGCTGATGTTTACTGCACAACTGTGAATGCTGGCTACTGTTTTAGATGCTGGGAATGCAAACATGAATAGAGTACAGTCCAGTGAGGGAAAAAGACGTAGGACACATTCCTAACAGAATTATCACTGATGTAATAGAGGAACTAACTCTGTCAGGAAAACAGATGTGCTGGTGCTGTGGGAAAACAGGTAAAGCCACCGCCTGCAGTGCTGACATTCCTATGGGCACTGGTTCTCCAATCCAGCTTCCTGCTAATGTACCTGGGAAAGCAGCAGAGAATGGCCCAAGTTCTTAAGCCTCTGTACCCAGGTGGGAGACCTGGATGAAGCTCCAGGCTTCTGGTTCTAGCCTGGCCCAGCCCCAGCCATTGAGGCCATTTGGGGAGTGAACCAGCAGATGCAAGATCGATCTCTCTCTCTCTCTCTCTCTCTCTCTCCTTCTCTGTAACTCTTACTTTTGAATAAACAAATCCTACCAAAAATTAAGCCTGGAAATGTCAGGCTAGACTTCTGGTGGGCCATGTTTAGGCCAAATCTTAAAAGGGAATCATTCTAGGAAGAGGAAACAACAAGTGAAAAGGGATAGAGAGCATGTGGGGTGCTGAGGACGTGGCTGAATTTCAACATGAGTGTGGACACGGCCATGGGCACACATAGGTCTGTGTAGGTGTTGGGAGGTGAGCCAGGACAAACAGAAGGGCCAGCCTGTGAGGTGCTCTGTCATCAAGAGGTGCTTGAGCTATCCATTTACTCATTCCCACAGACAAGCTACACTGTTGGAATGAATATTTGCTGTTTATAGAGTCTCCTTCCTTCCCAAGCTCACAGTAGTAATCTGTCCTCACATAATGAGTAACAGGAAATGGGAGACTGCCACACGTCTATTTCCTTAAAGACATCATTTGTGTGATCAATGTAAAACTCCCAGGCTCCCTCACAGGAAGCCCTGTGATATTAATGTGCAGACCTGCCATGACTGCTTTCTATCTGCCCTGTGACCAACACACAACATCCCTAAACATGCAGGTTCATGGATCCGCACATCAGCCCTGAGGACTCTCAGAGTTATAGTTCTAGGTCTGAACGTGCCCATGAATTCCAGACCTGTATACCCAACATCTCCTCACCATCTGCACTAGAATGTTTTCATTGACTCCCACACATAACACACTCAAATCCTAACTTCTCATCTTTTTCCTCCTAACCCTGTACATTCCTTATAACCCAATGTTCTGAGTGATAGATAGATAGAAAGGAGTTGTCTATCTGCTCTCACCCTACACAAAATTCATCAGCCAGCCCTGTCAATTCTACCATCAGGACATATCCAGAGTCTGAATGCTTTCAAGTCTACTATTATCCTTTCCACCAAACCACCAATACCTTTCATTTGGATGCTATGGGAGACTCCTTATTTCTTTACTTATTCTAAAGATTTATTTTTTTTTAAAGAGTTACAGAAAGGGAGTCTCTGAGACTTGAACCAGTGCTCATATGGGATGCAGGCATTGCAGACAGCGGCTTAACCCACTGCACCACACGCTGGCCCCATACAGGAAACTCCCAAGTGGTTTCTCTGCTCCCTCCCTTGCCCTTCGAGAGTATAGGCCAGTGGTCAGCACATTTTTTCTGTAAACCATCAAATTGCAAATATTTTAGGCTGTGCTAGCCATATGGGCCCTGTCACCTTATTACTCAGCTCTGTGTTGCAGCTTGAGGGGGGTCATGGACAAGACAATGAACATGGCTGTGTTCCAATCTTTATCAACCGCACTGACATCTGAATTTCATCTACTCTTTGCATACCTCATAATATTATTCTTCTTTCGATTTTTTTTCAATCATCTAAAAATGTAAAAGCCATTCTTACCTCATGGGCTACACAAAAAAGGTAATATACTGCATTTGGCCCAGGAACCGAAGTTTCAGAGATCTGATCTAATATCAAGCCAGCAGCCAAGGATTTTTTTTTTTTTAACAAAGAAAAGGACACATTTCACATACTATTAAACTTATTCATTTACAGTGTTCAGTTCAATGTTTTTAGTATAGTCACAGAGTTGTACAACCATCACCACGATATATTTCTTTTCTTTTCTTTTTTTTTTTTTTTTTTTTTTTGACAGATAAAGTTAGACAGTGAGAGAGACAGAGAGAAAGGTCTGGCTGGCGTGCTGCGCCGATCTGAAGCCAGGAGTCAGGAGCTTCCTCCTGGTCTCCCATGCGGGTACAGGGCCCAAGCACTTGGGCCATCCTCCAATGCACTCCCAGGCCACAGCAGAGAGCTGGACTGGAAGAGGAGCAACCGGGACAGAATCCGGCGCCCCAACTGGGACTAGAACCTGGGGTGCCGGTGCCACAGGCAGAGGATTAGCCTAGTGAGCCACGGCACTGGCCTACCACAATAAATTTCAATTCTATCCAAAAGAAAAAAAATAGGTACCTACTAACACTGAACTGTCTTTTTGTTTACCCATCCTTCCCACTTTATGCCCCAGCCCTAGGAAGTAACTTTGCCTTTCAAATAAATAAATAAATCTTCAAAAACACACACACATAGAGACAGAAACAGAGAGAGAGGGAAAAAGAAAGAGAGAGAGAGAGAGAGAGAGAGAGAGAGAGAGAGAGAGATATTTTCCATCCACTGGTTAACTTCCCAAATGGCTGCAACAGCCAGGACTGGCACAAGCTGAAGCCAGGATCCAGGAACACCATCCAGGTATCACACATGGGTAACAAGGCTATCTTTTGCTGCGTCCCTAAGGACATTAGCAGGAAGCTGAATCAGAAGTGGAGCAGCCAGGACTCAAACCAGCTCTCCGATATGGTATGACAGGTGTCAAGCAGGCAGCCTAACCCACTGCAAAATAATGCTGCCCCCTCCACTTTTTTTTTTTAAACTCTTGTGAACAATGCTGCCATAAACATTCATCTATAAAATTTTGTGAGGACATAGGTTTTCATTTCTGTTAGATATATATCTAGGAGTACAACTACTGGGTTACATGGTAATTCAATATTTAACTTTTTAGGGAACAACAAAGAAACCATACTGTTTTCCAAAGAGGCTGTACAATTTTACATTCCCACTGGCAGTGTATGAGAGTTCCAATTTCTCCACATCCTTGACACCATTTATTGCCTTTTTTATTACAGTCTCTGATTTACAAAGATTCAACTTAAAGTGATTTGACTTTACAATGGTGTAAAAGCAATCATATTCAGTAGAAACTGAACTTTGGATTTTGAACAGTATAATAAGCTGTTGCAATGCCAGACACTGGTGAGGAGCCATAGCTACCAGGTAGCCATGCAATTACAAAGGTAAACAATCCATACGCTCTAATTTATGAGTCTGTACTGCAAAGCTATGGTGGTATATCTGAGAAGCTATGGCCTAAGCCAAGGTTCAATGATTTTTTTTTTAAACCGAATTGTGACCATTTTACCTCTACCTTTAAATACTTCTAAAACAACCTATAACATTTAGAATATTCTTTTTTTCTCTCTCTCTCTCTTTTTTTTTTTTTGACAGGCAGAGTGGACAGTAAGAGAGAGAGCGAGAGAAAGGTCTTCCTTTGCCGTTGGTTCACCCTCCAATGGCTGCTGCGGCCGGCGTACCGCACTGATCCGAAGGCAGGAGCCAGGAGCTTCCTCCTGGTCTCCCATGAGGATGCAGGGCCCAAGCTCTTGGGCCATCCTCCACTGCACTCCTGGGCCACAGCAGAGAGCTGGACTGGAAGAGGGGCAACCGGGACAGAATCCGACCCCCCGACCAGGACTAGAACCTGGTGTGCCAGCGCCACAGGCGGAGGATTAGCCTGTTGAGCCGCAGCGCCGGCCAGAATAAATTCTGTTTCCTCACTGTGGCCTACAAAATTCTGCAAGATCTGGCTTCCTTCAACCTCACTATCTACCTTTGGCATCACCCTCCCTCTTACTGCACCGTACAGCGGCCTCCACGTTGGCCTCTAGAGAGCTAATCTAACCTCAGTGCACGTGTTTCTCACTCTTAAAGCCTGGAAGTTCTTTCCACATACATCCACATGACTTGTTCCTTTTTCATTCAGCGTTCTCCCACATGGGAGACTGAAATGGAGTCCTGGACTCCTGGCTTCAGCTACACCTAACTGCTCTTGCAGGCATTTGGGGAGTGAATCAGAGGATAGAAGATCTCTCTCTGTCACTCTGCCTTTCAAGTAGATGCACAAAATATTTTAAATATATAGGATGAAATATATTATTAAAATTAATTTCACTTTTTTGGGGGCCAGTGCTGTGGCACAGCAGGTTAAGGCCCTGGCCTGCAGTGCTGTCAGCCTATATGGGCTCTGGTTCATGTCCCAGCTGCTCCACTTCTGATCCAGCTCCCTGCTAAGGTGCCTGGGAAAGCAACAGAGGACAGCCCAAGTTCTTGGGCCCCTACACCCACATGGGAGACTCAGAGGAGGATCCTGGATCCTGGCTTTGGATTGGCTCAGCTCTGGCCCTTGTGGCCATTTGTGGAGTTAACTAGAAGATGGAAGACCTCATTCTCTGTCTCTACCTCTTTCTGTAACTCTGTATTTCAAATAAATAAATCTTTTAAAACAATTAATTTTATTTTTTTTTAATTGAGAGGGAGAGAGATAGAGAGAGAAACAGACAGTTCTGATCTACTGGCTCATTCCCCAAATGCCCACAGCAGCTTGGGCTGGGCCAGGTCAAAACTGAGAACGAGGGGGGCCGGAGCTGTGGGGTAGTGGGCTAAGCTTCCACCTGTGGTGGCAGCATCCTATATGGGTGCCAGTTCAAGTTCTGGCCGCTCCAATTCTGATCCAGCTTCCTTCTGATGGTCTGGGAAGGCAGTGGAATATGGCTCAAGTGCGTGAGCCCCTATACCAGCACAAGAAACCCAGAGGAAGCTCCTGAGTCCTGGTTTCAGATCAGCCTGGCTATGGCTATTGCGAGCATTTGGCGAGTAAACCAGTGGATGGAAGACCTCTCTGTCTCTTCCTCTCTCTTCTGTAAGTCTGACTCTCAAATAAATAAATAAATCTTTAAGAAAAGAAAAAAGTACTGAGAACCAACAACCCAATGCAAGTCTCTCACATGGGTGGCAGGGATCCAACTTGAGCCATCACATGCTGTCTCTCAGGGTCTGTATTAGCAGGAAGTCAAGACTTCAACCCAGGCACTCTGATATGGCATGACAATATGTCTTAACTGCTAGGCCAAATGCCCACTTCACCCTTTTTTTCTTAACATTTGAAAATGTGGCCACCTTTTAAAAAAATTTTTAAAAAGGCCTGGCACCGTGGCTCAGTGGGTTAAGCCACTGTCTGCAATGCTGGCATCCCATATAGATGCCAGTTCAAGCCTCTGTTGTTCCACTTCCTATTCACCTCCCTGCTAACATGCCTGGGAAAGCAGCAGCATATGGCCCAAGTGCTTGGGTCCCTGCATCCATGTGGGAGAGCAGGAAGAAGCCCCTGACTCCTGGCTTCAGCCTGGCCAGCTCTGGCTGTTGCAGCAATTCGAGGAGTGAACCAACAGATAGAAGACCTCTCTGTCTCTCCCTCTCTCTAAGTCTGCATTTCAAATAAATTCATCTTTTTTTTAAGTAGCCACTAGAAAATTTTAAATTATGCATGTGACTCACATACCCAGCTTGCATTATAATTTGATTAGGTCACATCATTGTTTTTCCCTGAAGCCTATAATAATAATAATACCTAAAATCCAGAATTTTCTCAAGAAATATTGGCTACATGCAATAAAGTTTGCTGCCTGAGAAAGGTCTTTAGGTTAAGAATTGGCAAACTCCTTTTTCTCTTAGTAAAGTGTTCATTTAGTCAAAAACCTGAACATCTGGATAGACGCGAGCGTGAGGAATGTGGGAGGCTGCTGAGCTGCTAGAGGCGGCTGTGGTTCCCAGCTGTATTTACACTCTGTTTCAGTGAATAAATACCACTTCAGTTGGGCCAGCCCAAATGTTTATTTCTTTGAAAATACCATTTTAAAAGCATTAGCACTTGTTCCAGTCTGTTTTAGGGATGCAGATCCACACGATTTTTCTAATTCTGCTGCTCACCCAGCTCAGAACTTCAGCATTGGACCAATTCATTGGCCTCTGTGCTGTTGCTTCCTATTTAGAAATTGCTTGCCAGATAGATTTTGTTTCAATTTGGAAAGTGAAGACAGCAAATAGATTAAAGGACTTAATAAACTGTTTGCATAATAAGGCTTGTATTCTTTAAAACAGTTCTTTTGGGCCGGCGCCGTGGCTCAACAGGCTAATCCTCCGCCTTGCGGCGCCGGCACACCGGGTTCTAGTCCCGGTCGGGGCACCGATCCTGTCCCGGTTGCCCCTCTTCCAGGCCAGCTCTCTGCTGTGGCCAGGGAGTGCAGTGGAGGATGGCCCAAGTGTTTGGGCTCTGCACCCCATGGGAGACCAGGATAAGCACCTGGCTCCTGCCATCGGAACAGCGCGGTGCGCCGGCCGCAGCGCGCTACCGCGGCGGCCATTGGAGGGTGAACCAGCGGCAAGGGAAGACCTTTCTCTCTGTCTCTCTCTCTCTCACTGTCCACTCTGCCTGTCAAAAATAAAAAAAATAAAAAACAGTTCTTTTAAAAACTGCCTTGATTTCTTTAATTTCATGTAATGAACAAGTACTCCTTCCCTTTCCCTACAAAATGGTGCCTTGGTATACAGCCATCAGCAATCCTGACAGGCCAGGCCATTCAAGTGGTTTTGAAACCAGTTATAAGCAATTCTAGTTCTCCATTTCCAGGGCAGTAGAAAAAATTTAAACTCAAGTGATTAGGTTGGGGGAGAATAAAAGGAAAGAAAAGAATACTGAAACAGCCTCAGTGGCATTTGGTAGGGGTTTTTGATTTCCAAATACATAATACATTTCACAAGAAAACATTGAATTATTTGGTAGATAGTATCCATAAATACATGTACCATGAAATGCTTTCCTTCCTCTATGACCCAGCCACACAGGGTCTAGTTCAATTTTCTTGAGAGCTGGTGGGGAGGCAGAGCTGCTGGTGCACTGAACTGCATTGAGAGATTCTACAGTTTGGAATATTTTTTTTGCTTTGCTGTAAGTAAATATTATGGACCTAACCAGCACAATGAGAATACTCTTGATGAATATTTTAGATTTTAAACCTCATAGTACACATGGCAAATCCCACAATTTCTAAAGCTTTCTCCTTTTAAAATTCAACAACAAAAACAAGAAGTAGCTCAGAATAGGATTTTCAGGAACCAAGGGCACCCTCTCATGGGATAGTCCCATACCAGGTCTTCGGTGACTACAGATAGATAAAGCAGAGTTAGGATGAAATTCTTTGTTAAGAACATGCAATTGGAAGTGGCTGCTCCACTTCCGATCCAGCTCTCTGCTATGGCCTGGGAAAGCAGAAGATGGCCCAAGTGCTTGGGCCCCTGCACCCAAGTGGGAGACCTGGAAGCAGCTCCAGCCATTGTGGCCAACTGGGAAGTGAACCAGTGGATGGACGACCTCTCTCTGCCTCTCCTTCTCTCTATGTGTAACTCTGACTTTCAAATAAATAAATAAATAAATCTTTAAAAAAAATAAAAAGAAAGAGAAAGGAAGAAATGAAAGGAGGGAGGGAAGGAGGAAAGGAGGGGACATGCAATCATGCAATTTGGGGCCGGCATTGTGGTATAGACAGTTAAGCTTCTACCTGTGGGACTGGCATCCCATATGGGTGCCCGTTTGAGTTCTAGCTGCTCCATTTATGATCCAGATCCTTGCTAATGTGCCTGGAAAAGCAACAGAATATGGCCCAAGTGCCTGGGCTTCTGCACCCACGAGGGAGACCTGGAAGAAGCTCCTGGTTCTTAGATTCAGCCTGACCCAGCCCTGGCCATTATGGCTATTTGGGGAGTGAATTAGTAGATGGAAGATTCTCTCTCTCTCTCTCTCTCTCTCTCTCTCTCTCTCTCTCTCCATTTCTCTTTCTCCTTCTCTCTCTGTATTTCTACCTTTCAAATAAATTAAAAAACAAAAAAGAACATGCAATTCCAGCGTATTGCTTATTACTTTAACAAACTTGCCTACTTAGAGGGTCATCTCACAAGCAACATGTAAAATGACACATTTAGGGTAAATCCAACATGGTGGAAGAAAAGAGAACCTTACCTGCAGCAGAGGCATCAGCTGCAAACCCAACGCTTGCTCATAGAGCAAGTTCAGCTCTGCACAGCTGGAGAAGGAGAGTTTGGAGGTGTAGAGGTAATAGTGCACGTGTCTAAATGTGGAGCCGTCCCTGTCGATGAACAGCCTCTGGCTTTCTGAAGACGTCAAGGCTGAAGCTTCTTTCCAGAGCAGGGAGTCTGGGAACTGAGCAAGTTTGCTTCTGGGAACTGAAAAATGCCAGCCCCCAACATTGAAATGAAACAAATCCTCTGCTGATTCATGAGGCATGCCAGGCTCCTCCTAAAGGAAGATGAAAAGAGCTTTGGAAGAAAATCCTACGGAAGTCACTGTAAAAAAAAAAAAAAAAAAAAAAAAAAAAAAAAAAAAAAAACGCTAGAAGAGAGTCCAGCAAGGCTGAAGGATGCAGATCGATATTTTTTAAAAATCAATTATGTTTTTTATACATTAGCAATGAACAATCTGAAAACAAAATTAAGAAAACAATTTCAGGAGCAAGTATTTTGTGCAGTGGTTAAAATGCCACTTCAAAAGCCCACAGCAAATATCAGAGTGCCTGGGTTCAAGTCCCAGCTCAACTTCTAATTCCAGCTTGCTGTTAATGCACACCGTGGAAGGCATCAGGTGATAGCTCAAGTATTTGAGGCCCTGCCACCCACTTTTCTGGTAGGAGACCACCTGGATTGCATTTCTGCTTCCTGGGCATGTGATAAATCAAAGATAGCAAAATATTAATAGCAGAACATAAGTGATGGCTATATATTGTTCACTACACAATTATTTCAATCTTTCTGAGTGTTTAAAAATTTTGCATAAAAACACTGGGGGCTGGGGGTAGAGTGTTAAGAGGCAGTTGCCCAAGAGAGGAAAAGCCCCCCTTCTCCAATAAAAACCTACACCTACTACTCTGACAGACAAGAAAGGAAAATAAATGTGTGCAACAAAAGAGGGGTCCACGTTTTCTACAGTAAGCCTGGTTTAAATATGCACAAGAACAAGAGGCCAGCATTGTGGCACAGTGGGCAAAGCTGCCACTTGCAACACCAACATCCATACCAGAGTGCCAGTTAGTGCCCCAGCTGCTCTGCTTCCAATCCAGCTCCTTGCAAATGCACCTGGGAAGGCAGCAGAAGACTGCCCGAGGACTTGAGCCCCTGCTCCCCACTTGGGAGACTTAGCTGGGATTCCTGGCTCCTTGGCTTTGGCCTGGCCTATTCCAGGCTGTTGAGCCCATTAGAGGAGTCAACCGGCGGACAGAAGATCTCTGTTTCTCCCTGTCATAAATTATTTTTTAAAAAGGAAGAGCAGCAGCAATTATATTTGCCACCTTGAGACTAGAAGTGAATCCTTGAAGAGGATTCAAAATTGTAAAATGGTGTCATGACTCACAGCAGCAGAGCTGGAAAAGCCACTCCAAAAAGCTAATCGAGGCTTGTGAGTCCTTCTAAATGTGGCTAAGGTAGAACATGGCAAGCGGAAAATAACTAAGAGCTCCATAAATACACGAGGACTCTTGGTTTTGCTTTGTGTTCATCTTAAAGGTTACCTACTGGTCGATGGCTCAATGGGGGTGCTCTGAATGTGCAGGCTTTGGGTGCTAAAGAAAACCTACTCCTTGAAAGTGACTCTAAGTTCTGATCTCAGACCCTCTTTTCCTATTAGGCGTGGGTCAGGGCTCAAGAGTTTGCCTTCTTACACACATGGGCTCTCAAGAGGTGCCTTGTGGAGTGAGGGCAGGGGTAAGGATGTGGCTGTTCTTTCCAGATTTTTCTCCCAAAGAGTGCGCCGACAATGGTCAGTGCAGAATCACCCCAGCCTAGGGAGAGCTCTCAATCCCAAGCAAGCTTGGAAAAAGGAGCTGTGGTAATGGCACAAAAGGCTTCTAGCCAGAATACAGGAAATGGGGTAGTACTAAGATGGCCTCCTCCTCATTGGCTCCCACAGACTGTCTCTCTTCCTCACAGATCCTTCTCCCCCAGAACGCCCTCCCAATCCATTTCCAGAGCTAGAACCACTTCATGCTCCACAGACAGGACCTCAATTCCTCACAGCCAAGTTTGCCAGCCTTTAAAATAGGGACCTCCCCATCCACGACTCAGACACCTGCTCCGCCCACCCCGCCAAGCATCCCTGCCTGGCCAGAGTCAACATCCCCCGCACTGAGTCAGAAGACCTTCATCCCACCCCTCAGACCCGGAGTCCCCAAATGAGGCCTAAGTCTCCTCATCCCTTAAGGCAGCCCGTTCTTCCAATCCCTCAGACCCAGTCCCCCAAATCCTTCAAAGCTGAGGCCACCCCTCGCTAGCCCTTGCCCTGGGGCTAGACCCCCTAACCCTGTGGCCCTAATCCTGGCCCACAACGCCCCCAGAGTCACTGTCGCGGTGTTTTTGGCGCCCCCGCCAGGGCGGGCTCCATACCATGTCGCGGCTCCAGCGGTGGGCGGGTAGGCACGTGACTCGGCCACCAACGGTCCCCCGGGAGCTCGGCGGCGCGCGGCGCGGGGCGGGGGCGGGGCCTGGCTGGGCGGGGGCGGGGCCTGGCTGGGAGGGGCGGGGCCTGGCGCGCGGGCGGTGAGCGGCGGGCGGGGATGGCGGAGCAGTGGGATCTGGACGAGGAGGGCATCCGCCGCCTGGGGGCGCTGAGCCTGGAGCAGACGGGTAGGGCCAGGCACGGAGCGTGGGTTCCCTGGCTGCGGGGGCGGAGAAAACGGAGGGGCGGTCCGGGAGGCGAAGGAGGGACTGGCTGAGGCAGCGGGTTTCCCTGAGGTGGAGGCGGAGGAACTGAAGTAACGGGGGGTCGGGGCCTGGCGCAGCGAGGCGCGGCAGCAGGGACAGGGGAGCCTGCCGCGGGGGTCGGCAGAGGGCAGAGGCGAGAAGGACCGGGGTGGTGGGGGCTGTGGACTCACAGGGGCGTTGGTGACGGCAGTTTCAGAAACCTCCCCCGGGCGCGCTCTTCGTGGTTGGCTGCAGTGGGAACGGCCCCCCGCCGTCCAGGTCCAGAACTGGACCGTGTCTTTGAGCCATCTGGATGTTGAGCTTCCTTGTAAGGGAGACCCAGAGAGGGGGCCTGGTGTCCCAAGCCCCGACTTCGTCCTGGAGGTAACGTGGCTGAGGGCCTGCCAACTCCCGCTCCGACTCCCAAACCTGCTTTCTGAGGGTCCAGGGAATCAAAACGAAGGAAAAGTTAGCAGTTGGGAAAGTTCCTAATTCGACCTTGTGTCATTCATTATTGCTAGGCCCTGTGTTAAGTGCTTTCCCTGAATTATTTCATCCCCATGACAACCTTGTCAGGTAGATACTGTTCTTGTTCCCACTGTACAGATTAGTAAAACCAAGTGTAGTCTCATGCCGGAAGTCACACTGCCAGAGCTCATTAACCCGGGACTCCGATCCCGGGGCCTGTGCTCTAAGCATATGCAACAGTTGCCTTTCTTGCTTCCTCTGCTTGGTGAACGCGTGTAACAAACATTACATGATTGATAAAAATGGCACTAATCTTTCCTTCCTCTCTAAAACATGCCCCCCCATCTAAGGTGCTCAAAGGTAATAATAGGATGTGTGCATGAATACGTTGGCAGAGAGATTTCATCCTACTCCATCTGATTTCTCTTCTTCCTTGTCCCCAAATTTTTCTCTAAAAATTCTGCAGTTCTGTTTTCCATATTTAGTTTTATCTATCTGTAGTTCATTTTTTTTTAAGATTTATTTTATTTATTTGAAAGACAGAGTTACAGAGAAAGGTAGAGAGAGAGAGAGGTCTTCCTTCCACTGGTTCACTCCCCAGATGGTCGCAACGGCCAGAGCTGCACCGATCTGAAGCCAGGAACCAGGAGATTCTTCCGGGTCTCCCATGCGGGTGCAAGGATCCAAGGACTTGAGCCATCCTCCACTACTTTCCCAGGCTATACCAGAGAGCTGGATCGGAAGAGGAGCAGCCAGGACTAGAACCGGCACCTATATGGGATGCCAGCACTTGAGGCCAGGGCATTAACCCGCTGCGCCACAGCACTGGCCCCTGTAGTTCATTTTTTAAAAAAACGATTTATTTATTTGAAAGACAGAGTTACACAGAGAGGGAGAGACAGAGAGAGAGGTCTTCCATCTGCTGGTTCACTCCCCAGATGGCCACAACTGCTGGAGCTGTGCTGATTCGCAGTTAGAAGTCAGGAGCCAGGAGCTTCTTTCAGGTCTTCCACATGGGTGCAGGGGCCCAAGGACTTGGACCATCTTCTACTGTTTTCCCAGGCCATAACAGGGAACTGGATTGGAAATGGAGGAGCCGAGACTGGAGCCGGTACCCATATGGGATGCTGGCAGTGCAGGCAGCAGTTTTACCCGCTATGCCACAGCGTTGGCCCCTGTTTGTTTTTCTTAAGACTACTTATACCTGAAAGTATTTCCTTCTGCTAGGAAGTATATAAGCCTGCTGTTCTTTCTTTTGTTATAGCTATTGAACACAGTTGTCTGTATCCACTGGTTAGAGATTACAAAATGGTAATTTTCTGATTCTTTCATTCTTCTGCATTAGCTGTAATACTTCCCTAAAGAGAGTTTACTGATATCAGCTATTTGGTTGTCCTTAGATACAGTTTTTAAAGGACAGATAGGAGAAAAGCCTGATTTCATTTCACCTTATTTCCCATTGTTTTAGGATCATGGTTTGTTTTCTTAGCATCTTTCAAAGGTGACCAGTGAAGGCTGTTTTGTTTTCTCATTATCATTACTCATATGAACTCATTGATTTACATGTATTTGGTATGTTCTAATCCATTGTGTTTCTAGTCATGACTAATGCTCAACTTATTCCAACTTTGACTAGTGGGAGATCTTTCAAGTTGAATCCTGAGGGCTTTTTTTTTTTTTTTTCAAATAATGTATTTATTTATTTATTTTATTTTATTTTTTGACAGGCAGAGTGGACAGTGAGAGGGAGAGACAGAGAGAAAGGTCTTCCTTTGCCATTGGTTCACCCTCCAATGGCCGCCGCGGTTGGCGTGCTGCGGCCGGCGCACCGCGCTGTTCTGATGGCAGGAGCCAGGTGCTTCTCCTGGTCTCCCATGGGGTGCAGGGCCCAAGCACTTGAGCCATCCTCCACTGCACTCCCTGGCCACAGCAGAGAGCTGGCCTGGAAGAGGGGCAGCCAGGACAGAACCGGCGCCCCGACCGGGACTAGAACCCGGTGTGCCAGCGCCGCAAGGTGGATGATTAGCCTAGTGAGCCACGGCGCCGGCCCAAATAATGTATCTATTTGAAGCTTTCATTGTCATTATAAGCCAGCTTTATTAAATGTCATTAATTGAATTTCCAAATGAGTTGTAACTGGTTTCTATAGAGAAATTACTTGATTTTCTTTTTCTTTTTTTTTTTTTTTTTTTACTTATTTCATGAACAAGGTTTTCCCATTCGGGGTTATTTAACCCAAATATTAAAACAAAGATTATCCTATTGTTCGTAACACCTGTGATGTGCAGAGCTTGATTTGTCCTCTGATCTGTTTGTCCTCACTCTTTATAAACACTAAAACCTCTTAAGACTTGCATTTCATGTGAATCATAAAAGAATGTCTGTCCTCCTGGCAGTTTATCATCTGAATGATAATTCTGGTTCCCTTTTCAAATGTTACAGGTGTGGGTGTTGCAATACACCCACCAGGTTGAGCTAGTACTTGGGATGCTCGCATCCCATATCAGTGCCTGGGATCAAGTCCTGCTTCTGCTTCGGATCCAGCTTCCTGCTGATAATGTTCACCCAGAGAGGCAGCAGATGATGGCTCGAGTGCTCTGGCCCCTGCCACATGTGGGAGACCTGGATGGAGTGCCTGCTCCTGACTTCAGCCTGGGCCAGCCCTGGCTGTTGTAGTCATTTAAGGAAACCAGGAGATGGAAAATCTGTCACTCTGTCTTTCAAATAAGCATTTAAAAATAAATATAAAAATGTTACAATGTCATCTCTTCAAAAGAGATGGCAGTGAAAGGCATAAGAAATGGAAATCATGATTGTCGTTAGCTTTTGTCCCTTGATATCAGAGTTTCAGAGTATTAAATCAATGCATTACCACAGAACTACCAATATACTGCCCTCCAAATCCAAAAGATATTTTGCATTTAAAAAAATATAATTCATATACTATAAAATTTACCAATTGAAAGTATACAGTTCAGAGTCCTTTAGCACATCCACAGTGTTATGCAACCATCACCACTGTTTAGTTCCAGAAGTAAACATTAGGCAGTCACTCCTCATTTCCCACGCCCCCAGCCTGTGGCAGGCACTAATCTGCTTTTTGTCTCTCTGGCTTTGCCTCTTCTGGATAGTTCCTGTGAATGGAATCCTACAGTACATGTCCTTGTCTGTCTGGCTTTCTAAGTTAGCATCATGTTTTCAAGATGCATGCATATTTCATAATGTACCAATGTCTGATGGTAGTATTGGTGGGGTGGAGCAGAGAATACCCTCGGAACTGAGCAGGAGCCAGGTGCTTCTCCTGGTCTCCCATGGGGTGCAGGGCCCAAGCACTTGGGCCATCCTCCACTGCATTCCCGGGCCATAGCAGAGAGCTGGCCTGGAAGAGGGGCAACTGGGACAGAATCCGGTGCCCCGACTGGGACTAGAACTTGGTGTGCTGGCGCCGCAAGGCGGAGGATTAGCCTATTGAGCCACGGTGCCAGCCTGTTTATACATTTTTGTTTGAATACTTATTTTCAATTCTTTTGGCTTTATTCCTAGGATTAGAATTGCTGGGTCATATGGTAATTTTGTATTTATCTTACTGAGGAACTGCCAGACCATTTTCCATAGCAGCTACACTAGTCTACATTGTCTCCCCAACACAAGAAGTTTCCAATTTCTCAACATTCTCACCAATGCAAAACCTTCCCCTTGTTTTAAAATTATTATTATAGCCATCCTAGTGGATGTGAAGTGGTATTTTGTGGTTTTGATTTGATTTGCATTTTCCTAATGAAGGGTCAGTAGTTTTTCTATTTTCAAGGTTTTGGAACTCCTTTCTCTGTTGTGTTCACAAAACAGTCACAGATATGACAACTTCCTGACATCTGCCATCTGCTTTCCTCCCCAAATGTACTTGGAGCTATCTTTAATATGCATCTATCATCCCTGTTCCATTTTGTGTAGATTCTACACTGAGATAGGTCTTGTCTTCAATAGGATATTCAGTTTATAACTTCTTAAGAGTTTATATGGCCCAGACTGCTGCAGCACTTTAAGAACTTTCCATGCAGTCTTGGCACTCACCTGCCAACTGCATCCTGTGGAACCTCCTTCTGGTCTTGGTCATTGTTGTTTGGTCACCCGCACTTGCCAGTAAGTTCCTATTAGAAATTTTGAGATTCTCCTTGTTTCAGTGCTATTAGAAATCTAGTTGATTCTCTAATTCTGCCCTCTCTCACATACACATAAGTGTATATATTTTTCTTTAAAACATAGTTACAGGGGCCAGTGCTGTGGTGTAGCGGGTAAAGCCGCTGCCTGCAGTGCTGGCATCACATATGGGCACTGGTTCGAGTTCCAGCTACTCCACTTCCTGTGCAGCTCTCTGCTATGTCCTGGGAAAGCCATAGAAGATGGCCCAAGTTCTTGGGCCCCTGCACCCATGTGGGAGACCTGGAGGAAGCTCCTGGCTCCTGGCTTCGGATCTGTGCAGCTCCAGCCATTGCAGCCATCTGGGGAGTGAACCAGAGGATGGAAGACCTCTCTCTCTCTGCCTCTCCTTCTCTGTGTAACTCTTTCAAATAAATAAATAAATCTTTAAAAATAAATTTTTTAAAAAATGTTTGTGGAAAAGTAGAATTAAAAGATTATTTTAAAAAACCAGTTACACACCATATATGTGTGTGTTTCATATTTCCATCACATAATGTCTTAGACATTGTTACATATGAGTATCTGCAGATCTACCACATTCTTTTCAGTGCCTAACAGCATTAGCACTTGCCTGGCACTTAGAATGTGCCAGGCACCATTGTAAATTTTGTATTATATTTTAATTTAATCTTTATAACAGCTTATGAGTTAAGTACTGTTACTATCTCTGTTTTACAGATAAAGAAACTGATGCACAGAGATGTTAAGTGACCTTTACAAGGTCACAAATCTAGTACATTGTCCTCTGTATTGATGTACTGTCATTTAGGCTGGCCACTTTACTCTTCTACTGACAGGCTCTTTGATGGCAGTTTTTCTATCTTAAAGTTTTTTTCTATCCTAAAATCTCTCTGAAGTTGACATCCCTGTACTATAAATTATACACCCTTGGAAAATGTTGTGTTATCTGGAAGAATAAATCCTAGCAGTGGTATTGCTGAATTTATTTTTTAATTATGTCCTGAGAACTTTTGGAGACTTTCACTACATCCTTCAGGATAATTAGTAAAACTGAAGGGCTCTATAAAGCTAAGGTTTGGTTATCACGATATTAGATCAAATATCTGCTTTTACAAGGATATCTGATTTTATGAGCCTTGGATCTAGGAATAAGGGAGGAAGGAAGGCCGACTTTCAGTGACACTCTGCTGTTTATCTAAGCAGAGATGGTAATGTATCTAATGATGATCTCTTTTCAGAACTGGTGGAGTCTCTTTCATTGCAGGGATCTTATGCTGGAAAAATCCATTCCATTGGTGATGCCTTCAGAAACTTTAAAAATCTTCGATCTTTAGATTTATCAAGGAATTTGATCACTAGCCTAAAGGTAAATTCTATACTCTATGACCAGCCAGATCAGCCCAATTTATTTTTTGTTAGAAAGAAATAGGTGATAGATAGTATCAGCCTGGGGAGTATAGGGTCTCCCTTTTAAAGTTTCTTAATTTATTATTTACTATAAATTTCTTTCAGCTTTGTTCTGTGGTTAAAATTATTTATTATAAAATATTGGGGAAAATTCCTTTTATACCCATGGAAAGCTATATTAAGCTATCACGGTCTAGGGCAATAGTAAGAATTTTAATGTGGGTTCAAAAATTTTGAGGAGTACTTATGAAAGTACAGATTCTTGGTCTCTACCCTGAGAGGTGATCTAACTTAGTAGGTCTGGGTGGGGCCTGGGGATACACCCAGGGGCTTGCAGTGAAGAAAGACCCGCCTGTGCTGTTACTGGGGGTTGCTTCTAGGAGGTGGAGGAAATGATAGTCTGAAAAGAAAAAGAAATATTTCCAGGTCAGGGGATGGTGGTGCAAAGGGCAGCACAGGAAAGGAGGAGGGAACAGCTTGAGCACTGTGTTTAGAGGACCAGCAAACACATACAGAGCCTCTGCAAACGTAAGAGTACACAAGGAGATGGGAGTTTGTTTCCTTTGTGCAGGACCCCAACACATGTTTCCATCTTTGCCTATCAAAATGTCAATGCCTTTCTTTGGGAAACCAACAGTGATGGAGCCCAGGCCATTTGCAGGGAGCTTTCTGGATTGGAATTGGAGCAGCCAGGACACAAACCAGCAGGCTGCACCTGCTATGCCACAACACCTGCCCCATTGTCAGAGTCCTTTTATAGCAATACTTTTTAGCACTGAAAGTGTGTGATTATATGCATATGTAGATGTTTTGAAGTCCTGAAATTTGGTGTTGAGCAAAAGCAACTAACTAGTTCAAGCATGAAAATTAAGTAATTCTTTTCAGTGGCAAGTTTCAGTAGAGGAGGGAAACTGCAGCTTTTCCTCTTGAGTTTCCTAGTCCTGATTGTTCTGCCGCCACTTAAGTGGAAGGGTTGGCTCGCTAAATCCACAAATAGAGAAACCTGAACAGGGGAGAACATTTCTAGCAAGGATGCAGAGCTTGCATGATGGAAAGACTCTGAAAGGGAAAACAAGTACAAGGGGTCCCCTACTAGTCCAAGAGGGAGGACTTGAAGATACTTTGTTTCCCCAGACAGTCCACTGACTTTGTAGGTAAGGCATTGAGATAGGAGGACACCACACACACACACAATTTTTTTTTTTAACCACCATGTCCTCTTCCACCAGAACCAGCTCTTTGCCTTACCTTCTTAACTCTTACAAATTGAGATCCTGGGTCAAGAGAGTGGCTGGGGTAAGGGTGAGAAAGGCTGAAGTAACCCTGCTCCCACTGGGAAGGACTGGACTGGGAGAGCGATTGGGGAGCCAACAGAAATGGAGAACTGGCTGCTGATGTTTAAATGTCAAATTTTGTAAGGAAGACATATTGAAGATGTGAATTATTAAATACCTAGAACTCCCAGGGCACACAGGCTGTAGCACTCATATTCTCAAGCAGCTAAAGGGAAACTCAATCCTGCCCTTTCCATGTGAGGATGCAAAGTAATAGATGTATTTCTGCCTTTGTCTTTGAAATTCCCAGTCCTCACCAACATGCAGTTTTATAATGTGGTCTTTTCCTTGCAGGGCATCCAGTATTTATGTTCACTGCAAGACCTGAATTTATATTATAACAACATTCCTTCATTAGTGGAGGTGTCCCGCCTGCAGCCTTTACCCTTCCTCAAAGAACTAGATTTGAGACTCAATCCTGTTGTAAGGAAAGACACAGATTACAGGCTCTTTGCTGTGTACACGCTACAAACTCTGGAGAAGCTGGGTGAGACCCTCCTCTTCTGTTCCTTGCCCCAGAGTCTTCCTTTAAATCAGCTGCCGCTTAACCTCTGGGTGTTGGCCCGGAGTGTGCACTGGCAGGATATCTTTGTTTATTAGTCAATATTTAGGTAACTCTTTTGTGTTGGCAGGATGTATGACGAGTCCCTTTATTGTTTGTTGAATGACAATCTATGATTTTATCAGTTACTTCCAGCTTTAGTTTTCTTCAGTTGATGGTTTCACCACCACTTCCTCTTCAATGCAAAATTTCCAGATTGAGATTTATTTTTTCCAGGTGCCCCAGCCTTACAACTGTGTTAGCAATAGACAGATATTACGGCAGCTCCTTGGGGCTGAGTTGGCCAAGAATAACAACTATCTCTTCAAATGAATGGGTCTACATTTCCTTATGATTTTAGTGTTGAAAATACATTTCTTGTTGATTTGGAATTTGATTTCCCTGGGAAAGTCATTGTAGGGAACCTAGGTGAGCTCTTTCAGAAAATGGTGCGACTGTCAGCTCTGTCGCCCAGCCCTTTGGGTTGTCTGCTGTCCTAGCTCCGCTTTCCTATGTGGCAGTTGTTGCCATGACATCCCTTAGTCTCCCGGAGTTACTGCTGGCTCCCGGGACAACATAATAGCATTATTTTGTGACCTTTCTCTAACACACAAAGATAAGACTGCTCTCTAATTATTTTCCTCTGTAAATACTATTTTCTGACCCACTCCAAAAAAAAGAAACATGCTCAGATCACAATTTTTACCTCCAGATGACCGAACCGTACGTGAAAGTGAGAGGAAAGCTGCAAAGCTGCATTTCAGTCAGTTGGGCAACAGTGAAAATTTTCTTTTAGAGGTGGAGAAAAGGTAAGACGGTTTTTATGTAATCTTTTTGTTTGGTTCTTAACGAAGGTCACAGTGAATTCCTGCTTCACTTTCTTCATTTTCCCACAGAAACCTCCGGTAAGTCGTAATTACCCTCAGATCAGGGAGAAAAGGGCTGAGAATCTGGCCCTCATTCCTGCTTTCTTGAAGTATTGGGTCTACTTTGAATGTAATCATTGTAAATTCTCCAGAGTTGTTGCTTGCAGCTTGTAGATAGGGAAACAGTGAGATAACCTGTCCCTGTAAATGCTGACCAGCCTGTCTCGGGAAAGTTACCAATCAGTACATAGTCTTTTCCTATTGAATTAGAGGGATTACACTACCCTGGGTAGGGTTGTTAGAAGATAAGTTGGGCACGGAAAGGGAGGGAAGCATTTCTATATAAAACAAAGAGGAACAGATCTTGAGACACTAAAGTATACAAGTGGTAGATTTTTCCATTTCTTGTTACTAAAATCTTATCAAAAGAAGGTACCGTATTTTCTATCCCAAAACCCTGCTTTTAAAAAAAAAGAGTAGTGGGGCTGGCGCTATGGCGCAGCAGGTTAAAGCCCTGGCCTGAAGCATCAGCATCCTATATGGGAGCTGGTTTGAGGCCCAACTGCTCCTCTTCTGATCAAGCTCTCTGCTATGGCCTGGGAAAGCAGTAGAAGATGGCCCAAGCCTTTGGGCCCCTACACTCACGTGGGAGACCTGTAAGAAGCTCCTGGCTCCTGGCTTCAGACTGGCGCAACTTGGGCCTTTGCAGCCATCTGGGGAGTGAACCAGCAAATGGAAGACCTCTCTCTGTGTCTCTACCTCTCTCTGTAACTCTGTCTTTCAAATAAATAAAAATAAAAAAATAATTAAAAAAATTTAAAAAGAGTAGTTTTATCATTTTTGAAAAACAGAGGGCCATTAGGAATTAAATAATAAGATGGGCGGGTGCTGTGGCTCAGCAGATTAAACCACTGCTTTGTACGCCCACATTCCATGTCAGAGTGCCAGTTTGAGTCCCTGCCACTTCACTTCTGATCCAGCTTTGTGTTAATGCATCCTGGGAGGCAGCAGCTGATGATTCAAGATTTTGGCCCCTTACCATGCTAGTGGGAGACCTGGATAGAGTTCCAGGCTCCTGGCTTTGGCTTAGCCCTGCCTTTGCTATTGTGGGCATTTCTGGAGTGAACCAACAGAAGGAAGCTTTTTCTCTGCCTTGCTCTCTGGCTCTTTCAAGTAGTTGAAAATAAACAACCTGAAAAAAAGACTAGAGGAGAAGGCCGGCACCGTGGCTTAACAGGCTAATCCTCCACCTTGCAGTGCCGGCACACCAGGTTCTAGTCCTGGTTGGGGTGCCGGATTCTGTCCCGGTTGCTCCTCTTCCAGGCCAGCTCTCTGCTATGGCCCGGGAAGGCAGTGGAGGATGGCCCAAGTGCTTGGGCCCTGCACCCGCATGGGAGACCAGGAGAAGCGCCTGGCTCCTGGCTTCGGATGAGCGTGGTGGGCCAGCCGCAGCGGCCATTGGAGGGTGAACCAACGGCAAAGGAAGACCTTTCTCTCTGTCTCTCTCTCTCTCTCACTTTCCACTCTGCCTGTCAGAAAAAAAAAAAAAATAATGAAAATTAAAAAAAAAAAAAAAAGACTAGAGGAGAATGGCATTTTTTTCCTCTTAAAGAAATAACAGTAGAGTGCACTGAAAATTGTGAGAAACACTCCATATCCAGCCAAGAATTAACTGCTTGCAATGTCTAATGTACATCCTTCTGAACATCTGTGTGCTACAGACACATGTTATGTATCTGTTAATTTTTTCTGATGGCAAGAGTAAATACATGCTTACTGTTGAGAATTTGGAAAGCACAGAAAAGTACACAGGAATAAAATAGGTAACTCATAATCCTACCACCCAGAATTAAATGCTAATAATCATAAATATTCTAGTTTGGTGTATGTATGTTGTGTACATATGTGTGTGCATGTGTAGTTTAATCTATCCACTCCCTGTACATTTAATTTTTAATTAAACATGCTATCATGAACATATCCCCAACATTCTTCTGTTTTTCTCCAGAATAAATTGTTTAGTTTTTTAACATTTATTTATTTGAAGGGCAGGGTGTCAGGGTGGTGGGGAGGGAAAGGGGACAGGACAGAAGGGGTGGGGAAGGGAGGAGAGGCGAGAGATCCTTTGTCTGTTTGCCCACTCCCCAAATGGCAGCAGCAGCTAGGCCAAAGCCAGGAGCCAGGAACTCCATCCAGGTATCCCACATGGGTAGCAGGGTCTCACATGCTTGAACAATCATCTACTGCCTCCCAGGCACATTAGCAGGAAGCCGGATTGGAAGCTCAGTAGTTGGTACTCACATTTAGCAATCTGACACAGGATGCAGGCATCCCTAGCAGGGACTTAACCTGCTGTGCCACAGCATCCACCTCGAGTGAAGTTTTTTTAAAAATCTTTCTGAGGGGCCAGCACTGTGGCATAGCGGGTAAAGCCACCACCTGCAGTGCCGGCATCCCATTTGGGCGCTGATTCGAGACCTGGCTGCTCCTTTTCCAATCCAGCTCTCTGCTATGTCCTGGGAAAGCAGTAGCAGATGGCCCACGTCTTTGGGTCCCTGCACCCACGTGGGAGACCCGGAAAAAGCTCCTGGCTCCAGATCAGCACAGCTCCAGTTGTTGTGGCCAGTTGAGGAGTAAACCAGCGGATGGAAGACCTCTCTCTCTCTGCCTCTCCTTCTCTAACTCTGACTTGCAAATAAATAAATCTTTAAAAAAATCTTTTGGGGGGCAGGGGCTGTGGCACAGTGGGTTGGTCCTCTGTCTGCGGTGCTGGCATCCCATATGGGTGCCAGTTCTAGTCCCAGCTGCTCCTCTTCCAATCCAGCTCTCTGCTATGGCCTGGGAAAGCAGTAGAAGGCGGCCCAAGTCCTTGGGCCCCTGCACCTGCATGGGAGACCGGGAGGAAGCACCTGGCTCTTGGCTTCAGATCAGTGCAGCTCCAGCCATTGCAGCCATCTGGAGAGCGAACCAATGGAGGGAAGACCTCTCTCTGTCTCTCCCTCTCACTGTCTGTGACTCTACCTCTCAAATAAATAAATAAAATCTTTTAAAAAATCTTTGAGTCCCAATTCCCCCTACATACAAAATAGAAATAATAGCTAATTAAAAGTTTTTATGTGTAAATAAAATAATGAGTGTAAAGAACCTGGCATTCTAGGCTTCCTGAATTTATTGTATTTCTTAAGGTACCTACCTTAGTCAAGTGCAAATACTTACCTTACTTGTCTGTTTTCCAAGTAATGGTTATAGTCAGTGCCACTGTAATTTTTGGCAGCAGAAACTTCCCTTATGTACTACAGCTATGAGTATTATCAGTTAAAACAAAGTATCTTGCTCCTTCAGTCACTCAGACCTTAGCTATGTCAATAAGACAAAATATTAGGGGGCCGGCGCTGTGGCGCAGTGGGTTAAAGCCCTGGCCTGAAGCGCTGGCATCCCATATGGGTGCTGGTTCATGACCCGGCTGCTCCACTTCGATCCAGCTCTCTGCTATGGCCTGGGAAAGCAGTGGAAGATGGCCCAAGTCCTTGGGCCCCTGCACCCATGTGGGAGACCCAGAAAAAGCTCCTGGCTTCAGATCAGCACAGCTCTGGCCATTGCGGCCATCTGGGGAGTGAACCATCAGATGGAAGACCTCTCTCTCTCTCTGCCTCTCCTCTCTCTGTGTAATGCTGACTTTCAAATAAATAAATAAATATTAAAAAAAGACAAAATATCAAAATTCTGAATCTTCTTGCTTTCACACCTTAAAGGCTGCAAATATTACGACTTTTAAAAAAGGCTTTAGCTGAAAAATTTGTGAAATATTGTTAAATTAATATGTTCTAGAGCATTTGGGAAAAATGATAAGGATGCCTTAAGTTTTAAATAAGTTCTAATATGTGGCAGCTCCAGGGAGAAGACAATGACAAACTGTGTGGCAGATGAGAGCTCTCCATCTAAGGCCAGTGCTGATGTGGACACCAGGATTGAAACAGGTAAGCTTTCTCTCTATAATCATAAAATGGTTACGATGTCAACTATCCCAGCTTCGCAGCCAACCTTGGATAAGCTGAAGATAGACTAGTTAGGAAAACAAGGGTAAGATTTGCTGGCCATATTTTCCCTTCTTCCTCTCATTGCCAGCACCAGGAGGACCATGTTCAGCAGGTCTAAGCCAGAACCCTTCAAAAAACAAGCTGTACACAAAGAGTTCACTTTCATTTCCATCACTTTGCATCAATAACGCAACCCAAAATTACATTACAGTTCCCACAGGCCCCCGAGATATTTCTGAGGTGATTGATTTCACTAGTCAGAGCCGAGGACCCTGCGTCAAAGTAGCTCACACCCTAGGCCTCCTGGCTCCCCACCAAGAACCTTTGTAGCTGCAGAATCTCATGTTTATGCTATTTCCTGTAAGCACTGTTGGTAATCCACTATGATTGAAGTGGTCGGCTGGTGCTATGGCATAGTGGGTAAGGCCGCTGCCTACAGTGCCGGCATCCTATATGGGCGCTCGTTTGAATCCTGCTGCTCCACTTCCAGTCCAGCTCTCTGCTATGGCCTGGGAAAGCAGTGGAAGATGGCCCAAGTCCTTGGGCCCCTGCACCCTTGTGGGAGACCTGAAAGAAGCTCCTGGATCCTGGCTTCGGACTTGCATTGCTCCAGCTGTTGTTGCCATTTGGGGAGTGAGCCAGGGATAGAAGACCTCTTTCTCTCTCTCTCTGCCTCTGCCTCTCTATAACTCTGCTTTTCAAATAAATAATCTAAAAAAAAAAAAAAAAAAAAAAAAAAGGTCATGCCACAGGCTAGGAGAACACTTTCCACCAGAAATGTGTCCTTCCGGGTTAACCTGGCTCTCTCATATCAGGTAAATCAGGTGACTTTTTACTTGAGAAAACTTTTGCCTCAAGGTCTCTGTTCCTTTGAAGGATCTACAGAATATATATAAACTCTAAAAATCAACTCCTAAAATCTCAGCTATAGCTTTAATAAACACTCTTTAGCTTAGTCATTAAGGATTACAGTGTTTTGTTTTCCTGACTTCTTTACCTATCCATATGGATATTTATTGACAAGTCATTTTCACACTGTTTTGTAGTAAAATAAGTCATAATGAGGTATGATTTTAATTTTCTTTCTTGGATGTCTCAGTGCACATAACTGATAGGAGTATGAGTAGCTTTGCTTTACTTTTTTCTATTTTATGAGATGCAATTTTGTTGTAATATTTTTGAAAAATACTAAAAAGCTTGAAGAAAAACATTTTAATCCCCCATAAACTCATCCCCAATAGAGAATCCCAGTGAAGCTCTGGTATACGCCTCAGTTTTTCTTTTTGTTTGTTTGTTGTTGTTGTTTTTTGGTACAACTATTTATATACCCATCTGCAGACAGGGAAAAATACACTGGAGCATAATTTGCGCCTTTTTGCATGAGCTGAGTTAGACGTCATTTATGTCTTATCACAGCCACACACACACAGATTCCCCGGTGAGTTAGAGCAGGTCTTCAAGCACACTCTTGCACTGAGAACAAACTGCTTTCCCAGGCAGAGGGCCCATTTCTAAAGGTTCTCAGAAACTCCAGCTGTTGCCTGGATTTTTTTTTTTAATATGAAATTTATTTTGCTACTTTGAAACGTTAAAGAGTTTTGTTTTCCACTGAAAATTGTGTTTGGCCTTAGAGCCCCAGGGAGTATGGCCCTACGCATTATTGGTAATCCAATATGGTTAAAGTGGTTATGCCTTGTTCATGGTCATGTCTCAGGCTAGGAGGAAACTTTCTGGACAACAGTTCCCACTAGCTCAGTTGCTTAAAATAGTGCCTTCCTGTCAATCATTTCCAACAGGCTGGGAACCATCACTGATTTGGATCGTCTTCCTATTCTCCCCTGTAATCTTTGACTCTTCCAAAGGCTGCTCTCTTCCATACTCCCAAAATAAGCATACCCCATCTATGTCTTCACCTTTCTCTACTCTTTGCCCTGTATGGTCTCATTTATTTCCACAGTTTTACTTATAAATGAATAAGGTTATTATTTATTCATATTCATTATGTATTATTTTCTCATATCCTAAATATGTTGGTCTAGCTTTGATGACCTGTGCCAGTGTCTCTCTGCCCCATTCCCCCACTTCCACTGACCACATGGTAATAGACATCTGGGATCACACTATAGAACTTTCCAGTCACTCAAGCTAAATATTTCCCCCAAAAACCACAAAACACACAGATTAACAAACCAGCCCTCAACTGCTCTGTCAGTGACACTACAATGTTCCTATTTCCCAAGTTTAGAATCGCTGGAATCTAATGCCACTCCTCTAAAGCCCAGCTGAATGTTCATACCCCACAGTATGATCCATGGTTGACCAGCCTTCCTTTCCATTTCTTAATAGTCTCTCTTTTTTAAAGAGTTATGTATTTATTTGACAGACAGAGTTACAGAGAGAGGTAGAGGTAGAGGCAGAGAGAGAGGTCTTCCATCTGCTGGTTCACTCCCCAGATGGCCGCAACGGCCAGAGCTGCGCCGATCCAAAGCCAGGAGCCAGAAGCCAGGAGCTTCCTCCGGGTCTCCCACATGGGTGCAGGGGCCCAAGGACTTGAGCCATCTTCCACTGCTTTCCCAGGCCATAGTAGAGAGCTGGATGGGAAGAGGAGCAGCGGATCTAGAACCGGCACACATATGGGATGCTGGCGCTTCAGGCCAGGGCTTTAACCCGCTGTACCACAGCTCTGGCCCCAGCTCTGGCCCCAGCGCTGGCCCCTCTTAATAGTCTCTTAACAGACAAGCTTACTAGCTATCAATTACTGCATGTGAACTCTGGGCCTGGCACTGTCCATTACCTCATTTAATCCTCGCAACAACCTTGAAGGTGTTTTTTACAGATGAGAAAACTGAGATCCAAAGAGATGAAAGAACTTGTCCTAGCTAACAGTAAGTGGCAGAACTGGGATGCGAACTCTGCTCCATCTGTCATCAAAGTCCTTTTAGCCATTACAAGATGCTGCTTCTCAGTCTCTTCTTCCTTCAGTTCATTCTGTATGTTACTGCCGATTAATTCTCTTAAAACACACCTGTGATCATTCATTACACTTGCCTGCTTAAAAGCTCCCGTGGCTCCCACTCAGCAACTAAATTACGTCTAAACTCCTGAACGTCACACACAAGGCTAAGAGCTAGCCACAGTGCATCTCGTCAGCCTAATCTGAAACCTTATGTCTTACTTCCCAAACACAATGCCCAAAACTCCTGTCAAACTGGACCACTCTCCTCTGCCCATAAACTAATGCCCCTCTGCTCGGGAAGCTTTAATCAAATCCCAGCCTCTCTCCATGACCCGGCTCAAAGTCCATACGTTTTAGTGAAACAGTTTTTGATTCCTTGACCAAAGATATTTTCCATTTTTTTGTAAACTCATATAATTTATCTCCTGGAACATGTACTCTGGAAACAGAAAAGGCACACATCCCCTGAAGCGTTTGCAGCACCGTTAGAAAAAACGAGAGACTGTGAAAGAGCTCAGTAACAATCCAGGCACTGTATATGAAAATGTCAAATGGATGACACAGACCAGTAGTCCTCAAGTGCAGGGCTGTGGACCTGTAGCTCAGGATATATCTCCGAGTCCACAAGCAGTTAGAAACTCTAAGGTTTGTGCTTTTGTCTGATGGCAGTTATGGAAAAATACTAGAAAGCTATATGGGCAGAAAAAACTTATGTGGTAATCATCTTTTTAAAAAAAATGAACTATTTTTAGGAGTTTTAGATTCATAGCAAAACTGAGCAGAAAATACAGAGTTCCATATAGCCTGTATCTACTTACACACAGCCTCCCTTACTATCAGCATTCCCCAGCAGATTGTACCTCTATTGTCACTGATGAATCTACATTGACACAGCATGGGCACCCAAAATCTATAGTTTCCATTAGGTTAACTCTTGGTGTTGCACATTCTATGAGTTTGAAAAATGTATAGGGGCCAGCCCTGTGGCATAGCAGGTAAAGCTGCCGCCTGCAGTGCTGGCATCCCATATGGGCACTGGTTTGAGTCCCGGATGCTCCATTTCTGATCCAGCTCTCTGCTGTGGTCTGGGAAAGCAGTAGAAGATAGCCCAAGTCCTTGGGCCCCTACACCCACGTGGGAGACCCAGAAGCAGCTCCTGGCTCCTGGCTTCAGATCAGTACAGCTCTGGTTGTTGTGGCCCACTGGGGAGTGAACTAGCGGATGGAAGACCTCTCTATGC